>NW_027273870.1:9962500-11372500 GCF_046630095.1 Trachinotus anak | reverse complement strand
CTAAGTGATAGTCCCACACACGAGTTCAGGCGAATATTAGCGGTTCTGTTCTGCTCTTTATTGGATGCAAGGAAGTTAACAATCCACCGGCCTTTGCCAAACTTGAAGATGCCAAACACATTGGCATATCCACATCTTTAAAGCCTTTTCACTTGTAAAAGTGAAAATAAAGCAAAAATCTAACCAATGTGTATGGAATCAGTAAGTTTTATATCCTTACATTGAGCAAAATCAACAGCTATTAGAAGCAGGGAGCCCCCTTTTGTTTACAAATCAAGGAACCATTGTTTCAAAAATTGCTGTTAATTTAATTATTTAATTTTGTAAATCTGTTACTGTTGTTCTAGGTGTTTTAATAACTTTAAGAATGGCTCTGTTCCATTTCAGTGTCACAGTAAGCCATGACTAGTGACAGTGAGCCAGAATGCATAATAGCAGGACCCTATAAATGAAGCAACTGAATGAAATTCATCTATTATTCATTTCATCTACACCTGTGCTTTTTCTACTATGATGTGACAAAAATGTCACATGCAAAGGGCCTATTGTAAATGTGCCTTGCTGAAGTGAAAATTGAGGGTGAGTGGCTTGTTTTAAAATACATGCTAATCCAATATACAGTTGGAAATCAAATAGTTTTTATGTTAGCAATAGAAACTGTTGTTCAAGTCTGAATGTGAATCTTGGTGTGAAGCTCACCTGTCTCCAGCTATTGCCAGCATCAGATGATATGAACATGCCAACGTTGTTGTAAGACAGCTCTGCTCCAATATTTCCTGCAGTGGGAATGCCAACAGAATATGTGACACAGCAAAACCACAGTGAGATCACACAGATAAAGTGCCATATGTGTTTTAAATGCATGCTGCCAATCACACCACGTCTGTGAGCATTTATTGGCTTGATTCCCAGATCTGCTTACCGTCTCTAAACACATGTGAATAACACAAAGAAGACCCTGGGTTAATTCCTCTGCATGTCTGCATTATTCTGGCAACATAATGTGGAGGAGGGTGGGTTCCTCTTTTGCTCTGGCAGTTTTCTGTGTTACAACACAATGCCTCCAAAGCTTTTTCCTGCAAGTGTGTAGCGAGTGAAGCTTCTTCTGTGGATCTGCTCCACTCTCTTGGCCATGGCTCAGTAAATAGGCATGTGTTTAATCTGGATAGTGTTTGTCATGTTGGTGAGATGATCTCTGCACCAGCTGACGTCTTAAAAGGCACAGTGGGCAAAGTGATTTGCAGTGCCAAAGTGAAGGCTTGGCCAGCGCTACACACACACACACACACACACACACACACTGCAAGTATGGCAGCGAATATGTATGTTTATATGGCATTCTCACACACCAAAGACAAAACAGACAGATCCAAAGACAAGCATACACTCTTGCGTGTACACTCACACAAAAGCCAAAGGCGGACTTTTTTTCTGCTGACACTGCCACTGCTGCTAATACATCTATTTGCTTGAACTCATCTCTCTTTCTTCACCTCAGCTCTTTCAAACGCTCTTGCATGCACAGAGTCAGTGCACAATGCAATATGAGGCCTTTTTCGCAGAAGAGAAGAGATTAAAAATATAGCAGATTTCAGGTAAACACTCAGAGAAACCAAATTGTGCAAAGCTGGATGGTGGGTCCATGTGGGCTGGGTTTGGGGCATGGCTAAGGGTAATGACTGCCTTGTTGTGACATCACAAAGTTACAGAAGTCCTGATGGCCCGTTTTAAGGCTCAGTTTCTGAAAACAGGCTGTGTGCATTTCTCTGTGGACTGAGCCCATTGATACTCTCACAGTATTAATATAAAACCTAGACCTGCTTTATAATCAAAAGACATGGACATCTCACTTCATACAAAATGAGATCTTTAAAGAATCTTGACACAGATGCTATAGTGGGATTCTATTAGCTGACTGGGAGGATCACGTCATAGCACTTCACACAAAATACTCAACTATCGTGATTTAAAAGGGAATTTTTTTATGTGGAAGGAACAAGTTGAATCTAGAAAATATATATTTTTGAAGAGAAGAAAGATTTTATCACAAAGTGCTGTGGTAGACTAGAAATATGTTTCTACTAATATTAATCAAAGCTGTGTTGTTTTACTTGACATAACTCCAGGTCTTTGTCTTACCTGTGGCAACTATCATCCCTGGTGCTGAGTTCTTGGTGGTGATTGTTCCTGATAAGTAAGGATTCTCTGACATTTGCAGTTGGAGATGAAGTGAACAGAAAGGCTAGAAAATAAGGATGAAAACCATGACTCACTTAATTCAGCAAATATTTTTGTACAAGTAAACACGACTTTGTCTTAATGATAAATTACATTAGCTGTGTCCTAGTTCAGGAGCTGCATCCCTAGGAGGCTGCATTTGGAGACCGATCACGTCACAATGGTGTGACTAGGCAGCCCCATTTCAAAGGCTCCTTCAAATGCAGCTGAGAAATGCGGCCTTCTTTTCCTGGGGAACAAAGGCTCCAATGGGTGGATCCTTCATGATGCAACCTATCCCAAGATTCACTGCGCACCAGTAATGAAAATAATATGGTAGCAAACAACACCGACAGAAATTACACTTTTACATGTAAGTGTTGGGTTTCAGCTCAGTTCACCAGCTAATGGTACAACAGTTAAAATTAAGGGCCTTTAATAAATTTTATGGGAAAAAAAAGTGTTGTCAAGGTTGCTAGGTGATAGGAGCTGCACTTTGTGATGCAACGGTAAGGATGGACATAAACTACTCTGTAGGCCAGACCACCTCATTTTGGTTTGGCCTTCGTGGTGTACAATGGCTATGAAGGGCCATGCCTTCGTAGATGATGTCCTCCAAAGAATACAGCCCCTGATTTTGGTCACAGCTATATATATATATATATATATATATATATATATATATATATATATATATATATAAAAAGAAAAAAAAGAAAAAAAAAACAAAAACAATTTCAATTGCACAGAAATGGAATGAGGATACTTTATTTATTGGTGTCAGAACAAAATTGTTGAACAAAAAAGAAACACCCACAAAAAGAAAACAAAACAAACAAAAAAAAACATTCATTAGTCTCCAAAGAGCACTGACTGTGCCTTCATAAGTTTTGCTAATTGCATTTAATCTGTCATTAATACAAAGAGTGATGGAATTTGCATTAATGTATGAAGCCAAGTCTCCAGGGCATGAACACAACAATTACATTTGTTCGAAGAGCAGAAAAAAATGTGTCTGCTTTCATCTTTGCAGCAGACAGCATGTCACTGGTGTAAGGACATCAAGGGTAGTGGGACTGAACAGGGTAATCAAAAGGAATCTGTAACAGTAATTAAAATGTCACATGAATGCGCAATCACAGGGAACCTGTAAGCCACAGCACACGGCCTCAAAATCACCTCTTAAAACAGCACGGAGCCCTCCTAATGTCTCAAACATGATTCCTCCTAACAGTTGGCCTGTTAGTTTTAGTTGCAGGGAGGCTGTCTAATGAGGAAGGAGGTGCCGTCAACATATGCAATAAATCTGAATCTGCAGTGGCTCAAGCACAGCTTGCATTTCCCTAAGCATGCCATTAAAAAAACCACCTATATTAAACTCTGATCTTAGGTTTTGCTACTGTATGACCAAAATGTAAATATTATGGTATTTTATTTAGTCTTATTATTGTTTTAGTAGCAATTTCAGATTTTTAAGGGGTTAGACAGGTAAAAGTGGATTAATGCATTAACTGTTACGTTTAAATTTTCAATACAATTCAATACACAGTTTATAAAGGGTTTACATCAGCTAATGGCTTAATTAATAGCAACCTCTGGCAACTTTTGGGTTGCCAGGTTGTCAGATCTCTCTGGTTAGCATGTAGCCTTGTCAAGCATACAACTTCCTTGGGAACAGTAAAAAGTCATTACCAACAACAAAAAAATCTGCTGTCATAAATCTTGGTAATTTTTTAATCGATTTTTTTCGTATACAAAGCAGATTCTCTTTAGTCCCAACTGAACAATTAGTGAAAGAGAGGAGAACTACTGACCGAAAGATTGCTGGTCCGACCTCTGACTGGAAAGATAAATCCAGGTGGGAAAATTTAAAGAGCAGTACTTATCAACACCACTGAAGGCTCAGTGAGCATGATCTTTAACCCCCAAATGCCCCAGTGAGGTTGCTCAAAGGCCTGCAGGTCAATTTGTGGTTGTAGTGGGCAGCATGCAGTTGTGGATGCATGCACCTGTGTGAGTGTGTAAGTAAATGTACAGTGTCTTACAAGTATGCAGTGGATGTCGTTTCCACCCAGGTCAGTAGCAGGGGCCTGTAGGAGCCTCCATTCCCGGCCCTTGTTGTAGGTAATGTAGGTCTTCACCTGGTTGTCTTGCCTCTTGTTAGCGATTAACATGCCTTTAATTCCTGCCACCTGATGGACAGTGACACACAACAGATTTAATCTCATCATTACCCTTTCAATGCAAATCAGTCGGTGTATTTTATATCTATCTAATGTTCACATTTGCAGATGAAAAAGCATACCCAGTGCTCTCATCAGAAAGGGCATTTTGTGCATGGAGGCAACAATTTTCACAACACCAGTTAAACGCAAATGGTGTGCTTATGCTTTGTTGCTGTGTGTGACAGTCTGGCAGACACTCTCAGCATTCTCAGCTGCATTTTCTTATACAGTGTTACATGCTATTTATAACTATAGACCATCTTGCTCATGAGTGCTTAGTAATCATGATTTGGACCACACCCATTTCAAACTTGGCTTTTGTTTTGATCTCAACTACAAACCTGTAAAGTTTCATGACTGTATCTTGTACAGTTGTGATGCTATCACAGTGAAAATATCTGTCCACAGACAGAGAGACATATAAACACCTGCCAAAGTACTCAAAACTGTAGTAGAAACACTGAATCAAGCAGCATTACTCTAAAAATCAATAATTCGCCTACACTTCTCAGCAGACATGATGTCTTGCACAGGGTTGGCTCCACACATGCCTCACCTCTTTGCCCAGTTTTAGATTAGCTGGGAGTTAGGTGGAGTCATGCCAAGATGGCAACAGTGGAGCTGCCCACCGTGAGGTTCAAAATTATTATTATTTCATTCATTGGTCGATCTTTACCGACCTGTAAAGTTTCATGACTGTATATTGGTCTGTATCTACATACATATAAACACTGTGGTAGTTGCTGCTACAATAGGTGTCTCCAGGACCATATTTTTCCATGATGACACACAAACACACAGAGACAGACACAGACACACAGACACACACACAGTCACACAAGGTGAAAACAAAACCAGCCAATACCAGCTGGTAATTAGATCCTTACATGTTTCAGCAATCCAGACAGTACTAAATGATGACCATTGAGAAGGGACACTTTATCTGTTTGCTCACAGTCAGACTGAATCTCCCCAAAATACACACATACACACATTCACACTCATAAAGGCACAAACTCTTCCAAAGCTCTCCCTGCGAGTTGTCTCTCAGGCATTAGACACATCCTTCAACCAAACCAAAACGTGAAATGCAATGGAAAGGACAGTCTCTCCAAATGGTTGCCATAGTGAGGGGCTGCAGATGGATGTGTGTCCCTCCCTGAAGGGGCATGTCTGTATAAGTGGCACTAATAGGCATCACATTTGACATTGTCATAGAAACATGGCGCTCAGGATGGATGCGACTAACGAGGATCTTCCTGTCTCTATCCAAACTAACCTGTCAGTCACTGCAGTAATTATTTATTGCCTCCACCTCTTTAATATGCATGGACGTGCAACCACACATGCAGGCACACCTACACACAAACAAGAAGAACCACTTGTCCCCACTAGCATATCCCGCTAGCATTTAGATCTCTATCCTACAGAACAAATCCCTCTTAGTTGTACAGCATTAAAGGGACGCACCAGAATTCACTTTGTGCCTTAGTGCAACAATGATTTAAAGCAGTTCTGATATTTGTAGAAAGAGAATAAAACATGATGATTCTGCTGCAGCAAAGACAGTGAACACCCAGATGGTTTTAAAGGTCCTATATTATCAAAAGTGAAATGTCCATGTCTTTTTTGATTATAAAGCAGGTCTATGTGCATAGGTAGGGATATAAATAGTGGGAAAGTATCAAGTGTGCAATTCATGGACAAAATGCACACAGCCCATATCCAAAAACTGTCTTAAAAAGAGCTTATTTCCGTAACATTGTGCTGTCACAACAAGTCACCACCCTCAGCTAAAATCCTAGCTTGCCTTGTGTGTTTACCTGAAATCTGCTATATCTTTATTAAATCACTCAGAAAACAGTCAGCCAGTCTGATTGCCTGACCGACCTCTTGTTGCTAAAGCTCCAGGGAGAAGCCCCGAAAGAGAAGCTGTAAAATGACACTGAGATATTTTTGGCACTAAAAACCACAAATATATCTTGTGTATATCAAAAAAAAAACAGTAAAGTGTAAAATATGGGACCTTTAATAATCTCTGCTGCCATCAGTGGAGCATGAGTCATAACTCTGACCATGATGTACAAGTGGTGAACAGTGTAAAATCTTTTAGAATATTTTTTCTCACAGCCCGTTTTGAGGCAGCACAATCCAAACTTCTGAACCTCTTGTAAAACCATTCACCCTAAAAAAACAAGAACAACAACTCTTTTGACTTAGTCTAGTTATTATACAATAACTAGGGGAATTCTTAAATAAAACATAAGAAGGCTGATTTGATAGGTCAGCATTTACTGCAAATGGAAGCTCTGTGCATGACCCTCTTTTTGCTTTTTAGACAAATCCAGATATAAACCACATACCCACATATAGGAAAAAAATTAAAATGCAACCATTGCATTTTATTGCATCCCACAACATTGATGCAAATTCCATTTACTGTGAAACCATGCTCCCAAAACAAATCCTTGTACGTCTACAATAAATCTGTAATTAACGATTATTGCCATTATCAGCTGATTTATCAATTCTCGTCTGCAACATATGTTTGCATTGTTTGGTTTCATCTTTACACAGGTGTGCAGGATTAGATTAATAGTAGACCAACAATCTCTAATGACAACAATCCACTGTCTTCAATCATTCAGAGATGTTTATAATGGGTCAAGAAAGAGATAAATAAGTTTTGATACTGTAAACCCAAAACAATCAGTGATAATTGTCAGAAAGCCACCTGCTAAACAACCTCTCAGATTGAAGTGAAGTTTAGTGGGTAATGTAGAGCCCTCATGTCAACAGAAAATTTGTTTGCACAACACAGGCTCATGATTACAGAAATTGCCCTTATCCAATGTGATTGACAATAAAATAATCATTCTAATTTAGAAGATAATTGTCCAATTTTCTGTGTGGAAATAGCATTATTAATTTTAGGAGGGAGAATGCAAAGAGAACAAAGGCCTTCTGGGAAGATACTTGTGGAGGAACAAAAAAACTTTCACATACTTTGGTGAATCCTCTTTGGTCTAAGCCATGTCCTCTCCTTGGAATATTAGGTCTGTGAAGTGAAGTTTTTTAGAGTCTAACAGAAATAAATGGGATGCGTACCACAGCATATATCCTCTGATGTGTTTTGGGTCTGATCTATCAGAGACAGCAGTGTATCATCTGGCCTTGTTTAGGTTCAGATCAAAAACAGAGCTGTGACCGTGTGACAAATACAATTAAAACACCTTATCATCTCATGCTGTGTGTGGAAATGCCTTCACTACTGCTGCATGGTAATAGAAGCAGCACACACTCAGAGCTACAGTAAACCACATACTGTGCAAGAGAAGTAATGGCATTGTTAATTGCCCCACCACTGCCACTGCTGGTGGCCAATATCTCACTTTCTTCACTCTCTCAGTCACACCTACCAGTACAGGAGTGATAAACTGGGTTAGGTGTGGAGTGGAGGTGGAGGAGAGAATTCTACTTTCCTTTTGAATGATACTGCAAACTCATACAATAGTTAGCCAGTAAGCTACCAAGATCATCACTATATTTATGTTAAATGTAAATAAGATGACTAGTAGAATCACTAGTAGTGTCAAATCCATAGAGAATTATCACTGCACTCTAAAGATCCCTTCAACTCTACAGAGCATTTAGTTTCTTTTAGCTCATTGTTTTGGTTTTAGGACCAGCAGCTTTACTGGTTTGGTTCACATTGCTATTCACATTATTATTAAAGCTCTGTCAGACTATCCATATGCTGCCCACACAGGAGCAAACAACCCAAAAACAAAGTCAGTGACTAGCTGGTGAACATAGTGGAACATTTAGTTGCTAAAGAAGGAAATTTTAAATAAACTAAGCACAAAGGGTAAGGAAATTTGTGTTTGGTAGATCATTTCTTTGCTGTAACAATGCTTCTTGGCAATAAATCTTATATCGTTGGAAAGCCTGTTTATTTCCCTTTTAAATGGTGCCACAGTTGTAAGGAACATACATTTGTGGGATGAGCGGCAGAGCTGAGTATGTGGGTTGCGCCCATGAAAGATTTGCCAAATCTTCTCTGCCAATGCCAAACTGCTCCTGTGAGCATGGGCCTTGCTACAGTGGTCAGTTGGTGTCTGCTCCAAGAATCGGCATGCCACGTTTGACTGATCTGGATAGGGCCCATGCGATATGGCAACTTCAAGCTGGTGTTCTGCAAAACCAAGTTGCAACATTATTTGGAGTGAGCCCTAGTACCATCTGCAAACTGAAGGCCAAGTTCCATAAAACGGGGGATGTCAGAGACAGGCCACGAAGTGGGCATCCCAAGAAGACTGTTTCCTCATCTTGCCAGCACTTAGAAACTGTAGGCAGTCTCCTACAGATTTGCAGTCAAGGTTTGCTGGACGATATGCCCAATGGCCCTCTGCCCAGACAATCCGGAACAGACTGCACGCAGCCAATCTACGGCCGCATAGGGCTGCCAGGAGGCCTGCCATGACTGTCCTTCACAGTCCTGCCCATTTGCGCTGGTGTTGGCAACACGTGCACTGGAACCTGAACATGTGGAGGAACATTATTTTCAGCGATGAGTCCAGATTCTGCCTATGTCACTTGGATCGTAGGTGGAGAAGATGAGGAAATTGCTTTGGTTATTGTTGCACTGATACAGTAACATCTTTTGGTGGAGGCAGTGTGATGGTGTGGGCCCTCACTGGAAAAACAAGGCTTGTCATCATTGGAGGCAATCTCAGAATGCAGAGAGATATTGAGATGAAATTCTGCAACCAGTGGCAATCCCATATCGCCACAGTCTGGGACCAAACTCTATACTCCAAGATGACAATGCTTGCCCCCACAGAGCGGGGTTTATCAGACACTACCTCCAGAATTTGGGAGTGGAGAGGATGGAATGGCCTCCAGCACTCCTGACCTGAACCCTATTGAACACTTGTGGGATCAACTTGGGCATGCTATTTGTGCCAGAGTGACCAACACAACCACATTGGCTGACTTGCGACAAATGCTGGTTGAAGAATGGGATGCCATACCACAGCAGCATGTGACCAGGCTGGTGACCAGCATGAGGAGGAGGTGCCAGGCTGTTGTGGCTGTATATGGTTCTTCCACATGCTACTCAGGCTCCTGTTTATTAAATTAATAAACTGTTAAATTGCCAATATGTCTTGTTTCTTCAGACTTCAATCATCGAATCCACCAAACAACACCAAACAAGAGTCAACAGCAAAAAAAAGCTGTTTGGCATTGGCAGAGAAGATTTGGCAAACTTTCATGGGCCCACCCACATACTCAGCTCTGCTGCTCATCCCACAAATGCATGTTCCTTACAAATGTGGCACCATTTAAAATGGGAATAAACAGGCTTTCCAGTGGTATAAGAACAAAGAAATAATGTACCAAACACAAATTTCCTTACTTTCTGTGCTTAGTTTAGTTGGGAGAGACCAAATAGAGCTAAAAATTATCCCTGTTAAAATGCCACAACCTATCTGAGTATTGCTGCTGACCATGTGCATCCCATTATGGCCACAGTTTGCCATCTTCTATGGCTACTTCCAGCATGATAATGCTGTTGAAAGGCAGATGTTTAGTTGATATTTGGATCAGAGGTGGGTCTTCTGAAATGTGAGGTAGTAGTCCTTGATCCAAAGAGGAATACACTGCAGAGATTTAGAAGCAAGAAAATACAGCAGCAGCAACATCATTACTGGATGACTTGTATCGATTAAGAGCTGTAGTGATGCACCCTTCAGAGACACTGTACGGTCATTTTGTGCAATGGGACATAAAAATCTATATTTATTGTGCATTTTTTTAAAAAAAAAGCACCTCTTTGCTCCACTTTGTGTTTTGGTACAGGTATGTGCCTGTACTTTAAGACAGATCTTAAGAAGCAGTGAGAAAGTAATATTCCCTGTAACTTGTCATAGATTGAATCAATAAAAGCCTGACTGTATATATCCCTGCAGGGTGACCACTTTCATCAGGTGCATACCTCATACAGGTCTAGCATCTGGTTCCCTCCGATGCCCCTAGTGGTCTTAACATTTTCCATGGCCAAGATGAAGTAGATCCCTCTGGTGTCAGACAGGTAGAGGTTATAGGTGTCGTTCTGGTTCCACTCCTGCACTGCTGCAAATACCTGCTTCTCATCAGTGCTGACAATGTGTAAATCCTATCAGAGAGCAGGGGGAGATTAAGAGGAGTTATGACTGGAGGTGGAGAGGTGACGGATTAGAACATGCTGGCCCTGTGGCACTGGTCATGAGATCAATGCTGTAGTGTGAATATAAATGGCTGATAAAATATATTAATGGATAGCTTACTCGGAGATTCACTTTGAATGTGGTATAAGTATGACTTTAAGAACAGTACACCAGCTTTTTAGGAAAAACAAACCAAAAAATGTTTTTAATGCACTTTTTCAACCTACAATCTACATATGTTTTTCCACTTTGACAACATCAAATTCAAACGCTTTCAGGAATATGGAAATAGTGAATTAACTGAGAGATTAATTAAGTCCATGTCAATCCTGAAATTAAAACACATTTCTATGAGTCTTAGAAGGTACAATACTGAGTAATAATAAAAAAAATAATAAGTCAAAATACTTGTCAAGCCAAAGCTGATACTTACTTTAGGCAGAGAATACTTGGGCAGCTTGATTTGTATAAATGAGTCTCTCTTGTAGGACACATAATAGGTGGCTCGACCTGATGTAGGAACCTACACAGATAACAAATAAAATATATTCAATTGCATATATTGAATACATTATACAGTGTTCCTGTATTATCTATTATCTGGAGCTTTGGTTTAATTTTAGCTTAGTTTTGGCAGCATTTGATTTTCACAATGTTAATACTGCTGTGATGCAGCAAATGCAGAGGACACCTTGTATCAAGACCTCATGTTTAACCTCATCACTGACACCATATTGCATTTTATCCAATCAATTAAGTCAGTGGGTGTAGGCGCACACATCAATCTCTCTTCCTCTCTTCATCCTGCTGTGGTTGTGAAGGCACTGCTGGACACACAGGTTTTTTTGGAGTTTTTTTTGCCTTGGTCATTTATAGCAATCTCCTGGCTTGCATTCAGAGGATGTTGCCCTCCCTGGGTGTCAATGCACTGGGTGGTTTCAAAGTGGACTTTGGTAAATATCTCGTAGGACAATCAATACCCTCATTATTCTTTGTCAAGAGAAATCTTTAAGTTGCCTACTCAAGCCTCATCTGCTGTCTGGGAAAAAAGTCATCCTTAATGATCTAGTCCCTTTGCAAACACTCCAAGCTGTTAGTTGTTAGCTTATGCAGGAAGAAAACAAAAGGATGGTGGGTTTTGGAGAATTGTCATTAGCCTTGAGGCAACGGAAGCCAAGCACTTTATACACATACACACACACAAACACAGAGACACAGAACAAAGTGAGACTGCAGCATCACAACCCACTTTTCCCTCCTATCAATAACAAAATGAAATTCATTTGAGGAAAACCTTCAAATCAAACTTGTGCCTCTCTGCTGAGGAGAAGCGATATCAGTATTAATGTTGTATGACAGGACAGATTCTTTTACTGATCTTGTAAGTGCTCTGAATGGCTCAGAAGAGAGAAAACAAGCTCTGAGAGGATATATAGCGGCCTAGCAGTGAGCACTGCAGAACAGTCCCACATGCAATTGAGTAAAGGAGCAGGAGATCGATGGCGGGGTAACCAGAGGCGGTTTGAACTTTAAGAGGAATTGGTATGATTGATTTTCTTTTTCTCATCCCTTTCAGGATCTTTCATCTGTGACGCGTACGTGTTAAAATATGGGGGTCCTCGAATTGAAGGGGAGGTTTAGGTTGAGTGCTTGTGAGTTTACTTGAAAGACTTCAGAGAGGTCAAACAGGATTGAAGGATCTTTGGAGAGCAACTCTATTTCTTTGTCTAATGTGCTGCCAAGGGCAGTAAGGTTTCCAGAGGAAGGACTTGCCTGTGGGTGGCTTAGGTAAGTAGGTTTCTGAAAAATTTGTTCCCTGATGGAAAGTGGGATCAAACAACTGGAGGAGCACCATTACCACAACTGCTACAACAGAAAATAATAGTAGCAGGCAGAATTTTGCAATCGTCATTATTATTGT
This sequence comes from Trachinotus anak, assembly GCF_046630095.1. NCBI lineage: Eukaryota > Metazoa > Chordata > Actinopteri > Carangiformes > Carangidae > Trachinotus > Trachinotus anak. Next base: position 11,359,928 of record NW_027273870.1, on the reverse strand, counting down.
AATGTCCTTAATATATTGTTAAAATTTGATCGCACTAATTTGATTACACACAGGTACATTTGTAACCACAGTTGAATAATTCAGTAACACAATATTAGAGAGGTGAGGGTTTATGTGGAGGATTTTATAAATGATGGTTACTAGTCTGTTATAACAGTGCCAGGCAAGGATTGTGGAGGAAACAGATCATCTACTCTAATCATCTACTCTCTGGAGACAGATATTTTTCATATGTTTTTCAGACCTAGCTGCTCCTAAGCTGGCCTTGTAGACACCTTTGCAAGAGGATAGAAATAATGATGAGATAAACATAAAACATTTACCAGATACTTTTCCTACCTAATCACAGGTGCTGAAAACATCTTTAACAGACATCAAGCACCACAACAGTTTTTGTAGGTAAATTTGAACAAAGTGTTGTCGTGGTCTAGCTGTGTAATTATTCTGACTTTTTCCATTGACCTGTCAATGTAACAAACCTAATTAGCAAAATGTCAAAGTAAATAATATTCATGCTGTAGAGGAAATTAAAATACAACCCTAAATTGCATCTGTGTTACTTGGAATTCAGTTCATTACAATTTCAGATTTTTCTGTCACAGAAATCATGATTAATATGACACACAAAGCAGTGGCTAGGATTAATATTAAAACTAATCCCAGGTTCACTGAAGAACAAAGAACAAATGTTCAACTGAGGCTAAAGTAAAATGATTTTTACGTATTTTCTTTAAGCCAAGCAAAATAATTTGTATTCAATTCAATTCAATTTTATTTGTACAGTGCCAAATCATAATACACATTATCTCAAGGCACTCTATAGGGTAAGTTCGAGACCTTATTTTGTTATCGAGAAAAAACCCAACAGTTCCCACAAAGAGCAAGCACTTGGCGACAGGGAAAAGGAAAAACTCTCTTTTAACAGGAAGAAACCTCCAACAGAACCGGGCTCAGGGTGGGCGGCCATCTGCCTCGACCAATTGGGTTTAAGAGGAGAAACAGGGGGCGGGGGGTATCAGAGATGTATCAGAGATAGTATGCATGTAATCTGGACAGAAAACATCTGTGATTTTGTGGCAGTATAGTTTAAATATATTGTATAGAACCTGTTTAATCATTTATTTTCCTCTTTAATGAATGATCAATCAAATACCTGTGTGTGATGTAAAATATCTCCTGGAGAACAACACCTGAACCTGAATGTTCAGAGCCCTACCTGTATGAATATGTAGTCATCTTGAACCACCAAGGAGCTGATGTCGATATATCCAGGAAATGGGTAGTTCCTGTTAGCTTCTGTGCACATCTGAGCTCTGCATGTGACATACTGCACATCTGTCAAATAGGAAGACATGCAGGATGCAAGAGAAGTTTATGATAATGCATAATTTTATTATACTCCTCATAGTGCATCTTCATATATGAAGCTGTGTCAAAACCTTATCTGTAACAATATCTGCAATATCTGTAATCTTTGAATGTATAACTGTATTTCTCTCAATTACAGCTAATGATATTTCTGTGTTTGACTTTAACTTCAGTATTCAGACCCCTTAACATTTTGCAGACTTGTGTGGTATATTTAATTTTAAATGCACTAAATTGCCTTCTCTGCCCATCAGTCTACACTCAATAACCCATAATGACAGTGTAAACATGTTTTTTAAATTATATTTTACATTAAAAATCAAAAACTCATTCACAAAAATATTCAGACCCTTAATTCAATACTTTGTAGAAGCCCCCTTGGCAGGCCACGCTTTGCCTGACATCTCTCCACAGATGTTCTGTGGGGTTTAAGTCTGGGTTTTTGCTAAGCCACTTCAGAACAGAGACTCCCAAAGTTGCTCCAGTGTTGTCTTGGCTGTATGCTTTGGGTCATTGTTGTGCCGAAAGGTGAACCATAGCCCCAGTCTCAGGTTGCATGCGCTCTGGAGCAGGTTTTCTTCAAGCATTCTCTGGATTTGGCTGGATTCATTCCTACCTCAATTTTGACCAGTCTTCCTGTCTCTTCTGCTGAAAAGCATCTACATACCATGATGCTGACACTACCATGCTTCACCATAGGGATGGTATTAGACAGGTAATAAGCAGAGCATAGTGTTTGGCAGACATAGTGCTTGGAGTTCTGCCCAAAGAGTTCAATTTGCGTCTCATCAGACAAAAGAACCTTTTTCCTCATGCCCTCAGAGTCCTATAAATGCCATTTGGCAAACTACGAGCAGACTGCCATGTGGCTTTTACTCAAACTGGCTTCCATCTCACCACTCTACCATAAAGTCCTGATTGATGGGATGGTGCTGAGCTGGTTGTGTGACTGTTGGGATATTGGTCACCTTTCTGACCAAGGCCCTTCTAGCCTTGCCTTGTTACTCAGTTTGGCTGGAAAGGAAGAGTCCTGATGGTTCCAAACTTCTTCAATGTCACAGATATGGAGACCATTCCTGGGAAGACTCAAAGCTTTAGAAATGTGCTTTATACCCTTGCCCTGATCTACAGTGGCTATGTCTTGTCACAATTTGACAGTATGTTATGTTACAGATTTACAGAGAGCTCCTTGGGCTTCATGGCTTGGTTTTTGTCCCGACATGTAGAGTGAGATCTGGGATCTTATATACACAGGTGTGTGCCTTTCTAAACTACGTCCAATCAATTCAATTTGCCACAGATGGACCCCAATCAAGATCTAGACACATCTCAAGGATAATTAACGCAAAGTGGATGCACCTGACCACAATTTGGAGTGCCACTGCATAGGGTCTGATACTTTGGTTAATGAGAGATTTTTTCAGTTTAATAAATTGGCAAAATTTCTAATAACGTGTTTTCACTTTATAACTATGAATAATTGATGGTAGATTAAGGGCAAAATGGCAATTCTATCTATTTAGAATTAAATCTACAACACAATAGTGTGCACAAAGTGAAGGGTCTGAATGCTTTCTGAAGCCACTGTATGTAAGGTTGTATTCCATCTATTCCCTTTGACATTTTTCCTCTTTGCAGCACCTGATTTATTTTTATTGCGCAGAGACCACAGACAAGCATCTCTGTGGTAATATGATGAAAAAGCAGTGTGACACGACTCTGACATCACAGGCTGGCATAAACAGTTTTCACCTATGTCACCTATTTCACCTGTTGCTACTGCCATTCAGAGTTATGGATCTGACATTCAGCAAGTGAAAGGGAAGAATAGAAAGGCCATATTAATCAAGAATCAGGCACTAGGTTTATTGGTGGGGCAAGCCAGTGCTGTTTCCCTGGGGACGCCTTCTGTACTTCAGGAGGACTTCATTCCTATAGAGACCTCTTCATTACTCCTCCATGAGATGGACGGGTGTGTGTAAGAGACACTCACTTCCATCTGGTGTGTGAGCCTCCATGTGGACCAGATCTGGCTCCTTGTCTAAGCCCGAGACAGACCTTGGAGAGAATGACAGACCGTGGCAGAATACATAAACATAATGACAATGAATAAAAAAGGATGCAAGGGAGAAAAAAAAGACAAAACGGTTGTCAGTGCAAAGAGAGAGTGGAAGAGGATAAAAAAAGGGGAGAGGGATCTATAGAGGCATTCTGCTATGGTTATTGATGCTTTCTTTAAATTAATAAGGAGAATACAAGAATGTTTCCTCCAAATTGCCACATAAAACCGAGCACATTCACTGCAACTCAAGGCTAGTTACCTTCAAGCAAAATGTGACAATACAAAGAAATACAATACAAATACAGACTCCTCATTACTGAGTGGGTAGTGCAGGGTCACCACAGTCTCCGAGTATAAGTCTCTCTCAGTAAAATCTTGCTTTCTTGGTCATTTCACTGCTTGTATTGGATAGATGCATCTTTTCCATTGTGGGGATATTTTATATCCCTTGGAGGCTGATGAAGCCATTGTCTAAATGCAGCCAACTGGAGGTCTGCCTAGCCATTGCTAGAAGCCCGTCCGGTCTTTATGGCCTTGGAGGGGCTTTGGTGGTGAAGGGGGAAGCCAGAGATGGATTGTGCACATTATTTAGGATTATACCACAATGGCAGGGAAGTGGCTCCAGATTTATGCAAGTTGTGGAGGATATAGCCAGTGGCAATCCCAAGCACACCCCAGTCACCTCAGAGAGGAGGAGAGGAGCAATGAGCTGGAATATATCCGGGCCTAAGTTTGTGATGAGTGTGCACTTTCAGATTGTGGGTACACTGCAGGGGAGAGTGAGCAGCAGATGTGACTGGATAAAAAGCGACAGGGACGTCCTGGATCCATTATTACTCATCATTTCCTCATACTGTATGTTCACTTTTGTATCTTCATGTGTGCAGCTTTAGAAAATCACCTTCCTCTCCTTTTACTGCTGATGTAAAAATAATAATTTAGTGTTTCTGTGCAATATGACTGATATGAGCAGGGTGTGTGTGAGAAATGAAGAGGAATGCAACATGCCCTCAGATGCTGAATGCTAAGTGTGTTCTGAAGGAGGAGATTAATCTCTGCCTGATTGTATCAAGGGGTGGAAAATGTGCAGAATTTTAGCAGCATCACCAGTCAGTCACACACTTGTTATAAGCCATCAATATCACTTGCTCAGTTGCGCAGAACATGAGCAACCGTTTCTGCATTTCTGAGTAAACAAACTTTGGAAAAGAGGAATGGAGCATACACGTGAAAAAGACTGACTCACCAGTAGAATCTGTTTGGCGTGACATGTTCGTGGATGAGTTGCCATTTTCTTCCAAAGTCGACTGAGCTGTATAACTGCAGAGATATCAGAGAAAAAAAAGTCTTGTTACAAAGATGCATGTTTCTATACTGGCTCAGGTTCTAATGAGAATGGCTGATTTAAAAGTTTGAAAAATGACAAGTGAGCTTGGGGCATGGCTAGATAATTTCACGTTGGAGGTTTGTCTGAGGCTATAAAGAATCATCAGGAGGCTGATATAGTGGTGAAGTGCTATCATTACTACTGACTGGCCATTTAAGCTAACATATTGTCACAGATGTGGGCATCTCTATTCCCCTCACCAATTACAAATGGCAGCTATTGGTTTAGAGGAAGCACTTGAGAGAATAACACATTAAAACTGAAATAGATATGACGTCAATGTGGCTACTTCAGCTTGATCAGCAAATAATCTAGTTTTATTCAGTAGGTTTTAAACTGCAGTGCTATTAAAGGTCTCTATCTACAGTTCCTAATATCATAGTCTTAAAGATCTGATATTGTATAAAGTGACACTGCCATGTCTTCAATTATAAAGCAGGTCTAGGTTCTATATTGATACTGTGAATGTATCAAAGGGTTCAGTCCTCAGAGAAATGAGAACAGCCCATATTCAGAAACTGAGCCTTAAAATGAGCATTCAGGACTTCTGTAACTTTGTGATGTCACAACAAAACAGTCACGGCTCTCAGCCATGCCCCAAGCCCAGCCCATGCGGACCCTGTGTCCAGCCTTGCAGGATTAGGTTATTAGACTAGTCGGAACCTCTCTTCTGATTGGCCCGCTGACCTGTTGTTGCTAGAGCTACAGAGAGAGATGGTTTTTGGTACTTAAAACCACAAATACATTTTATTTTAGTTATCAAAACTTCAAATAAAACACTGAAAAGTATAAAATATGGGACCTTTAAAAACAATTGTTGGACACATATGCATACAATCAAAACAATGATGAATGATATATGGTTCAGCTGATGTGAAGGGGGAAAATATGGAACCAGTGGCCTAATTTCAATGTACTAATTAAATGTTCTGGTGCTACATAAGCCAGGTGCATTCCCCAGCATTGTATTGATTGATGTTGTGGAAAATGTACCCTCATATCTTGCTGTGTCTGTGCATTATTATTTCCTTGCAGTGAGGTGGCCCCAGTTGAGCTGTATGCTAATGTTCCTTCTTGTTGCCTTTTGTCAAAGCAAATCTGACACTTACACTGACAAAAGGATATGCATTTGTCTCTTGTTCCGAATTTATTTGGCAGCTCTGCAAGGCAAAATCTAGCTATGTCAGGAGGTGTGTTTTCTATTTAAAAATTACATTAGCAGTGTTCTCTAAACATGTACAGCAATGTAGCAATAATCAGCTTTTTATCTAAAGCCGGTGTGATTCCTTGGATTTCACATATGGATGTCAAACACTATGTTATGGTTTTTCCATCATATCATCAGCACTCGAAGGCCATGTGTCTTTTTGGAGTGCTTGACAATATAAACAAAAGCAGGGGACAAAGTGGAAAAAGTATTAGCTGGGAGCATTTGTCTAAATCTTTATAAAGTGGAACAGAGTCCAATAAACAGTACCCATAGGCAGAAAATCTATGAGTCTTCCAACCTCAGTAAATAAAGGTTCCCCACTGGAGCTTTTGCGTTGGTGTAACAGGGTGGCAGTCAGGTTCCCTCATCACATCAGACAGTGACATATGATGCCAGCGGGCAGGCTCAGCCACTCCTTTCTCCATTCATCAGTTCAATGACATCTTAAATTTTAAAGCTTCTGAGCTGTCACAAAGTAAGCTTCATAGTTTCCCACTCACTTTGATAAATCAAAAGCGTGGCCAGCCGACCACGCCACCAATGGAGTCAGTGACAGCTGAGGGAGCTGACAAAGGACGAGGGCCAAAATGTTGACTGAGGTATTGCAGAGAGTATGCTTTTAAAACTCATCTATTCATGCTCATTACAGGTTGGGTCACTCTGACTTTTGCATCAATTAGCAGGTAATGTTGGTAATTTGAATGAAGGTGCTATGAAATGGAGCATGTAGCCTTCGTAGAAGATTACAAAATCCAGCTAGATTTTTGTAAGGAAACAATATTAATTTTGTTAATGAAAACTATGATGGAAAATATTTGTTGTAAACATGTTTTCCGATGTGAAATATACATAAACTTTAAAATTAAAATGAAAAATGATGTGAAAGACAAACAAATTATTATTTTATTGTTTTTATTCAAAGATCTGTAATTATCTATGTAATCACACTGTACATTATGTCCCATACAGAAATGTAAGATATGACACACTGTATACACAGACCAGCCAATTTATTAGGTACACCTTGCTAGTACTGGGTTGGACCCATTTAAACAGGTAGGCTAGTGCACTGAAATTACCCGTGCATAAAAATGATACATGACATATATATGGCCGTGATCTTTGGGTCCTCAGGTGGCAATCCGTGAAAAACAGACACAAAGCTTTAGTGGAAATCACTGCATGGGCTCGGAGGCACTTCTGAAAACCATTGTCTGTGAACAAAGTTTGTTGCTGCATCCATAAATGCAGGTTGAAACTCTACCATGCAAAGAGGAAACCATTACTAATCATAATCCAGAAACATCACCGAGATCTCTGGGCCTGAGCTCATTTAAGACGGTCTGAGGTGAAATGGAAAACTGTCTGACGAATCAAAATTGGGGGTACATTAGTGCCCATGGCTTGACTAGCTTTCACATCTGTGAAGGCACCATTAATGCTTAATGATATACAGTATACAGATTTTAGAGCAACATATGCTGCCATCCAGACAATGTCTTTTTCAGAGAAGGCCTTGCTTATTTCAGTAAGACAATGCCAAACCACATACTGCACGTATTACAACAGCATGGCTCTTTAGTCCAGATACTAAACTGGCCTGCCTGCAGTCCAGACCTGTCACCCACTGAAAACATTTGGTGCATCATGAAATGAAAAATACGATAAAGGAGACCCTGAACTGTTGAGTAGTTGAAAGCCTTTACCAGGCAAGAGTGGGACAACATTTCACTTTCAAAAGTCCAGCAAATGATCTCCTCAGTTCACAAATGTTTGCAGAGTGTTGTTAAAAGAAGAGGTGATGCAACACAATGGTAAACATGCCCCTGTACCAACTTTTTTGAAACATGTTGCTGACATCAAATTCAAATTGAGCATATATTTTTCATATAACAATAACATTTCAGCATTTCAACATTTCATATGTTGTCTTAGTTCTATTTTCAATTGAATATGGGTTTACATGATTTTCACATCATTGAATTCAGTTTTTTATTTATTATTACATAGTTCAAAACATTCCTGGAGAAGAACTCTAAATATGCTGAAATGACAGAAACTGGACGAAAATGTCATTAGTAAAATGACTAATATACATTTTTGTGAAGAGTGAAACTAAATTAAAAGGTGCAAAATAATGATAAATAAAATAAACGGCAAGTCTCAGAAGAATATGTGTAAGTTTATATTACATAGTACATGTGAATAATATTTCTCAAATAGATGGCAGAATAACCAAATGATAGCTGCAGAATACACTGCCACAGCATGAGTATAAAAACAAAAACATCCATGGGTCGAAAAGGCCACCCTGAGGTGTGAGTCAGCTTCCTTATCTCAGGAATAATTCATGTTACAATTCATACAGGGAAACACACTCAAACACTGTTTACACATAAGGTGTGTCAAAGCCAGACAGAATGTCTCTCTCTGTGGCTTAGATCAGAGTTAAGGTCTTTGAGGGCCATGTCTCCCAAGAAATTAATTCCAGGCAGTGCTAGTTTTATCACATTTAGCAATCGAACAATTTAAATTATGCTGCAGGAAGGCAGGCATAATAAGCAGGTTTTGTTTCACTATTCATAGGTTTTATGCAGGGATATTGGATTTCAGTTTATATGTATTGGGAATAAATCTTAGGGTATTTGTTTTTCTTCTTGTAGCCTTAACATGAGCTTTACTGAAAACAAACCTACACAGGGAAGTAATGTAAATAAAACACAGATGGAACCTAAATGAGGGATGAATTGATTCAAACTCCAGTCTCTCACAAGCGAGTTCACACATCAGCCATTGAGAGATTAATTTCTTGAAGCCTTTTCACAGATGTTTCTTCTTCTTTCAGAGGTATGAGGGAAATGCTTGAGGGGAATGTACATTATTGCTTTTGCTGTTGCTATCCAGCTATTTAAAGCCTGGTGTAAGCGCACTTTTGTTCAAGATGAAATATAAATCAGAATAAAAGATAAATGACTGCTCTTCAGTGACTGTCTACCCTAGAAATCAGTTAGAAAAAAGTGTGTTAAAAAGTGTTAGTGTGGGTGGTGGTGCAGACATCTCCTCTGTGAACAGAATGACATGGGCTTTTGATGTTCAAGGAATGCCCAGGCTGCTCACACACATAACAGGACAGCTGACCCTGCTGCCATTTTTCTGCTGCAAACTAGCACAAGCTATTTGTTATCTGTGAGCCTGCTTCCAAATCCACTGATTGTCACAGACAGAAATGGCTAAAATTATCATGGCTTTCCTGAAATCTCACTGTGAGCTGTAAAAAGCCTGCCGTGATAAAATGGGAAAAGAGAGACAGAGACAAACCATCATTCTCACAGCAGATGAAAAAATGTGTTGGACCAGTGCAACCAATTAGTGACAGGAGTCCTGCACAGAACTGTTTTTTTTTTTTTTTTTAATCGGCATCAGCCTTATTCCACAGAATTTCCAATCATTACCAGATGTGCCATGCTACTACATGCTATTCTGCCTGAGTCTGCTCACTGTTGCCCACAACACCTTTCACTATTGACAGGCTGTCTGCCTCATTCTGCAATGAAAATAAAATATTATTGATTTTGCTTGTAGCAGTGCAAAGTAAAAGTGAATGTGGCCCCACTCAGATCTTCCAATCAAAGTTGCTCTTTTGCAGCAGATACAACCAGATGCTGAAATGTCACATTTAAGACCGGCAGTGGTAATACTATTGTTGAAGGATCATAGATTTATTTTTTAATTACAAAAATGAAAATTTTGTTCAGTTGCACGACAGAGAAAGTTCAACAAAATCTTCTCTGAGATTTCTACCTTTACCCCAATACAATGGAGATTAGTTGAATTTAATTAGCGGTGTGCACAGCATTGGAAAATAACATTTAAGAAAAGTCAAAAGCAATAATAATAATAATAATAAAATATGAATAATATTTTTAAATGAAATGATCTTCAAAAACTGAGAGAAACTATGATGTTGCCAGATGGACCACTCCACTTCATGTATTCCCACTTGCTATCTCAGTGTAATTGCACACTAAAAGATTACATTCATGGCAACAACTGGAGTATAAAAATGGATAGTTGGTTAGCAACAGGAGAATTAAAAGCAAAGAGTCAAGAGACATGTGGGGAATTGACAAGCAATGTCTCCCCGTCAAAGAAAAAAGAAAAATTGAGCTCACAGTTCAGTCCTGAAGAGTCAATTGTGTTGGCCTCTGTATTGTTATGGGGTCAGATGTAGGCAACCAACATTTTTGAGATTTTGAGTGGGCCATGATTTGGAAAAGGTGGAACCACTGCTATAGATCATCCATAGACCTCACAATCAGCAGCTTTTACTGGGACTATTTCTTGTGGTTTCTTTTTGTTTGTTTGGTTTTTTTTTTGGTAGTTTGCATGAACCATAACCTAGTTCAACTCTTCTTAATCACTGTCTTATTTTTGTTTTGCTCTCTTGTGGTTATTTCCCCTGTTGTAAAACACCTTAGCCCAACAGAGCTTTGTAGGTGGGATGCAGAATGTCAATGTCACAATCAGAAAATAGTGAAAGAAAAATAGCAACAAGCTTTGATAAGATTTAATGAATAGCTAACTCTTAAATTGGTCACAATAATCTGAAAGCAAATGCAAACATGAGTCACTACTAATCGCTTTGAGCAAAAATGAACAAAATACAATCTTCTCCCAACTAGAAATTGGCTAACATGAACATGATGGCCATTGGATTAACAAAACCAAATTAGATGACAACTCAGTCTATTTATCTTGCATGGTGAATTAACGTTTAAAAGAAATGTATAGACTACAGGCAAAGGCAGGAAAGAAATTTGAGCCAAATGTATAATTTGGAGGAATGCAGCAGACTGGAAGACAGTGTGACTTTCCATTCCATGCTCATCCTCCTATGATATTGCTGAACATCTGCTCCTACCAGCATTACACTCCTGAAGCCTCAACATTTTTGTTGTCTCCTAGGATCCAAATCATGTTGTAGACTTCTGGCCTCACAGGTTGCAAAATGATTCAACAGGACATACAAGTCAAGAAAAAGAAGGTAAATACGCTCAAAAGATCTTCCTCTGACTGAAAGACATTTTCAACAATCTCTCTTTGCCTCAAATTTGTTCGAATTTTGTCACCGCTTTTGCCCCGATGTTGGGATAATGTGTGTAAACCAGAATAACATCTTTGCCTTAACACACTGCAGTAACAGAAAGTGAAGCATAGGTTTTCTGCCTTTTTTGATTTGCACATCTCATTCTGCAGCATCACAAGCACAACATTCTGCCACCCAGAAAAGCTTTGTGTATTAACATCAAAGCGTAAACAGTTCCACCAACACATAAAAGTACTGAGAAAAGAATCAAGACTTGGAAGTTATGGAAATGATAACTGCTGCATTATAGGCCCCTGTGTCCCACCCAATTACTATAAGTCACTTTTATAACTCCTAATTAAGTCTCCCATAAATTCTTGATGCATCTATGTACAGTGCTCTAAATCAAACAGCTTCTGTTGGCATCGCCTTGGCATATCCCATATGCAAGGGAAAAGAAGGACTGGTTTTATACCCCACAATTTATGGAGCCTGCAAAATACACAGCAGTTGGATCCCATGGAGGGAAGTATAGAAAAGGACTATGCAAATGAACAGTCTGGATTGTTCTAAGTGAGAGGCCATAAAGAGTACAGAGTAGAACAAACTGTTTGCCACTGTATCTGTACAGAAATAAATCGGTTCCTTCAAGAAATTAGTTTCACCAAAACAGAACATGGCTATTTATTTAACAACATATGAGCACTAGAAGTAGAGCTGAAAAAATTAGTCCATTAATTGATTAGTTCATCAACTGACTGATTAACTAGTTTGATAGTCAATTAATCTTAGTCACTTTTCAAGCAAAAAGCCCAGTTATTGTCTAGTTCCTTGTGAGGACGTTATATCTGTGTAAAATGAAAATATTTGGACTATTTGTCCAAAACATGATATTTGAAGAGGTCATCTTGGATGGAAAATTGAAGGAGACTTTTTTTTCTAGCATTTTATAGACAAAACAATCACTGAGTTAGTCAAAGCTCTAATTAGAAACCATATTCAATTAATTAGAAAGTACCAAAGCAAAAATTCTTTTTCTGAGGCTTTGCCTCTGCATTCCAACAAATGTTATAAAGTTGTTTGATTGCTGCTGCCGTGAGACGTCGCGAGATCCGTGCGTAACCCAACATGGCGGCTTCCATCTAAACGGAAACAACACAACTAGCTTCGATAGCCAGCTTAATTAAAGCCCAACAAACAAACTTACCAATATACACTCCTCTGGCGGTTTGATACCTCCATCAAACCGATGGTTTCTTCATCCTGAACGAAACCTTGGAAAGCTTACAGGATTACGTGGACGAGTGTTACCACCGGCTCGTCATGGGGAAAAAACAAGCCACGCGGAGTGTTCTTCTAATACACCTCCCTCGCCCGATAGGGAATACAGGGATATCTTAGAGTCCATCGATAACAAACTAACCAGCTTTGACGCCCGAGTGGCACTGGTCGAAGTCCTCCACAAGGAATTCCAAGCGCTGCGTGAATCTCTGGAGTTTAGCCAGCAACAGGTGGAATCGCTCACTGCAGAGAACAAGTTTCCCAGAGACTCCGTCAAATCCCTTAATGAAGGTATGACGAAACTCTCCGAAGAGAATAAACGGATGAAAGAATCCATCCTGGATATCCAAGCGCGCAGTATGTGGGACAACCTTGTTTTCTCCGGAATCCTAGAGCGCGCAGAGGAAGATCCTGAAACCAACATCAAAAACTTTCTCCAGCAACAACTTAAGCTCCCGCTGGACGCCGTGGAAAACATCACTTTTCACCGGATCCACCGCATAGGAGGGACAAGGCAAAAAGGTCAGCACCCAAGACCTGTCGTCGCTAAGTTTGAGCACTACAAGCAAAAAGAGCTTGGGAGGGGCAGGGAGCTGAAAGGAACAGACTTCAGCATCAATGACCAGTTCCCGAAGGAAATCCTGGAGAGCCGCAAATCCCTGTTTCCCATCAGGAGGAAGTTCATCGCCAAGGGATCCCGGACCGTCATCACAGTCGATAAATTTTACGTGAATGGCCAATTGTTTCGTGACCAGGAAATCACTCCTTGGCTCTACTTAAGTCACCTCTTCTTAAAAGGCAATCCCCGACTAAGGTAATACAATGTAGCTTAATAAACAAAACTAAAGGTATGGGCATTTAATATAGGCTACTAACGCACGCCCCACATTGATGTAGTTTTGTTTACAGACTGCTAATGTTGGAATACCTATTTCCCCTTACTACATCCCATCTCATATGTCTTAAGTTTTACTGTTGTCATTATTGTTGTTGTTGTTATTACTGTTGTTGTTGTAACATATCCACACTGAATGCGTAAGAACACTCTACATGTAAGATGCTCAACACATTCAACACGCACGCAATTAGGCATACACACACGTACAGACACACACACACACGCGCACACACCTCTCCATTCAAACTTTAGATTATATTCAATAGCCACAAGTTAGTTTAGCATGAATTCATTACGCTTTGTCACTTGGAATGTGCGTGGAATCAGCTCACAAGCAAAAAGACTTAAAGTTTTTGAACATCTAACAACATTACAGGCAGACATTGTCTTACTGCAGGAAACACACTTATCCAAAATAGGACATCAAACACTTAGTTCATCACAGTTTCCTCATGTATACTTAGCTAACTATAATTCAAAACAAAGAAGAGTAGCAATTTTAATTAATAAAAGACTACATTTCGCTTGTAAGGATACCATCACAGACCCAGAGGGAAGATTCATATTTATCAACATATCAATAAATAACAAAGACATGTGGTCCAAATGGCGATAACCCATCCTTCTTTCACTCCTTCTTCACTGCAATTTCAGCACACTCAGACACAGCACTTATCGTGGGAGGGGACTTCAACTTGGTACTTAATCAAGAATTTGACCGACTTAGTAGAGCAGCTAGTTACCGTAACTGCCAATCATCTGAAACAATAAAACAATATATGAACGATTGTGGTCTGTGCGATGCTTGGCGCTCTTGTCACCCCATGCTCAAAGAATACACCTTCTTCTCACCAGTTCACCACTCTTACTCCCGTTTAGACTTTTTCCTAACCAGCAACTCTTTCATGAAGGATATATCTGGTACACAAATTCACCCTATCACAATCAGCAACCATGCACCAGTCACTATGACAGTCATCAGGAAAATATGCACACCTCCAATTAGACACTGGAGATTGAACACATCATTACTGATGGATGTGGAGTTTATTGATTTCTTCCAAAAAGAGTGGACAACTTTTTCTGAAACAAACGGCCTGCCCGGCATCTCTCCTTGTGTTGTCTGGGAGACGGCTAAGGCTGTAATACGAGGCATAATAATTTCATACTCATCACACAAGAAAAAAAAGGATAAAGCACTTGAGATAGAATTAGATCAGAGATTGCGCCTGGAGAACTTTGAACATAGTGATAAATCAAGCAAGTTTTTAGCAAACCAACTAAAACAGAGCAAAGAAAAAGTAACAATCTCCTCAGTTACGGACTCCACTGGGAAAACAACTAAGGTCCCAGAGGAGATAAATAAAACGTTTAGGGATTTCTATAAAAACTTATATTCATCCAACATTAACCCATCAAACTCTGAAATAGAGGAGTTTTTGAGCAATATCGATCTGCCAAAACTGAACAAAGAGCAAATGATGGCTCTGGAGTCACCTCTCTCAATTGCAGAATTCCACGATGCCCTTCAACGTATGCCTAACAGAAAAGCCCCAGGTCCAGATGGCTTTCCGGCAGAATTCTACAAAACATTCTGGCCTACGCTGGCACCAGTATTTCATAGAATGGTTACAGAAGTTAATGAAACCACCAGACTTCCTCCAAACATGAACTGTGCAAATATTAATCTCCTCCTTAAACCAGACAAAGACCCTGCACTTCCATCTAGTTATTGTCCAATATCACTCATAAATGCAGATCTTAAAATCATCAGCAAGGCACTAGCTAGTAGAATTGAAAAAGTAACACCTTACATAATGGACCCAGATCAAAATGGGTTTATTAAAGGCCATTGGTCCACTGACAACACACGGAGACTAATTGACCTAATAGACTTCGGCAACATCCAAAATAAGAAAGCTATAATTGTCTCACTGGATGCAGAAAAGGCTTTCGACAGGGTGAACTGGAAATTTCTTTTTGCAACCTTACAGAAATTTGGATTCGGTGATAACTTCTTATCATAGATTAAAACATTATACAGCTCACCTAGCGCTTGCGTCAAAACAAATGATCAAACTTCTCCACGCTTCAATCTCGACAGAGGCAGCAGACAAGGTTGTCCACTCTCTCCCTCTTTGTTTGCCATATTTATAGAACCACTGGCAGCTGCAATTCGGCAAAATAATAATATTAAAGGGATTCAAACAGCAAATTTGATTCATAAAATCAGCCTTTACGCTGATGATGTATTACTTTTTCTTCAAGACGCACATGCCTCTCTTTCTGAGGCTATAACAATCATAGATAAATTCTCATCCATCTCAGACTACTCTATTAATTGGAACAAATTGACTGTCCTTCCCATAGCTTTTGACCTCCAGTTCAACCCAACTATTCCACTACAACCTGGTGCAAACATCAGATACCTGGGTATCAACATTTCCACCAAGCTATCACACCTGACACGGTTTAATCACATTCCCCTACTTAAAAAAATAGAGGATGACCTCACCCGGTGGAGTACTCTGCCCATATCGCTTATGGGAAGAGTAGCAACAATCAAAATGATGATCTTGCCAAAAATCAACTACATTTTCTCAATGCTCCCGAGCCATCCTCCAAAGAGTTGGTTCAAATCACTGGACTCCATAATAACCAAATTTTTATGGAAATCTAAGCCACCATGAATAAGCCTTAAAACCTTACAAAAACCCAAAAATTGAGGTGGTCTGGAGCTTCCAAATTTCTACAATTACTTTCTTGCCAATAGATTACAATACATCTTAAAATGGACTACACAAAGTCGAACTGACCATATTTGGCTGGACATTAAACAAACTTTCTGTAATACCATCCAAATCCAAGACCTGCCATTTATTAGCCCCATCATCAAACAATATCCCTGCTTTAAGAGCATCAATATCAGCACATCACTGATGGCCTGGTGGGAATTTCTAAAAATGAATGGGTCTTCACTGGTCCCCTGCAAACTCTCACCCATCTGGAACAATCCTGACATCCTGCAAAATAAAAAACAATAAACTTTACAACATGGTATAGTAAAGGATTAAGATGCCTAGAACATATTCTCCAAGACAATCATATGATCCCATTTGACAAACTGCTAGAACTCTACGGTATTGACAAAAACAGATACCTAGAATATCTTCAATTTAAATCCATCATTCAAGATAGGTTTAACCTCAAGCAATTAGACCTAGAACTCCTACCAACAATAGCAAACTTTTTAAAACTTCCATCCCAAAAACTACTCTCTAGAATTTATGTAAGTTCAGCCGAATTAGAGCCAACTCTCTCGATCCCAACTCTCAAATGGAAAAATGACTTACTCATCAACCCAGACTCCAATTTCTGGATACAAATCTGCTCAAACACCTTCAGCATGACCCAAAGCTCTGCAGCTGATATAGTACAAAATCCTCCACAGAGCACACTACGCAGGACAAAGGAAGTTCCAGATGGGTATCAGAAATACTAACAGACGTATTAATTTCAAGAATGACGCACCAGATAACTATCTGCATTCTTTTTGGCACTGCACACTGGTCAGAAATTTCTGGCAGAGGATTTGTGAAGACCTATCGACACACCTCGGACATCCCATCCCTGTCTCCCCCTCACTTTGCCTGCTCGGTGACCTCACTAACATTAATATGGACACAAAAAAATCTCGCATGCTTCTCACATTCCTAACCATGGCCAAGAAAACAATCCTCCTGAACTGGAAGTCAAAAGAGAACTTAAACATAACGCAGGGGGGGGGGGCTGCCTCTCCGCCTGGGTGGGGGTGCGCGTCAACCTCCTTGGCTGGACCGGCTCCCTGTCCATGTCCCATCCTGGGCACCTGACTGGGGTTTCACCATGCTCGGCGGGTCTGTGCCCCTCCAGCTTGCGCCTGCAGGGGTGGTGGCCTTACCGCTTGGGCCGCCTGAAGGCATCTCCGGGCACCCCGGTTCGGCTCCCCGCTAGCTGGGCGGCGCAGGGATGGAGAACGTATTGGGGCCAGTCAGGGATCTGGCCCCAGTGGGGGGGTGCATGCCTCGCCTGCCCTTGTTGCTCCACTGTACCAAATTCCACATGACAGTAGGGCCTCTGAGGGGTGGTGTGGGGACGAGGCAGGTTGGTGGGCAGGACATTATAACAGACTTTATGTATTCTACATGAGTAGAGACAGTTGTGCTGCTCCTCAATTTTAAATGCACATTAGATATCACATGACACTAGGGCCTTGGGGGGTGGGATGGGGCAGGTGAGACTCTGCCATCTACCAGCGGTGGAGTACCCATGCCCCATCTGCTCCCTCAATTTTAATACACCTTAGTCATCCACACGACCCACAAGCCAGATGACACTAGGGCTTTGGGGGTAGGGAAGGGCAGGGAGGACCCAACCGCCTGCTAGCGGTGGGGTGCTGGGTCTGGCTCGCGCTGGGGTTGGTGGTCGCGGGCTGGCTCTGGGGCTTCCTGCCCGCTGTCCCTCTGCGGGCCTCCTTGCGCTGGGGGCTGTTGCCTCTGTACTCCCTTGCAGGCTTCTCCTTGGGTCAGGCACGTGGCTGCCGGGGGGGCATGCTGCCGCGGGTCCTTGGGCTCTGGGGGTGGCTGGGAGTCTCAGTGGCCTGGTTTCTGGCCACCTGTGCCTTTGGTCTGTGGGGGCGGTGTTACTGCAGCCCCCACATCAATTACCCACCACATCCAATGACAAATCGCTACACACTTGCATACACACATGAACACATACACATACATACACACACACACAGACAGATTCACACACACACACACACACACACACACATACACATTTACACAAATACACATATGGAGTATCTAACGGTTAAGGACTATAGAGTGACCATTGATGTGGATATTGTTAGTTATTGTTATTGTTACTGTAGTTGTTTTTCTGTTGTTGTGTTGTTGTTGTTTTTCCCCGTCTCTCCACTCCCAGTTGTTTGATTATAGGTGGGAAGGCAGTGGCAGAAAAGCTGAGTTCAGACAGCAAGTTCCTGAAGCTTTCCTATCTATTGAAAGATATTGAAAGATTTGACTAAATAATCTTAAATCAAGCTTTATTAAATAACTTTTTCCAGTGCTTTCAACTTTATCCTATGGTCTTTATCAGTCAAATATGTGGTCAACATTGTAAACCAAAAGAAGTCAAGACGGTAAGATGTGGATTAAATTAATGGAAAAAGCTAATAAGTGAGTGAGAAAAAAATTATTTCAATATATACCTTCATTTAAATATTTTTCCAGTGATTTCCAATCAGTGATCTTTCAACATCTAGACTTTCATCATTTTCATTATAACAGACTTTATGTATTCTACATGAGTAGAGACAGTTATGTACTTTGATCATACATTCAAGATGTGTTGAAAGACGAAAGCTTTTTTTATGTTATGACAGTTACTGGACACATAGAGTGATGCTATTGATCTGACACTGTGCATTGATGTAGCATAGGCTATTAAGGTGAATAATGCATAATTATTTCTGCAGCTAATCACAAATGGACCATATGTGATCATAACCTTTTATTATATAAATACAGTGAAGATTTCATGTTTTCCACTTCAGGTACATATCCTCTATATACAGTTACTAGTATCACAGTCTTAAAGGTTTCCAATCACTTGTTGTTGGAGTACATACCCAACAAATTAAAATACTGTTCTGTATGATTATCAGTGTCAAACACTAATGTGTGCCTTGTCAAATCTAACAAATAGATTCCCTCTGTGTACTTTCACGCTGCACCACCTCTTTTGGGTTCCTTCATTTATTCCTTGTAATGCTATCTTGTTGCCTTATAGCTGCATAACAAATGATAGCAGCACACCTTCCTGGCAGTCACATAGGTACTGTGTGTGCTCTCAAATGACAGTGAGACGTGTATTTCAGTTCCTTACTCTGTTCAGCTGACCAGGCACTGTAACAGCATGTGCTTGGAAAAAACAGACACCTACAGTGTAGCTATCACATTGGTTGTTGGAGTTCAAAAATTCTCACAATGCTTGTGATTTCAGCTTGCCGTGTACTTTATAGTTTGATGTGCATAAATCAGCACCTCACAATCTGTATATAATACAAAGTAGCTCTCTTCAACATGGGCCTTCAGGCAATCATTTCTCCCCACTTAGCAATAATTATGCTGTAAATTGCTAAGCCCATATGCATGAAAAGGAGCCCTATTATCTCCATTGTGCTAGCAAGTGAACTGTCTGTATTGTCCTGATCATGTGTTTCAAATTAAAGTCCATTAAAAGTACCCTGGGAGGGCGGGCCGGCTGCAGCCTGATGGAGCGCAGCAGAACTGCCACTGCTCAGGACAAGGGAACTGAGCACTAAAGATACCTGCCATCTGGAGAGTCATTGAGTTGAGAAATGCACTGCAGCATCTGAGCAGCCTTTTTGACTCAAACTCAATGCTACCTTTCAGGCAGACAAAATAATAGATTTGTAGGAAGTGGTTTGGTTTGTGAAAGGAATTTGGAACTGCCATTTTAAGTCCGTGGTTATTACACAATTTTTTGTGGCTGATTTTTTTATTTATTTATTAACTTTATTTTTTCTTTCTTCTTTTTGTTTTGCTATAATATACAGATATAAATCACTTGACCTGTGCCTTTTCTAACAAGACTAGGTCAAAACCTAGAATATGGCAGGACCGCTTTGTAGGCCATTTGTATTCTGCCTAGTGTCGCCATGTTTCAGCCCTTTATCTGTTTTCTTCTCTTCTACTCTCTGTGCTCACATATACAATATTTTAATACAGCTGAATAAAGCTGTTCTCATTTACATCATTTAAGTATGAAATAGTGACTGAAACACAGCCCGTTAAGACTACATGTTAACCACCAACAATTTTGTGATTTAATTTGGACCATAAGAAAAAAAGGAAATTGGCTACCTCATATGCAGTGATATAGATGGTATTTTTGTTGAATCTCAGCAGTGCTATACAGTACACTGTAACAATAGAGAAATAAAGGTCTACAGTTTAAGTATAGTGTAAACTGAATCAGAAGAAAGTGGCCATGCTTGAAACCACTCATGACTGTAATCACACCATGACAAAAATAGCTTCTTCACCAGAAAATTGATTTCCTGTATATGCTGTTATAACATCCATTTAGAGTTGGTATATATAATATGTCATTGGTTTAAATGAGGAAACATATTTAGTCTGCAAAAAGGTGTCAGCTGAAGATTACAATGACAGAGAATGATCCTGAAAGCAAAGCACTCAGGGATGTAGACTCACTGCTTCCTATTAAATCCGGTTTGAATTAAAAGAGGACCCTTCAATACCAGAATCTATAGCCACAGACAACAACATCATCCATATAAGGAAGGTTACAAAATGGAAAATGCTAATTCTTTTTATGGAGCTAATGCAAAAGAAAAAGAATGAAAGAAAGAAGAAAAAAAAGTAATCCTGAATAATGTATTCTCCCTCTTTCCCTGAATACTTTATTGAGCCTGATGTCCCCATTGCATTTCTGAAAACGTTTAGCCAGGATACGATTCAGCTAGACATAATTAACAGCATAAATTTGCATTATTAGGGTGGATTAAGTCAAACAATGTTTGCATATTGAAGGACTGAAGGGACTTTGCAGCTCTATCAGAGAGGCAGTTATGCTGGTTCCTTTCTCATTTTAGGTGGGCTGTTGCCTTCCCATGGGAACACATAGTGGAGAATATTCCTACATTGTCTGGGAAACAAGTATGCAGACACCTTATTTTAGTTTTTGCTTGGTCTTCAAGAAAAAAAAAGTGTCTGAGCATGGATGTTGGTATATGCTAGCATTAATGTGTGAGAGAACAGTGATGAAAAAGAATGGCCGTTATAGGCAGCAGCAGCATAGTGTATTTTAGTTGTCCCCTGAGCTTCTGCAGTCACAACCTTAGTAGCTAAAGCAGCATGCACATTTTCCCTGACAGAGCTCCTTACCATTTCTCAAGCTCACTCTGCTGACTACTAACACCTCCTGCAAGACCCAGACAGACGTGGACAGCTTACCCAGATGTGCCTGCACCTGTTTCAGTATTTCCCTGCAAATGATTTACAAAAAATAAGAAAGGGGCCCCTGAAAAAATTGTCCAATTCTCTGTCCAGTTTTGAATGGTACATCTATCTAATTCTTTTCAGGGAAAGAAGACAGAGTAGACATCCCACACGTAACGAACGGATTAACTTGTTACAAGACACAACTTTTGGTTATAATGCAGGACCTTGTTGAGTTGATATTGTACTTAAATGGCACAACTTTGAAACATTTGTCACCAATTTTCATTTAATCAAAAAGATAGACAGATTTTTAATCTTGGCAGCCAGAAACAAGAAAATATTGAAAATAATAAATTATAGATTTTTTTTTTACTATTTTCACATTTAGTCATAGTTTTGTTCCTGAGAAAAATGTCCATGTTAGTTTTAGTTTTGTCTACTCTTTATTTTAGTCTACTTTTAGTCAAAATGACAGGTTGTGCAGTTAAGAATGCAACAGAGAGGGTGTGTGGTCTGATGTTATTAATTTTAATGTTACAATTAAGACACAAAGGAGGATAAAACACTGGAGTCTTTCTAACACGAACCCTGATAATCCCGAAAAACCTTGCACAATCAGAACTCTGTTCAACAGCACAAATCTTGCCTTTAGAATTTTCACTTTTTGTTCTGTAATTTTGTAGGCCTTTGTGGTAGTGTTGTACTAAACTCTGTTATACTCACACAGTTATTATCTATTATAGGTTGTACTTTGTCGTTTTCATACATTTGTTATGAAAATATTGCAATCACTTTGCAGAAAACACAAGCCACTAGACAGCCAGCTACTACCCAACAGACTTCATTCTAACCCCGAATCAATCTTCTACATAATATGCAGAATTTTTATAACCAGTATATGCTGCAAATAAACTACATTTAGTAGGATGGACCTATTAAAAATCATCAGGACCTGACCATGACCTGTATATGGTGATTCGATGGTACATATTTTTGCAAGGATATCAGATTATTTAACATCTTAATATGACCTCAATTTCTGTTTGGTATGAATTTGTGGTTTTCTCCTCAGCTATTTTTTTTCCCAACAGGGCTTCTCTCCCAACAATACTGCACTGTCATTTTTTCTCTCAGTTGCCAAATGTCCGCTCATTACCTCCTGACCAAGCCCCACTATTGGAAATGCACACAGTAGCTGGATCCAGGCTAGCACTGTTCACATAAAGGAAGGGAAATGTGCATGTGAATTATGTCATTGTTTGAAAAAATCTGTCTCTTGTGGGATTTTGTCTCCTCTTTTTTCATCAACAAAAATATAGATTTCTTTGTAGTTTTTAATTCTAAAGTACATTTTTGTCACCTCTGTTTTTTTTGTCAACATTTTATGGAGATTTAGTCACAATTATTGTTTCATTATGCCAGTTTCATCTTATTAATATCTCATCATCGTCATGAAAAAAATGTCTGTTGACAAATATATTTCCCATATCATATAGCCATCAATGGGCACAACACCAATCCTACTACATATTATACTGAACAAACTAGAAATGTGGGCCACAATTCAGAAGTCTTGATCCAGGCTAAAGAAACAGTGGAATAACAATAAAATTTACTACCACTACATGATGTCCACAGTCCAGATGTAACCTCGCCTTTATTATTATCTGAGCTGTGGTTTCCAACAAATAACTATTCTTACAGTTCTAGGTCAGCTTGTACTGTACATGGAGGAACATACAGTAAGTAGTAAGAAAACAAAGGCATAATTTAGATGTGTTACATAGAACACACTCAAGAACCAAAACATGTTTTGACCTTCTATTGATGGACTGAGGTGTGATAGATTAATGTGGCCATGTTGCACAAAAAATCGCTATGTGGTTTTATCTATTTACAGACATGAACAGATGTACACTTGAACCCCAATCCTGCCAAGGTGATAGCTGTCCAACAAAAACGTCCTGGAAGGCTTCTTAACTTCTTCAGGGAGCAAGTGGTAGCAGCAACATTACCTCAGCTGAAAATGACTCTGTCAGCTTAACTCAGTCATCACCATTAGTCAAGTGGAAGAGTAATTCAGCTCATCCCCATTACACATAAGACAACAATATGGCATAGGGACGTCATTAGGTGCGGGGGGGGTGATGAAGAGCTCAGTGAAATGAGATTGGATTTAAACAAGTGCTGCCACTGTCCTGGGGGCCTTACATGGATGCTCTTTGAGCAGATAGGTGGAGGCTGCATAATGATGAGACACTTAGTTTCCCCTACTGTTAAGATTTATGGGCTCCAAGGTCTGTTACGATCATTAGAGGGATTGTGGAAGGAAAAGGGAAATGGGGTTGAGACTATATGGGCTTGGGAGGAGGTGGAAATTGCATAGAGGTTTTTTTTTTTTTTTCCTGGTAACACAGCACTTTTGAACCATAAATCTTTGATCCTTTCCTCCCTATTTGTGCAATGGCATTTTATAATGGAAGACTCCCTATAATTTCACACTCCAATTAGTAAATTACTAATGTTGTCCTAAAATGCAAGTCTCGGGGTGGTAATAAAAAAAATAAAATAAATAAATAAACAGGTCACAGCTGGGGTGAATCTGGTTAACTAAAGAAAAAATATATTACACAAAGTGTATAAATAAAAATGAGTGGCTTTTGTTTAATTGTGTTTGAGGTTTGTCAAACACCCCCAAATGAACCATAGCAACACTAAAAAAAGAAGGCATGAAAGGAAAAATACCCCTTGAAACAACAATCTAACGATTGTTTTTTTATAGTTTTGCATAATGCCTGCAAGTATACAAGAAGAAACTTGAGTCAACGAGCGGGTTCTCTGGCATGGGCTATACAAACATCAGCAAATTCTTACTACCACTAAAACTGAATGAACAGGACTCATTAGGCATTTGGAACATGCTGAATAATTCATATCACATAATCAACTTAAGCCAACAGAAAGATTTGCTTTTATGTTACCTGGGCTGCAAAGAACAGATATTGCTGGCCTGTTATCTTGAGATTACTCCTGAGAAATGGAGTTTTTTTGCTAGTGTTTGCTATAGTTGAAAAACCAAACCATGAATTTGAAACTTGTGTTGATGATTGTCATGCTAAAGCACCATAGGACAAAAATATTCTAATATGTACAACCAGAGCTGTAGTGGTGCATATATGAGACTGTCCTCCTGTAAGAAATGAGCCCATAGCTTGTTTCCCCAGCAGGTTATTATGACCCATAGCTACATTTTGTTGTTATGCGACATCTAGTGGCCGTAGTAATTATGTAGTATATAGAATGACAAAGTCCACATCAAGAGGAGGTTGAGGTGGATGGTTTGGTGTGTGTGTGTGTGTGTGTGTGTGTGTATGTGTGCGTGTGTAATAAGTCTTGTGTGAATGACCAAAATAAAGTGTCTTTTTTGTAAATTAAATTGACTTTTCTCCTTTCTCTTATAGGAATCATCAGTCAGATTATTATGAACCAACAAACCATTTAAACTGCACAGATAATGTATAAAGCACAATATAATTTACTCCCAAACTGTATTCAGAAGTTGTCTGAAATCAGAGAGAACGTGAGAAAAAGTACATGTTTTAATATTAATGAGGACTGAATTGCACTGAGCTGAACTGAACTGACTTGGTCTCTCATGGTGTTATAATATATATTTTTCCCCGTTCTCTTCATCACAAGCAATAAAACAGATAAATTGTGCCTACTTTAAACTAAAAATGATGAATGAGTTGTAAGTTATATGTGGTCTACACTACATAAAATATCAAAGTAAGCACATATATATAATGGTTATGGACTAATAATAAGTTACTTAGCAGGTAAATCATTTTAGTGGAGCCAGTGAAATGTATTTAAAGTATCAAAACTAAAAGTAGGCTACATCAGGTACATACTTCAGGTAGGTGTAGATATAAAAGACACAGAATATCCATCTACCAGGAGACCTCTACACAACTGTATATAACATGTATCAGCTCAAATAACAAGCAGCAAACAAGTAAATTGATCTTGAGCTGAGCTTGTTTTGCTTGTGTTTACTTTGTTCAGAGTAAATCCAGCATTTCAGCTACTCTCCTGATCTGTAAATGTAAGTAAACCAACAATGTCTTCCAGAAGCCTCCAATGGTGCTAAGAATGGTTTCAAAATAACGGCACTTATTTTTATAAATTCTACCTGCCTTCTATCATGCAGAGAGAGCTTACAAGAGTGACAAGAGCTTTCCAGTCTAGGTTCGGTAAATGATGTTCCGTGCCCTCCTGCTGCCCTGGGTTTCTGTACACTGACAGGCTCACTCATGGGATGCCACTGACAAAAATAAATGTCATAATTGCCTGTGGCCCAAAACACACACCCTAACTCCTTACAGTGAGTTAATAGCTCAGAGAAGACCTTGCATCCATTCTGCAAGACAGAGACAAGAGGAGTGAATGATATAAATTGTCACAGCAACCCACTCACAAAACAAAAATATGCAGAAAGTGTTTTCCCTTAACTCTGTTGAAGTGATAAAAGGGAATGTGTGATTTTAACCTAGAATGTCATATCAGGGCTTGGCTCGGCTGCAGCATCAGTGGGGCCAACAAGGAGGGAATAACCTGCAGGTATGTTTGGAAACTGATAAAACAAGCCAACAAAAAGATCAACTGATACCTATTCATCTATTTCCGTACCAACGGAGGATGTCAGTGGAGCCTCTATAACAGATAGAAATTAGTTACTTAATAAGAATTCAAGCCTGATCCATCAATCTTCATTTGCTCTCATTTATTGGTTCATTTCCTTCTCTCTGTTCCTAAGTCCTCAACTTCCTCTCTACCTCACACACACATACCAGATGGCAGCACCCCCTCACCTTCAGCCTCTCTCCCCCAGCACCTGACAAATGTGTTTCACTTCCTCGAAAAGATAAAAATGGCTGCCACAATGATTGGCTCCCACAGCTCAAAGACAGCAGTGCCATGTAAATGACATGTAAAGGTTACCACGGTTGTTGAAATATCAAAAGCTCCTCCTTCAGCCAATCAATTCTGTAGACCTTCAGGGGATGGAGGGATTTTACTAAGGGCAAAGAGACTAGCTTCAACCTCTAGACCTCCATCCCCAAGAGTAGAGTACAGTTCTCACCTGATCTTTGGATACAATGAAGAGGTACAATGTTAAGGTAGGGTAAACTTTGATCAGAAGTGCTGAGAAACCCCCTCCCCCCACAACTTTCTGATGTCAAAATTGGGTGGGGGCTTTCCAAAGCCAACAATCTAAAACTGAAACCCACTTCACGTAATGATTAGTCACATGTGCAGAAATGAGAAAGTAAATAGTGTTTAAACCTTTCCCATAAGCTCTTTTTTCATTCTTAACGCGATATTTTCTGCCACTTTCACTGTGTACCAAGGAGTACAACATTTTAAATTCCCTCCAGGAAAGACTGTCTGAAAATGTCTATTATTATCTTGATGTTTAAATGTTTATTTTGTTTTGCCTCTCTTTAACAGACAGGCTCTAGTCCTGACTTTGAGTGTGGTTGTTTAGAACAGCCATATACACAGTGTCGGACAACATGTTGTCAACCTGTTGTCTGACTTGTAAACTGGTTGAATGAACCAGTTTTTTGTCCCTAGACCTTATGTTTAAGAGGTTATGATTTAGGGTTAGGGAACAGAGGTTAAGGGGTAAGATGATGATTCATTCTTGACCTTGGAAAGGTGGACACAACTGCCACTTGCTCTGGAACTTTCCACCATGGTTGACAATAAACCTAAACCGACATGGATGAGATGTCCAAGGTGCTCAAAGTTATGGAAAATTTGAATATCTGCTGTTCCATGACAAGTGAGCATCTGTCTGTTGATGAAAACCATATGATACAGTTGAAAGTTAAAATAAAATAGGGAGTAAATTGACCTTGAGCCACAATTGTCTTGTCAAGAGCTGTTTCCAAGGTCAAGAGCCAAACTCAAGGTCAAGAAACTATCACCTGACACCACAGCAAAACCCTAAGTCTTCCCGTACAGTTAGAATTAGATTTTGCCCCTCTACAATACGGGGCCACAATATCAGGAAATAAACCATCACTATCCTTAACTAATATTGTACAATTAGAAGTACAATATCCCACACAAATTGTCAATTAATGAAACTGCCAAAATCATTTGACATGCACATGACACTGACTGGCATTTTTTGGGCCCCTTGGCACACAAGGCCCATGTGTAGTTTCCACTTTGCCCGCTCAGTAAGCAAGCCGTGCATGACAGATAGAAAGTCCATGTTTGTTGTCTATATCCACAATAAAAGCATTTGGTAATTACACAAAAACTGAGTAATATAGAGCACAACAGCTAACATAACACTTTCCAGTGGTGGCTTTGTTCCCATGAAATCAATGAGTTATATTCAAAGACTAAATATAAAAATATAAAATATAATCTTTAGTGGGGGCTGCCAAGTAACAGAAAAGTTTCCTCATCTCACTGCTGTTGATACACTCCACCATCAGCTTGGCAGCACACCTCCATCTGCTGTTTTGACAATGGAGTGACAATACATATCTGTTATTCCATCAGAATGAGTTACTCCATCTGTTCTGCCTGCCTGTCCTTGCCATGTAACCATCACAGATTCTCTCTATCCATAATTTCCCTTTGATTTCAGAGCTCCTTTCACTGTTTCATCATGCCAGAGCAACAAAAACCACAATCAAACATTTCCTGATAAATCAAGTCATACTTGACCTGGTGTCATATCTCGCTATCTCACTCTTTTTCAAGTTCATATTTTTCATATGTGCTTTCCCACTTGCACAGATGAACCTCCCACACAACCGCTCCCTCTGTTTTAGGCCTATAATAATTATCACTAGATTTTTTATTTGGTTTTGCTGTCTGTTTGATAGTGAATCTCCAATTTCTCAAACTGATTATGTATTATATACTTTTTATTTCTACTCAATATTAAACATACTTCCACCGTCTAAAATTAACCTGTCAAAGACAACTCCCTCGACAATCATTTTGTCATGATCTATTGTATTATTACTGTTCCTTCCGGAACCATCCATCACCTCAGTAATGACATTAATCCTTCTGTTTGTAGTGGGCTGCCAGCTCAGTGCCATGCTGCGCTTTGGTCCCATGTGTTTCTGTTCAGACACAGCAATATAGCTAAAGTAGCCATTAAGACACCAGCTCCCTGCTACAGCAGCCTCAGCCTTAATGGATTGCTGCTCCTTCAGTGGAAATACAAACACACAAATTAAATGTTTGCCTGGACCTAGGGATTGTCGTGTGCTGTCTTAGGGTAATGTAATATCAGTGCAGCATGACTACACATTACATTTCCATGTGGATGACTCTTTATGAGGTAAGAGCTGAACCATGAAAGTCCCTCTCCTTGTAAAACTTAACACTCATGGTGTGAATATACACT
Organism: Trachinotus anak; assembly: GCF_046630095.1. Classification (NCBI taxonomy): domain Eukaryota; kingdom Metazoa; phylum Chordata; class Actinopteri; order Carangiformes; family Carangidae; genus Trachinotus; species Trachinotus anak. Next base: position 11,331,150 of record NW_027273870.1, on the reverse strand, counting down.
GGTGGCTCTCATCGTTTTTGAAAGTGCATGTTTGGTTATTTGCTACTTGGGGTTCAAAGGAAACACAAGGATAAAGAATTTCAATTTGTCGGTGCTCAACTAGTGTTTATGCAGGCTCGTCAGACAGCAGGAGACCAGCAGGTAAAACACTGTGAGTCTATGTGCTGGGATGTCACAACAGGCACACAACAGGCACATTTTTAGAACATGAGAACAAAACAATGTCAGTCAAAGATTTGTTTTTGGAATAGCTGACACGAAATCATTAAAATTTAATGAATATGAAATTACTGAAATATCACAACCACTGAAAGGATTTCCACAAAGCTTGGAAAGGCATTCATGGTCCCAGAGGGTAATATCTTCGACTTTGATGATCCCCTGTCTGTTGCCCTAGTGCCACCATAAGGTTTCCATTGTTGGTTTTTAGTGAAATGTCTTGAAAACAATTAGATGTATTGCCATGTAATTTGGTAGAGACAACAAGATATTCAAGGTTTCCACAGGATGAAACCTACTGACTTTGTAGACACCCTGACTTTTGATCTAATACCACCAGCAGGTCAAAGTTTTTACTTACCCAGTTAAATATCTCATTGCAGATAAAGTAGTACACACCTCACAGACATGGTTCCCAGATTATATAACTTAATAAATTACTCTAAAAACTATAACTTGAACTTTCCTCCAGCAATACCATGAGGTTGACATTTGTGATTTAAAATGAAAAGTCTCAACAAATATTTGTTATCAAAACTGGAGTATTCATTAACATGCTAGACTAAGACTGTAAAATTATACCTTCTAAACATCAGAACATTGGCATCATTTATCTCAAAAGCACAGCTGTGCCTAAGTACTGCCTCAACAACGTGCCAGCATCGCTGTAGACTCAAACATACATGTTGATGTAAGCTTTCTAGGTAACAGAAAGCTTATGTCATAGTTGTGGTTGGCATTCGTGGGTCTGACAAATTATGCTATCACATTTGTCACAACCTAACTCAAGGTTGGACAAAAGAGGGAAGGCCAAACATGTGTTATAACTAAAAATAAGTCTATTGTACACAACTAAAAAGGAAATTAATCTAAAGATACCCCAAATACAACAAAATCAAACAGAGTGATTGCCATGGGGGAGGGAAAGACTGGTTGACTGCCACCATCTTATATAGTGAAGTAGTCCAGGTGAGCTGAATCCTGCCAACGACTGAACTCCACCCATCAAGCTCCTGCAGGGAGAGGCCTGCCTAGAAAGGGTCGTCACACATTGCATTTTGAGAAGTGTAGGATTAAGTGTTTTTGAAGCTTGACCCTTGTTAGGGACTAAACTTCAGCATATCTCAACCTCTGCTGCACCAACTTTGACCACTGGTCTTTTAATCTGTCTCTCACAAGTCTCCCAGCTTTGTTAAAGCAACCACAAGGGATCCAGGGGATAATAATAATGGTAATTAAGATAATAATGATTAATGACAAATAGTATCTACAAAAAAGACTCCATTATGTCACAGGTCAGAAATTCATACAATGAAATAGCTGATTGCAAACAACCAGCACTGTTTGATTACAGTGTGCAGCACCATGTTCTTGTCTCTTATGCAAATGTTGGATGAGTTAATCACTACACAGTCCATTAGAGGGTCACAGCCTTATCTCTGAGGCATAACTAGAGGTATGGGGATATTTATTACCATGATAGAAACTTTCTGTTTACAAATCCCTATAGTTCTACTGCAAATAAAATTAATGTTTATCCTCTTTTGTTTTCCCTTTTTTGGAGAAATTTCTCTGCAGCATCCCTAAAATTCTACTTAAAATCTGCCAACACAGCATCACAAATATTGTAGTTTTCATATCAGCTAAAGGGCACAAATTAGAAAAACATCCTGTTCTTTTCTGGGCTTTTGTCTTAAAGTGAAAAAAAAAAATTAGGCAAGTTGCCCTCACACCCAGTCTACTGGGAGTTCAGGCGGTTCACAGAGAATAAAATAAGACAACTCTTATTTATTCTATGTGTGGAGCTTCTTCAGTGTCTCTACTGTTCTTCTGTATCAGGCTGTTTACATAACTCACTCAGTTGGCAGCAGCAACACTGGCCTTATTCTCAGAAGCCAACTTGGGACTACATCAATGAGTAATTGTCTCCACAAACCTTTCACAGTCAAGACATAAGAGCCTGGAAAGGTCAGTAAGAGTTTTAAATCTAAAAATACCTTTATTTACTTAGTCTAGGAGGGGACTGACCTGAATGTTAATCTAAAAATAAGTCATAAAAGAGAATCAAGAATTACAACAAATACTTCACCCCAGTCTATTTGTCCTGACACGGATTCTGATGTTTCACTAAAGAGTTTCACTCCTGCCTGAAAGTTAAGTCCTCAGGGCTGCACTTAACCACGGCTAATCACCAACTTACAGCTGATTAAATTCAGAGTGACCCAGTCTGAAAACTATTAGCCAGTTACAAGCTGAAAATGAGCATATTAAAGCTTCTCACTGCTGGCTCAATGGTTGATATGAAGTGTTGAGGCTGTGAGGGACTTAAGGTCGAATTAAGCAACCAATATCTGTGTAAACCTCCTTTAACAAAATGAAGAACATATTCTTTATTTGCAACAGCAGCCCTAGGGAGGTAGTTGCAGTGACACATTCAGGAACAAAATGAAAATGGGTTTAACAGAGGTGGTAATCATGTCTTTAGCTTTAAGTGCCAAGGTGTTCTGATGATGACACAAATTACAGTCTCGTCATATTCTCATATTACCTATGATCACTGCACGCTTTGACCTCTGCCTCTAATTTTGACAGGGTCATGAGAGGGCACACCACTCATAATTATTTCTTATTATATGTTACATAAACCAGCACTGTATATTTTATTTACTTACATATTTATTGTGATGCCCACGGACACTTCAACATGCAGACTGGAGGAGCCAGGGCTTGAACCACTGACCATCCAATTAGTGCAAGACCCATTCTACCTCCTAACCCACAACCTCCCCAAAACCAACAAAACTGAAAAAGGCTGTTAAATAAAAATAAATAATAACCCATCTACCTTGGAATGTTTAGGCTCTGCTTCCTCTGATGCACCTCGAAATATGTCCTCAAACCTCCCCTCAGGCTTCATTGTTTGTGATGTGTGAAGCATGCCATCAATTAAAAATTTTAATCGTGGTTTAATTTCACAACAGTGACAATACCAATACCAACAATATGAAGGCATAGAGCAGACACTCTCCTAACCTGGCTGCCACCAATGAAGGCAGGTCAGAGAGATATGGATGATGCTGCTCGATTTGTCTGCATTATCTATGGAGGCTGCAACAAAGGAAGTCAAAGAGCTCATGCAGTCTTGCAGAATTAGAGCTCAAATGCAGTTATCAACACGTCATCAATTGAGAATCGATGCCATGGGCGAAAAAGAAAAATATACAAACACATATATATTGCAAAAAGTCTAGTCAGAGGCCAAAAGGGCAGGTGCTTGAGCACCACCTGGAGTCTATCTGTGCATGTGCCTGAATGTTGAGTTGTCAAATCCAAGTCTCAGCCACCTCAGCCTACTAGAGCTTTCTACTCTACTGTTTGATGTATATCCCACCTTCTGCTGAGAGGTATTTAATCAGTGACATCAAGAGCTGTTACCACCGCTGATCTTGTGAGTCTGTTTCATGGGTGAGGCAGACACACCTCATATTTTGTATACTTTGTAATTTTATGTATAATGTAAGCTGCTAAGGGCTGTTAATTAACATCAGGGAAGACTGTTTTTGAATAATTTAAAGGCAGTGACTGAAATTCATCAGAATAATTTTATGTTTCGCCCAGAACCTTGACTGATGGCAGACACCTCTCTTTCAACTTCACTCCTACCCAGAGATTTGAACTTCTTGGACCTGGCTACCTTGTTTGTCTTAATAGTCTTACAGTCTAAAATAGTAGCAGCAGAGTTTTCATGCTGAGCTTTAATGCTGGAGCAGTGTAGTGCAGCTCAAATTAAAGTTTTGATCCTTTTTTTTTTTTGCTTTCTGTGACTTTAATGTGAGTTTAGAGTGGATGCGATTCTATAGAAAAGCAAAATTATTTTGCTACCCAATTAGCAAGATTTGTAACATCAACTAAATATAATACACTTAATTAAAAAAATTAAAAATGAATGGCATATTCCTAAAAGCTAATAAACACAATTGGTGGGTGAATTTCTTTCTGCATGTATGTTTGAATCTATTTATAGATACTATAGATAGATTCATACTCATAGATACTATAACTTTCTGCTAATAAAAAATCCTGACATTGGTTCATGCAGGGAGAGCCTTTTCAAATCTTTGTTGTTGACAGGTTTGATATAGCCACCAATCGTCTCCCTCTAGCAGCTGCCCTCCTGCAGGGCAATCATTTTGGCTCTCAGGTCACAGACATTGACCTTAATGGCAGACCTTTACTGGGTACAATCTTCGAGCACTCTGCAAAGACAGTGTGCAGAGCTGCATACTGTGCGGCAAAGCCCAGTGAAGGTGACCTTGTGATGAAGTACTGATAAGGAAAATGAGAGGCAGAGACTCACTTAAAAGGTTCTGTGTTCAAATGTTGATATTGCTAGCTGGCTAACTGCCAGCATTACATTACAGCATATCATGGCTAAACAGAGGCTGGTGATGTAGCTGAAGAAGGATTTGTTCTGGTCAAAGACACTGTTGGTCTAGCGCGAAATTTAGTGGCAGCACTGATCATTTACGGAACCTTTAAGGGACTGATGTTTTTGGCCAAAATAGTATAACCTCCACTTCTGAAATAAAAATCCTCAGATAACATCCACATCTGAAATAATAAATAATAAGCAGACATAACAAGCAGCTTTTTCCTGTTCACAGAAAAAGGGTCTAGTCCAAAATAAAGCCATGGAAAATAGACAAAATTACTAGTACCTTACTATAATGGTTTGCATGTCATATTCAGTATTATGTTCATGTCCACAGCACAATTTCCATTAGAATAACAACACAGTAGCACTACACTCACCATTCTGTTGCTCTGAACCTCTCGTTACAAATACAGTTTTTAATATGATTAGTTCAACTTTACTGTGCTTTTCACTGTTAAGTCACAACCCTATACTTCATGCAAATATAACAAAAAATATGACAAAAAAACAGGCTTCCTCATAAATTTCCAACAGTTTTCTCGGAAGGACCCTGTAAAGAATCACATAATGTAGCACCAGTTGAAATGGAAAAAAATAGACACTGTCCAGTTGGTACACCAACAATTAATTGCAAAGCTATAAATTAAATACGATGCCAGTAGCTCAGACAAACCAGCCAGCCTCTCTCTACCAGGCAGTTAATCACACCAGCAGCAGGGTGGAGGACAGAGGACAGGAGGAAGGACTGATAGTGATGTCTGTGTTCTTCATTCTTTCTAAACTTCACTCAGTATTTTGATATCAGACATATTCTTTATTTTGACATTTTAGATTTCTTTCCAGTGAGATATTGACTTAATAGTTACTTTGTTGTTGGGACTCAGATCATTCAGGGTGGGGGAGATCACATGTTCCTTTGTTGTACAGACAAAGGAAGGGCCCTGTGAACATCATTCCCCACAATCCTTCACTTTTCACACCTGCTGAGTACCTCCCCTACAGACCCTTACTGACCAGTAAGTGTTGGTCACTGGGTGACATATGACCCAAAGTGTCACCAGACAATAAAACCAGCCATGCCTCTTTGTTCTCTCTGGCCAGACCACTCCGCTTCACTCGTCCTAAACAGCAGCGACGTGAGTGCCTGCTTAAGAAACCAAAAGTGAACAAGTTTAGTGCCAGCTGCTACAACACCAAGTCTGCAGCTGATTCCCAGGAACAGGAGCAACAGCAGAGTTAGTGTGTAACAACTAACTCTGCAAGAAGAACAAAGAAGCGACCAGCAGCCTCCTCTGCAGCACCAAAGGCCACACAGTTAGACCAGACTTTGTGAAGACAACACTGGAAAGGACCTTCTCTCTTTTTGTTCCCAGGACTGCGACTGGGGACCTTAATTAGCACAAGGTAGTACACCATGGCTTAGCATGTGATTGTTAACTTTGTTGATGTACATGTATAGATCTAGTTAATGTATTTGAGTTTTGTTGTTATCTGTTTATGTTACTGGTTAGCCACACTGTTAACTGACACTTGTATGTCCTCACACATACATGTAGCTAACCCTCTTTTTAACCGGGCATCCTTTGACTCCCTGAACTGGCTTTGAACAAAGAAACTCACACTCTCCCTCCCCCACATGCCATGTGGTCTCAGCAGCCATCTTTGGGCCTGTAACCTTGAGTAGTTTATTTGTGTACTGCCATCTTGTGGTATCTTTGTTAAGGTCATGTGGTCACAGCAACCATTCTGATTTGGCCATCTTCCCTTTTGTTTACACAGACAGACAGACAGACAGACACGCACACAGACAGACAGACAGACAGACAGAATGCATTCCCTAACCAATTCAAGCAATTTGAAGGTGTCTCAAAAAGTGAGGACCGGCCAAAATGCCCTCACTCTGTTAGTAAAATACTTTTTTTGGTCCTTACTACATAGCAAGTACACACACACACCTGTAGATAGTAGATTAGACAATGTATGTTATTTACAACCCTGTAAATAAACATTAAGTATATCTACTGGTGTCTTTAATGTTGCACAAGGAAGAATCACTATGAGCTTTGTTTAAGCAGTGTTATTTTGTGATAATTTTTCATGGAGCTTCATGGATTACTTAACTGACCGCCATATTAAAGTGAAACTTAAATGTAGATTTTAATTGATATAGAATACAACATGTGTAAAAGTTATGTTTATCGCTCAGTTTTAACTTAGGTAAGTCTCATAGAATGCTTTATTTCACTTTTTTTTTCAAACTAATTCAAGGTAATTTTGGGCCACACATCTGTATTGCAACAGTCATAGTCCTAAATGATGGCGTGACATTGCCTTTATGCCCTATAACTACTTGAAGGGCTTTAATGTGGAACAATCGAGAAACTGTTTCATTTGCATTAAGGTCTAGATACTATATGAATACTGTGAAAGTATCAAAGCACTCAATTCACAAAGAAATGCACACAGTCCATGTTCAGAAAGTGTGCCTTAAAATGAGCTGCCAGAACTTCCGTAACTTTGATGTCACAACAAAGCAGTCGCCACCCTCAGCCATGCCCAAAGCCCAGCCCAGCTCACCAGGACCCACCATCCAACTTTGCAGGATTTGGTTTGGAGTGTTGACCTGAAATCTGCTATATTTTTACAACATATATTAACATATTTTTCATAAAACAATAAAATTTCAGCATTTCAACATTTAATATGTTGTCTTTGTTCTATTTTCAATTAAATATGGTTTTACATGATTTGCACATCATTGGGTTCTGCTTTTAATTTACATTTTACAGTGTCCCAACTTTTTTGGAAACAGGATTGTATTAGATTGCTCAGAAGACAGTCAGCCAATCAGAAAGGCTCAGATCCTCTCTTCTGATTGCCTCACCAACCTGCTCCAGAGAGAAGCCTGAGAGAGGAGATGTAAAACTACATTGAAATAGTTTTTGGTACTTAAAACCACAAATATACCCTCTTATGGATATATTTCATCAAATAAAACCCAGGAAAAGTGTAAAACATGGGACCTTTAAATTATGATAAACTACACCTAAATAAAAGCTGGATATAGGCATAAAGGGCCATCTCTAATGATAGCATGTCTCAAATAAAAGCGTGGTTCTCTTACTTCTTTGAATTTCTGCAATTCAACAAGATTTATATTGAGGACGAATCAATGCTCTACTATCAGTTAATTAACTGCAGGTTCTAGTGAATATGTTTTGTGAGTAACACAAAGCCCAAGTAATGGCTTTAAGTCAATAACATTCAGCTAATTGTGGCATGGACAGGAAAGAGATGACATCAAGCACATTCTCACCTTCTGGTCGTGACTGTAGGCTAAGGCCCAGTCCTCTTCAGTGGGGTGGAATAAAAGGCTAAGGACGTAGAAAGTAAGGCGGTACTTCTGGTAACTGGCTCCCTCATCAGAGCTGATGAGCACACTGCTCTCAAACTCCGGATCTGTCAACACCATAATCTGAGAGCAGAAAAAAGAGAGAGAGGAGGAGGAGAGTGTGCACACATGTAAGGGGAGTTGGTATGAGTTTTTGAAGATGGGAGAAGAAAGGATTTGAAGGGCGAGTTTTGTGTGAAGAGTTGGAAAGATAGGAAGATGAGAGAAGGGAGAAGAGAGACGTCAGGGGCAGGAGCAGTGTCAGCAAAAAAAAGCCCTGGCTTTTGGCACACGTCAGCCTAACGCTTGGCAAACAGCTCCACTATATTTCCTACTTCATTTCATGAGTGCGACTCTTGCTTTTCTGTTGCCATGGCTCTGTGGCTCTTCTTGTGCACTCTTAGGTGAAGACTTGGAGTTTTAATCATCTATCTCCAAAAAAAATTGAAGCTTGTTCACAGCAAGTAGAGGTGAAATTAGTTTATAAACCAATACAGACTGAAACGTATACCTGAGGCACACAGGTAGGTTGAAAAGTCATGAAATTATTTGTCTTAGTATATAACAGTGAGGTGATAGAGCTTGTAGTCTAGTCTGTACAAGCAATGATTTAAGGAGCCATGCATGAATCTACATATATAGTATGTTTTTTCTTTCTGAGCTAGTCCATTCACATGTCATCTCTTAGCAATTCTCCTTCCAACAAAATTCTCATTTCAAATTTAACAGTGCGACAGTGGTAGAAGCTCCAATTTCATGCTTGGAATATTTCTGCCAGAGCTCACAGTTATTACTCAATTCAATAAGAGCTGGAATTCCACTATGCATTTTTCTTTCAGTTAATGACATTAAGTCTTGTGGAAGGAGATAAAATGATCACACAAATTCCTCCTTGAGTAAAGGAGAGGTGTTTGAATAGGTGTGTAATGTATTTTAATACCCTGGTATTCTTTTGAATCAGACTGTGCTGGTGAAAATATTTATTCATGTTGACAGTTATAAAATTTTAAATGTTGGGGAAAAAATCCATTATCAAAACATTTATCTAGGTGATTTTTAGGCTTTACATTAAGCTCTTACTTTATACATCATAAAACTTTTGGTGTTATGTCTATATGTTGTTCGTCTAAGATGATATATTTTACAAATCCTCCAAAAAGTCACATATTGTAGAAATTAAGATGTCTTTTTTGTTTGTAAAGCCGCTCTGGGTTTCAAAACTTTACCTTAAAACTGACACCCCATTCGCAGGTCCGATTAGTTTAAGGTCAGGTAAGGTCAACAATCCTGATCACAATAAAAAAATAAAAAAAATTTAAAAAAAAAACAGCACTGACTGCCGGTTGGAAATGGTAAACAAACAGCAGTCTCTTGCATTAAAGCCTGACATTTTGTATGCCCTATGTAAACTGTCACATCACCTGACTTTTTACTTGTCATAATTCCTATGGCCATTAGCAGGCTTTGCCACTTGTAAACATATATTGTTTTTGGACACTTGCTAAAATGACTGATTCTGTCGAGGAACTCCACACCCTTTCCAAATCAGACTCAAAATTATAAAAGCCTTATTGTCCATTATAAGGTGAGTAAAGTCAAAGTCAAAAAGTCAAAGTCAGCTTTATTGTCAATTATGCTACACATACAGGACATACAGCACAATTGAAATTACAGTCCTCTTGGACCCATGGTGCAAATAAAAATATACAAATATAAAAATATAATATATAATGTAAACAAAAACTTTTTCAAAAAGATAGTGCCATGATAGTGCAATGATACAGTGCATAAATAATCATTACAGTACATGGCAGTTAAAGGTGAGGTAGTGAAACAGTGCAAATAAGCAAAAGCAAAATTACAAGTAAGTAAAACAAAAAAAAAACAGAGCAAGTTTATGCAATACACAATATGCAAATATAATCCTCCCTTCTGAGGCTGTATTCTAGTGTTCCACTTGACTTATCCAAATATTTGAAGAGCTTTTTCAGCGCACTCAGTTTGTGCATAACAGGCACATAATGCACCCACTCTCTTGACAATATGCCCTTAAAATAACAGTGAAGCACTCGCCATTGACCTTAGACCAGGTTTTTTTCTTTTTTTTTTTTTTTGACACCAGATATTCAGGACGAACACCAGATAAGAATCCTGATGCAACCCTCCCATTCATCCAGGCTTGGCACAACAAATGCACAGACTTGTGAATCCTCAGTGGTTGGGTTTGAGGAGCAGGAGATTTGCATCACCAACAGAGATCAGCATACATCCTGTCCCACCATCTGAACCACGGATAGGATAAAGATTGAAGAAAGATAAACATGGTAAATGGCTTTGTGAGAAGTAACAAAGTACTAGTATGTAAGCTCCATCATTGTCTCTTACTAATATAATAACTTTGGAGTAGAGGAACAAGCTGGGAACACAACACCTTGTAACACATAGCACAAATATTCACTTTCCCTCTAGCCCTCTTTCCTTTTCATGATCTTTCTGCCTTTTGGTGCCAGCAGGTAACATGCAGTGGATTTATCAAAGTTTTTTCCACTGAAAAAAGCTTCCTGCTGTGGCCCGAAACAAGACTGATGAAAGCAGTGTCTGGCCAAAAGACCAAAAAATGAGCTAAAAAGGCAAAAAAGCTCCCAAGAGCCGAGGAGAACTACAGAGTCGAGTGATAATTCTCCATTGGTTTGTCACTACAAGTGAATTCCTTCACATTACACTTGATCATTTATTCCATCATTAATTTGAAAACACAGACTAGTGCGACTTTAAATGTTTATCTCTCAGTATGGAGTCTTTAATAAGGCCTAAACTACAACATCCATGCATCTACAAGAATTGTGTGATGGAATTGTGAGTAGCGACTACACTCCTCGTCCAAATGGCTGTGTTTTCTCTTGTCAATTCAGCATGAATTGGAAAAACAACAGCACATTTGTCATTGACAAAAATTCAAGCCCTCTTTCCAGGCTTTAACCAGTAATCCGCCCTGGTGGTGATTTAGATAAATAGTTTTTCATTAGGGACCAATAAACAGGCACATTCTCAGCCTGAATTTCTCATTGGCCCAGGCTCACCAATTTTGATATTCATTACCTGTCACTATGTAATGCCAAGGCCTCCTTATATCTGCCAGTGTCTTTGGGACATGTCAGATGTAATTTACAGTTTAAAGCAATAATCATTGTCTATAATATTAGAGTGAGCACCAGACTCTATTATGAACAGGAAATTAAATTTCACCAAGCCTTATTTTGATTCACCTTTCTTTCAGTTAAATAGAAAAGTAGAAAGGCCTTAGGAGGTATACACACATACTGTACGTTTCATATTAAAATCTACCCTTGCTCTCTATTCAAGCCATATATTGTTATGTTTCCCTCTCTATGCTGTCTATGTAACTATAACCTTCAATCACAGTGCGCTCTTTTAATGCTGAGAATGGGGTCTCGAAGGTATTGTCACAATTGCATTACTCTTTTACTGCCATGTAGGTGTGAAGACAGCAATATCATTTCCCAACCTTGCACATTATTGTAACAAGCCAGTTTCTGTCTGTCGCCTCTGTGATTAGAAAGAAACCCACAACCAATGTGAAACCAATACAAAGGCGAGAAAAGGATCAGTAGCCAATTTCTCTCCTGCCTACTGAAACAATTGCCCTCAAACAATAATTGCTCACTTCCAAAATCACAGTGACCGATAGCATTAGCAAGGGCTGCTTAAGATTTCCCTCACAGCATCCACCCAGCTTTTGTGAGGCAGCTGGCCAGTGAGGAAGGTAACAATAGTAAATCGATAGAGGTTGGAAGGATAACCTTTGTGTTTTATCAGGCTGACGTTAAGCTGTGCATAAGCTGGAGCACAGAGATAGAAGCCGGTAGTTGTCAGATCATGAGGTAAGTGGAGGTATGGATCAGAGACAGAGAGAAAGAGACACCCTGCAGCAAATGAATCACATCACACCAGATCAATTGAGCCTAGTCTTTGACTGGAGGTTTAATGCAGAATTGTCACTGCAATATGCTCATTAACTATGGATCAAGACTTAATTACCCACATTCAGCTATCATGTTTTCTCTCTCGTGCTTCCTCAATGGCATTTTAACCGTGCATGTCTTTATTTTTAAATTAACCTAATCTACCAGCCATTCAATCAAACCGTTCAAAGACTGAGCACAGCCTGAGCCTGGAAAAAGACATCAGAATGTAGCCCTGATGATTCATGGGAGGTGTCACTTTCAGAAGCTTTGTGCTAAATGTCATTTTAATCATTCAAATCTATAATGTGACATTGTAAAAGGTCACAGCTTCAACTTATTGCTTGGGCGATGTAAGTGAAAAAAGTCTACATATGCTTCCAGAAACACCACAGTGGCCATATAATGATTCCTTTATAGGGGTTGAAAGAAATATCTCAAAGAGCAGCATGCGATTATATCTTACAGAGAGTGATTAGACCTTTTTATCCAGTAGAACACAGGCAGATGCTAAATTAGGCCACTCGGATGCAAGGAGGCAACACAGGAATGTAGCCAGCATCAGGCAAACTTTCACCCATCTACAGGATGGCAAATCGAAATAATTAGATTCGAGATAAGGTGCAGAGGGGGAATCAGCCCATGGACAGAGCCAGAGGTTAACCATTAGAGTAAAATGTTCTCATGAGATTGCGACTAGTTCTTGACTGCAATGACTCACACAGTAACATATCCACAATAAAATGTTTTTGTTTTGTTTTTTCCACATGTTGGTTAATATCAAATAAAATGTATTTTGGTAAAACTGATGTCAGAAATGTATTGTTTCTCATTGTTATTTACATCCTGTATATTGTATGGTACATGACCTTTCTCTCTTAGGGGTGTTTACAAGGTTTAACTAATTTTATATAACCAAAATAACAAAAGAGTATGTCACATCAGCAACAGAGAGAAGCTCAAGGACTACATTCCTGCTATACCCTTGATGTGGAATTCAATCTTCTTCATGTAAAACAGGCAGGAGGACTGAGTCATGAGGAGTAATGAGTGCCAGCTATGATCTGTCCCTCACCCTGATGTGGTTTAACTCAACAGTCCCAGGATCCTATTAACTCCCGCGCCATGCAAACGTATCCAGGGTCAGTACCTTGGCTTGGCATTGGAAAAGTGAGTACTTCAAACAACTCCAAGCACATCATCATCATACAGAGGAGTCCTGCTTTACTTTCTGTAAGTCTGTTGATGCCACACAGATTTCTCTCTCTTTCTTTTTTTATCATTTATCTGGCCTGGCAAGTTAATCTGAACAAAATGATTATTTTCAAGGACAACATTGCAACACCTGTCATATTGCAGAAAAATTCTCAACTCGAAACCTGAATAGCAATGACTTGTTCTTTACCACATCACGTTGATGTCCTAAGGTTTAAAGGTTTCATAGATTCTTGAATCTGTGACGAACTCTGTCTTTACCTGTGTCGTCCTTTTCATATGTGCTCTGGAGAAAAATAAGTCTGCATACTGCAACCCTCAAATATACTTTCTTTGTCACAACTCCAACATATTAATTAAAAAATTATAAATAATTTAGATTAAGAAACACTGCGGCTAAATGACACCTTGTCTTCTTACTTTGAATTGCCTGTTTAACATGGGTTAATGCAAGACTCTGTAACTATGGAAACTGTGGGCATAACTTATCACTAATCACTAATATTTGTATAAGAAGAATGGATCACTCTTTATTCTACAGCACAATAATACAATGCAATAAGCTGTACTTTGTATCAAATTAGAAATATGTTCTTTATTAGACAGCAACCAGTCATACCCTAATTACATACCATACACCTAAATTATGCTGTACTAAGTACAATAAACAAGACACTATTATACCAAATAATACTTCCATTAGAATCCAAATAGGAGATCCAAATACAGTTTTAAACACCATTTTATAAGATTGTAGACTAATTAGCAATCAAATACAATATCAGCTATATCAATACATCTGATAGCAATGGCCTGCCAGTGTTTGCCCATTTAAAGCTAAGAATAGACATTAATTAGAATGATAATAAAGTTGAAGAGATATCCCCCCTTACATCTGATCTCAGAACAGATTTGTGTGCCGTAAAGGATCTGTTGCCTATTTGCATTCGTCATGTAATATACTACCCACTAGTGGTGGCAGCAGGGTATTGTCCCTGCAAGCTAGCTTGCCTTTCAGCCGTTGTACTCATTTCTGTCATTTTCATGGGTGTGACTGTGTGCTGTTGACAAAGACTGGAGCTTGGCAAGTGGAGAGGACAGCAGCTTAATTTGGAGGATTGCACATGCACATCGAGGATAATCCTGGGATCGTCAGGATGTTAACCTTTCCTTAGCCAGGAAAGGCTGGAACACTCAGGCTGGAAAATACAGGATTCTACATTGTCACTGGAGTGTCCAGTCCATTAACCTGATTAGTTGTGAGATATTCAACCAGGTGTTTTTTAGCATTACACCACTTTTTCAGTCTGTTGTTGCCCTTGTCCCAACTTTTTTTGAAAAGCTTTGCTGAGTCCATTAAAGCCTGACTTCAGCTACTGCAAAATGTTCATGTATGACAGTTTGTTCGCTGTTGAAGTTGAATCATAATGAATTATTTTAGCCCCAAACACTGCCCACAGTACCTTATGTGATGAGTGTTATTTTTGGGAATAGAGTATTTCTGGCCATAACACTTTTCAGTCTTATCAGCTATCTATGCTCTTCCCTATTTTGTGCACCTACACCCACACCTATTCCCACTGCCTTATTCCATTCCCATCCCGGTCTTACAACTACATGGTCTACAGCAGAAATAGGTATAAATTATCATATTTTCTTTGCCTTTTGTGTAATCTATATGAAAATGATTTTAAACAAAAATATAGACACTTTTAGGAAAAGTCAGGAACCAGCAGTGGTGTATTTTTTTATTTAACAAAGTTATTACACATGTAAGTTTCAAAACTGTCAAAATGACTGCCACAGCCGTTCTAGTGTTAACTGTCACCTTAATTTGGATGCTGGCTTTCCCAGTGAAAATCAGGCCATAAACACAAGATACTTACTAGAAAAATACAACAGCTGACACCTCAGAAGGTCTTTCAATCCAATTGAATGCTAAACAAGGTTTGTAGTAACAAAAGGTTACCACTAACTTTCATTAACTGAAAATAGACAATGAAAGCTCAAAATTCCAAGGCGCATTCCTTTGTTCTTTATGATTGACTGGCAGGTTGCCATTCGTGGTATGATCTGTAAAGCCACGCTCTAACTGGGGCCACAATTTACAAAATAATCATTGTGCTGTATTTAACAAGACCTTAACCTAGCTATTGGGACCACAAACTCATTAGGAAAATGTTTACTGAGGTAATAAATCAAGTGAGAAGTAGGGTAATTTTATCGAACTTTCTGTATTTCTTTTGCAACCAGTGGAACCTCTGGTGCAGAATGCAAGTTTAAGGCACTTCGCTGTTGGCTTCACTTTTCTTACCCAGAGTCTATGTCCATTTTTATACACAATCTATGGGAACATCATACTAATACTTGGTAGGGTCTCCTGTTCTACCACATCCAAAGGCGTTCTGTTGGAGTTCTGAGATGGTGCATTTTCATGCTGGAAGTAGCCATTCTGAGATGGTAAATTGTGGCCATAAAAGGATACACGTAGTCCCGACACTATCACAAAATACTAACACAAAAGCTGGGAGGGCAGTGGGGCGATTCTTATGCACTGTGACAGTGCAGAAGCTCATACAAACAAGTTAGCGGGGAACGTACCTGGGTCATGTGACAGCTGGACTGCACACATAAAGCTCCGTCCAGCAATAGATGCACATTTGTATAAAGATGCAACCCAACAGTTTAAGTCATTAAGGACATTCAACACAGAGTGAGTAAAGGGAAACTCTAACGTGTCCAATAAATAAAAATGACACCCTCAATGCCACTTCTCCGATATCTTCCACTGCCATTCCATTGCAAAAGTTATGGAGGAGATTAAGGCTAAGGAGTAATGACTTCGCACAACCAGTGACAGAGCCATTGTTTAGTTAGAGGCTTCCTTTCAGAAAGCTCTCTGTAATGTAAAAACAGCTGGTGGGATTGTCTAATGGCTGTTGATCACACCATGTAGTGAGACAGTGGTGGTGAGACGCTTCCTCCATCTCATTTCTGTGAGAAAGAGGAAAAAAACCCTCCAAGGAAATCATTCTGGAGCTGAAGGAGGGGGTCATAATCTGTTGGATAACAAGGCAGGATGAGGAGAGAGAGAGTGCCCATAAATTGCTCACCCTTTTAGCTGAGGTTAAGGCTAAAAAAAGTAGTGTTTTAAAGGACAGAAACTTGAGAGAAATATGTGTTATCGGCTCAAACAGAGGCCAAATCAGAGACCATAAAACCAGAGGTAAGTCCCACTGAGGGAACCCACTTTCCTCTGACTCTCCTATGGAAAGCATTTAACCAGTGGGTGTGTAAGACAGATCTTGCTTCAAAACCCTCATGGCGGAATGAGATGGCAGTAGTATAACTTTGATTGTAGATAGAGCTAGAGTTCTGTCTACTGGCAGCTGGAAGAAAGTCACCGCATGAGAAAAGGGGTATGATGCGGGATTCATTTCAACGTGTAAAAGGCTGTTGTGGATGGAGCTCCTGCACCTTGTATAGTGTTAATAATTGCGAGAGCTTTGAGCCATGGTTAATAAGAAATAGCGTCCACCTCCAGAGGAAGGTGCTCTTGCGCATTCATGGAGAACCACAGTGCACACTGAGTTTTCACACAATGTAAACAGATCCACCTCTGCCCTCCTGAACCTGTCCCACAGCTAGTGTGGGATTCAAGTGCGGGACATCAAGTCCAGATCTGTTTGCCCAGAATGTGTATGTCCTGTTGTGCCAGACAATCCTCGATTCCAGGCTTTGTGTCTTCCAATAGGAAAAGGGGAGAAACAGAAGTGGAGCCAGCAACCACCTCCTCGATGGTGAAGTTGTCGAGGAGGGCTGCAGAGGTGCCCGCTCGCAACTGCTTCTCAACAGGTAAATGTGCACAGTAAGTGCACATAGTTCAGGGAGTAAGGGCCAGCCTGGCATGTACCAAGCCAAGGCATGACTCACAACAGCAGTGGAAATTGAAGTCCATGATGTAACCAGCATGGCCAGAAGGGCTGAGATGGACACACTGAGAATTCATCTTTAGTCTTCACGCTTTCGATAACTGCATAAAGCACACTGCAGAAAAAAGGAACAAGAGCTCAGTTTATGCAGGTTTATATACTATAGATGTGGACCTGATTGGGGCCCAGTGCTCAGCACAGGGCAGGACAGAAGATTTTCACCTCTGTGCATGTGCAAGGGATAAACTCAATAGTGACAGAGTCCAGACAAAATAGAACCAAAGAGGGGTTCCATTCCATTTGATGTAAACAGAGTATCAAAGTGATAGTTTTGGTTATTTAACATAATACAGTGTGCACTGTAGTTAAACTAGATGACTGGTTGACGGCAAGATAAAACAACTAAACAATTAAAAATATTCAAAATAAAGCATACACTTAAACCAAGAACAGCTTTGTTGGATGGGCAATTTTAAAGTGTCTAAAACTTCTGTTCCATACTCCTGGCTCCTTCTCTAAACTAGCAGGGTGCCAGTCCGAGTGTAGTGCAGATAATACACTATGTATAACTATCTCACACAACCCTACATCAAATAACCTGAACTATCACTTTAAGTAAAGCTCTTGACCTGTATCTGTAGCTGATTGGCTAATAGGATAATGGCATGAATAAGCTTGGTCAGTGTATATCAGCTGCAGTAAAGTTTAACTCTCCAGTGCAGGTGGTTGGCAGCTGTGCTCACATGTTTTTTCTACCTTTTATGTGGTTTGAAATTCTTAAAATTCTACTTTTATTGGTTGCCAGAAACATCCTTACAAATCACAGAAAGATCTCACTTCCGGGTTGTCCCCTGTGTTAAACTGGTAATGCCATAAATGAACACAATGTTCATGGTGTCCACAGATAAAACCATAAATTCTTAAATAAAAGACACTAATGACCAAAGCTGAGTAATAAATGAATGGACAAATCAATAAATTAATAAATCAATACATAAATAAATGAGAGGAATTGCCTGGATAGTCTATGTTATAGTTCTCATGTTAAATTCAGCATAACATACATTTCCACAGCAGTAATTTCATCTGGAGTACAACAAACTCCTGTCATACTCACCCTCACCATCTGCTGCTCTGCAGATTGGTGACACTTTAACAGCAATACTGCTTAACTAAATTTCAATCACTTGTACTTCTTTGCCATTTTTTCCTTCGGGTGTTAAATTACTGTCAGTGAAGACCTCAAGACCTCCTACAGATGTTTCAAATCAAAAGTCTCAAAAGAAGGGGCAATTGAATACTGAATAGATTGCTCCAAAATGATTTACAAAGTGCAATTACCATTAAGATGTTTTGACTTTTTGTTTTCATCTGGTGATATTCAACACATGACTGAAAAAGTCCATATTGAAGTTTCACCTGATTCAACCCAGGTGTGCTGGGGTGCAATCAAATGCTTAATCCCCAGAGCGAAAGATCATTTGAATATAATGATGTAGCTAGAAAATATAATTAGACATAATATCAAATCATTCTAATAATGCTCAATAAATTGTCTTTATTGGAGCATGTTTTCAGTTTGCAGGTACCCACGTATAGTATAGTAAGATATACTTACTATACGTGGGCAATTAGAATGAAAGAACTCTCTTAAATAAACTTGTTAATAAAGTAAACAAATAAAATAATCTTCAAATAAAGTTTTTATGGTCAAAAAAATAAACGTTTTGAACATAGAAATATAATTTGCACTGGTGCAGAAAAATCCTTACAGGAATGAAAGAAAAAACATCTCACCTTTCTCTTGTTAGTTGGACAGACATAGAGGTAACTCAGGACAGTCTTGGATCCGACTTTGTCATTCATTCTTTCATATGTGGAGCCATAGTCAGTAGATCTGAATGGAGGAAATGAAGGAAAAATTAAGTGAAAGGCAAGCAAATAATATTGTAGATAAACCTGTCAAAAGTACAGTGAAAGTATGCTGACAATCGAATCAGTAAACAAATGGACTAAGGATTACTGGGACATTGTGCGATACATGTCAAAATGATATTTATTTTGCAGTGATGAAAAAGAATGTAATATCAAACCCTACAGGGGAAAAAAGAAACAAGTTCAACAAAAGGTTGTAACATAACAAAATATGAAAAAAGTTAAGGGGTCTGAATACTTCCTGAATGCACTGTATTCAGTTGCTCTGTGCGGGAGTGAAACCTATGGCAATGGAACAAGAGAAGGTTAACCAATCATCTATAGCTGCCAGCAAAAGCGAACCATTTGAAAATGTCTGGAGACCCAGCACTGTAAATAATTAATTCTCTCCCGATGACTACTATGAAATAAAATATGACGAGTGCAAAAACATGTGGATGTTCCTGAACCCTTGGGCTTTAATAATTTAACAGTGGGAATGAGCCTGTTAGCCAACCTAGTCCCTAGAAACTCCACATAAATCCATCATCACTAGTAACTACCAAATCTGCCTTCAAGTAGAATATTACTGCATTTACACAGCTGTACTGGTTTTTCCTTTCCTTTTTTTCTATCAAAGCTGCATTCTTGTGCCCAGGATTTTCAAATATTTTCCTCTGTTGGGACAGAGGCACCCATCCAAAACTGTGGCATGACTCCCATTTGGATTTGCAGTCTACTTCATGGTGTTATAAAGAAAGTGAGGATGATACCTATTTCTACACTACCCCGCGGCTTGCACTTCTTCCTTGGAAGCAGAGTTTCAGAGAAATTACAGGGATTTTTCCACATTCATATTCATTCCTGATTGCCTCAGAGAAACAGTAGTTGCTGTGATTACAAAGCACAATAATGAGTCAGACAGACAGCATCATTTCCATGGCATAATAAAGTGGAAGTGAGGGGTGAAGAGCTGCACTAAGAATGATCCTGATTTGGAGTAGGAACGGTTAACTATGTTGTTGGCCTCAGTGCAACACTGTTGGAGCCTCCTGAAAGGAGACTTCATAAATAACAGACATATACAACGTGTTGCTCTTGGCATGACATTGGCATATTAGACTGGTTTGTAAATGGGATTAGAAATGGACTGTGTCATTCAGCAAGATGCTGGACTTTCTGCCTGCTAGTCCTAAGAACATTTATGTCTTAATCATCTGTATGAAAAACTATATTGGTCAATGGCCTCCTCCCCTAGCATTCCTCACTTTGTGGAGACCCCCATGGGTTTAATCTGGATTCCCTGTTATTTACCATTTACGTGCTAACCCCATAGCTATAAACTCAAGTGGGTGGACAAAAGTGACAGAAAACAGCAGGCATGGGCTCTTGACATGCACCATACACTGTATGCTACAATGCCTTGAAAAGCAAGCCACTCACTTTCCATGGAAAATGCATATGATTACAAATTAGACTTTCTCATAGTCCACTTTGAATTAGGGGTGTGCGATATATATCATTTACAATAATATCAAAATTGTTATTTTAACGATGAGTCAGCTGGTATTATCGAGTATTTCTCTCACTTTGCAATTACCAATGTAAAATAGCAGGACACGTATTGATTACGTCCCGGCTTCGTGAGTTGTACTAGTGCACATGCGTATTCAGGCTCCAGAGCCCTCCAGAGTGGAGGCAGAAGTTGACAAACTGCCACTGAACTATGAATGAAGAAAGACAGCCAGACCAACTCGCTACAACGCAACCAGCTTCGCAGTCCACTTCTTTAGATCTTGTAGCCAGGCGTGGGTCATCCTCATTCGCGTGGAGATGGTTTGGCTTCAAGAGGGTGGAGGATGTTCAAACCAGCCCAATCTGCAGACTTTATGGGAAAGCAGTTGCAGTGGAAGACGGTGCCGCAACAAACTTATTTCACCATCCAGACTAACCACCAGACTCAGTACAAAGAATATGAAAAGCTTCAGGAGTCAGGTAAATCCATGGTAGCAGTGACAGCAAAAAAACAGCCCCAGCAGCAAACTTTGACAAGTCTTTGGCAAAAAAGTTACAGACATTCAGCAGCAGGGCTGTTTTTACACAGTTACTGTGAGTTTTGAGTAAATTCAACAAGACCTGCTCTTCTTCAAGCATTCTTGTTGATGTATTGTTGTGTGCTGTTTCTTAAGTACCATTAATAAGCAACAGTGAATATTCTATTCACCACAGCAAGCAGGTACAAAATAAGGCTTAACACTTGTAATTATTAAAATATCGTCAAATTATCGTTGTTGGGAAAATGGCAAAACATCTTGATATCAATTTCTGTCAATATCGAACACCCCTATTTTGAATTGTTTGCTGCTGTCCCTAGGGCAAACAAAGCTAAAGTTAGCCTAATTGGGACAAGCTAACTTCATTAGAAAACAGAATTAACTGCCTCTTAAACGAAGATAACTGCACTTTATTTACGGCTGTAGGCTGTTCTCAATCGGATACCCTGTGGATTTTCTCACCACTGGTGGTGCTATGGAGCAATATTTTTTATTATATTTTAATAAAATATTTTAAGTAGCCCCACTGAAGGTAAACAAACTTTTTTTCAGGATCTAGACAATCAAACAAGGAAAATACCTACTAAAGTGGGTGAAGACTACAAATGTAACACCTACATACAGTGTACTTCAAAATAGTTCTGTCCTGACTATTAACTCTGTGACATTTATTAAATTCCATCTGGTTGAAGTATAGCTTAAAATGTGGATCTTAATATTACCTGTAATTTGTTCACTCTACTGTGAATTTTTCACATTTGAGACTAATTAATTTAACAACTTTGCATAACAGCTTCATTGATGTCAATCATTGGCTGTAATGCTTGACACAAATGTGTTTCCATAATTAAATTTAGACAAATTGAAAGTCTTTGTTGCCTTCACAGCCAAATTTGGCTCACAAAGCTAATTTGACTTTAGCTGTCCTTTTAAGCATTCTCAGTAATGCAAAAAGGATTATCCATGCTGATATTTCATAGTACATAAATCACTGCAGAACCTGACTAAAACAGGCCTATGTTTTTATTGTTTCTAAAAAAAATAATAATAGTAATAAAAAAAATTTAAAAAAAGGTAAATGAGATCCATGATCTCAATGGGACAAACCAAGTTAAATAAATGAATTTGTTACTTCCCATCACTGTGTGAAATGAATAAACAGCCTCTAAAAGCAAAATATGTGCATATTCATTAGTTTCACTGAAAACAAAAATTACTATAGAGTTTCATTTTCTGATGCTTAGACAATGTCCCGGTTAATATAAAGCAATTAGTCTGCAGCCCTGAGTGTGAATTCTGTTTAAAAAGGTTTTGTAGCACAGAGCATCATTGCAGTTTGTTAGTTGCAACACGCACTGAGGCCTGGGAAATACCCAGTTGAAGGGTTGATGAGAAAATGTTCCCCTTTTGCTCAGTGCTATAACCAGCGTACCTTCATATGAGCAGTAATGAGACTGCATTTACTATATAGGGCCCCCTTTCTGGTTGAATGGGCTCATTCTGAGTGGCTAAAACTGAACATGCAAATTTTAAAGATGCACTCCAGCTTGAGAGCTCCACCTTTTTTCATAGAATCGAAGTTATATGGCATAACATACAGTACCTGACAAAAGTCTTGTCACTTATCCATTTTGTAGAAACAACAGTTTATAACCTGACTTTTAATTAATCCATTGGTTTTAGAAATGGCTCATATGAAAGCTAAAACCCTCCCAAATTATGTTTAACATACTAAAATAAATTTGCTTCACTGAAGAAAGATTGATCATTTAATGAACACAGAAAGGGCAGATTTTGGCAAGACAAAAGTTTTGTCACCTACAGAGAGTAATGTGAAAATTGAACAAATAATTTACTTCAAATACAAAAATATGTTGCATAACATCAGTGAATTAAATAGTGGTGCTGTGAGATCCATATTTAATATCTTGTATGACTTCCATGAGCTTGAAGGACTGCATCCATGTGGTTCGACAATGATTCATACAATTTATTGATGAAGTCATCAGGAATAGCAACGAAAGCAGTCTTACATGCATCCCAGAGTTCATCAAGATTCTTTGGTTTCGTCTTCCATGCTTCCTCTTTCATTCTACCCCAGACATGCTCAATAATGTTCATGTCTGGTGACTGGGCTGGCCAGTCCTGGAGCACCTTGATCTTCTTTGCCTTGAGGAACTTTGATGTAGAGATGGAAGTATGCGATGGAGCACCATCCTGCTGCAAAATTTGACCCTTTTTATGGTTGGGAATGTAAGAGGTAGCTAAACTTCTTGATATTTTAGGCTATTGATATTGCCTTCCACCCTGCAAATCTCTCGCACACCCCCATACTGGATGTAACCCCAGACCATGATTTTTCTGCCATCAAACTTAACTGTTTTCTGGGTGAATCTCGGATCCATGCGGGCTCCAGTAGGTCTCCTGCAATATTTGCGGCGGCTGTGATGTAATTCAACCGAAGATTAATCAGAGAAATCCACCTTCTGCCACTTTTCCAGCGTCCATCCTTTTAGCAGGTTGTGGGCCCTGGCAAATGCCACACGTTTTTTTTAATTGCCTTTTGTTTAGTGCTGGTTTCTGGGCACTGATTCAACCATGGAGGCCATTTTGAGACAGAATTCTACAAACTGTTCTGGTTGACATGGGGACTTGAGGTGACCAGGCCTGGTGGAGCTCTACTGCAGTGGAAAAGGGGCTGGCCTTGGATTTTCGAGCCAACAAACGGTCCTCCCGAGCAGTTGTCTTGTGGGGTCTGCCGTACCTGGGCTTGTCAAAAACATCTCCAGTCTCTTCAAATCTTTTTCTTATTCTTTGTACTTGACACTGAGATACATTGAAGGTGTCAGCCACCTCAGCAGTGGATCTGGTCTTCAGCCTCTTGATAATCAATGCTTTGGTCTCAGGGTGAATCTTAGGCATGTTGTCAGAGGTCAAGTTGCAGTTGATGTGAAGGTCTGGTGTGCTGGGGTTCTTTTTATACACACCAACTAATTGATTGATCAATTATTGATCACAGGTGAGGCTGTAATCTAGGATTGGGTGCATCATATGACAGGGCGACAAGACTTTTGTCTTTGCAAAAACTGACTCAGTGGGCTTTACCAAGCTGTGAACGTTAGAATGCTTTTCAGCAGTTTCGTTTGGCACCAAAACATTATTTCAAAAGCTGTTGGGATTGAAATTAGCCATTTCTTGTAAAAAAATTGATTAGACATATATTTGAGGGGCACTTAAGGTCAACTCGTACGCAAGCGACAAGACTTTTGTCAGGGACTGTATATATAATTAACATATTTACAATATTTATCAATCACCACTTCACAGACACATTTCAGTCATTTCTTCACCAACAGCTGAGTCCACTGAGACACTTGTATTGTTGTTTTGACCTCTTATTTTGTCTGGTCGGCATGAGCAGAGAGGTGAAAAGACAGACAATGTGTGGAAAGAATGAACTGAAGAAAGACAAACACTGCCACTGCCTTCAGTCTTGTACATATTTTTGATGTAACGCACAACACTGATATGCTTTTTGCAAAAACAAAAAACTTATTTCCATTTCTGTTGAGACAAGCATTCTGTGGTGAAAGATAGAGGGTGGAAATATTTTTGTGACTATCAATATGAAGGCAGACCTTAGTCTGGATGTTACATCAGACTCTCTTGAGTGGAGGATTCTCAGTAAGTCTGTGACCATGAAACAGACTTAGCTCACTGGCAGTACTATGTTCTTGGAGGTACAGTATTTCAGGAGCCTAATCGATTACAGAACATAAAGACATTTCACTCTGTCTTAAAGACCCCCTCCAATGAAAATCAAGCTTTTAACCTTGTTAACATGTGCATATTATGTTTTTTTTTAAATAATACAAGATATTTCTTGAGCAGTCTCTGTGTATTTCCACCTTGAAACTGCGGTGACTCAATGACAATCTCTTAAGAGAACAGATTCAGATAGCCAGGGTTTCATATGTCATATAACCTAGGAAACCAATCCTGTCAATTTGCAGCAACAGTGGGGCGGTCAAAAGTAAACCCAAAACCTTGTCAGTAGAGAGAGCGAGAGTTTGTATTAGCATAACCACTAACACTGTGTCATCCACTGCTAGTTGTTAGCTAATAAACAACATAAACAAATCATAGATGCTAACCGCAACAGCAAACCATTCTAATGCATATGCTAGTCGCCAATTTTGGTCACAATAGAGTCCTGATCTGAGACTGGCTCTGACTGAGGCTCAAACATGTTGCTGAGTCTGTGGTGATTCCTCCGCTAACTATCTGGTTCGCACTGCTCTGTCACTCTTTTACGGGTCACAGAGTTTGCCTTAGCACAGTCGTGAGCTAAAAAGCAACATAAACAAATAGCTACGCTTATTGTTCTGATACAAACTTCTCATTATTCAACAAACTCCTGCGTCTGAGTCTGACTGAGGCTCAAACATGTGGCTAAGTCTCTCCGATGTTTCCTCCACTAACTTTTTTACGCTCTGTCTGAAAGGTGGGGCACATGGCCTGATCCTGAGTTGATTCCTGAGAATGGAAAATTTTCCATTTTTTTACTTATTATGTGGGAAAACCATGTTAAACAAAATACTAATCATAGCAGAGTATTTTACTTAGTTTAAACATGTCTGGAGATAAACTTTAACAATTACAAAGTATGACACATTGTCCTCTTGGAATAAATCAAATTTTAAAAAATACCATAATGACATCTGCTGTATCTACATAATCACAAAGTGGAGTCTTCCATTTGTTTTCATTTGTGAGGTCCTCCTTTTTTCACTGAGAGCCAGAGAGGGAGTGTGGTGCAGTGGCAGTGCAGTGTGTGAACATCAAATGATTGGAAAAAAAGGCAGAGAGAAATTGTATTACGGTATGTTTGTGAGGTTTCGCCAGATGGCTGCCAGTAAAGCAGAACAGTTCAGTGTTAGTGTGCAGCACTGTTGACCATGCTCTGAGGAAATAGAGAAAAAAAAATCCATGTACTTCAAAGACTGAAGGATGAAAACCCCAACCAAACCATCTTAGTTTCACAAGCTCCTACTAACAAAGCACATCACCCTGAAGCACATACAGGAATTAAAGAGAAGGGAAGTCTGTTGCAACATAATTCCTAGAAAAACAAAAGGTTACTAATTTAACTCTTCCCACTGTAAACCCGACGTCGGCTTGCTCCAGAACAAAAACTGTTTGTGAATGCATGCTAGTGCATATGAAACAGCAAAGAGACACAGAAAACACAAAACACCAAATCAATATTCATCAGGGGTCTGAAGATGAAAGCATCATCAGGTGGTTGTCGGAGTTGAACCAAAGAATCAACAGTTCAATTGTCTGTCCTCAGAAAGCGAGTCACACTGAGACACAGGAGGCTCAGGGAGCGAGAGAGACAGAGAGAGGAAAAGGTTTCTTAGCAGAGAACCCTGCGGCAAAATCAAGCCTGAAGACTCTGCACACTCTCTGACTGATGTGCTTGAAAAACATTCTCAACAGTGGTGAACCGAAGTGTTCTATGCAGTGCTGAGGGGTCAGAGGTAGCGATGCCTGAATGCGTTGCACACATTTCCACTGCAATTGTCTGAATTGTTGCAGTCTTTTGTTCCAGGGACACACTCTAGGGGATGACAAAGCCAATTCTGCTCTAGTCACAGGTCTTTGACACAAGCTTGCTCTCTGGATACAATCCAGGGAACTCTGGCTGACTGGGAATGGAACTAAAGAGAGCAAAAGATACAGCTGTAGCCAGA
Organism: Trachinotus anak; assembly: GCF_046630095.1. Taxonomy (NCBI): domain Eukaryota; kingdom Metazoa; phylum Chordata; class Actinopteri; order Carangiformes; family Carangidae; genus Trachinotus; species Trachinotus anak. Next base: position 11,304,251 of record NW_027273870.1, on the reverse strand, counting down.
ACAAAATATCTTTTAATTTGATGACAAAGTATGAGAGACCAGGATTTTTGGCAAACTGAAAATCCTCATTTTAACCTTCACTTATCCAGCTAAGGGTTTGCTGAGCATTTAAACTCTGCTTGCTTTGAATTCATCCAGTAAAATATATTTATGTGCAAGCCACACAGACCTGAAAGAACAAGAATATCCTGGGTTTAAATCCTGGTTCTTAATGTGTAGAGTTTGGATTTTCTCTTTGTGTGGGTTTTCTCCTGCTGCTCTGATGTCCTCCAATGTAAGTCAGCAAAATTTAAACCTCCTCAGTAGGGACAGAGTTGGTCATTTGCGGGTCATATGATGACACTGTCTAGATTAAAACCATGCTAAATATAGCTGAAAACTAGAGTGTTTCAGTCATCTCAGTTGCATAACCAATTAAGTCACATAAATGTATTTCAGTGACTTTATAGACAGATAGATGCTTCTATGCAAAGCACAAATGTTCATTGAATGGTCTGACGCGTATTCATATGATGTGAAACACATTTCTGAGGCCTTCACAGTCACCAGTTCTAAACCTTAATGAAACACATATGGGTGATTTTAGTGTGATGCATTCAGTTGTGCAGACCTGGTGTATTTTTAATATTCATGTACATTACACTACACCTTTAAATCAGCCTTCCCTCACATTTTGGTTAAATTAGTTTTACTGGTCTCCATAATTATTTTATCTTGCCAGAAAAATGCAATATAATACACTAAGCCAATAATGACATATAATTTTCTTGACAAAGACTTGCCTCTGCCAACCTGTGAAGTTACAGGAAATATGGACACAATCGCCCCTTCTGTTCCTGAGTTAAAGTGTTGAATAATGGCTAGATGGCCAGATGGCCTGTTTTTTCAGGACATTATGATGTCACTGTAATGTTAACCTTTGACCATTTGGATATGAAATGTTATCACTTCACATTTCACATATTTGTGTTAAATTGTGTCATAGTGTGTGGATTATTGAGTTATGCCTAAAACCATGTTTTGTGAGGTCACATCTAATAATTTCAATCTTGAGTTGAAGTGAAAAATTCTACCAAATTTGAAGAAATTTCCACAATATGTCACTGAGATCTTGCATTCATGAGAATGGAACTTGACAGATGGTTGGATGGACAGACAGACAACCCAAAAACAAAAACTGTCACTGGCTGCATGAAAATTTAAAGCAGCAATGCAAACAATGAACCTTTCAAATTAATGTAAGTCTATTAGTATTGTATGTATTGTATTGTATTAGGTTTGTATGCAGAAGAGTTGGATAAGTTTTTTCAGCCCTTTCACTCACTACTGCTCGTTAAGCTTAAATGCTATGAGTACATGGTAATAACTTAGGGCGACTCTGTTGAGCATTTTAACAATTTCATCCACACAGATATTCATCAAATCTGAATGCTAGCAACAATGGTTATATTCAACCTATCCTATCCTAACCCAACCTAATTTTAACCCAGTTATACCCCACAGTAGATGTCTAGACTGAAAATCAATGTTCAGTGGGTTAGAACTGCCCACAGTGTAGACTGGGATGTATTTGTCTGTGTGATGGCCCTGCGGCGACTGGTGACCTGTCCAGGGTGTTTCCCTGCTATTTCGTGCAAAGCTTGAAGAGAAAGGCTTCAGACTCTCTGTGAGGCTGAGCAGCAGTCAGCAGGCACAGATAATGAATGGATGGATGGGTTGCCCTGGGCAATTAGTCTGTTCCTCGTAGCCAGTGTACTGCTTTAGTCAGCAATGGATTATTAAGTGCTTTAATCCAAAACACTAAGCCGACACTCTTGACAACATTCAGCCAGAAATATTGTTGTCATAGTTCACTATTAAAATAAGTAGAGTTCACTCTGGCATACTGGTTCCATTCTAAGCAGTTTCTCTATTCATTTCATGTTAGCTAGGTGGAAAAGGCTAGGGACAGAGAAAACAAAGCCAGTCACTGTTCTGCAGTGAAGTCTGTGCATATAAAATAAGATACTAGATGTTTGAACATGGAATACAGATTATAATGTCTCATTTAACATAGAATTAAGTTGGAAGTAGTCTATAAATGAGCATAAGTTTAATAAAATAACAATAGCAATACACACAGTGAGACAATATAGATTTTTCTACTGTCAGATATTTTTCCCAAAATGATTCTACTGTGGTAGCTTTCCTGTTATATCCTATGTAAAAAAAAAAAAAAAAAAATACTAAAAAAAAATCAGTGGCTTAAAAAATCTCAGAGAAAAGAAGTTAAGATCCAGAAAAATCCAGATGTTTCAAGTAGGCTAGTTGTTGATCCAGCAGCAGTAACTGTGCAGACAACAGACAGGAGGGGCAGAGTAGCGGAGTGGGTTCTGGACCACAGCTCACAGTACAGCTCCCAGTGAGTCCAGTTTTACACAATAAGCAGTAGGCCAAAGACAACAGGAACCTAGTCTGAGTTTATTTATCAGGATAATGTTGTATGACTTTGGTTTCTGCTCATAAGCTAAGTCCTCAGACTCTGCGTGATCAGCTCAGATCTATTCAATTTTATTAAAGAATGAGCCAGTGGTGGAAGAAAAAATATGTCTGGTGTTGAATTTACTGCTGTACTGTTAAGTCTGAACTCTTATGTCTCACTCTCTATAGCTACAAACTTATACAGAGGGAAGTAAAAATAAGAACTACAGTTTAATGTGCCAGTTGTTCCATTTCAAGTGTTGTTCTAGAAATCACTCCTCAGTCATTTATTTTATGATTCTAAAATGTGACACGGGCTACATGTGATGGTGTCTCCAGATGGGTTTTGGTGGGTCAGTCCAAGTTAAAAGTCCTTCCCTGAATATTAGGAAACACTAAGAATTACAGACACTAATATATTTTATCAGGAGCAGAAACAGGACAGCAGCAGGCAGCATACCTCCAACTATCTAATCTATAAACCAAGAATCTCTGTCTGTGTATGTATATGGCATTCTGATTCGGGGACGGTTACACTCACTTTGGGATGGTTTAAATTGTTTTTCAGGACTGTTTCAGGATGGTGGTGAAAAAAGTTAGTCTGGAGCCCTGATACAGCAATACAAAATTACATATACTACAATAGATAACTTTATCCATGTCAACCACTCTTAATGTACTGTACATGCAATTAATTTTCATGTGATTATTGCATTTTTCAATTCATTCTGATAACTTCTATAAATTTCTGTTTGTTGAAAAATGAGACAATCCTTGTCAAAATCAGTGTAGTCTATGTACTGCTTTCACTGGATGTCCGGGTGTGTCTTTGCTGTTTTGGGTATTGCCACTAGGAGTCACTAGACTCAGAAATGTTGTGAGATGTAAATTCTTTTATAAAACAGGTCTAGGTGCTATATTAATCCCGCAAAAGTATCAAAGCACTCAGTCTACAGCCCACAGCCTGTATTCAGAAACTGAGCCTTAAAACAAGCCATCAGGACTTAAATTTGTGGTGTCACAACAAAACATTTATGGCTCTCACCCATGCACCAAGCCCAGTCCATCTAGATCCACCATCCAACCTTACAGGATGTGATTTCTGTGTTTACCTGAAATCTGCTGTATATTCATCTGATCACTCAGAAAACAGTCAGCTCACCGACCTGTTGTTACTCGAGCTCCAGAGAGAAACCTGAGAGACGGGATGTAAAACTAAACTGGTTTTCAAAACTTCAAATAAAACACAGGAGAAGTGTAACTTATGGGACCTATAATGGCACAGGACAGTTCTCAAGAGCCTGTCAGTGTATGTGTCAGTGTATCTAAACTAATATTGACAGACTGTCAACTACATATATGCACAGAAAGTCAGACATTTTGATTTTTGATAATGCTTCATGCTACAAGTGGCTGAAATCAGCTTTTGAAGAAAGAAATGATTTTGTAAAACAATCTTCATATTCATTTATATGTATGGTAAAAAAGTCTAAGCAGCAGATGTAATTTTTAAAAAGAATTCATCAAAAACATCAAGAAAAACTCACTTGCTAAAACCGCAGTACTGCAGAACAGATATCTCCTGGCTTGCACCTGCAAATGGTATTGTTTTCAGTCCAGACAAAAATGAAAACCTTTAGTAAAATGAAAACCCATTCTAATATTTGCTTTATGTCTAGTGAATGAAAATGGTGATATTACATGAGATCTAAATGTCTGGAGCAGAGGAGGCAAACATCAAGCAGCATTTAATAATCACTGCTACCATCAGCAAAGTATATCTCAGTAAGGAGAATATATAAGCTGTCATGGAGTTTATCTGTGGAATATACACCCACCCTGAGCTGCTCTCTTGTGAAAACTTGCACACCAACTGAAGCGTACACACACAAAGTCAGGCTCAAACGTGGCATGCACACACACTAGCTTGCATCTTTCCATGTTTCCACCTAAGGCAAGTGCTGCACAATCTCTCCTCTAATGCAGAATCCACTGAAGCATAATTGAAAATGACTTTGGAGAGTTGCCACATTGAGATTAGAAGATACTGTATTTGCAGGTGCGGGAGAGCTGAGCTGCCAGTGAAACACACGTGAGAGTAGAGGACAATGAAGCATGAGAAAAATAATGGAACCTCAAAAGACTGAGCGCCATAAAGTCTGTCTTTCTTTCGGTAGATTAAGAAATGTGTTTATGTGCATATCCATCTGTGTGCGTGTGTTAATGTTTGTGTCTGTGTTAGAGGGAAATGGTGAACAGAAAATATAAAAACAACCCATGTGTGAAAGAATCAAAAAACAGGAAATGTGTCTGCCAACTGTGCCAAAATCCATGCTGCTGCTGCTGCTAATACAAAGCACAGACAAAGTCAGAGACCATCCTGCAGCGTAAAACAAAAGATTTCACATAACAACCTTGGAGTGTGATACATCTAAACAACAAACAAAACACAAAGGGGAGAACAGGGGATGATATAAAAACTGAAAAAAAAAATCTCACAGTATCCCATGTTGTTATTAGGCCGTACAAAATATAGCCCTGACCGCATCATTGTACTGCTCCTGACAAATGCAGTGTTGAGGAAATACCTTAAAGGAACAGCCAGAGTGCGACAGAAGTGCTGACATTCAAAGATCGCTCTCAGTGACAACATTTGTTGTTGTATCCCACTCACAGCCCGTGTTCGCCATTCAACCTTGACAGTAGGTAGGCAAATATCTTTGCTTCATCCACTTCCCTGCTTGCCACAGTCAAGAATGCTTTTTCCAGAATGAATCTTTAAATAAAGTATAAAACTTTAAAAAATTCCTCCCAGACATGATGACTTTTTCATGAGGTCTAGAAGGACTTTTTAGGCTACAAAAGATGAATCTGCTTTTGACATCCACCTTGTTTCCGCGATGAGTGTTGGCTGCTGACCTGACCTGTATCGTCTCATGACTTAGTCACCTTACCCAACCCTCTTTTCTTCCAGCTCTGCCAACCCTGAGGTAAACCAACTACCATCTTGCCTTTCAGTCGGACACAGATGCTACAATACAGTATGTGATTTAAATCTAAGTCAGACTACAGGGTTTGGAGGAAAAACCTCCCAGTGTATCTTTCAATCTTTCAAAGTTGGTGGGAAAAGAACAAGCACAAATGATTTCCATTTATTAGTCATACCACAAGAAGGCTGGGACAATACAAAAATAAATTAATCGGCTAGATAACTACAGAGTGTATTGCTGAAGAGTGGCAGCTCCCCATAGTGGCTGGTAAGTTCAAGTCTGTACTCAAACAAGGTCTCTGGAACATTTACTGCAAATACTGTAAATCATCCACGTACTGCATATTGCATAGATCCAGTTTATAAGCTATTTTAACTTTTTTTTTTTTTTTTTTACATTTTGAGAAATGAGACATAAAAACCACACACATCTACAAAATGCTAAGAATGACAAGAAAGTCCAAGACTTATTTTGAGTATGGTCCTTGATAAAGACAAGACACATGCACTTGAAAATGGAGAAAATGAAAATAGAAGTATAGATAGATAGAAGCGTGTGAAGAGCACCATATTTCTGCTAACAATCCCACAATGCAATGTACCACATTTTACAGATGTGCAAAATATTGTTGTGCACCTCATCTGTCAGTGATCATGGAAAATGATTCTGATTAACAAGTTTCTGTAATCTCAATATACTGCTCACTAAAGAGTACTGACTTATTGAGGGTCTATTAGAGTAGTCACTGACTAAAAGAATGATTTTGGACACAGCCATGGTGTCTGTGAACTTATATGTAGACATACAAGAACACACCCATCTCATAATTATCCAACCACAAGGAACACTGTGAATGGTTTGAGGAAAATGCAAATTGTTGCACTGGGGAAAATAGGGAATAGATAAATGGCTTAGTATGAAGGAATAAAAGTCAGAGGAAAGTGAAAAAGTTGAAAAATAAAATGTTCTAGCGAAAAATAAACATAAAAGCAAAATAAATTAATGTATTTCAACTGTTTGGTGGTATGAGGAAAAAAATAAAATACCTCTCTCTTTTTTAACCAAGTGAGAGGTTAGAGGTTAAAGGCAAAGTATAAATCAAATTTCTTTTTACACTTCGTTTTAACAAATAAATAAAATAATAACTTATTTATTAAAACAAATTATTTATTGATGAAATCTAGGCAAGGCAAGTTTATTTATATAGCACCATACACAAGGCAAATTTAGATGTGCTTTACAGAGGCATGGAAATACATTAAAAATAGAACATCAAGATGACATTAAAACAGCGTAAGTTGTATAAAGATTTCAGTTAAGAAACTTAGGACATCATTTTAAAACAAGTGCTGCAGTGATAAATGACACACACACATATATATATATATATATAAATACACACACACACACACACACACACACACACACACATAAATATATATATATATATATATATATATATATATATATATATATATATATATATAATACTTAAGTCATTTACTGGTAAGCTGCAGCAAATAGAAATGTTTTAAATCCTGATTTAAATAAGCTGACAGTTTCACCACATCACAGATATTCAGGAACCTCGTTTCACATGTGGGAAGCATAGAAACTATGTTATATGTATGATCTATCTAATACGCGTTCACTACATTTTGTCAGCTTTGGTTCTCTATACTCCAAAAACATAATTATTATAACTTTAAAACAACATCATCAGTTAAAGTTAACACTGAAGCTAAGCCACTGTCCCACTTTCTTTCAGTATATACCTACAGGGAGATTGTTAGAGGTGTAGAGCACAGACACGGGGGTCAGGTGTGCTTTCACACATCATTTCCTCGAACATATTTATCCCGTGGCATTTGGAGATAGCTTAATGATATGTCTGTAAACTTACAGAGTTGCTCTAAAAATAAAAGGCTTACTTTCTAAAATTGTTATAAGTGCTGAGGCAAACACTGAAAAAGAAATCTTCCCTTTTTCATGTGCATCACTGACTACAGGAACCTTTCTGAATCCTTTTTCCAACCGTGTCATAGTGGATGAAGATTGCAAACAAACTTTTGATTTATATCTGCCATAACTCCTTTGGATATATGCTCATCATGCACTATGTACACAGAATCCAATTTTAAATTATTGCCTCCCTTTCTGTCAGTGTTACTTGCCAGGGCTGAATGATTCACAAATACAAGTGTTTAGTGGAACACCAGCTGTTTCCCTGGTGGTGACTTGGTAAAGTAGGAGTGATAAAAGCCAGGCAGCAGTGTAAGAAGTCTGAGCACACTCTAAAAGTCTTTTGTTTGATCGCACTGCTCGTTTGCTAGCGTGCATCCTGTTGCTGCAGCACAGGGGTAAATACTTATCCCTTTTGCTGCCATTTCCAAAGAGAAGGGGGGAAGAGTGCTCTCTTGGAAGGTGAGTGGGAGCTATCCTTCACAACTCTGCAGCGTCTTTATCTGGTACCTTTCTTCTTTCTGATAAGCAGCTCCAGAGCCAATCATGTGGAACTTATAACTCAGACATGTGAAAGTGAAGTTTTACCGAGGTAAGTAAGTGGAGGAAGAGGAAATGAACAATAAACTTTCCTGCAACCTTCACTAAACTTTCTCCCTGTGCTGCACACACTCTCATGCCATTCACACATACAGAAGTTTTGGCAACGTCTCTCAGTGTTGGCAGCAACCTGCCCATAATCTCAACAGATCTGAGCCTCTGGCATCAGTACCAACTTGTGCAAGCAGCAGGCAGCTGGTATGGGCAAATACAAAGCATCACCAGCCACCACAGTCCAGCATGATGCTTTGGGGGACTGATGTCGGAAAGTTACCCTCCATGGAAATATTTGTGTCATTTCAGATAAGCCAAGGAGTCAGAGCTCTAAGGCTACCCACTGCCGTCGACAAACATAGGACAGTTTGACATACATTTGAGGGGTATTCACTTAATAGTCTGTATGCTTGTGAATCATGATTTCCTAGTTTAGGATTAAAAAAGCAAAAGTAATCACAGTGATATGGATGGTTCAAAAATCTAATACATTTTTAACACTAAAATATCACTTTAACATCCTTAAACTGGAAAAGGAGTTAGCGTTAATCACTGCAACAGCTGGATGGCTGATGAGACTTTAAGTTGATTACCGCAAGCCAAAAACAAGCCAGAGATGCCCTTGAATCACAGTACCATGAAATTCTACATTGCCTCTGGACTACAGCCTCATGATGAAATCCACCATTTGCTGTTATGACAGGAAGAAAATGAGTAGGTGCTTCAGGATATGAGGGGGAAAAAAAAACAAACCCAGGCCCAAGAGTGTGTAATTAAAAAAGGTAAGAATTTAAATATTGTGAGAAAGGATCAGAGTAAATGACCTCTTTAATAACAGTGAGGGTGATTTATGTGTTAACTCAAAGGTAAAGCACGAAGGGGAAAACAAAAAGGTCGCAGTAATTCATGAAATTTGTTTTAGAGTTGGCTGCAGATGAAATATGTTTTTTTCAGGCTGCCTATAATTCAGTAATTTATTTTTTTTATACTACCATAAAATGTATAATATGCACATTCATGCTTGCAAATGTGTTGGTTTTGTGTTAACGACTTGGCATATAGGTGAAGTTCATAGAGATTCTATTGTTTTAATTTTAGTTTTCTTATCAGCCCGCTATCCTTTGGAATAACATTTATACAGTATGTATACAATGTTGTTTTCTGCATATCCTGTTGAATTTGAAAGTAATGTAATGTAATATGGACTGTAATTATTTACAGTTACTTAAGTGCTGTGCAGTATAATTTAGAATTAATTCAGAAGGAAATGCTATATTTTTGATGTACAGATGACACTGCCCAACATTGCATGAAACTAGTTAATTAGTGAAATGCTGCTTACATAATTCAGTAATTAATGGCATTTACTTAATTAATGCCATTTACTTGTTGGCTTTATCACTGTAGTTTTGTGAGCGGTGGAGCTCATAGTTTATGGATTGTTGGTAGGTGAGTCATTTGTTCCCTATATTTGGCCTTCAGGCAGCGCTTCTCTCCAGTTTTAACTGAGGTACTGATGTTGCCTGTGGGGAGGCACTTCCCAAAAGAATAAAAGTGTCCTTTTTCAGTAAATTCCAAAGATGACTGTGCATTAAAGATTTGCAGTGATACGTATCCGCAGCTATTTTTAGGTAGGTATATGGTCGATCCCTCTGCCCAGAGGTGGCTATATACTGTATACCTGCATACATGCACCACTACACACACAATGTGTTTTGTTTTATTTATCTATTATTTTGCAGCTGACTATTAGCAAGTTATAATAACATTGTACTAAAAGTAATTGCTGAGGTCAAGTGATGCAGCAACATCACCAAAGAACTATGTCCGATGAGGACATTTATTATCTACACAACTTAATTTGGAGCTAAAACTGAATGTGAGCAAACCCTACTTCAGAGTTTAATAATTGACCCTGCATTAGTCATTCAATCATTAGCAATTTGATCTTTTCTTAATTAAAACATTCATTTGTGCATCTTTAATAATAATGCAGTTGCCATGCACAAATATGGTAGAGATCAATGCTTCTATTGAAAGTTATTATTAATATTTTCACCATTTTCTTTCATATACAGTAATTTTAGCAGAGCCTACAATAGTTGTATCAATCATTTCCTCTCCTGAATGTTGTCAGAGAAGTGCTTTTTAAAAGTTCTGGGGAGCCCTGGTTGGTGAGGTTTTGAGGAAAATACCAAGTCCAATTGCAAAAGGTGACAAACATCAGGTGGGTCTCTCTGAGAGAGCCAGGCCCTTATTATAGGCAGTGACCTGTGAAATATCACATAGCCTGTGAGCATGCTCAGCAAAATGATGCAATTTGAGAGGATGTCACTCCTCACCCCCAGGTGACCCCCATCCTGGCACAGCAGGAGAGAAGGAGTCTGCAGTCAGGGAGTGATAATGCAGCGCTATCCTTCTCTCACTCTCTCTTTCTGACTGCCACCTGTGTTTAGGTGAGGAAATCCTCTCCAAGAATGATGGTCCTCTCAAAAGAGAGGTGCTACAGATCTGCTGTCTGATTTTTTTTCCCCCCTTACTCTTTCTCACTCTTTCATGGTCTGCAGTGGAAATGATTTCCAAAGGGACACATTTTAGCTTCTTGTATATCTTGAATATAATAAACTGCATAGCATAGCATTATACAGCACTCTTCAAAATCAAGTTACAAAGTGTTTTACAAACACAAGAAAATGTAATTTAACAAAGTCTAAAAAACAAAGTCTAAAAAAAGTGTGAAAACATTATATGTATATATATATATATATATATATATATATATATATATATATATATATATATATATATATATACACGTTAGGGCTGTCAGCATTCACACGTTAATCGTGATGAGATTAAGGACCGAGCATAACGTTTTGGGTTTTTTTTAATCGTGTTAATCGCTTGCCACCAAAGACTCTTTATTTTACACCATCACTGGTGCTGTAACCAAAGATTCTAGAGCGCTACATTCTAGAATCTTTGCCTGCTACTATTTTGACCCTTTGACGCACCCTTATCTGTTGTCAAGCTGCCACAGACACTTCCTACATAGATTTTACAGCAAGAAATTTCATGACAAGTCATGTCTGTGGCATGGATGTATAAAGGGGGGCGGTTCCGGTCTGCATAAAGGGGCGTGTTTAAATCCAATGCATGACATCTTCATAATTAGACGTCAGACATGCAAACGTTAGTTTCTAGTTCAGACAGACTGACGGTTATGTGTTGTCAAGCAGGAGAAAACTGTTCTGAAATGCAAAATAATAAAATTTTAATCGTGATAAAACGTGCAATAAATTGCAATTAACTACTGAGCGATTAATTGTGGTTAAGAAAAAAATAATCGTTTGATATATACATATATATTATTTCTCATATCAACAACAGTTCCATGGAATCATTAATGAGATCTGGAGAAATCACCTTTGTTTGAGTGCACAGATTATTATTCAGTATGCCAATGTTGACAGTTCACAGGTAGACAGGTTTTTTTCTTTTTTTCCCCAGGAAACAGGAACACATTTTGTCAAGCAATAATAGTCACTCAATTCTAAAAAGCCAGAAAACATTACTTCAGTAAAACGAAATAGTTATATATGAGAACCGAGCTCAAGACACAGAACAAACTGAGCTACACAGCTGTGAAAAAGGGTGATGGTGGAGCTAAGAAAGACAGAAAGAAGTCACAATTTGTTATTATAGTACATTTTTCTTGAATTTCTTTTGTGAATTGTTGACATCGTCAAGGGTTATTTTTTTCACAGGATGAGTTGTACTCTTACATAGTAAACTTTCTGTTATATGTAAAATTGGTGAAGTTCCCCTTTAATTCTTTGCTATGATCTGAATTTTGTGGATATGAAAGAAGTAGTGCAGAACAGAAATCTCCCTGCCAGTTGTCTAACTGTTGCCTAATACTTAAACATAAGTCTTTTTCAGTGGCACTAATTTCAGACAGTCATTCTCATTATGAATTTCTTCATACTGAACAAGATTACAGCTGTGATCAACATGTTAATAGGGGACAAAAAAATGAAGGCAATGCTCTTTTTTTATTAGTGTTAATTTGCTGAATGTGAGAATAAGACCAATTAAATCACAATAATTCGACTCAAATTCCTGATCGTTGGTGTGAAAATTTGCCTTAATCAAGTAGGTGAAAATTGAGGAAGACTATGGCAAAGTTCCCTGGAAAATAAAATGAAAAGACAGTTACTACATGTTTATTGGTAGTATGACGTTAGCATTTAGAGGTTCACTGGGGGAGAGTTGTTCATTTTTACACATACTGATTGATCTCAGGCCACAGAAAATGTACACTACCTTCATAAGATTATAGCTCATAAAACCACATGTAATGTATTACAAATGTACAACAATTGTCAGTTGTATTAATTACTTGGACAGCTACATTTAAGCAAAGCCTGCAAGCCACCCTATAAGACAACTCAAGTCCACCACTTGTCTAACATGCATTGTTGCCAGATGTGACTGATACCAAGTGACCCATTCAGAGCCTCAAACCCAGTTACCCACTTGTAAAAAACTTAAATGTCATTTGGTTTTGTCTTTCAAATCAGTCATTGTATGCAGAGCCTGTGTAACTGTCGCTGTCATTTCACTGATACTAATCGGAGGAGAGAAGAGGAGAGAGGCAATCTGGCATGATGATCACATGACCCTCTCACTGAAATATATGAATAATGCACCCTTAGGTGGGCTTTGAGATAAATAACAATATTTGTTCTGTGCCAGTGCTGACATGCTGATGTAAAGCTGGTGTAATGTTTATACCAAGTTCACCATCTTACTTTAGCATGTTCACATTCTACCACTTGCTAATTAGTATTGATGGCAAAGTACAGTTTAGTTGGAGAGGAATGCCATCGGTTTTGTTGGCACTTTGTCATAAACCAAAATACTAGACAATTTGGGAACTTAACCTAATGGTGATGTTTGCTGAAAAATAAGTTATTACAGTTCATTGTAAGACTGGACTGAAGTTGCAGACCAACTGACAGACAGATATTAGCATCCCTACAGCCACACCACTAGCATGGCAAAAAAAAATAGCCCGTATGGGTTTGGGTCTCAAATATGTGACTGCAAGTTGGATTTGGCTGGGCTGGGTCTTAAAGCAGCAGGTACACGCTTGGAATTGGTTGTCACTTTTATGACTTTGCAGAACTTTTCCCACCGTTAGTCACATCATGTATGCTAAAAGAACTGGAAGCACCGCAAGGATATTCGATAGAGGTGGAAATTACAAGTCAATTTGTTGATTAGATTTTTTTTTTTCTGTTCCATTCAAAGATACACAATCACTACGGTCTTTGCTTTTAATTGAAGTCACATCAGCCTTTAGGTCAAATATTGTGGAAAGTGACGTTTCCATGTCTTTTTTTGACTATACAGCAGGTCTAGGTGCTATATTAATGAGTATCAAAGTGTGCAATCCACAGACAAAATGCACACAGCCCATATTCAAAACCTGTGTCTTAAAACGAGCTTTCAGGACTTCTGTAACTTTGTGATGTCACAAAAACACAGTTACCATGTCCCAACATACTGCTTATTACAACTAATTTGACAATAAAGTATTCTGTCACCACTTAGGGGAGCTCAAGTACTTATTCTGTGAGTGACAGTGATGGCACAGTATACCCCGGTCAGCTTGAGCATTTAGTGTTCACTTGTGTACTGAATATCTGTATTTGTAATTACAACAACACTTTATTCACAGTTGTTCAAACACAAAATTAGGACTGGACTTGTCAATGCATCTTGTAGCACTACAAAAAGAGATCAAAGTCATCTCATCCCCAAGATTCCCACCTCACTAATTCAGTAACATACTGTGAGCAAAACTTCAATAAATTCACTGCATAAACCAGAGAAAATAAATGCTGCAATAGGCTTGTTTTGCAAAATATACAAGTATAGTTTATGTCAAATTCTTACAGTGATAGGAGGGAAATATGACCTGACTTTGTTGTTGGCAATAATTTTCCTGCATCAGAATACCTGCAAATGAGTACAGGGCTTGTCATATTTCATACATTTTCATCCACTGAGGGACAATACTCCTGAGGCCAAATGAGAGAGGCTGAACAACTTTGAAGAAGAATTGTTTTGCTGAGTTGATTTATTGTCAACAATAAATAGCTTGCCTTCATTCCTTTCCCCTCTACCATGCTCATATGAAGGCTCCTTTATTATGCAAAGGCTGACTGATCAGCTTTCATTGTTTAAGGTCAGGATGTTCATTAAAATTGACAGACTGACTGGGTGATACTTTGAAGTGTTGCCACTGACTTGACCTTTGCAAAAAGACAGCCTTAGAGTTGCCATTTGGGACGTCTTCCCAAGAAGTGATAAAGATTCTCTCCATCTACTCCTCTTCAAAGTTTATCAGAGCTGTGATCTCGATTAGCCAGCAACAGAGGAACGAATCACGAACCAGAGCTGACATGAGACAGTCAGGTTGCTTAGCACTGTCCAGTTATGACAAGAAAATGGCAGCTTCAACAGTCGCACTAGTTTGCCTTTTATATTTTTCTTTTTACCCTTTTATCAAAACTCCTTTCAACTTCATCTACTTATACTATTCCTTTTTTCAAATTCTCCTTAACATATTGTAAATTGGAAAGTGGGAAGTCAAGCCTGGATGGACAGCTGCTCCCCTCACTGTAGGTTTGTGGGTGAGTGACAGGGCTGGGAGTGCAGCCAATAACACTGATCTCCACTGTGATGTCCCTGTTCTTACACCGTGGATAAGCAACTTCACCTCATTACGTCTTTCCCACAGAATTTAACTGTCATGATGTATTTAAAGATCCTGTAAAGCAAATTCACAGATTTGTTTATAAAATCAATATATATGTTGGAGAACTATTCCTGAAAACATGTGAAACCTGAAACTTGTGTGGTAGTGAATTGTGCAGTTATACCGTTAAACTGTGTTTCATAATTTTTGTGTTGAGCATTTTTTTGGGCGGGCCCTAAACAGGGTACTGGTGACGCACTTGGACCCCCACTTAGCATACCCCGCCCCTAAAGCTGTATAAAAGTATGGAATGTACTCGCATCAGTGGTTCTCCCGCTCTGTGTCGAGTTATTGCTGGTTAGCTAAGCTTTCCCTACCAAAATGTGTCTTTCCTAGAGGCTGCAATACCAATGGCATGGTGTTATTTGTAATTAGAGAATAATGTATGAATAGATAATCATTGTTATTCACTCATGACGTTTCCCTTCTTTTCATGACCAGAAGGATAGTTCCGCTTCATCCTCTCATCAGATACCCTTTTTCCACTAAAATTAGCGGGTGTAAGTGGGTTTTTAAATGCCGGTAAACCCGCTATTAAAGGCCAACACTTCTTTTCCACCGCCAGTCGAGTTTGTCTTTCTGTTCAGACTCAGGACACACACAGCTGCAGGGAGTGATGTCATCTCTGCACACAGAAGCAGTGAAGGAAGAGTGAGCTGCTAGCCGCCCTGCAAACTGATGAAAGTCTGTCAAAGTGTCGGGGCCTCCTCCTCCTGTTTTTAAAACTTTCAGAGCTGCAGCTCAGTCTTTCATCCCCATGATCAGTGTAGCCACGCAGTTTCTGGTGTAACAGCACCATGTCCGACAGGTGACAGGCCTGTATCTGTGTCCTCTGAGAGATGTTACAGCAGGAAAAGAGGCAAAATTAAGCGGGTCAGCCGGGTTTTGTGTTTTCATCAATGCCGATCAGAGCAGGAGCCAATAAATACCCGTGTCTACTTCAAATTAATTTAACCCAGCTGTGAATGTTGATTAAACCCTTCATCATTGCAGACAAAAGCCCGATGTTAGTGGGTCTTAGCAGATTCTTTGACCAGTGGAAAATGGGCTAAGTTAGCTCCGTGTATAGCTTATAAGCTATTCTCTTACAGATGCCGGCATCGGTATAGATAAGTCCAGTACATCGGGCAATTTAGAGCAATCTATAATGTGAAAATATATACAATGTGTGTGTACAATCAATTTAGCTGTTGGACACAGTCATGTTTCCTTTCAGCATAAATTTGTTAGACCATTAAGTGATCCGGAAGCTCTCCCGACGTTGGGCGTGGTTTCAGTGCCTCCAGCGGACACGCCCCCAGCGTTCCAGAGTTCATAATACTGGTTATTTTTTCACAAGTTTGAAACCTAATTTTATATATTTGGCAATAGTTTTATTCATTCAAATTTGGCAGGGGGTTTATGTTTATGTTTATGTTTATGTTTTATCTTTAACTGATGACATCACAATCATCACTTAGGCCTATTTGTGAGCAAAAATTTGCAGTGGATCAGGGGATAATATTCTGATATCTATATAATATCTGTAGTGCTTTCTCAGTATCAGTTACCATGAGACCCTGTGCTCTCTTACTTAAACAAACATTAACTTTCACTTTGGCTTCGCTTTATCCTGAAATAACACTGCTAAAAGATTTAAGTATGATGCTGTGAATACCTGGATTTTAGCACTGTTTCACTGCTTACAATGGTTATTATGTATTAAACTGACAAAGAGGAAAATGAATTAAAGTTATATGAAATGATATTATTTACTTACAAAATATTTAAATGAAATTAAATAAATAAGTTTTAATTTAAGATGTTTCTTTGCTTTAATTCAACCAAAATAAATTCAGTAGCTCTTTAGCTACAGAGACAATATAAAAGGAAAAACAGATAAGTACCCTTAAGAAATAATTGAAGGTCGCATATGGTACCTTAACTTCAGGAAATACAAATTCATTAACCACAAATACCTGGGTTAACTCTTGATAAACCAGTGCATGAATCAACAACATCAAAGTACTATTTTTACTGTCGTGGGTCCACAAAGAAAATAAAAACAGAAGCCGGCAATTAACAAAAATAAAAAACACCCATTGCAGGTCTGATCACAGTCTGGGTGAGGTGCGTTACTTTAGCCGCACTGATAGTGTCCTCACTCACAGGAGCAATGCAACAGTCATCTACTCACATAGGGCTCACTGTCTCCTCCCTTTAATGTCTGACGATGGTCCACAGTCTGTCCCAATACCCATGAAGAAAAGAACAATCCTCTTATGTCCTTGTGGCGGTGAAGGAAGAAACGGTGGGTCTTGGTACGCTGTCTGGTAATGGGTTCGAGCCTCAAAGTCCATACACACTCCATTAGCGAACATTAGCAGGGTGGCTAATAGATGCCGGAGCAGCAGACTAACAGTCTAACGAGCTGAATGAAGTCAGCTCTCATGTACAGTACAATAATCAACACTTTTAGCCATATAACACATTCTTACACATGAATCGGGCTACTAACAGTGTCTAACTCTTGGCTAAACACTCTGCTTACTGTTGTAGGTAGTCTACAGTAAAAGGGAAAACAAAGCCGCAGTCGCATCCCGCTCTTGCCCAACTCTCCTTCTCTCCTTATTCTACCTATTAGTCCCACCCCGTAACCAATCACAATTTTAGAAACGTGATGTCTCTCTCTATGGACCAATCTGAGGCAAATAAATAAAAGCACTAAACGTAAAGAGATTAGTTCATCACGCCCCATGTGAAGGCATGTACATCTCAAACAAACTACAGAAAAGTTCAGTTGTTAATCTGACAGAGCCTATTTATGAAAGTGACAATAAAACATTGAAACAAACAAGTGCGAGCATACATTTTAGCAACTGTATGGTTTTTACTGCTATGCACATTTTAATTTTGGGGCTTATCCCAGGGGTTAAATATATAATGATATTGTTGGCTTACCTTAAATGTACTTTGTTGAAAGCTGCAAACACTTTGCATAGGTACTCATTGGGCTGTATTTTTGTGGGTCTTCAAAAACTGCAGCTTTCATTGTTATCTGAAAGCTTTTCCTCACCTTAACTGCACTTTACCCACTCATTTAGCAGTTTTGTATCTTAAATAACTAAAGAAACCCTCCATAAAAAATTTGTTTTTAACCTTACAAACATGTCAATATGGTGTTTCTATATAATACAAGACATGAGCAAAACAAGCAGTCAGTGCAATGAGTGTATTTCCACCTCGGAACTGCAGTGAACCAATGACAGACTCATACAAACCGGGATTCATATGTCATATAACCAAGAAATCAATCCTGTCAATTTGAGGGGACAGGGGTGAGAGCAAAATAAACCTGAAACCTTGTCACTCCTGAGAGCATGAGTTGGCATTAGCAGAACCACTAACACTGTGTCAGCCACTGCCAGTTACAAGCTAACAAAAAACACAAACAATAAAGGATGCTAGTTATACTAACCGTTCTGATACATCAGCTAGTCACCAGTTTTGGTCACAGCAGACTCCTCATCTGAGTCTGGGCCTGACTGAAGCTCAAACATGTGGCTGAGTCTCTCTGATGTCTTCTCTAATGTTAATTATCTTGATGCGCTCCACTCTTGCATGTGTCAACCTAGCAGAAGCAGTGGTGGGCAGTGTACAAGGCCTGATCCAGGTTTTCAATGAGGAAGTAAGTGCAAATGTGCCTCCAGCCTCTGTTTTTCTTTTTTCAGTTTTTATTAGGGAAAACCATGTTACACAAAATATTAACTATAGCAGAGTATGTTTACATAGTTTAAACATATCTGCAGAGGAACTTTAAGGCATGTTTTAGCTTTATAGTCACTTGTCTAATTGTCTCCCACCCCTAAGTACAACAGCTTAACCCACTACTTCAGGATTATCTTCTGTTTCAGAACAGCTTCAATCACCAAAACATGAGTGAACAGTTCTCTTGGGAATGTAATTTGTTCCTCAATTGACTCAGTGCTTGATTGAGCTTGCAGCTTGAACCTCTTTGTTAATTGCTGACTTGAGGTCAGCCTCAAACCCAGTCCACTAGTAACAGTCCGTACCTCTCTGACTTCTTGCATGACTCTGATGTGCTACACAAGTTACTGAACACTCTGCTGTGACAATAGCAAACAGTAGAAGTTAGTTAGGTACCAGCTTTGTGTAATCTTGATAGTAGCAGGCTAATAGTAATGGCACAGTCATACTCAGAACGACTTGCCATCCTGTCCAGTCGGCTAATATTGGAGCATAGCATTATCTCAAGCAGAGCACTGACATACTATGTCTTTGCATTAGCTGACTGGAATCAGCTGTCAAATTCATCAGCTGTTTACAAGGTCACTGATGACTATTATTGCAGGTGTGCAAAATACCACCATAAGCTGAAGTTTCTTAGTATTAAGAAGATGCTTTCACCACCATGTTGCTATCTGT
This sequence comes from Trachinotus anak, assembly GCF_046630095.1. Classification (NCBI taxonomy): domain Eukaryota; kingdom Metazoa; phylum Chordata; class Actinopteri; order Carangiformes; family Carangidae; genus Trachinotus; species Trachinotus anak. Next base: position 11,284,991 of record NW_027273870.1, on the reverse strand, counting down.
AATTTAAAGGTCCAATATTTTAAACTTTTGTCTGCGTTTTATTGGAAGTTTTGATATGTGTAAGAATACATATTTGTGGTTTTAAGGGCCAAAAACCATCTCAATTTAGTTTTACATCTCCTCTCTCAGGCTTCTCTCTGGAGTTCTAGTTAAAATATCTCAGTGGGCCAATCTGAAGAGAGGTTTTGACCTCCCTTCTAACTGGCTGTTTTCTGAGTGATCAAATAAAAACATAGCAGATTTCAGGTTAACACCCAGAGAAACCAAATCCTCCAAGGCTGGACAGGGTTCAGGTGGGCATGGCTTGGGGCATGGCTGAGAGCAGTGACTGTTTTGTTGTGACATCACAAATTCACCAAAGTTGTGATGGCTCATTTTAAGGCACAGTTTCTGAATCACCAAAACGGGCCATGTGCATTTCTATGAGGACAAAGCACTTTGAAAGTTTCACAGTATTCATATAGAACCTAGATGATGATGATGTAAATTTCTCCTTTTACAACATGGGACCTTTAAGATTTAATGCATGTTCATATATGGGTTTGTTAAGGGGCTTAGTACTCAGTTTCCACATTGCTGCTTCAATACAAAGAGCAGAGGCTTTTCCACTAAACCTACATTAACTGTATAAGCATTTACTTTTTCTTGACGTTGATGTCTGACTGAATTTGGCTATATATTGGGCAAAGCAAATGGCTTAAGCTAGATGCCAAGCTTGGGTCAATTTCAAACTTTTTTCCTTTTTATTTGAAGGTAAAATGTCAGTGCTTGTCTCTGTGCTCGATTGATGAGTCAAACAATAAATAATCTCTCTGCATAGTAAGTATTCCCAACCTTATGAGCTAAAACACGTATTTTAAACCAAATAGGTTTAAGAGGTATCATCAAGTATAACATGATGGGTCACATGCCAAGATCACAGAGTATGAAGTGGGGCAATGCAGTTTGACGAACTTATCTCCTGATAAACGCATCTTGTGTTGTGAAAAACACAACTTCCAGCTCCATTCAGTTTTCATTATGATGGTTTTCAGCTCACCTGTAGGCTACAGTCTGTCCTCTTTCTGCCATCTGTGGTGGTTTTCTCTGGGGATGTTTATGCAACAGGGACTATGGGGATCATCAAAGTGATCATCAAAGGGAACAGATTTCAACTTTGACATGAACTGTAGGATCCCGTCATGGGCTCAAATTAGGGTCAAAAAAATTTTGAGCTTCCAAAGTGATGTTCACAAATCAAAGTTTGGGCATGTGCAGAAAATATTTATATTTGTAAAAATGAAAAAGGGATAGTGAATAAGATCTGTGAACAAATTATATGAGTGATGAGGTTACACAAAGACAATGAAAATAGTTTGTTTTGTGAACAGATACAACTCTGTACTCAATGTTCTTACACTGTAATGCTGTGTAGACATTTGAAAAGAAATTATTTCCTTACACTTGTCTCTCATGCAGACAGTTTAGAAATATATGCAGTAGAGGCAAAACAATCTTTTAATAATTCAAGAAGTGTAACCAAACTATTTTATGATCCATATTGTTGGCAGCTGAAGCAGCTGTGTACAGTTTTGCTGCAGTTTATCAAGGGAATGCATTTTCTTCGCACTTATTCAAACACCAAAACACTATGCTATGTTTTTTGCCCCAGGGTTCAAATTACACAGTTGCTGTCTAAATGTCAAAAATGGCTTGCAGCTACTTTGCCAGCACTTAACTTAACTACCACTTCAAGCTGGGCAAAATAAGCAAGCATGAAAAGTGCAAATGTTTTGCGCTTTAAAAGACTATCAACTCTAAAATCTCAAAGAAAAAAGCAAACAGATGGAATAGGGGCGACCAGGCCATCTTGTCCATCTTATATACATGTATCTTAGGATCAATTGTTAGGAACAGCTGCATACCAAATGACAATCCAAAAATCTCAGGCATATATTTTGTATTCACTTCATGTAAGCCTACATAGTGCATTTTAGTGCAGAGTTGCCCCTACAGCAGGTATGTTGTCAAACTTGATTTTGCAACAAATAAAATAAGAACAAATTAATTGTTGGGTTATTGTTTTACTTCAAATTAAGAATTAAATTCAGCTACAGAAAAATAAGATTGATTAATCAAGTTCAAGTTCAAGTTTCTTTATTGTCATTGTATTTCATACAACGAAATTTAAGTGCACTTGTTAAAATGGAGCTTCAAAAAATTGATGAACAATCAGTAACTAAAGGAATAAGTTTCATTCACTCACACTGAAACAAACATCTGTTTAACACTCACGCACTCAACATGTAAATAATACATAAATCATGTATTGAAATATTGCATAATCATGTCATGTCAAGTATTTAAAGGAGGTGCTGGGGCCTGGAAGGGTTTGATCCTGCAAATTCTCTCTCCTAGAACACATCTCTTTTGTAAGGTTGAACCTCTGTCATCCGAAAGCCAGTCTGAATATTCAGCATATTTGCCAGAATTGCTGAGACTGCACATGCTAGTGTCACTACGGTACCCGTTTCACCATATGTTAGTGACCCAACCTGTTTAAGCCTGCGCCTGGCCACAAATCAGTCTGGTTTCACACCAGTTTCATCCATATTCTAGATGTCCCCTGGTCCCAGTGAATGTCATCCTAACACCCTCTCCAGTAACTTGTACATTTATTATCTTAGCATCACTAAATGACAATTCAAAGCAATTGAAAGTCTTTAACTGTGCAGGATATTGGAAGGGTCTTTAAAAACACATCTATTTTTAAATTTAGAATGTTTTCTAAACTGCAGGGTAGAGATACTGTAGTTAATTCAGGTTGATTAAATTCAATGCATTTTTCAATAAAATAAATTAACTCAAAGTGTTCTCCACCAAAGAGGCGAGAAGAACAGTAAAGGGTTAAGAAGCATGATAACCACTTGTTGCTCGATTTTTCTTTTTCAGCCCATGGGCTAGTGGAAACTGCAGCTCCAGTGCCACTGCAAATTCAAATGCTAGATTTATCACATGATTTAATGAAAAATCGAAATAGATGTCAGCTGATCACATAAGCTAAATCTGCAGCTCAAAGTATTGGCCAAAGACTCCCCGTAGAGATTTATACCCAACCACTTGTTGGTGAATGTATCACAGTATTCTGCCAGCATTCAGTAGGTAATCTTATAATCCTTCACTGTATTCTTGATTGATATAGATGCAAACATCAATTGCCTCTCTGCCCTTAAAACGCACACAAAGGAGTAACTTTAAGTGTTTTATACTGTCCAGATTTGATGTGGTTTTCTTGTGGTTTCAACTCATCAGGGTTGTGTTACCCATCCTTTAACTAGTGTATTTTTACTCTTTACAAGCATGTTTATTGTTTCAGAAGTGTGTGTGCATGTGTATGCGTGTTTATTCTATTCCTGGGAGAGGTGAACAAGCAAGGTACGTCAGATAATACACCAAAACAAGCATCCTCCACCCGGAGTGCCTTGTCTGACTGTGCACGACACCAGAAGATACTGTTCACAGCACCAGCGGAGCTGGTGTGGACAGAAGATGGACAGGTGGGAAAAGAGACAGATGGTTTAAAATTGTCCATGAAAATGAATGAGTGGGTTTGACAGAGACAGCATTTGTTAAAAGGCTTATAAAAATGGTCCAAGTCAAATGTTGTTGGGTTGATTTTGAGTCATTGGAAAACATACTAAACTATCAATTACTCAAACATCAAGCCAATCAGAGGATAAATCATACAAGGCTAAATCTATGCTATTGGCACTCTGAGCACCATTAAAGCAGTCAAAGACATTTACATGTAAATATTTCATGAATATAAATCCCCTTTGTACTCACCTCCAAAGAGTGCTCTCAGTGACGCTGCCAATATGAAAGTCATACAGCTTGGTTAGAATCAGGATCACCTGTAAAGAGAGGGAATTTAAGCATTACCATATTTTTAAAAGGCAATCAAAGCATGTAGTGAATGAATGAAGGAAAATAAACATGGAAGTGCCAAAAACTGCAGTTCTTCAAATGGCCACTTAAGGCTGGCTCCAAAAGAGAGTTGAACCCCATAGACTACCATGTTAAAATGCTAACCTTAACAGCAGAAAGGAACATGTTCACAGCCTGGTACCAAAAACGGTTTTGGTCTCTATAGCCAATTTCCCCTGTCATGGCAACTGTATGGGGATGAATTTTTAGATAACACACCTGTTTGAATTGTATTAAGGCTTAAAGTTATGCATAATTGAGGGCGTAGCTACTTTGAGTGACAGATGGGTGGGTGTATGCTTGCTGCAAACCTGCATTCACTGAAGCCTCGGCTCCACACCCGCCCCATCTCTTTGCCCATTTGCCCATCTCCCAGCTGGGAGTTAGGCGGAGCAGAAGGAGGAGAAGGCAACAATGATGCAGCCCACTCTGAGCTTCAAAACTGCTCTTCAGAAACCTGTGGGTGATGTCACAGAGGCCAGATCCATCTTTATTTACAGTCTATGATGATGTATCAGTTGGAACTGTGTTGGACTATTGTTGTGAGAGGTACTCGATACAGGTTGGTCACCTTCCCAGCTCCCACCTTTCCAATCTGCACCTACAGTCATGAGCTTTGGGAAATGACAAAAAGAATGAGATTTGCCCAGCCAAGAAAGTCTACCACTTCTTAGCAAGAAGGTGTGTTGCCCAAAATGTCTAACTATTCTTTTAAAGACAGGACAGACAGCTCAGACATCCGGGAGAAGTTTGGATGAGAAAACACTACTCCTTTTAAGCAGCCAGTTGATTGTCTGATCATGGAGCCTTCTGGAGACCCTCCTGTGAAGATATCTAAATGAATGGAAGGACCTTCCCTGTTAGGCAGTAAATCAAAACAAATTTTGATGTATTTATGTATTTGCCCTCAAAAATCAACAACTTTCTGACACAATGTAAGCACACACTTTACATCATAACGTTGTTAAAGCTTTTAGTATACTGTTCCGCCAAAGTCAACACTTACTGCAGCTGTTTCACAGTAAGAGATGTGTAGGGCTTTTACAGTGAAGAAACTGAAGATTAATTGAACAGACACAACATCTATTCTTTTATTATTGATTCTTTACTTTTTACTTGCCATATTTGCTTCTGTAACCTGCCTGTTTGACCTGCTTCAGTCTCCATGATGTCTCCATGATGAAATTAGCTCAATTATGTGTTCTCAAACAAAAAGTATATACATTCTATGGCCTGTGACAAAATAATTGTGCTTACAGTGAATTGAATTCTCCCCAGCATCAGTTTGGAAAACACTACAAGGTTCTGGGAGTAATAGATTAGCATGCTGGGAGGTAGTGCTTTGCATAATTAGCACCGTGTTACAAATGCTGTGTATGCCACTTTGAAACTTAGTTTTTCTCTTGATGGAGCATGCTGCCATCCTCGCCCCTGTGGAAAAGCCTAATCCAACTCTCTCTGTGTTGACATCTTTGGTCTCTGCTCTTTTGCAGAGATAATCAGCAGGCGGGCACTTTGATAAGCACTGTGGAAGTCCTCAGAGCAAATCACAAGACATGAAGGCCAAGTCTACCATGACAGGATCAGTGGTCAGCTGTGATACTCCACTCCAGAGTGGAGGATCACAACACTGTTGCACAAAGAGACAGCTGCAGGTAGGAAGCTGCAAGAGAGTAAAGAGGTAACACACTTAACTAGGGGGAAAAACACTGTTTATTTATTATTATATTATTATTATATTATAGTGTGAAAATGTTTCACCTTTTATGCACACGCAGTTATTTAGCATTTATCACACTTGACCTGACCTCACCAGGAGAAACATCATTTTATATGATAGATGCTATTTTCATCCATCTGTCCATGCGTTGTTAGTTGTACTGTTTTCCTTCCCTGACTAAATGACTGCTGCTCTTCCTCATTAGCATCCATGTCTCTCTTTAGCATTTCCCTCCCTGCAACAAGCTTATGCTTCTTTAAAGCAAACTGACAAGCTTGACTTGAGTCACTTGGCTAGGAGGGGATGCAAGAGGTGTGGCCTTGACTCTTTTGACTGGTTTCAGCAATCAGGGCTAGATAAGAAGAAACTGAATCTCTGTATATATTAGAAAAGAAACAGTGTCCTGGCATTCTTGACCTCCTTTAGTACTCATATCCTCCTGAAGCTCTGAGGCCTGCAGACTTCAAGGACCTTTCCACCTCTGGCTGAGCCTTGCCATCCCCACAAGCCCTCTGTGCTAGTCATCCGCTCACCAGGGACCCTTGGATGGTTCTTGTGGGAAGATGGACCACATGCCCGAGGGATCCTCCTACTGAGACTGTGAACATATGGTTCAGGCAAAGCAGGACTGCAGTGCCAGGGAGAGAGCAATGTTGTATAACAAGTAAATGGATTCGTGTCACGTGGCTGCACCACATAGAATAACTGGATCTATGTGTGTATTAATGTGTGTATTTATGTACATATTTGTTAGGCACATGTGTGTGCCACTGTAGAAATGAGTGCATGTGCTCCTTTGTGCTATCAGAGATGTGTGGTCTTGCCTGCTTGGGGGGGGGGGGGGGGGGGGGGGGGGGTGATTCACACAGGCATGAGTCACTCATCCCCACATGACATTCTGAATTTGAAATTCAACAATGAACAACCAGCTGAAACACAGAGAAACTACTTTTGTGCCCTTAAATATTTCTTGAGAAAATCTTTTCAGTCAACCTTAAAATCATAAAAAAAAAATATGCAATGCATTAAGCAGAGAACCTAAATGAAAAGGCATTTCAAAGAATACTTGGCAGATACTTGTACTGTTTATTTGAACGCTCATAACGGTCTTTGTTTGACATATAGATAAATAGATGTTATGCATAGACAAAACTGCAGCACGCTTAAAATGAAAGGGTGTTTATTTCAAGTAGACTCTCCTTCTCTAAATCCCAGTCTGACTTGCAATTATTGAATCAAAATGTCAGTCACATTGCACTTGCATTAGCCTTGTTGCCTTAGCAATTAACCAACTTTGGTGAAAACATATTATTAGCATAACTAAAATGCCCCTGTCCTCAAAGTCAGAGTCAAAGAGTCAAGCATGATTTTGAACACTGCTCCAGCTCTTAGCGTGCTAATGACAGCAATAATGACTTTTCTGAGAAAAAGATTCAACCCCTCTCCTTGCAGACAAATAGTTTAATTGTGATCATGACCATAAGAGTTGTCAGTTTTTTATGCCAGGTAGCAGGGTAGCAAGGTTGCTAAATTAAAATGGATTTTCTATGAATAGCAGTGGATGAATGTGGTAATTCATTCTGAGAGCAGTAATCATTAAAGGTCCCATATTTTACACTTTCCCAGTGTTGTATCTTAAGTGTTAATATAAAATTATATATATATATCTCACTTTACACCATATGGTACCTTTAGAAAATGCCTAAGCTGACAGAGCACTGAATTATGTCATGAATTAGCATCAAATTATTCTCCAAATCAAACTTTTCAAAAAAAAATGAAGCACAGAATAAAACATCATGAAACAAAAATGGACAATAAGATTTATCTGCTTAACCATTTCCTGTGTGCAGAGTTTATATAATTCTTGTTAAATACTCCTGCTTCATAATTCATTTCACCCTATTCAAAGGCTCTTGTAGCATCAGCGTGACTGATCAAAGTGAAACAAAAGATTTAAAAGTTGAATCCACATCCACCGAAGGATCTTCTCACATATAGTTCTTCAGACACTTTGTATTTTAACTCAAACTATTTCAAAGATGTCCACTTTCTGTGCTCCATTCAGAACAAAAGAGCTCTCTGTGCCTTTGATTGCAAAATGTCACGGTACTCTGGTATTGACTGAGTGTATCTCACACACAACTGAAAACAAGCTTTTAGTCGTCTGCAAACAAACGTCAGGATAGTTGACATCAGAATGGCAGCTGGAACTGATCATTATCTAGAAGTGATTAAGCTTCTCCGCCTCTCAGTAGCATGTCAACAGCTGAGCAATTACTTTGTCAATTTGCAAGAGCTGTTTATGAGATGTAATGTCAACTGGGGGTGACAGAGCTCCCAGTTGATATCAAGGCAAGGCCGAAAAACACTGAAACCTTTCACACAATTTGGCAGGACTGCAAGGGAAAATGAAGCTATTGACTTAATGGTAAGTGGATAAATACACAGTGAGATGTTTTCAAAATAATTGTATGGATTATAAATGGAAACAAATAGTGAGTTGTAATAAAAAGGGAGACAATAATAGAGTGTCTGACAGAGGATTCAACAGTCATCTGTTGCCTTTGTTTTCTGCTAGCAACAAAGAAAACAAAGGGAGGGGGATGGGGGGGTCATCCATGGACAACAAGGTCGATCTATCTGTTCATCATTGTTGTCATAAGGTTGGCCAACATGTGCTGTATAGCACATGAAACAACACAGAAGAAGATAAACTTTAATCTTGAATTAAAATTAAATCTGAATTAAATTAAAGCTGCACCAATTTTTTGTACCTGATTTTGTGTAGCTGAATATGAATTGTCTATGTTTTTCATGAAACACAGTACACATTTTTGAATTAATTAAGTGTTACATTCATTAACAAATGCAAAGTCGACAGGAGGCAGGTCGTGGTGGCTTAGAAGATCCTATGATTTTCACACCAAAGGCCCGTGTTCACATTCAGAATTCAGTCTGTAAATTGAGGCAATACTCACTCCTTTGCTTCTTTGCAGATCCCTCCTTCTCTTTCTCTGTCTCACTCTGCTTCTTCACACTCATTCTCACGCTCCCTGTCTCCATCTCTCTCTATCTAATCACTTCCTCCCTTCTTTCCCTCCTTCCTCCCCTGGAGTAAAGTCCTCTCTCATTTATTCCATCTTTAATGTGTCTGTCTTTCCCTAGTTACCCTTTTCCTTGCCAGCCACATCACCCACTATTACCTTACCAACTTGGAGGAGTCCTCCCAGCTAAAGCCCCTTTATCTCTGTTTATCTGGGCTTCTCGCTTTCCTCTTCCCCTTACACTCTTCTCCCTTGGTTTTTCTTACCTTTCTAACTAACCTCTTATCTTTATTCTCTCACATGTTTTCTTTGAGTTATCTCTATTGCTAATGCCCCTCCTTGTCTCCCATCTTCTTTTACTTTTACTTGTCTGCCTTGTTTTGTTTGCCCTCTCTCTTTTTCACCTTTTTATTTTGACCTATTAACCAGGGATAGACTTTGATTTGTATACCGACAGAAAGCCTAATATAGTCATTCAAATTTAGTGGTTGTTGAACTACAATGAGGACATTGCTACTTAAAGTGGCCCATTTTTTAAAACTTGAAAGTATTAAAAATTTAGGGGCAGTGGTTAGCACTGTCACCTCACAGCAAGAAGGTTTTGGGTTCGAAACCGGTGCCTGGGGCCTTTCTTTGTGGAGTTTGCATGTTCTCCCTGTGTCTGTGTTGGTTCCCTCTGGGTACTCTGATTTCCTTCCACAGTCCAAAGACATGCACGTTAGGTTAATTGGAGATTCTAAATTGCCCCTATATGTGAATGTGAGTGTGAGTGGTGGTTTGTCTCTATATGTCAGCCCTGTGATAGACTGGCGTCTTGTCCAGGGTGTACCCCATCCTTGTCCAATGTCAGCTGGGATTGGCTCCAGCCCCCCTTACCCTGTATGGATAAGTGGTATAGATAATGGATGGATTGATTAAAAATCAAATTGACCTGAATCAGTTCAATTCTGATTCACAAGGTTCCAATTTGATTAAACTATATATCGACTCAGTCAGAGATATTTCAGTTACAATACCAGTTTTGCTTGGATATGAATAAGATTCTCAGAGAACTAATGCTGTAAATTACTCCTCTAACCTGGTGCATTATTACAATATGTTTATGATGAGAATGGAATAAGAATGGACCCAAGGCACTTACATGATTGCACTTTCTTTTTAATATGACCAACAGTTCAGAGATGCATCTCAAGAAATAACATTTAAGTAATGTGCTTGGCTAATGCAAATTATATATAGCAAAGCTATATGTCTTGCATATAGCTTTGCTTTTTTCCACCTCCTTGTTGTTTTCATACTTGTTAAATCTGAAATGCAACCATACTTTGAACTTACAGGACTAACAAAGATGTATATTCACATAGCCATAACAGTGTGAGTGAGTGTAAAAGGCACATATTAAAAGATTGATCTCGGAATTTTATAAATCGATTTTTTTATAAAGGGATTGCTCTCAGTGACAAACCCACAGAGAAATATCACCGACCTCCGTTCTACATCTTTTCATCTGTTTTGAACCATTGTTTTGGTTTTCTGGGCCACGAACTCCATTCTCATTAACCTTTCCAGCTGTTTTAACCATAAATGGAAGTATGAGGAAGCCATTTATTTTCAGGTTCACCTTAAAATATTTTAAGATGACAACTTCTTCTCTTTTGTTGCCCCCAAGTAGTAATAAATCAGCTTTAATATCCATTCTTGTATTGTTGTTAGAAATTCTTCTCTCAGTATTAAAGTTATCCTCCATACATGTTCTACTACATATTGAAATATTCTGCTGGAATAATAATTAGTGTCTGATATGTTTATTCCACAAGAAAAAGAAAAATCTTCTCACTTTACTTTTTGTAATGTTTCTCAAACATTCATCTTAAACTGAGATTTAAGTTGAGCACAGAGGAACTTTCCCCCCTCAGAAAATGAATGTGGAAACTAGAGTCAAACTACACACATCATCATGCACGGTGAAGCTCAAAGATCCAAGTACTGGAGCAGATGGACTCGTATATGGACTGTGCATTTTATGACTTAAGCATGAAACTTTCTCCAATGTTTCTACAAACCATGAAGTTTATTTTCCGACATGGAGTCATTTCAGGTTTGGCCTGTGGGACTAAGCAGAGAGGCAGGCATAAAGGCAGTATACATCACATATGCTTTATTTTTATGCACTTACTACACATAGATTGTACAGAACTGCTGTAAACTCAGTTTTACTAAAGTAAATATTAGTTTACTTCTTAGTAGTATAATTTTCAAGTTAAACTTTTCAAGTGGCAGATGTCATTTTGGAGCAAAAGCTCTTCATTGCTTTATCACTGACTGGTTCAACAACTTTCTGCTTAAGCAGATGATACGGCATTCAAAAAAGACCAAAGAGATCAATATAGCACTACAAGGAGAGGGAAAGGTCAATTGATAAACCAATAAAGTGGCCTGCATTGCAGAAATGAGATTGTCAACGCCTTCTTTATCGCCTTAGCTGGACTTCTAGAGTACATGAGGAATAACCTTTCCAGCACACTGAGATAAACCTGTCATATTACACTGTCCATTCTCTCTCCCCAAAATAAGTTTTAGGTGCTGCCAGTTCACACAGACACACAATATCCTACCTCAGCTTCAAAGAGCTGAGATAGAGACGTTACCATAACAACCATCTGTCTGTAAAGCAGCAGCAAATGCTCGAAGAGCTCCAGCCACTCTGGATCCAGTTTCTAAAAGTCTAGAGAAAGCTGCTGCTATCATCTTCAGAGAGGATTAATAATTTGTCAAAGCAAGGATATTCTGGCACAAGTGATATGAAAATGCTGAAATGTGCCCAACGTCAAAGGGAAATTGGAAAGTGATTTCTTATACTTATATTACTTTTTGCTGCACTGCCATGAGCTCACTCCCCATATGCAAAGAATCATACTGAGCTGCTGTGTGTAATGCCTGCTGCAATTTTAAATAACTGTATGCTGCAGGAGGAGTCGTCTAAAAAAGCACAAAGCAGCTACAGTCCTTCAGATTTGAATCAAACTGTGTGTTCAAATATTTCTTAACTTTGGTTTCATCTTCCTTGGAGTACACCCAGGATGTTGTATGCTGCATGAAAACAGCTCCACAGTGTAAGGTAAGATGTCATCCTCATTCTAACACCTAATTAGGCTTAACTAACTCTAAAAATATTTGCAGCTTTAAAAGGAATTCTACATTGTCTTAAATAAACACAGAGAAAATTGCTTCTCTTCAAAGTCTTTGGTTTATGGGAGAATAACTTCAACATTGTTATTAATAATCTCAATTTGCATGTGGCTATTTTTGTAATTTCAAGAGCATGCAGACATCTACTAACATTTCCTATTTGCCCATTTTTCTTTCCCATGGTACATCTGTCTCTCAGCCCAGCTCTTGAGGAAGTCAAGCAAAGCAAACACTATCTGGGTAGCTACGGAGCCCGCACTCAGGGTTAGAGCTTATCACAGTGCTCGCAAGAGTGCAATAAAAACAAAGCCTGTGTAGACTTCCTGACTTTACTCCATCATACTGTATAACACAGAGACAGATAGAAAAATGGAAGTGGTGGAATTTCATTGATACAGAGACACAGACTTGCAAAACATCACAGTAAAACTAAAAGGACATGCCACAATCTCACAAGCTAACCCTGATTGCAGAAAAGATAGGATCATTTATCTTTTACAATAAAAAAAGAGTAACAAAGCCGGCCATTTTATTCTACATTCTACAAATCTGATTAATGTCCATGCTATCTTTCAATATATGTAGGGTTAATTCAGTGAGAGCCCACGGTGACAATCTGGGAGATGTTCAAAGAATTTTTTTGTCTCACAGGAAACTATTTTTATATTGTTCACTCATTAGAAACCAGGGCAGTAGCTGCTGTGTATATTGGAGGCAAATGATACCCATGTTAAAAAATGGACTGACAGAAAAAGCTTTTCACAAAGAAGATATTGTCCAATATAGCCTGTAAATATGTGCAATGTATATTTGCTGAATGCCACAGCAGCTGCATGTATTCCTTTTCCTTCTCTGAGAGGAAAAAAAAAAAAAAAAAAGAGAGAATCCACAACATGCAGTACGTTGCTGTTTGTGGCGATGCATGGGGACCTGTGTGTTATAACCTCAGTCTCTGTCATATTTCTGTGTTTTGGGTAGATATGTTTGTGTTGTCAGATTTTAGCACACACTGTACAGGTGGTACTGTGTCATGCAGGTTTATAGCCAAGTCTGCCCCGAGTTTAGTCCAAAGCAAAGTGTAGTCAAATATGAATCAAAACCAGGCCATTTTTACCATATTTGAAAATCAGATTAGAGAGAGGAAGGAAACATGGAGAGAAACAACAAAGGTTTTCAGCGGATATTCAATCTGTAGTCATTGCAGGTATGTGACTTCAACTCTCTCCCCACCAAGTGACATTTATATATGTGACTGATGCTGGCCTTACATCAAACCGCCGACTTACACCAGAGACACATGGGATGTGTAGAATGTGTGTGCGGCTGCTGTTGCTGATCTGTCGCGGAAAAACACACGTGTGTTTTCACATCGGCTGTGTGTCTGTTTTCATAGAGTTTGCAGGATACTTGAATGTTAGATCTCGCTTCATTTTTAATCAATTTCTGATTTATTTTTGAAAGCAAATGCCCCTAAAATGCCACTGTCTCCACATGAAGCTGCTAAATGGTTACAAAAATTTCTATGTCATGTCTATGATATGTTCAGATTCAGCATAGACATACAGACTATAGTGGAAGGTGTTGGTTATGTGTAATATTGCTGGTATGATGGCAAAATGACATCAACAGGTCTTTTCTCTGAATATTTTTGCTGCAAGGCGTGCACGTCACAAGTGAAAAATAGACAAGATGCCAAAGTCTTCTTTTGCAACGCAGCCATGACACGAGACATGTGCGGCACACGTGGATCTCACACAGGCAGTGTGTCCACTCTGATCCATTAACATGGGCATCAAAGGGAAAACCAAGATGTTGTGCAGTCGCCATGCACACACGACCCATCCAGTGTATCTCCTTACATTTAGTGAATGACCTGATCTGCCCGCTGAACCGCAGCCTCCCTAGTCTTTACATAATCTTATAGTGTGAGTGTAAAAACTCTTTTTAAAAACTCTCAGACTTTAGTCTTTTAAAAGATCCTCTAGTGTATGGTAGACAAAATTTGCAACAGCATATAGATTTTGTATGAAATTGAGCTGAGTAAATGTTAATTAAATTTAAAAAAAGTAGATACTCAAAGCGTCAGTAAAGTGTTCACTAATACTGAATTTCATGACTGTGTTTAGGCACTCAGAGCACTTCCAAGGTCTGGTTTGTCACCACAACATAATTGGCAAAGCACAACAGTGATTTCTAGGAGAGGGTCACATAATAAAGACAGACAAATACAATAAAACCTGTTAAGTAGCCAACCACGTTTATGTTTGCTCTTTTACCTCTAGTTCTGTCAAAGTAGTGCCTTATTATATGAATGAAATCAATATAAAGATTTTCAAGAGTTAAAATGACAACAGAAGCAAAACTAAATAAAGGCTAGTAAGCATGACTCTCCAAAATATTACTGTATACACTTCATGGATACTGTGCCAGCTGACTTCCCCTGTAAGGCCTTTGATTTTTGCCTTGGAATTAATAAAAGTCATCTTATCTTACATTTTTCAAACATAAGAGAAGGAGACAAACTATGTCATTTTAAAGTTGTGACAAAATGCCAAAAAACATTTAGAGAAAAGAAGTTGAAGAGTTTCAAGTCGTCAGAAGCATTATGCAAATCTTGCCAGAAGGAACAAGGTGAGCTGATGGTTTGTCGCTCACAGGTGACAGACATCTGGCTGTGAAATGTGCGAATGGGAAATAATCTTTTAATTTTTTGATAAGAAAAAGATCAGTTTTCACAAATTAATGTAAAAAACAAATTGGCAATTGGAAAAAGATATAAGAGCCTAGGTGTTAGCACAGGGAGTCAGAGTCAGGGTGGGAGGTCTCATAGCTGTGGCTATTATGAAATTTCTACCTGTCTCATAGAAGATGCTATTTAAGATAAAAAAAAAAAAAAAACACACACTATAGACTATATTCACAATGAAGACTGCTGGCTTTTACTCTCAATAAGCATGAATTACCCTGACAGCTGAAGGTCTATACACATCCTCGAGCACAAGCTAGTATTAATCTAATCAGAGTCATCTTCCACTACACTGAGTCTGAACATGCTTTTTTCTCCTCGTGTTACCACAGGCACATCATTTCTGATTAGAGGGACATATTGCTCCTTACTCAGCAAACGAGCTATAGGAATTAGTTGGAGTCTGTCATTTTCATCTTCACATTATTTCTTTTTTCCTCTCTGAGCTCTGGTAATTTTTCCCACTCTGGTGTCAGCAGGAGCAGAGGAGAAGACAGGAGAAGTGAGGCAGATAGGTTTAACTGCAGGCGTACTCGCATGTCATTGTGAATCTTCTCAGAGGTGACACGATATGGAGGCAGGAGGACAGCTGATTAACACTAGGCTCCGTCTTACACTCTTAATTACGTTTTCCCCTGCTCTGAAGCCGTCTCCTGTCTCTGGATGGTACGTACTGATGGGTCGGTGTGAGGGAAGAAACAGGAGCGGGAGTGGAATACGTTATAGACCTGCTCAGTCTCTGACATCATACCCCAAGCTAATGCAGGTGTACAGTAGCTAGACACTACAGACACACTAAAAGCATCAGACGTGAGCTGGGCATAATTAAAATTGCAATATGTAGTTCTTTCAGGGGCATTATGTTATCCATCAAGCACTTGACCCATCAGCTTGGTTCAACACAAGCCACTCACTGATGGCTGTGAGGCTACTTGCATTGACATCTGCTGCGGCAATGCTAGGTTAGCAGACACCACCAAACCACCATCCTGGTGCACCATCCATTACAGTAATGCCTTGACTGACCATGCTGGAGGAATAATTTATTTTAATAGTGAATGTGATATTTCTACTAATCACCAATTTTGGTCACAGCAGACTCCTCATCTGAGTCTGGCTCTGACTGAGGCTCAAACATGTGGCTGAGTCCACTAACTATCTGGATATGCATTGCTCTGTCACCGGTCACCAGTAGGCAAAAGTGATGGGTGGGGCAGAAGGCCTGATCCAGATTTCTCAATAAGGAACTAAGTGCAAATGTGTCTCCAGCCCCAGTTTTCCTTTTTTTCACTTCTTATGTGGGAAAATCATCAATCAAATAATAATAATAATAATAATGCTCAATTACATATTTGGGTGAAAAAGGACTTTTCCAAGAAAATCACTGCATAAAAAAAGTGTAAAAAAACAAACAAACAACAAAAAAAACATGCTCAGACCATTTCTGTGAAACTGGCCCATCAAACTGCGTAGCTCCATAGAAAGCAAACTGTCACTGCGGTGAAGTTCCAGAGAGACAGTGCTGCTCTTCAGTTCTGCCAACACACTCGGGACTGGAGCTTCAGAAAGCCTGCATGTCTCAACTCATCATCTGATGCCATTGCGGGTCATGGACAGTGGGCATCACTTTGTGCCAACAACAGTAGCCTGGCCTGGCAAACAAAACAGTTGGTGACATGTGTTGCATGGCGTGATTCATTCTGACATACCAAGCGTCTGGGGTCTTCACAGCCAAGGCATTTTAAGTGAGTCATTTCTGAGAGTCAGCTTAGACTCCTGAGTGACGCTCTGCTCTGCAGGTCCCCAAACAAAACCCTGTACAGGAAGTTAACAGTTTGCTCAGACCGTAAAGCTAAAGTAATGATTTGCTACAGAATGCACTGTCTCATATAATGAGATCTCTGTATTTTCAAATGAACATGGTTATGACGGGTTATTGATGGGTTACAAGGAGATGGTATGGGTCACCACAGTCTGAACAAAATGTTTATGTTCTTGCCTCTCTCTTCTTCTGCATGGCCAGCTGGAAAAAGTGTTCTTTTGATACATGGTTAGAATACTCTACTAATGCTCTGCACTTATCAACTGTACTCTGCTCAGCTTTAAAAAGGCAGTGCAAAAAAGGCAGGGCAAGTCATCTATAGATTTTATCTACCAGTCTCCTACATTTTGCATTCTAAATGTTTGATAATGTGTTATTAATTTAAATTCAGATGACTATTAGCTGTAACAGCTGTTTTTTGCAATGAAGTTAATTGCCTGATGTTTTGTTTAATTTACAAAGGTCAGCTTAATGGGAAAAATAGAATAATGGATTACCAAGGTAAATAAAAGAAAACTAATATACTGTATATCAACTCGAATTTTGCAGGAATTGAAAATAAACATCGAGTTATGTTGCACTGCGAGTGCATCAAGGGCTAATCCACCATAACTGTAGCACACTGATGTTTATTTACTTATGGACCAGATAATACAGATGTTGTTGGTGTTTGATGTTTCTAGAAACAACTGGAACTTGATGTATTTCTTTTAATATTAATATATATATATATATATATTGTTTCCTTTGATTTAACTAAAATGATAACCCGAGTTGGCCCACGTGCTAACTCATCCTTTCTTGTCCTAACAATTAGATGATACATGATACATGTTACACGGGTTGCTTTATGGTCATTCTTGGCCCATGGATGTAAAAAGAAGATAACTGATTTACTGATCAGTAATCTGGTCTTGCCAAAAAGACCAATTTGAACGCTTGAGATGAAATGTGAACTACAAAAGTACTGAGCCACAAATAAAAACACTATTGGAATTACTCCCAAGACATCTGATTCTGTTTGATTCTGATCTATTTTTGTAAAGCAATCAATAAGCCTCAATGAATTTTAAAGGGCTACACTTTCTTCACAGTTAATGAAAAAATAACTATTTTTTTGATCATGCATGACATTGTTTTAGTGACTAGAATAAGTTCAGTCTTCACACAGGGGAATAAAAAAGACATTTCAAACAGCCTTTACTTATCTAGTTGAGCTTCAGTGTAGCTGTGAGAGACTTTCCATAAACCAATTAGGGGAAGAAAAGGTCATACAGTAGCCTTGGAGAAAAAGATATAATAGCCTGATTGGATTGGTTCATGCTCCAATTTTGACCATCACACTTTTCACACTTTATAGTTATTTAACTGAGCACAGAAGTAGAAGAGAAGATGAAACTATATGCTCATTTCATTCTATTTCCAAACACTACTGATAAAAAAAGGCAAACTTATCAAAATGTATTGCAAGCACCCAGATCTCTGTGTTCGTCTGATGCAGAGTGTACCCAAAAGATGTAAAATTGATCACAATCTATAATGAAGTTTTGTAAGAATAACAACAACATGAGACATGAGTTGCTTATCAGTGAAAACAAGGGGGGAGAAGAGTCAGCAGCAGGAAGAAAATCCCATGCTGTAGAAAAAATGAAAAAACTGGTGTAGTCTGAGTTTTTTTAGGCTCTGTTTTAGGGCTTCACACTTAGATGTACAATCCAGGGGGCCTTTTACCATTACTTTATTAAATGCAATGCTGTGGGATAAAAATTCTAATTCAGTTATTTAATACTTTGCAAACATAATTTTAATGAGTTGCAGTGATGACTTAACATCGCTCAGTCTCTTAACTCTCTCAGTTCCCTGAATTTAAATGCCTTATGTTCAAAGAGACATATTTGTAGATGGTAGAGATATTAAGCTACATCTTCTAACATTGATGAAATCTATTGTAGATTTATTACTTAGTTGAATCCTTTTTTTATTTTTATTTATTTATTTATTTATTTTATATTTTATCTACCAGTCTCCTACAGTTTTTATTCTAAATATTTGATAATTCATTATGAATTTAAATTCAGATGACTAATTTCTGAAGCAGTAAAGACAAATAACTTGAACATGTTTGGTGAAACAGAGACATCTCAATTAATTTGAACTAGGTTTTTTGAAATAAGAAATATTTTGTCTCATGTGCGTTTATGCAACTTGTTTGTCTATCTACTAAGCCTCTAACCTATCTTTGAGTTTAGTTTACAAGGTACAGAAAGAAATTGTGGGAGCAGTTGACAGGACAGAGATTTTAAATGTCATCATTGTTGACTGGCCCACCTGAGTTCCAAGAGTGCAACCATCAAGGCTGAAGGAACCAAAATCCTAGAGGAGGGAATCAGTGTCCAAAGGTGCTGTGTTTGGCTCATGGGCACAATATATGCTCTCAATGCAAGTTATCCCAACGCACCAAAATGTAGTAGATGTACCTTTGAAACACTTTAAAGGTTATTGCAAGGCTTACTTGATGAAAGCAAGTATGAAAATACTGACTCTCAATTACCTTATTTTATGAAGATTCAGCACCATCAGATTGGATGAATGGAGATCCAAAGTGTACAATATTACACAACTCAATAAAACAGTACAGAAAAAAGTTGCAGGTGTTTTTGAATACTGGGTAGAACTGTAATAGCTGTATTTTTTTTGCAATGATGTTAACTGCCTGATGTTTTCTTTGATTGACAAAGGTCAAATTACAGAGTAATGGTGACGAAAAACCAGAAGCAAAGGTAAATAAAAGAAAACTAATACACTGCGTATCAACTCAACTTTTAAAAGGTCTTCCATCGTAATGATATATTGTAAACATCATTCAGGAATTTACTTATCAACTAGTTTTAATTTTCAGCCAATTTAGACCTAGAGTACACTCAATTCATTAAATTAAATTTCTAAAGAAACACCAACAGCATATTAGCTGACTTCTTAGCATGCATTTTTTCAAAGTGAAAACTCTTCAGAGACCCCTCTTTTCTGTAGTTTGGATAAAATATTCCTGATGGAAACTTGCTGTGTGTTTACATGTTAAAGTTGTTTCTTCTCATAATTAAGAAGACAATGTCAACCACAATGAAGACCAGTTCAGCCCTCACCCCTGTACAGTTACAGTTTAACAAAGCCACTGGGCACAGCCACACACGTTGTCTTTGTTCATCATGTTAAAAGAGGAACATCTTTTTTAGACCTTTAAAATGTAAATGGACAACAAATCTCAGTTAGTCTATGTAACATTTGAAAACTGTGTGTACTCTGCTCTGGTTTATTGTTGTTTCACTATGGAGCACTTTGAGATTTTTTTTTCTTACAATGTAGTCAAACTAATTTACAGTGGTGAGCCGACAGTTGGAGTGGAAAAGTTTCCTTATAGTGCTCCCTTTATAATTGACCATTCTTATCATGGCATAACAGGAGCTATTGTGCAATGCTGCTAATAAATGCAGCTGATTTTGAGCTGTTGCCAGTTTGGTGGTTTTACATTCATATAATCTGTACTAATAGAATCTGATGTGGTGCTAATTACATCAGATTACAGACATTCCAAACATCTGGTCTTACAATCATTTGTTTTTCTGTTGGTAGTTTACATTATTTAACTATTTCTCTCTCCAAGAAACTACTGCAGGTTTCTATCTGTTGGACTATATTTTTAAAATCTATTTTTGTGTACTAGTGGATAAAAACCTATTTCTAAAGAAGAAGCTAAGTGGGAGTTAATTTTCAATATAATTATTTTTAATATCGAGTTAAAGTAGTTTTTGGCCCTTGTTACAATTTTTCAGGATTCAGCGACTCTGGAGACACCTTTGCATAGCTGGAACAAGCATCTACTATGATGTTCTCCAGATGAAGAGAGTGTGATTTTGTGAATGTCATTTTAATGAATACTTACTTATTGTTAGCTGGCTAACTGTCAGCATTGCTGTGGAGCATACCACAGCAATACTAGCATGGGCTAATGGTTGTGGCTCGATTGTCTTTTGTGTGCTCTTGTGTAGACAGGGTAACTTTGATCAGTTGTGCCTCTTGTTGTGTGTTCAGTGGACGCATTCACTTGGCCTTGTGACACCTTGCTAAGAACTGAGAACTATGGGAGGTTGGAGGTGTGGTCTATGAGATGCTTGGTTTGAGATGCTGGTGGTCTAGTGCAACATCTAGTGATAGTGACAATCATTTGCAGAATATTTGTCTCCAGAAGACATTGCAGTAATTTTACACATTCAAAAGTTATCATATTTGCGACATTTCTCCAGAATTATTGTTATTCTGATTTGTTGATCACAAATGGAAATAACTTCATGTGCAGTGGATTCTTATGTGAAAGCTGAGGTTGATAGATGTTACGTTAAACTGCAAAGACTTTCATCCCCTTCAGCTGTAACCGTCTCCAAAAATACAACTATCACTGTCAGGTTCACTGTTAACTCCTGTTTTAATAGTGTGAGTGCAGAGATTGTTTACAAGGAACATGTTAAACTTCAAACGTGTCAAACATGTCAAAATAAGTTAAGATCAAAATTTCATGTAACTTAATGATTTTTATGTGAAGCTGGGGTGGACAGATGTTTTTCAATACTACAAAGACTTTCATCCCCTTCAGCTGTAATGGTCTGAGAAAATAAAATCAGTACAATCAATTTCACTTTTTACGCTTGCTTGAATGTTTTTTCTCAGTGCAGAGAATGTTCACAAGGAATATTTTAAACTTCAGATGAGTCAAACCTATGTCAAAATCAAATACCTTCTCAGTATCACTTAACTAAGGAATTAAGGAGAGACAGAGAATCTCCCAGTGCATGTTCTGGACAATCCGTGTTTTCCCTCCCAAGCGTTAGTTCAGTTTTACAAGTATAATAATTCAGCTAACAACTGCTCAAAAATTAACATTTTTAACAGACCACTTAACAAGCCTAAAAGTTACAGCAACATCAAGATCAAAGCTTGTCTGGGAAGTGCAAATACAGGTGAGGACGTCACTCTTAAAAGATGTGTAATCCTTGTAACACCCTGGGATGCACAAGATCTCATAGCAGGAGGAATGGGTAAATGTTTCCACCAGGTTCTGGTGAGAAGCAGAAAGAAGTTTGTTTTTTTCCCATGTCAAATGTTATTTCAATTCTAAAAGACCCCCTTTGATTTGAGGTTTTTAACCTTGTTAACATGTCCATATGACATTTTTTTATACAAGCCATATCATGAGCAAAATAAGCAGTGGCTCAAGTGGCTGAATCTCTGATGTTTTGTCCTCTAACCATCATGATACTCTCTGCTCTTTCACCTGTCAACCTGGAGCATACCAGGTTACCATAAAATGGTATATCCCTTTGCATGTACAAAGGTATGCAGGTACCAATCTTTGTTTTTAGTGTGAAAAGCAAAAAAATCACTGCTCCTCCTGTTGTTGTGGAAGTATAATCTACTTTGTTGCCTTGAATGCAGAAAAGAAAATAAAGGATTTTCTATTGATGCAGAGAATTAGGACCATTAGGTTTCATTAAGAGACTCGATCAGGGCCTGCTTGTGTGCTTTCCTTGATATTCGACGTGCGAGGGAGATAGTGGAAGCCGAAAGTGATCATTACAAAGAGAGGCACATGTATTCTTTCTGTCAGCTGCTGAGACACAGTGGATGCTGCCAATGAATCTCTAATTTCTTAAGCCACTGAGATGGCAAAATTTCCCCCCCAAAAAAAGAAAAAAGAAAAGCGTTTTGCCGAGAAGCCTTGTTCTACTTCCAATGGTGTTGTTGTTGCACGCAAAGAAAGAGACAGAGAGAGAGCTGAAGGAGAATGAGGTAGGAACAGCTTATCCATTTGATCAGCATCACAGAGAGCCCTTTGAATGCAAAATAAGATGTATGGCTTCTGTATGTGGAGCCATTTTTATTCATAACTGTGAAAACACCAACCTAGCTTTATATTGCTTTTTTTTTATGAACAAAAACCAGCATGCATTTTCCATCCTCCTCTTTTTCGCAGCACTAAATCTAAAGGTTAAAAGTGGAACTCAACGGTGTGGTAGAGTATTAAACTCTTGCTTCAGCTGCCTCTCTAGGCTGCTGTTCTCTTTGTGTCTGTACCAGCACTGCTATGCTATAAATAGGGATCCTCAGAAAAGTGAGGTAATAAAGGTGTCATGATTTTGCAATGAAGAATGATACCATTGCTGTTGAGTTTCTCCATTGGGCTGATGTATCAACTTGGAGGCCCTAACTCTCTAGGAGAATGGAACTCACTATGCCTCTTGGACCAGGTGTAATTCTACAACATAACGACTGGCTGATAGTTGAATGGGAATATCTATCCTGTGTTCTGTTTCTCTGACCGTCCTCTTTCTCCTCCCCTTCCTCTTGACTCCCTCCTGCATTTCTTCTTGCTGTCTTTCCATTCTTGGCCATTTTCCTGCCCCCCTCTCTATTTCCTGCTTTCATTTCTTTCATGCTGTCTGAAAGTTCAAGGCTTTTATTGACTTTGCTGACCTCTCCTCTCAGTTAAATCTGGCACCTTAGCTGCGCATGGTAATTGCTTTGGTGGTCAATTGAAAGACGGATTTACAGCAGGTTACAGATTTAAATATAGAAACAGAGGAATATAAATTAAGAATATCCTATAAATAACAAAGATGGTCTACCGGTTTAAATTTGCTCCATAGACAGAAATAAAAAATGCCAACCCTGTTTACAACAATCACCATCAAATAAACAATGGCTTTCCTTCAACAAGTGCAGAATCGTGTTAACTTATTAGGTATTCATTATTCAGATGAGATCACTAAAATATTCCTCAAACAAATGTGCTTCACCATGATGTGAGCTTGACCTTAGATTGTTGTAAATGTCAACAATCTCGGGTATCATGTCTGAGAAAATATCAGGTCACTTTTAATTGTTTGCCCTTATTATTATTCACTTTAGACAACATGTGTACTAAAGGAATATAATGTAACATTGTACATTAACTCAAAACTGCACTAATCATGTTTTAAATTAACATTGGATGAAATGACCACATGTTCCTAATGAGGAGTTGCTTGTGGAGACAAACCAACACAGAATTATCACCAGACAGCTCCACACCATTCTAACATCTTTTAGCTCATTTTTTTGGTTTTACAGCCCACCACTTTATTGTTTCACTTTAGCCTCAGACTCTCTTTTCAACATGTTGTCCAGCCACAGTAGGGAACTATTTTCAGCACTGCAAGAACAACCACTTTGTGGTTGTATGCCTCCACCAACTAGTCAGGTTTATGTTTACATTTACATTTACTCATGTGACAGACACTTTTATCCAAAGCAAATTAGTAGCGAGGGACAGTACTAAAGCCTGTAATAAAACATGTGTACATGTCGTATATCCATGTCTGTCCAGTCTCAAAATATGTAATAAAGACTTTTCAATCTGGCAGCACAGAAGATCCATATAATCACCACAGTTACCAATTCAGTATCTGTCCAAATGTAAAATATGGTCAAAATCTCCCCTTCTGTTCCTGAGTTACAGTGTTGAATAGTGTCCAGTAAAGTGTTTTTGCATGTTTTATTTATATTGCCACAATGAAGTTGACCTTTGACATTTTGGTTACAGAATGTCACCACTTAATCATTTTATCCTATTACACATTTGTGTGTGAATTTTTTTCATAATTTCCAGATTAATTCTTTATTATAGCTAAAAACGTGTTTCGCAAGTTCATGGTAACCTTGACTTCAACCCTGATCAGTTCATCCTTGAGTCAAAGTAAATACAAATAATAAAATCAACTTTATAGGGTGATAATACTGTATTACAGTGTTGTGTTTTCCACTTCAGTATCTTAGTTGCCTACATAGAGTTTTTTCTGTGACATTTTTACTATCCAAAGAGTTGAATTCATTTTTAATTTTCCTTAAAGCAAGTGTGCTAAACTATTGATTTTAACCTTACTGTGAATTTCAATATTAAGTGGCATTAAGTCTGAAAAAATTGCAGGTACATTAAAATTAAAACTTGGTTGCCTAGATAAGCTGTTTGAAGAAGTAATGAATGAGTTCATGTTGTGGTATTCACATTCAAATATATGCTCCTCACCAATAAGCCAACAGCATCTTGCCCATAACAAAATCCCATTTGTTAGCCTCTTGTGTTTCTGATAATGACTTGCTTTGTGAATGTGGGGTAACATGTTGGAAATGCAAGTTTTACCACTGATGCTTAGTGGTTAATATAACCAAAAATTGTGGTTAAGTGGTTAATGTTTCACACAATCACAAATGAGGCTTTAAATCAATATGGTTTGGACTTTGTGAGTTGTTTTGACCAGAATTTGACTTTGTAAGGTTGCAAATCATTGTATTCATTCTTAAAAGGTGACCTGGAGTTTGTTCCTACACAAAGACACTTGAACAGTGAATAGTGGCAACGAGACTCTACCTAACAAATCTTTTACATTTTGCCAGGTGACAATCGCTGCCCCCAAACACAAATATAATGTGTGAGGAAAAAAAGAAAAATATTATTCTTTTTATGCGCAACTACTAAAAAAAATAAGTGCTAAAACACTGGCTGTCAGCCCAAAGGGGGTTTTCTGAATTATGGTAAACACGAGAGAGCTATGTGTTCATGAGAAAACAAACAAAACATTTACTATAGCTAGTGGAGAAAAAAACTCAGAGCCATGAATCCTCATGTCTTTATGTGACAGAAGAGAAAAGAACTACTGCTTGTTTTCCACTGCTGTTTTATTTCTATGTTAAAATCAATTAAACAAAGCTGCTGGACTATGAAAGCACATTTTTAAGCTTGCATCATGTTTGGAAATGTGTTCTTTTCTCTTGACATGAACTGAAACACAGCTGCAATTCCCCTAAAATCAATCCTTCATTTAGGCTTTCATTTCTGCTATTTGCCACTATGCTTGAACTGCTTGACTCCGCAATGTTGCAGAGTGCATTTGTAATCAAATCCTACTTTTATATAGTGTTTGATTCAAAAGAAAGAATGGGATCTTTTTTTCTTCTTCACGAGTTCTATATAAAATGGATGAATCAAATATTGCAGTAATTCAACCAATATATCATATTATGTATCAGGATGCTGTGCACTAGTATGGCACAGAAACATCTTTGTGGATATTGCCTTTTCAGTCCAATGGTGACAGTAAATTGAACAAAACATTACACTGCCTCTTGATTATATTTCACAGAAGCAAAGTGCAAACAGCAGGAGATTACATCAAAAAAAAAACCTTTCAGTATATAGACATTACAGTGCAACTGTGGTAAAGTGGTAAAAATAGTCATAGATTTCAAGACAAAACAATCTCCATTTCAGTGGTTCCCATCCTTTTCCAACTCATGGCCAACTTAAATAATACAGAGGCCAAACAATGCCTTCTCAGAACACTTTTTATTTTAATGATAATGATTGAACATTCAGGATTGAACTGAAAGCAGGAAAAGCCAAATTTTTCTTTTTTGTTTCATGGGGGAGACATCAGTTGTTGATTCACCATCTGTCTCTTGACTTTCCTATTTTGATACTCAAGTTTTTGCCATTGATGTATCATTTAGCGTGAAATCAGACTGTGATAGCAAACAAGAATAAAATGTGGTCCAGCAGCAAAGTGGCAACAACATAGAAGTCTCTATGATTGGCTTATTACAGGCCTTAATATGAGAAAAAAGTTCATATATATATATATATATATATTAGTGTTAGTTAGTGTTAGTTCTCATGCTAGCATGCTAAACTAAGTGATCTAGGTGAAAATATAATACTTTCTATATTAGCATTGTCATTGTGTCACTATCTGGCAAAAGAAAAAAAAATAGCTCAACTTTTGCCACAGTGCAATGCAACATCTGATAAATGCTGCAGTGACCAATCACATACATGCAATGCATGCAAGCTCTCACTCCTGGTGGATTGTAATGTGAACTCATATTTCTGCTGTTTACCATGCAATCATCATGTCCATGTCTTGTTACTCCAATTGGACTGAACTGATCATATTTCATTGTCTCACTGAACCAACAAAGCCCCCCACTTTACCATTAACACTATAACTTTTTGATGCAGAGCTGTGTTTGACCTGAATGCCTGCTTTGTCTTGTTCTTAAATAAAGTTGTGTTTTATCAAGTTACTGAAAACAAACTGACACGCAGAAAATCTGGGACCAGGTGCTATTCCAGAAAAAAGTATTTGTTAGTCTCTGGGTCCCAGGGCAAATAATAAGGCTGGCATATTGCTTGCTGTGTTCACTGTACTTAACGGGAACAGGACACATTCATAATGCACAGGGGGTGAATGTCGGCTCAACAGCATATGTCTGCTTTGGCACCTCTTCACAGGTTAATCCATCCAATGATGTGGATGCTTCTGACCATATACTGTATTTTTGTATACCACTGGTCTGGGCCCAGATTGGGCTGTTTAGAAGCACTGCAAGTTTTAAAAATAATTTGTCCCCTCAGTCAGATAATTAGCACACATAATATGTAGTTTCATTTTTGTTCAGATGATGGATGGTAAATGATTATATCTTCCTGTCGACCCAACTCTACTGATTCTTGTTGGTTGACTGTCCTAAAAGACTGTTTTGATGCCACTCGACCAAAATTTATGGAAAACTTTGCTTCATGCAAACCAACTCAATTATTTAAAAAAGTTAATTAAAAGTTTATTCTCTCATAAAAGATGTTTATGTGGTTTTAGAAATCATCCCATCTAAAACAATCCCAGTGTATTTTTAGATCTCCTTTAAGCACAGAGACCTGATTTTATAATCAAAAAAGACATGGATACTTCACTTTATACAATAAAGGATACGTACGGGTGCAAACTCAAATTAATGTCTTTATATCTCTATCTTAAATTAAAGATACTGTACAAATAGTTATTATAAAGAAATCCTCAACTCTAACTAACACCTTTGGGATGAACTGACTGCAAATAAGTTTCCAAAATCTTATGGAAAGCAGAACAGTGGAGGCTGTCACAGCACCATATGCGCGCCCATGGTTTTGGACTGAGATGTTGAACAAACACATAAGGGTGTAGTGGACAGCATTTGTGTGTACACATACTTATGCATGCTATATAGTCTGGAGTAAGTGGTAGCAGAACATCATTAGGTAATTCCCTAAAAACTTCAAACCCACTAGTTCCAGGTGGGCAGACATCCCACAATCCATAATACACTTGATGAATTAAAATGGCAGAGTGCCCATTAAAAAAAAAAAAAGAAAACCCTTGGTGGAATTTTCCACAGTCCACAAACCACACAGAGAGAATTATTAGAACCTTCTCAACATTCATTGATGATCACACATCACAGAGGTATTGGACAGGCTCTGGATATGAATTATCGGAAATATACTAAATATTTTACACATGATAAATAAAAACATAATCCATTATACTAGAGCTCACCTGCAAAACATCCTTTTCCTGTGGATATCAAATATGACGTATCTTTATGCTGTGCAAAAATCACCTACTCTAAGTTTCACCCTAGAGTGTTTGCCATAAATCACATTGCAGCTAAGAGTAACACAGCTTTTAGCCTATTTCAACAAATCATACAAGACAGTACAATATGAGCATGAATGTTGGTTTTCAGTAAGACTTGTATTATTTGTTAATCTTTTGGTTCATTTGGTTCTCTATTTGTTTATTCCTGTGTGATTCATGTGTGATGTTCTTTCTTTTCATTATATTGTATTTTTAGACTGCAAACCAGCAGCTCTGCACTTCGTCCTCCAAGTGAGACTTGTTGAAGGTCTATCGTATTTACATATAATTTCTGCTCCTGTTTGAAGTATTTTTGTTTGTTGGAGAAAATAAGTTATATTCAGGAGCAGTCTGTCAGGTCCCACTGCATTTCAGCACTGTTAGCCAGCTCTGTTAGAGGAGTCTGTCAGGGGTTGGAGCAGCCAGTGACCTTTCAGACAGCCAACACACACGGCAGCCTCCAGTCACCTCTTCAGCTTTAACTTGGCATGTGAAGACTCCGCTGAAGGCTTGCTGACACCCACCAGCTCTAGCACATCTCTCTTTGGGTGTACACGACACACAAAATACACACTGGTTTGCTCACATGCTCTATCACACAATAGAAACCACACAAAGCTGTTTCAACATTCTGCCCTTATGTATGCAGTCACATGTCTCTCAGACGCTAGCTCTCTTTTTCCTCTCACTCTCTGCTCCTCTGTCTCTCCCGTTATTCTCACAGTGGTCACATGCAAACACACTCTGTGGATCAATCTTCTTGGACTGGATTGATGGCCCACAGGCCTTCTGCTGACTAAGGCATTGCCAAATATGGTGAGTTATTGGGAAATTATGCTTAGCTGCCACTCTATCTGGGATGGTGATCCACTTTGTCAATCCTGATCTTTAGCTGCTGTCACCACAGTACCACCCGGCTTGCCTCTGTGACCTGACGCTGCTTGGGAAGACAGCAGATGTCACTACAGGTGTGATAAATGCATCCCAATGAGTCCAGTCTTCAGTTATATTGATCAATATTAGTGACCTCTAAAGAGAAACGTTACATTTGCTAATGAATTTTAGCCTGAACTAGATGCCAGAAATTAGGGCTTGATTGATTGGAAATAAAACAGCCAACATTGTCGAGTTTCTGGCAGAAACAGTGAAAGAAAAAGAAACAAATGCCTGTATGTGGTTTGGGGATTGGTGAAACAAAGGCACAGAAAATTTCTTTTTCCTTTCATGCCCGGTCATTTCCATATGTCCTCCTTGCTCTCCTACCCATCCATCACATTTCACTCTGGGCAAGACAGCTGTCTGGGACTGAAGCATATTCACAGTTCAGCAGTCCATCAAATTGCACCAAATACAGTAATTCTTCAGTCAAGCTGGAGCAGGGGGTGGAGGGGTGGGAGGCAAAAAGTGTCAAGGAGGCAGAACTGTGTTGGTGAACCTTCCCAACCTTAACCCTTAAAACACCAAGCAGTTTTATGACATGGTCACTTTGTATTTAGTGTAAGTCCTGTAAAAGGGCCAAATTTCATGTCCTCCGGTAGTGACCATGGTTGTGTGAAAGCGATTTGAAGACTGGAGTTTATCCTAGATACATAAATCTCGGCTTTCAAACATCACGGGAACGTTCTTAGACATGTAAGAGACTTAAATGTCTTGAATTGTGAGACTGTTTTCCACAATATGTCAATGACCTCAATAATCTGACATTCATTATTTTCCAAAAACAGCTTTGATGTTATCATAGTGAAAATAAAAATGATGAAATATGTTCCTATAATATGTTTGAGAAAGTTGATTACAAAACAGTCGCATGACTAAATCATATTCATAATCATTTGGAATATAATTAATTCAGAAATGTTCTCTTTTAAAGTTGTTTTTTAATAACAATGTTTTTTTTTCTCAATAACAATGGCAATAATAATAATTGCACATGATCACAGTGGATCAGGTGCACAGCAGTGGAAATCCAGATTAAGTTTCATTTAATCAGCTCACCTCTGTGGTTAGAACAGACTGTATTGTGCAGTATGAAGTGCTACTGGATACTGAGGTATGAATTGTGGATAACAGCAACAAGCCCATGCATGTAGGCATCAAGGTCAGGTGTGCTGTAGAGATCAAATTATGTCTTTGATTGTCACTAAAGAGGCCTTTGTTATTCACTGTGTTGGATGGTTTTATGGCATTTTATAGGCATTTTTTATTAAACTTTACAACAAACAAAAATAAGAAAAACAGTTTGGGGGTGACCTGTTGGCTGAGTGGTTAGGGCATATATGAGTGTAATAAGCCCTGAGCAGTAGGTAGGCAGTAGTATCTCCTGGCTCACTCCCCTACTGTCTCTCCCCATATTTTCTTTCTGTCTTAACTGTCAAAATAACATCAGAAAGGTACAATGTAATAACTCCATTGGAATATTTTGTCTTTTATATTTTGCAGTATCACTTGTTTTTAACTTACATTAACACAAAATCAGTGAGTAGAATCATTTAATTTAGTCTTAAGAAAAAACTAAATATTTAAAAAATCCAAACTATTTTAGTTGATACTTTATAGATATTTAGTTGAGAAAAACTATTAGACTGAATAAATAACAAGCAAACACCACCAAGGGACATAAGGACTTTTCTTCTTTTTCATATACAAAGCATGTAGCATAGCTATTGGCTTATTTCAGGAAAACAAGTTGTTATGTTATTTCCAGTATTCCATTGAGTGTGGGAAAAGGTTGAAGATGATGATACAACCAAGTTCCAGAGTGAAATCAGACATGAAGGTGCAGCTGTGATTAAAGGAAAAAATATTCATCCACTTCACTAGTGGAGGTAGATCCAATAAGGAGATGTCACACAAGGTGGCTTTATGATTAATATCATAGATAGATTTGTGAGGCATTTAGTATGCAACCTCTAAAATGCACTTTGCTACCATTACCACCACCAGGTAAACCAACAGGACAAATAGCCTTGTGTCCAATATGTGGCACACTCTTAAGAGCTAAAGCATCTCTTTTTATAGTTCTTGCTAAAGAAGATCACCACTATTATCTAAAAGGCAGTTGTCCTGCAGAAGCATAATTCAAAACATGAGGTACAACTGTTTCATTTCCTAAAAGTATAAACTGTAGGTTTAATGTGCTGCTGAGCTCTTTTCCTCCTTTTCCCCTTTCAGAGGTTTGTGACTTTTTGGAAAGGCTTGAAACTGAATGAGTCTTTGTTCTCTCTGAGGCATGTTGATTCTTCACTTGAGAGTGCTTTGTTAACCCACTAAGTAAGCACACAAGTGCACTTTATTTAATGCATGAAGGTGGCACCAAGCCAGCTGCTGCACATTTTTATATTATAGCAGGCTTCACTCAAATCCCCTCTATTAAAGACTGCCAGCTTCCTCTTCCACACATTCTCATTATGTTGTGATCAACCTGTGGTGATTTTCTATACTGTGTCCCTGCTTCCTCTCTCAAGACAGATTTAAACATCCTCATTAATGCAAATGAAAAGTATGACAGAGGAAAACACCTTATTAATGGGATTCAGTCCCCATTTGCATGCCTAACTTATCATGCTAGATTTATTTGCATGCTGCCTTTACCCTGTGACCTGTGTTGTCAGCGGCAATAGCTCCTGGTAGGTCCTCTCAAGAAAAATTGGTCCCAGGGGAGGGCCAGGTGATTCATAGACATCTATAAATGAATTTGAGTGGAAAAGTGTTACCTCACCTGGAGTAGGTACACCAGCACTCCCTTCTGAAGCCAGGGGAGCTCACAGGTGAGCCTAAGTTATGGGGCCTTTACTCACATGCCTTGTCAGGCTCTGATCAAAGAAACAGCATGAGGACAGTACCATGTGGGTTCACCAGCCTCAAGGATAGGTGTACAGCTGCCTGCCAGCCATGTGGCATGCATAGGTAAGATCTTAAAAGGGGGACAGAGGATGTGCTGCATCTATCACTTTGTGTGTTCCCTGGGAGTGCTAATGCCAAAGTAAAAGAAAGGAGAAGCCAACAGATTGCCAAACCTTGAATTTCGGGTGAGCAATTTGAAATCTGACCTGGTTAGGGAACAGTGGACCAGCTCTTTACTCTTACAGGGATACTGGAGGAACATGGGAGTTTACTTTGTGGGTTAACAAATGTCTTTGAAATCAATCACTTTTATTTACTAGAACTAGACAAGAAGACAATTAAGCAAAGTGACATAAAATGTGGAAAAAAACCACATTTCTCAGAACAAACATCCACGGTGCTGCATTTCTCTTTGTGAAATGAGATGCTACTTGTCATGCAAAGAAACAAACAAGAGACAGCAGTCTGGACAATGAATACAGATTACATCTGAAATATTAGCACAGTTAATTAACTTCAAATCATGGTTGGGTAAACAGTACTGCAGTTTTGGGAATATCAGCCCCGGCTTTGAATGAATGTGTCAAACTGACAGTAATTTCCGACCATTTCATATGTAATGGAAACATTTTACACTGGCACTGGCAATGATTAGAATTATAAGTCATTTTACAGAAAAGAGATCATGCTGGAAAATGAAATGCCAACACAAACACTAATAACTTTTAGTCAAATGTTAAAGTTTGTAAAGTTAACCTACTTTCCTCCCACTGGTTCATGCAACTCACATACTTTCAGAAATGAAAATCTCAATGAGCAGCATTTAAACATATATGAAAGAGAGAGAGGAAAACAGTCATTAAACCCTCTGGATTCTGAGAGCTGGCGATTCATTCCCTGTAATGTTTTATTAATGCTGCCTCTCTGCCTGAGGGGTAAATGTTTCTTTTCCAGTGCCACACATCCACTTTAAGAAATCAATCATTCTGCTCACTAATGGCAGATCATCAGTGCTTGCAGGCAAGCAACATCTTTTCAAAGACCCTATCTCTGAGCTGTTGCACTCTGATCAGAAAGTGCAGATTAAACGAGAGTAGCATTGATGGACCTGTACAGCTTTTTTTTTTTGTATGGGCAGGGGAGCGTGTGTTTGTGTTGGAGGGGCTAGAATAAGGTTTTTCTTAATTCTGCTGAACAACTTGCAGTTCTATGAAGGACATGTCAGCATTAATCACGAGATATTGTCAATGTCTGATGATTATCTTCAGGAGGTTTAATCAGAGTGAAAGAATACAACACATCTATACTGTAAGTATGGGAATTGTTCTAGGACTGTTATCACACTGGTTCAGCCTTTAGGGTAGACTCATTCCAAGAGTCTAAAAAGGTTTTTTGGGGGACTGTACTGTTTCCATAACTCCATCCCCCTATCGATGATCCCTCACAAATATGGCCAATTGTGTTTGCTGGAATGCATGACCACACCATAAGTATTAGATGGGTAAAGGTTTGTCCATGCCTGTCCACCTTCAGCCCTCCAGCTTGATTACTGTGGCTAGTGTTGTAAAGCTTACAGCTGTGTTGTTGCTGGAGTTCATCCATGTACAGAAATAAAAAACAATGTTCCAAACCGACAGCAAGAACTCGCAGCCATCCACAGGAGGACCTAGTTTAGCTGCCACCTGCCAATTTCCTGGGTGTGAATAAGATTCAAGACCGAAAATGCCAAGTACATGTTATAGCTTCTAATAAGACAGGCTGCATCCCCAGTCACAAAAATATCATACAGTAACGTTTTGTTCCACAGGTATTCAAATTGCAATGAGCTGTAGGTTTGGGTTTGGGTTTATTCTCAGGCTGTTCTCAGGCTGTTTTTATGTCACAATTCAGAAGAGATTTCAGTAAACCATCTACAGTATCTGTTTTCCAATACGATTCAACATTTCATAACATAACTTTGTTGCATCATTAAAGTAAAATAATGTAAAATAAAACTGACATGAAAATTATATCATAAAACACAGCTTTTCTCTGTGTTATCCACTTTATTGGTTGGATAAAATTCTTCTATTTTAAGACTTTCAGTTTATGTTGAAATCCCACAACATAAACTGATCCTGTTGATTTGTTTCTTTTTTGTCCAATTTAAAACCCCTGATATTCTGGTAGATAGAGATGTGCAAGCACCATGGCAACAGAAAAAGGGCAAAAGAAAATCTTGGTCATTTGCTTGCATTTTGAAAGCCTGCCCTGAATCTAGCTCTGTACTGGAGTATATTCAGGCACAACCTGTCTGGCAGACTTCCCTGGCTCACTACATACACCAAACAACAGTGTAGAAAATGCAGAATAGCCACAGAGCTAACCTTGACCGCAGCTGCCACTGTGGGCGGCGGATGGAGGAGTGGGGGAGTAGAAGAGGAAGAGGTTATGAACTGCCCCTGTGGTAGTAAATGGATAATTCAACTCTATTCCACTAAAACACCTACCAGAGCCAGGAGGCAGTGGAGTTTGTACAATATCTCATGCCATCAACAACATAACAGGCTCCATCACCTTTTGGAATAAAAGACAGAACTGTTGAGCAACCCCTCCACATAAACACCCCCTACCCCCACTTTCTTTTCTATTACTTATTTCTACCATTCCCTGCCTGTAGCTTGACACAATCCATCATATTCTGCTGTGGCTGAGTCTCCTTAGGTTCCATGTGTGCTTCATATGGTTTCCCAAACAAAACATTTCTCCTGTCTGAATTCAACTCTCTCTCTTTTGACCTCTACTGAGCAAACCATTTTGGCAAAGACTGGCTTTGCTACTATATGTGACAGCAATCACTGAACAAACAGAAGATAATAGAATCCTTCCTGTCCTTGCCCCCCTACTGTGTTTTCATTTAGTTTTCATAGCATCTTCAAAGCTTTATTTTGTCATACAAATATTCTGTACACAATGACCTTTTCACTCCAACTGGATGCTTCTAATAATGGTGGTTTGGCAATAATAGCTGTGTATGTATTTGAAGTTGCTCTGAATAAGAAATAAACAAGCCAAACAGTGAAAGTAATGTACCAGGCAGAACCTCTTTACTCAGCCAAGGAAAGAAAAAGAAGCAGGTTATTGTGCATTATTGATGTTCTCTTGGAAGAAAACTTGTTCATTGTAACTGAACAAATACAGAGCATAGGTTTGCCTTGTGAGGTTGTCCACCCAATTCATGAGCTGCATTTCAGCCTATCAATATGTGCAGTGATTGACAATACAGCATTATACCGTGTAACAACTTATAACTCAGATATTCAGATTCAGATTACATGACAGCTACTTCCCTGAGTTACACTCCTTTATATTTTGGGGAGTTGTCTTGTTTTAGATCTCCCTAAAATTTCAGATTTAGTGTGTTCAGTGAACAGACTAGTCTGAAGAACATTAGTTTGGCATAGGATCTAATACTTAGCTTCTGGTGGCTGGTGTTTGAGGAATACAGTAACATATTTTTCTCGTGTTACCTTGCCAGCTAGCCGCAGGTAAACCTGTGGTTTTAAAGCTGAGAGTGGGCTTCTCCACTGTCGCTATCTTGGCAGTGCCTGATTCTTTAATTCAGAAATGGGCAAAGAGGCGGGGCATGTGTGGAGTCGAGCTATCAGTGCATGTCGGTTTGTGGCAAGCATACGCTCACCCACCTATGACTCAAAGTCGCATACCCTCAATTATGCATAACTTTAAGCCTTAATAAAATTTAAACAGATTAATTATATAAAACTTCACCCCCCATACAGTTGTCATGAAGGGGGGAATTAGCTATAGAGACCAAAACTGTTTTTTGTACCGTAAACATGTTTATTTATTGCTATAAAGTAGGGCATTTCAACATGGGAGTCTACGGGAATTCACTCACTTTTGGTCTCAACCTTAAGCAGCCATTTCAAGAAGTGCAGTTTTTGGCACTTCCGTGTTGCCTTCATTTTTCAGCGTGAGAGGTTGCCACTTGGTACCAATTTGAAAAAGGTCATGTGTTGCAATGATCCTACAGAGATTTATCAACTGCCACTCCACTTGTCATTAGAGTGCTCTACAGTGAGTTTCATCTTGCTTTTAGCTGTCCAGATGACAACTTTACCGTTTTGGTTCACTCTCACTGCTCTGATAGCGTTGTTTCAGGAGGCAGCTCTTTTCAGTGTAAAAGCTTTAAAAACCCACAGTACACTTCTCCAGCACCGACCAGCAGACTGACACATTCAGAGACTAAAGAGTGAGCTATTTCCTTCAGTTCGTACAGACCAAAGACAGAGCCTAAAAAAAATGAATATTGAGCTTACTTTCACCAGTTGCTCAGAAACACAACTCCAAATAATTCTTAATGTTGCTAACTGAAGGATTTGTTAATAAGCTAACAAGTTTGTAATATCATTTGAAATCAACATAGTTGCCACAACTTTTTTCCACTGCACTCAGGTGGCAAAAACATGTGGTTTACAGACACCTTTGACATAGCCAGGCTGAGTAGGGGGGAAAAAATGTAAGCATTTCTGTAACTAATTACATTAGTTGTTGAGTAACTAGTAACATAATGTAATTATTGAATTCAAAGAAAAACTCATTTGTAGCATTTGTTACACTAGAACATGCAGTGTGTATATACCTAAGTTGCATTATAATTCAGGATTTGCTAAGGGTGCATCTGAAGGCCATTCATCACTGTGTGTCACATTAAGAAAATGAACCCTTCAGAGATGATTTGAAAAACATGGTCGGTAAAGATCATCCATGTGTGTTTCTGAACAGACACATTGTTGAGTATAGTGCTCATCATAAATCACCACCTCAGGATGTAAAAGGATTAGACACACAACAATTTACCTGTAATTGTTGTGTGTTGTTTCATCCTATTTTAATGGAAGGATTATTTTGTATTATGGGCTGGCATTATTTGATTTCACCAGCAATATGTGATAATCCCTGGCTTGCTGAATAGCCTACTATGATATAATGATGATCTGTATTTCTCTGCATACCTTGTGCTGTAATAAAAATTTGATAGCCACTCAACATTCCTTAGGTGCTGGTATTATCAAAAGTGACACAGACTGCAGCACAGTTGCAATCAATATTCCAGGTTTCTTCAGCATCTACACTCAATATCTCTCACACTACCTAAATGCCACTGATTCTCCAAACTGAACACACAGCAACTAAAATTTGCAATAAAGCGCAAAGGCAGCCAGACGGTGGAAGTGCCAAAACATTAATTTAGGAAAATCATTAAGCCACCTTCAAAGATCTTTTCGAGGCAACTTGTCTCTCCACTGCCTCAAAGGGGTAAACATATCCTGTCAGCAGCGAAACAGTTTTGTTAAGACACTCACTTTTGTTGTAAAGTCAAATGAAGGATAAAGAAACTATCTGTCTCATGTAGCTCATTAGAGGAGAGCTGAGCTGGGTGCTCTCAGCAGAGTAAGACCCATCAGCTGTCAAACACCTGTCTTCCATGTGTGGGAGACAGGCAGACAGAGAGCCTCACAAAGCTGAGTGCAAACATTCGGTGCAACTGCAAAACACCCAAAGCAACAACATCAAGAGGAATACACCACATCATTACAACTAGAACCCATTCCACAAGTACACGACAATATAATACTAGCTCAGAGCCTTTGTGGAGATTCAAATCATCTTTGCTGCCTTAAAAACAGAGACAAACACTTAATGAAGGCTTGGTTTTCATGCGGTAAAAGGCTAAATGAGAAGCCAGGATGGGCTGCTATTCAACTCTGTCTCAAATTTTCTCTAATTTCAGCTCTTGCACAGATTTTTTCTTTTTCCTCTTCGTTAACCTCAGTTAAAGGTCAGGCTAAGTGTGGAATTCATTATGTCTACTTGATCAGCACCAGAGGTGTAAAGATGAAATGTCCATCAAGCTTACACCTGTCCCAGGGGAGCTTTAAGGGATATCCCACCACTTGGTCATCCTGCAATTAGTGCACTGATAACTGGTGACCTTTGCATACATGCTGTTACTGAGCTAATTGCTCATATTTAATTCTAAGTGAATAATGGATGCTTTCATCACATAGAAAAAACAACACATTTTATTCAAAGGCCCCATATTGTATAAATTAGGATTTCCATGTCATTTTTTTTTTTTATTATAAAGCAGGTCTAGGTTCTATATTAATACTGTGAAAGTATCAAAGCCTCAGTCCACATAAACTAAGAAAGTAAGCCTTACAAAAAACTGACAGGGCTTCTGTAACTTTTTGATGTCACAGCAAAGCAGTCACCACTCTCAGACATGCCCCAAGCCCCACCCAGCTGGACCCACCATTCAATCTTGTAGGATCTGGTTTCTCTGCTATATTTCCAGTTGATCACTCAAAAAACAGAGCTTCAGAGTTTCTGTTCTGATTGGCTCACCAAGCTGTTGTTATTAGAGCTCCTGAGAGAGGAGATGTAAAACAACATTGAGATGGTCTTTGGTACTTAAAACCACAGTTATATCTTCCTTCAAATAAAACACTGGAAAACATGTAAAATATGGGACCTCTAACACATTTATAGGTGAAATATTAAAATAAACTAGGCATTCAGGCAGATATCAATTCAGATTTTTTCCCAAGTCTGTGTAGTCTTGCAAAAGCACAAATGAGAGGACTTTTTGACACTAACTGACATCATCTTTCAGCTCATGCACCTAAATTGAAAGAATGATGAAACAGGCAGGGATTTCTTTCAGGACTTCCACATTAACTGACTGTTTGAAATTCAGGTGAATCTTCAGCTTCTTTTAGCTCTTTAAGTTTAAATAATACCCCGACTTCAGTCAGTGCTCACACTTAAATCATAAAACTTCATCCAGTGCTTACAGTTAAGCTGAACTTTCAGTTTCTTTCAAAACCTCCATTTTAAGAACTAACTGCTTTCAGTTTTGCTACTTCAGCTGTCAGTATAAATACAACTTTAGATGTTTCAGAATTTCAACTGCTTCAAATGTTGCAACTGCATATTTTGAGCAGCAGACATTCATATTTAATTTCAACATTGGTATAATTGACTTCTGACTAACTCCTGATGTCACAAATAAATACAAAGAATATTTCCTTCTTTCGTAACAATTCTATTTCCTTCTTTCGTAACAATTCTATTAAATAAAGCTTTCAGACTGTATTTTTTCTGTTGGTCCTCCATTTTAGATAGCATGGCTATCATAAAAGCTCAAAAGAGTTGTGATGTCAACCCTCTATCCACCTTCCTCTCAAAAAAAATAACTGTGAATCCGCTTCCACTTATCATTAACACAGGAAAAACACCAAGAAAAGACCTTAAATCCACCATCCTCTATCAACAGTGAGAAAATGTGGAAAGAACAAGTAGTCTGTATTGCACGTTACTTCAGAAAAAAATCAGCCCTTAAATCACACACAGCTTCGTTTAATAGGAAAGTTAATTTTGTCAGAGAAGTAAATGATCTTCTCGCTTCCCTGATTTTCCCTTGTTTCACCAAGCAAGAGACTCATTCTTAATCTCTTCATGAAATGAGACTATAAACAATGAGAAATTCACCAGACATCTCCTATTCCATTCCACTGGAAAAGGTTGAAGTTAGCCTTGGGCGAAGCTGTTAGTGCTTCATGCTCCAGCAATCTGGCAACTGCTTCTGTCGGGGAACCTTCGCACGAGGTTGAGAGAGGTTGTGTATCTTGCCAGGCAGTTTTTTTTTCCTTTTTTTCTGTTGTTTTCAAAATCAATCCTTAGCTTTGTGGTGTATAGAGGAGAAAAATGCAGAATGAGGTTGTTTCAGTCTTGGCACATTTGAGACAACTCTGACTTTGTGACTGATGCTGTGTTCAAGCACTGCATAATTGAATTTAGCTTAAATGTCGGAATGACAAGGAAATGTAATCCAAGCGTATTCACATCAGAGTAGCTGGCTCATGAACAAGATAACACTTATAAATTGTTGTGCATTCCCATCATGTAGTTTCAAAAATCTATAAAGGTCTTAGGGAGCATTATTGAGTCATTTTTTGGAATGAACTGAACTGATATTGTTTTTCAAATCAATCTCTTTAGAGATTAAATTTACCTGTGTTAACCTTGTTTGAGTGTGATAAGGCTGTCACTTTAGCCAGTGTTATTTTTGAAAATCAATAGATGTTGGTGGAATGGACTGAATTCCCCACTCATTAGAGCTTCTTGGGTTGGTGCTACATACTGAATACAGCCATCTCTCCTCTCTCATCAGGCCTCCTGCAGAGGCTCTCTCTGCTCATTAACCTTTGTGCTGCAGCATACCTCGGGGCTCTGTTTTTTTGGGCACATTTGCTTCTTTTATGATACTCAGGGTCTGAGTGCCGGGCCATTTCACTGCTTGACCAGATGCCTCCTATCACTCTTTCTGAACCTCTTTAGCACATTTCTGCCTTCCTGTCTATGCCTCTGTCCTCTGATAAAAGACTTCTATCATGCTGGTTGCAGAGTCCTCCTGTCCTCCTCTGCAAACCACCAGAGGGTATCTTCTAACTCTGCACTGTCCTAGTACATTAAATCAAATATATGTCCTCTTTGAGCAGGCTCTACCATATGCCCTCCTTTGACACTTTTTCAAAGAGGGAATCTCATAGAAATTCACTGAATGTCACTCGCCAAGATTTTCCACCAAAAGAACAATGCAGGGGAAGAAAGCCACAAAAGCATTTCAATGTCAGCTACCAGCTCAAATTCTAAAAGTTACTCACTCTAACTAACTAACTGACTCAAAGTTACTTATCTAATTTCTAGCTTACAAAATCTGATCTCTATTAAGCATTTGAAGATGACATCAAGGAATAGGTAAAGCCATATTACTTCAGCATGACAAGAAATTCAATTGAATCCATAAGACACTTTTAAAGGCCCTTTATTGTATAAAGTGAGATTCCTGTGTCTTTTTTGATTATGAAGCAAGTCTGGGTTCTATATTAACACTGTGAAAGTAGCAATTGCTCAGTCCACAGAGAAATGCACGCAGCCCATATTCAGAAACTGTGCATTAAAACAAGTTGTCAGGACTTCCATAACTTTGTGATGTCACAACAAAACAGGCTCAGAGCCTATCTTCAGACGGTTTTTGCTACTTTAATCCTCAAATATTGTATATCGTTTTATGAATATGAACAGTTCAAATAAAACACCGGAAATGTGTAAAATATGGGACCTTTTAGGTTTATATCAGTTTTAACAAAATGAAAAAATATGAAGATATTTTTTTCTTACTACTTACTTTGACCTTAAGATTACTATTTCAGGTCAAAATAAATTTCACAAAACAAAGTAGAGTGGTCATTCTTTGCCACATGAGGGGAGAAGAATGTCAACACAACCTATAAACAGAACTCAGTCTCCAACAAATTATTGCTTTATGATCGTTTTTTTTCTTTTTTTTTTTTGTCGAATATATGAAAGTAAGCCTAACATTACATCTAATATTGTAACTCCACAGTTTTTAGCCAGCTAAATGCTTATCTTTTTTTAGCAACTAACTTTGTCCATTGTGTTTGCTTGGTTGCATGCGGTGGGTTTATCTGAGCTTTTTCACTGAAAACAGCTCCCTGCTATGGCTAAAAGGAATGGTGAGACTAAACCAATTACTTAAAACAATAAGCTAAAAGAGGCTAAAAAGCTCCTTAGAGCTTAGAGTAACTGCAGAATCGGTTGCTAATTGGTTGTTTCTCTCTGGACTAATCACTACAGGTGACTTCACTTCAATTGACACACTGATATTTGATTCATTATTTATACCAAAATATGAAGTAGTGCAGCTTTAAAGTAAAGTGAGTGAACTATAGTGTTTTTATATACATCACCTTGCAGTGCATAGCATGTGGGAACAGATGGTGAGGAGTGTTCATTGAAGGCTGACAAAGTATTCTGGATTCTGCTTTTGTGCAAGTTGAGAAAAAATCCTGTAAAAATTCACCCAAAGAGGAATACTGAAGAGAGAAACTGAGGTAAAATAAGTGAGTAATTAATTTCATTCTTGTGTATTTTGACATCCTTTATTCATATATTTGCTACAAGAATAATCTCACACACTGTAATTAATTTTCT
Source organism: Trachinotus anak (assembly GCF_046630095.1). NCBI lineage: Eukaryota > Metazoa > Chordata > Actinopteri > Carangiformes > Carangidae > Trachinotus > Trachinotus anak. The sequence continues at coordinate 11,243,035 of NW_027273870.1, read as the reverse complement.
GGAGGGAATGCAGGTTATTTAGCACAGAGTAGCATGGCAGCAGCAGAGTTTGGGTCTAATGAAGCAAAAACTACACAGCTATCCATTTGTGTTCCATTTTAATGAAATGACTAAACATTGCCTTGGGCCTGGATGTCAGCAAAGCAGTAAAGAATGCATTACACTGACAAAAAAAGCCTTTTGTGTCTCTACTCATCACACCCCATGTAGCTGCAGAGTGTCACTGAATTAAAGTTTTTTTTATTTTTTTTTAAAATCCAATGTGATGAAATTGTTCTCAATATCCTGCCCTGAGGTTGCACAATAAAAAACATTTGGGAAGCCCTTTGTTCTCTATTATTGTCTCCAGTCTTCAAAGACAAGCTTGGTGAGCAGTCATGCATTCAGTTGAAATACAGTGCAACACCTTCGAACAAATCCACTTTTTTCCCCACTATCTAATACAGCGAAAACATACAGCAAGTATCTGCCTTTGCCTATTTTACATTCTGCAAAGTCACAATGAAATTATTATTTAATTGTTTTGCTATGTTATTTCTTGTTCTAATATATAGCAATATAAAATTTATCATGAACTCTTAACAACTTCCTCTCTCTGTGAGTTCACGTTTCTCCTTCACTGCTTTTATCTCTCTCCATCTTTCCATTGTATTCTTTTGCTCCCATTTCTGATTCAGCTGACACAACATCACAGGCAACTACTTTTGTCATTTCCAATGTCGTACTTATCCTCCACAGACATTTTTGTCTTCCTCTTCCTCTACCCACCTTTACTTTCCTTCCCCTTCTGTGTCACTCCCACTTTGTGGGACGCTGACGCTTTGCATTCTAACGAAAACGAGGGGAGGTAGAGACCCCCCAAACATGGTCCTTTAGCACTGATTGCCTTAATTCTATCTCCCTTTCACCATCTGCCTTTATCCCGCGATACCTCATGGATGTTCCTCACAGTTTCCCCTAACTGTCATTGGTACCCATCAATGTGGGTCTGAGGGTGCAATCCAATTGCAATCCCTCCAGTCTACCCACCCCCAATTCTCTTGTTGAGCTTTCTGCCAAATATACTGCCTCACGTCTCTCCAGTGCAATGACTATCATTCACATTCTTTCACTATTTGCAGCAGTTTTTCTACAACTAAATGGCTCTGGCAGTGCTATGGGTCATTGTGATATCTTACCTGTTGTGTGCATAGATGACAGAAAGTAAGTGCACTGTTCATTTAATTGTTTTAGAAACTGTTATGCAGTCATGTTGACGTTAAAGAGAGTTTGTGTTAAGTACGGCCCTCATTGCTTTTGTTGTCTTACTGTTCATCACAGTTAATTTTGTTCATATCAACTATGGCTATAACTTGTTAAGAACCTTGTCTTTTAAAAAGGGAGTTTTCCATGTCTTTTATTGATTATGAAGCAGGTCTAGGTTCTATATTAATACTGTGAAAGTATCAAAGCATTCACTCCACAGAGAAATGCACACAGCCCGTATTCAGAAATTGAGCCTTAAAATGAGTAATTTTGGAATGTCACAAAAAATGTCTTCTTCATGATGCACTCTGTATTCTGGATGGCACATGCTGCTAACTACTGAGAGTTAGTTGCTTTATTCTGGTATCACTATTTTTGCTTGTATATCTTGTTTATTACGTTAGTAAAATTCTCCAGTTTTAGACCAGACACATACACACATAGACACACTTACGACAGCAGGCAGATGGATAAGACTGGAAGACTGGAAGCATTATGCCTGTGTACCTGATGCCCTAAATTCATCAGTAAAGTTTTATAAATCCAAGTTCAGGCTCCGTGTCCTGACCAGACAACACATAATGGTGAAAAACTCCAATGAAACTGTATTAAAAATTCTTGGCAATCTATCAAATACTTGTCAAGACATTTCACTAAACAACAAACCTGTCTTCTGTTGGCAGTAGGGTCGGGGGCATTGCCAAAGTTGGAGTCACAAATGTCTAAAAAACTTTTATGGCAATCCATCCAGTAGTTGGACTAACGAGGTTATGTGACCAACAGACTAACATGGTCATCTATAGCCATGTTGCTAGCACTGATGTTGTTCTCCAGCATTTAACCCTTAACAGGAGGTCACTAGGTGCATAGTTACCATTTACAGCATTGTAAAAGATTAGAAGATTTTTCCAAACTGCTTGTTGACAGCACTGTTGGCCTTTGTAAAGACCCTGCCATGCTGACATTAGGGCTGTGTGTTTGGAAACTCCCTGTGGATGCCTGGAATCTAATTATGTTCAGCTCTGCACTCACAAAACATTGCTGGGACATTTCTCCCCCTGTCACATTACTGTGCTTTCTGGGATTTCATCTCTTCCTAGAGAAAAACACAGATGACACATTGGAACTGATGTGTTCAGGACTAAATGGGCCATGAACATTCTGGCCTGACCTCTTGCAAGAGTGCACATCCCTAAAAGAGAAAAATGCATGTCACCTTTGTCCAAGCTCTGCAGAGCTTTTTTCTCTCCCCCTCTGTCTCTCTCTGTGTCGAGGATTCCATTTAAAACTTGCTGCAGCTGTCGTCAATGAAACTTTCTCCCAGTCAATAAGCAATGTGCCAGCATGACGTCGAATTGTAATAGTCAAAGTAATGTACTGTTACATATTGTGACTCCACAGGGAGACTTCAAAATGGACATATGGACAGCGGCTGTGAAACTGTGAAAGTCCTTGCAATTAGCTCATTTCGTTATTGAGGCCATCAACAGCTTGTCAGCATGGCATTTCATTGCCACGTCCTCAGCAGGATAAAACTAACAACAAAGACACTGGAGTAGGCATTAACAGCAGCTGTCATTTCAACAGCTCTGACATGGCAGCTAAATGCTAAATTGCATGGCTAAATGTTAGGAAACACAGTCAGAGCACATTCACACAGTTGGACATGTTCCCAAATTTTCAGTACATTTTATGCCACAATAGCAAAGGAGACAGACATGTGCAGAAGCCTGACCAACTGGAAAAGCATTGCATGGGAAATTCAACTTTCTTCAGAACATATTTGGCAAACATTCAATTGCTGTGAATGTAGGTACACTGGCAAATAAGCATTTACTGTAACTAATATTAAAATAAAGATGAGAGCAAAAAGTAGCAACATTTGTTAATCTATTCATGAAGAGGTAGTAAGCTGCATGTCCACAGGCTATGTTAAACAGAATCTGATGAGGCAGCTGGACTACATGGTAAGCTTAATGCAAAAGTATAACAAACATATGTTTTATACTTCTTCCTAACCAAGTCCATTAAAACAGCTGATCCACTGCTTGGATCTGCATAAAAACTCTCGTACTCTTCATACTGCATAAAGGACTGTGTGGATACTGAGCTATGAAGCACTGCAAAAAATCTGAGATTTTACAGTTTAACAAATTCATTGATTTTCTTTACACTTTGTCAGTGGAGTCAGTTGCTTCAGAGTAGTGTGTAATTTACCCAACTGAAAGACAATAGCTCATTAAAGTAGTTCAATCAAAAGCACAAATATCTGAGTCGCACTGAAGTGGAAAGGCGATCACTGGTTTCGATTTCAAGTAAGCACAAGATATGAGTTTTTATGTTGCCCCTAATTTTGTGGAAATAGACAGAGGAAGATGAAAGTGGAAAACTCTTCTCTATCTCTTGCACTTATTTCTTAAGCCATCTTTTCCAACAGGAGCTTGAAGCTACACAAAGTGACCCCCTGTGCATCTCTCTTTTAACCAAAAATTTAAACCAAAAATAATCTGATGAACTTCATGCCAGGCTCTTCTCTGTACTGTGTGTCCTCTTTCTTGCACTCACCTCCTTCATGTTCACATCTGTAACTGACCAAAAGTCTCACCCACTGATGACTGTGAGGTTGTGCCACATACTGACACAGCGGCTCAACGCTCCTCTTTTGGGTGCTCTTTATGCATGTTTTGGTAGATATGTCTCAGTCCCATTTTACTCTGTATAATGACAATAAAGGAATCTTGAATCTTGAATCATAAGACGGTGCAATGCACTCCCTGAGAAACTCCCCCACACTTATCACGGCAGATAAAAAGATAAAGCCTAACATATGGAGACCATATGACCACAAATTACTGCATCCTTAGAAGTCAGTAAAACTGTCAATACTTAAGTACATAAGTTGATGCACCAATTCTATTTCCATTTACAGGACAAAACTTACCTACAACAGTTTTAGAAAAGTAAGATGTGTCTACCATAATTCACAACAAGGGCATGTGTCATCAAAATGAAGCATAGCAGGAAGCATCATACTGTATGGTAAATGACCAGTGTAATAGCTGAGGTGGCTAAAAAAGGGCCTCTAAACTATTACAGGCCAAGATGGAGTCACTTTTCCTCCCTCTCCATTTCTCTGTTTCTGAATGTTCATGGATTTTCTTAAGCTTTGAGTTATAATACCCACTACAGTCTTGGATTTGAAGTGATTTGGACATCTTTTTTTCAAAGGCCTGATGTAGCTAATAAAATAACAATAAAGCCGCAGCCATAGTCTTTATGTTTATGTTTACATATGACAAGCTTGGATAATATTGTGAAGCCTGGACTAATTACCATGCAGCAGAACCAAAATTCAGTGTTATATCCTATTATTTTCTACATTTTATATCTGTGGCAAAAAATGGAAAAGAATCAGATTGATAAGTAGAATGGATAATGGTACTGGTATCAGTAAAGTCTTATCAATATCCATCTCTACTCATGATTCAACTCAAGACATGGACTCACTTCATTTCATTGAGAGTTTAGGCAACATCAGTTGACTTTGTATATACCCAGTGTCTTCTCATTTCACTCACACAGAATGTTAAATATCATCTCACCCAGGCCCCTTACTGGTTATGAACTAGTTGATGTCCAGCGATAAAAACCTGTGGCCAGAATTGGAGATCATCTCTATCCTCCTAAAAGCTTCCTAACAAGATCAGGGATTAAGTCATCCACCTTTTGAAGGAGGGATTTCTTATCTCTGAAACCACTTAATGGCAGAAGCCTGTGTTCACCATGGGAACTTGCACACGCAACATTTTTGACACAGCATTACAGTTTAAGCACATCACTTGCGGACAAGATCAAAGCAGGGATGCTATGGTGCGCTGCATGTTATATTTGTTACATGTGAGGCTACATTTGGGATATTTCTGGTTTCCTTAGAAGACAGACTGAATGATTAGAGAGACAAGAAGGAGTAAAGAACTTATGTTTAGGGGAGACTGGGGATGGTTGCAACACCTTTTGCATTTCTCTGAGTTACTCAGAGACTATTTGGACTAGACCAACAAAACTATTACATATTAAACGTAAATCTGTCTGCTAATTACCAATATCATTTAAAGATTATTACATATGACATATCGTTCACAATATTTATTTGAATCACAGAATTCAGATGTTTCATCTGACCCCAACCCTTAAGACAGTTGCAACACAGACCAGGGGATGGTTACAACATATGAAATTTACACAAGATTTATACAATAATAGTATTAGTAGAATTTAGTGATATTTATCAAAGAACGGTTATTGTTTTGTTTTGCATAGAACATAGACCTGCCTTGAGTCAAAATAGGCACAATTTATTTATTTGATTGCTTATGATGAACAGAAGATGCGAATATAAATATAATTTATTTAGTATACTTATCTATATATTATTATTGCATCTGTTGTGTTATGACAAAATTAGTAGCATATATTGCCTATTTTAAACTAAAAATACTGTACAGCTGCAGTAACTTCTTGCAACTTCTTACATACTGACCATGTCACTTAGAAGTCAACAAAGTTTTGTTTAATTCAAAACACACCATATGAAACAAAATTACTCTCATACCTCCAAAACAAGTTTTTATGTTTTTTATTTATTTAAAAAAAAAATTTTTTTATAGGCCTAAATGCAACAGCAGATGTTGAATGTTTCTTCTGTCTTCCTCATGGGGGAGGGTGTAACTAAACATGTGCAGTATAAGTGTAATCAATTACACATACACATGTTTCTGATTGTAGGAATGAGACTTGTTGGAAGCAACCATTAATGCAACCGTCTCCATTCTCCTGTGCATGGTATGAAATTGCTAGTCAAATCCAACATTAGGTCTAAATTTTAATTTGTCCTACACTTTGCAAGTATTAGCATACTATCTTGCTACACTAAATCGGTAAACATGGTAAACATACCTACTTAACATTAGCATTGACATTAGTATTTAACTCAAAGCACCACTGTGCCTACACAGGGCTGCTAGCCAGGCTGTAAATCTTGCTCGTATTTAAACACTAGAGGACTGAAGGTTTACCTCAAAACCTACTCTCACACCTGCCTATGACATACAAGTCAATGTGTTATAGGTAGAATGTTAGGAAAACCTATCCTGATTTTACAGAACAACATGGGTATCCCAGCTGAGTTCTTGTTCCTGCTACCTCAAGTCCAAAGTTCACTGATTTTTTAGTGCTGGTTTGGTCTATGAATTTCTTTTCATTTTATTTGGTGAGGCAAGATAAAGAAGGTGACATAAAACATAGAATAGACATAAGACATAGACATGAGACATAAGATAGCAAGACATAACAAGGCGTAACATAACATAACACAACATAACATGATATAACATGATGGCATACATTACTACAGAGAGCACATGACAGCTTTTTGTTATTGCTATAGATAGTGTTATATGTAATTGGATTTATTTAATTAGATTTATTGAGAGGGAGAGAAAAATAAATAAATAGGTAAGGTGTTAGGTAAATATTTCATTTTTACCTAACACCTTGAGGTGAAAGTTGTCTGGTTTGTTAGTTTGTCCAGTTATGGTGGGGAGATGGAATTGGTTTGATTTTGAGTTGTTGTTGTACAGAAATACAGGGCTGCCCATTACAGTGATCATTCTCCAGACCCTGGGGAGGAGGCTGACAGGAACTTGTCTCCCAACCTGGATTGCTCCCAGACCTTCTAGGATGGAACTAGTCCTATGTGGGGTGTTTTCTTTCCCTCCCCAGCCCCAGTGGATGTATCTTCCCCCTGATAATTCATATGCTGGCCATTAGCTAGCTTAACACTCCCAGAGGAGAGTAACCAAAAGAAAAGTAATGAATGAATGAAAATAAATAATTAAAATAAATAGATAAATAAATAAATAACAAAAAGACAATGATAAACACTAAAGTAATCAGTAGTAGTCCCCCCCCCCCCCCCACCCCACCGAGAATTATGATGGATGGAGAAGGATGAGAAAAAGAAAAAAAAAACCCCAAGCAAATTTAGAAAAATAAATGAATAACATAATATCAACAACGATAATATGGATTTATTTTTCCTTTCTTTTTTCCATTCTTTGTCATTTTCTCTTCTTTTTAGATATATACATACACACACACACACACACACACACACACATATATATATATATATATATATAAAACAAGTGAAGGGGGAGAAAGAAAAGAGAAAAAAAATCTGGCCGATAAATTTCTAAGATAAGCGTGTGGTGCTTGGCAACTGACTCGATGTAATGATATAACAACAGAGCCAGGATAAGACTTTTATAGACATTTATATTTTAATTTAAGTATTGTTACTGGTTTAATGTTTTGCTAATTTTATTCCATCCCCATTGATATGTTTACTTAAATATTAATATGACATATCTTCCAAAATATACTGTTTTGAATATTCACTTCATTTCCAGAGTGACAGCTTCATTCTTTATAATATGAATCAGAGTTGGTAAAAATGTATGTGAATTGTCATCTGCATTAGAATTTTCATTAATTCACATTTTCTTGCAAAATCATCTCCTCTTTGCTTTATGGAATAAAATAAATATTTATGAAAATGACATAATCCACAGAATTAACCAAAAGATTGCATATGTTTTACACAAACTGTGGGAAATAAACAACTTACCAAGCATGGGTATCTGCAAGTATAGGCCTACTTATGCAATAAGGGAATTTGTGTCATCTTTCTGCCTGAGTACATACATATGAAAAAGTGAACAGGGTGTGCCATGCCACTCAGGTCATGCACCATTTAATATGGTTAATATAAAGTAGCGCATAAGTGTTTTTCTGTACACTGTGTTTTACTGGATGCTTGGTAAACAAGCACCTGATGCTCTGAAAAAAGCACTTCTGACAACAGAGTACTTTTAGTGTTTTCATGTATACTTCTTTGCAAAGTAATCAAACTCAACTCTTTTTAAGTAAACCAGCTGCAAATGAACTCAGGTTTTTTTGGGTTCTTATGGCCAAATGAAATCGCCTTTTCAGACAATGTGATTTGTGCTGCACTCACCACTGTCTGCAGCACGGTCTGGCCAAGCAGTGTGCTGCACATGCTCTTTGCTCAATGCAGTGACAGACTGTTGTGGAGTGGCATAAGCCATTGGAAATAATGGGTTTCAAAGTGCAGTGCTGTTTTTGTGTTGTGTCTGAATGCCCTTTAGGTGTAATTTGAAATAATTTTATCATTGACCACACAGTAGAGGATATCTAATCACTTTCAAATCATCATTCGTTAAAAAGTAAGACCACATAAAGCAACTTTTATGATACATTACTGTAGAAAAAAAAGGCAGAGAAACACACAAATCAATAACACATAACTGAAACCCCAAAAACAGGAAATTAATATCTGGCTGCTGAAAAGTAGACATATACTGCAAGGCCCAGTCTGGTGGACACTGGTTACACTACTAGTGCAGTACTGCCACTGCATGATTTGCTGCTTTTGAATGTCATGATTACTACTGATTAGGGCTGTATGCGAAGCAAAAAAATCATACTGCGATAATTTTGACAGATGCTGCGATTGTGATATGAGTCACACTTTTAGTGACAGCACCGCCACAATGCTTCATTTAGGGTATGTTGTTACACATTGTACCTTTTAAAAAAAAGTTGCAGCTCCTGTGATTTCGATATTGCATTTAGCCATATTGCCAGTTTGATAATATTTCAATAATTGTGCTGCCCTACTACTGATCAGGTTATGCCCTAATTCAACAATATGGACAAGCAGAACTGAAGCATTGGGCGAGTCTGCAAAACCCATAATTACTTTCAGTGACCATTTTGTAATGTTCTGTGTATGGTATAATTAAAGGTTGATAATTAAGTTATGGTTAAAGTTGAGAATGGGGAAAACAGCTAATGCTATTTTGTTTAAGGGTACCATCCACCTCAAAACTCACTAATTAACAGGTTATATGTCATTTGTTGAGCAACAAAAATTTCAAAAATCAAACTATTTCTGGGCTCTGAGCAGTTGCCAGGCAACTAGCTGAGACTTACTGTGCCTGGCCACTGGTAAATGTGGAGTTGTCAATTTTACACTTTACTGTACTGATGAAACAAATTAATTACTGTGCTTTTGAGCTTCAGAGGTGCTAGTAGGTGGATTTTGTTACTGATATAACAGTATCAGTAACAAACTGTTTTTGCAAAAACAGGAAACAGAGGAATTCTCTGTTTCCTGTTTTTGCAAGTCTGTAGTCTTTCTTTTAAAAGAAAGATATAAGACTGGTATTAATCTTCTATTCTTCAAATCCAACTCCTGATGTGTATTTGTGTATGCATATTGGCCAAAATGTTAGGGAAGAAACTTTTCTCATTCTTTTCTCAAAAAATGAATCTTATTCCAAGGATACAGGGATAACAAGGTCATTGTGGGAAACGAAAACGGTGTTAGGACATCTCTTGAAAATAAGTTGATGAAGATCTTATGCCATAAAACCATATTTAGGGACAAAAAATGCCTGAATTTAAATTTGATGGTAAAAGATAATACATTATGAGCAAATTAGTAGGCATTTTAGAAGACAAATGAGATAGTTCTAGTAAATGGGTAATGGCTCATTATACTGAACAGTGATTATTCAGTGGAATTCAATTTAAATGAATTCAGCCCAAGGAGTCATTACACTCACATTTAGTCCTATGTGTGCAATAGCAGTGCCATGCATGATGAGAAAACTTCTTAAATTCAATGAGGTGACAAGAGGGTAAAACAGGGTCAACAAAGAAAGAAAAGTTCTCTGCCGTGTCTGCTGGCATATCAGCTTCACACAACAGCGGCCTCAGCAGCATTTGTGCATCTGTGAGTGAGCATAATGTATTTGAGAAAAATGAAAATTCAGTAAGTCGCCTCTTAATGTTTTTCATCTATTGCATTTGGCTTGCAAACTAGCTGGGTAGCTAATACTAAAAGGAACATCAATTCAACCTTGAGGCAGCAAACATGCTGGGTTTTACATACACTAATGACCAGCTGGAGTCAGACATGGCCTCAAAGTAAAAAATATTAAGAAGAGGCCTCAGATTATTCAAAAAAATAATATATTTTCATGACTTATGAATATAGTTGGTATGGTTATTAATTATGACCCCAAAGATGAATCCTCACCTGAAGTCTAAATTGCGGCAACATTAGAAACAAAGGCATGTATTTATGAAGGGCAAGTTGATTAAGGTCAATTAAACATCCTTCAGGATCACTAAAAATATATTGTCAAGGTGATGGTTAATGTATTTATCAAGATTCCCTGGAACTATGTTTTTATATTGGATTGCAAATTTCAGGGTATGTAATTACGACTGTTGAAGATTTTTACAAAGGCTATATTTTAAGCGGACCAGTCCAAAAAGGGAATATCTCATACTAAAACTGTCAGAGGGCAGGAACAAATGGAGATAAATCACCTCAGTTCAGCAAAAGTAAGTCATGGGTTTATGATGTGTGGATAATAAAGTGAGCGTTACCTGTAAAGCAGTGAACCTGAAACTTGTTTCTCCACTGTGAAAGATCCGAAGCCCTCATGCAGACGGCTCTGGTTCGTTTCAGAGCTCTATCCTCTTTTAATATTTTTCTGGGCTTCTATTTTGGTAAAGGAGTATGTCTGTTTAAAGATGCTCAATGACAAGCTGTTCCAAATATTTATTCCACAAAAGACAGGGAAAACAAACTCAATTAAGATTTCAACAAAGCTGTAGTTGATCTTCAGTCTGCCAAATATAAACAAGACTTCTTTTAATCAGTGTATGACAACATTAACTATGATTATGTTTATGTTTACCTACCACTGAGTACAACAGCAGTTTTAATTCTACTGTTTAAAAAAATATACATGATTGATATTGAAGTTGCTCATTCTAGTATTTTTTCCTTCAGTATAATTAAAGTTGCAACAATCAGTATTTCTATTTTAAAGGTCCTATATTGTATAAAATCTTCATAATGTATCATAAATAATCATCATAAATCAGGTCTAGGTTCTATATTAATATTGTAAAAATATGAAAGTGCTCAGTCCACAGAGAAATACACACAACCTATTGTCAGAAAATCTGCTGTTTTCAGCATACATTCACACTGCCTGTTCAGGACTAAGCTCACAGGAAATTTCAGTGATGAGCTGGTAAACTAAGTGCAGTATTTAGCAGCAAGAGCTAGACATTTCCCTCAGGTGGCCAGAAATATGATTGGTAATCAAAGCTAATGATTGTTCTGCTAAAGCGACACCAGTGTTGTGTTTATGACTTGTTCTGCTGCCTCCAAGTGGCCAAAGAATCCATTAATGAAGCTTTAAATTAGACTTCTTTAAAGCCAATCATGAAAACGTTCACTATTTAATTACCATACTTTCATTCCTGGCCCTGTAGGAAAAGTTTTGAAACAGCATAAAGATTTTTTGTAAATTTTATTTCCTAACATAAAAAAGTATAATTGACAATTTTAAAATGCAAAAAATTAAAAAAAAATATTTAGAGACCACAGTCTGCATATGAAAGCACCACAGCTACAGTGTGTACAGTGAATCCGGAAAGTATTTACAGCGCTTCACTTTTTCCACATTTTGTTATGTTACAGCCTTATTCCAAAATGGATTAAATTCATTTTTTACCTCAAAATTCTACACACAACCCCCCATAATGACAAAGTGAAAACAGTTTGCTTAAAACTTCTGCAAATTTATTAAAAATAAAAAACAAAAATATAACATGTACATAAGTATTCACAGCCTTTGCTCAATGCTTTGTTGAAGCACCTTTGGCAGCAATTACAGCCCCAAGTCTTTTTGAGTATGATGCTACAATCAGAATCAGAATCAGAATCAGTTTTATTGCCAAGTATGTTTCCACATACAAGGAATTTGTTTTGGTGATTGGTGCAATTGGAGGTTCTTGGAGGTTCTTGTAAACAACAGGTTTACGCAGTTTTAGTTTCTGCCTGTATGTGGGAATCAGGTGGACCATGACATGGTCAGAGTGGCCCAGTGCAGCCCGGTGGACGGCGTGATAAGCACCACTGATTGTGGTGTAACAGTGGTCCAGAGTGTTCCCCTCTCTGGGCAGACAATTAACAAACTGTGTGTATTTGGGCGGTTCGTGGCTGAGGTTACCTTTGTTAAAGTCACCAAGGACAATAACTACGGAGTCCGGGTTGGTCCACTCCACCCACAGTATCTGCTGTGGCCTGTGTTGTAAACACCGACCAGGATGAATGAGGTGAACTCACGGGGGGAGTAGAAGGGCCTGCAGTTTATGATGAAAGTTTCCAGGTCAGGAGAACAGTGCTGCAGGATCACTGTCACATCTCTGCACCAGCCACTGTTAGCATAAAAACAGATTCCTCCACCTTTCGTTTTGCTCCAGCTCCAGCGCAGAGTCCGGAATCGATCCACACAGCCACGTCTCCGTGAAGCACAGAACGGAAGATGAAGAAAAGTCTCTGTTCTTCTGCACCAATAGCTGAAGTTCATCCAGCTTGTTGGGCAGTGAACGCACCTTGGAGAGAGAGATACCTGGGAGCGGTGTGCGGAGTCCGCGCCGGCGGAGACGCGCAAGCGCACCGGCACGTTTTCCTCTCTTCTGGCGTTTCACTGCGAGAGCAACGGTCAGTGCACCTCTGACCAAAGTGTCCAATAATTCCACAGGTGAGTCGAAAAAGGTGGAAAAAATCCACTGGAGTTGTTTCTCTGATGTTAATTCTCTGGTGAAAGAGCTCCGGAAACCAAGGCAGAAAACTGAATTTATAAAGAAAATAAGGCAAAAAAGTGCGCACCAACACACCGAGGCAGCCATCCGCGGCGCCATAGCAACTGGAACTCACAAGCTTGGCACACCTATTTTTGGGCAGTTTCTCCCATTCTTCTTTACAGAACCTCTCAAGCTCCAGCAGGTTGGATGAGGAGCGTCGGTGCACAGCCATTTTCAGATCTCTCCAGAGATGTTCAATCGGGTTCAAGTCTGTGCTCTGGCTGGGCCACTCAAGGACATTCACAGAGTTGTCCCGAAGCCACTCCTTTGTTATCTTGGCTGTGTGCTTAGGGTCGTTGTCCTGTTGGAAGATGAACCTTTGGCCCAGTCCGAGGTTCAGAGCGCTCTTGAGCAGGTTATCATCGAGGATGTCTCTGTACATTGCTGCATTCATCTTTCCCTCGACCCTGAGTAGTCTCCCAGTTCCTGCTGCCGTAAAACATCCCCACAGCATGATGCTTCACCATGCTTCACCATGCTTCACTGTAGGGATGGTATTGGCCAGGTGATGAGTGGTGCCTGGTTTCCTCCAGACATGACGCTTGGCATTCAGGCCAAAGAGTTCAATCTTTGTTTCATTAGACCAGAGAATTTTGTTTCTCATGGTCTGAGAGTCCTTCAGGTGCCTTTTGGCAAACTCCAGACGGGCTGTCATGTGCCTTTTACTGAGGAGTGGCTTCCGTCCGGCCACTCTACCATACAGGCCCGATTGGTGAAGTGCTGCAGAAATGGTTGTCCTTCTGGAAGGCTCTCCTCTCTCCACAGAGCAATGCTGGAGCACTGTCAGAGTGACCATCGGGTTCTTGGTCACCTCCCATACTAAGGCCCTTCTGCCCCGATCGCTCAGATTGGCCGGGCGGCCAGCTCTAGGAAGAGTCCTGGTGGTTCCAAACTTCTTCCATTTACGGATGATGGAGGCCACTGTGCTCATTGGGACCTTCAATGCTGCAGAAATTTTTCTTTACCCTTCCCCAGATCTGTGCCTCGATACAATCCTGTCTTGGAGGTCTACAGACAATTCCTTGGACTTCATGGCTTGGTTTGTGCTCTGACATGCACTGTCAACTATGGGACCTTATATAGACAGGTGTGTGCCTTTCCAAATCATGTCCAATCAACTGAATTTACCACAGGTGGACTCCAATCAAGTTGTAGAAACATCTGAAGGATGATCAGTGGAAACAGGATGCACCTGAGCTCAATGTTGAGTGTCATGGCAAAGGCTGTGAATACTTATGTACATGTGATTTTTTATTTTATTTTTTATTTTCAATATATTTGCAAAAATTTCAAGCAAACTTTTTTTACTTTGTCATTATGGGATATTGTGTGTAGAATTTTGAAGTAAAAATGAATTTAATCCACTTTGGAATGAGGCTGTAACATAACAAAATGTGGAAAAAGTGAAGCGCTGTGAATACTTTCCGGATGCACTGTATCTGCTCAACATGAAAACCATGCTCCACTGGAACTAAACTAATTCATGCTACTGTTAAATGCAATCATTTATTACCAGAGAGTGTGAAATGTATGACAGCATCATTTTATAATTGTGTATGGAATATGCAGATTCTCTCCTAAGAATGTTAAATACCTTAAAATCAAATTGAACTAAATGACAATTGGCAAAGCTCCTTGAGTGTAATACCCTCGGATCAGACCGAATTAAAAGGGGATTTTCCTGCAACTCTCCATGAAGGAATTTTTCACATCACCACTTTTATCTGAGCCTGTGTGTGCAGTCTGCTTTGCTGAAGAAGCATTAAACCCAAGCTATATCCTCAGAATGGAGGAGCACTTTTCCAGACTGAGGGACAGACGTTGCCAGCTTTGTCTCGCCTTCAAGCCAAGAATTCTAATTGGGCTATTTAAAGCTGTCCATCCCTGGCAGAAAGGAAACAAACAAAAACAGTCCATATTTAAGCCATTCAGTATGCAATGTGTATTTATCACTAATTAATAGGCAATGTGGGATGACAATATTGTTACACGTCACATAGGTATGGACTTTTGACTGTTTATTCATAGGGATAAGAAGCATAACTTATCTATGTGATTTTTTTTTGCGGTTTCATCCAGTATTGCAATGATTTCAAGTGATGATAAATTGATGTACGCCATATAACATATGAAATGTAATTGATTTTTACTGAAAACACGGATAGATTTATGAGTTAGTTGTGCATAAGCAGCACACACAGATCCACTCCTTCCGACTCACATTAGGCCCCATGCAGTTAAAGACAGGGCGACACGACGTGAGAGGAAACACTCTCACTGCAGGATCCATGGTACAATTAATGAAGTGATGCGATTATATATTTATTTACAAGTCATTAGGATTCAGGGCCTGAGGAGTCACATCCCATCTCTGCCAAGGCTCTCTAAGGAGCATTCATTTTGTTTGGTCTACATAACAAAGAGAAAAATTAAAAGCTGCCATAGAAGCCCTCAAGCTTAAAGCACACAAAGCCTCAAGTCTGCATTGTTGACAGAGAAGCTTTAAGCATGGAGAGGGAATTTTGTGACTGAATGTTTATAGATTTAATTAAATTACAAGACAAGACAAAAAAGCCCAAAGGCAAAGTGCAATATTTAACAGAAGCCCGCTATGGTTATTGTTTGGAATGAACAATCAGCTGGAATTCCTTTTTAAGCTTTATTTCAGCTTCATACTCTGCATAATATGCTGACTAGTAATGGTATCAGTGTTAATATTAAGTAATGGCTACACTGAAGAAGAATGATCTGGAAAAGAAATAGCAAGCATCAGAGAAACATAACTAAAGTATGTGTGTGTGTGCACATTCAGGTCTTATTTATTCAATGCTTCCATGTGTGTGCTATGTTCAGTTTCTCTGTCTCTTAGACATCTGTGTGTAAACTCTCCATCCAAACTGCTCATCTCATAACCCACATGAACTGGCATGGAAGATTGCCATCATTATGTCATCAGTTAGTCTCATCAATTAATCTGGTGACATAATATGCCCTATGACTATACTGAGAGCTCATTCTCATCCCCTGTGACAAAATCCAAAGTGTTGTTATGTGCTGTTATTGCCATGTGGAAGGTCACACTAAACGAAAGGGCTTGTCCAAGTACTGACGCTTCTCACGCCTAATAGTATAATGGCTTCCCACACTCTCATATACAACAGGTCTGCGTCAGAGTGCCACTTTGGAAACCGTGACCTTTTTCACACGGTGTAAATGAGATCTCAGTGAGCATGTGAACTTCTGTGAAACCCAGCAAGAAATGAATGGAAGGGGTTGAAATGATCAAATTGGAACATATCTTCAAGTGATCACAGGGAGATAAGGTCAGGATTCAAGGTAGTGAAACTGGCAAATGAGCACTAACAAAGTGATGGATCTTTTTTCCATCCTGGTTAATGCTCTGCACTTTTGCATTTGGCATATTTAGAGAAGATTAAAAAAAACAATCCAGCACCTGACTGAGTTCAACAGTCAGATTACCCCTCAGGACATCTAACCCGCGCCTGTGCCAACAGCTCCAGGATCCAAAGTTTAGCATCAGCCAAACACTACAATGCAGTTCCACAAGAATTGATGTGTATTAGTGTGGCTGTGTTTGTCTTTGTCAGAAGAAAACACATCCCCAACAAATCCACTTGCAGCATGACAAGCACACAATGAATAAAACAGCATGAAGCCCAAAACAGATTGGAAAAAAGACCAGAATCATAATTTGATGATGAAAAGCATCTAAGATGGAATACCCTACTGGTGGTGCAAAATCCCCTCTGCTGTTTTAGAAATATACATTAAAAAAAAGGTTTTTTCACTGATACATATATATTTTTGCACTGTAGCCTTGGACAAAATCTACTGTGTAACAGCATATGTTGTTCATGATTTCCCCTCTTCTTAAAAGCAAACAAAAAAACTCAAGTAAAAATCCCTCAGACATAACGCAGGTCTAGTTGTATTTTCTAATATTAGTTTGAACTCTCACCCCTTGTTCAGCTCCCAGAGGGCCACTGGCCAGGTGTTGCAGGGGGTTACTGGGTCAGTTTGACGCTGGGGGGTATAGCAGTGAGTGGGAAACAAGGCAGAAATAGGTCAATGGTTAGAGAGGATGGCAAATTGAAAGTGACACTGAAGCCCCAGTGGAGAAGGAGAACATGGGGGTGCATGGATGCACTATATATTTATGGAGTATTATAAAAGTGCATAAAAAAGTGAAATATCCATTCATGCTGTGTATGAACTAAGGAGTGGAGACATAACGTTAGGTGTTGTCGAGAATGTGGAGAAGTTCAAGATTCCATGGCTCACAGACACAGCAGGAAGCTGCCATGGAAGGTTAGTGAGATAGGTAGGTAGCATCACGAGCAACATCCAGTTTTATTATACTGGCTTTGAACATATAGAGCAATGGTTTTCCTCTTTCTTTTGTCTGATCAGCGCAATGAGATGTGCTCAAATACACGCTTCGTCAACAAATGTCCCAATGACACTACTAGGATTTTTTTATTGTATTTTAGAGTAATTCTACATTACTCTATGTTGTTTCAGTTTCTGGCATGGGCATCAAACTCTCCAAAGATGACAAAGATGTGGTAGAAAAATGTGGTTCTTTGATAAAATGTCAAACAAGGCCTTTGAAGTTAATTGCAGCTCCCAAGGTGGCTTTTTCTGAGAAATATCCCATCATCCATCTCTTTAAATTCTATTGGATGCATTGCTCAGCAAAGCTAAAGATTGCACTTGATAGAAGCCAGACAAAACATCATGAGCTTTACTACACATTTAAATCAGTTCACTTTCAGATTTTGGTTACATTTTTAAATGACTTCTGCAGTTACGTGGTAGTGTTTGTTCCCACTTGTAATGTTTACAATCGTTGGAATTCTTTGCAGTTCTGATTTACACCTCTGTCTCCAGCAAAGCTTCAGGTTGTTTCAACCAATGTGCTTGTCAGATTTGTGTAACAGCTTCTGAAATCCCCCTAATGACAGCAGAATTTTTTGGTTGTATCTGACAATTTCTGAAACTCTCCAAAACAGACAATCTCACAATAACACCCAATTAACGTGGCAATTTGCCAGGTGAGCGAACGTGTGGAAGTGAGACAGAGTTTGGACTTCTCTCTCAAGCTCCTTTTTTTCCCATTTATCACATAACTATTGCAGTCGTGTTAACACATCTAAGTGTAACACCATTAATGTGTTTGAAGTGAGACTGTTCAAGACCGTGCATCATTGTTTCCATCTGTAAGATTCGTGATTTGTGGAAATGTAATAACTGTAGCCAATGTAAATAGTGTGCATAATGTAACCAAAACAACTGATAATCTGCCTGCAATGTCTTTATTTAATAGCATCCAGTGAAGAGGTGGAAAGTTAGGTGCAGTTACACGCTTGACTGCCAGGAAATGGCATTTGAACATATTTCAAACTGGATGGTATTATGTAGAACTTGTACAAAGTGTAATGATTTCCATTCAACTGCTTTTATGCTCTTTTGAGTTAGCACATAATGAAACCTTAGCAGCAATGTAAAAAAAACAAAAAACACAAAAGTACAAAAGACGGTGAATCAATAAAGACAAAATGTGATGAAGATTAATAGTGAATTAATCATGATCTACAGGTATATGACGACAGAGGAGACTTTCTAAATTGCTCTCATTCTATTCCTTGGCAGTTTTATTGGCATCTTTTAATTACATCATCTTGTTGCACCATTTTCTGCAACTGTGTAATGGCACCTAACTTGGGGGTTAGCACCACCAGTTGTTTATCTTGATATGCATAATTCTTAATATATCATTTTGGTTTATCTTTTGCAGATTTTCTAAAAATGTGGTCAAAATGTGTGCTTCATTTGAGTTTAAACTTGACTACAAGTAAATTATGTTGTTATATTCATACAACTACCAACCTAAGTTGCAGAACCACAACATTACACAATCAAATTTCAGCACATGGTATAAAGGTATTATATCGGCATGTCCTGTGTAGTTAGCTTGCCATAGCTGGTAATAACAACCAGTCCTCTAACCTGAAGAACAACCACACAGTTCCCATAGGAGTGTCTCCTGAAATAGCCCCCCTATGGCAGCAGTTGAAGCAGATCTTGGTTGTTATGGTCACAATAATACCATGCAGATTATACCGAGAGTGACGTACTTACCTTTGTTGCCATTGTTACCGTAATAATAATGGCTTGGTTAGGTTTAGGAAAAGATGGTGCTTTGGGTTAAAATAAGTACTTCCTCAACATTATACGATCTTGGTTCTCATGGTTACAATAATAAATATGTGATTAATTTTGTCGAACGGTCATGGATTACAGAAACAAGATAAACTGGTACTTTCACATGGGAACTGAACACTGCTATCCTATGTCATATTCCTGTGCTTTGTTGAGCAATCCATTCACCGCAACCTCCTCCTGGTATGTTGCTCTATATTATATCACCGCACTTTTCCCTTTGCTCCTGTCATAATTAATACAGGCACTAGATGTCATGTAACAACAAAACGTAACTATAGGTCATAATAACCTGCTGCACAAATGACCAATGGGCTCGATTTTCACAGGAGGACAGTCTCAATATTTGTCAATAGATTAAAGATAAGCCAACACACAAAAATTTTACTCCTATTTTGGAGTAAACACATTTTGTAAACCTAAACACATTTGGAGCTGAATTTGTTTTTAATTATCTAAGATACTACACAATCTTTCCACATCCCCCCAAGAATAGCCTAACCCAGCTTCCACTGGGCAAGAGATGAGGTTCATCCTGGATGGGTTGTCAGCATGACAGTGTTGTTTCTTCTTTATTAACTTCTCTCTGTCTCTCACTCAGTAACTCACTCACTTTTCTTCTCACACACTTAATTTCCCCCACTTTTTTGTTGTTAAAAAGTTCAGATAAGGGATTGTGAATTCCCAACATTTCGCTTGAAAGAACTAAGCACACTCAGAAAATAATCTGAATTGCCAAGTCTGCCAGTGGATCAAGTCAGCCATAAACAGTTAAGCTGATGCTCGGCAGAGAAAACAAAAACAACATAAGTGCAATGTAGAATTAATGAATAGTATCACAACAAAGGCTTTGTTTACACATTATGTTATGGTTATTCCAGCTGTTCATAAAGTAAGCCAGTGTTCAAGTTCTATACAGCATGATGAGAAGAAGCAGAGAAGAAAAATCTAATTAATTTATGCATTTGAACATGAGACTACACAACACAGTAGTATAATACTCATTGTACAGTGAGATCATGTTAAGCCAAATTATACCTATGTGCAGTGTCAAATGAACCGAGAAAACCTGCCGTTGTACTGGTATGTGCTGCAAAGGAGTGTTTAAGCGTCATAAATTGTTTATCTGTTCTCATCCAATCTCAGTAAAATTCCATCCAGGGAACTTAAGTGAACTGAACTGATTCATGTTGGTGTGCAGCTATGAACAGTAACTATCTTCCATGTGTAAGGCACATAATCTAGGGAAACATACTACCAGGAATGGATGTACATCATATCATCACATAGAAAGCTAACACACTGACAAAACTTATGATATCGCAAAGGCCTTTTTATTGCATAAAGGAACAGGTCAAGAGGAGCGAAAACAAAAAAACAAGAAAAGCAAGTCTAGTAAAAGTGCTGTGGAAAAATAGTGCCCAGCATATTATATAAACTTATGAAAGGTTTAAATGGCACATATTGCTTTTCAAATAGGTGCAAATAATGGAATAACTGTAGGTTTATGTTATGGGCATCAGTTTCAATGACTTTTTAGCATGGATAACCTGTTTCACTTTTTTCCCCACTGCAGACAGCTCTAAACACTTCAATACCAATGAACATCTCAAAGTGCTTGAAACAAACTACATGTAAAGGAAAATATGTTTATACCTGTTCTAACTGGTATGACAAAGTGTCGCCTCAGTGCCTTTGTAGTCCCTAAGTCATGTAGAAACTCTACTCAACTGTTATGGTAGCTGTGGATAATGTAATAAGTGTGCATAACGTGATAAAACTGATAAAATCTTAATCTGGCAATAATAAATGTTTTGAACATAACATTTTATTACATTTTATGCACGTTGTTACATTATGTGTGGCACTTTAAGGTTCAGTCTATTTTTGATGGGCAGAATGGCAACATTTCCATCCTGTTAAAACTTCTTCACCATAGAGCTTCTATTTAAATGAGAACCACATACAGTTATTGTAGATTTCTGTGTGAACCATAACCTTGAAATTAAGCACACCTTCCAAGAATCCACCTCAGATGTGCCAAAGCCAAAAACATGAGCAAGATATTGGTAACTGGTAAACCAAGTTTAGCCTGTGAATGTACAAACACAAATGTATGTGGCCTCTCCCCACCTTTTCTACATAATCATAGTAATGATTGTCAAAATGGTTAATTATATGTATATATATATATATATATATATATATATATATATATATAAGCACACTATTTACATGATTTTTACAGATAGAAAAAATGATGCACAGTCTTGAACAGTCTCACCTCAAACACCAACATTAATGGTGTTACATTTGGACGTGTTAACACTACTGCAGTAGTTATGTGATAAATGGAAAAAAAGAGCTTGAGAGAGAAGTCCAAACTCTGTCTCACTTCCACATGTTCACTCACCTGGCAAATCACCAGGTGTGATTGTTAGATTGTCTGTTTTGGAGGGTGTCAGAAACTGTCAGATACAACCAAAAAATTCTGCTGTCGTTAGGGGGATTTCAGAAGCTGTTACACAAATCTGACAAGCATTTTGGTTGAAACAACTTGAAGCTTTGCTGGAGACAGAAGTGTAAACCAGAACTGTAGAGAATTCCAACGATTGTAAACATTACAAGTGAGAAAAAACACTGCCATGTAACTGCAGAGGTCATACAAAATTTAACCAAAATCTGAAAGTGAACTGATTTAAATGTGTAGTAAAGCTCATGATGTTTTGTCTGGCTTCTACCAAGTGCAATCTTTAGCTTTGCTTGTTCTTAGCAATGCATACAATAGAATTTAAACAGATGGATAATGGGATATTTCTCAGAAAAAGCCACCTTGGGAGCTGCAATTAACTTCAAAGGCCTTGTTTGACATTTTATCAAAGAACCACATTTTTCTACCACATCTTTGTCATCTTTGGAGATGACAATTGATGCCCATGCCAAAAACTGAAAGTTCTCCAACTGTATCACCTAACATTCTCTATGCAGAAAAAGAGTGGGCCTTTTACTTCCACAGCTTTTGACGCCAGAATTAAGCTCTCCCACTGTGTAACTCTTTTCTAATTCTGACATGTGAGATATATGTACAATAAATATGGGAATGTAGTATAATGCCATGTCAAATAGCCAAGTTAAATTGATGGTCATTAATTAAAGCAGCTGCACCAAATCCTTTATTTGGCCCTCACCTTTTAAGAGGTAAAAGTGGAAAGATGAAGGTAGAGACCTTGGGCAAGTTACTGAGCAAGTCAGAGAGAAAGACATCATGAGGGAGACAGAAGGGGAGGGTGTGAGTTTGATTAGACAAGCTCAGAGAGGGGCTTCGTTCGGCGTGAGGGCTGTTAATTACTGCTACAGTTCAAAACAATCTCTCTCTCCTGCTGAGTTCCTCCCTTCCCATACGCCATCAGCCACATGCACTGTCACATAGCAGCCCCTTCATCAGGCTCGAGGGCCCACATTTACGCATCGCATCCTCATCTCACCCAGTAATTAGCTCTCATAGTCCAGTAGCCATAATCAAGATGGTGTCATCACTGTTGTAGAAAGTGCAAAGTTACAGGCTGATATCCTTAACACTCCAATGTAGCTATATGTGGTGTTATTTGTAAGATATACGTATTCAAGGACATCACCAGTCCTTGTGGGATTGCTCTATTCAATACTGAAGCATATTTTATTATTATCAAAAAACTATGTATGCTTGGTTCTTTCAGTTTCTCTGGAGATTGATATAGCCATTTAATTCCAGACTCTCACTGTAAGGGATATAAAATATCAACTTGTGTATCTAATGTGTCCACCATCCACATTTTTTTAACATCACTTTTGGTAACAGGAGGAGGAATAATTATTTAGCTGCACATCAAATCTCTCTGCCTTACGTGGCAACATTAATGAGACAGCTACCTTAATAGAAATTTTCCAGTTCCTCCAGTCCACTTATTCTGTCCTGATATTACCACAGACTGCATCAGCTAGTATTTTTGTAAAGTAAAAACCCAGTTGTCCCCCAAAGCCATGAAAGATTAGGGCTATCTATTTTATGTCACCAGAGCTGTGAGTGACAGGTGCTGGTGATATGAACATGTCACTAAGAGAAAAATACCAGACAATATTACTCAATTTGAGTTAATTTAGAGGAAGATAGAACCCAGGGTTTGCATAATGCATCTTTGATTGGTGGTTTGCTCAGAGCATTTGGCTGTAAATAGCCTTAACTTCTGTAAATAAGCTCAGGAAAAGGTTCAATTTATTTGTCATTTTTAATGTTAGATGACTTGAATATAAAGGTTCTGCAAAATAGGACACTGACTATCAACAGCTTTGTGTAGCCTATTCATTTAAGTTTTAGCCATAGCATATTAATGGATATAAAAAATTTCCTCACACCACGTGCACACATTAACAACATGTTGTGCCAACTCTAGATGTCCTTTTGCCACCCAGCTGGGCCACCCTAATTAAAAATTCCTAGAACCACCTCTGGCGTGAATCATCATTACAAAAGTAAGGCAACTGAATATGTGGCTCTTTAATAAAAAGTAGGAGGTACAAGGTATAAATATGTAAACTCCACTACAACTCCCAAGAAGCGTTTCTGGAAGAAACATTCAATCACTAAGCTTAAAATTCTATTGTGTTCACTGTTAATGCAGTCTTATTCCAGACCTCTAAATCACTGCAAACATATACAATTTCTTGAGCAAATAGACAGAAGAAACTTCATATAATTCAATGAAACTGATGCTAAAATTGAGCATATGCTAGGGGTACTGACACATTTAGCAGCAATAATTTTTCATTTTGAATTATAGACATTTTTTTGTAGGCCAAGCCATATGTTAGCGTCACACACAAAAAGCCAATTGGATTTATACATGGGTTTGTGAATTCCTGCAGAAAATAAACACTGTGACAAAGAAAAGTTTATGATACTTACACATTTATACATACAAACAAGCTACACTGCAATCCTGACTTGCACAACAACACTGCTAAACTTCAAACTTGTACTTTGATTTAGCTTACGTATGTCTTCTACAAAAGCTTTTCTCCTTACAAAGTTAGTGATAGTTTGCAAAAGATCGAGCATAAACACAACAAAGGTGTAAAGGTGGACTAGTAAGTAGATCGGTTTGTGTTTTTGGCGCGATGATGCTTAACATCTCTGTAAACCCCTGTAATCTCATTTAGCCACTTGTTAGCAACCACTGTTTTTTAAGAGACATGAAAGCTTAAAGATATGACAACTGGCGTAGCTATGACATATTTTATGTCGTAGAATAAAATGTGAAAATGTCTTGTGTTAACCACAGACCTTATTCAAAGATCTTACTATGAAACCCATTCAAAAAAAACCTATAGACTTCGGAACAAGGGAACCAGAAGTGCTAAAATGCAAACATATTTCCAGGTTTCAGGACTCATTCCTGCAGCACTCTATACCTTTGAACTATACATTTTGGGAAATACAGTTGTTCACTTTCATATCAGTACTTAAAAATGTAAATATTATACATGTCATTTTTACATTTTTTCATACAGTATGTTTTTGTATAGGTGAGTTCACTTTTTGAAACTTTTTAAAATGTTTAAATTTACTGTGCTTTTGAGCAGCACTGTCTCCAAAGCAAAGCAGAGGATCATTGGCATCATAGTTAACCACACCAAAATGATGAAAAATCATGATAAAGTTGAAATAGTAAAAAATGACAGTTATAACGTAATTATATATTGTCATTAAAGCATCCAAGAGACTTCTTAAAACTGACACTATCATTGAAATGACAACTTTAAAATGGGAATTTACAGTGGGGGGAAAAAAAAGCCTCAAGAACCAGCACCTCCTCCCACTTCACGCCCCTACAGATGCATTGAATTTAATCAGCAGGCCACCACAGTGTACACAACTTTATGTGTTTATAGTGTGCAGTACTTTTGTTTTACTTTTGTGAGCTCATTGTGCTATTTTTTCCAGAATCAATCTACTATAGTTTTGTGGTACATGTGAATATTCATATGAAGTAGACTAATACTGATGCTGATACTTTATTCCACTGGAAAATACAAATGGAAGCACTCATTCTCTTTCACTCTCAATTTCACATCTGTGCCAAAGAGGCATGGCAACCATCTTCCTTGAGCCTGACCATTTTGATTGCAGTACTCTAAGTGATCAACATTCATCCCTCATCTGCACTGGATTCAATGAGACACAGCCCACGGCTACCATGGGGCTGCCAGACCTAAAGTGAAATGGCTGGAGAAGCTCTGCCATCCACCATCCATACTGGGAGGTTCCAGATGCTGTCGTCTGACAAGTTGTTTACTAATCAAGATTTACACTGTTTGTTTGTATATATCAATAAATTGCTTCTGAGTGGATGTGGATGACCATGAATCTAAATCAAGAGTGGATCTCTAATTGCCTCCCACAGGGCTAAAGCAAATATATGCCATGGTTTTACCTACCTGGGTTTAATATTAGACTACAGGGAACAAACACTTTCTTTTTAATTGCTGCAGCTCTTGGGGTGATTTTTATTTTCAGGCAACCCTGATAGCAAGTAGTGATCATCCCAAGTGCTAGAGGCAAGGCTGTGGATTCATCAACCCCATATTCAAATCCATGTTTGATGTCAATGTTTTGAAAAAGCTAATTTCTTCCAAGTCCCTGTTGAGAGAAAATAGGTGTTTTCTAACTCAGGATGAAATGATCCGACACGTAAACTAAATGTGCCTCTAAAGACAGATTTTCAAATTTAAAATGATGTCCTCTGATGAGGTAAAATGTGCATTCCCTGAGGTGTATCCAGCGCCTTTCTAGCATAGATGGAAAGGAATATAATACATGTCTAATGGAGAAAGAGATATCCTCTCAAGGTCACAAAGAGAGACTATGATATCTGTAATAGACAGAAGGACCCTTGGAGGAGAGGAGGAGGTGGAGGATGGTTTAAGTTCCTGTCCTTGGGGAAATCTCCATCCATCTGGGGAGTCACTGAGACCGCAGCCAATTCACACGCTCTAACGGGCCCTTAATTTGGAGAAACATATGCCACCACTTAGGCTTTTTGGAATCTGTTCACATGGCAGAAATTGGTTGTTATGGTGGACATTAGTTGGTAGACTAGATGAGGCATAAATAATGTTATTTACAAGTGATGTATACACAACATGCGCTCCTAAACATGCTGTTTCTAATTCTATTTTTACTACATCTACACTCAGGGCAGTATGGCGGTGCAGTGGTTAGCGTTGTTGCCTCACAGCAAGAAGTTTCTGGGTTCAAACCTCAGGGGCCTGAGGGTTTCCTACAGGTTCCCTCCAGGTACTCCGGCTTCTTCCCACAGTTCAAAGATGTGCACATAAGGTTAACTGGTGACTCTAAATTGCTCATAGATGTGTATGTGAGTGTGAATGGTTGTTTGTCTCTGTATGTCAGCCCTGTGATAGACTAGCAACCTGTCCATGGTGTACCCCACCTTTGCCCAGTGTCAGCTGGGATTGGCTCCAGCCAATAGTGCAAATGTGGGGAATAGTGCAAATTAAATTCATAGCATTACTGAACCAAATCCCTATTTGTTTCTGTGGATATAACCTGAAGCCAAAACCACAGGATCAGTAGTGATCAAAGTACTGAGACCCCTGACTTGCTCTTGCTAAAGTGCTTTATCATTGTCACCAGCTTTTTGAAAACAAGGTTGATGAGACTGGTGAGAGTGTAAAACTAAAACAATGACATGAAAGATGCTAAAGAGCTGAGGGAACTACAGAGTTGGTTGAACTATATTGTTGTAATTTATGTTTCAGTGGTTTGAAAAAAAAACCCAAAACAAAACAAAAAAACAATATGATTAAATATAATTACATTATTATATATAATTATATATGAATTTTACCCAATAAAATATTTGTAATATACTCAAGATACAAGATACAATGTACAGTAAACAAAGCAATGAAATGAAAATGCAATAAAAAAAAAGAAATCTTTATATTCCATGTTATTAAATATTGGCCCAACCCTATGTAGAGCACAAAGTATAGTATTTCCTAATTGAAAATTGGAAACACATGTACAGTTCAAATACCTTACAGTCAGATCATACTGAAAGCAGACAATAAAGGAAGGAGTTGGGGGCTCCCTTTGGGGGCGGAACAATCGTTGTCACTATGCCCCGACACAAGTCCTCCCTCTTAGAATAAACACATTTACCAGAGGTTCTGGCAAGATCATCAGCCATCTAAGCACTGTCCTCTGCTTACTGGCCTGAACAGCAGTAACATCATAACACTGATTCACACCCAGCCACTGCTGCGTTAGCGTCACAGTGTCAAGTTTGCAGTTTACTCTTTAAAGTTGCTCTGAGTCTTAACTGTATCCTGCTGCAACACTCCACAGCAACAAGAGAAGTTTTCTACTACAGTGGCAGGCCCAGAGGGAGCTCAGAAAAAAATGTAGAGTGGGCTCTATCAGCAAATTCAGTCCCAGCCCCCACCATGAGCATCAGAGCCTGGGGAGCAGATTTGGTCCGAATTGTGAATCCACCCACACTACATGTCACTCTCTATAACACAAAAACTGTGAGCATGCTATCTACACCGACCACACGTGTGTTCACACACACACCGACACACATGGAGTCTTGTAGAAAAATTATGTTTCACACAGAGAGAAATGGAAAACTTCACACAAAAAGATGGTGTCGATTATGGAATCTACATACTATAAATTCAAAAGGTATTAGATATTCCTAGATTCCCTTTGCACTTATTTTAGAGTGCTTCCAGTCATGCTCCTGTTGTAATTATCTGTAATCTCATCTCACTGTTGCATCTAAGGTTTGAGTATCAGTGGGAGCTTGGCATGTTGGCACGCTCTTTGTCTGCCTCCTGACAGAACTCTTTCCACTCGGCTGAATTACCCACTCCATGATGACTCGATGCAGCAGAGCAAAAAATGATGCTCCCTGGACTCCCATATATTCAGATGCTTTCAAGTGGATTCATAAGGCCCCCCCCTCATGCTGCAGACCCAAGCAGTGGCAGGAATATCGCCTGTTATGGATCAAGACTCTTTGATATCCAGCTGATAAGAAAATATCAACTATGACTACTACTTTTTTCGTTTTTATAGATTTGTGTGTTTTACATGGTACGTGCGCCTTTGTTGTCATGTACTGTGTATCTGCATCTATTCACATGTGTGAGAACACTCATTGCAGCTGTGGCAAAGCTAGCGTGACTGCAAAATGTTTGATATGCAACTAACTCCATATTCATTTGACTGAAATGCCAGAATGTGCATTTGTTTTGGCAATGTTTCATCCTTATTTAGTCTCTGCTCTGAGCATGTTTATGGATGTGTTGTAGCACTTTAGTTCATTTGTGAATATTACCATCACTGGAAAAAATTAAATTACATATCAAATGTACTGAGAAGTGAAATTGCTCTATTACCAAGTGCAATAACAGGAAAGATTTTAATTTAGATTATTTTAATTTCCATTCACTACTAGGTTGCAGTGCTTGTACAAATTTACAGAATAATTTATTAAACTGTTTTACTTCTGTTAAGTCGAGACTCTCTCCTCTATGTGTGATTGATTGGTTTGACCCATCACCTGTATCCCCTTCAATCAGCACTTTAATACTCTGGTTGGCCATCACTCTTTGTGCAGTTGAGAAGCAGGGAGAGGGTTGACCTCTGAACTCATGCTGCCACCTCAAGTTGCAGAGGAGGTTTGTGTGAGTCTTGTTTGGCAATGGCATGAGAAGTAAATATTAACATTCTAGCTACAGGGAAATAATACATGGTAGACACTATGCAAAATATGCTAATATTGTTCTGCTATGATCCATGTTACACATATGTATATTTATAATGAAAATAGAACTGCACACAAAACTATTACTGTACATACAAATCCAGCACTATTATATGTTGTGACAACATTAACTAATCCCAAATATTCTGCACACTGTACCATCTGACCACTGCAACAGGTTTCAATATGAATTCAATAGCATATTTCTCTCCACTCAGCACTTCAAAGTGATAACAAACAGGCAAAAAGAAAAAAAAAACAAACACTAACTTAAATGTCTTTAAATGCTGATACCGGAGCTTGGTTCAAATCTCGAAAACATATGGAAAAACCCCCTTTTGAAGTGCACTGGGAGCAGTTTAGGCCGCCGCAGAACTTCTTATTGTTTACCTTTCAACCCCCTATCTATATGATGAGCTCATTGCTGCAGTGTACTAAATGAATCATTTTTGTGTTTGAATGTCAAATACGCCTTATACCCCCCACCCCCCACCCTCCTTTCCCCTTTCCTGTCACTCTCAGTCATGTGTTACCAAGCAAAGCAAAGCATGAAGATCTTAAAATAAACCTTTCAAAATGAAACAGCCCTGAGATAGTCAAGTGGTAAATTCCACATCTGGGGCCCTGTTGGCCAAGGACGGACTCCCACCAGAACTTTTTCTCCTGTGTGACCGCTGTATCTGTGTTATGTATCTATCTCCACAGCCTAAATAAAAAATAAGTAGAATGTAAGTCAAAAGCTTTACTAGTGGCTGTTAGAAGTGAGGCTGCAACTAAATGCAATATTCATTATCAATTAATCTGTCATTTCATTTCTCCCTTGTCTTACAATTTCCTCAAGGGGACATCTTCCAATTTCTTGGTTTAACCAGCCAAATGACCAGAGCCCAGATATATTTAAATAATAGTAATATAAAACAGAGGAAAGCCTCAAATCCTCAATTTTCAGAGGCTGGAAGCCAAACAATGTATTTTTGCAGAATAAATTACTTAAATGATTGCTTGAATAGTAGCGAATACATTTTCTGTCTCTCCTTTATTTATTTTTTTCTTTCCTTATTTATTCATACACATAAAACATGACAAATACATTGTATAGTTTTATTTGTGAAATGAATGTGCAGGAAAGGTAAGAAAACCTTCTAGGGTTCATGTTATAACCTCACCTCAATGTAAGGCTTTAAATCATAAAATGAAAAAATGAAAAATAATAAAATAAAAATTTGAAAACAAAGAGACAAAGCAGAGGCAAATCTGATCTGCTCTTTTAACTGAATAACAATTTCAGATCTTAGAACAGAAGCTTTGGATGGAAATAAAAAATTGAGACAAATTGTTTATCAGTAGAAATCTGGAAATTAACTGTTTTTTATAGTTTATCAAATAAAAAGTTTCATATTGTGAGGATGTGCTGCTTCTGTTTTATACCTCTGAAAACTAAATATCTTTTATGTTTTTTGTTGGTTGGACAAAACAAGACTTCCGAAGATGTCACACTGCGAAACTGGGTGGACATTTTTTCTTTCTCATTTCTTACATTTTTCAGATCAAATTGTTCATTGATTATTGCAGAAAATATTTGCCTGGTGAACTGAGTAGTTGCATCTGTGAAGATGTGGTGCTCTGTAGCAAAGTTTTTGGCAGGCTAAAGGACAGACAGGCGGACAGACTAACTAACAATGTCATGACAAGCAAGGCAAAGATGATGATGGTTTGTTGACACACCTTTTTTAGGGAAAATGAATGAATGAATGAATGAATGATAGTGAAATCATATGCTACTCTGTGACCACTGTATCCTGAGGGACAGCATCGCTAAGAATTGCTTCACCTAAATTCCCTCTCCCAGTAATGGCTAAAACTAAGCTCCTTAAATGCAGGGAAAGGCTGCAGACGTGAAGAATCTTTACTAGCAGGATTATCTCTCTTGTAGTAGCCTGCTCTACAAATGCTTTTCTATCTGGTAAACCATGTAGCTCTAAATTCAATTAGGGCCACATGAACATTTTCATGTGTGGCAAGTGAGCTGTGAAAGGGCAGCAAACTGGCTCAGACTGCAGCAGAGGAGAGATGAGCAGGGCCTGATCTACTTCTGAGGAACAGAGGAGGGAACAGATTTGAGATGCTGCAGGAGATACACTGCAATATTTAGCATTCAGCAAACTAGATGCTGTGTCTCTTTATCACTCTGTCAGACTCTGTGTGCCTCCCTCCTGCCTTCTCTCATCACAGACACACACACACACACACACACACACACAGACCGACAGACAGACAGACACAGAGTAAACACCATATCTATTAATTTCAATCACAATCACAGAATCTTTTTATCTGCCAAATAGGATGACATTTGTTCAGTGGCATCCATCTAGCTACACTCACATATACAACGAACAGCCTCATTTAGTATCTATGTGCATTGAAGCTGTATGGGCACAATCCAGCTCTAAATGAAGGCTAATGAATAATCAGTGGTCTCTGCCTAGACTTCTCCCTCTGCCCTCCAGTCCTGCAGCTCATATTACACTTCATTATTCTTTAGGCTACCCACTCCCTCTAGTGATGGACAAAGGCACTGCCTAAGGAGCAGCCAGCAGGCAGACAGGCGGCAAATGTGGGACCACAGGAATGACAGGAAGAGTGAGCTTCCTTCGCTACAGGCCGTGCAAGGCCACCGAGGGGAAACACAGAGAGGACGGCGGTGTGACGAGAATGCACAGAACAGTCGCTTCTGCATAAAAATGTCCAGATGAGTACAAGTTTTATGCTCTGTTACAGGAAATGTGGTGGGCTAAAGTGCTAGGAGGCACAAAAAAACTATATGCATAGGAACAGGCAGAGGACAAACACACTTGATTAAACTGCTTTCCACTGTGAAAAAGCATGCTCATTTGTATTTAAGTGGTGCAATGTGATAATTATCTGGGCTGGGTTTCTTCAGAGCAGCATGCCACTCTGTGGGTTCCCAACAAGGCCTAGTTTCCCTTGGCCACTGCTCCACTCATCCATCTCACTGGTCTGGATGATGTAGCGATGCCTTCACTCATGGCCCTACCTCAGTGCATGTTAATAATCATGCACTGTGTGATGGCCGCACCAGCATGACTTTTTTTTTTCCATGTTTCATTTATGTAGTTTAAGAGTCTCTCCTTTTTAGCTTGACACATAACAAACAGATACATAATTGGGGAACATAGATTTTGGGTTCATACACAGTTTTATTAGCATTTTTGACAGTATAATTATGTTTTTGGGCTACACAAGTTTTCTTTGTCAGTTTTGCTATATTAGTTTCATAAACTTAAGCTCATGAAGATAATTCAGTTTTCTATGGTTTCCAGTACCTGAGGGTTGCTGCTGGAGATGCCTGGCTGGCAGGAGTCCCAGATCCATCAAACCTGCTTAAATGGTGTTGATTTCCAGTTGGACTGCACCATGTTCCTCCAGCATCATGGAGCAGGGAAATGTTTTCTATTTTGATTTTTTGTTCTTTCTTTGACAACTGTTTTGATATTTCTGTTCTCTGACTTTTCCTCACATGTTTTGTGGTAATTATAGTTTGTTTAAATGGTTATGTCTTAGTGTGTCCCCATGTGTATGTGTGCAGTAAATGCCCTGATCAGCCATTATATGTGTTTCCCCCTTGTTTCAGTTTGTAAGGTCGGTTTGTTCATGCTTGGGCTTAGTTCTATTACATTGACCTATTCTGTGGACCCAGACTAGTAGAGATATTTTTGGTACTTTTTTTGGAAATAAAATGAAAAACAATTTTCAAAGAAAACACCTCTGTCTCTCTGCTCTTTCAGCTCAAGCCCTGATACACAGTCTCTGCTGTCCTATCTACATTCCCAGCACTTATCAGTGGGATATCATCTTCAAATGATAAACATAGTGAGCAAGAAAACAAGCAGGTCTGTTGCTTTAATAAGCCATCAGTTATATCATGTTCTGTGTCCGTGTGTTCAGAACAGAGAAGATTAGCCCAGAACGCATTTGGCTGAATGTATAAATACATAATGAATATTATAACTCGCTCCAAAGCTACATGCATGGAACAAATGAAAACGTAAGTCAGAATTCAGTGCAGTGAACTGAATAGAATTCATTAAATAAAGTTGCTATAGAGTACTCTCCATGCAACAGATTGCTGCTTCAATTGGAGTGGTCTCATTTAAATTCCATTATGTCTTTACATTGATATGTTAAAAATCAAATAGGAATTGGAATGAGATCTATCTCCTTCATGATAATTGATACCACTGAAGTCTGGGCAGGCCACATTGTGAAAATGGGGCATTATTCATAATTCATTTAAATTTATATAACTGACTTACTTTTGCAGATTACACAATAACATATTTATTGTTAAAGGCAGAGCCATGGTCAGCCCAGACTACACAGGCATTGTTGTACTGAAGGACCAGACATGATAAGTGTAATTTATTTTGTCTGACACATTCCTAGTAGTCTGTTGCCAAATTGTCAGATTACCACTGTAATCCAGGTGGTGAATCCCGGTGTTTGTCAAATAAAGACAATCTCATTGATGTTGGCATTTTACAAGTTTTGTCCATTTTTTTGGTCGTGGTTCTGGCCATCTCCCTGATGAAAAGGTCAAGCCTGAGCTAATGCTCCTGCTATTATATTGTGACACCTCAGGGATAATGTGTGATAATTAAAAGGGCTTTGGCATATGGCTACTATCGCTAACATGCTGTGGGAGTCAATGGGTTCCATTTGTGCCTTGTGGAGGAAAAATAAAAAGGGGGAAAAAAAGGAAAAATAAATGCCATTGTGGATGGGTATACATGCAGCAGAAAGCAAAGGGTATCACAATAGTTATATTAGATTAATTCAAATTTGTCATTTTAAAGCTGTATTAATTCATTTTTGGTCACTAGCAAACATCAAAAAAGCTAATGCAATCACCTCCGTATATCTGGTTAAAAATGATGTGGTACAACAATTATAAACATCTAGCAGACACAACATTATCATTTATTTGTCAAGTTTCTAGCCATCTGGCAGAATGTAGGTCTAATGTTCACTTTACTTTAGCTCTACTTTGTTTTCTACATAATCTGAGAAGATATATCTGCCTGTTGCAACATGTTCTCTGTTCTTCAAACGCTAGCTGCTAACTTTGTCATAGCATATTTTGCTAAAATGGCTGACAGGGATTGCACCATATAGACCAATTTGGAGTGGATGTCACAGTTACGTCACTTCAGTTGCAAATGCATTGTGGTGGCATAAAAACAGCA
The DNA here is from genome assembly GCF_046630095.1 of Trachinotus anak. Lineage (NCBI taxonomy): Eukaryota > Metazoa > Chordata > Actinopteri > Carangiformes > Carangidae > Trachinotus > Trachinotus anak. The sequence continues at coordinate 11,208,627 of NW_027273870.1, read as the reverse complement.
GCTATCACAATAGGAATGCAAAAAAAGATGACCTTCATTTTTATAGAGTACAAAAGCTATATTTATGGTTGGAAGCCATTAAACAGACAGACTGCACTGATGAAATCTCCACTATTTATCACACACAAAGGCAAAATCAGTGATGTAGTTAATAAAGATAAAGCAGCAACCACAAAGCTGGCATTCTCAGCAGGCTATTTCATAGTGGTAAATTGACCATGTTTAGCAACAATGGAGTGTAAGCAGAAATAGCATGTAAACAAGCAAAATTGCTCATTGACAGTTATAACATCACTCAGTCTTTATACAAGCATTTAATTAATAGGGTATATGGTAACATTATATCTGTAATATGGCATTTACACGGTGACTGAGCACCAACTTAACTAAGCCTTCGGACCACACAATATCATTGACTTTGTTTCTGCATCCTCTTCTTTACTTAACCACTGACAAACCATTGAAGGCTCCGTAGAAAGTGAGATTTCTATGTGTTTTAATTTTTAATTATAAAGCATGTCTAGGTCTTGTCTGCAGTTCTATCAATCCCATTCAAAACTCCACTTGGTCTGGCAGCAACAGAAGGGTAGACTGCTCTTTCTTCTCCACATAATCCATCTCTATATTCCATTCGTGCTGTCCAAGCCACCTGATCACCCATCTCCCTGATGTCCGCAATAGTCCTGCATTCTGCAGCTATGCACACTCCCCTGACCAACTGTGAAGCACAACGGCACTGCACTTGTTTGCTCACAGGATCTAGCAGCTGAAGAGAGTGGAGGTAGGGGCAGCAGGCTATGCCAACCTTTCTTTTCCAATGCCGCCAAAAGATCCAGCGACTTGCACCAGAACCAGGTCCAAGGCTCCGGTGTATATCTCCAGAGCGAAATCCAACTGGATTTGTCTGTTCATCTTATTTCAGTGCCAACAGACCATTGGCATTATGGGTGAGTTTTACCAAGATACAGTAGTAGGCTACAACCATTACCTGTGGTTGGCCTTTCAAAGAGTGACCTGTTGTTGCTAGAGCTCCAGAGAGAAGCCTGAAATGGTTTTCAGTACTTAAGGTCACACATATGTTTCCTAATGGATATCAAACCTTTAAATAAAATAATGGGGATGTGGGGCCATTTAGAATGAATGGACTTGATTATGTTGTAAATTGACACCGGAGACGACTAACTGACACTTTCTGCCACCAGTTCAGCTATGCCCACAAAGCACATCACTGATGTTTACAAACACAAAAAGGATCTATAGAACAAATAGGCTATAAACCATAACAAAAAGAAGCTAAAAGGCTCCACGAAGGAGGTTGTGTATTCACCTGTGTGTATTTGTTTGTCAGCAGGATTAAAAAAGCATTGAACTGGTTTGCCCCAAATGGAGGATGGTGCAGGCAAGAACCCCTTAAACTTTGGTGCCAATTGAGGCTTTTTTTCAACATTATCGTCAATTTCTCAGGAAATAATGTATGGACCTTTATGTAAATAAAAATCACACATTTAAATACTGTTTAGATCTATGGCTTTCTACAATTTGGTGCAGATCTACATAATAATCATGATAATAGTCACATTCCAGTCATCTGATGCATTCTTCAAAAGTATTGATAAATGCAGGTTTATATTTGAGACAGAACCCAAATTGCCTTAAGTTATATTTTGGATTGCTGTTTTGAGTTGCATGCATTATATTTTGTTAAGATTTTATTAGTTGCTTGCTGTTTGATTGTAATTATTTGCTTTTGCATGTGTGTGAGTTTTCATATTTTGTGTAGTTTCCTTTGTGTGACCTATCCCTAATCAATTGGAAACACCTGGGCAAAGGCAATTAACGGGGTGGGGAGGTGTCAGTGTGGCCTGCCAGAGGAGCATGAAGAAATCAGACGGTGTGGAGGCAGCGGAGGAAGACGAACATGGATGCAGGCCCAGCGGAGTGAGCGGTGCCAAAGAGCCAGGACCACAAGGCATACCTACCCAGGCAAGCTACACATAGTCCGGACAGCTAGGCGAGCTTTCCAGAAAGAGAGTAAGTGGTGTGGAATTGTGGGTGGGTGGACGCAGGTCACTACTGGGCTCCCCACTGGTGGCTTGTTTCTTTTTTCTCCGTCCTGGCAGTAGCAGCAACGGTTTATAGACGGATAAGTGTAAGGAGGATACCACTGTGGTGGGCATAGATCCGCGACGAGAGCGAGAGGAAGATTGGCTGACGGGGCACCAGGAGGGACCGGATGGCCAGTTAAAGGACACTCTGCTGACAACAAAAGCAAGGACGTGTTCTCTTATTAGACTTTTATATGTTTTATATTACTTTTAGCTGATCAGTTTTTATGCCCATTTAGTCAATTGTCACACTGGGGTAATTCTGATTAATTTTAAAAGAAATTGTTCATTGTGAGTCCTGCTGTTAGTTGATTTATACTGCTCACTTCTGTGCAACTTAAGTAGAGTCCTAGGCTCTCTCCTTGGTGGCTTTGTTTCTTTTAATGAACCCCTCCCCCTTGGCGACATATACTGTCCCTAAACCACTAGAAAATACAGCACCCAAAAAAGTCTCACTTTGGCTGAACAGTTATTTGCCTTATTTTCACTGTAGCCTGAGGGTATGTGACACACCAGGAATGATACTGAGCACCATTGATTGTAAAGGCCCACTATCAGTCTCTCTATGACAGGACTGGGGCAGTGCTGTGGCTACCTTCACTGACAATTATTAGGATTTAGGAGGTTTAAGCTTCTACTTTAGAGCAAGAAATGTACTAGGATTTGCCAGATTTGGGATGACTAAATACACTTTTCATCAATAAATTGCACTGTAATATAAGTGAATATTTAAGAGGCTCCCTTCATTACAACTACTACCAAAAAAAGGTGATAAAGCTTTACATTAAAAAAGAAAAAGCCCTCATTGATGCTGCCTTTTATGTGCTGCTCTCAGCACAACGAGCTACACTGCAGAAAATCACTGTGCTGTTGATGCAGGCAAAAACAGACTCTCAAGCTGGGGCATGTAAAAAGTGTCAGACTACGGGTATTTATTTTGTTACATGTCTGTTACAACTCATTACTCAACATTACTCCTTGTATTCAGTACAACCTCAAGTGGAGATGCTGTGAAGTAATTGAGATGGAAGACGCAGAAAAACAAGCAATGAGAGTAGAAGTGGGGCCACTTGGGGATGACTTAAGTAACACAAGCAAGACAAGATAGATTATTTATCTGTTGAGGTTAATGTAAAGTAGAAGAGACATCAGCACTTTCTTTTCCATTATTGGTATTCTATGTATTATTATATATCCATTTATACTATGTTTTTGCTACAGTGTTGTATTTCTTGTATTTAGCTGCTGGAAACAAAATAGCCAGGGGGAGAGGAGTAAAGACTTAACTTTTTACACCTTGAGCTTACTTTGTCAGGTAAATAAGCTAAAGCTGACAACTCTTAATTTAGCATGTTTTATTAGGTTTTTATGTGTTGGTGGCAGCTCACATCCATTAGCAGCAACACACATTAATACAGCATGTGTTTTTGCACACACAGATACAGTATGCATACATAAGTGCATACATATCTCTTTCACTAATGCACACAACAGGCACTTTCACGCATTTAACCATGATGCTTGCTGGACTTTTTGCAATGATACCTAAGTGATAACAGAATCAATGCATGTTGACAAATGATGTCTCCTATCATCATTACACTGAAACCAGACACAAGCAAAAGAAACAGCCTCATTTGTCTGTGCATGAAGTTAACAAACTTGATTACATGTGGCAACAGTTTTCATCTCCTGGATCCAGGTGCCAGCTCTCAAAGATTCTTGAAAACAATAATCGGCTGAAACAGCATACTGTAACATGTCAAATACCATTTAGCAGATATTTTGCCAGTGTCTCTTAAACCAAGGGACCAGACAAAGAGAAGTCCCTGTAATGCAATCAACTGCAACAGTAATGTAATAAATTTAAATTTCAAATCTTAAACTTAATTTTTGATTTTATCTCCACTCACTCACTTACTTACAATTTTCTTCAGCATTAGTAGAACCACTTTTTAAGGGCTCCTTATCCACGTTGGCTTAAAGAAAGCTTATGGGGCATTTGCTGACAATTTTTCTCATAATAGTACTCAGTGAATCATAGTATAACAATAGCAAAATAGAGAAAAATCATAAAGTCAGCAAACTGACTCAGTAATATCAGTTACACAACAACAACACAACATGATCATTAGTTTACAAACATTAGCTAAGATTAGCTACCATAAGCTAATGCTCATGTATTTAAGTGAGCAAGACTGCACTTTATAATTACAACTACAACTTATCATTTTTAGGAGGAAGATTGTGTTCATTGTTATGTTTTAATAATAGAGTTCACATAGAGTCACTTCAAATGTGTAAAAGCTTGACAACTTTTTTTTTTTTTTTTTTTTTGAGCTACTTACTCATTCATTCTGAAGCTTTCAACCATATCACCAGGTCACATTACATTTTAAATTTTGTTTAGACCATGTCAGAGAGATGTTGATTACTCAGACTGTGGGAGCCATTGTGGAGGCCAAAATATCTTTCAAAATTTCTTTCTTTGTAATGCATTAGAAAATAACTATCACCACCACAAAGGACAGCCTCAAACAATACTACAGAAATGTGTTAACACACTAGGTCTCAATAAGAAGTGACATATTAATAAGGTAAGATTAAATATTTATTTAAATATTTTGCATTTCATAATACAGTTATTTCTACAGTATGTAGAGTCTAAATAGAGTGTAAATAATAGGGCCTCAGTGGGAATTGAATGCAACAGGCTTGATAGTGTCACCACTAATAATTGTTTAATCTAAGGGAATGCTACCAATATCTTCGCTGGACCTATTTTATTCTGTGTAGATTACAGTTTTTTCTCAGCAGGACTATGTGAAGGCACTGTATTCATTCCAGTGGAACCTCCACCATAACAGAAAACACCTATAAAGGAGCATAGAGATTAATAATTCATTGACGTCCCTGACCGCTCACACTCTGTTATATGGCAGACTTATATTAGCAACGTACCTGTCAACCAGTCCAAACAACTCTTTCTGCGTCATTAAAATTTTAAAAGCTGCTCAGCATGGTAGCTGGGTAAGTAAGAGACAATTACTGTGTTTAATAGAAATATAATGCTGTTTCCATTCAAAGAAAGTAACTGCAAGCCTTGGGGGGGAGGAACGTGACTTATAAAAAAAAATGGCTTGAGGGATGATTTATTTAAAGGGCACTTTTCAGGCTGGGTTCCACACCAGATACTATGGAAAGTCACTAACAGCTGCTGGAATATTTTGTACAGCTTGAGAAGGATAGTAACAGAAAATAGAAATTTAAAATCATGAGCATTCATCTCCCGCCACCATCAATGAAAGATGCATACACAATCGGTTTGGTAATGGGAGATGTTTAAGCTGGTTATTACCATTAAAATCTAAATGGAAATAAAGAAGCAGACCTGATTGTAAAGTTAATGCAGCGTGGATCCATTTTACAGCCACTTTCAATCTCTCATAGATAAACCAGTAGATCACTTTAATTAGACAATGTGTTAATTGACTGCAGGTCCTGGGGTGTGATGTGTCAACATTAGTCTCCATCAATGACAACCTCCTCCAGGCACGACACTATTCACTCTGACCGAGAGTGAGACAAGATACTGAGACAGATTAAGGGTGTGTGTGTCTGTCTGTGCTTCAACGTTCATGCCTTTTTTTTTTTCTTTTTTTTTTGTAACCTGTGTGCATGCATGCAAGTTTGTGTCTTTCTGCTTGCATAGGAACAAGTCTGTCTCTGAATGCTTGCAATTTGCGTAACTGTGACCTTGTGAATATATATCAATGCGTGGGAGGGACAGTGCGTGCTGAGGGAGGACAGACAGGAAGAGAAAGAAAAGAAGCAAGTACAGGCTGAGGCAGAGAAAGAGAGAGAGAGAGAAAGAGAGAGAGAGAGAGAAACACAGCATGCGATCGCTTCATTGATGTCTGACATTATTAGATGCTCATTGCCTGGCTGGTCTCCCTGACTCCCCGTGTTAGGGAAATGGCAAGGGACATCAACATTACAAGGTATCCCACTTGGTTCAGGAAAAAAAAGCTTGATAAGGTCAAGACGCACAGTACCTCTGGGACTTAGAAGTCTTAAAGCTCAAAGCTCAATATTCCTTAAGTAAATCCATAGATATTCAAACTGTGCACTGCAAGAGAAGACAGTGGGGAAAGGATGGCCCTACCTGTTAGGTGGTTACCCAGATAGGGAAAGGGCAATGAGTAGAATAGAAATGAAAATAAATTAAATCGGACACTGGGGTTTACCAATGTAATTAACACACATATACTTACTCACAGAATTCTCTCTTTCTAAGACACTTTTCTTTACACAGATAATGTCGACACCCTTGTCGCGCTGAACAGGAATGGTGGCCAACCGAATGATTATACCCAACTCTCTGAAGTCGTACTGAGGTGGCTTCCATTAGCGCCTTGGCCACCATGGCAATCATACAGGAAACATAATGAGGCTATTAGGTCTGGCGAACACAGTGTTCAAGCTTCTCGTCTGACTGGCTGGAATTCTACTACATCCGTGCTCATAACTTCAAAGCTTTTAGCAGCTGTATGTGATCTGAGACTCGCAGCGTGCTGCAGCAGCAGGTGCAATGCATCCTGATTGGATGGCTTCCTGAATGGCTTTCCTTAATGTGGTGGCGTTTCTGTGCCGAGCACTAGCGAGAGTTTTAACATCATGTGGCACTTATAAGTGTATCTGGTGACCTTTAACTGGAGTAATAAAATGCACTCTGAAATTGTGCTGACCTAGTTAAATCAGGTAAAAGGAAAGAGGCGGATTTCTGTGTATTCAGTCATAAGGGTTAGGTGATTCTGACAGCACTATGTTTTAGTCTGACACTTTTTCCTTAACCATATTTTTCTAGTTAGATTTCAAGCAATGTGCTAAGCTGTTATGCCATTCCCACACAGAACCTCTGTAAGCAAAATGTTGCTTTTTATTCTGCTTGGCTAAAATGTGTGCCACACATTAAGGTAGAAATGAAATGTGACCTACTATACATTATGTGAAACACTAAGTGACACATGGAAATTGAAAGCTTAGACATACAGTGTAAGCATTAAGTGACATAACATGCTTTTAAAACCACAGCACATGGAATCAGGAGGTCAAGAGCCAGAGCCAGAGCCCAACCCCAACTGTTCAGGAACTGCAGCCAAGAGTTTAGATCTGGAGGCCAGTCAAGACGGATTCTCCATTCATGTTTTGTGGCACATGGCTTCTTGCCACGACATCATACTTCCACTGCAAAAAAACAAGGGACAGGAAACAAATTTGTAGACACTAATTAGAGGAGGAGGGTGGGAGGGAGGAGAGATCGAGGGATAAGGGAGATAAGGCCCACTGGAAGGGCTACATTATTTATGATATTCTAGTTTTTTCTCTCTCTTCCTCCAGAGCAGAGGGCCACCATGGTAGCGGGAGAGCAAAGGAAAGAAACAACTTTATAATGTATTACCATCAGTAATTTAGGCTGAGGAGTGAGATGGGTTGATGGAAAGTGAGCAGGAACAAGACCCACCTCTACATCCTAAATCACTGGCTGCAGAGACGATAGTTGGGAATGCTGCACACAACTCTGTCCTTGTTGGTGGGTCTCTGGGCTCTTTCTGCACTATAGGTGGTGCATAATGACCACGGCATGCAAATATCAGTCAGTCAGATTGAGTATTCTACTCAAAATTTTTGCAGAATGTCATGTTCTTTCCAAACAGGAGTCATAAATAAGTTGTGTTCAAAATCCTGCAAAAATGCAGATATCGTATTTGCCGTGTTCCTGCCTGAACATGTGTGTGTGTTTTTGCTGCGTGACATTATCTGCCCTCAAATGCAACTGATGAGAGTCTGCATGTGTTCCTCTGGTTCTCAAGAGGGATTTGGGAATTTCAAACACACAGTCAGCTCTATTGATGGCTTGCCACGTATGACTGACCTGCCTCTGCATGAGATCTCAAGACTTTAAAGACAACTGTCTTATGCTAATTTTCGTAACCCCCCCAGTGGATGGAAAACAACAAAGACGGCGCCATGTGCCATCGTAGATGAAAAAAACATCAAGGGGTGAAAATGTGGCATTCATCAGCTGAAAATCTGACACCCTGTCCTGTGCTCCACTAAATATTCTGATATTTATGGTCCCAGTGTTCTTGAAGAAACATATTCATTGTGATTATGCTATTGAGGGGAAATCTCAATGTTCCCTTAGAAGAGATTAATGTTTCAAGATTAAACTACAAGAGGTACTGCTCAAGCTATTCCATTTTGTATTAAAGCTGTCAGTCACAATGCCATTATGCTCATGACCACTGAGCCTCGAAAATACTTAAGGAAAAAAAACCTAAACTTGTCACTTTGCTGTTGGGATGCTTCAATGGAATGATGCCCATGAATATGATAAATGACAGTTAGTCTCAACACTGATACCTCTACATTGCTAGTTAATATCTAAGGTTAAGATTGCAACATAACCTGTATAAGCCTCAGGCAGACATGAAGACACACACAACAACAGACAGATAGCAAGAGGTAGGGCAGAGAAAGCAAGTTGGACAGGTACAGAGAGAGACAGTAAGTGCATTAGCCTTGTGTACACGCCTCAGAGGACATCCCATTCCCCCCAGGGAACCCACAGCAATGTCAAGTCCTCCCAGAGGTAGTAGCAGTACAAGACACGGCCGACCAATCTGGCTGGAATAAGACTGAGAGAAAGTCTCTAGACCAAAGAGGTTGTGAATTTATTGTCGATGCAGGGGCCAGTCAACCAAACAGCATGCTCGTCAGCCTACTGACATTCATTTACTTTCATATTTTAGGCATTTAGTCCAGGTGAATTTAAATGGTTGAGCAGATAGAGATTCAATATCTTGTCTAAAGGTCAGTGAAACAGGGCGCATGATGGCCACCAATCCAGTCCCTCAAGATCAGTCATTTTATACCAAAATAAAATGTCATAGTGCCAGTAAGTCCCACAGAATGTTACAAAAAATGATTTATATGAACATTTTCTGATCTACCATCTATGGTCATCATTTGGTAAGGTTTAGCCAATTAAAATAGGTTAGTTAATGATCATGGTAATCGTTAAAAGAACTGTATGAGCAAATTAAGGGAAACACTGTGGTCAAAGTTCAGAGAAATCAACACTGACTTTAGTTAGGAGACAGGATGCAATCAAGTCATGCAGTCAAGTAGTGTTCTCCAATGTCTGACTTTGACATTGATGTAGGCACTACTTGGTTAAGGTTAGACAATGGTCAAGCTTATGGTTAAAATAACCACTGGGTCCAGGATATGGAAAGAACTTTGCCAAGAACTTTATGGTTAAGGTTTGGGTAAGATTCAGGTCATGGTAAAAATGACCACTTGTTTAAGGTGAGGAGAAGTTTGTGGTCATGGTTAAAAGAAACCTATGCTGACTGTTGGTTGGAAATTGGATGCAAATTGTCATGCCAAAGTCAGACACCAGGCCACTAATTGGTCAAATTTAGAGAATGATCATGGTTGTGGTTAAAATAACTGTTGCAGAAGGTTATGGAACAATCATTGTCATGTTTAAATAAAAACTACATTGTTAGGGTTCAGGAATGGCTGTGGTCATGGTCAAAAGAAGTTTGTGATGATGGTTAAAAGAAACCAACGTTGAATGTTGGTAGGAAATAGGATGTTAATCGCTGCCTCCAGTATACTTGATTATAGTTAGTGAGTGATCATGGTCATGGTTAATAGAACTTTCTGGTCAACATAGGGACTGTCATATTTAAAGGACAGACTACTTAGTTAAGGTATGGCAATGTTTGTAGTAATGGTTAAAAGAACTACTTGATGAAGGTTATGAAAGATTGTACAAGAATGGGATGGGACACGATCCATCAAGTAGCGTCATCTAGCGTCAAAGGTTGAAAAAATATTGTGGTGAAGGTTAAAAGAAACTAAGACTGACTGTTGGTTGGAGATGGGGTGGAAACAGTGGTCTCCAGTGTTATTGTTGGACACTTTGTGGAATCAGCCACCCTGACTTCCTTAGAGGTTTTGTAGCACAATAACATCATTATGCTTTTGCTGCTTTTACTCCTCAGACAACAGGCATTATTTATAACAGGCATCTTGTCAGTCAAATGTGACCATAAAGATACAAATCATTATTATATTATATTATGATTTCTTGACATTTTAATGTGCATTTAATGGCTGACAGTGTCAAGACAGACAGAGAACATAGGGAGAAAGAGAAGGATGTGCTCTGCAACAGCTGTCCCCTACTGGAACAGAACAGTAAATAGACAGGCAGTAAATAGACAGTTAAGATTAAGGCGACTGAGCTGGTCATCCATCCAACCAGCTAACCATCCTGTTAGCCAGCCACTTATTCTTACTCTAACTTAACTACTGCTGCAGTTAAGTTAGAAGACCGCAAGCTCAATCTGCCTGTCCTACCACCCCATTCATCACCAGAACAAGCCCCAACGGCCAATGGAGATTAAGTAGGAGATCTCTCTTGAGGATGCTCTTGAGGCCAGGCCTGATTCCCTTTGTTTTTTCCCAAGAAAGAAGAAAAGACTTTGAAATAGAGACCTCAGTTGTCAAGATAATTATTAAAGATTTAAAGCTGAGGGGCAGCGGCACACAATAACCTCCTCACCCTCTCTATCCAGTGCACACTCATGCCGTTACACACGCACACAAACACATGCACGCAGACACACACTCACACACACAAATATGTTCCACTCTCAGCCCCACAGTCTTCACTGCGGGTTAAAAAACAAGTTCATACACCATGTCATAATCAGCTCAGACAAGACTGAATATGCGGGATTTTTTTTGTTTTTTTCAAATGGAATAAAGCGGTGGAGCAGCCACAACAACAAATTAAGCTTGTGAAACCACAAAGAAGAGCCTATCGGCACCCTGTGAGCTTACATGGTTGTGTAAATGACTTTGATTCATTTTGTCTCATTATTCTCTTCCTATGAGGGCTCTCTTGTGTAAGAGGGGCAGGAAATTCATCCATTTCCTATGCAGAATGGGCTTGAATGTGTTCTGTGTCCTTTTAGAGGCGAGTAAGCAGTACTGTGAACTATTTACTGCTGTTTAGATTTATACATTAAGGCAGCAGGTTGCCCCCATCTTTGACCTGTACAGTAATGTTTTGATACTGCACGTTGCCCACCTACAAGCGCAGAGCAAGAGAACCTCTTTAAACTCTTATTTTGATTACATATATTTCCACTGAGTCTTAAACTGCACATCTAGCATTCTTTAGGTATTTTTGGAGGTACTGTAGTTATTTCTGAATATACCAAATGTTCTGAAATCATGCTTGGAATAAAAAAAGAAGATATTTTCCTTCATAATCTATATTTTATGTGGGTTTTGTCACAATCTACAATCTAGTGCAGCATTTAATCCCTGAGTCTATGTCATTAGGCTCCATTGTTTCAGGGAGGCACACGTCTCCTCCTTGGTGATAATGCAGATGGGGTAACACTGAACCTCCAAACACTGAACACCCCCCCTTTGGAAAGTCCGTGGTAATGCATCCATGGGTGACACCTTTTTATGTCCAATATAAAAATAGCACCGCACAACAGTGGCGGTCATCCATTAAGTTTAAAAATGGAAAAGGTCCTAAACAATCAGTAAACCCCAATTGATACGGTCTTTTTTAATGCTTCAGTTGAGCCAATTCAAAGATTCAGGGGGCGCATGAGGAGTCATAAAGAGGAGAAATTCATAATCTAAAGAATTTAGGGGCTTATCGGAGATTGAGGAATAATTTATGACTCCCTCCCTCCCAAGTCAATTAATTTGGATGAAAAACCTAGCATCAGTGGGGATGAATGAATCATGCATTAGCATATCTCCAATTCGGTGCAAATAAATCATAAATATTTTTCACACTAAGACGAGGCTATAAATCATGACAAACTAAATATTAAACTCAAAATGCACGAGTCTCAGGGCACGCACTGAAGGCCAAAAGAAATGCTTGAATAGAAAGGGGGGTTTTCGTGCGTAATTCGTGCGAGAGTCAAAGGTCGCAGTCGAATGCAGTTCACAAAAGCTGCTCAGGTCTGGCATTTAGGGAGCAGTGTGGGTCGGTGCGCATCTGTAGCTTCCAATGCACCTGTTAACAGTGAACCACAACTCAGCGGCACGATAGAGCACAAAGTCTCAAAGGCTCTGTGCGTCACGGAGTTCACCCAGCTGCTGAAAATACCCCACTCTCGCCCAAGAGTTCGTGTAAAATGTGGAGTCATGACAAGCGGCCAAATATGCAGAGGGAAATTAAATAATGAACCATGGTTACTTACGCTGCTGTTTTGTCCTGACCAGTAGACCACGGCATGGTTATGTGCAGAGTCCCCCGTCAGAGCGAAAGTGCTGCTGGTCAGCTTGGGATCATCCTGCTGGGTACTTCCTCTCCCTTCGTCCCTGTTCCATCTGAAGTCGGACCTGCCCTGCTTCTGTCCGTCTAACAACGAGCCTCGATTCTCCGGAGCGCTCGCATCCGCACCAGTCCGGCCGGTCCACCTGCTCTCGCTGAACTCGGCAAACTCAGGACCGCTTCTCTTCACTCTCCGGAGCGCAGCATCCTCACCCATCTCGGGCTCCTTTTCCGTTTTAACACTGCCGCGGTGACTTTCTTCGCTGGACCTCGGTGTATTTTCCTCTGTAGTAACTCCATACAAACTGACATCTTGGGGGAACAGGGGGACATCCTCGACAGAAACGCCTGTGTCATGGTCGTCGTCCACTCCAGTGTCTTGGTCAGTAACCCCGAGTTCCTTAAACTCTACTCGGTTGTTTTTTAGGGTGCTCGCTTCCTCTGTCGGGTCAGTGCGCATCCCCAGATGTAATTTCTCCAGGTGAAGTTGAACTGGCGACAGGCAAGAAGCGCAAGTTATCTCCGCCTTGGCATTTTGCAGGGTAAGAGCGGCTATCATCACCCAGATACCCCGAGATAAGTGCAAACCTGGGCAGATGCCAGCCCAAGTCTCCATCGCTGACAGAGATTTGGTGGGGTAGAAGGACCGCTAGAGACCTTATCCGACACCTTAACTCCCTTCTCTCAGGTCGATATGGAATAGCTGGAGCCTCGATTGTCCGTCTGGTTGTTTGGGGGGAGGGAGGAGGGGTGCTCTTCAACGAAACTGTTCACGTCCAAGGATCTTTGGTCGGGAAAGCCACCACACAGGAGGGAGGAGCTGTATCGCAGCCAGCTGCCGAGTGTGCGCCCGGAAGAGAGAGAGAGAGAGAGAGAGAGAGAGAGAGAGAGCGAGACGCTGTCCATGGTGCTGAGTTTTCTCCAGTTCTCTCTGAAGTTTAGATCGCAGACGTCGTCTATGTACAGCTCAAATCATATCAAAAACCTAACATCAATATAGCCTACAGACTCCATATTTCTTACATGGTATAATTTTCTATATAATTCCGTTATAAGCTATTGGGTTTACCCTACAAATGATCCGTTGATTTAACGTTAAAAAAGAAAAAAAACATTTGGGGAGAGTGAACAGATCAGATCTGATGTCATGCTTGTACTGGATTTTGGTGAATCATTAAAAACAGGAGGCCTCTAGCAGTATAGCATGCTGATCATTTTAACAGTTGCAATCAAATAGAATTGCATGTAGGCTGATCATTCCGTTCTACAATAAGAGAGCGTTGTGTTATACCACGATGATATTTAGTTTTGGCCAGAGAAATAACAAAAAATAGATTTTTATGTTTTGTTGTGAAATGAAACCAAAAAAATCGTATTTTTATTCTATTTATAGCCTACTGTAACTTATTCGGTATTTATTTTGCGTGTGAGCATTTAATGCTGTCAAATATACTCTCTGACAGCCAGGCCACTAAACTACAAAAAAGTATGCTTACTGTAGTATTTTCAAAAAGCATGCTAAACCCAAACCGCAGTGCCATTTGATTTTTAGGGCTAGCAATTTTCAATCACGTGATTCAGACGGCTCAATCAGCTTAAGAAAACATTTTCAGGAAGGCATCACATCTGGTTTTGCTCATGCTGATCTAATAGTATTAATAATAAACTAATGATAACAACAATAATAACTTGGTCCCTTAAAATATCCTCTATTATTTCACAGGAGGCACGGTGGTGCACTGGTTAGCACTGTGGCCTCACAGCAAGAAGGTTCTGGGTTCTGGGGCCTTTCTGTGTGGAGTTTACATGTTCTCCCTGTGTCTGGGTGGGTTCAATCGGCTTCCTCCCACAGTCCAAAGACATGCACATTAGGTTGATTGGTGACTCTAAATTGTCCCTAGGTGTGAATGCGAGTGTGACTGGTTGTCTGTCTCTATATGTCAGCCCTGTGATAGACTGGCGTCCCTCGTCCAATGTCAGCTGCCCCCCCCACCGACCCTGTATGGATAAGTAGTATAGATAATGGATGGATGGATGGGCCTTTACAGCTGTCCAGCCAGAAACCAGCAGCCTCCACTGGTCAATTATTTGTTGCTTCTGTCAATGTGGTATGACCATATCTGCAGGCAGCCAATCTCTCCTCTCATACCAAACTCAATGTAATGTGAAGACTGAAGCAGAAGCAGCTTCCTCCTGGCGAGGAGACCAGGTTAGTCTATGGTATAGGAGAAAAAAAAACCCATGGGGCAGAACACTCACTGATGGATTGGGAAGAATTGGCAGGGAGTTGCACCACTCCCAGGGGGAAAATAAGGCAGCGCCTAGAGAGACATGAGAGAGTGCGGGAGAGGAGAGGACAGGAGGGGAGGGGAGGGGGGTTGGATGTTACCGTGCTGCTGCACTCTGTGCATCAAGGACTTGGTGTGCGGAAGGCATGGTGATATAAAGGTGGAAACGTGCGTTTTTGTGAGCGTGAGATACAGAGAGAGTGGTTCCATGCACAAGTAGGTGTTTGACTGTGTATGCTTAAGTGCAGCAGGGTTATTCATTAGCCATCTAGCATGTTGTGTCCTTGTCTATCAACTTGACAGCCCATAAATTACCCATCAGGGGACACTCAGGGGACTTTGCCTGAATTTCAACAAACTTCCAATTGTATCATTGTGAAAAATACAGTTTTGTGGATTTCCAACTGCATCAGCAGAGCAACTGAACACAAAGTCTTTCATTAAAATATCAGTTGGTGGGAATAATCCAGCAATATATAATGAGTAATCAGATTCCTCTGTATTCCACAGAGCAGACTTTCACATTTAACCCAAAGTGTCTTAGTCTGGCAGAAATCAGGAGTCTTTACACCTCCTTGTTTAAAAGGACGTAGGTGTGACTGACAAGGCCATACTTGTTTGTCTGAGGCCTGTTGTTTCCATCCTGGGGTCAGGTCGCAAGATTATACTGAAGGGTCATGAAATGGTTAATAGGTTTGGAAGGGAAAGTTGTTTTTTTTCCAGACTTTCCTCTAATACTTTCCTTGTGAATTAATGATAATTAACTCTTTAAGCTGGTCAAAAAGTATTCAGATAAATAAATCTGTGAAGTAATAATCACGATTTAGTTGAACTTGTGTTACTGTGTGATGGCCACATGTACATAACTTAAGTTTAAAGGTCAGTGAACCCCCAACCCCAAATGTTAACTTGTGCAAATTCACACTTAACACGAGCCAGCTCAGAGTTCAGTTCACACAGGTTAAAATGAACGAGTTTGTGTTCATTGCTCACAATTTTGAATTTTTAACTAAACTCTTTGTCTGAAAAAATAAACTAGTTAATACTCATTTCTTCCCTTTTTTTAAAACGAGCTGCTTTGAACTATTCTTTTCCAGAGGAACCTTCTCACATCCATCCCAGGCCCGAATCATTGCCACATTACTGTGTAGCTGCTTCTATAGAATCACATTACTTTTTAAAGCCAAGAAAAACTGATGGCTATATGTGTATGACTTAAACAATGTAACAGAGAAAGAAACATAATTCAGCTCTATATATGTTTTTTTATATGCAGAAAGTTAAAAAAAGCCTGCATGAATTCTATGCAGTAGTTCAATATCATACAATAGATTACAGGCCCCAATATGTATTAAACAAATGACATATTACATGTTTAATGTAAACTAAACATAAAGTTGCTGGAAGGTGAACTTTTGGATATAGCCAGACTAGCTGTTTCACCCTCTTTATGCTAAGATATGCTAATCAGTTTCTACTTCCAGCTACATATTTAATGCACAAACATGAGAATTGAAACAATCTTCTTACCTAACTCTCATCAAGAAAGTGAATAAAAGTTTGGTTTTTTTTCCCTAAATAAACTATTCCTTTAATGCCATGGTAGCTAACCTGCAGATTGCGATTGACTGGTCGATGTTTGTGACTTTCCCTGCAGCTCCTGAAAAGAACAGAAAAATGAATACACAAATACATTGTGCCTGATTAGTGTTCAGTTTTCCAAGTGCTTCTCTCTGTCTTGTTGTGTTTTTTCCAGTGTAGCAGTTGCTGCATTACAATGACCATTCATGATTGGTTAGCTGTTGCAAAAATCAATATAAAAACATAGTTGAGGCCCCACAAAAGAAGGTGAAAAGGAAAAATTTCCATCCAGAGTGACAAGATTAGTTTCTTTTTACTTTGGTGAAAGTCAAGAGTGTGTGTATGTTGTGCCACCAAAGGCAAGCACTATCCAGAAGAAGAAATCTAGAGTGGCAGCACAACACCAACCACCAGAAACTCACAGAGAGCAACTGACCAAAGAGCACAATCCATGATAGGAAAGTTGATAAGCTGAAATATGAGTTGAAGGCACAGCAATCACTTTTCACAAAACCACCTGTTCAAAAAATGGCTGCGACTGAAGTATCAAAGATGGCATCAAATCCTCACTTCATGGTGTAGCACTTGGCCCTGTGACAGCGAGAGCTGAGTCGCTGTCAGAGGATGTGGATCAACAAGTGTTAAAACCAGATCAAGGCACAAGTGACTTTTTGGGACATGTCAGCAGAGAGAGGTTTCCTCTCCTCACCGCATGTGCATGAGTGTTAGATCCACTCACCTCTGTGAAATGGCATTTTCACAGAAGAAAATAATCAACTCAAAGTACAGGAGCTGCCTGACTGACAGACACCTAACAGACTGCCAAAGATCTGGCTGTCTGTAGCTATGAGCTGAAGTACAATGCATTCACAGACAGTATTCAGTCACACTGACTTCTGATGGCATTGTGAAAAGTGATGCTGCTGAAGAAGATGGGACATAGAACTACAATTAGTCTAATTGCACTGACTGAGAATTTTGTTAGCACACATTACAGTGCTGCTTTCTAAAATTCTAATGGTAGATGTAATAACTTACATGAAGCTTCAGTAGATAAATGTAACAGTTAACAATGGCACAGATATTCTGCTCACTGAAAGTGCGTTGAATTTTTTTTGGCTGGACCGCAACAGCAGGGGCCAGTCATATAATCACAAATGTCCATGAATGACTGATTGAGTGATAGATTTTAGTGATCATAGATCCACTGTTGGTCAGCCAAATGCCATGTAACTGAGTTTGAGTTTCCCAACTGGCCAATGCTCTTACAAAATGAATTGGTGCAAACAGTTGCTGAAGTGCATTTGTCACTGAATTTAGAGACTTTTTTTTTTTCAAAAAATGCACCTAACAACAAATGTAGTGACTTTTTGGACAAACCTTGGCAACTTAGAAGGGAGTCACCATTATTGCCCTCTCTCTATATCAACTGTGTTCAGTGAGTGGCAGACAGGTAGCGCAGCAGTTTGTTACCCAGATGGAGGCTGTGCACTCTGTGAGAGACAAAATAATAAAAATATTGTGTGCTTGTATCTTTCTCTCTCAGTGATCATTTTAAGTATAGTAAATATAGCCAAAATTACATCATGGCCTTTGTTTTTAACTTATGTGTTTGGTGATTTTGTAAGATGATGTTATGAAGTCAGGATTTCAGCAGCAGAGCAGCAGCTTGGAAATGGTATGGAAGTTAACATGTTCTCTTAATGAGCCATGTTTCAGTTTTTATTTTATACTTGTTCTGTTGTCTGACAGCAGAAACAGAAAAACCTAAATGAGAACAGCTTTACTGGGAATTTGGATGTATTAAAATACCTGATGATGTCAGTGGTTAAGAGCAGTTCCACAATACACACGCACATTAACCATATGCGGTCTAGCCATGCCTTTATTTTTTGTGTTGGAATGAAATTAAATAATACATTTAGAATTGAAGATATGATGTAGATATCATAAAGCAAGACAGCTGTGGTCTTTGCTTTCTCATTTGCATTAGTTCAAAAGTTGGACCAAATTATTTCATGTAATTCAAATACAATTAGCCCAAATAAAAAGCCTCAGGTTAGATGCACAATATGGTTTGTCTTTTTCTCTCAGTGCTTTAGGTCTTTCATTTCACCAAGACCAGGGTCAGAGATCTTGGGCTTAAAAAGGTTGGTGACCAATATTTTAATCATTCACAAGCCAAAACAGTTGGAAACCTCTGCCCTTTACTTGGCCATGCCCTATACCCTCTTTGCTCTGAAAAGACTAAAGAGGCCACCACCAGAGAAAAACTTAAGCAACTCAGATCAACATGGAGAAAGGGTCTGTATACCAGGACTGAATTATTCCAGAGTGAGACATGTAATGAGATTTTAATGAAAGTGAATGAAACTTCTCGTCTTTTGTGATGTTGCCATTCATCAATTACCATTGCTTACTAATGGAGTGGAAATTATTAATCCCTTTTAACAATAAATCAGATGGAATTTTCCAATCAATCCATATTCAAGTAAGATATATTCTCTAACTTTGAGGAGCACTGCAGCACAAATGAGATGAGTACATTTTATATCATACTATACACTACATACTATACCTCACACATATATGGAGCTATCTTTACGAAGACGGTGGCATGGTGCCTGGAGACCACACTATAACAGGAGGAAGCGTCCTTGAGCAAGACAATTCCTTCCTGAACTGGGCGTGCTGATCCGTACTGGACCCTGTCCTCTGTCCTTCCTGCACAAGGCAGCTGAAGACTTCATAATGTGATACTGCTGAGGTATAAAGTATCACATTATATTACACTATTAAGTAAAAAAAATCAGACATGATGAACTACAGCTGTGAATGTTACATCTTGTACTTAAGAGTTTGTGGCTGTAAATGATTGTAAAACCAAATATGAGTCATTGTTATATTCAAAGAAGATATAGATGAAAAATAGCCTACTAAAATTAGAGCAGAAAACCCTGAGGAAAATAAAAAAATTCAAAGACACATTCTGGCAGTTAAAGGTCTGTGGTCTAATAATTTGGAGCTTTGATATTTATTGTTGAATTATCTTTTTTCCATATTTTCATTTCTCAACATCTAATAGCTCTAATAGCTGGCTAAGTGCTCTGAGCAGGCAGGCCCCCGGTTTGACTCCTGACCGGGGAGACTCTTTCCTGGATGTCATTCCTCTACGCTCCCATTTCCTGTCACTCTCGAATGTCCTATAAAGAAAGGCTTACAAATGCCCGAAAAAAAAAAAAAAAAAAAAAAAAGCCACCAACATTCTAGTAAAAAAGTACTGAGCAGGGCTCTCCAGACTTACAAGGCCAAAGAGTAGATAATATGAATCTTACATTGACTTAAGACCAAAACAGACAGTGTTAATTCAATAGAGACACCAGAAGCATCCCAGTAGACTGGCTGGACTTTCAGAACAGAGTTCAAATCACAAGGTGTTAGTACCTACCACAAACCATCCAACAACATAAAGAGAGGGGGACATCGCAACGGTGAAATGGCAAGGACAAGTAGACATGATTAGCATATCATCATAACCATCAGATCAAAACTAGCCACACCAACGACAGCAGTCGAAGGGGGTCCAAAGTTCAGGGTGTTGGAAAAGTTCAGTGAGGACATTCATTTCTGAACCCTATGCTCCATATATGACCACCTATTATCACATAAACAAGACCTGCACTTATGGCACCCGTGCAAGTTCCATTTGCTGAAGGACATCATAATTATATCTTATGAAACATATTTTTGAATTCCCTGAAAAAGCTAGCAAGTGAACCTTGACTTTAGAATATTTCAGAATCAAGAATAATAATAATAATAATAATAATAATAATAATAATAATAATAATAATAATAATAATAATAATAAGTTACATTCCCTATTAGATTAGGACTCCGGAGCAGAGACGCACTGAGACAGGTGAGTGGAAACTGAAGACTCTTTAATTACACGAACCAAAAAATAGTCAGGCAATGGAGGCAGGAGGTTGGCTGGCAGGAGAATGGCTGGAGACACAGAGCAAAGGAGAACCTGGAGGCTGGGTAGCAGGGGAACAGCATGCAGGGTGAGAGCATGGAATAATCTGGCAGCAACCACCAGTGAAGATCAGGTTTAAGAGCAGTGAGGCAATGGGCTGAGTGGAATCAGGTGTGCTATTGCTGCAACGAGAGGAGCCAGCCACACCCCCTGCCACACACAAGCTGTGCAGAGAAACAGAAAAGGGAGGGGGGAACAGAAAGAGAACAAAAAGTACAACAACCAAAACATACTACTCAGAACCATAACAGAATATTTAGAATCAAAAAGGCAACAGAATACTAAGTCAATGCCTGTTTTATTTAGGGTACTTATTAGTGCAGAGTATAACCTTAACATACACGTTTTTCAACCCATCTTCTGAAAAATTTCAGCATTTCACAGCCATAAATCATCCCAGCTCTCAGACTGTCACATATTGTCTCACAAATATATACGTGCATATTAATTGATGAGCCAGCTGGTGTGAATTAGTCTTCCTGGTAAATTATCGCTTCCCCACAAACTTCCAAGCAAAACACATCAGACCAGTCAGCAGGTAAAAAAAAAAAAAAAAAAATTCAAAACCGCTTCTACCAAAGTTAATAAAGAGCTTTGAAAGCCAATGAGTCAATCAGTTGAGGTTCAAAGAGGTGCAAATTATTGTCTCCTTTATGCTGAGTAAATAATGCGTAGTTGCTTTGAAGAATGATGATTTATTACAGAACATGATCTCATAAAGACAAAACATGTGTATTAAGGGGAGGTGTTTGACAGGAATCCAGACTGAGGTTTATTGTGTGTTAGCCTCCCTCAGTACTGCTTAAGGGAAAAGGAAAGGAACTATCTCTGTATGTAGGTGTGTTCACAGTTTTGTGCAAATGCTTTTATAATCAACTTCTGTACACTACGGCCTCCAAGGTAAATAAGAAACATTTCTTTTTTTGAGTCTAGAACTTCAGCTTCTCTCATCCTGTTGTTTATTTCAATGTTCTGAACACATGACACTCACTGAAGTTCACAACAGTAATTATTATTTTAAATTCCATTTGTTTGCAACAGAAGAAATATGGTACACAAGCTGTAAGCTGCAATTACATTTGTCTAATCAAATATATTTTATGTACTACAACAGAAAATTGAAGGCAAACAAATGTGGGGTCCTAAATTTTGATCTCCATTCCTGAAAAGGCCAAGTCCTCATACCTAAACAACAAAAATAAAACAACTGTTTAGTGGAAGAAGCAGAACACAGACTCAAGTGAGAGAGTTGAACTGGATTTATTACAAAAGGAATTGTGGCAGAGCAGGTAAAGGTGAAGGCTGGGAGATGAATGGAAGGCGGATAGCAATGAGCGGCTGGGTGGTGAATCCATTGATGGTAAGGCAGAACAGGAGAGATGAATGAGAGACAGGCAGGCGATGAGTGGCCAAGTCAGGGAATCCATTGATGAGGGAAGGCTGGGCTGAAGATGAGTAGCAGGCAGGCACAGGAGGGGTGTGATCTGAAGCACAGGACAAATGCAAAACACAAGGAAACAAAAGCTGGAGCAAAAAACACTAGGACGCCTTGATTTAGTGCCACACAGGTAGACTCAACAATCGGGTGATTACTGACTAGAGAACTGGAGTTTAAGTACTGCAGAGCTGATGTGCAGGGGGAGAGACACAACAAAGTCCAAAGATGTGCAGGTTAGGTTAGCAACTTTAAATTGCCCGTATAAGTGTAAATGTGAGTGTAAATGGTTGTTTGTCTCTATATGTCAGCCCAGTGATAAACTGGCAACCAGTCCTGGGTTTTACCCCATCTCCAGCTAGTGTCAGCCAGGATTGTCTCCAGCTCCCATAAGATAATCATTCCATCATTACATTATCATTATTGCATACTTACCTTTTAGCAGAGCCCCTAGAGTATTCAACATTCACATTTTACTGCACAGAGGTCAATTTAAGTGCTTGAACAAACAACCACTTTTCTGCAAACTGTCTATTAGGAAATTACTGATAACAACAATGTACCTGTGCGGGGTTTGTTGTGACAAATGTTTGTTGGTCAAATAAATTTCATCATAATCATAAAAAAATGAATTATGTCTATACAGTCTGAACACCCTGGTTTATTTAAAAAACAGAGTTGTTCATTCGAAGAGACAAATTATGAGAGAACTATTCTATAGCTTGTGTCTCACCTACAAAACATGTATGTGTACAGCCTGTGCACTAATTGTAGGGTTTCATCAGTAGGAGCTCAAATACACTGAATCAATACAAACAGGGGACAAAGTAAATACTCCAAAGCCTGGGGAATCAAGCACTGTCAGGAAACATGTGACATTTGGATGGGGCTCTTGTGGGTTTCTTGGCACATCAAGCTAAAAGGTCAGGCTATGATAGAGAGTACTTGGACACAAAGCTGTAATTGACCTTTTCCTTTGATAGTAGGTCATGGAATGACATATGCTTCTATAGGGGCCCGGCTTCATTCACTGCTGTACAAATATAATTAGTTAAGTTGCTGTGGGAGTCATTAGGTATTAAGTGTATTAAGCGTAGAGGACAGGGTTCAGCAGTGGGGACTGAAGAGAAACATGATAGCTCTTTTCAGTCTTTATATACAGCTTTGGGGTGGATTTACTGCCAACAAAAAGATCTGAATTTTGAAAATGAGATATTCTTCAATTCATGGGTGTAATATGTTGAGTATTGTGGTCTGTAATCACAAGACTTGCTTTTGACTCTAAATCTTGATTCTATGACATTGCCACAGGTTGTAAGTTTCTGGTGTGACTTGAGCAAGATGAACACATGCCATAGTTAACACAAATATTTTCCAGTCACAGTTCCTCTTAGCCTCTGTAATACAATGACACTGATTATAGCACAGTGACTTCCAACCTTGGACTGTGATTAGCTGACAGGTGTCATAATGAGCTGAGCTAGGATTCCTAGGGCATCTCTATAAATGTCACTCTGCCTTATTTACCTGTTTATGCCTGTAACCTAGCAACCCATCAACAGCCATCAGTTAGGCTATACACACTTGCCAGCTCCATTGAATTGCTACAGTGAGGAAATAAATCATAGCAACTTTGTTCCACCTATTAACTTTGGATATCTGAATGAGCCTCAAATTAGCCGTAGATGGTGGAAGCAGTATGTTCCAGCATGTGTAGAAATTGCCTCCTTTAAGCACCTGATTTTTATTTATTTATTTTTTTTGCATACTAAACATTTACTTTCTCACCTCACCAAGCTTTATTTGTCACAGAAGTCTGAGGAGCTTTTTATTAACATCAGTAATAAACTTTAGAATTGAGAATGTTTGATGCCATGTAACATTGCATGGACAAGTCTAAGAATTACTGGGAGGATAAATGGAAGTGAAAGTGCAACAGCTTGCATCCAACTCTGTTTCACATGCTTATTATGACTAGATGTGTATTTTTATAATTCAAGTCTATTTTTTTCCTCTGAAGCACACAAACTTTGATGAGGTATTGCACTACTTTAAAGCTGCATAGTCAATATTTTTTATTAACAATGGAGAAAATGTGTATTTGTAAAATGAAAGGTGCCAGAAAGACCTGAGGATAATTTTTGTTGGTAGAGACCAAAACAGAGCTAAAAAGGAGAGTGAATGAATCTGTAACTGAACTCCAAATGTTGCTTCTTGTCTACTGGACATGTAAATAGGTAATGGTTAGCTAACACGTTTAGCATATCAACTTCATATGGCATAAGTTGGAAGCAGTCATATATTTATGACGACAAACATCAGTACCATTAGTTCTGATCCCTCCAGTGCACCTTCATAAATCAGCAAAGTACAGAATGAGAGTAATGGTGATTTAATGTGGGGTGGAAGACACATAATTCACTGGAGTTTAATTTCACAACGCACACTTGTTGAAACCAACATTGCTCTGCAGATTACAAATGCTGCTTTCATATTCAATCGATTGAAAAAAACACGAGGTACAGTGGTTACTAATTAAATGTACTGAGCAGCTTTTGCGAGAACTGGGCAGAACGAAGACAGACAAAGAAGTCAAATAAGATGGATGTCCGTTCATTTGCTGCCGCTGGCTTTACCAGGCCACGTTTGTTGAACTGAGCTCATAGCATTGCAATATGACTTTAATGGCACTTGTCTGTTATTACATGTGCAGCATTCTTAAATAAACATATGAGACTGTAATGGTCACTTTGTGCACTTTCATTCAAATCTAACCAGTGAATATGAGAGCAAAAGTGAAAGTAAATGCAACTTTCTCATCATTGAACATCCCGCCTAGCATATAGAGTTATTTCTCTTATCCAAGATCACTTAAATACTCCACATTGTGTCTCTTGATCACTTATCACTTGATCAGACCACCGCTAATTACTTCTTTGCACTATCACATCTGGCAGCCTAATTACTTGCACTGCTTTTGTGTGTTATATTCTTCAAGAGGAGCACAGGTGATGAATGTACCCCTGCACAGCATTGTTTTATGTGACTAATTGTTGCAGCACTGGGGCAGCATTGCAATGAATTTGTTAATGAGTCTGGATGCAAGGACATAGAAGAATTTTAATACTGTAAATATATATACATATATATATACAGTATATATACAGTATATATACAGTATATATATATATGTTCCAGCTCTGTAGATTTTAAGCCCCCCATTTAATAGCTGACAGCATGAGGGGCAGGGTGAATGGTTGCTGTATCGATTAATGCTTCAATTCTAAATAGAGACTGACAGTTCAGGCAGCTACTGGATCCTCCAATGGCTGAGTCAGTGCCTTGTCGCTGTCACAGCTGTGCTTGCCAGTGGCAGGTTTGTTCCCCTATCAGTGGATAAGGATATCCATCTTCACACCTCAGGGTCCTCAGTAGGCACTCTCTCCCAAACGGCCAACTTTGCTAAAACCAGGCAGGGCATTTCAGGTAACCAGCCTCTTTGTGGATGCATTATTTAGCCATACTTCAGGGACATTTTTGGTGCTGGAGTGGGAAACTTGGGGGCAAGGCTTTGAACTTTATCATAGTTCTTTTCTTGTATGTGATACATTTTATGAGTTAGCCAGAATCTCTGGAATCGTTTCCTGTGATGTGTTCGATGTGTTAACGATTCATGAAGAAGTGAAAAGTATGTGGTGACAGAGCAAGTAGTCTGCTATCGGGAAATCAGAGAAGCCCAATTTGAACCACTTTGTCAGCAATACTTGCCTCATCCTCACTGAAGTATCCTTGAGCAAATTTGCTTGCATTGATGTGCCACAGCAGAACTCAGATCATTTGGGACAAGTAGGAAGTTTTCTTTATGAGCATTGATGGAAAATATAATGTTAATGGACCTTAGCATAAGTTAATCAGGGAGACAGCTTCAATTCCCCCAACTCCTTCATTCATTATTTCTGCTATGCCACACCTCTTGGCTTATTTTCCCACTTATTTTATAATCTTGTCATTTTAAAGGCCTCATACTTCACACATTTTGGTGTTTTAATTGAAGTTTTGATATCCATTAGAAGATGTATTTGTGGTTTTAAGAACCAAAAACCATCTCAATTTAGTTTTGCATCCCCTCTCTCAGGCTTCTCTCTGGAGCTCTAGCAAAAATAGGTTGATCAGCAAATCAGACAAGAGGCTCTTAGAAAACAATCAGCCAATAAGAAGAGAAACTGAGCGATCAAATAAAAATATAGCAGATTTCAGGTATACACTTACAGAAACGGTATCCTGCAAGGTTGGATGGTGGGTCCGGGTGGGCTGGGCTTGGGACATGGCTGACAGCAGTGACTGCTTTGTTTTGACATCAGAAAGTTAATTCTGATGGCTCATTTCAAGGCACTGAATATGGGATGTGTGTATTTCTCTGTGGACTGAGCATACTTTCAGAGTATTAATAAAGAACCTAGACTTGCTTTATAATCAAACAAGACATGTAAATCTCATTTTCTATCATATGGGACCTTTAAAATCTAAGAGACAACTTATTCCTGTTTAACTTTGTCCAATCATGTAAGACAAACACCACCAATCCTTTCACTTACCTAAATGGGAGCCAATCACCAGTCCCAAAGCCTTTTATCAGTCACACCTGCAGCTCCTGAGTGGGTACTAAATACAGATGGAGTCTCTATCAACAATGAATTATGTTTTTAGTCTCTCCTGACTGCAATATTTAAGTACACTCACTGGCCACTTTTTTAGGTACACCTTACTAGTACCATGTTGGACCCCCTTTTCCCTTTGGAACTGCCTTGATTCTTCATGGCATGGATTCAACAAGGTGCTGAAAACATTCATCAGAGATTTTTGACCATGTTGACATGTTAGCATCACACAGTTGCTACAGATTTTTCGGCTACACGTTCTACCACCTCCCAAAGGTGCTCTATCGGATTGAGATCTGTCATCTGTGGAGTCCATTTTCATTGTCATGTTCAAGAAACCAGTTTGAGATGATTTGAGCTTTCTGACATGGCATGTTGACCTGCTGGAAGCAGCCATCAGGAGATGGGTACACTGTGGTCATAAAGGGATGGACATGGTCAGCAACAATACTCAGGTAGGCTGTGGCTGCCACTCACTGGATATATTCTCTTTTTCAGACCATTCTCTGCAAACCCTAGAGATAGTTATGCAGGAAAAATACTCTGAAATACCCAGACAAGCCCATCTGACACCAACAACCATGCCATTTTCAAAGTCACTTAAATCACCTTTCTTCCCCATTCTGATGCTTGATTTGAACTTCATCAAGTCGTCTTGACCATGTGTACATGCCTAAATGCTGCCATGTGATTGGCTGATATTAACAAGTAGTTGAACAGGTGTACATAGTGAAGTGGCCGGTGAGTGTAGTTCTGAAGGTAAAATGTGATGATTAATAGGAGGATATTTGCAGAACTAATCATTTCAAGTTCAAAATACTTCCAAAACAGAAATAAGATTTACTGCAAGGCAGAAAACACAATAAACACTTAAAATTGTTACATGCATGGACTTTATGCAGCACACACATTTTTTTATTCTTTCCACTTCCGCTTTTGTCTTCTGATCATTGTTGTATTTAATTCAGGGTAAAAAGTTATATCCCTGATTGCATGACATGGCCTATTATGAATTTATCAAAGCTGGGAAATCTACTTACAAGGAGGTCATACTGCTTGACACCACCACATCTGACATAGATATTCAATTTATAAGACCATCTTGTTACTATTAGCTTACAACTAGCCCAAATACATGTTTATACCGACACAGTCTGACCTGTCATTTTGACTGTTGACATGACTGTAACAGTAACATGACCAGCTGATCCTAGAGATGTGAAGGGAGGGGAGCAGTGCAATGCAAATACAGCAGATTTTTGTCAGACTGCTGTACAAGAAAGTGTTTCCTTCCAACTCTGGCAGTCCTTCTGGCTCTGTTTTATTACAAAGAAAACACGACAAGTCTGCCAATACAACATGACACATCCTCACTCCCGGTGTAGACAAAGTAACAGTCTGAACACTTTTTTTCTGTTTGATTTTGATATCTGTGACTGTCTGAATGGCTCAGAAGTTTGTCTTTTTTTTTTTTTTTTAAAATTCAAATTTCCCTTTGTTTATTTCCAAACCAGACCCCTGTAAACAAGATGAGGAGAAAGTGAGGACACAAGCTGAGAAAACAAAGCTTCCATTAAAAGCCCAAAACACTTAACATTTCAAAACACTTCACACCTTCAAAACTTAAGGGAAGATTTAGTTCAGGATACAAGTTTTTAATTTTCTGAACTTGTAGTTCATAACAAATTTAGTTCCCATGAAAAGACTTCATTCTTTCTATAGTCATATACATGTAAATGTACACTATTGTCTACAGCCACAGATGCATGCTCTGCTTAAATTGGTATCATGGGCTTTTTGCTAGCTCATGAGGCAGCATGTGCTTGTGTTCCTCGATTTCACACAGTATTTTTGCAATACATTTTCAGCATCAGTGCGTCTAAGACAGGTGCCAAGAAGGTTGTAGGGAACAATAACTGAAGCAAAGTAGAATGTTTTGTATTCGGGGCTTTTTTTTATTTTTACTTATTATTTTATTTAAATGTATCTTTTATTAACTATGCAGCTGGAGGTAACTGAAATAATTTACTCATGTTTCTCATGTTTTCCCTCGTGAACAGACCTGAGAAAAAGTCTGCGAAATGTGGTGTATGAGCTTGTGACTGTGTTACAAGCCAATTTCCATGAAATGCTGCAATTAAAAAAAAGAAAAAAGAAAAGACAGAAGCCATTCCTGTCTTGTGTTGTGATAAATGATAGTTGTATTATAGAGTGTGCAGTCTGATTACACAGATGCTCAGTTTCAGGAGACTATTTAACTGTTACAGGAAGTATCAAATGTATTTTCTATAAGAAAACACCAAAACTGTTATTTTATAAGTAGGCAGTGGCAGAACTGCAGACTTTTTGTCCTAAATATGAAACTATTTGGCAGCTTGGTTTCATTAATTATTGATTTTGGGCCACACTCAAAACTCCCACACACACAGAACACAGACTGGTTATAGCTGTAGCTCATTCTAATTCATAAAGTATAATGTAATCACTGATTTAATCTTGTTCCATCAAAGCAAAATATGTTAGCCATGAGTGAAGATGTGTTTAAGTTTGAAGTTTCTCTTGCTAAAGGATGCCTGC
This sequence comes from Trachinotus anak, assembly GCF_046630095.1. NCBI lineage: Eukaryota > Metazoa > Chordata > Actinopteri > Carangiformes > Carangidae > Trachinotus > Trachinotus anak. The sequence goes on along the minus strand of NW_027273870.1, from coordinate 11,179,554 downwards.
ACATGAGTTGATTTATTAAATGACCAAACAATAAACATTGAATAATTTAGTGTGGACATAACAATTTGAGGCGATTTTGTTTAAATTCTGATTTTGTGAACCATTCCAGCAGATTTTAATTCAAGTGCAATAGGTTTTATATAGCATATCACAAATCTCTGAAAGGCATCATCATCATCACATAGTGAAGGAGTAAGCATGCACATCTGCAAATGTTTGTAATCAGGAAAGCCATTCCGAATTATTGATTACAGAGACTCAAGCACATTGTGGTCTGATCAAGTAAAAAACTGTTTGGTTCTGCAGCTTTCTTGCACATTGAGTTAGTGACTGCCATTCTAACTCTCCATTATTGGTAAACATAAACCCATTCTGTTTGTTGTTATCTATGGAAACATTTCATCACACACAGAAACATAACACAGTTTCAATCTATCCATCTGATGTCTTTTATTTATTTTTATGTTTGTAGATTTTAGTGCATGTGCATTAATCACTATTTTTACACAACACAACACAACACAGTGATTTAATTTATTGCTAATTTATTGCTTATAATAAATGAAATCACTATGCTGTGTTGTGTTGTGTTTATAGTCTGGCAGGCTACTCCCTAGTGGCTGAAAGAAAAAAATGCAACTTTAAGTGAATTTATAACCCACTTTGAAAAACGGTGGTACAAATTAAGATCAGTGTTGTTCAGTGTATTATTGTTAGTAAAGGGTTGTGAGGTTGTGAGGGGAAATACATAAAGTGGGCACTTTAATAAGTACACATGTACACCTGCTTGTTAATGCTAACATCTAACAAGACAAACATGTGGCAGCAACCTAATGCATAAAAGCATGCAGACAAAGTCAGCTGTTGTTCAGACCAAACATAGAGTGATTGTTGGTGTTAGACTGGCTGCTTTAAGTATTTCAGAAACTACTTATCTCCTGGGATTTTCACACACTACAGTCTCTAGAAATTACAGAAACAAAAAACATGCAGTGAGTGGCAGTTCTGCAGGAGAGCACACCGTGTTAATGACAGAGTTCAGAGGAGAATGGCCAGACTGGTCCAAGCTGCCAGGATCGAAACAGTAATTCAGACATTTGGCTGCTCTTGTTTTCTGCTACAACATGTAGATTACAGGGTCAGAACGTGGTGAAACAGCATGAATCCATAGATCCACCTTGCCTTTTGTCAGCAATGTAGGCTGGAGGTGGTCGTAGTGGTGTAGGGAATGCTCTCTTTTCTCAATGCCACAGCCTGCTTGAGTGTTGTTTACTGAACATCTTCATCCCTTTATGGCCACAGTCTGCTCACCTGCTAATGGCTACTCCAGCAGGATAACCCATCTCAAGCTTCTTCACAAACAATGATTTCAATACACTCCAATGGTCTTCACAGTCACCAGATTTCACACTAACAGAGCAGGAAAGAAAAGCTGAATAATACAGTATAATACAGCTGCGACCTGCAGAAGACATATTGACTCCAACTGTTGCCAACTCGTTGTACAACATTTATGTATTATTATTGTAAAATTGCTGCGAAACTCATGGTGCTCATGATAACGCCTTTCACACCTGCTGATGCACTGGCATGGAGGGAATTATTAATTTAAAGACACATAAATACAACGTAACATAAGTACAACATGAATAAGAATAATCCACTTCTTACATCTCCACTTCTGAAAAAGCTGCTAGACTATACTTACCAAGGCTCTGAATCTCTTTTTTTCTTCTTTGAGTCTTTTAAAAGTGACGTTTTTAATTGCACAAGCATTGGAATCCTCACCGCTACTGTGCCTTTTCATTTACAATTCTCTCTTTCCTCCTTAGGAGATAGAAGAGGCAAACTGCTTTATTTCAGGGCCTCTGAATAATTGATGTGTAATGCTGTTGTGAAGTGGAAAGCACCTCATAGTGGCTGCTTCAGTGAGCAAGGGAGACAAGGTGCACCTTTTCAAGAATTGAGAGAAAGAGTGGGAGAAGGGAAGAGGAAGGGGCAGACAGAAGAGAAAGGTACTAAAACAAAAAGAAATAGACCACCCTCCCCACCACCTCCACCCCACACGATTACCAGCAATGCCACTGACCACTGATGTTTTTGGCAGTGTCGTTCTGCGGGTTACACAGCAGGAGTGACAGAGCAACTTCTTTCCTTCCACCTGGGTTCCTCCAATGGGGTTTGTTCATTTCTCCAAGCTTCCCCTGACTTGATGTTCCTGGTGTGAGTGGATCATGTTTAACTGCTGGGAGCTGTTTTGACCTGAGGCCTGAGACTAAGTGGGAGATTAAAGTGGCAATCACTGCTGGGCTGAGGAAGCTGGGAATGGGAATTTCCAATTTTTTAATTTCTCTTCATCCAATATTTTTCACCGGCTCAATTCATCCAAAAGCCCACACCCCCGTTGAGGAGGGGAGGAAAGCATTTCGTTCATGGCAGCTCTTAAGATGAGCCTGTGTGTGTGTGGCAATGCAATACTGTATGTGTATATGAATGTGCACAAATGTGTAACTGTTACTGATCATTGAAACTATGACGAGCTTGAGGAGAGCAAGTCTGGAAAAAGGATAAATGAGAAAAAAAAACAGCATCTCTGAAATCTGGTCCTGCCCTTCATGTTAAAGTATAAATATTAATGCAACTGTGCTGCCAACAAGCTTTTAGAACTATACACTGAAACATGGCTGGGATTGACACAATTTGCTGTCTACTCTCAATGCTTTTAAGTGATTTGAACAGATACTGACATAAACTATCACAATCATGAACTTGGAACAAGGGGGAATCTGCTTGGTTGTCCTCAGTCAACTGTCTTTAGATACTAATATATTAACAATAAGTGACAGTTTAATGCGAGCAAATTAGGGTGAGATTAGCGTGCACCCACTCACCATTCTCCACTCCTTTCAGGTTCCAAGCTTGAATTCAGCTAGTATTAGTTCATTATTTTACTCTATAGAACTTGTATATTGGTAAACCGTGTTGTGCATTTACAGTTAGTGTCACTGCATACATTAAGTTTTGGTTTGACTGGGCACAAGACAATAGCAACCAGTGAGGAAGGGGTGCCAGGTAGACATTGCTTTATTTAAAAGTTCCTCTCCAGACGTGTTTTAAATAGGGTTGTCATGATACCAGAATTTCAGTAGTCGATACCAATACCTGTGATTTTCCACGATTCTCGATACTAATTCAATACCACGGTTAAAAAAAAAAAAAACAGAACCCATGTACTTTTAAATTCACTAATTTATTGAAAACTGCTTTAAACTTTCAAGTATTTAATACCACTATAAAAACAAGCAATACTGTGCTTTATGGTAATAAATAACAACAATATTCAACTATTTACATTCAAAAAAGAACAGCAGTGGCATGGAGCTTTCAAGTATATAAAACAAACAATATTCTTCTTCTTATAAATACGCAAATAAATAACAAAACAACAGTGGTGTGGAGCCTGATCTCACATAACTAAAACCTCTAATACCAGGCACTGTTTGCATGTCAGCTTGTTTGTGTCTAGAATTGCTCCGTATTCATCCGCCTCGAATGCAAAATATTTCCACTCGCGACTCTTCGTACCTGTTTCGTCAACAAGCCGACGTGTTGTGCTTCCACTCCCACTTGCTGAAGCCATTGTTATTGTTATTTCAGGTTTTCTTCTTCAGCACCGCTAACTGCTCTGTGCTGCTCACACGCGTATACTGCCCTTGTCTGTTCCGCCAAGAATCGACACGGCTCGCCGAGGGAAAAGTTGAATATTCGGTTCTGACCGTACTAGAAAAAAGCAGGTATCAATGTATTTTTTGCGTGTTGGTATCAAATTGGTACCGGAAGTATCGGTTCTTGTGACAACCCTAGTTTTAAACTATGGAAATACATTCTGCTATGATTTGTTTAACATGGTTTTCACACATAAAAAGTGACAATATTTTTTTCTAAATTATGCTGGAAGCACATCTATTATGCTACACTTACTTCTCATTGAAAAATTCTGGATCAGGCCTTGTGCCCCACCCAGCACCACTGGTTGCACTAGGTTGACAGGGGAAAGTGCAGAGACTATCAAGATGGTTAGTCTAGAAAACATTGGAGAAACTCAGCTTCAGTCTTGACTTGAAGATGTATCAGAACAGTAAGTGTAGTTATTTGTTTATGTTGTTTGTTAGCTTGTAACTGGCAGTGGCTGACACAGTGTTGGTGGCTGTGCCAATGCAAACTCTTGCTCTCTGTACTGACAAGGTTTCAGTGGCCGGTGAAACAGCAGTGCATATCAAGATCAAGCATCAGAGGAAACATGAGAGAACCCCAATCAGACTCAGACTCAGATTAGCAACTGGCAGACATATCATAATGGTTGGCACAGTTAGCATCTTATTTGTTTATGTCGTTATTTAGCTTGTGGCTTGTTTATTAGCTTGTGATTTGTCAGGCAGTGGCTAATATAGCGTTAGTGACTGTGCAAACTCTCACTCTCTGTGCTGACAAAGTTTTGGGTTTAATTTGCCTGCCCCAGTCTGTCCAAATTGACATCATTGGTACCTTAGGTTATATGATGTACGACCCTCTGGCTGTCTGAATCTGGTTTTATGAGACTGTCATTAGCTCACGGCAGTTCGACAGTGGAAATAAACTGTGCTTAATTCGCTTATGATATGTCTTGTCATAAGCAAGAAAGCTTAGGAGCCAATACTGGAGAAAGTCCTTCCTTACATGGAAAACCTCTTATGGATGTTTCAGTCAAATGAACATCAACACCTAATGCCAGATCTAAGGTAAACAAAGCTGTTATGTCATCAGATGACATTCTTTGGAGCAGCTCAGTTAAGAAAAAGACTCTCCAGATACACAATGGCCTCATTTCACGGTTGTACTCTAAAAACAGAAATCAAACCACAGCTCCGGAAAAAAAAAACATCCTCAGCAATGTCACACATGCTAACTTGTTCCTCCTGTACTCTGACTCAAAGAGCTGACAGTTTACAGTGGAAAAACAGATAATTTATCATCACAGTTTGATCAAAGACAATTTCCTATTTTATTCATTGCAAAACCACCAGCCAGGCTATCATTATATACTAGAGTACTTTTTGTTTGCTCTGGCAGACATTTGCACAATAGATGCATGTGGAAAAATGTCTAGACACAGATTACTAGTCACAGCTGACACAAACATTAGAGGAGTAAGTAAATGATACCAATGTTGTCACTGCATCCTCCTGATATCTCTCACCATTTAAAATTAACATTTTGCATCCTACTACAGATCAGAAATTCTGCATAATCATAGATTTTTGGGTGGAGAGGCACAAAATAATATCAATCAAATTAAATGTTTTCAACATCCAGGCTATGAGGCATGGGTGAAGGAGCGCCCAGATGTGACCTGATTTGGTTTGGCTTTAGTTTACAGCACATATTTCTTATAATGAGCAACAAATGATCCTGTAAGAAAGAGTGACTGTGTAAAATAAAGACTAAATAAATAAATTGTCATCTGAGCTCTGTGTTCTCTGTCACGCTAAGCCTGATATAGTATGGCATTACATTTATCTAATTACAGCCTGTGTTGTCTAATGGAGCTATAATAGACCTGTGTTGGTCGTATTAAATATGGTGTCTATTATAGCATAATTTGTAGCATAGCGTCTAACTGTAGCACAGTTTGGATCTGATATGATATGATATGATATTTGAGTTATAATTAGACTATGATCTTGTAAAATGGTGTCTAGAAGTGTATTATTGTCTCCTATTTGATTTCTAGTTAGAGTATAATTTGGTGTAATAGAGTCTACGTAGAGTATATTTTCAATGTAATACAGACATATATGCAGTTTCTAATTCCAGCATAATTTAGGTGTAAGGTGTTTAATTAGTGGATGCCTGTGTTTGTGAACTGTATCAAATTGGACAAAACTAGAAATAATATGTTCATTATTAGACAAAGTATGGCTTGTTACGTCTCATTAGTGCGCCTTAAAATAAAATGCGACTGAAGTTTTTATGAGAGAACATTCATCTTTGGCGCTTTATACAACAATCTGCACTGACAGACAGTGACAGGAACTCTAAATCTTTGAACAAATGTTTTGTCTCTGACTGGAAGAGCTTTCTACTCCTCCAGCAACTCACAGGTCTTCCACTGTACCATCTCCACTCTGCTCTCTGTGTCACTAAGCAGAGCTTGCTAATTATCGTGGTAAGATGGAAGGTGTTGAGCAGTGCAGAGGATTTGGCATGGCCCTTTCTGCCTCACCTTCCTCATGCAGGTTGTGTAATTAACTGCTTAGGATTGTACCTCTGATCTGCCTTTAATTTGGTTTACTCGGTTGTTTGCAGCAGGGCACTTTATAGTAATACTGTTCTTAATATATCCAACCAATAAGAACTAACCTTATCTAGGCATACTGTACTGAGTGCAGTTAGAATTTGAATCATTGTTGGAATGATTCCTTCGGCCCTAAAATGTCCTGGATTTTTTTTTTTTTTTTTTTTTTTTTAACAACGTAATAACCACTTTGCACCCACTTTCCTTTCACTTTCCCCTTGCATTACTGATTTTAATATAGTCTTTGATAACAAACTCTGTGGGAATGCACAGCAGGGATTTCATTGTGGGGGAAAAGTGATGGATTCATTTTCACAGGCAGTTGAAGGATCAGTCTTAATTATTTCAGGTTCTGGCCTTTGATCTGATTCCTGGTGCCTCAGGTGTCTTTACCCATCATTATATTGAGTGTATTTGAAGTGTGTGAGTGTGTGCTTTTGGAGAGTACATAAGTGATAGTTGCAGGAAAACAAACTCTGAAACTGGTTGTTGGTTTTCAGTCTATCCTTGTGAATTCAGGGTTATTTCCAGACTACTGCTATGGTCTAGCCTTTATATAACACAGTCATCAAAATCCATAAATCACCTGCATCCAACACCACAGTTGATATAGTAAGCAAGAGAACCATAGCAGCCCCTAGGCATTAATTTTATATTAATGATTTGCAGTTCAGCAATGCATAGGGCCAAATGGTTTATTTGATTAACAGTTTGCTTCATGCAAAAAAGCACAATGGTAATTAAATGCAAATGAAGTAGAAATACATGGAATCCATATATGAGGCTCCTGCTCCCTGCCATGAGATTTGACTGTGCTGAAGTGTGTCATGTTTCATACCCCTGTGGCTCTCTGTTGAGCCAAAAGTGTAGCTGCAGTGTTAACACTGAGTGAAATGACTGGGCTTTTGTTTCAACATACACAGCATATGTCAAACAGACAAATATGACTAAGGCACTGGTGAAAGGAAGTTTTGCTGCCATCAATCTGCCTTAACACTTTTAACACATAGCCTCTCACTGTATTAAGTTTCACTACACCGCCATACTTTGATACTCCTGTGCTAGGACATTATTGCTTTTTAAGTCAAGATTAGGCCCAACTTCCTGCAACACCTTTGACCTATCATGTACAAAAGGTCCACTGCAACTATAACCAAATCTGAGTTTGTATTGGCTTTTGGCTGAAGCCCAGACCCACCCCTTGGCTCCCTCCAATCATGTTTAAACAATGTCTACGACTTTATAATGAAGTATGATGAAGCCTAAATAATGAGATGACGTGAAAGGCCCTTGTATAGCTTTTCCCAAGCCCTTTAACACAGAGCCCTGACCTTTTTAACTAGCAGAATTAATTGGGCCGGGCTAACCTTTAAGAGGCTAGCTGTGAAATAAGACCAGCATTCCCGGGTCGCCTCATTATACCACACTAGCTTTGGAGTGTGAGTGCTCCTTTTCCCCTATAGTTTGGGGACGAACAGCAGCCAGTTAGTGGCTCAGATGGGGAATACATTTCAGGTCAGTCCAATTGAGCCTGATGCTCTAAGTCTGGTCTTTTAGACTCTCCAGTCAAACGGGTGAGCTACTGTTCACTCTCAGGGAGTGAGTGTTGGTATTATAATGGGTCACAATTCTTTGCATGGGATGCAGCAGTTTAGAAACAGAGTTGTCCTTTCTCAAAGACACACATTGAATAGTTTCCAATTGAACTCATTTATCACAGTTCTGGAAAGCTGCAAATGTAGTATGTGGAGTCCCACAGTATGAAATCCCATCATCTACTGTAAACCGCCATGGTCAGTTTATGATGGAGTATGTCTATAAATTAGACTAAGCTGTAGCTTTGATCCTGAACTGTTGTGGTGGGAAAATTGAATGATATTAGAAAAAAAAACAGACAGGTTTGTGGCAACTTTTCTGAATCCCCATTCCATGCCTGTTATACATGCTGACAGTTCAAATGGTGGAAAGAAACAGCTGTATAAGTACAGCATATAGCAGTCACATTCTTGAAAATAATCAGTTGTTTTCTCAGAGGATGTTAGACTTTGCCTTGTCATCTATTCTCATTCTGATTTCTGAGGCCACTCTAAAAGAAATGAGGGATTTCCCCCTTCAGTTTTCGAAACAAGTTGAGAAAATTGAAATATATTGGGTTCTTGTCTATAAGTGAGGGTAAGTTCAACAGACAGCAGTGGGCCAGACTGTTGAAAAATTATACCCAAGCTCTAGAGTTACATGTGGATCTTTGTTCCAACCCTCACCTTTGGCATGAACTTTGAGTGGTAACTAAAAGAATGGCATCATGGTTGCACGTGACCAAAATGGGTATACATCACAGGGTATCTGGCCTCACTCAAGGGGAGGAGTTCAGGCATCCAAACGGAGCTTGGAGTAGAACCACTGCACCTTCACATTGAAAGGAACCAGTTGAGGTGGTTTGGCCATCTGATTCAGATGTCCCCTAGATGTCTTTCTGTGGAGGTATTCCAAGCATGTTCAACCCAGAAGAGACTCTGAGACAAACCCAGACCATGCTGGTATGATTGTACACCCTATTTGGCCTGGGAAAGCTTTGGGATCCACCAAGAGAAGCTGGAGGAAGCAGCTAGGGAGAAAGGCCTTTGGGCTACTTTGCCTGCAACCACTACGACTCAGACCCAGATTAGAGTCAGGAAATGGATGGATAAATGGAAGCACACACTAATCCATGTCAGGGATATTTAACTAAAAAGTCTTTTTCAAATCAAATACTCTACCCAGGTCAGATCAAAAGGTACTGTAGGTCTTAAAACTTGGTACTTTTCTCCTTCACTGAAAACAGTACTTTGGGCCAGCCTGAATTTATGTTAGTTATAATTTGTACATGGCAACACGTTGTATAAAAGAAATCCTATCATTTTCTGGCTATCCCAGTTGCTGGGACTGGAATAAAGTTCCCATTGAAAGCCTCAGAAAAACAGGTTACAACTAAACAAACTGAAGATACCATGTTGCTTTGTCATCTCAGCATATCACACAGAGAGGAGAAAGTAGATATTTCTGCTGTCTAGTAGGAGAGAAGAGCCACCTGTGTACGACCTTGAAATGCATCAGACAGCTTTGCACAGACTGAACTACTGAATATTTTCAACACAAACCTTTCAGATTTTATCTGTGGATTTTCAGCTCATTCAGCTAAGTTGAATGTCTTCCAGCCAAATTATTCTTTATGTTTTTCTTATTAATTTTTTAAAGCTCCCATATTGTAAAAAATTATATTTCCATGCCTTTTTTGATTATAAAGCAGGTATAGCTTCTCTATTAATACTGTGAAAGTATCAAAGCGCACAGAGAAATGCACACAGTCTGTATTCAGAAACTATGCTTTAATATGAGCCATCAGGACTTCTGCAACTTTGTGATGTCACAACAAAGCAGTCTCAGCCATGCCCCAAGCCCAGCCCAACCGTACCCAATATTCCAATCTTGCAGGATTTGTTTTCTTTGAATGTTTACATAAAATCTGCTATATTTTCATTCAATCGCTAAGAAAACACTTAGCGAGACTCAGAGCCTCTCTTCTGATAGGCTCACAACCTGTTGTTACTAGAGCTCCAGAGAGAAGCCTGAGAGGGGAGATGTAAAACTAAACAGAGATGGTTATATTCAACACTCTGAATAAAACACCAGAAAAGTATAAAATATGGAGCCTTTAATAAATCAGATTATTAGTCACTGCATCAGGTTCAGCATTTAAGGTAATATAAGATAATTTAGGTACACATAATTGCAATTCATATTAAGACTCGTATGAATCTACTGCAGTATATATAGGCAAGGTACTTGTATATTTTCCCTTTTGTTTTCAAATCTGACTTACTGAGTTTGTAACCACCAAAATTTGACCTACATCCAGGTTATTTCAGAAATGAGGTCAAAAACAGAATTCTCTAGTCACATAGCAGTTAGGTCAGCTACTATGATACCAAAACAGAAACTACTTTCTCTGAATCACCCCACACCTGTGCAACAGAGCAGTGCACGTTGGTTATATAGTCCGCACTGATCAGTTCCACTGAGAGAACACCAACCCAAACAAGGGACATCTGCTTTGCCCACTGGCCAGACATATTGAAGTTGGACTGGAGCTTGTCCAGAGTGAGGTACTGTGTGCTGTACATCTATTTTTATATTGTGCATGACATTTAATGTTGGTCTGCCAGTGTGTGGTTTGTTTTTGACCTGGAAAACGAACAGTGCAGCTACAGTCAGGAGTGAAAAGTGCAACAACACTGAAAATATGTGATCAAACCATGGAACATTATATCTCAATTTAATTTATTATGTAGCCCTACCAATTTAGTTTGCATTGTAATTGATAGGAACATTTCATAGATAAATTATAGGCACATACATGTTAAAGATATATCTAATCTAATATATCTCGTCCTCATTTCCTCTATTTTATTTCTCTAGTTGTTATTCCAACTTCATTTCCAGCCCTGGTTACAGCTCCTGATTCACTTAGAAAAAGCTGAAATCACAGACAAGATGTTGAGGCCTTGTGTTGAAAATATTTCTGACAGTTGAGTCAGAGACAGTCTCTCCTACCAGACTGCAGAAGTATTTACTTTTACTTGTCTGTGTTGCATCTTGAGAGGACAAAGTCACAGTGTCACTTCAGTTTTGTGCAACTTTTTTCAAAGTCCTTAAACAAGAAGTGTGTTTCAGCTGCACAAACTGCTGTCTATAAAGTTACTGTTTGCAATATTTGAAATCTGAATCTGTTCCTAAATTTGATGTGAGGCTGAAGGAGTTACATACACACCTAGAGGATATTTTGGACAATATGTATACTAGAAAAGAAGAATATTTAACTAACTGGCAAGTGTCACTGTGCCACTATCAACACTATCGACTATCAATGACTTGCATAACTTGTCATATGTGAGGTTTTTATTTTGTTTGTTTTTTATTAGTTGCCATTTATTCTTATACAATCAGCCAAGAAGCTGACAAGATGGTGTATACATTGTAACTTCACAACACACATAGTAATACCTTACCAGCCCACTAACTTTTTCACCCCCTGTACTTACATGTGACAATTTAAACCAAATAAAAGGAAACATCAAATTGATCTGGGTGTGAACCCTTTTTGTGTTTTAGACTTTTTTGTTTGTCTGTGGTTGAGATCATCACACAATTCTCACAAAAAAATTCATGATACCGATATAGCTGTGATATCTATAGAAAATATGAAAAATATAATAGTAATGATAATGCTATAAGTACATTTTTTTTAGCTTAACTTTATTGTTTATTTGGCAAATGAATTAGACTCAGATAAGAGCATAGGGAGGTGGAGAGAGAGTCTGTAACTATAACTGTACAAAAGCAAACAAAAGATCCACAGGACCCAGTATCTGCCATCATAATATTATCATGTGTATTACAGGTCATCCACACCCTCCAGCACCCATGGGGCTGGCCGACCAGCTTTAACCAGCTTTAGAACCACTGATTTAGATAAACTTTTGCTGTCCCCATTACTCCTTTTGCTGTCTCTTTAACATTACTTTATCCTACTACATTAAAAACAGCTTTTTCCCCTTGAACGAAGTGTTGAGATTTATATTTTGCTCAATAATTAATGGAATCATTTTAGGTAAAAAAGGAGGTAGATCCTCCCTTATACTTGTCCATAATGTCAAATATGGCACTAAAGGCCAATATCAAACATAAATAAGCTTAGAAAGTAAATCTGTTATTGAATGATTACACCCTAATTCAAGAGATCTGTGATGTGTTCTTTCTTTATTTACTCACTTTAAATTACTCAAAAATTCAAGGATATCTGGAGTGCTACAGGATTGCATCTAACTAATCTACCTGTTAGAGAAAGTGCCTAAAGTGCCTAGTGGCAGAACTTGTCAGAAACAACAATAATGTCATCCTCATCCTGAGTCAAATAATAGACTCTTCACTGAATCCAAACTGCTTTCACCTGCTTGTGATTTAGAGATGTTTGGATAGCCCTTGCCATAAGGAAAGATAACATTATCACCATAGCTATTGGTATTTAAGTGGTTCAAAAAGTAACTTGTGTGGATAACTGCTGATAATTGTAAAAAGTCACCCATAGCTTGCGACTGCATATTGTGTGTAATGCACTTGTGTTACCATGAAAAATGAAAATGACCTTTTTAATATTATTTAACATTCATGGATAGAGTTTGATTTGCCAGTTTAATCCCCCATAATAGCATAAGCTGCATTTTTTTCTGAGACAGAAACACAGAAACATATGGTACACTGAACTTGGGCCAGCTCTTAAGCACAAACTGCACTTCTGATGAAAAGATCCAACTACATGCAGTTTTTATTTTTTTTACAGTTTCACTTTAGTGGCAATTTCTTTGTCCCTGACAGGTGGTAAAATGGCAGTCTGCATTAACAGAGTGATGTTTAGTTTACAGGGTATTAACCAGGCTTATCCCTGCAGTGTCTGAATAGCTCCTTATCCTTACTAACCCACCTTTTGATTTTATTTTTTTTTCCGAGGGCAATTCCAGTTTCAAGAAGATGACCTCTGAAAAGGCTTAACAAGCCATAACGGTATCAAACACAAACATACATTTTGCTAAATATAGGACTGGCTGCAGCTGAAATAAGAACTTCAAGCTCCCAGAAAGGTGGCTGATAGTTGGATGTTCACTGAGTTCCTAACAGCATGTGAATGAATTCTTCCACTGCATGTGCTTATTACTTTATTAGATGATTCATGCATGATTCATCCTGGAACAGTAGTATTTAAGGGGTGAATTTTGCCTGACTAGGTAATTGCACAGTAGATATTGTCTTTCCAAACAGAGAAAAAGCTCAGTTCTTTTGCATTGCCGGCCTAGTAAGTATTTTTCATTTGTAATTACATCCTCAAGTGGCACGCTGACAGTCTTGCCTGCTAAATTCCAAGAACCACCCAAACATTCTAATCAATCCACCCTCAAATTGTATGCCAGCTTTTGTCAGGACAATTCAGCTTGAAGAAAAATAAAAAAAAAGTACAATTCTACTTTATATGCTAAAGATTTAGTCTAGGTAAGATGCCTTATCTATATGCAAATTATAAGTTATCAACTTCAATAACTGTTGAACGAGGTGTCTCCAAACATGCTATTGCCTTCATTTGTCAGGCTGCCAGGGTGGCCCAGTTTTTAAATGCAAAGCGTTCAATCTTGAGGGAGATGGCAGCAAACACAGACAAATAGTCTGTGGAAGAAGGAGAGGATAGTTAAGAGCACAGAACACCAGTGATGATAATGAGCCTTGTTTGTGTTGCCCACTTCATCTTTATAGCAAATGATAAACCAACTAGTCAAAAGCAGATGAAAAACACCTCTGTAATGCTAATTGAAACAATTTTCTCTTTGTGCAGTGAGGGGAATTGTGCAGTTTTAGAAAAGAAGAGGAAGTATGACCTTGAGAGGATGCTGATGCTGTCCAACAACCATCTGCAACGAAAGACAATAATAGCAGGCATTTTCTTCATATATTGTTGGCCCACTTCATATTGTACAGAAGTTATTTTGTATAGCCCTAGGGCAGTTCCTTTCATAAGACTTATTGCTGGCACAAAAAGGCAATGGCATCATGGAGCTTGCAGTTAAAATATGGAAATCACACTGGTACTTAATTTCTTTTCAAATGGCATCATCGGAGCTGAAACTGAGGCTGGCTGGAGGCATGAGTGTTTGGTGAATCACTGGGTGTGGGTGGGAGGATAGATGGAGATGGAGAGACCCACCCAAAAGGTCATTGTTTTGAATCTAAAATCTAAAATGAATAAACACATTCTATCTCTTCAGCTACTATTTGACTAACAATAACTATACATATGCTGATGTATTAGGCACTAGGAAAAGTAAAAATGAATTTGGGACAAATCAGACACCTTCCAGACGGCGTTGCGTGATGGATAAAATCAAAGAGACTGTCCTGTAAAAAATTAGCCCATAGGTCATTTCTGCAGCAGATTACAACTACCTATAGTTACATAGTTTTTGTTGTTAGGCGACATCAAGTGGCAGTATTAATAATGACAGGAGCAAAGGGAAAAGTGTGGTGATGTAGTTTATACAGCAACAGTGTCCACATCAGGAGGAGTTTGGGGTGGATGGATCAGTCAACAAAACACAGGAATATGAAACAGGAGAGCGGTGTTCGATTCCCATGAGAAAATGGCAGTTTATGTTGTTTCCATTATCCGTGACCTTTAGACAAAGTTATCCGCATTGTTATTATTGTAACCATGACAACAAAGATTGTCTAATGTTGAGGAAGGACTTATTTTAACCCAAATCACCACCTTTCCCAAACCTAACCAAGTAGTTTTAGTGCCTAAATCTAACCAAGCCAGGACTGTTATTGTTGTAACCATGGTGACACTGCTGTCAATACTGTCTGCATTAATATTGTAACCATGACCACCAAAGTCCAGTAGGGGAGCTATTTCAGGAGACACTCCTACAGGTCGCATCAGGGGGTTGTGTAAGATGACCTGTGTGGTTGTTCGGGTTGGAGGACTGGTTGGAATCACAATATTGTATGTTCCCTTAAACTAGGCAGCAATAAACCTGCCTCACCATCCCCATTAGAAAAGGAACAAGATTGTAGAAGTCATCATTCCCTCTTAATTTTTGTATTTTCACTGTTAATACAACTTTTCATGTGTCCAGCATGTCTGGATTTAGAGCACATTTCTTCAAAAGAGTGCATTTTTACCCCTGTGTGCATGCTAGTATTTTTTGCATTGTTGTATCTGGACACATATTTCTTAATGTTTGTGTTTTCATTATTTTAAGTGTTGTGCTAATTACTGCATATGTGGAGCTGGTTCACAATTACTCTTTTTTTTCTTCTGTGAAAATGACTGCGTTCTTGACTAAATAAAAAGCAGGCAAATATAAAAAAAAATATATACAAATACATAACCAACCACAACCTCCTGATGTTATTTTTATTGAACTACACAAGCTTTACTGTGCTTTTACATGATACAAGAAACAGTATTTCCACCTTGAAATGGGCTCTCTTTGTAACATCCCATCCCCTTGTCCTGGACATACAGGTTCAATGAATGGGGTATAGGGACTGGGTCGCCAACACACGCCTGCTGAGAGGAGCCTGGCTGCCTATTCTTCCATCTGTCTGCCTGCAGAAACTCTATCCATAAAGGCAAATTGTCACAGAAATCCAAAAGGGATTTTCCAGCCTTTTTGAATGTCAGGCAGTTGCATACATCTAATACACTTGAAGGCAAAACTGATGGGATCCAATGAGTCTGAAGCAGATGATTTGACTATAGCTCTTAGGGTTTCTAAGAGCTATAGTCCTTATCTGGTACTCCTCCCCTCAACAGACAGCAACTGTATAAACATCTCCTCCAATCGTCTGTGCTGCAAATGCTCTTATCTCTGCTCCACTGCGTACCTTCTCCCTTTGCTCACAAAATT
Source organism: Trachinotus anak (assembly GCF_046630095.1). NCBI lineage: Eukaryota > Metazoa > Chordata > Actinopteri > Carangiformes > Carangidae > Trachinotus > Trachinotus anak. The sequence continues at coordinate 11,163,726 of NW_027273870.1, read as the reverse complement.
GAGCCACAATTCACTAGACTGCACGTTAAAGATTTCATCCTAAAATGTGATATGTGATATATCAGTTCTGAAAAAAGGCTATTTTTGCTATTAACACATATGTGTGCACCCCCTAAAAATATTACTGCTTTGTTCATAAAGGTCAAGGCAAGGCTGACAAAGTAGGTAATGTTCCAAAATAATTAAATTGTAACAGAAGGTGAATTCTGTTCAAATTCTGTAAGGTAAATGTAATCATCTCCTTTTAAACCCCTTAATATAATCACTGATACCAATGGAGTTTTGCCATTAAATGGCCCCTCAGAAATGTTTTAAGAGCTCAAATCTGCAACAAAATATCAATAGCATAAGGAAGATTAATGCTTCAAAGTATTACAGACGCTTAAACAATAATTCTGTTACAGCTGAGCACTGGCTCAAATTCCCTGCATGACTCCTGCATGGATTATTAACAAAGGTAGTGTTTATCATGGTCCTGGGCTCTCTGGAAAAAAAGGGATAAATGTGTTTGTACTGGTAACAGTGTAACACACTGCATCACTGTAATTGATTATATGCAGACAGGGCCAGGGCATAAAAGAGAGAAAAAAAGAGAGTGACCACCCTGGTGCATGTGTTTGAAATGCTCACACATTTTAAACACACACTGCCAATGTGTACACACAGAATTTATACAGTACATACACCTACAGACATACACAGCTCACAGTAGAAATGATATGAACTCTAACTGTAAGACATATAAGGCTGTGTACTTCTTGTTCTCTGTCATCTCCGGCAAATATTCTTCAACAGTCCCACAGAAAACTCTCTTCACAGGTATTTGTTTCTCTGCGTTTGCTGAAAAAAATAGCAAGCAGACATATGTTAGCTGCCAGCAGAAAGAATGAACTGTACAATGTTGTCTGTCAAAATGTCAGTGTTTTGAGTAGGTATTGTTGCTTACTGTACTGCACAACTGGAGAGTGCTGCAGTTTTTCTTTCAGCAATGAAACATTCGGGATGTTGAAGTAAGTATGGCAAATTAAATGATCAGACAGATAAAATACATTATAACACCCTGATAACGATATAGTTCCAAAGCCATAGTGTAATGAGCACCCTACTTAATGAATCATATAATTATTACACCCCAACCAAGTGAAATGAACCAGAACTTCCGGGTTCTGTTCCAGCAAGAGAGAGAGAGAGCAAAAGAGAGACAGACAGACTTGGACTCTGGACTTGTTGGTAAATTTTCATGGGAGCTGTAGTTTTTCTGTGAATGAAACCCAATAAGACCCAGAGAGTACTGAACAGTATATACTAAAAAAAAACACTTGCCAACCAAAAACCATATCTTCCACATCTACAAATTGTTGCTGACAGCTGACATGGCAGAAAGTAACATCCATGGGAAAGAAAAATGGGAACACGGTTCACCCGTTGGCCATTTTCTTCTGACATCACGCTCAGAGTAGGAAGCCAGTTTAATGTCTGATTAAAACCAGTGCAAGAATGGCGAAATGGCTGAAAAAACTGACTTATTTACCACCAGTTTCATTTTACTAAATTAATAAATGGGCTGATGACTTTGCGAGGATCACAGCAGAGCAAGTGTATAACTGCTAACTAAACCATTTTATAACATTTTTGTTCTGAAATGAATGGCCGCTATTCGGCTTGTTTCTGATAGGGATCACATTATAAGTAATATTAAATGACAAAGTCAGGAAACAAGTGACATATCACAGACAGTTTTGTTTTGATTTCAGTCCGAGTTGAGGATAGCATTACCACCACTGTCAGGGGAAAGGCAGACCCTAGTTTGCTAAAAACCAGTCTATGGTAAAAACTAGCTGTCAGGGTTTAGGTAACGGGTTAAGTCAGAGTCTGAGCTGCCACAGAGGTAAAAAAAGAAAGATTTTTCAGGGCTCCACTGACAGTTTCAGTGTTTGATAAAAAGGTTCAGTATCAGTATCATATTGGAGGAAATATGGACTGGAAACCACTTCCATATCCTTCTGGGACTGCCCAGTACTGCAGGGATTTTGGCAAGATATAAAAGAGGAGACTGAAAAAACTATGAAAATTTCCATCCCGATGGCTCCTGTGTTGTTTTTACTTGGAAAATCACCCCAAAAATCTAACATGTAGAGACCAAAGACATATGTATTATGTATGATATATGATGAAAAAATGAGAACTGTAAATTGGAGGAAAATTGCTTTTGCCAACGCAAACTCAATCGACTTCTACACAATTCTACACATTAGAATATATGACAGCAAAACTACAAACATCAACTCAAGTTCTGTTGTACTTGTCTAAATGCTAGAATATGGACAGAAAAAAGTCAAGTAAAGTAAAATGAAAATGGAAATGATCATTTTTTAACTTCAGTTTCTAGCAGCAAATACTGTGGTGTAGCTTATTTGTCATAGATTGCAATGAGTTGCAGAAGCTAGTGGAACAGAGTCTGTCTTGGACATGATGTCATGACTTCAGCTCTCTGAACAAAGCTGTAGAGAGACGTGTAGCTTGGGAGCAGCAGAGAATTGCTGGCCTCTACACCCTCCTCCCTTGCCCATATTATTAGACCAGGAGGAGGAGTTCAAGGAAAAATGAATAAATTACAGACCTCAACCACATTCTTTGGAAGTGTTAACAAGGTCACCAGCTGAAAACCGAACACACGCTTCCTACTAAGACACTTCACTCACTACACACAGAAGCTTAATGGTCAAGTGTTAGAGACACAGGATTAGAACCTAGAAAAAGCCATGTCACGCATGCATCATTCATTACTGTGTTTGTATGGTCAACATTAAGGATACTTAATATGCAAATAAAGAAAATTTTCAGTCCTCAGTGTGTTTTGATTTCAAGTATTCAATAAAAATTTGAATGAGGAGTCAGGGATCCATAGTGCAAATTCAAGAAGGAAGACAATCAACATTCTAATTCATCATGATTTGGGCTGGAGACCCAATCATGACTCCCTGATGATTAACACTGAAGGATATTACTATTATTATCCAGTTATTTCACTGAAATTTGTTTTCTGAGCTTTCCTTTACTCCTGGTCTTAACTGAAGGATAATTAAACTAGTTCACCATTTTAATCTCTCTGCTTCCGCTGCAACCTATCTAATTTTGCTCCTTCACCCGTCTACCACCCCAAGCCACCAACTTCCCATCTATAGCTCTCTGGAGGGGATCCCCAGTTGGCTGCAATTTATAGGGGCCTTTCCCTATAAATCTGTCTAATTGAAGCCAGTATCTTTTTCAATGTATAAAGCCACTGCAAGATGTTCTTCAGATTAAACTACACTTTTGACAACAGTTATATAGTGCATCCGGAACGTATTCACAGCGCTTCACTTTTTCTATATTTTGTTATGTTACAGCCTTATTCCAAAATGGATTAAATTCATTTTTTACCTCCACCTTTTTTTTACCAAAATTCTACACACAATACCCCATAATGACAAAGTGAAGAAAGTTTGCTTGAAACTTTTGCAAATTTATTAAAAATAAAAAACAAAAATATAATATGTACATAAGTATTCACAGCCTTTGCTCAATACTGCCTTTGGCAGCAATTACAACCTCAAGTCTTTTTGGGTGTGATGCTACAAGCTTGGCACACCTACATTTGGGCAGTTTCTCCCATTCTTCTTTGCAGAACCTCTCAAGCTCCATCAAGTTGGATGGGGAGCGTCAGTGCTCAGCCATTTTCAGATCTCTCCAGAGATGTTAAATCGGGTTCAAGTCTGGGCTCTGGCTGGGCCACTTGATGACATTCACAGAGTTGTCCTGAAGCCACTCCTTTGTTATCTTGGCTGTGTGCTTAGGGTCGTTGCCCTGTTGGAAGATGAACCTTCACCCCAGTCCGAGGTCCAGAGCGCTCTGGAGCAGGTTATCATCAAGAATGTCTCTGTACATTGCTGCATTCATCTTTCCCTTGACCCTGACTAGTCTCCCAGTCCCTGCTGCCGAAAAACATCCCCACAGCATGATGTTGCCACCACCATGCTTCACTGTAGGGATGGTACTGGCCAGGTGATGAGCGGTGCCCGGTTTCCTCCAGACATGACGCTTGGCATTTAGGCCAAAGAGTTCAATCTTTGTTTCATCAGACCAGAGAATTTTGTTTCTCATGGTCTGAGAGTCCTTCAGGTGCCTTTTGGCAAACTCCAGGCGGGCTGTCATGTGCCTTTTACTGAGGAGTGGCTTCCGTCTGTCCACTCTACCATACAGGCCTGATTGGTGGAGTGCTGCAGAAATGGTTGTCCTTCTGGAAGGCTCTCCTCTCTCCACAGAACAACGCTGGAGCACTGTCAGAGTGACCATCAGAATCTTGGTCAACTCCCTGACTAAGGCTCTTCTGCCCCAGTTGCTCAGGTTGGCTGGGCGGCCAGCTCGAGGAAGAGTCCTGGTGGTTCCAAACTTCTTCCATTTACGGATGATGGAGGCCACTGTGCTCATTGGGACCTTCAATGCTGCAGGAATTTTTCTGTACCCTTCCCCATATCTGTGCCTCAATACAATCCTGTCTCAGAGGTCTACAGACAATTCCTTGGACTTCGTGGCTTGGTTTGATCTCTGACACGCACTGTCAACTATGGGACCTTATATAGACAGGTGTGTGCCTTTCCAAATCATGTCCAATCAACTGAATTTACCACAGGTGGACTCCAGTCAAGTTGTAGAAACATCTGAAGGATGATCAGTGGAAACAGGATGCACCTGAGCTCAATGTTGAGTGTCATGGCAAAGGCTGTGAATACTTATGTACATGTGATTTTTTTTGTTTTTTATTTTTAATATATTTGCAAAAATTTCAAGTAAACTTTTTTCACTTTGTCATTATGTTCTATTGTGTGTAGAATTTATTTTGAGGTAAAGAAATAATTTAATCCATTTTGGAATAATGCTGTAACATAACAAAATGTGGAAAAAGTGAAGCGCTGTGAATACTTTCCGGATGCACTGTATTTTAATAGAGTGATAGATAGTTAAAATTTTAGCGGGCTAAACAATGAGGAAGAACTAAAATATAAGGGACTGATCAGTTTTGAGACCATATAGAGATTCACCCTCTTAGAGCTTGAATCCAGTAAACAAAACACAGCATAGTAAGTAAGAGCACACCTACCTTATTCATACAGTCTGGGTCTATTAAACACAAAACAACAAACAAGCATGTATGAGTCACTTAACACATAAAGCAAGTAAACTTAATGGCTGTATTGATCTCAGGGGAAGGCCATTGTTTCAAAACTGACATGTACATGAAATCAACAGATGACAATTTACAGTACCACTCAGAGCTGAGATGCACTGTTGTGCCAGTACAGACTTCACAAGAGTGAGCTCAGTTCACAAAGGTTAAAATAAACTAGTTCACAATTTTTAATTTCATTGATTTATTTCTTCTTTTTTTTCTCAAACTACATGAATCTTCTTGTGACCAACCTTCACTTGCAGATATTTCAAAAGACTGGCTGAATGCTTCTACTTTTGATGTGTCATTTCAAATTCGTTACTGATGTGGCTGTTTATTCAGACCTTGCAGTGAGATTTTTTCTGTTGGATTTTGCACTGATTTGTTCATAAGAGTAACAGCTGGGTAACAATTTCTAGAAACTTTCATTTTTACTCTTTATTTTCTAGAAACATTAAACAAACAAGATATAATATATATATTTGTATATAGATATAACATGTTATTCAGTTGCTGGAAGGTAGATTTTGTTTTCAGGCTTACTGTTTCCCCCTTTTCTCTGTCTTTATGCTAAGGTAATCAACTCACCACACTAGATTCATGGTTAATCCACAGACATCAGAGTGGTATCCATCTTTTCATCTAATTCCCATAAAGAAAGCACATTAGCATATTTCTCAAAATATAAAACAATTTATTCTAAATGGATCTCAATCAGTCTTTTTTACCTGTCATTTAGACTGTATCAGTTCTTTCAAAGAAACTTCTTTAGAAATGGGAAAATGCTTACAGAATAATATCTTCTTTTTCTTCTTTTTATCTTAAACTCATAAAATAAACTGAAATAAATAAGTGGGCACTTAATATGTATAATTTCTCAAACCTCTTGCCTGGAAAAGGAAAATGATTATGACATGATGGAATCCATTAAGCACAGCATTATCATGAAAGTATTATTGTTATTAGTCGTAGAATTATTAGCCATAATATAATATAATATAGTATATAATATTTATATATATATATAATAACAATATCCATTGTTAAAGGTTTTTATAGCAGTACATGTTTTCCTGCTATTTACTACTTTGACTTTACATTCCATGTCTTGGTTTAAAGTTGAAGCGAGAAATCATTAATCTGACTGAGGTCATTAAAGGATGTGACTGTGGAAAAATCAGTATTGTCTCATTTAGTGCAAGAGATAAGAGTGTATACACACACACACACACAAACACACACACAAACACACACAATGTTGCACACGTGTACCTATTCACAGACAACCAAGGGTATGAAATCAATCTCAATATTCATACATAGCTTGGATAATTTCACCACTCATGTGCTTAGAGAGATACCATCAAAGTGACGCTCACATGACAATAAAGGTGGCGCGAGCAAGAAAAGGGCTGATTTTACCTGAGACATGTCCTCTTCACTGGATGGAGCGAGGCCCTGTAGGACTCAAGGTTACTCTCTATCACTGGGACAAATCATTATGGCGAGACGGGGAGACAAATCTAGAGAGCCTGGTCCCTATTCCCCAGCATCACAGCCAATCTGTTTATAGGTTTTCTAACGATCACAGCTCATGGATGTTGTCATGGCAAGGCGAGCTCTTTTCATCCCCCTTCTCTCCACACAATTGGCTGTTCAGCACATTTATAACATCAAAATATATTTGGCAGCTCCCCTGGTGTTGCCCTCTCCTGTGCAACATGCACTGACATGCAGCATGTCATAAGAGGGTGTCCTTCAAAATGCTCACTGTGCACATGCTTCTCAGTGCTATTGCAATATTCACAGCAAAAAATGTTTTATATTAGCGTTTATATGGTATTGAAATGCTTAACTGACAAAAAAATACAGACTAGTTCCCTCTCTGTGAAAGCCCTGACTCAGTCTGCAGAGGTCTCATGTGAGCCTGGCTACATATTACACTGCAGTGTCAGATATGCTGCAAGCTTCTTCGCTGAGGACCATTTAGTAAATAACAAAAAAAAACTAAACAATAAAAAACAAATAAAAAAAAAGCACAGAGCATTTTCAAAGACTTTCTAGCATTCCTTAACTTGATATTTTCTCCTGCATCAAAGGCTTTGCAATTAACAGGTCATTTGTATTTCTTTATTGCCGACTTGGCAGGTGCCTGAAGTCTGTTCATTTCCTCCTGAGAGAGCTGTGGCTGCGCTCTCCCTGACGCCTCTATTGATTATAGAGGCTGATAGGACTGGGCCATCTGGGAGCCCGTTCTATAAACCCAGCACACTGTTTGTTCCCTCGTGTGCTGGCCAGGCTCTGCTCTGTTCTCGACTGGAAGGTTATGTGTGGGGTTCATTGTGTGTGTGTATGTTTGCACATGAAGTTAGACAGTATAAGGTAGGAAAACCAAGTCAAGGATAATTTGAGTTGGGTGAAAGACTGCAGGAGAGAGAAATAAAGAGGCAGAGTAAAAAAAAAATCTCTGCTTCTTCAGTGTGCAGCTGCCACCAACATTGCTGGTGTCAGCGCCTAGATGTTTTTCTTTCTCCTCTCCTCACTTTATCTTCTTTCTTTCTTTAATGTCCTTTTCCCCCCCGTCCTTCCTTTCCCATTTTATCCAATTTTTTTCTCCCTTGTCTCTTCTCCCATCCTTCCTCCTCCCTTGTGCTATTATTACCAGCCACATTAATACCAGGTGTGTAATTAAAATGATTCTGCTCTATTTGCTAACATGGACAAGCTCATCATTATTAACATACAGTAAAAAGTGGCAGATTCAGGTCAGCTATTGGGAAGAAAAACATGGTGGTGGTTAGGTTATATAGTATGAGGGACATATATACAAACTGTACTTACAAACATATTGTACATGCAATACAAAATCCATAAAGGCAAATATCCAAAAGACAGTATAGAATAATAAAAAATAAAAGAATAATATCAATAGAGGGTATTTTTTTTCCTCAGTTGCTCCAATTAATATCTTGTGCACACAAATTAAGTTATTTATTAGTAATAAATAATTGGTAATTTATTAATTCTAATGAACAAATTAACAGAACACGGAGCTTATCAATACTATATGTCAGTGTCATTATCAACAGTATGTTTTAATTATTTGCAAGAGATTTTGAATGTTGTGTCTAACAAACTATGTCCAAAGCATATCAAGTTTAAAAAAAAGTGCAATAAACCCAAGCCACTCATTTAGATTAGACTGCGGCTTGAAAACGTTCATTTTGCAGCAGCCTAGCATCTCAATTTGGGTAAACATAAATACTAAATTAATCTCCATCATATCACTTTTGTTCAACTATAACATTAATTTATATAATCATTTTCTTCACACCCTTTTTTTCCAGGTAAGATCTAATAACATTTCCATTCTATGGAATCTCCCCACACTTGGCCCTAAAAAAGGACATGATATCATATTTCTAGTGCAGGTAAAAAATAGTGTGCAATGCTACAGTTTTGTAGTTTGGTAGTGTGATAATAACGGTACAACTAAAAAACTAAATGGTAATGAAACAGGCTCAAATAATAATTTCTACATTTCTAAATACAGCCAATGAACTGAGAATGCTCACTCTGTGAAAATCTACAAATTTGCTGGAGCCGTCTGGTCCCACTAAAACACAAATGCACACTTGGATTCCTCCTTATGGGCTCAATAATAATAGCTCTATTCAATGTTGTGAAGTAAAAAGTACAATATTTCACACAGGGTATGTGCTTAATTTCTTTCACACATTATGGGCTCAGTAAAACACAAACATGAGTTCACACATCATTCCTATAGCTGATTGCAAAGTTATTCTGTTTTGTACCCCCTGTGACAGTGACTGTCACAGTTTTGCCTCACTGTCATGGTAGAATGGATTTCATTTAGTTTACCACAACCTGACTTGTTGGTGAGTAAGTCCAATTACCTTAGTAATGCATTATTTATTATACTTATTTATTTTTACTGCCGATGATGATAGAATAAATGACACATTGACACATGTGCTGACACATATGTTCCTTTACTGTAAATAAATGCAATTCAACCTCAGTCTTAGCTTTGGTAGAGAGCAGGAGGTCTTGCTCCCTCCCCTGCCAAAGGGATTCAGCAGCGCTTCAGTTGTTCATCTCCGGAGTTGGTCCAATGCACAGCTCCATTTGTAGCATCAACTGTCTGAATGCACAGCTTGTTAACAGCTCCAGGCCAGCGCGCTCACTGTGGTGCAGTGGGGACACAGCAGGCCCACTGGCTCTACTGGCTCAGCCTTAATGGTCATCATAGCAGACAGGTCGGATTCTGGTTGGAGAGAGAGAGAGGATGGGGAGATGGGCTCAACAGATGAACAGGACAGGCTTAGACAGCAACAGCAAGATGCATCTTTGATGATATTAAAAACAAATTGAAAAAAACATACCAGAAATGGATGTCTTTCTATCAAAATACTGATATCTAAATAATTGTGCTTGTCCGAAATACTGATGTTTCAAGAAAAGGCCAAGAGAACTGTCAAATTAATGTGAGCTCTGGGCTAAAGGGTTCTAAGGAAATATAGTAAATGCTACAGGATCAGAAGAATGTGAAGTCTGTGTGAATAGGATTTTCTGCATAAAGCCAAGTTACTGTACTTGCCTATCTCTAAGAAATGTAAGACAGAACATGACCCTTGGGAGCAAATATAAAACTAAATTTCTGAAAGGCGAGTAGGGGATGTAGGGTTTGTGGGTTTGAAAAACAGTATAATGTGATATTGTGCCATTCCTATAGCCATATTAGCAGAATGGAATGGAATGGGAATGTCGTCTCTATGTTGGTCTGTCAGCCCACCACTTTGGGCCAGACTGAGATATCACAACAACTACTAGATGGATTTCCAAGAAAATTTGTACATTCATATTACTCTGGTGAACATTTGTGTGACTTTGGTGATCCTCTGAGTTTGCTGACTTTGACTGGCTTTCCTCTAATTTTTCCTATAGCACCATCATCAGGTCATTTTTTTAAAATCTGTCTAAAACTTGGTTTATGGCTAATTACTTGAAAATGTTAACATACTAAACTAACGTGTTGAACATGTCAGAATGTACATGTAATAGAAATTACACATGTTTAACATCAACATGTTCAGTGGTCAAAGCACCATTGTGTCTACGTACGGCCTCACAGAGCTGCTAGCAAGGATATAGAGCTTAGTCTTTAGACTCTTGGTCTTGTTTTAAGACTAGATTTTCTAATTACTATCTATGGTATACTTGTCTCAAGGTATAGAGCCAATATCCATAATGTAATGCAAAATCATGTAAAATTATAGTATAAACTTACAGTATTGTAACACTTTTTAAAACATAAGGTAGACTACAAAGTGATTAACAGACCATAAATAAAGGAGAGTATGAGCATAAATAAGAGACAATAATTAATAAAACACAAAATATAATACACTCACCAAACATTTTATTAGTAACACCTGTACACCTGCTTTTTCATCTGATTATCCAATTGGCAAATCATATGGCCAGACTACAATGTATAAAATCACGTAGATACTGGTCAGGAGCTACAGATAATGTCCACATCAAACATCAGAATGTGATCTCAGTGACACATTGACTCTGGCATTGTAGCTGGTGCCAGACAGGCTGGTTTCAGTATTTCTGAAACTGTCTCTAGAGCTTACTCAGAGTGGTGTTAAAAACAAACAACATCCATGTGCATCTCTTTATGGCCACAATTTAATTATCTTCTAATGGCTACTTCCAGCATCATAATGCATTATATCAAAGCAAAAGTCATCTCAAACTGGTTTCATGAACACAACAACAAGATCAGTGTACTTCAATGGTTTCCCTAGTCACCAGACCCAAATCCAATAGAGCACCTTTGGGATGTGGTAGAACAGGAGATTATCAGCATGAATGTGCAGCTGACAAATCTGCAGAAATGACTCATGTCAAGATGGCCCAGAATCTCAATGGACTGTTTCCAACTTCTTGTGGAAACCATGCCACTGAGGCTGTTTTGAGAGCATTAATGTGGTGTTCCTAATAAATCACTTGGTGTGTGTATGCAGACATTCATTTAATACAAAAATCTCTGCCTGAAAAAACAGTAGCACATCCCTCACAGGAAAAACATTGCTGTAAGCATAATACACTGCATCAAAGATGTATGTGGCAAAACAGGAGTAGTAAATGTACTTTACAGGGGAATTTCTAGAAAGTTTGGATTTTTGAGCTGCAAAACAGGATAAATTCTTGCCCCACAAATTGAGAAAAGAGTCAAATCTTTGGTTGTCAGTCCAAAACAGCAGTCCTAGATCGTGACTGTGCGCAAATTTTGACTTTGGTGACCAAAGACACTTTGTCAAAAAATTTGCATCATAGTAATCTCAGACCAAGTTCTCCCAATCTGACCTGCTGTTACAACCCACCTTAATTGTACAAACCACGCATTCAGAAAACTTTATTAAGAATTTTGCCAAATACACTCATCAGTGCAGCTTTGTAATCAACATTTTTGCAACGCTTTAAAAATAAAATACGTTTTTGAGATTTGGTTCTGGATGATTGCTCACACTCTCTGACATGCCTCAGAAGTGAAATTGTATTGTCTGTTACAGACTGCAACCAGGATTATTTTCACACAGTGTGACATGCAGTAAACCTGCAAAACTACTGTTATCGATGAATTACGGTGAATAAAGGGGACTTAAAGGTCCCATATTTTACACTTTGCAGGTGTTTTATTTGAAATGGTGATATCCATAAGAAGATATATTTGTGGTTTTAGCTACCAAAAACCATTTCAGTGTAGTTTTACCTCTCCTCTCTCAGGAGCTCTAGCTAAAAGAGGTTGGTGAGCCAGTCAGAAAAGAGGTGCTCTCTTCTGATTGGCTGACTATTCTATGAGTGACTGAATAAAGGCAAATCAAATCCTGCAAGGCTTGGTGGTGGGTCCGGATGGGCCGGGTTTGTGGCAAAGCTGAGGGTGGTGACAGCTTTGTTGTGATATCACAAACTTAGGGAAGTCCTGACAGCTTGTTTCAAAGCATTTAAAGACTGAGAGCTAATACTTTCACAGTATTAGTATAGAACTTAGACCTTTTCTTCCTTCACAGCCTGTTCCAGTGGCAATGCAGCCTGCTGACCCCATGTCCCCACCAGAGGGAATTCCATCACTGAGGAATGAATAAAGTATATCAAAATGAAAAAGTAAGCATATTGCAGTGCCAGAGTCAAAAATTTGAAAGACAGAGTAAATGATGTGATGATGCTGTTTACAGTCTTCAGGCTGGATCAGATCCACCTCCAGCAGGAATTGAACAAACACTAATGGGTAAATAGAAATGAAGTTTTGGAAAGAAATCCATATCCGCAACAGCCTGCAGAGACAAAAACATCTTTGTAACGTTGTAATTAACATAAAGTTACTCAGCCGTGTTGAAGTATATGCAGCACAGCAGGAGAGAGGCCACAGTGGTGGCCAACATTTGTTTTCCGAGGAAGAGCGAGACAAAAAGTAAAACAAACAGCATCTGTTAACAAAGGCAAACTGTATGACCCACTTAGAGCTGGGCTCTGAATGCAGAGGTCTTCTCCTCTATGTTCTCTGCTCTCTGCACTTCAAAGTTGCTCTCTCATTACTCCCATTTGAACTGGGCTGACAAGACGCTCTGCTGGCTAAACTGACTCTCTACTTCGGCTCGGCTTGTTTTCCACTGCATGTTCACACCGCTCCAAGACCAGATGGAACTGAACATGGAGTGTTTGCGCTTTCAGTGGGGGTTCAGACATCTGTGCCATGCTTTGTGTTCACTTTGAGCATCCATATTGGCTTAAGAAAGCTTTGATACTGAAAGCAGCAGGCACAGAGCCACCAACAGTTATATGTAGAGCAAGAACAATCATAAATTTGTAAAGTCAAGCAATTAGCATGGAAATGGAACCAGGACAATAGTCCTTGGTGCTAAGTGGAAAACTGAAAAAAAGTACCCACCTGGCAGCATCCAGGTGGGGCTAACAACCATGACACAAACAAACTAATTGACTCATATTTAAAGAGTGGTGACATGGGTGTTGAGGTGCTGCCTTGTTGCTGTTATGTTGAGAGAGAAAGCAGGAGACAGCAGGAGGGAGAGAGTGAGAGACGTAAAATAGAACAACTCCCAGGGGCACAAGTATTCATACTTGCAGGGAACAACAGAAACTTAAAAGGGATTGTTGAAGAAATATATCAGCCATTAGCTGTGTAGAAAGTGGCTGCTGACAATGAGGAAACTATTTTCCTTCAGCATACCACTGTCCCTAAAAAGGGTGGAGTAAGCCCTGTGAAGGAAAATAGTCCAGGGTCAGGGGAGGAGGAGGAGGTGTGTTTGCAGGTGCACGGGTCCTTTGGAGAAGTTATAAACTGAATAGGAGGTCTTCAGCCCAGGTTAGTTTATTTGGCTCTCGAAAATTGCCACCAGGTACACAGTGAAATGAGACACAATAACAAGCACTGGGTTTACTTCCCCTGAAAATGATCATGGGTTGTGGGTTCTCTTGCAGGGACTGTCTGCTGTGGACAACCAACGAAGTACATATTTCTGTCCATGCTAAATGTAATTTTAAAGAGTAAGCTTTCCTGAGTGAGACAACCTGAAAGATACAGCTAAAGTGGCAAGAAAAAGTAGGGGAACCTTTAGGAATTACCCCCCATTTATGTATAAATTTGTTCCAAAATATGGTAAGATCATCACCCAAATTACAATAATTAATAATAATTGTGCTTGTCCATACTGACTGGTGAACATTTCTGTTCACACACCTACCATATGCAAATCATGTTGCATGGCTGCATGGAGCTGACCTGTCCTTTTTCGTAACAGTTTCCTCAACATCCTCTCCAGCTGCACTCATTGTCTCACCCCACGCCTCTCTTATTGTTGATGCACTGAACACCACATCTGTTGGTTGTTTGCATGTCACTCTCAGTACACTCCATTATGTGTGCCAGGGAGGGATCAAGCTCGGGGTTTGTTCATGAAACCGTGAAACTATTGGAGTTTCTATTTAAGAATTTTCCTATCGCTATTGTAGCAGATATCTCTGGCCTGACATCAGTCATAAGCCATTAAAGAAGTTCATAGTAAGGACATCTGGCATTATGGACCCAAAAATGTCACACATCTTACACTTCCTACCATAAAAACGGCTTCAAATTGAAGTTTTACAGTAATCAGAATATCATCAATGTGAACATGGTTGGGCATCTGGCACACAAGGTAACATACATTAAAACATTCACAATTGTGTCTTTATTAATATCATAATCAATGGACTACTGTGTAATCCACATTTATCTATTATCAGTTTTAGGAAACATTTGTTCTGTTGTTTGATTAATTAATCAGTTGTATTAGGTTTAAGGTTTTGGATGATACTAGCATGATTTCCACATTTCTCCAAGGCAGAAGACAGTACCGCCCCTGAAATGTGTGCCAGCCCCCAGTGAAATAAAGTGGGATCACTTGTTTGCACTTGTTTTCCTTTTTGTCATTTGTATCTGCATGTTCTTTATTCTTTCTTTTTGCCACATTCTCAAATTTACTTTTATTAATTTGTCTACACAAACAATCTCAAAAATCAAAACTAAGTGCCAACATTTTTGTAACTTTTTAATCATTATCATGATTTTGTTTTGAAGATTTCTGAAAATACTGAAAATCCCACATTGTCTTTTTTAAATATAAAGCAGGTCTAGGTTCTGTATTAATACTGTGAAAGTGTCAAAGTGCTCAGTTCACAGAAAAATTCACACAGCCCTTATTCAGAAACTGAACCTTTAAACAAGCTCTCAGGACTTCTGTAACTTTGTGATGTCACAACTGTCACCATGCTCAGTCATGCCCCAAGCCCAGCCCATCCAGACCCACCATCCAATCCATTTTTCATTCAATCATGCAGAAAACAGTTAGCCAATCAGAAGAGAGTCTCAAACCATCTCCTCTGATTGGCTCACTGACATGTTGTTACTAGAGCTCCAGAGAGCTGCTATTCTCCTCAAAAGTTATCTAGTAAAAATTAACTACCATAATTAGTACTTAATTAACTGGGGGTTTCTGACCATGTTACACTCATAATAAGTTTAAGAAGATACTTTGGTGAATTAGACTTGTCAGTGACATTAAAATTGATTATTATTATCTATTTTAAAGGAAGGATTGTCAATGTTCATCAACAAACTTAAAGCAAAAGCTTCAAAAGTACATTTATTACAGAAAAGAACTGTATTAAATTCAATAATGTACAACACTGGAAAGATGTATAAAGAAATGTAATTGAGTACTTGAATCTCCAGTGCAACATATTTTTTGTTAGAGTAGAAATGTGAGACGTGAGAAACCACAATATAAAAAAAATATTTTGTCACTTGGTGCAGCAGTCTGTACAGTCCAGGAGTAAAGTCCAAATTGTAAAAGAGTAAACGCTGCCTTTACAGTTGGGCAAGATGTAACAGTCCGTAAGTTGAGTGTAATGCATAGTTAAAAATGATATTGCAGTCCATAAGTAATGGCAGTAAGGTGCCAAAATTCCAGCGTGTGAGGCAGCTTGGGGAAGGAAGCTCTTCTGAACTCTGTTTAGCCAATTATAGACCTATATTCAACCTCCCCTTTATTTCCAAAATCCTTGAGAAGGTCGTTGCAAACCAGTTATGTGATTATTTGCACAGGAATGGTTTGTTTGAAGATTTTCAGTCAGGTTTTAGAGTCCATCATAGCACAGAAACAGCTCTGGTTAAGGCTACCGATGATCTCCTCATAGCCTCAGACAGTGGATTTGTCTCTATACTTGTCCTACTAGATCTTAGTGCTGCATTTGACGCCATCGATCATAAGATTTTATTAAAGAAACTAGAGCATATGGTTGGCATTAAAGGAACTGCACTGAGCTGGTTTAAGTCATATTTGTCAGATAGACTCCAGTTTGTTCATGATCATAATAACTCTTCCATCATCACTAAAGTCAGTCATCGAGTTCCACAAGGTTCTGTGCTAGGACCAATACTTTTCACTCTATATATGCTTCCTCTAGGAAACATTAATAGGATTATTAGGATTAGGATTATTCCCATTGTTACGCAGATGACACCCAGCTGTACTTATCCTTGAAGCCAGGTGAGACTAACCACGTAGTCAAGCTTCAGGTGTGTCTTAAGGACATAAAAACCTGGATGACCAGTAATTTCTTACTCTTAAATTCAGACAAAACTGAAGTTATTGTAATTGGCCTAAAACACCTCAGAGATACACTATGTGATAATATACCGACTCTGGATGACATCACCTTGGCCTCCAGTGCTACAGTCAGAAACCTTGGTGTCATTTTTGACCAGGACTTTTCCTTTACTTCACATATTAAGCAAGTCTCTAGGACAGCCTTCTTCCACCTGCGCAATATTGCTAAAATCAGACCCATTCTATGTCTAAAGGATGCTGAAAAGCTAGTTCATGCATTTGTTACCTCAAGACTGGACTACTGTAATTCTTTATTGTCAGGATGTCCCAAAAATTCAGTAAAAAGCCTCCAATTGATCCAAAATGCTGCAGCATGAGTACTGGCAGGGACTAGGAAACGAGATCACATCTCTCCTGTGTTAGCTTCTCTGCATTGGCTCCCTGTAAAATCCAGGATTTTAAATCCTCCTCCTCACCTACAAAGCCATTAATGGTCAGGCACCATCATACCTTAAAGAGCTTATAGTTCCCTATTTTCCCAATAGGACACTTCGCTCTCTAAATGCAGGTCTACTTGTGGTTCCCAGAGTTTGTAAGACCAGAATGGGGGGCAGAGCCTTCAGCTATCAGGATCCTCTCCTGTGGAACCAGCTCCCATTGTGGGTTCGGGAAGCAGACACCCTCTCTACCTTTAAGACCAGACTCCTGGCTCAGCAGCCAGGAGCCTGGTCTACTTGTATGTGCTTTTATCTGAGAAGAAACAAAGGTTAGCCAGAATTTCTTAAATTCAGACAACAACAAACAAAAGAAGCAACTAGCTGGGTGTCATAGTGGAGAATTTAGCAGCTAAAGGGCCATATATTTTACTCAAGAGACCAACAAAAAAGCAAAGAGGAGAGTGAAGGGCAGACTCAAGTTCACTGAGTTTTTGCATGACTCCAAATGTCTGCAAACATTGCACAACATGTCCTGGATGTGTAAAGTTAGGAAATATTTAATTGTTTAATTTTTGGCATTTATAAAAGATAAGGTGTAGAAATACAATAAAGTGAGCCACAGTCCTAGCATGACCTCTGGTTGTGGAGCCCAGGTTGTTATAAATCCCTTTAAGAGTTCCAAACATTTATTTGTAGGTTCCAATTTCCAACAGTAGGCTCTCACCACAGTCCAGGCTTGTCATCTGTGGGACGAATAAGGACAATCTCTTCTCGTCACTCTCTTGATCTCCAGATTGGGAGCGGGGAGGCAATTCCTTTGTGTTGACAAGCAATGGCATTCCCTCTGAAGAGAAAGAATCACACTTTGTAATGAGCTATCCTGCCCAAATAGGCTCAGGAGGACAGACAGAAGAGGTAGCAGTGTGGGAGCTGACACAGGGGTATAATGGGAATTAAAATAACCTGCATATGAGAGGAACATCAGAAGTATGAAAAGCTTCTTTGCTTCAATATAAAGTAGTTACTGTTGCTCCTAGAGGCTTTTAACTTCACATTCAGTCAGTTAGCACTGTAACAAAGCCTGGATAAAGTTCATTTTGCACTGCTGACCAATCCTCTCTTAGAACATTTAAATGCTGCAAAGGTATTTAACTCAATGCTCAGGTTGTATCTGGAATCTGAGGAGCCAGGAATTACTGTGTGATTGCATCTGTATACTGTTACTTATTTCCTACACTTTGCACTGTACAGCAACCTTTAAATATTAGATGAGGAACTGATTTAATTCACTAGTAAACAATGACAAAAAAGCAGTGAATTAGACTATAAAATGCCCCTGAGGCAATTTGATTATTCCAACCATTAGAAAAAGTGTTTGTTTACAAAAGATATGAACCCACATGGGAATGCTTAAAAATGCACTAATTAATTATTGGCAAATACGATGAGGTCCTCTGAAGTGGCACAGTGATTAGTTGTTTCATATTAATTTTTTATCCAATTGTATACACAAGTTGAGAGTGATGGACTTTTTAATTTCTTGCAGAATGAGTCTTAATAAGAAAAATGGACACCATGGCAGCCTGCAGACTGTAAAACATCATTCAAGTGGATTATAGTTAGACAAGTTCCTGAGGGATCATCAGTGAAAATGCTGTAAACTGGCTGAGAGGGAAAATTTAAGCAAGAGTGAAATTTTCACTTTCAAAGTCTAGTTTTTTTAAACTCATCTGAGTCACCTTCAGTTATCAGTATGCACCAACAGCAATAAGTGTGGTACTAACAATTGTGTAATAATTGTAACAAAAATGAGAAGCAGTTAGCTTCACCTCTTCGGCTACATTCAGGCAGCCCTACCTTTTTGATTGATTTTGTCAAGACCCTATTCAGCTCAAAATGATACCTACAGGCTGAAAAGTGCTTCTAATTCAACTGCATGTTTTTCAAGATTTTTTTTTTCTTCTATCCTCCTATTTAAACTTCTTCTTCCCATATGAACCATATGGTAAAAAGTTTTAGAATTTAAGCACTGACTTGGGACACTCCTTTGATGCTTTTTATCAAGTTTCATGCCTGTACCTCAAGTACTGTTGTGTCACCAAGAGGTCAAAGTTAAGGCTGCATTAATGTATGTAAATATCTACAAAATCAGGAGGTAGCCCAAAAAAATCTGGTGTCTTTTGACCTCTAGGCAGCACTGCAATACGAAAATGCGCATGTTGCCTTATAACTGTTGATGCATTTGCCTTAAAATCTAAATCCCTGTGTCTTGTAATATCATAGCGGGATCCAAGGTCGAGACATGGCAACTTGTCATGTCAACCTCATTGATGTGGTCGCCACTTAGAATATTATGTAAAAATTGTTTTTTTGCTACTCCTTGAACAGCCAATTGAAAATGTTAGTGAAGCCACCAAACAGGAATGAGGTTATATATCAACAATGTAGCTTTTATGACAACATTTGTCCATTCTTTACCAAAGTTGGCAGACGATTTTCAGACCAAGACTCACAAAAGTTACCACATGGATTTTTGATTTGCAAAAGCATTCAACCATAACAGCAGGTGTCAAAGTTGCCAAACAAGAAATCAAGTCATATCTCAGTCAATTTTTAATCAATTAACATGAAACTTGTAGTGAGTGCTAACAGCCATGCCCATAATGACATGATGTTTCCATGGCAACTCTGATATAGCAAATTCCGTAGAATTTACCGTAAAATACTGGCAGCTGTGGTTGCCAGAATTTTACCATAGAAAATACAGTCACAATGTATGAGACATTACGGTATGCTGTTTTGGCAACCGTAAATTTCACAGTAGAGAACTGTTATTTGTTTACGGTAATTTGCTGTAAAAATAACAGTTATAGAAGTAAAACTGTTTACAGTAATTTGCTGTAAAAATAACAGTTATAGAATAAAAAGTGTTTACGGTAATTTGCTGTAAAAATAACTGAGTTATAATATAAAACTTTACAGTAATTTGCTGTAAAAAATAACAGTTATTATATAAACCTGTTAACGGTAAATTCTTTTAAAAATAACAGATATACCATAACAATTCCTCCCACCCTGGACACAAACTCTTTGAGACACTCCCCTCTGGCAGGAGGCTGCGGTCCTTCAGGACCAAAACCTCTCGCCACAAAAATAGCTTCTTCCCATCTGCTATTAGCCTCATCAACAAGGCTAGAGAGCCCCACTGTTGCTGATCAATTGCACCAATCACCAGAAAAAATTCCTTGTATGTGAAAACATACTTGGCAATAAAACTGATTCTGATTCTGATTCTGATTCTGATTCTGATAAACCTAATTACAGTCCATCAGTGAAAAAACACGGTAAAACTGTAAGATATAGTATGGTATTTTATTGCAAAGTTCAACTTTACGGTAAAATACTGGCAGCTGTGGTTGCCAGAATTTCACCGTAAAAAATATGGTACAACACATATGGAATTACAGTTTGTTGGCGTAGATTGTACAGTCAGCTAATGCAAATGGTAAATTATAAAGGAAATAACCAATTAAGCCCATTGTAAACCAAAGTACAGACTATAATTGATAAACTTTAAGAGCCTCTCTTTGCATATACACATTCTCTGTGAAAAACAGAACTTGTCCAGTATACTCACAAGGCAGTTTTGACATCTTGAAAAGACAGTGTGTGTCCATACATATGAAGGATAGTCCATAGAAGAAATAAACATCATGAATCACTTGCCTTGTGTTGATCAACACTAATGAGTCACTGAGTCCAGACTTGGCTGAAGAGGGCTCTTAACATGGACATGGCGTTCAAGAAACTGGAACTTAAAGCATTCAGCAGTCACCAATTCTGCTTGAAGACTCATATGTTGTCCATCTGGTGTCCACTGTAGACTGGCATGATCCTCTCTGCAGCCAGAAAACAGAAACAAAGCAAAGGTTAGATTGATGCAGTGCCTGAGCATGATGCCTACGTACCTACCTACGAGATAAATTCAGCCTTCTGTTGTTAAACTGAACTCCAATGAGCTATACATAGAATGAAACCAGCACTCTGGAATATAGTTTTGCAGGTCATCAGGAGTATTTCATTTATTTTATTGTATTAGTGTGAAAGGTAGAAACAGTCACTTTTCAGGACTAAGTGATCATCAGTATTTGTTTCACCCTTGTCGAATTGCAGCCTAAATCCTGAATCCTGTCCATAATACAGATTTTTTTCTACTGTATGTTTGTATGAAGCTGTTCGCACCGTGCACTTGAGGGAGATCGATTGAGTGAAGTTTGAGTTGTGCTTGCATCTACTCATTTGCTACACTGACATAAACCATTGCTTACCTCTAATTAGCCTTGACAAGACTGGTGTTTGAGTCATTGGGTCCAGACTTGACTGAAGACAGGTGGGACAGAGTCTCATACAGACATGGTACAATGTTAAGGAAACTGGAACTTTGGGCAGGTGTTGTCATCATTCCTGCTTGAAAATTCACCAGCAGTCTTCAATCAGGTGTTTAATGTGGACTGGCATGAATCTCTCTGCAACCAGACAAAGAAAGACAACAAAGAAAAAACTGTTAATGATAATAATGATAATTATTATTATATAGCACTTACACTCTTGCAAAGTGCTTCCCGCAACAACAACAACAACAACAACAAAAAACAAAACATTAATTAAAGAAGTTGGAACAGAAAAACAATTAAATGGTGAATGAAGAGTAGGTTTAAAAAATCTCATAAAAAGGCCAACCTATAAATATGATTTCAGGAGGCGCTTAAAACAGTTACCAGATTTAGCAGATCTAATAGATTGAGAGAGATTGAGGGAGAAACTGTGGAGGCTACAGCTGAAAACACACAATGCTTTTGATTTGACATCGACTCAGTGATTTTGATTTTTTTAAGGATAGTTCCAAGGATTTACCCTTAAGGAACTCCAGATAACAGGATAGTAGACATATATGGGAGACATAATTATTGATGTGGCCATGTAAGTATTTGACAGGTATGAAGAAACAAAAACATTTAATGGCAGCACCAGTTCAGAAGCCTATCTATTTAAATGTACTCACTGCTGATAACGATGATGACGAATCAGAGTACTGGCCATACCGCATTCCTGCAAAGTTGACTGCCTTGCATTATCCAGCTGCACCGTGCTGAGGAGAAGGTGAAATTATTTGTTAAAAAATTGTATGGCTAAGGTGTTAAAGGGATCATTCTCACTTGTTATGTTATCTTTGAATTCGCCTAGATTAAGTGTCAATAAATGTTTCCTTCATAATACATCCAAGTCTCCTTGTATCATCTTTTATTAAGAGTAAACCAGTTTCTCCATTATTTCCATCACAATTAGATTATGAAAGGCCTAGATTTATGCTGTGCTTAAAGGTAGAGTATGCAGAATTTTCAAAAAAAAAAAAACAACAACATACGGACCTGTACAAACATAAATCTTCTCAATCATCACTCATGACCCACTAGAAGTGTGTGGTGGTCTGTTTTTCTCCTGAGACTCAGCCCTCAGCCATTGTTTTGATGTGTGGCCGGTCTCCTTCTGGGCGGCAACCAGTGCTTATAAAAAGAGATTAACATAAAGCCTTCTATTGTTAAATTAATGCATGGTCAACTGTGCAATCACGTATCACTATTTATCCTCGACAAGACTGGTATCTGTTCACAAGGGTAGATTAGTAGGCCAGCAAAGAAGTTGATGACTCCATTTCAAGTACAACCACTAGTAGACTACCTGAAAGAAAGTGTAAGGTGATATAAGAAGACAGGATATACATCCCCTCAAGTGAAATATGAAATCATCAACTCTTTCACTCTTTCCAACACACAGGTTACAAATTACAGTCAAATGACTCAAAAACATGAGCAGCTGGGCCAGCCAAAGACCATGTAACACATATTTTTAATATCACAGCGGCCAAGGTTCAATTGTGGCTTGGGCCATGCTACATATCATCCCCTCTCTCTCCACTGTGTTTCTTGTCTATCTCTAGTGCCACTGTCCAGTAAAGCAGAAATAATATCTTTAAAAGTTAAAAACAAAAACAGCTTGTTTTTGGCATTTACATGGATTAGAGACCTGCCATTTTCCTGGCTGACACAAAGCCATTAAGTTGTTCCCTCTAAGTCCATAACCAGTCATAGAACTTTGGATGCAATGCCTGAAAGGTGACAGTAGCATAATATTTAAATATTAACACTTGTTAAAGAGACAAGCTAATTTATACAAGTGTACAGATAATTAAGAGAATTTGCTCTTACCATGTTAAAAGATGTATTGGATGTCTTCAGTTTACCTACTGTAAAGGAGAATCTTAGCAACACTGTCACCAGCCTTCAACCTACTCTGTAGTGTCACAAATGCACTGAAACACAAGCTCAAATGTTCTTCAGTTTTATTAAATTGAATGCATGAATACAAAATGTTCACATAAATTTAAAAGAATATACTACTAACTAATATACTTAGTGGGCATTTCTACCCCATGCAACCCCAATGGGAGTAGGAGCACTGTAGGAGCCTGTGGGCGCAAAGAAACGGTGGTGAACTGAAATACAACATTTCTAGCCTCCGTTAAAGCTAGGGTCTAAGATTTGAAAGACGAAGAGAACATTTTGAAAAAATCACAGGTCTGTTTAAATCCCAGCATCATTGATGCATATAAACCAGTGTGTTGGTGCTCATGATCAGTACAACTATACACACACAGTACTAGCTGACTAGGTAACACATGAGATCATAAATTAATGTTACGACTATGATCTAAACCCACACCTGGTTTTCAATACAACATGACAAAAGAAATATGAATAAGAAATAACAAAACAATTAATTATTAATCTTAAGGAAAAACTGAAAGCAGTAACAAAATAATTACAATAGTTACAATTAACTAAGCTAACTATAAGCTTGCTAAGCAATCTATAAGCTTGTTTGCTGCAGTAAGGCTGTGAGGTGCCTTTAATATGAAGCAACAGACTCCATCAGAGAAAGTTGATGTGGATGATGGTTTGGTCAACAAAACATCAGACACTAACATGGGACGTCCAAAAGTCAGTGTTAATTTTTAGGTATGATCATCCCTGTTCTCTAACCTTAAAGCATTTATAAATGATGTTTTTACATTAATAATATATATATATATGAATATATATTGTAATATATATAATTATTATATTAAATCTACAGCTTCTCTCTGCTTTGTGGAGCATTTAAAGTAAGTTTCAGCTCATTGTTTAGCTGTCTGGAACACATCTTTACGGTTCTCATCAGCACCAATGGCAAATAGACACAGACACAGTGACACACTGGTGAACATAGTGGAGTGATTTATTTTTCCTGTGGGAGTTGGTAGAGACCAAAAAAAAGGCTTCCATGTGTTATTCTAGAGGGCATGACAAATTACATATTTTGTTGTATAATTTGGAGAACCGAAACTTCTTCTGTTTACAATGATGTAAAACATAGAAAAGCAGCAGAGCTGTGAAAATGTGCCTGTTTAAAAAACAGTTGCCTTGAGGTATACAAGTCTACCAAAATATTATTCTGTATGACACACTCACGCTTGGCAACTTGTATGTGTAGTATGGCTCGAGTGCTACTGGGAATTCCACATCTTAGTAAAAGCCTAT
Source organism: Trachinotus anak (assembly GCF_046630095.1). NCBI lineage: Eukaryota > Metazoa > Chordata > Actinopteri > Carangiformes > Carangidae > Trachinotus > Trachinotus anak. The sequence continues at coordinate 11,139,239 of NW_027273870.1, read as the reverse complement.
ATAGAATGGCCTGTTTGAATGCATTATTTTAGATTGTTTTCTTTCATGTCAGTGGAAGTACTGCTCTGCTGTTAGACAAGGAAAGGTGAACCACAGGTGCAGTCCTACTAACGTTAACTTTGTGTGGCATGTTGCCTGCATTCTGCTTAACTCACAGCTTTCTGAGAAAGGCCAAAAGAGTCAGCTCCTGCCTGTCATGCACAAACAGATCGATGGCACCAAAATACTAGACCCTATACAAGTCTCTGCTAATGCCACCTATCCACAACAACACAAAAACACATTAGCTATCAACACTTACATTGTTATGGGGTCCTTCGCTGCTTAAAATAAGGGTGTCGGTGTCATTTGAAAATAACTTGTAAACGAACAGAAAATAACCACAGCATTATAATAGCTGTTGCGCTATCCAGTGTTGGAAAGGGGAATAGGAAGGGGGAAGTGCAACCAGAAGCAGTAGAGAATCAGGTCGGAGAATTCATCAGCATCCTGATCCATAGCAAGACACTCTCCAGAATCCCAGTGGATCGGATGGCTTAGTGCATAAGAGATACACTATATCTGCTATTCTTTAAAAGCAAATCCTTTTATGGTACTATTGGACATTTTATTCTCAGAAGTTAAACACAATGAATTGAGCTTTCACCAGGTGTAGGGTTTATTATTAAGCTATTAATTATAGCCAGTTCTTCAGCAGACAGAACAATTAAGCCAATTTGTTGTTAACACTTAAATAAAACAAGCTGTTAAAACCAGTTACACTGGACTGTATTATGCTGTTAATGACTTTTTTAAATAGAAGAAGGGAAGCTTCTTGGGGTGATGGCCCTTACAGAAAAACCACCCAAAATTTCACATTGCAGAATTGCATATGTGAATTCTGCAATGTTAAACATATTAAACATATTAAAATCACACGTGAAATATTTGGAACAAATATATTTACATATTTGTACATAATTTGTAGTGTAGCCCACAAACAGGGTAAGACAGGAGGGTCCTTCCTGTATAGGCTACCATTACTATCAATAGCATTAATATCCCTTATTGCATTGTGAAAACAGGCTGTTATAGAAGGTCTCATATATTACTGGTCAGCATTTCAACATTGTTGTCACCCAAACTAAGCATAACAGGCAGTTTCCTCCACATAGCCAAGTACTTTCAGTGTAATGAACCTAATTTATTTGTAATGTCCACTTGTCTTACCTTTCAATAAGCCAAGAGGAGTTGTACCCACAGCAATAGTTGTTTACCAAAAGTTAACAATAGATGTGGCTACTGCTGGGAATGTCACTGTAGTTAAACCATAATTACCTTTCCACTGCCTGTAAACTGTGTTGTGCATTGTTTCTTATAAATATATGGGTAGTTAAAAAGAACTTTCTACGGTGGCCCTGAAGGTCAAAACACAACAACATTTCACAAAACAAAATAACACTTCATAAAATAAAACAACATTTCACAAAACAAAACAACATTTCACAGAACAAAACAACATTTCAGGATACGGAAAGCACGGGACAACACTTCTTGTTTGTGATTGGACAGAGTCCCTGGCGACAATGACATGTAATTTCCTCTTTCCTCTGCATGCCCTCAACAGTGTTTCTGCATGAATTTCAAACTGAGTTTGACAGTATGGAGGAGTAGAGTGAAATCGTAGGGGAATATTTTAACAAAGGACATACATATGATGTAATTCTTCATACGCTGTCAACATATCATGACATTAAAATGAAGGAGAGGCTACTCAGTTAGCTTCCGATTTGGTAATTAAGGGGAAAGTTAAGGGAAACTTAACTTACTCAGCTGAGGGACCAATCAGTTTATTGCACCTCTTACTGTTATGAACATGTGTTGTAGACATTTGAGATAAACCTTTAACGCTGTGTGAACCCCTCAGTGGCTCACAGGGGTTAAATGTCTGAATGCTCATCCACTTTTTGCCTGTTTGTACAGCAGTTTGTACTGAAACTAAGTTTACTACTTTTACATCTTTATACTTACGTCAAAGGCTAGTCTGATATATGTGGTAGACCTTGGCAGTGTATTATATATAAATAAGAGTACATCAGAGTCGACTTTGTTTGTGTAGCCCAGTATGACATATTGTCCAACTTGAGCTCTCTCCTTGAATATCATACCATCATATCACACTCATATTGTTTTAAATGTTGCAGAAAATCTAACAGTATATGAGCAGCTTATACAGTCTCTAATGGGCGCGAACAGCACCATTTGACACCAAGTAAAATCATTTTTCTGCATGGTAACTTTAAGGTCGCTGCGTGATAAGACACTGACAGCGCACAGACAGACAGACAGTTCTACAGACCATCAGAAGAAAGTGAGAAATATCCACAAATGTGTTATAGTCATTTATTTCCATGATGCTCCTCTCATGTTGTGCACACTCAGACAGGTGTGTGAGCGAGTTACTATGGTTATGCCGACGCTCTGTGTCTCTATCGCTCTGATACTTTCTGAAACTTTCTCGTGATTCAATAACAGGTTTGCATGCCTTCACAAAAATCATGAACATAAGAGTGCCTCAATTTTGTAAAATTATGTCACTGAGAAAAAGTTGACCCTCCTGATTGTTCTTGTGGTTTATTTCGCACTCTGCAATTCACTCCTTTCTCATGCATCCAGACCACATTGGACCAGGTCCAGATCAAAACCTCTATACTGAGACTTGTCAAACCTGGACGGGGGGGGGGCTTCCTCCCACAGTCCAAAGACATGCACATTAGATTAATCAGTGACTCTGAATTGCCCGTAGGTGTGAGTGGTGATTGTTTGTCTCTATACGTCAGCCCTGTGATAGACTGGCAACCTGTCCAGAGTATACCTCGCTTTCACTGTAATTACTTTTCCATGGCCTGTAAAGTGTAACATGAACAAATAGATAATTTCCTTATGATAAAAGGACAACATGACAGTTTCAAGATAATTAATCAGAGGCAGAAGGTTCCAGACAAGCATTTTAATTATAATATCCAGGGCGCACAATATTCACACATTATTTTCTGATGACAACTTAAAAAATGTAATAAACAGAATATAATTTTAACTCAAAGGTTCAACTCCATTGTTAAACCTTTAAGTTGAGTAAAAATGTTAAAATTTAAGTTAAAATTCCTTGTTGCACAACACAAACTGCTTCTAAAGACTATTTGCATGTCTTCAAAATTTTGCAATGTCTGGCAGAAATAATAGTTTTAGCAATCCATGCCACTTGTATAGAAACAATACACTGACTGAGTTGAAAATAAGCAATTGCTATAAACTCTTTCTGCAACACATCAGTTTCATGCTTTGTATTGGAACTATGTTAAATTGCATTCCCTATTAGTCCCTATTAAATTAATAAATAAATAAACTAAAACTGAATGTTTGTCACTCTGAAAGTTACCTTAAGAGATCCAATAGCATATTTGACATATATGACAGATTTGTCATGTGTGCGGATGGGCAAAACTGTAACATTACAGTCCAACACACCAAACGAGACGGACAGAGGAGTCCAGACTGATTCCTTCATATTTTCTTTTCCTCACAGAATCCGCAAGGGGTGGCGAAAGCTTAGGGGAACAGGCTTATTATAAAAGAAAGAATATACCAAACTCATTGGAGGCAAAGCTTCGTTTCAGCAAAGCATCACATTACAGGTTGTTTTAGCTTCAAAACAGATCAGCACGGATGGCTGGCAGTTCGCATCATGCTACAGATCCATAAGTAAGCATTAGCATGCTTGTTGTAAGCTTGAATGCTAACAGTTTTCAATTAATTCATCCATTCACTTTTGGTAAGAAACCGTTTCTGTGGCTACAATTAATCTTGGCTTAGTGAAAGGTAAGACGTGGACATTACAAATACATTAGGTTCATTACACTGAAAATACTTTGCTATATGGAGGAAACTGGCTGCTGTGTTTATTTTGGGTGACAACAATGTTGACATGCTGACGGGTAATTTATGAGTCCTGCTATAACAGGCTGTCCTCACAACACAATAAGGGATATTAATGCTATAGATATTAATGGTAGCCTATACAGAATTGACTCTCCTGTCTTACCCTGTTTGTGGGCTACACTACAAATTCTAATTAGTTAACCTTACTTAGAAAAAGCATGCAAACCGATTGCCTTAAAAAAAGTAAAGTGGCATAGAAATTGGATGTTGTACTAACAAACGCTTATTTAGTTTAGTATACTTACACATGAGTTTAGATAATAAAAAAGAAACTGTAAAGAGTACTTGATAATTTACTTCAGATGTACTCTTGACTTAGTATAGACTACTCAGAATTACTATTTCAAACAACTAAATCATTTCAAGTGTACTATACTGTGTGTGTATCCCAGCTAACACATTTATGTAAGTTGGGCTAACTATTGTGACATTCCCTACAACTTAGAATTTCTTAGCTGTAGTTACTTGAACAACAACCTGATTTACTTGTTAAAACCATGCAAACCGATTGCCTTAACAAAACCAAGTAAACATTACTCATGCTATTTCAGTACTTCAAATATCCATTATACATTAATGAAAAAAGGTTCCATTGTCCTAAAATAATATAAATCAAGGTAGTGACACAAAGTTCAATTACATGTATTTTTTGTTTTTATTATTCTTCATTCCACAACAACTGCTGTATTCCTTTGAAACTGTGATTAACACCAACAACACAGTTTTACAGTTTTACTGAACTTGCATCTAAATCAATTCAGAACAATTCAAAAATGGTTTCCTCTCTGATTTCAGGGGTATTCCTTTTAAACCACGGAGGTAACAGTAGGAGAAGTGCAAGTGTGGCACTGTTTTTGTCACGACGGGCTTAAACCAGGGTTGGTCCACACAAGTAGACATTGGTTGATATCATTATATCTCAAAAAGTCAAAGCACAGTTTCATTTCAGGTATGTTAACACACTGTGCCAGTTTAAAATTGTATTGTGCTGGTTTAAAACAATTTTAAGAGACTGTGTGCAGCTATGCCAAATGTAACTGCACTTAGTACATTAGCTTCAGTACACCACAGTATAAAAAAAGCACAACCAATACTGTCTGCATATGATTTTGGTCTAAATAAAAACCATTTCATAAAACTCCTAATTTGGTAATCAAATAGTCATGTACCACATATTTTACATTGAAACACTATCTTTAACTTCTTCAGAACAACAATCTGAAACCCATCAGCTATGTTACACTGCTGTGTTGACTCAATGCAATAGGTGCATTCTGAACAATGGAATTAGCTAAAATGTCTTTTTTGCCTCTCTGCCTAAACCACTACAAAGATTAGTGATGGTACAATATTCTGCCAGTAGCTTTATAAATGTTAATAATATCAGAACTCTAAAATACTTAAACTACATCTTTAATTCTGCAGTAACAATAACAAGCAGTTTAGAGACCCAACTTGCTATAGAACCAATGGGGTGATAAGTGCAAAATGGCATCATTCAGAATGTGTAGCAATATGAAAGAGTAGTGACACTGGTAATGAATTTCACACATGTATAAATGAGCATACAGCATCAGCCTCTACACAGAACTTGCCGATGAACCCATTGGCTGACAATTTGAAATCAATTTAGTTGACATAATAAAAAGCAAATGAATCTGAGATCTAATGCCAAACGTCACCACTCTTACATGCTTATTTAAATTCTAGCTCAAAAGGAGATTTTTAAGTGTTTGCAGTTTTGGTGAGAGCTTGTTCTGTCCCAAGCCCAAGTGTTTTTCATGGGTTTAGGGTAGTCCAAGTGTAAAGCATATAACAGCCCAAACAGGAGGCAAAGTGCTTGAGGTAGGTTCTGGAGATCATCCATTACAATACCTCCCTCGATAATGATGGCAGTAGACAGGTTGTCAAGGTGGAGATGATTTGGACAGAGAGACATATCTTCATTGATGACAGTCAGCACCCCAACAGTTACTTGTGCCCAGGCCTCATCACCGTCAAAAGCCTATATAAAAACCAAACAAAAACAACATTACAACAGGGCAATGTTGATAGACAAGATCAAATGTCACTGTGCCGTGTCATCTCTAAAGCCTACCCTACCTTCCAGCCTTGCCCATCAAGTTTTCACCTAACACGCCTAAAACATGGGCCTGCAAACAGTAAGTTAAGTTTTCAACCATGTATTGGTATGGTTGCTTCATAACATGGATGATGCTTCTAGTCTAGCTCGTGTGAGGCCAGGAAAATACACCTTTCATCATCTCATGTGCATCTAAAATTTTTTTGAAGATTGGGGGCATTTCTGCTTTGTTTGATAGTGACAGTGGACAGACAAGAAAAGCAGAGGAGAGAGAGAAGCAATGACATGCAGCAAAGGGCTCCCTCCAAATCAAACCTTGGCTTCTGTGTTTAGGGCTCAGCCTTGATTTGTGATACATTTATACCAGGTGTACTACCAGGCGCCTCAAATGCATCTACATTTAAAACTCAGATCTTATTTATGTTTTTGTATCTTGACTAATCATAAATATGCAAGATCTAGTACTTAAATAACTTAGTTTTGGAGATCACTTCACAGGACCCTCCTGGCATATGCTGAAATGACAGGTTATCTTTTCTAGTTTAGTAAGATACCGCCAAATACAAAGCAAATTTCCCGACAACTCCATGTGCTTCTTTAACATGCAACTATGAGAACTTACAAAGCAGCTGTTGTAGAAGTTACTGGGGTCATCACCAAGTAGAACAGGGAGTCCTTGGAGTACAAGGGTGTGCATTGCCGTCACATCTGGTTTCTAGAAGCATTTAGTGAAGATATTAAGATCAATATTATGCAACATTAATTTACAGTATAAACACATTAGAAATAAGATGATGTCATCATGCTGTTTGACAGCAGTGAACAGTTATTGATTAGAGAAGCAGTATTTATAACAAACAGTATGGTCAAATATGTCTCTTGTCCAGCGAACGTTGCTGCACGCCGTGCATTACAACGAGCCCCTCAGCAAACCTTTTTATATACAATCTATGCAGCAAACACCTTTAATGTTACCTTCACTTGAAACTTGGAATTACCATGTTGTTAATTACTAACCAGCGACCAAGATGCGTTCAATGCATCAACCCCGGGAAAACAGAAAGCGAACATCAATATTTCAAATGGTAGTCAGAAAAATGAATTAACACAAGATTGGTCACCGCCCCTACTCACACCAATCATGGATGTTGAGGGCGTTCTTCTTCTTCTTCCCCTTTCTGGCAGTCTAGGCACAGGCTAGTGCTTTGCTGCCTCCCACTGGTGTTGTACCACCTTGCTTCCTTTCTTATTACTTGCTTATTCTAAGTCAACTTTACTCACTAACAATAAGTAATTTGTTTTCTTCACCCTACAATTAACTGTTACTTCTTGAAAGCTAGTAAGAAGTAGATATTGTTAATAACTGAGTTAACAAATTTATGTGAGTCAGGATAGCTATTTGAATTTACAGTGTATACTACTTTCTATAATAATTGATTCCCAAACAATTACGAACAAACCCTCTGTATTCTGCTTCAATGTCACTCTGTAATTACCCAATATTTTACAGCAATTCCCAGTAATATTACTGTCTATACTACTGCAACTTTTCATTTTACCTTGTTGACATGGTTGTTAAGTCTCTGCAATTTTTTCACATTACCACATAATTACTGCATAATTGCCTGCCTACTTGACTGTCACTGTCACAATTTTGTCACATTATATAACTGCCTGTAAATTAAAGGGTTACCATATTTTTTTAACCATTTTAGCAGCTGCATGTAAAGACAGTGGTATTTTGTAAAAAATAAATCATTATGATTTTCTAATTCATATTTTATATTACATTAAAGCTGTCAGCAGTATTGAGTGGGCCCTCGCACTCCTGCGTACATCAGGGGAGCTTGCAGTAGGTCTGTTTAAGCAGCCGTGCATCATAACCACCATCAAACACTGCGTTCAGGACTTAAGGTGTTGAACATTTTCTGACCTAATTTGAGCCAGATTGGACATATATAATAAAAATACAACTTCCTGTTCCAAAACTCACTGCACTACCAGGGCCACGACCTTAAATGAAAACTCACTATTTTCACTATAAGGCATCATCAAGGTCTGAATTAGTTTCTTACCAAGTTTGAGGTGGTTTTGGAACAGCTTTTTTCATAACAGAGCTTAAATTGATTACTTTTTTTTTTTTCATGCAACAGAATTTGAATCAGCCATGTTGAAATAAAGCTGACATTTGACTTGACCAATTTAACCAACTCAGGGGTGTTTTTCTACCCAAGGAACATGCCTACACTTTGCAAATACAATGTCATATCTTGTGTACAAATGGAAATTTTGATGCAAGAGTGGTGCCACAGACAACAGTATAGGATCACTAAAATCAGGCAGCCTTCTTATTATAGCTACATATTTCTTGTGGACATTTTACCAGTGTTTCATGAATAACAATAGAGTTGGGGTAAGCTTGAAACAAACTAATTTATACTAAATATTACCATGTTTTAAGGCAAAAGTATTTACAGCTGTTCCAAATAGCCAGCTGTCAAGGAGAGAGACAAGCAATGACCACTCCAAGAACAGGTTGTGTTAAGAAAGTTAAAATCTACCACATTTAATGAAAATTCAGAATCAGATGTTTAATATCTTTAAATTTACTTTAATAGGTACCTCTTAAATGTTAATGTTGGTACAAAAAGAAAAAAGTTCATGGTGTGACCAAAATAGAAAGGGTCCTTCATCTGGCTTCTCAATATGCTTCAATACAATCTGCACATAAGGTATTGAAGAATTCTCATGTATAGATAGAAATGTTTGGCCTCATGTTGATGTAAGTATCAGAGAAAGATCATCAGTGGTCACCATCCTCCTGGTCAAAGGTATTTGATTTCATGATGATGCTAGTCAATAGTAGCTTTAGAAATATGCTGCTCTGGGCCAAAGTCTTAGTCAGTCTGGTAAGCTGATGGACTAACACACCAAAAAACTCACTAACTTTGGGTTCCACTCCCAAGGAGGGCAAAACTGTACATATACTGTTGTGTGTAAAGAATATATTTTCTAGACTGACACAGAAATACACATAAACAGACATTGGTGCAAACAAACTTCGTGCACACCCCTCACCCCTCCACCACAAACTCCCATTCTGGCAGCAACAGCTCTTTCAACTCCTTCCACAGAGAAGGCAAAGTCTGTAAGACTGTCCAACAGTGACCTCTAAGAAGCACTCACCTCACCTTGAATAACCTGTGAAATTTAATAAAGACTTAAACCAAAAATCTGGGAACTGTCTGACAATCGTTGTCATTACATATACAAGCAAATGAAGCTCAAATATATTGATATTGTGCATCAATTATTGGACATTTGTTTATTCTAGATCCAGATATCTGTCAATCAGTCCTTCTTTCAAAACCCATTTGCTTTAAATAAATAAATACAATTTAACCTCAGTATATTCTAGGGATATGGGACATTTAACAACGGGAGGGTAAGTGTTGGTCTTGTGGAGCCACCTAGACTTGCAAACAGTGTTTACAGCTAAATGAGGTTAGTGAAGCTTTTGTGTTTATGCACCGTGTAAAGGATAGACAGACTGAGATATCTAATCAGTACTTCACACTACTATTACTTGGTTAAATTTAGATTTTTTTCACATACAGACTTGTAGGTGGCAACCTGTTTTAAAGTTGAGACAGAAATGGGAAGCCACCCCGACATCTGAAAGCAGTCAGCATCTTGCTTATAGGGGGCACGGCACTGCTACTGACCGTGAGTTTTACCTGTCTACTTTTCAAAAAATGGAAGAATTGAGTGTATGACAGTGATTTACACAAAAGAACCTGATCTGTCTTACAGAGAGATGGCATGTAAGACCCAAACCAGCTTGTTTATACAGGGATACTGGCAGTCAGGGACAATTCAGGAATTCAGGAATGTGGATATCCATCAGATATGCACCCTGGATCAGTGGTATGGCAACACATCAGATGCCTATAGGGCAGTCTTGAGGAAGTGTGATCACAATATTTTACATCTACTCCCACTATACAGAGCAAAGCTGTCTGAAGACATATAGGTATGGACAGATGATTGCAGGGGGGATCTGAGAGACTGTCTAGGAGAGGAGATCTCTGTTGATGCCTGTGAGTCCACATAAGTTGACACTATACAGCGTATATATAATGTATACATACATTCATATATATATCTATATATATACACATAAAAAACCCAGCTTCAGTCCATCTTCTTGGGCTTTTTCAATGTACTTAACAATCAAATACCAATGAAGACATGAAGTTTTATTGGTACAAAATGGAAATTTTGGTTGATACTCCCATTTGGGTTGGTATCCATTTAGCTGATCATCTGAAGTGACCAATTGAGCTGGTCATACATCTCTCTGATGTGCTAATAGCTGGTCTGTTTGTGAAAGAAGGATCTTTTGTCTCCATTCCATTTGACAGCTTGATGGGAAGAAGAAAGGTGACATTTTTGCATCCATAACTCTACATGTTCTTACTATGAACTCTTTAATAGCTTGTGACTGATAACATTTTGATATCAAAAACGCTAGTATCAATAATGGAACCGACCTCTGTACGCAATATTGTGATCACTGAACGCAGATCTGTGGACACGTTATTGCCCTTTAGGACAGTAAAGGGAAAATGGCCTACTCACTGGAGATTTGATACATCACAGCTGCAAAATGAGCATTCATTAGACAACATATATTTAGATTATTGACAAATTAATGAAGTTACAGTAAATAATCCAAGAGTTGCCTGGGATGCATTTACAGTGTATCTGAAGGGTAGATTCATGCTTTCCTCTTGCTTTAATAAACATCTGATAAACTCTCTAAATTGGAAGTTGAAATAAAATAGCTTGAAAATAAACTGCATTTGCTCTATCTAATCTAAGGCCCTGCCCAGACCAAGCGTTAACATGCATCTTCGGTGATGAGATCACAGTTGGACAGCTCTATGCACATCAGTTCACACTTGGCATGAGAATGCATCTTCAAATGCATCTTGAGGGACCACCTATAACCACCCAATATGCAAATATACACCTACACATATACACATATATGTGTCATTGTTTTTAGCTACTCTGACTATGACAAACTGGTCTTCTGTCAATGTGTTTGTAAGGGGAAGAAAACAAGAGAAGTGGAGAGAGAGAGTGGCAAGATGAGGATGAGCAAATCAATGCGCTACACACAACTCTACATTGAAAACATATATTTTCAGTCTGTGATGAAACTGATGGGACTAATTATATTGTGATAGAGGACAGCTGTAGAGTAGGTGGGCAGTTCCTCAGTGTGGCCTGGGACACATTTGCGTTCACACTTCTAAAAAATATGTGGCCACATGTGGATCAGACCACTCCCGAATATGATCTGAGTGATCAGATCTCAATACATCTTGGGTGCATTCACACTCAGAGCTGTCCACTTGTAATGGGATCACCATTAGTTTTCACTAATTAGATGCAAGGCAAAAATACTATTATTACTATAAAAATACTATTAATACTACTTAGAGGGTGAAACAACAGGCCCAAAGATACGGAAGGAAGGAGGGGAGATTGTGATCGATAATATAGAAATGAACAACTCTTTCAAACCATTGTGTCAGTAATTATATACATTGCAGGTACTTGGAAGAGTGTTGAATCACTTTAGGGAGCCATAAAAGAGCCATAAAAGATTTTGGTGCTGGGAATTCTACAGGGGAGTGGAATCCTAAGATATCTTTATGAAGGATTTTCAGATTTGTTGGACCCAAGGCTTCTCTGTGTCTTTCAAGATGCATTCCAGAGCGGAAGCCCAGTTCTATCCATACTTTCAATGACGAGTGTAAAAAGGTAACTCAGTTGAGATTGAAGATTGCATCATTCATGTAATAAATACCTCTAGTGTTTGGTGAGAGACCGCACTAACTGGTGGAAACATTAAAACAATGAGAACATGCAAATTCTATACAGAATTAGGGCTCAGATTCATTCCTACAACTTTGGTTCTGAGGTTGCCTGTCACAAATCTCTCACACATTTGTTGAGCTCAAAACAACTGAGTCTAAGAATCCAGGGAAGCAGTGTAATAACAACTGATCTGTTCATTGATTAGATGCAATATTTTCTGTGGCAATGAACACTGTGAGTGTGTGCACCAGTTTTCTTCTGTGGCTGTTGTTTGAAGATTTATTTGGTGCCATTTTCCTCTGAAAACATCATAGATGCTAAACAGCTAAACACAGGCATGGCAAATGAGATTAAGGTAATTGTTTATTCCTTGGGGTTCAAATGAATAACATAACACACAAGGTTAATTATCTCAATAAAATACACTAACACAATCAACAAAGATCATGTCTTTGATTAGCAAACAGGAGTTCCAGTGCTTTATTCCAATTAAACACATGATAAATGGCGTGTGACAATCTGCTGGCTCTGCTCACTATGTTTACACAGGAACCCTCTGAACTTCTTTTAAAAATCACAGTTTAGCAGTGACATACAGTATAAGTCACAGGCTTTACGACTGACAATAAAGTCACGGCTCATAAATCATTATGTCACGCTGCAGCTGTTTTGCTGTGTGTTGTGATAATGACTTATATTCTGACAGCAGGCGAAGAAAATGCTGGCCATTTACCAACTATCCATTAACATGATCTCAAAATGTAGTCAACCTTCTGCAGCTGCGTTCAAAACCAGATAAAATGTTGTCTATCAGCATTAGTCAGGAAAGAAACGGAGCTACATGACAGTGCAGGAGGATACCTAGATGTCACACACGTCTACTGCATCCCTGAGTCATTAGGATTGCTTTGTGATGACAGCACCTGACACATGACAGGCAAATGCCTTCTCTGCCATTCATCCCAGGAGAGTATATCTGACTGGCTCACTCATACACTGACTATCTGGCTCACTGGCTGGCTGACAGACGATCTTGCAGTGGAGGGCTGTGGTGCTATGCAGATGATAAGCAAAGAGGACAAACAAGCTTCAGACTGGAAGTGAAGAGTCAATGGAAGAAATTGGCACATAGCAGACTGCTGTTTGTTTGGAAAGTAGCCTTACGCTGCTACACACCAAAGCTGGAGCCATTTGTGACCCATGTGACAGCCCTCCCGCACTGCCACTGTTTTGCTCTCCAAATTCGGAAAGTCAGGAATAGCAGCAGAAAGGGAAGAGAAACAAAGATGCTGAAAGACTCAGAGAGACTAGTGGTGCTTTGTTACCACTTGCCAAGTGGCACCAGTAGCACTGTGCATGGAGTTAGGTGCCAAAACTTGTCAAACACAGTGCACCCATCCAATCCCATCCAGTGGCAGAGGGGAGGGCTGGTTGCCACTCATGTCACCTATATAAGAGCAGTCACTGTTCACCACTGCCAGGCCATAAAATCACCTGCCATCATAAAGATTTCTTTGCGGGATAAAGGCACAAATTGCATGTGCACGTTCACATCAAAGAGAGTGGGAAATTAGATTTCACTCAGACTGTTTCTGTATGAGCGCTGAACTTTCAACATTCTGCAGATTCCCTGTATACCAAACCATATGTCAAGACTGCTGCATTTGTCCTATGCCATAAATAAAATGGAGGCTTCTTGCTGAGCCAGTAATTTCATGGTGCACAAAGTTTATATGACAAATGTGTCTTGTGACTGTAATTGGGGTTGGCTCGCTAGCAAAGGAGCTTTGTTCCGGGTATTTACTGTGGAAAAGCACCTGAGGGATATAAAAGAAGAGTTGCCTTTTCAGTCGGTCACTGAGTCCAGACTCTAGTGTCTGTGTTCTTTGTGTGTGTGTGTGTGTGTGTGTTTCTGTCTCTGGGCTTTTCTGGGTAGTCCAAACCCTGATTGGGTTTATATTGGGTCTACCTGTGCATGATGTGCATCTTGATTGGGTTTTGGTGTGTGTGTGTGTGTGTGTGTGTGTGTGTGTGTATACACTCAATTGCATACATTTGCATAATCATCTTCAACAATGTTTCTCATTGTCAAAGCAAGAGACTATTAACATTTTCCACACAACACACCCTGTGCATGTGCCCCCTCCTCCACAGATAAATAAGTGAGACATCCAAGAGAGATCATTATCAGAGAGGCTCTAATTCGATCTATCCTAATTAATTACCTGCCTGATAGATAGGAGTCAGGCCTGCCACACTCTGACAAGCCAAGAGAACAGGGCAGGCTGTTCAAATCCCACACATCCTGCACACAGATAGACAGTGTGTGCAGACATAAACATAATAGTAATGTTGTTCATAGCAAACTGTTAGGCATTAGTAGTTCTCAATTATTGGCTATCAAAATTGTATAAAATATTAATATTTAAAATATTAATATTAAATAATAACTCCAAAATTAATCAGCGTTATCGTCGGGGGCACCAGCCTTAACAGCAGAAAGTCTCAAATTGATTACTGTTGATTTGGAGTTTTTATTTACAATGTACCAACATTCAATGTCTAATCTACTAAGTTTCTACAGCTGTATGTGTGTGTGTGTGTGTGTGTGTGCGTGTGCGTGTGTGTGTGTGTGTACTTGTACTTGCTACATGGTAAGGACCAAAAAAAGTATTTTACTAACAGAGTGAGGACATTTTGGGAAAGTGAGGACATTTTGGCCGGTCCTCACTTTGAGACACCTTCAAATCACATTTTGAGGGTTAAGACTTGGTTTTAGAGTTATGGCTAGAATTAGGTTTAGGTTAAGGTTAGGGTTAGGGTTAGGGTTAGGCACTCAGTTGTGATGGTTAAGGTTAGGGTAAGGGGCTAGGGAATGCATTACGTCAATGAGTGTCCTCACAAAGCTAGAAGTACAAGTATGTGCGTGTGTGTGTGGGCACAGATAAAGGCACAACTACTTATTCAAAACAGTCGCTGTGACCACATGGACTAAGAAAGACTACAAACAAATGTCAATTGTCGCTGCTGTTGAGGAAGAGTGAAGTGGAGCAGTCTGCTGAGAGCAGGCCTGCAGGAGAGCTGTTGATCCAGGTAGCGGTCTTGGTGCTGACCTGGTGCTGGGAGCCTTGTTGCTCTCGCAGCAAGGAGAAGAGGGATAAGAGAGGCTTGTTGCGTCTTGCAGAGCCGGGAGGAGAAGAGAGACAAGAGGGGCACAGCTGGTTTTATTGTCTGGTGACACCTTGTGTCACATGTCACACAGTGACCAACACTTACTGGTCAGTAAGGGTCTGTAGGTGAGGTCCTCCACAGGTGGAAAAGTGGAGGATTGTGGGGGATGATGTTCACAGGGCCCCTTTTTTGTCTTTCTCCCCCACCCTGAATGATCTGAGTCCCAACAAAACTTATGATTGAAAATTGTTGACAAAGACCCCATTCCCAAGAGGTATTACAGGTCCCATATTTTACACTTTTTTGGTGTTTTATTTTAAGTTCTTATATCCATAAGAAAACATACTGTATTTGTGGTTTTAAGTACAAAAAACCATCACAATTAAGTTTTGTAGCTTCCCCTTAGGCTTCTCTCTGGAGCTGTAGTAACAACAGGTGGGTAGCTGACTGACTGAAACTGTCTGTTTTCTGAGTTGGAGAATAAAAAGGAAGGTTGGATGGTGGGTCCTGGTGGGCTGGGCTTGGGGCATGACAGAGAGTGGTGACTGCTTTGTTGTGATATCACAAAGTTAAAGAAGTCCTGACAGTTCATGTTAAGGCTCAGTTTCTGAATACAGGCTGTGTACATTTCTCTGTGGACTGAGCATTTTGATTCACAGTATTAATATAGAACCTAGACCTGCTTTCTAATCATTTTCATGTCAAAAGGACATGAAATCTCACTTTACACAATATGGGACCTTTAAGTTGCAATCCGTAACTAAATATCTGAAAACAGGAAAAAAGTAGAATAAATCAGCATTATATTGATCGGGCCTAGCATCAATTGTTGGATCAGATATCTGTATAATCTGGACATGTTCATAAGAATAAAACACATGACCCCTTGCTCTGTAAAGGGAAAACAAATACAATACAGGTTACCCAAAGATAATGGGTATGCTTATTAACAAACTTTTTTTGTGTCAACAAATAAAATGAAAAGACCAAAACCAACAATGAACTGATCCAACTAACAGCATAACAACATAAGTCTTATCTTATTCCCCCATGCCCGCGCTCCATAGCTGTCAAAAAACTAAAAACACATCAAAGAGCCAAACTATTGTACTGGGAGACATGTTTCAATGAACATGGGCACCACAGTTTATTTTGAGTTGATCCATAAATTCTCTAGCCACCAACTACATGGCTGCACATAGTCCCCAACAAATGCAATATTTACTGTACTTGCTTGAAAAACAATCCTGAGCCTTTTAAAAATAAAAATAAAACTATATATCTCAGTCTGAACCAGTGGGCTTGGGGTTTAGTGCCAGTTTCTGAAAGTGAGACAGTATTGAAAGACAGACTAAATCATTGTTATTTTAGGTGTTTTCTTGGGATTTGTAAATTGAAAACTATCGATATCTCCACCCTTATCCTTAAATACCAACTATAAACTTTGAGCAGTTGTCATTATCCAGGTACAGATCACATGTTTATATTTGGAATAAATAAAAGTAAAATGACTCTGAAATACAGTAAAAGGAAAACTGAACACTTTAGTGCTGCACCTCAGGCACCTCATCATTTTAGAGAAGAGGTTCCCAACCTGTGTGCTGGGGCCCACTAGTGTGTTGTAAAGGTAGGCTATTGCAAGTGGACCACAAATCACTTGCAAAACAGTAGACTACAAATTTGATGAAAAAATTTACCTATATATAAAAAAATATATAATACATAAATATAAAAAATATAATACATAAAAGTTTTTTTTAATGTTTACATTTTATATATTTATATATATAAATAAATATTATATATAATATTTTTAATATTAAAAATGTTTAAAAACTACTTTCATTGGTTTTTTTTTTTGGTGTTTTTTTTCTCATGATAACATCAGCACAACAATCACAGGCCTGTGATAAGCCAATGACAATAACTTTTATGTTGTCGCCGCCAAACCACATCATATGTTTGTTTGCTATCTCAGTCACACGCAGATGTGTGCAGTATAGGAATCTCTGCACCTCTTCCAGAGTACAGGAAGCTGATAATCCATTTTCCTGTTAAAAAGAACTCACTTTCTCCTCTGTAATCCTGTTGATGCAATGACCCCTGCCTTTTTACCCCCTTACACTTCTTTATCCAGAGACACGCACCGAAGAAGGATCAGTGGGCTCATCTGGAAGGTACCTAGATGAGCAGTGTCTCATTAAAACCCTGCTAAACTCTGATGACATAAAGTGGCATATGAAATACAGCTGTACTGTAACTTGGGGCACCACATCAGCAGGCAAGAAAAAGAAACTGAGATATATAGACCAGCTCAAATTGGTTGAGTGTAGCAGGACCTGCTGGCCACATCCTCTCAGTATGCCCTCTTGTGTGTGTGTCGCTTTCAGTTGAGTCTATCTATCTTTTTGCCCTCATGTGCTCCATTTCCTTCATCTCACTCTTTGCACAAGCAGAGCAACCACAGGGACAGAGGGTGCAACCACTCCAGGGCCCATACTCAGTAGGGGCCCCAACTGAGCTTCTTTTTGGCTGGACCTCAACAGTGGATGTCTGTCCCTGACTGACTGAGTGATGAACTTACAGTGTAACTGTAATGCTAACTGATGTGATTTTTAAAGTTCCTCTAAAGACATTTTTTAAACTATGAAAAAATATTCTGCTATGATTAATATTTAGTTTAACATGGTTTTACAGAATTAAAAGTAAAAAAAAAAAAAAATCAAGAACATCTGGCTGGAAGAACATCTACACTTACTTTCCTCACTGAGAAATCTAGATCAGGCCTTGTGCCTGGGTTGACAGCCCTGCAAGTTGAAAGGATTGGTTCCGTAGATTATATGTCATACAGTGCCATCAAAATTTGTGTGTCCAAACTTTTGACAACTACTAAATGGAGAGAAAGTACAAATTAGGTGCATTGAAACACAAGCAGCAAGAGAGTAAGAAAAGTTTAAATGCATCCTGTGCTCTTCTGACATTGTACTTCCTATCTTACTTGTCCTTTCAACATAACAGCGATGATGATGGAACAGATGATCAATGTAACATTCCTGCTATCTCTCCTAGTCTGACAGTTGGTAACGATGATACTATATAATGTTATTCCCTTGTAAGAAAGATGTGGTACTGAAACAGTGCACCTTCCTGTGTATCAGCGGTGGTGCTGAATTGTGCGTTAACCATTGCATGTAGAGCACATGCTGTCCTCACTACTGAGACTTTCGAATGCAGCTAGTAACCTGCTTCCTGTTTGTGTTCCTCAGAACATGTCTGTTAAAGTGGATACACTGTGTGTGTGACATGGGCTTGGCAGTTTGTACTTGTTTCGCAATAGTGTCTTTTGTGGATCATCAAAAAGATATTAAGGTGCAAAAAATTAAGTTGAGTTGAAATAAAATTTGAATTGTGTATCACATTTTGCATAATAAACTGGAATGTTATTACAGCTGTATGGAATATTTTCTATTTTTAACACAACCATCTCTGAACATACATTATTTGTGGAAAAAGCATTTGTGCAGTGCACAGTGCAGATGCACAGTGATTGACTCACATTTGAGAGCTGCTTTCTCCTGCCTCTCTTGGTGCCCTGCTGACATCACAGCCTTGTAGACTGCAACCATGTTTACAACCCATTTTTCACCTTTTTCTTTAAGTCCAGATGGTTTTATTTAGTAGCTGAAGATACCTGATCCTTTATAACATTCAACATTTGCAGGACCCATCATACTCTTAAGTTTACATTCCACTGAGAAAGTGGAAGTTGTAAGCCTAACATGCTGATTCCCACTGACATTACTTTATGTTCATACATTACACAAAGGAGGAGGTTTGGCTAGCATTACTTGTCTTCTTTCATGGTTCCAGCCCATAAAGAAATGTAATACATGACATATATGTCTCTCTAGCTATCAAGAGTGATGATGCCATATATGTCACCTATAAGAGGATATATCATCATCACATATATATATGTTGGTATATAAAGATATATGGTATATAAAAAAAACTCGGTACCCGGAGTACCCGGAGGGAACCCATGCAGACACAGGGAGAACATGCAAACTCCACACAGAAAAAAATATGTATATATGTATTTGATGAATTTTTCTACTGTATAACATGTTGCAACCATATATGTTAAGAATGTATATTTAATTTGTATATGCAAGTTTATTAAAAAAAACATACATATAAAAATTCTCTATACTTATGTATGTTTTTCTTGTTAATTTCTCATTAAACTTAAAAATGTCTAAACAGGCTTTGGGCTTACATAACATATGTCTACAACATAAGCATAAATGCATAAACATTTGTATTGGTTAGATGTTATATGTCAATATGTAAATCTGTTCTCTTTTCATTTATAATTTTTAGATACAGTCTTTCATTTTGTATAAACTGTACATATACCTCATATATGGAAATTCAATGTATACATACTGTATATTACATTTGCATAAGGGAGTTGCAAGAATGGAAATGACCAGAATGTCAAAGCTCACAGTTAGGTAGTCCTGTGTTACCCCCTGATTCTTATCATGACACAGAGTAATGTACAGAATGCTCAAATCATTCAGAACTAAGCAACAGCACAACATTAGCCCCCCAGCTGGGTAACTGCCTGTGTCGCCACTAAAACTGAAGTGATATGACAAACTGCTTTTTTTTAGCAACCACTCACACACACATTGCACTAAACAGATTACAGAGCCAACTTTGTCAGCTGGAACCAACACTTCATACTAAATCCAACTTGAAATTCTTCTTCTTGATAATTATATTTGTAGGATATCTTGAAGCAGAACACAAGATAGTTGCCCTGAAGTGTGATGCATTCCAGGCAACCCCTTAAGGATTGACAGAGGACAAAACTGCCACGCTGAAATGTTCAATATACTGTATAACCTCTTTCCAGCTACAAATCCCTCACAGAGAGACTCCCTACAGATATCTCAAACCCCCCTCCTTCTCATGGCCTCTACTCTACTCTGCTCCACAGGCACTTTCAAGAAAACATGTAATCTTAAAGTGCCAAACTTTTTTACTTTTATTCTTGCTTTAAAGGTCCCATATTGTATAAAGTGAGATTTCCATGCCTTTTTTTAAAATTATAAAGCGGGTCTAAGTTCTATATTAATCGATGAAAGTATCAAAGTTCTCAGTCCATGGAGAAATGCAAACAGCCTGTATTCAGAAACTGTGCCTTAAAATGACCCATCACAACTTTACTAGCATAACTTTGTGATGTCACTGCCCTCTGGAATGTAACTTTGCATTTCCTTTGTACGCGGGGTGTCATTCTGTCTCTGTGTTGCTTCATTAACACTAACACTAACTTTAACAGAATCTCCACCTCTCTGTCTCTATGTCCCTGCTGCTGCAGCCTCAGCTCTCGCCCCATACAAGATACTGCCGGAGATACTGCGGATGTGGTTCTAAAGTTACCACCACTTTTGCCAGCTGCCTCCAGTCAAAGGTCCCGTTATTTCGGTTTATTCAGCCATTGTATATTTTTTCTGTCAAACTTGGGTATTACATTTATCTATTCACTTAGCTAGCCACCCTTTATGTAACTAGCATCATTGTTTGTGTAGTTAGCATGTGTCATGTTGTTGAGTCAGTCTTTGTTATCAGTGTGTTACAAGAAATGTTTTCAGAATAAAGACATTGCCTTTGTTTTTATAAATTATTTTCAGTCACTCTATGTATCCGATTTCTGCGTTGCTTTGTTGAAGTTTATCTGTGTGTTATAGACACTCTAGATTGATCAGCAAGAGACACGGTTAGTCGTTTTATTGTAATTATTATTTTTTTCCCCTTTATTCTTTTTCCACTTTATGAATAAATAAGAAGTGCTAGGTAAGTTACTTGAAAAATTAAATCAAGTACATGTGATATATTACATTATGTATGTGACATCAGAATTACTTAACAGCAAAAGTAGTGGCATTGTTACATTATTTTTGTTACTCAGCCTAGTTTCATGAAAGGTGCCTTCAAACAAGTGAACACCCTAATGTCACATTTTATATATGTTTGTAGAAAAGGAGACACTGTGTTTTAACAAGGAGTCAGCCTCTAGTTTGGAAGAATTTCAAAACAGTATGCATTGTGTATGTTTCATGAAGTCTGCAAGCTAGCCTCTGTTCTTCTGTGCAAGCAGCTTACAAACCATACTTACATTTTATTGTTAGGCGACCCCTAGAAGTAATTATCAAGGGAGAAAAGAGGGACATCAGGTACGTAGTATAAAGAGCGACAAAATCCACATTGGGAAGAGGTTGTGGTGGGAGGAGTCAACAAAACACCACTTTTCACCAAACTTAACTGTATGCTTATTATTGTTACCATGACGACGAAGATCCAGTATACTTACGGCTGATATACTACTATTTGTTGTAGCGAAGGGTTTGAGAAATAGGCCTATACAGGTGTTTAGATCGGAGGACTGGTTGAAATAGGACAACTTTGGAGTCACCACACACCACACCTCCAGCCCCTGCACCAAGCTATTCTGATTTCTTTACTTTCTTTATTTTTCTAAGCAAAAATGTATTTTAAGTTCAATTATGAGAAAATAAAGGCCAAAGAAAAAAGAGACACACACTTGTTTATGATGTGCAGTAATTCAACCCCCATAGAATGTATCCTTCATGTGTGAGTGTGTGTTAGTGTGGACGTCAGGGGGGACAGACAGGGTGAGTCTGGAGGATCTGGAGAGGTTAGCCAGGCAGACAGAGTGGCCGCACAGTGGCGCCACTCTGTGTATGCCACGCTTGATAAGCTCTCATTACAGCTGTACAGCTAAACATGAGGCTGGATCACACACACCCACACACATACGCACCTGAACACTCTAACTGGCAGATGTAATAACCCGTGGCTTCATTTGCATACATTTTATTGCAGACTTGTCAGCCTTCTGCCCGACACCTCCTGCCCTGCCTACTTTACATGAGAATTGGCATCAAGCTGCAATTGCTCATCATGTATCGTCACAGGAAGTGCCATAATACACACACACTCACAGACACACAGAGAAACAAAGGGATACAAAAACACCACTGATTTTTAGAAGCAAGAGGTGATAACTTATCATGAATTTACCTTCACGATCAAATGCTTTACAGTAGCTGCCTTAATAGTTAAAATGATTTCTTTTCATTCATCCTCATGTTTTTCAAATCTTGTGAAAACCAGCTATAGAAGTGTGTTCTCTGCTGAGGGCACATCCTCCACTGAGAGCAAGATACAATCTTGATTCGTGATTTTCACAGCTGATGTAGTTTAAAATGTCAATTTGTACCTGTTATCAAGATAAACACAGAGAGCTTGTGGCATCGTTAAATGATTTAATTTCATGGTCTAATCAATGTGGATTTCATGGACAACACCAGATCCATATCTGAACACATCTCGTCACAGCCTACCTGTTCGGATCAGGTATTTGCTCTTTGAATATTCTTAACTGATTTCACTGATTTTCCTTATTGTCATAAGCAGCTTGATACGTGTGAGCCATGAAAATGGATGCACTTAATTTTAAAGAGGAGAGAACGTTGGATCAGAGAAAAAAAAAAATCTAATCTTGAGGATGAGTTTAAAATCTTCTTCCAAGTTTCTGGTTAAGCATTTTGATATGAGCATTCGACGCTTGAGGTGAAATAATGTCAAAGGTCTCCATCTGAATTTAAAAGAGGTGTCACCTCAACTAAAAGAGAGCAATGTGTCATAAGAGCTTCCAGTCAATTTGCTCAAAAGAGACATTGATCTACATTTGATCTACACTGCTCGTGGCCCCAAGGACCTGATTCCTCAACCACTCAGTACTTCTGTTATAATTGACCCCAGAAAAAAAGGCATCCCATCCTAGAACTGAACAGATGAGACCTTTCCTGAGCCTCTGAGGGAAACAGAAGATGAAAATCAAACCTGCGCTCCTCTCAGGGGGGATATCTGAACACTCTGAACATTGAGGAGCTGCAGTTAAATGTTTTGTCGCTTTTCTTTTTCAGGACTGAGATTTTCACTTTTGGCGGCAAGCCAGAGGAGTTTCCCAAGACATTAAGAACAGGTGGAAACACACACACACACTTCATTGTCAGCACACACACACACACACAGACTTGCTTGCCTTAATATCCCTCTCTCTCCACCACTGTCACAGCCACCATGTCAAAGCCCAGGCATGAGGGGCAAGAGATGAGACAAGAAGGGTAATGGAAGGATTGATGAGGGGGGAGAGCAGAGGGCAGGAAGCAGATGGAAAAAGAGGAGAGGGAGAACTCTGTCAGTCAGGAGTTGTAGGAGGTAGGAAAAGAGAGAAATGTGCGGTGACTTATAGAAAGAAAGTGTTTTTCTGCTACTCTCCCTGCAAGGTGGGGAGTTGGTGCCATAAAGTCCTGCATTCGACTCCAACAAGAGTCATATGAGGACAAAGAGGTGTGTGTGTGTGTCTGTGCGTGGGTGTGTGTGTGTGTGTGTGTGTGTGTGTGTGTAAATGTTAGCCGGTTCAAACACTCCAGTGAGCTAGCAATATCTGTCAGCCAGTCTAAAGGCCAGTGCATGTATATTTGTCACTAAAAGCAACACCTTCACATTACACACAGATTGTTGATATAAAAAAATGTTGTGTTTGCCTGTCTTCTTTGGGAATGTAATTCTCTAAACCTGAGTTAGCCAACAACTTCATATAAGAGACTTGCTAGAATTTTAACAGGGGCAATCCTAGACTCTGGGTGGGTCCAGGCAAAGAAGCCCATTGAAGAACCCCTCCCCTCATGTCTGCCTGCCAGATCACTGGCAGACACAACAATTTACAGATATCCCCTAAATGCCTCACATGCAGACTATGGATATAGGCTAGCTACAACATGCATCATCAGGAGCCGCACTTAAGGGGAGTTTGGGCAACAGCAGTGCACAGTACAGTGTCTCTGTGGGAGGTTTAAGGGGGTTTACAGTTGTCATGTTGCAAAATGTGACAATATGAAGGGCCATCAGGAACCCCTTTTCCCCTTGGGGGCCCTAAGCATTTGCCCGGTTGGCCTCTCCTGACAGTGTGCCTCTGTGTTTGTGAAATCTAGATACATAACATTTACAATGCACATATAAAAATAAGAAAAAGTACAATAAAAGCATGCTGGCCATCACTGTCACTCTAAAAACTGTCTGACACTGATCAGGTATGAAAAACTAAGCTATGGGGAAATCCCTATAGTCCATCATCACAAACACAATTTACTAAGAAAATCTTTGACCTTAGATATGAGCAGGTCCAACAAGTCAGCAACATTCATCTTTATTTTATTCACTGATAGTACAAGTGATACACTTTATGAGCACAGCCAATACAGAGGGGGTGAAGCAAGACAAAACAAAGAGTCACCATGAGGGGTATAAATGAAATCTTTCTTATCTCTTTCTAACTTAAGACGAAGGCCGGCTGGAGGTGTGAAAATAAACAAATGTTTATGTATGATATATTGCTACTCTTTTTTTATCCCTGGCTATTTCACACCTCATGTCTAATTCTTCTTCTCTCATGTCTAATTGTCCCATCTGTTAAAATAAAGTGGTCCAGACACTTGAGTGGGATTAGTACCTGATGCATTGCACACACTAATGTCAGGTTCAGAGACAGATTCAAGTGAATGTTAAGTTTGTCTGTAAGGGTGTATGACCTGACATAAGCCCAGCTAGATCCAGTGCATCAAACCTATGTGGTGTTGTAATGGAGACAGCTCCCTGGCCTGCGTGGAGCGTCCAGAGAGGAAGCTTTCTGAAATCGAAGCCCGGGGTTTTGGATGGCATTAATTTGCAGTGACAGTTTGGCTTTCATCGTCCACAGTGCTGCATAAGAGATATTGACCTTAATACTGTGCGCTGCCTCTTTTTTTATATGCTTGAAGACGAGAAGGGAAGGAACTGTCTCTCTTTACATACATTTGGTTAAACAGCAGCTGGCAGTCATCTGTAATTATACACCTAAGCCCATGCATTATTTATGTCACCTTTTAAAATCCATTAAAAGTCGTTTGGTCTCCTCCAAAACTTGTCATTATCGATTGACTTTAATGTAATTGCTACTTTAAGCCCTCAAAGATTTTCTGCCGGTTGATTAAGGATGTGGGCACAGCTGCCTAGAGTGTGCAGCAAACATACACTAATCAAGGCACTGTAAAACTCACAGGCTCCAGTAGCCTTTCACCTGGTGGTCAGCAGCCTAAACAGAGGCCTAGATTTAGTCTCTAATTGGGGTGGCTGAAAGTTTTACAACTCTGAGTCTGCACACCATGGTCCTCCTCCTCAGCCAATGATTCTGTGGTGAAAGAAGTAATGAGATCCTTTACTTAAATCAACAAACCAATACAGCAATCTAAAAATACTCCATTACAAATAAAAGCTGTGCTTAAGTAATAGTACATAATTCATTAGCAGCAAAATATAATTAAAGTATTTAAGTAGAAGTACAGGTTTGGTCCCTCTGACAGACATAATATTATATATGGTATCATGAGATTCTTCATACTTAAGCATCAGTGTGTAAGCAGCATGTTATTGTTGTAGCTATATAGGTGGAATTAGTTGTATATGATCTGACACATATGATCTGACACATGTATTCACATGTATTCTGCCCTCCAGTGATTTATTATTCCACTGCAGGCAGTGGAAGGGCTTTTTTTGGCCTTTTCAAAATGGCTGCTTTCATTAAATCATCCACACGCTTTTGGCAGGAAAATCTTTGCTAATTTTCAAGAAGTTATGGTAAGGGTAACATTTATATTGTTACTATTTTTTTTAAATAAATATTTGCTGTATTGAAACAATGCATAATTACTTAATAATTCATTCTTTATATTACAGTTAAATCATGTTAAAAATGTGTGTATCAAATTTGATACTGCAGGAATATAATGTGCTTTATCCCTGAAAGTTCATGTCACATTTTTGTAATGTAATCTACATTATGCCTACCACAATACAAACACACACTATTCTATTGATTTAATTAATCTAATTAATGACTGAAATGCCATCTTAAAATACATTTTGGGTATTTTCATAATAACAAAACACTGTTACAGTGGCAGTCATCAATGCGTGGAACCTCTACATAAGAGACCAGAAGAAGACAGAAGCCCAAATGAAACCCATGGCTCTGCTAAGGTTTCAGGCTTTGGTTGGCACTTCTCTCACAAGCGCAGGAAAAGTCAAAATCAAGTGTGGCAGACCACTGTCCTCTCCAGAAGGTGCTCCAACACCACCCCGTAAAAGGCCAAGCTGCAGTGTGCCTCTTGATGTGAGAAGGGATGGCATTGATCATTTTCCAACATGGGAAACCCGACAGAGATGCAAGCACTGCACCGGCAATCACTTCTCACATGTCTACTGTGAAAAGTGTAAGGTGCATCTTTGCCTGACCGAGAACAGAAACTGTTTTTGTGCCTACCACAAAGTGAAACAAAGAGGCTGTAAAAAGTTTTATGTTAAAAAAAAAAAACAAAGAGAAAAACTGCCTGAAATGTTCTATATTTTCAAAATGTAATGGGCAAACTTTGTTTTTGTATCTAAAATTAACATTGTTGTGAGCAAAAAGTTGCCAACATATCAAATGTGATACAAAAAAAATATCATAAACAAAATGATATGGCAATAAAAAATTTTGGGATTTGGTTAAAAGGTTTAATAATGATCTCAGTTCCAAAAAATTAGAATTTTCTGGCTATTTTTTGATGGGTCAGGCTTTACAGGGTTAAACATTTATGGAAAGGAAACCATGTGAAAAGTTTAGGGGGAAAAATCACTATTTGGTAAAGCTGTTAAAGACCCTCTCCAATGAAAATCAAGTTTTTAACCTTGTTAACACAGTTATATGGTGTTTTTTATATAACACAAGACATAGTGTGAGCGAAATAAGCATGACTGCATATTTCCACCTTGGAACTGCAGTGAACCAATGACAGTCTCATGAAAACAGATTCAGACAGCCAGGGATTCATACGTCACATACCTAAGGAAACAACCCCGTCAACTTGTGGGGATGTGGGGCAGTCAAAACAGACCTGAAACCCTGTCAGTACATACAGCAAAGTACAGAGTACATGAGCACAACCATTATCACTTGTCAACCGCTGCCAATTACAAGCTAACAAACATCACAAACAAATAAAAGATGAAAATTGCACTTACTGTTCTGATACGTCAGCGTCTCAACAGACTCTTCGTCTGAGTCTGGGTCTGACTGAGGCTGAAACATGTGTCTCTCTGATGTTTCCTCCCTAACCATCTTGATACTCTCTGCTCTTTCACCTGTCAACCTAGCACAAGTAACGGTGGTGGGCGAGGCACAACGCCCCATCCAAATTTCTCATTGAGGAAGGAAGTTTAGATGAGCTCCCAGCCCCAGTTTTCCTTTTTTCCACCCTTTATGTGGGAAAATTATGTTAAACAAAATACTAATCATAGTAGAGTATTTTTACATAGTTTTAAACCTGTCTGGAGAGGTACTTTAACAACTCACAGACATCTGAAATGTGACCCCAGCTAGACACTGCTTTTTGTAAGACATCAGAAGCTGAAAAGCACCTGTTTAATCTTCATCTTAAAAGTAGCTACAGTTGTCAAATTAATGTAGTGGAGTACTACTGTTGTTGTAGACTGCAGAATGACCAAGAAAAAATGTTCGTGTATTCATTGCAATTGCAAGGAGTGGAAGTGTTCTTATTCATTTTGGCTTTGGCAACTGAGAAGAAATTAGCTTTATGGTAAATACACAGAAAGTTAACTAATGAGCCCCTCCAGTGGAGTGGCTCCAAACCAGGGTGTGAGACCTCCAAGGAAACACAAAACAAGTATTACAGGTCATACAGATCATGAGATGAGCACCAAGATGGTAAATAAGAAAACAAGAGCCTGCTCTACAGCCATGAGAGTACTCCTGTGAGTCTGCAATGTTCATTGTAAAGAAAACCCAACTGTAAGAAAGAAAAAATTCCAGGGTAAAAGTTTATTTCTGATTATTTGATTTTGGGGTTAAGTACATGTATAAATTGGCCAGAGGGTGGAGACAGAAAGAGTTGTTTGATAACCTTTATCAAAAAGGGTCATAACATTGTTATGACATAGTTGTACTTTTGTATTTATGAGGATCTAATTAACATAATGCATCAACTTTGTCCATACACTAACCTTAACCATTAAAACTGAATGTCTAACCCTGACCCCTCCAATAACATAACCCTAATTCTAGTTTTAACACTCAATCAGCCCTTTGTGTCAGAAAGTGAGGACCAGACAAAATTTCCTGACATTTCATATATATGGAGGAGTTTTGGATATGATCAAATGGTTCTGGTAAGCTTACTGTTTATTTTTCAAAACAAACTAGGCAAATCTAGAGGTGGATTCATGACTAGTATTACTAAAACCCTTTGACATGGCTCTATGACATTTTGGGTAGTTTTACCTCTAAAAATGTATGAAATGATGACAAGGGAAGTGTCAAGGTGTGTATAGACATTGCTTTGAGTCACAAGGCAAACACAGCTCTAGAATGACAGCTCTGAATCACCTCAGATTTCCTTCATTCTCACGCTGCTCATTTTAGCAAACGTTCACTATCATCCTTCACCCTCGATTTCCCGTCATACACCTGGTTTAGTTCAATCTACACTGCTCTACAAATGAGAATCAAACTATGTTTTGTTTCAAGCAGTAAACACATCAGATGAAGTGTAATTGGGCACCAGTTCAGAGATGACAGCATATGTTGCAGCCACCTGAACAGAGTCCAGGCCAGGCCTGGGTTGGGGCTGGTCTGTTGGGGGGGTCTATACACCAGACTCCCATGGTACCAGCAGATGGCTGAGAGGTTGACCATGTATGGCGATTCAATCTGCTGCTATTATCAAAGGTGGGCCAACTTCCTCCTGCCAGCAGGTTATCTCTTTCATCATGCACTTGCTCTCCAAAACTAATGTCTCCTGTGTGTATCAGCTCTGATGTTATGTTGCGCTGCTGTGGGTAGAGAAATAGGAGAATCTGTGAGTCATGCTCACAATTTCAGGAGTAACATTTGATTGCAAATGAAAATGAAGCAAGTAAGTAAATTTTGAAATGATGGAGACCACTTGGGAGCCTAGCAAAAAGGGGATGGGCTTCCTAATTCCTCCCAGAAATTTCCATCTCTGTTTGGGAGGAGATGATGAATTTGAAATGTTGAAAGGAAACAGAAATATGAATAAATGAGTGTCTGTATATGTGCAATAGAGGTGCATGTGTATCCATTTGTTTGTGATTGCTAGTGCATCCCTACAGCCCTGCGCGTGAGTGTGTCTGAAAAGGTGGTGAGTAAATCGGTCAAAAATAACAGGAAAACCTCTCAATAATTTCCGCAGGATAAATATTGAGTATCCTTGCAGAGCTTGTTGCAGAAGACCTAAGAGGCAAGTGAGTGACTGACTGAGTGAGTGAGTGATAGAGCTGAATGAGTGATGAAGTTACACTGTTGGTTGGCTGAGTGTTGGACTTTTCCCACTGGCTGTTGCTCTTTCAAAATTATTCAGCACAAACAGTTTATATTATGTCATCAGGGGGCATTTTCAGCAGATCCACAGTTTTCAACAGGTTTTCCTCAAATAGTGATCAGGGCCTTCAATAACATCAACTGCCTTTATTTGAGGCAGGCTTGTATAAGTGGAGGGCCATTATTTCTAACTCCCTCTGTATAATTTGTCGTACTGGTCTTAGTTAAGAGTGAGGCCTCATTTTGATCTACTCCTGTTTATCCTGTTAAATTTACACATGACGCAGTAATGCAGTGGTGCAACTGTGGTGGTTCAATACTTGGCTTTGTCCTTGAGCAAGATACCGAACCCCAAATTGCTCTTGATGTAACATACTGTATGTGTATGAGTGTGCGTAAAATGCTTTGATTGGTCGTCAAGACTAGCAGACAGCTATTCAAATGCAGTTTATATACTTTTGGTTTGTACGCTTTAATACAAACTCAATATTTCCTGGAACAATTACTAATGAAAAAAAAACATTTTGTTCTTGTAACACTAATTTTGGCCACAAGTCTAAGAGCATTCGTGTTTTCTTGTGGGTGATTCTGAATTTGTTCATGTACTCTGCTTACAAGGTACAAATATTGTGTGATAGCATGTTATGTAACATTACTGTTATGTCTTTCTTTTGGCTAGAAATGTATTTTAATTGGTGCTAATTTGCCATTAGCATTAGCTCTAAGTATGTTATTTAAGTCTGATGATTAGAAGTCTGTCTGTGGACAAATTTTGTCACCACGATAGCCTTGCAATTATGTAACTTGTGTAACTTTGCAGGTGTTTCAGGCAGAGTTCAAAGATAGATTTGATCTGACCCCCAAGTACTGAATAGTTATATAAAATGTAGTAATTAGTAGTAATTAATGCTGAGTGCTTTATAAAAACCCTTATGAAATGGAACATTTGACAATGTACATTTAATGAGATATATATATATATATATATATATATATATATATATATATATATATATATATATATATATATATATATATATATATAATTACATTATATTATAATGTTGTTTATTAGGTATTGCAATTATAGTGAGATGTTTTTTCTTAATCAGTCCTTCAGTTGACAGTTGAACAGTACTTTACAATTAATATTCAAACATTTTCATGTCAAGGACCTTAAAACTGATATGTAACAAGCTGTGGACCTTGTTATACATTATGCTAGATTCTAATGAATGGAATAATGCAAAATTTGTAAAAATAGCCAAAAGAAAGACACAACACCAATGTTATAAAACTTGCTAACACAATAAGTAGTACTATATATCTTTTGTTTAAAGTGCATGGAGAAATTAAAAACAGTGCTTTCTGGCCTGTGGAGATTCCT
The DNA here is from genome assembly GCF_046630095.1 of Trachinotus anak. Lineage (NCBI taxonomy): Eukaryota > Metazoa > Chordata > Actinopteri > Carangiformes > Carangidae > Trachinotus > Trachinotus anak. Next base: position 11,108,189 of record NW_027273870.1, on the reverse strand, counting down.
AAGGAAGGAGCCACTGATGATTCACACATAAGCACGGCTTAGCTGGAAACAGCAGCACATTTACCTCTGTAAGAGTCTGTAATGAAGGCCAGCCACACATCACTGTTTAATCTTCCATGGCGCAGTTTCTATTAGAAGCCAGACGAATGATGGTAGGTAAGGAAAAAGAAAGGTCAGCCGATTCTCTGGCTCATTAATTGTCTGATTTTCTACCTAAGTTGCCTGTGTGATCTTACATCTGATTTTATCATCTGAGGAATTGTTTGCCACTTGTCGGGTGTAAACTCTGACAGCTGCTGATCACCCATCGTCAAGGTCATCTGCAGTTACATATGCAAGAAAGATTGCATATGTACCACACACAAAGCAGAAACATGTGTACACAGAAACAGACCACTACAAAAACACTGTAAAAGTAAAATACAGCTGTACATGTCCTGTATTTCCATGTCCAGAGGTTGTGTTAGACTTTCTTGTTGTCTGTCATTTTGACAGAACTCAGTACAGCCTTTTGTTTAACTCTAACTTAACTGAAAAAGTAGTAAGATCTTACTTGTATATCCTTTTTGTAATCACTTGAATCTCAATTGATCTCAATCTCATAAATCCACCTCAGGAGAAAAGATGAAATAATGTAAGAATGGATTTTTGAGATTTAAGTAAGACAAATGGACATTGAATTGAGATTACAGTGAGAGAAATGAAAATAGCAGATGAGATCATATCATTTTATCTTTTGAATTCATTCATGTTTTGCTTATGGCTCATAAAAAGCCATGAGGAGCACTAAAAAGATGATCTCAATTCTACTAACTCTAATCCAGAGGTGGAAGCAACAAAGGTGTCTTTTTGTGTACTATATTTAAAAATCAGTAACTTCACTTTTACTTACGTGCTTTTATCTTGAGTATTGTGCTTTGCTACATTTGGATACACATCTGTGACAGAGTAATCTAGCCTGGTGTTTGTGTGGAACCTCCCCTGAAGTTCAATGAAAATATAGGGCCAATAAAAATAGTATATTTATCAGAAGTGAACTGTCTTGGAACAATATATAATCTATGGTCAAAGGAAAACACCACTACCAATGGAACATTATCCTAAATGTGAACTGCATGGGGATTGCATGGCAATTCAAAATTCATCCCCCAAAAGACTAGATAGAAAATTCTAATGAACATCAACCCATGTCTGCATTATTTATTGAGGTGTTAATGTATACTGCTGTCAACAACAAGTACTTGAAAACTTATCTGCAACTTTATCGCTCCACAATTTCAGCTAACTTATGCCACTTGAAAATCAATGGAACAAAAGGGGGTTTAACCTGGTTTCTGGGTTAATTACAGTAAAAATGATCAATGATCAGTGTCAAGTGGTATGCTGACATTGTTCAACTGAGGTCAGGTCTGGCTGTGGACACACTTAAAGCATGTTATTTTCCACCTGAATGTGTTGATGAGAAGAACAAGACAAAAACAGACAGGAAGGCAGGTCCTCCAGATTCAGACTGTGCCAAAGCAATAATTATTGCTGTAGGAGTGTTTATCACTGCACATATGCGACCACTCTTGAAACACTGTGAGAATACAGTGTGAGATATGAAAGGAGTTTCCACTGCAGAGTGCAATGTTGAGATCTATCCACACACCAAATCTCTAGACGTTATGCTTAGTTTCTGCTTGCAAGCTTCAGTTTTTTGAGGCAGCTTCTGATCTGATGTGCAGTGAGTTCAGAATTTTTACAATAATGTATACAGGACTTTTCCAAACAAAGAAAACTGTGGGATGCAGGTACTTGTGTCTGTGCATTTGAGGTTGCATCCCGACTGCTGCCAGAAGAACCAGCAGAACCCCCCCACCCTGGACTAGATCCCCAAAGTTCCTATAGACACATCACACAGGACCATCACGAGTCAAGTATGTCTGTTTTTAATATTCCTTGTTCCTTGTATGTACGAAATAACTTCAATTCCAGGTATCCCAGTGTAGTTTCACATATCCCACCAAAAAACACAGTTGTAAACATGATCTGTACTTTATTGTAATTGCTTTAAAATCAAAGCAAGACTGTACTTTTAACGGGATTTCAAATATCAACATCTTTTCTGCACAATATGCCAATGAGTTTTCTGTATTTCCTCTCAACATTTTTCATAAAGATAAAAACATTCAGCATTCTGATTTGATTTACTATTTTATGAGAATTAATTGGAATTGACCTTGCTTGTCCTTGCTCAAAAACATCTGGAATGCTCTCAGTCCTTTTATTTGCCAAAGAGGTTGGACAATTTCCTCACACAAAACACAAATACATTTCAGTGATATTACAGAAGTTTACAAACTCTTCCCAAAAGTCCTAAATAAGGTTATATTCAGGAAAAACTGAAATAACGTGGGTTCATGGGAATTGTTGTCTCCACCGCCACTGCCATAAACTTCTCCCAATCTGGATTCCTTCAGTGTCAGTCATTTAGGAGGTTTTTACCAGGAGCTGAATTATCCTCACAGATCTCCTCCTCTCCAAAACAAACAGACCAGGTGATTATAGTAAAAACACTAAATAAAACAGTTTCAAATTTAAAGTCAGCGTTTCACTGATGCTACAGTGCCTTGCAAAAGTATTTATCCCCCTTAGTATTGTTTCTATTTTGTTGCCATACAACCTGGAATTTAAATTGATTTTCAGTTTGATTTTAAGTAATGGCCCTACACAAAATACTCCAGATTAATGAAGTTAAATGGGGGAAAAAACGTGTTTTAAATAAATATAAATTTAAAAGTGGTGCGTGCATATGTTTTCACCCCTTTGCTTTGAAACCCCATTACCATTACCTTCAGAAGCCACATAATTAATTAAATAAGAGCCACCTGTAAGGAATCTAAGTTTCAAATACTCTGAGTACATCTACAGCTGTTCTGATAGCCCCCAGAGTCAACACCAGTGCAACACCACTAAGTAAGGGCTACCACCAAGCAAGCGACAGTATGAAGACCAAGGGACTCTCTACACAGGTCAGAGACAAAGTTGTGGGGAAGTACATATCAGGGTTGGGTTATAAAAAAATATCCCAAACTCTGAACATCTCACGGAGCACCACTAAATCCATGATTAGAAAATGGAAAGATTATGCCACCACAGCAAACTTGCCAAGAGAGGGTCGTCCACCAAAACTCACGGACCTGGCAAGGAGGGCATTAATCACAGCAGCGGCAGCTTTACTGCAGAGATTGGAGTATCTGTCCATAGGACCACTATAAGCCGCACACCACACAGAGCTGGGCTTCATGAAAGAGTGGCCAGGAAAAAGCCATTGCTAAAAGAAAAAAATAAGGCAGACCTTATTCAAAAGGCATATTGGAGACTCCCCAAACATGTGGAAGAAGGTGCTGTGGTCAGATGAGACTTCAATTGAACTTTTTGGCCATCAAGGACAACACTATGTCTGGCACAAACCTAACACCTCTCATCACGCTGAGAACACCATCCCCACAGTGAAGCATGGTGGTGGCAGCATCATGCTGTGGGGATGTTTTTCATCAGCAGGGACTGGGAAACTGGTCAGAATTGAAGGAAAGATAGATGGCCCAAAATATAGAGAAATTGTTTAGGGAAACCTGTTTGAGTCTTCCAGACATTTAAGACTGTGACGGAGGTTCACATTCCAGCAGGACAATGACCCTAAACACTCTTCTAAAGCAACACTCCAGTGGTTCAAGGAGAAACCTTTAAATGTCCTGGAATGCTCCATTCAAAGCCCAGACCTCAATCCAATTGAGAATCTCTGGTATGATTTAAAGATAGCTGTACACAAGCGGCACCCATCCAACTTGAAGGAGCTGGAGTAGTTTGTTGAAGTTCCAGTGGATAGATGTGCCAAGCTCATGGAGACATACCCGAAGAGACTTGCTGCTGTAATTGCTGCAAAAGGTGGCTCTACAAAGTATTTACTTTGGGAGGTTGAATAGTTATGCACATTCAGGTTTTCTGTTTTTTGTCTTATTTCTTGTTTGTTTCACAATAAAAAAAATTGGTAAAAATAGTGGTAGTTATGTTGTGTAAATTAAAAGATACAGCCCCCCCAAAATTCCTTTTAAATTCCAGGTTTTAAGGCAACAAAATAGAAAGAATACCAAGGGGGGTGAATACTTCTGCAAGGCACTGTATATGGTGGACATGAGACATCAGGGAAGGGTTGGGAGCTGAGACTGCCTTTGTCTTGAATGTTTCTCTGAGCACTTATAAACCTGGCATTCAGGAGGTTTTTACCTGTAGCTGAATTATCCACAGAGTTCTCGTCCTTTCCATAACAAATGGACCAGGGGATTAAAATCAGTCGAAGCACCTAAATAAAGCAGTTTCACTTAAAAAGTGTTTCAGGGATTAGCCAACTGCTTAGCTTTTTTCTCTGACGACTTAAAAATCAATTTTGAGCTTCTGGCAGACAACCACAACAATTCACTTGAGTTCACTCAGGTGATTCAGGCAAAGGGTGCACTGAATCAGCACACAGTGGAGGATACGTTTAGAAGGAACTTCCTTGAGATAACAGGAGGCCAAAAAGATCCCAGAGCAGGTAACTGATCGCTTTGGATGACCAGCCCATCCTCGTGGTAGAGAATACAGGGTTTTGCCTTATGTTGGAGCATTTGGAGCCACGGTTTGCCCTACCCTCTCGACGCTACAGACACTGCCCTGACACTGCCCTACCAGAGCTTTACAACAAGGCTGACTTCATGCAAGATCTTTATGTGATTATTATTTATCTCTGTCCTCAGCCTCACTGCACACTGGATCAACTCCACTTTTGTGTAAAAAGTATTAAAAAAAAGAAAACATTAAGGAATTAAGAAATCTGGGCACGTATTCACAAAGCATTTTACCACTACCACTAAGAGTACTCCTAAGTTGCACTAAAAGTTTCTAACTAAAAGTTTTCTCTTAAATTCTATTCACAAAGCTGCTGAGACCAACTTTTACTTAGTAGAGTGCGACTCTGTTGCTGTGGCTGATGTCAATTTACGTGGACCAGCTTGCTTGCAAGGAACACAGCTGTTGGTTGATGAAAGCCCTGTCTGTGCTGGTGAAAACGCATGCACAAGATCCCGGAGTAACATCAATAAAAAACGCAGAAAACACCGAAATGAATGAATACAAATTAAATAATTATGGATTACATGCTGTTAACAAAAGTAGTGGATTCTCCAAAATGCATGTATGATAAGGTTTATGTAGACCCGGGAGAATTTAACTTATAATAAAAACTTCCATTCAATTCACTCAATGGAGGAGAAATAAAAAAATAAAAACTCACTTAAACCTTACTGAGAGTCTATTAGCCACCTGTTGTATCTATTGTAATGTAGCTGTCGTCCCGGCTATGGGTTGAGATAGGGTGTGGTATCCACTGTCCCTCACCAAGTGAAATTACATACATGATGAATAGAATGTCTTTCAAACAGCAGCCTCAGGCCACTCTCTGTTAAGATCCACAAATCATGTGTATATCATGGCCACTTTGCAACAATGTCTAGAATTGTAGTAGCATCGAATACACTCACACACTGTTTTGATGGTATGATTTTTAAATATGTCCTTGTCTTGAGATGGTGCAATAATTTTTACATGCATTGCATCTTTGGCATTGAACACACTGGGTAGACTGGCAAGTTCCTTGAAGCTGCTTTATTTCTTCTTCTTCTTATTATTATTGTTTGGTGAATGGATCGGCTTACAGATGGCTAGGAGATCTCCAAGTTGTCGGCATTTCAAAGTGATTTAGAGTTATTAGCCCTCTCAACTACTTCTAACTTCTCCCAGCCTTAGTTACTACCTTTAATGCGAATTAGCTTTGTGAATTACTGGACACACCCTGAAGGACTGATCCATTAATTTTAGGAGTTTCCCCTAAATCGGCAGGTTAGGACCTATTTTTAGCCTTAAGATGCTTTGTGAATATGGGCCCAGGTTTTTTTCTTAATGTATCTTAAGTGTGCACTGTGCAAAGTATCAGATTGGGAGTCAATATTGGCAGATACTCAATATTGAATGAGTTTGACCAGGTTTGGAGAAAAAAAAAAAAAAAATAGACTGGGAAATTTCTACTGGACACATTTAGAATAATGTAGGTACACAACTCTACGCAACTAGTCATTTTTAGACATTTCAATTGGAAAAGTTACATATTATAACTATAACAATTATGTTTTTTTTAACTTTTTTGTCTATTTTTTGTCACATTTAGAATAAGTAACAAAAATAACATAAATAGCTTACAAAATGTTTAAGAAGGTGAAACTATATATTTTCATAAACTACATTAACATCCTCCCCCAATTAAACATGTTCTGTTGAAGAGTGCTTTCAAAATGGCTACAAAATGAATGGCCTGCCGCAGAAAAGATACCAGTCCACTGGCAATGTAAGTTAGCCAGCAAATTGAACCTAATTTTTCACAAGCACAAGGGTCAGCCACACAACACATTAGGATCTGGGGTAAAATATGAAAATGTCTTTACTTGTTTTTTTCCTCTTCTCTGTGTTATTTACAGATGGAGAAGACTGATGACGAAAACGTATGTATGTTCTCAGATGTAGGCAGTTCTTGTTCAAATAGTCACTTACAAAAAAATGAATGAGGTAGTTGATATGAGGAAAGTTCTCAGTATCTTCATATCCAGTATCCATGATTATATTTTATTGTCTTCTTCTATAACTGAATGCCTGAGTGTCCCAAAGTGGAATCAAATCCTGATCACTTTGAAGCTGCTGTTGATAATGATCAAGATCAAATTTATAATAATGAAGACAAGTAAACATCACATTAACATTTAGAGCTGCCTAAATAATGTAATCAATACAATGTTATTGTGCCCCATCCCCAACCCCATTTCTTTCCATGAAGTGGCTGGCCTGATTTAATGGAGGACTGGACCTTTGATGATGAATTGCCATTTGATGAGTCTAAGACTGCTGCAAGAGGAGAAGTACCCATAACAACAAACTACGACAAAGCCCTTGGATGAGAATGCCAACATCTGCTGCAAAGTATCTACTTTTAATTATGACATACGTTAATTGTTATTGAGTGACTGGAAAAACACTTGGTTACTTGCTGAACTTGATTACATTGCTTTGTCCTGAAAACCTACATACAGATTGAATGTGCTGCACTGAATGTATGCAAGTGTCATTCTGTAGAATGTTTCTCAGTTCTTGCATTTATTTAATCCTTAATGCATTATTTGGCTGTCGCACAGAACAAGAATTTGCTCTGCACTTGCCACCAGGTTCAGCGCACTGTTCAGGTGAGTCAGAGCAAACATAGGCATACGTTTTCCAAACTTGTAGCAGGACACGTCCCTGTGAAGCCGAAAGTTCCCACTGTGTTTAGAGACTATCGTTCCCAGCAACACAGATGTATCTTTCCACTGCTAACACCGGAGACACACATGTGTGGCATGTGCATCATGGCTGCCATTGCTGATCTGCTGTAGAAAAACATGCATGTTCACACCGGCTGTGTGTCTGTTCTGTCACTGCTCCTGCCAGCACTATGTGTCTACATAGAGTTTATAGGAGACTTGAAAGTTGCATTTTTAATTGATTTCGAAATTTATTTTGCCAGAAAAAATGCATTTAAAATGACATTGTCTCCACATGCAGCTGCTACAATGGGTAAAAAAAATATATTTGTATTTTTCATGTCTATGACATGTTCAGATTCAGTCTAGACATAGAGACTATAGTGAAAGGTGTTAGTTTTATGTAATATTGCTGATATGATGTCACATTTGCCTTGCAGCAAAAATAGACAGAGATCACACAATGTGTCCACTCTAATCTGTATATATGTACACCCAATTGAAAACCAAGAAATTACACAGCCGCCACACACATGTGATGCATCCAGTGTGTCTCCAGCCTAAGAAACAAGCATTAGCGCTAGCCCCGCTAAAATGCTGAAGTGGAGCAGCAAGAAGAGACTGTGGGTGTCCCCAGGTACAGAGAGCAGCTTAGGGAATTTAGAGTTGTGAGGGGGCTCTGTTTCCACAGCAACCGGTTTCAGACAGACCCTTCGAAAAAAATCACAGTTTAGTTGCACCGCTGTGACACAACCAAAGGATGTGGCCTGTGAATTCGGACACGGCTTGTGTGTACAGTTAGCTAGGCAGAAAAAGTAGCCTTCTCGTATTAATCAGCATGTAGGTATAAGCACGTAACAGGGCCAGCTAGACTATGTAAGGCAGCAAGCAAATGCATTGAAGTGTCTCATATTGTTTAAAGTGAGATTTTCATGTCTTTATTGATTATAAAGCAGGTCTATGTTCTATATTCATACTGTGAAAGTATCAAAGTGCTCAGTCCACTGAGAAATGCGCACATCCCGTATTCAGAAACTGAGCCTTAAAACGAGCTGTCAGGACTTCCTCAACTTTGAGATGTCACAACAAAGCGGTCACTGCTCTCAGCCATGCCACAAGTCTATCCCATCCAGACCCACCATCCCCCCTCGCAGGATTTGGTTTGGTTAGGTCTATGAGTGTTTACCTGAAATCTGCTATGTATCTATTCATTCACTCAGAAAATAGTCAGCTAATCAGAGGAGAGGTTCAGAGCCAGAGAGAAGCCTGAGAGAGGAATTGTAAAAATACATTGAGATTATTTTTCATAGTTAAACCCACAAGTATATCTTCCTATGGATGTCAACACTTAAAATAAAACACAAAAAGTGTCACATATGGCACCTTTGAAGTTGTAATATATTCCAAACTTATCAAATGGATAGTTAGGGAACTGAGTGGATGTGTGTATTCATACATGTTAATCTTTTTGTAAATTAATAGATACAATTTTTGTGTTTTTGCAAAACCTTCATGTGTAGTGTTTACATCAATGTTTTGTTATGTGTTCAGGGTTTAAAGTTTAGTCTTGAAATTAGTTTATTGCAGGAGTGTAACTCTCTAGCCTGGACCCAGCATTTCATTATGAGTCTTTTTCTTGTTAATTTATACTGTCAGAATGTATCCAGTGTTATGATAACCTTACATTGTTGTCTCTGTATTCTGAGCCAGTAGAAGTGATTGCCTCCTCTTTAATTACAGCACTGCTGATCGTCTGTTATTCTGAATCCTTTTTATGATATGGCATGTTGTTAAAGGAACATTTTGGTCCTAATTATGTGAATGTCCACAAGGGCTGGTGTTCTGTGTAGTCCATTAAAATTATAACCCCAGTGGTGCAATTTACACTGACAGAGAAATTGTCACTGTCTTGCAAAAAGGGCCTATTTCACAGTGCCAGCATCTTCCTGTAAGCACTGTGAGGATTGCTGTGGTCACTCTCAGACCACCACAGGTGGTTTAGCTGACTGCTGGCCTGTGTTTGATGTTCATTCAGCCTACTGACAGAACATTTTCTGCTTGTGTGATGAATTTATAATCATTACAATGCATGTTTTTCTCACATTTTATGCTTAGTGGCATAAACATAAGCATAAGCATATTATAACAGCAGCAACTTAGTTTCTATTATTGACAACATAAACATACAGATTACAAGAACTCCCACTAAACAGCCCTCTTCCTCATATTTGCACTGTTCTATTGTTGTTTTATCTTGTTCTATTGTTCTTTTTCACATAGGCTTTGCTTTATTCATGTCCATGTCATTGAATGAATTTGCATGTACATTTGCTTCTGCCTGAACATGCTCAACTTTATGTGGGGCTACAGTGACACCTCACCATCCTATCTTATTTGATAACCAGTGTGGCATCCCCAAACCAAGTACACCTTCACCTTGAGGGCTGACGGGATGAGTGTGAAGAATGCCAGGCGTTCCCTATGCAGAGATGAAGGTATAGCGCTATCATTATTTCCCTCCATATAGCATTTAGCTGAAACTACAGCCAGCCAGAGTATAGTAACAGCTCAATTCTTCATCGTTTTACATTTCATCTGCTGCCCTGAAAAAGTGTGACTCTCCTGCCATTAAAACCTGTTTTAACACAGTATTTCAGCAGTGCATGTATCAAACATACATTGCATGTATTGACATCACTGCACACTTCCACTGTTGCATCTCAGTTTGTAGGTGGTTTTAGCCTACCTTACTGCCTTTATCTTTTCAGAGAGGATAAAAGAGAAAGCCTTCATACAACTTATGGTAAAAGAAGATGTGAATAACAGATACTGGTAATAATCACATACTGGTCTATAGCTAATCTGATCATTGCCACATGCATAAAACTGTATTTTACATTTGCATCCAGTGCAAATGAAAAAAAAATTCAGATCAGGTCTGAGCAGGCTAGTGACAGATAATGCAATGTTGTGTGTTCCTAGATGCCAATATCGCAGTGTACTGCAGGATTGCTAATGAGAGGTCCCCTTCCATGCCTTTCCTCCCAGCCTGGTCACCAAACCAATATGCCATTTCAGCCTTTAAACCCTGTTAGAGGACAGAGCTTGTCTGAAACTGAATGATAATTACACATGACAACTGTAGTGCCATGATCACAAGGTGCAGGTAATAGTGGCAACTTTGCATTGCTAATGGTCATTGAAAAGTTACTCAGCTGTGGCCCCTTTTATAGAGGTCTTGGAGTACTATCTTATGTCATGGGTATTATATTATTACTTCTTTTTATCTATTACTGTCATTTTTCTGTTGTCAAATTTTAAGAATTCATTTTACACATCTTTCTCTCAGAACATCTTCATGTTATCAGTCTGCCATCTGACTGTTCAACACCTCAGCCAAAGGTAGTGGGTCATAACACAAACTTAAATATTAACATTAATACATTTATGAGCTAATGGACAATCTGAATTTACCTAAGGGATCAATAAAGTATTCTATCTATCTATCTATCTATCTATCTATCTATCTATCTATCTATCTATTATATTCATTCTGGGGATATACCTACATATTGTAGCTAGTCTCGTCAGTACATAAACATTGCTCTGAAAATGCATGTCATTTGCTGTTGAGTTATTACCTGCTGATCCCTGAGGACTGGTATCAATATCAGTATTGCAGACTATGCAGAATGCATTGTGGGGAGGTCTGGAGATGTGGAGGCATTGCTGTCTCTCCTGGTAACTTTCTTGGAATTTGTGCATCGCACGCACTTGCCTTTTCTTTTCAATTTCGGCTATTTGTGCCATGATCTGCTCTGCTCATTACAATTATGGGTTTGGCTGCAATAATTTGTATTATGAAAACTATGAAAGTCACATTTAACATGATGCATGGACTATATAACGTCACTTGCCAACTAAAAATGACTGGTGAACAAGCAAGCTATCTTACAAATACATATGTAATGTTAAGTTAACGTCCTCCCCAGTCTGTTTACCTTTTCAAAGGAGTTCAAATAACAGTCTTTAGTTGAGGAACCAGCCAGCTGGAGTAAGGAGAGGGAACAAGAGATACAAAATCAAGGCCAAGAGTGCAGTCAATTTGCATATTCTAGCTGCTGTCTCTTGAAATGACATCACACATTTGTAAATCAACCCTGCTTGTGAATATTTTTTTGTGAGTGAGTGCAGGCAAGGGAAACAAAACCGGTGTTATGATTGGTCAATTTCTTCATCCTTTTTTTTTTTTTGCCTTTCGACAAGCAACACCAGATTTTTGCATACTTCAGAGTAACAAATTGTACCATCGTAATTTCATGTCAAAATGTGTACCTGCTATGCAAAATGTGTATAGGTTGGCAGGTCTGAGTTGCCTGGCATGTTTGAGCAGATTCCTGATGAAATGCACTGGACAAATTCCAGTGTAGAAATGAGTGGCTTCATCTGTAACTATTATTTCCATTAATTAAGTTTTAGGGTGAAGTTTCATGAAATCTTTTCTTGCACATGCTGGTATCAGCACCAGAATCTGACAAAATAGAACAACAGTGAAATTCACTGCAGCTTAGTGACATGGTATCTGTTGGCACTGATGGCCAACAGAAGCACAAGAGCTGCCATTTGGCTCTGCCTGTCATGGTCCCAGCAGCTCTGTGTTGACACTGATGGCAGGCAGAGGTGCTGTTTCATGCAATTGTTGTTTGATTTAGGTACATTGAAACATGGAGAGAGGGAAAGATCCACTCCACCATGGAGTTCTTACAACAAGGTGTATATGTGCAAGTATTGCAGTCATATGGGTAATAGATCAATGTGCCATACATTGACTGCACAGCTGCTGATTATCTTTTATCAGTATCTTTGTTTTCACCTTGTGTATATTTTTTTAAAGGAAAGGTGTTCTCCTTCAAGACTGTCCTTCCTGAAAACACAACCCCATAGGTCGCCTATAATGTGCAACTTTTCCACACTAAAATGTCTAAAAATTAATAGACCTATGTTATACTGTATATTATATTTTTTGAGTTGTGTACTTACATTATCCCAAATGTTTCCAGCAATTCTCAAACCTAAAGAAATAAATAATTTTAATATTTGTAACTATATGTAACTATCCCATATTCCCATAGACATTAGTGTAACCAAACATCTTTTTGCAATCAGTGGATTTACCCCCTGATGGTCACTGGATAGAATGCAGGTTTAAGGCTCTTCACATTGGCTTTACTTTTCAGACCAGGAGTGTACATCCATTTTTATATACAGTGTATGCTTGTATGCAGTTTTTAGCCACATTTTCAAACCGAACAAAACCGTTCCATTATCATGGTCACCATGACAATGAAGGTCAAATAAACCTGGTGCACACCTACGGATCTTATCTGGGGTAAGGACAAACAACCAGCATGGTCATTTAGGTTGGAGGATTTGTTGTTTCCTCTGACCTCTTTTCGTTTGTTTTTTTTTTTAAATCTGGTGCTGAAATATAAAATAGCTGGGCACAAACTTCAATTGTGTGTACTAGTATTGCATTGTAATTGCTTTGCTATATTCACTATATTAGTATGCAACTGGTGATGCAGGGTAAGAGTCAAAATGGAAGGTAGAGAATGGTAAATTAAACAAAAACAATTACAATAATCACAATAATATGTGAAAAATATTGATAAAAAGTAAAACATTTTCACGCTCTGATGAAACTGTCTCTTGTAGTTGTAACAAAGTGTGAAGTTCATTATGCAAATTGTGCAACCTGTTCATGTAACATTATAGCATAACAAATTGGTTTTCCAACACGTGTTTCTTTGTTTGATTTTCTATTATTGTGGAAATGACAGTCACAACTGTCACAAGTGTCCCCACAATAGAACAATGGAGCTGAAAAGTAAAGGAAAAAGTCTTTGTTGGCTTAAAGTGCTATGTAATCTAATCCTTTCTTTGGCCTCGACATTTATTTACAACTATGTGCCATTTAATGTCAGTATTGAAATGGCGCAGATGAAAGCTGGAATCTGTGTCAGTCACTAACTTTATCATTTCAATGTAGGCAAACCAGTGTTTTCCATTTGACATCGCATTACTAATTTGACCACATCACAGAGGCCAACAAATCAAATAATAGGGTATTAATTACAAAAGCAGCATTACAAATTAAGAAGTCAGTTTTTTTTTGTTTGTTTGGTTTTTTTTCCCAGAAACCAGATTCTTTATTTTTAACTTACTGGGGGCCTAAACGGTGCTTACTCCATATTAGCATTGCAATAGCCTGGATGCAATCTTGTTAAGATAATCCCTTGCCAACAGTGCCAGGGGTCCAAATTTAATTAAGCTTGGTAATAAATTATCAAAGAATTCAGCTTTGAATGTCTTCACCTCTGGGCACGGGTTGCCTTTATAGTTACGTGCAGATAACGACACATACTTCACAACCTTTTCTGCTCACCTGCATTATTTTGAAAATCTAACTTCACACATAGAATGGCTAATTTTGTCAAGAGTAACCCTGAGTTCACCACTGACCACTATGAGATCACATGAAGCGTTGCATCTTTGTTTTGCTTAAGCTTCAAAAATGAGAAGGCAATAAAAAGAGTGAGAGACTGGAGGGGGAATTATTAAAATCCTAAATGTGTGTTGCAAAGGTAGCCACCATAACTCTTTATGGTTGAGCTCTTAATTAGGTGATGGTGGTGGAGGATTGGGGGGTAATTATTCATTTACATGAACTGGCCTGAACTCAGATCTAGTCTGTAAGGGAGAAATGATTTATGGGAGCCCTGAAAAGCCCTCTGTGGGATGGGTGATGGAGGCGTGTTGAGAGGCAGGGCTGCTGGACATGGTGGCAGCAGTACTGTGAGGATAACAGCAGGCGAGGACAGCCACAGAGAGGGGATGCAAAAAAGTCACTTTTGGGCTGATGGGAAATACTGCTGCCTTAACATGCACAACAGGACTATATCCACCCCGGATCTGCTGAGCCTCGTGTACCAGTTCTCTGCCAGTGGTCAGAGATACTAGAATAACAAAAAAAGACAAAGTGAAAGAGTAAGAGTGAAAGTGAGACAGAGACAGGAGGGGTGGAGAGAGGTGAGACAGAGAGAAGGAGAGAACTAGACATAAAGGGACAAAAGTGGAAAACATGCAGGACTACAAGACAAATAAAGATAAAGGTCAAAAAAAAAGAAAATAAGAAGAAAACTGAAAGAGGTATGTATGACAGTGTGAGAGATACTTTGGAAAAAAGTAGTAGAGATGGAGGATGATAAAACTGAGAGAGAGATGAAAGCCAGTGAAGACCTTTAGCTTTTTGTTCCTCCCTCTGATGGTACTTGTACTGCTGGAGCTGCTCAGCTGCGTTTGGATCTCGCAGCCGCACCAATATGTGTCTCAGCTCCGCACAGGCGTTCTGTTGCTGGGGTAGGAGTCAGTATTCAGCTGTCTTTTTAAAATGTGCCACACATTCACTGGCTGCTTTATTTACAGCTGCATATTCAAACATTTAACCCTTAAATTTCTTTAGATAATATGTCAAAACAGACAGAGCTGTGGAGTTCCAGGCTATGATTGCTGCAGTTTATAACAGCAGAAGATTTACAACTCAGCATTTGTATTAGTTTTTGAAACAATGGGACATTGATTTCAGAGATAAACACGAGCAGTCTCGTCATTTCTCATTTTGCTGAGATGGCAATTCTTGCTGGCAGATTTTTTATCAGCTGTAGCAAACTAGCTGTTTAGTTGATTAGCTGGTTGAAAACACTATCTCCACCTGGCTTTTTAAGGTTGTCAGCTCATTTTACACCAGAGACTCTTTAAATAGGGTCTTAAATATACACCTGATGGCCTCATACATGATACCTTGCTAAAACACTGAGGGTAAAGCTGCATGTCCCACGCAAAAAGTCGTCGTCCTCACTAGTCAATTATCCACGTAGAGAGAAATATGTAAACATGGGAGCAGTATTATCTTGCACTACAGTGTTGTATGATGAAGAAAAATGTAAGATCAGGATGTTATCTTGTTTTCTGACAAACTGCTTGCTTAGCTTGCATGTTTGTTCAAACTTTCAAACAGGATGTTTCATTTTTATCTCTTGAGAAAGGCTTTCACAAATAGAATGAACTTGTGTTTGGCAATCATAGCCAACACAGTTGTTGGAGTCGCTGATGTGTAAATATTCCCAAATCCAATAAAACAACCCTTAACCCTTAAACCTTAATTCTGTTAGCATCCAGGACAGTAGACGTGTTTGTCAAAAAAGGGATTTATTTAAATATAAAATGTAACCCCACAAGCTAATGTAGTTAAACGTTATTCCTATGATTCTGGAGTTCTGGAAAGGATATTGAAAAGACACCATCTCTACACTCTACATATACAGTGTACCTCTCTTTCTACAGTCCCGTTTACCTGACTTCAACATGTGGAGAAATCCAGATAGAGTTTGACAGGCCTGCCATGCCTATTTACAAATTCCAAGCTATGACAGGACAATAGCTGTGTTGGGGAGGCGTTTAGCGAAGAATCAATTAACCAGTGTAACCGGCATGCCTACAAAGTCAGATGCCTTCCTTTAAAGTATCACTCACAATAAAACATATCTTTGCAGACTGTACATGGCAAGGACAGCCTCCTAAATCAAAGCCACAGTCTATTAAAAGTGTAATCAGGCACAGTGTGGTGGGACTGCAGGCCTAGTTTGACCCCATCAAGTCTTAATGAGGTCCACTGAGTCGTTAACCCACACATTTAAATAACATGCATCAATATTAATAGGTTATTAATGACTCAAAGCAATTATGTATAAAGTGGACAGGACAAAAAGTGAGAGCAAGAGAAAGAGAGAGAGACGTGAAGTTATGTGTGCTTATGTCAGTAGTGATGCATTGTAAATCCTCAAATAAATGCTATCATTCAAATATTGGCTGAGTTTTAAATCTATTAAGTTGGTGGGCATGGACAAATAAAGCCACTCCCTAATAAAAATTGCTCATCTTCAATTCCATAACAGTTTTACCCAGAAAAAACAGTGGAATGGAATTCACGGCACAATAATGACTTGAACGTTAAATGTAGCATTTCCACAGCACTAATTCTATCAATAGTCATGTTGTACAGAGCAGCCTGCTTCTCTGACATTCTCTTTTTAACAGAAATATATTCTACTCTGTTGTTTTTTTCTTTTGGCATTACTGTAGAAAAATGAATACACTTTCTAAACATGCTTCTCATGAAAAGCCCACCAACAGAGTGAGGCATTATGCCTAGAGAACTTCCTGGTTCCTAATAGCTGTGCCACAAGAGCTGTTAATGAGCACATTCTGCATTTGAAACCAAACCTTGTCCAGCCAAACAAAGATGAAATTTATACTTTATCTGTGGTATTTTTAAACAGTATGATTTAGTTATTAGGAAAAGGAGAAGGAATAACTTGTTTAACAGACAACAGTTAAACTTATGCATGTATAATTAACTTTCCAACCTCAGATAAAGAGCTGCACAGCACCGGTTATTCTCTTTTTTGTTTGGGTCTGTTCAGGGTGACAACATGTATGCTCTGGTCTAATCATCCTCAGATTGAAGGCTGGCTCTGACTGTCCTTTGTTGGTCTCTGAAAATGAAAATGTGTTTGTACACAGCAGCCTGCGGTACATCATACTCCTTTTACATACTGCTTTCACTGTGAAGCATTCATGCAGGAAGAGTTGAGTTTCACTGATTTGAGCCTAACACCAAACAGGAAAAAATGGCAGGGTCTAACCAAGAGCAATTCAATATCAGAACAGTATTTCTGTTGTTTACAAAATAATCTCAGCTCTTGGCATGTTTAGAAGATGCTCTGGAGCTTTTGACCATATCACATAATCTTCTTCAGCAGATCTAGGCTAATATGTTGGGATCTTGGGATTAAGCATTTCTGTTAAAAAGAGAAATTCAGAGCAGCAGAGTGGTGAGTATGTCATTAATGGAATTAGTACTGTGGAAATGTACATTCTGCTGTATTAAACAAGACAAACAGGAAAATATGAAGGAAGGCAATGGCATCAAATTAAAATGGTGGAAGATCATAAAGTTTTTAATACTTATAAAACTAGTTAAATTATGTCTTTAGTGGAAGTCTGTTTTAAAGAAAGGCCTGGCCTCTCTCTGCAGGTGAGGTTCTTGGGCCCCAGCTACTATTTGAGTATTTACTGTACATATTGACTGCATTTCAGATTGGGTAACATTAGATAGACGGTGGCTGCGAGGTGAGGGATCTTCACTTTTTGTAAACTCATAAACTCAGGACTTGAGGGCAAACAGCAGTGAGCCCATTCATATGTAGTGCCTTCGCACAAATGTCTGTGCTAGCAGCAGTGAAAATATCCGGTCTTTGCGCGAGTGTGTATGAGTGCAAGTTTGTGTCCTCACAAACACAGAGGTGAGTGACAGAGTAGCTTGGATCAGATCAACCCAAACCCAGAAGGTCCACAGGGGGTTGAAGCACTCTATAGGGAGAAAGAAGCACAAAAATCCCAAAAGCTGGTCCTAAGCAATGGCTTAATCCTTTTATGTTAAGCTTCTTTTCATGTTGTGAGTGATAGTTGTGTGTGAACACCTAGGGTAAGCAAATATTTATTTACAGGTCACAAATCTACAGTATCAAAGCTTAAAGAAGCAGAATCAAATAAGTCCAAGAGAATAAATCCCAGTCAGACTTTATTTGTATAACAGCACATTTCCAAACTGAGGTTACAAAACGCTTCAAAAACAAAAGGAACAACAGCAAGTTAATATAAGACACAATAAAATTAGACGTGCATGAAACCAGTGCCGGCAAGTCAGACGCTAAAAGCAGTAGAGGGCTGAAGTACAAAGATGAGTTCTGTTTAATCAACTGTGTTTGCAGATACTGCTCTCAGAGAGAAGCTGCTATTTAGCATACAACAGCAAACACATATACGCCCGTCTCTAGGTTTAGGTTTAAAGAGCCAAAAACCAACTGCATGAGGTCCAGAGACAGCTTTATGGGGGATCAACAAACCACTCATTCAAAACAAAAAAAATCACTAATGCAAAAGAATAAGACATCGTGGGAGTAACCTTTCAGAGCAACTCTCAAGTGATCACATGATTAATCACATGCGCTCAGAACAGGAACAGTCAATGAGGCAGGAATTTAACCATCATTTTTTACTGTCATGCAAAAGCCTGATTTTGTGTTTTATAGTGAAGTCATTATTATTCTGGTAGCAATGAACAAGTAACATGAGAAAATATGCATAATAAGGTGAACACACTGTTGCGCGCAAACAACAAAAGAGCAATAAAAGCATGCAAACAAGTCCAGACAAATTAAGTGCCAGCATTATGACTGTCTAAAATGCAAGACATAACATCATATCAATGGCCCATTTGGAAATAAAAAATACCCTTCTCTGTATTATATTTATCACTTTGGATAATATATTGTTCATCAAGGCCAAGGATACATTGGACTTTGTGGAGACAACTAGGTCAAAACCTGGTATATGACTGGACCATGTACTAGGCTATTTGCATTCTGCCTAGTGTCAGCAAGTTTCAGCCCTTCATCTGTGTGCTTCTGTCGAGCTCCATGTGCTCACATATACAGTATTTTAATACAGTTGAACTCCCAGTAAAGCTCAAGCTGACATTCTCATTTACATGTTTTTCTGTCTCTGTCATCAGACAAAGGAACAAGTATTAAAAAGAGACTGAAACGCTACCTGTTCAGACTGCATGTTAACCAGAAGTCACTCCCAAGCCATTTCCACGCTGCTAAAATCCTGTGACGTTCTCTGACAAAATCACCAAACATGTGAGTTAAAGACAACACTATGCTGTGATTTCAGCTATGTTGTAAAATGATAACTAAGAGAGAGAATTAGAAGCTCATGCACGTCAGCTGCCGTGTGGTCAGCATAGCAGCATTCGGCTGACCAATTTTATAATTTGATCATCAAAGTAATCCAGTGACAGTTGTCTGTAGATCCATGCAAGCCTACGCTGCAAACAGGTACTGCTTATAGCTAACTCAGGATTGTTTTAATAGTGAAAATGGAACAAAACACAAAACTGCAAGTGTTAATTGTGTCCAAATAACTCTAAGTTAAGTCTTTCTTACTCAGAATATGTTCCCCATTGTAAAGTGGGGAGTTGGTCATATTTAATTCACTATTAGTTTGACACTACTTAATTCAACCCATGTCCCTAAAGTTGCCTCCTCTTTACACATAGTAAATCCATTACAGCACACAACAAATAACAGACAACAAAGTCAGCACAAGTAGTAATATCTCCTTTATTAATTAAGACCTTCATAGATTTTCAGACATATCTATTAAAATATTTTTTTCAAGTGTCTTCACAGCAAAGAACAAATGTACTGCCTAAACGTGACAAATCATTTTCAGCTGCCAGAGCTTTTTGGTGTGTAAAGGATCACACAGATTCTCAACCATATTTTTATGGCATGCTTATACATATGGACTGAAACTTGTCAATATTCATCGAAATTCACTTGTAGTCCTATGAGTCCTTTAATATTAATACTCATAGTTTTGTGTTTTGCTCCACAAGAATAGACCATATTTATGTTATTAGGTGGTATGTTATAAGGCCCGTACTGAGCAAAGCATATTGAGATATTGTTGTACATAATTCATGTACAACAACTTCCTCAGTTAATATCAATAAGCAGTAATTAAAGGTTATAGAGGGAAAGCTCTTAGTTAATGGCGTACTATGGTAGAATATGGTCATGCAGAGTAAGGTGTTAATAAGTGCTTGATAGCGACTAATAAAGGGCCATTATGCTACTAATATACATGTTAGTAAACAGCTACTTAATGGTGAATATGGGTACCCTAATATAAAGTGTTACCCTTTTTTGTGTCCCCTTGAAACACACTATCGTCTATGTCGCTTGCAGTTTGTTCCTGTATTTGCTTGTGTTTTGTGTATTTACAGCATGTTTATGTATTTGCTTGTGTTGTGTAGTTGTATTTGCAGCATATATGATGTCAAATTGATGAAGATGTTTTCTAAATTTGCTTGTGTTTTATCTATTTGCATGTGTTTTCTTACATTGTAGTGCATTGAGCTCTCAGGGTCACTGTACACTGGTGTCTGCCTTTGAAAATCCTTGCTATAAAGCAAGTCAAGAGACTTGATGATTCTTTTCTCAAAGGTTTTTTAAATGCTAACGAGGCATGAAAAATACATTTCTATCATTTGTTTGACAGTATGAGTAAAAGTAAAGGATTTTTACCTCTTGCATAAAGTAGGAGAACTAGCAAGAAACCAGTTAAAAGCAGAGTTGATGCAGCAGAAGCTGGAATATCCTGACACTGACACGAACACTGGGTCCCACACTTCCCATAGCTGTCTGCCTGGTTAACACACATAAAACATCATCCAGCTGTTTTCAAAGGCTGCGTGGTACTCCCAGTGATGATGAAACTGATCATAAAAGAAAAACCAAGTGTGTACCCTTCAGCTGTTTCGTATACACAGTCCCAGGTAAGTAATCAGAATACAGCCAATCTAGAACTGTACTGGTATGTGTAGGACTACTATACCAATTTTCTGAGAAGCCTCATATAAGCATCTTGTGGCTTGAAGTAGTCACAGGTACATAGATTTACAATTATCAAGATGGGATGAGATACATTACAGCCATGAATTCACATTTACAATCTTGAAGACATAACATAAGGCACGTTCAAGCAGCATTGTGCAGCACAGGAAACAGAAAAGAATGCATTTAAATGTACTAAGCGATAGATGGCCCAGACAGCAGCTTGGTGCTGAGGATAAGAGGACCGAGGCTTTGAATATGCCATGAAAGCACAAATCTGTGCGTCCTTGTGGTGTTTTCACTCTGCTGTGTCCAGATGCTAATTGTTATACAGAGCCACAATTACAACAATCATAGCCCTTGTGTTGTAGCAGCCTTTTACTGGACACATAAAAACAGCCAGTGTGTTCTCCACCTCAAAAGGAACTGTGTCGATGCTCAGCACATAAAAAGGGACATATGGTCCTTGTAGATTTAGTGTCAGTTTTCAGAATACATGTTTCCTGCTGGAGGAGGAAACAGAGAGAGAAAGCAGAGACCAACTGAACTCTCTGCCATCATTATTTTCTCCTGCTCTCCCTGTCTTGATTTAGTCAACATTGTACATAGGAACAAATGAGTCTGACTCACTGGCTGCGTCCAGGATCTAACTGCAGGAAAACGTTTTATGATCCATTCATTTATCTCAGCTCACTCCTGTGCATGAACTGAGAGGTTTTTACTAAGTAACAAAGGAAAACAAAAAAATAGTTTGGCACCTGAAATAGCTCAGACATGTTCTTAGAGGACTGTCCACAAGTACACTGTGCCTCCATTGTAATAGCATCAATAAGAACATACAGCCTGACAAAACCATGCTGTATGAGTGATTTGTCTATATAGGGGTGCTGAGGCAAATGCCAGCTAAGTGACAGTGATCAATATGTATGTTATCAAGTCAAGGCTCCACTGTATGAATGGCGTTGTTATCTGCCCAAGAAGAACAATATTCTCACAGCAGTTATTCCAGGCACAATGACTTGCTCTTTATTGGAGGCTCATGAAAATCTAAGCTGTCAAACTGTCAAATAGATGCCAGCTTTCACTAATATATTTCTAAACTGACTGAATGCAATACATTCTGCAGGGGGGGGGAATGAGCAACTGAGAAAATTAAACCACTGCCAGTATTTCGACTTAGCAAGAGGAAAAACTCTTGCTAAGTGGGAGTCGAAATACTCC
Organism: Trachinotus anak; assembly: GCF_046630095.1. Lineage (NCBI taxonomy): Eukaryota > Metazoa > Chordata > Actinopteri > Carangiformes > Carangidae > Trachinotus > Trachinotus anak. The sequence continues at coordinate 11,086,018 of NW_027273870.1, read as the reverse complement.
AAATGGGAGAGTAAATTTATTGCTGAATTGTAAATTAGCAGGCTGAAAACAAATGCAATCTCAATATGCGAGAGGTAAACACAATGAGCAAAGTGTCGGACCCTGATGGACCAAAGGACTGACCAAAGTAATCATAATTATGGCTGTTTATAATCAGCATAATGCATCTGAATGCCCCCGCACACCCAGCAGAGGAGTAGCGACATCTACAGGTTGCCATTTTGATTGATAGCAAGGATGGGCTCACAGTAGCCGTGGTAACGCTTGCATATCATGCATGATGCTCAGGTCCGCCTTTGTCCTTTAATAGCAGGCTAATGAGCGACCCAGGCTCCAGAGTCAGATATGACAGAGACAGAAGGAGCCAGCAAGTGAGTCATGTGAAACAAGGACCATTACTGCAGACTGAAATCATCTCACTTCCACAACAGCGTTCAGCCTCAGAGTATCTTAGTAACAGTAGCTGTCACCCGCACTCCCTCCCACACTTCCATTATCTTTCTCCTGCTTGCACTATAAAATTTTCAGCCACAGCTGTAACAGTCTGAACCGCTGGAGCACAGACTTGGCAGCATGTGAGGGAGAGGGGCCGAGGAGAAAGGCTTCTAGAAATAATGTTACAGGAGGGACAATTGTGCATTGAAAGACTATAGATTTGAATCTAAAGATAAAAAGCTGTCTAACATAGTGGCAGAAGTCCACCTCCATCCTGTTCTATTCCACATTCGTGCAATAAATATTATTATACAATACAAAGTAATATAATTTGTAATACCAAGAACTATGTTTCTCAGCCATCAAACAATGCAGAGGACATGATCTTTGTGCCATAATCAAAATCAACAAATTACCTTTAATGTCAAATGGTGGGAATGAGAACAAAACATGTTTTCCAGAAGGCACTGTTGTCAAGTCAGAAGGCAACCTCTGCACACAAAGAATTAAAACTAAACATTGCAACAACAAAATTATGTGTAATAGTCGTTGGGGCTGATGATGACAGGCTTGCAGACAGTGTATGAAGTCAGTTGATCATGAAAAAAAAAACACAATTTAATTTGTGAGAAATAACACTTTTAACCTTTTAAAATACACAGCTCAAAGTCTGTGCAAAACATTTTAGGATTCCCAAAACAGCTGCTGAAAAAGAATTGGTTCAGACTTGTGACTGAAAGGTAAAGGTACTACTACAGGCTGTTTTTACATAAAAGATAAGATTAAAAAAAAGAAAAAAAAATATTTGGCATCACAAGAGTTTTTTTTGTTTGTTTTTTGTTTTTGTTTTTTCTTTAGACAGCTAGGTGGTTTGATTATATATGATACATGTGTTCTCATGTGGAATCTAGACTGTTTCCTATTAAAAATCCCATATTGCATAAAATTCCATGCCTTTTCTCATCATAAAGCAGGTCCAGGTTCTATATTAATAATGTGAAAGTATCAAAGTGACCAGTCCACAGAGAAATGCACAAAGCTTGTATTCAGAAAGTGAGCCTTGGAACAAGCCCTAAGGACTTCTGTAACTTTGTGATGTCACAACAAAGCAGTCACTGCTTTTAACCATGCCCCAAGCCAAGCTGACCTGTACCCACCATCCAACCTTGCAGGATTTGGTTTCTCTGAGTGTTTAGCTGGAATCTGCTATAGAATATCTATTCAATCACAGTCAGACAATCAGAGGAGAGGTTCAGGGCCAGAGAGAAGCCTGAGAGAGGAATTGTAAAGATACATTGAGATTATTTTTCATAGTTAAACCCAAAAGTATATCTTCCTATGGATGTCAACACTTAAAATAAAACACAAAAAGTGTCACATATGGCACCTTTAAAGTTGTAATATATTCCAAACTTATCAAATGGATAGTTAGAGAAATTAGTGGATGTGTGTATTCATACATGTTAATCTTTTTGTAGATTAATAGATACAATTTTTGTGTTTTTGCAAAACCTTAGTGTTTATGTGAATGTTCTGTTATGCATTCAGGTCTGAGCCTCTCTTCTAATTGGCTCACTGACCTGTTGTTAATGGAGCTCCAGAGTGAAGCCTGAGAGAGCAGATGTCAAACTATATTGAGATGGTTTTTGCCTCTTAAAACCACAAATAAAGCTTTTTATGGATATCAAAACCTCAAATAAAACAAAGGAAATGCATAACATATAAAAAAAGAAGACTGTGTTTTAACTGCAACTATTGTGATTTATATTGTGTACAGTAGCTTTATTTCCTGTACTCAGTCTGGACATTTTCTGGGAAGGTATCAATTTTTTTGGCAATAAAAACTCATGGCACACTATTGCCCATAGCAAAAGGCAGACAAACACAAAATGAGATAAAAGAGTAAATACTGGACCAAAATTCAGGTGGCCAAAAACACTACTCCAAATGAATGTAATTGTTGCCCTGTATGTTCCGGTTGTGTAGATGGGCAACTGTGTGTTCATAGTATCAACTTAAAAGCTGAAAATAACTTACTCCAGGTTTGAGTCACTGAAAACAAGTGCAAAGTTACTGTGTGTTGCTTCTTACATGCTGAAGCTGTTGTTTAGTTTCTTGCATAAAATTTGCTATTTAGAAGAAATGCTGAAGGAAACATCTAAGGGCTGCAAGATGTACAGCAGCCCTACTAATTAGTACTACTAACTATGTCAGTTAGTATAGAGTATTGTGTGACCTTCTTCATGGTATTACAGAAACAGAGAGCATTTATGCAAGGGACCCTTTGAATGTTTTATTTCTCTACAATTCCAGGTAGCAAACTATTCTTAGTGTCTTAATATATTACAAGATAAAGTATTTCAATTTATACATTTTTTGTAAAAATACATTTTTTCCTGCTTGTATTGTTTTATGTATTATGCATTATACACTACATTAAGTTGCTTGTTAATGGGCACTGTATAGGTCAATCACTTTCTAAGTCATACATTGCATGAACTTAGCCCACTGAATGTCAAAAACAAAGGCTTTAATAATGACAATATCACAATTATTGATCAATATGAAAAAGTATGACACCTTGCTTATGGCTTCTCATTGACTAAAATCTTGTATAACTTGATACACAAAGGACAGTTTGTTCCTAATAAAATGGTATTGGATTTTGTGTGTGTAAGCACAGTTGTAATTCACCAACAGATAATTTGGCAAAAACTGGGGAGTACCATTAGTCATAAAAATAAGGTAAGGTGGAAGGATCCCTGTGTGTCTAACTGTGGTTTCAGAGAAGTCTCCATTTTCACTGCATTCTTTCATTGCCTATCCATAACGTTTGTTGACCTAGACGCATAGATGATTGCAAGGGTGATGTCAAAGGAAATGTATCCCTTGAGGGAACACATATCCTCCTATTGCACTGAAAGATGGGTTAATATCCATTGACTTATTTTACCCTTGTACACCTTCTGATTTTCCATCTAGAGAATTAAGGATGAATCTAAAAGCACTAAAATGCAAGTTGTCAACAAGTGATCGAAAGGGGACGCAGAACATTTAGGCATGAAAACAACACTGTGAACTCAAAGTGTGTTTACCAGTGTGTGTGTGAGGGCAAGAGTTCACACAGAATGAAAAATGAAAATGTTTGTCTTTATTTCATTCATGCATAATACAAATACTGTTTTGTTTGAAGTTGCAATCACCATTAGGTAAGATGCAAAGATAAAAGACACCATTACATTTATTCTAATGTGATTCCAAAGCACATCAGTTACGTGGCAAAAGTTACAAAAGCAATACACTAGCATTAGTTTTCTACAAAGCATGTATGCATCTAAACTTAAAACTAACATCAATAAAAAAAACACACTCACTGTGGACTTTTCCTGTACTGTACCAGATCATGATCTTTCTCTAACCAAAGTGCTGCCAGTGCTGAAGTGTAACCCTACAAAGGTTTAATGTTGCTGTAGTCACTGTGAGTAGATACTGTACTGCACCAGCAGATATTCTGGCAAGTAACAAATTTACTGTAAGCTATTTTACCACTTTACTGTTTTTGACAGTGCTGTCTGTAATATTACTACGCTGTTGCATTGCTCATATTGTTGCATGGTTCCAGATGGTGATCGACTGTGTTACAGTTTTAAAATATCCCCAATATATGTTGTACTCAGCCATAATCTGATTTAACATTGTTCATTCATGATGACAAAATACCAGTAAGCATGCACAATCAGAGAGAAAGATGTACATGCATTCATAACTTCTTTTTTGGGTTTTCCGCAACCACATAGCACACTATTAACTGTTGTTTATTTATTTATTTTTATGAGGGGACTTTAAAATAATATTGGAATAATACAGAAATAATTTGATGAATTGGATGTCTCAGTCTCAGAGTTTTGTTTTTTATAAGGACAACCTGAAAACATAGTTTTTAACAGCAGCAGTTATGGGCTGTTGTTGTAGATTTAACTGGTTTAGCAGCACTGTAGAAGCAACAAAGGCAAATATTCATTCACTCTTATAAACTTAAGAGTGAATGATGAATGAAAGTTTGTTTTCTGCCTTTTTATCTTTACTAATTAACGATTTAATTCAGTGTGCAGTTAAGAGGCTACCGGCAGCTACCAGAGACTTTTAAAGTGGAATGTTTTCTTGCTTGTTACTCAATGCATGCAACATGATTGACATTTGGAAATCAATCAATACACCTTAAATGTCAATATGACAACTTTATGTCATTTACTTTGACAACATTCATTTGTTTTTATGTAATGAGAGTTTTTGAGTCACACGAGATGAAGTGTGAATGGTTGTTAAATATCCTGGGAAGGGATGAAGGGACAGCATTGTAGGAGCGGGATAAGTTGTTGACCTCCTCCTCTGTTGCAGGACGGTTTCTCTGCTTTGACATAGATAGCCACTTACTCACTCACTCACTCTCTCAAACCATCTATACTCCTCTTTCCAACCATCTGTCCTTCCTATCTAAAATATGTACAATGTTCTCATTGAAGGAGTATCCCTTATCCTTCGGGTGTAGGTAAACTGCTTAGTCTTGGCCCTCCTCTGTTGAGCCATGCATTTCTTTAATGGTTGATAAGTTTAACCAAAATAGATCTGTGCATTCCTCACTGCATTGGACTGGATTGTGTGTGAGTTTAATTGTATTCCAGAATACGGTGAGCCTACTGACACAGAGCCAGTCCGAGGCAATAGACTGACCAAGAGTGAAGGGCAGGAGAACAGTTATACAGTAGGTACAAGGTGGGGGTCACACAGTATGTAAATGCTGATCGGTGGTTACAGGTATTGTAATTAGGCAGGATATTGGTACAAAACAGAGGAAGGAAGGCTATTTGCAACACCGGACCTAAAGGTGTGATACACGGAGGGGGTGGTCACCTGTATGTAAATAAAGTTGCTACAGTTGTTACAGGCATTGCGGAGACCTCACAGTGTAACACCTATGATGAAGTTATCAGGGGGGCAGGAAGGGCCCCCAGATTAAATCAGTTAGCAAGGTAGTGGTAGACAGGTGCCAAAGTCCCCGCTGCACAAAATGTCTATTTTCTTCCTCACATCACAGGGAGACAAATTCTTTAGGTCAAGCCTTAGCAGTTTACCTACACTTGAAGGCTAAGGGACACCACTTCATTGACAACATCGGCCAAAACAGTGATGATCAGATGTATGGCACTTAGGTAGGGCCAATTTAAGGATTACCATGGGAAGAAGGATCTACCTTTCCATCACACCAGACCATGTGGAGTTTTGAATGGGATAATTTAGAACAGTAGACAAGAGACTTGCAGCATGTGTGTGCATGGAAGGAATATCAGCAGCCTGACTGCACCAGCACTTCATAGCTAAGTGTTGAACTAAACTTAGTAGCTAATTGCATACATGTTCACATTTGGCAAATATTTCACGTAAGAGGAGTAACCTTGTAATGTTATTGTAGCTGAAGTTACAATGTGTAAACTAACATTAAACTGTGTATAAAACATAGTCTATCATTGTGTTTTCAATTGGTTCTGCAGAACATGAACTGCAGAACAGCTTTTTCCCCCAAGCTGTGAACCTGCTATAAACTGTCTCACACACAAGGACTCATGATGAATAATCACTCCTGGACTTTTTGTACATTACCTCCATTACTTATGGAGTGCTGCAATATCTTTTTCAACTATGAATTACGACCAACCCACTGATTGATGCATATGGTAAATTTGGAAAAACCAGGCAAGAGTGTTCTGCAGTAAAGGAAAATGCACACAGTCCAGTTTAATCATGGTAGATTTATTCATTAAACATATTTTTCAGTTACAAAAACTGCAGTTATGAATATACCAATGAAATGATTAACGTCATATGACATATGCAATATTTTGTAATGTAAGGGCTTTGAAGTCTAATTATCAAATCTTCACTACAGAGTTTGGATATCTTATACATACTTCTAAAGTGGTAACAGCAGCACATGTCTGTTACAGGAGTCAAATTTTGCTCCTGGGTGAACTTCTGGTTGGCCAGTTCCAGCTGGTGTAAACCTGTGAAGGGGGTGACTGTGATAGAGTTGATCCATCCATTAATTCCAGTTTAATATTATTTTCAATTTAAAATATTTATATTAGACTTTTTTTTTTTTAATATTACAACCATCACCTGTCGTTGCATGTCACTTAATGCATGATTGACATTTGGAAATCAGTCAATAGATCTTAAATGTCAATATGACAACTTTGAACATTCATTTGTTTTTATCAGCTCAGAACAGGACTGAAAATGGTTTTCTGGCATTAGCATCATCACAATCTGTTTGAGTACTTATGTTGTCGAAGCACCCAGATGAATGGCATCAAATATGTTGCTCTGTTCATGAGGTCGCCCTTCTGTTGCCACCAGTCATTTAGTTTCACAGTGTGGATACCTTTCAAATTACAGCAGAAGACAAACACTTTAGTTAAGACATGGTGGATCACAATAAATCACATGTGTATATTACCTTACATTTTTATGTTTCTTACGCTTTTTTGTTTACAAACCTTGCCAATTGGATTAACTGGAAGAATAAAAATTTGAGGACCACTAGTAGGAACTGAATCTCAGATCTTTGCTGTAATTTGTGACGACATGTGAAAACCAGTGCTACCCATGAGTTCTATTTCTAGCACATTTCGCCACTGTAGTTGACAGCAATAAACTACACTGTGTTGAAGAGACTGGAAAGTACCCAAGACTGTTTAACTTGATTTAGTGTGCTCAAAATAGTCAGTTTACATAAACCATTTAGTATAATCCAGTGTGCTAAAAGAGGATCAAGGGAAATGGAGTTGGTGTCGCCTGCGTCCTTCCTGTAATATGGTCTCAATAAAAGAAATCATGCTAAAGGGCAGCACGGTATTGTGTGTATGCAGAAATGAGAGCATGTGTGTGTGTGCTTACATGTGGTAGAAGAGGAGGATGATAGGGCATCATGCCTCATTTCTGCTATCTTTCCCTTTTCATTATTTCTCTAGAGGGAGTCAAAACAAGGCGCCACTCCACTTCCCACCCCACAAGGCAACCTGTCAACAGGTTCATGTCACCATGCAGAAATCTCATATAGGACTTAACCACACACACACACACACACACTGCCGGTCTGTTTTATGTCTCCCTGCCTTTCTCACTCATATGCTCTCTCTGTTTTCTGATCCTTATAGACTGTATCAGCTCAGCAATTCTCTCTTCGCAGCCAAAAAGATTGTGGTAACAAATTTCAAGGCCTAATCACACCTGGGCTTATGTCAGCGATGTTGCTGCTGGTGTATTCCAATCTCAACACTGAACACTCATATGATTAAATTACTGAGGCAAATCAGATATCGAGGAGAGGCAGTGGGGGAGGGTGGACAAAAATGTTTCCCAGCTTTCATTTCACCTACCGTGTACACAGCCTATATGTAGAAACGTCCACCTAACTCTGCAGGAAGGCAATAACAGAAGAAATCTGTCTAGATCAATGTGTTTTGACGCGAAGCACAGCAAAATAACAACTGACAAACAGAACAATGATTTTGGCAGAGGTGGATGTGGTAGCATTGATGCAATCTGCTGCAAGTCTGGCAACAGGGCGAGCAAAAGCCACGAGCAAAGCTGTATGGGCTACATCAAGCTGTGCATGTGAAATGATAATGGAAAAAGGCTATAGTTCACACCAATCTCAAACATGATTTGATGGGGATAAACTTACTTTGTTAGATGTAAAGGTATTCTGTTATGATAAGAGTCACTTGAAGTTTGTGTTGCACGGACAGAAAAACATAACATAATATGTAGTTATTGAACATCACTTTGCAGGTGCAGCTTTAAGCCTGACTACTCCACCATCTCTGCAAAGTAAAGCAAGATGTGAAGTTAAATTTGATTAATCCAATTGGGGTCTTGTACCAGCCACAGGAAGAACCCAGGGAACACCACCCATATTGAGGCCAATTTGATACATCAATGTCTGTTTACAGTTTTTTTTAACTGCCCATCGTCAGGCAGACAATGTTACAGGAGGAGAATGCCATATTGTTCAAGCGCTCTTATAACCATTGTCAGGATGCCCGAAACATGATAAATACACTATACATTTAACCCTCTCAATTGCTGGTGATGGATTTGTTTTTTTTTTCTTTGAGAGGTAGCCTGTCCTGTAATGGCTTCACTGGGCCATTAGAATGAGTAAAGGCTGTGTATATATATGGTATACTGTATGTGTGTGTGTTTGGGGGGGGGGGGGGGGGGGGTGTGGGGGTGTGCTTACCCTCAGTAAAGGCTCTTTGTGGACCAGTTCTTATGTCTTGAAATATCAGGCATTTTTATAGTGAATCTTTGAAATCGGCTAATCCTGGATCTGCGGGGGTTGTGAACGATGTTAAAAGCTGCTACTGACACATGCGTAACCTTTTCTTTTTCACATAGTGCCTGTGTTTCTGCTGAGCCTGTGTGAGGGTCAAATTTCTTTTTGAAAAGTTAGCTTTGAACCAAAGTGACCAAATCCAAATGCAACAAATGCTGGGCTTCACATCGATTTGTTTCTTTTTTTTCAGGACATTGCAGTACTGTATAAAAAAATAAAAAAAAATAGAAAACAAAACAAATACTATTCTATTTATGTAGATGAACAAAACATAAATATAATATAATATAATTCAGGGAAAGCATGGAAATAGGCTTGAATAACCCGGCAACACAGGTCCTGCATCTTTTGCATTATATTTCTAATAATGATCTTGTAAAGTGCACTGTAAGACTTGTGTAAGTGTAAATTTACAGTAATTCATTGGCAGCAGCTTCACCCATAAGGTACTGTATTTTTTTACAGTTTTTTACTGTATTTTAGAATTAGAGTAAATCACTGGAAATACATGTGCAGGTCTTTACTGTATTCTTGTAAATTTACAACACAATACTGTTCACAGTTTTGTCAGTAAATTACTGTTAATTTACAGTATGTTACTATGGCAATATTATTACTACTACTACTGCTACTACTACAACTACTAATACTAATAATTATAATAATAATCATATTAAACAAATTAATGAAAAGGGATGTCATACATGATACATTGATGATACATTGTTACCCCACTTACCCTTGTGGACACAGAAACTACAAATTAAGCGTAAGAACACACATGTTGTTGTGCTGTTTCTCATATTGTGCCTGTTGCTACCAATGAAGCCAATGATACTGGTCTTCAAACCCCAATTTGCCACATTAGTGTCAGACAAGGCATTGCTAACTTTGGCCAGAGAGACAGAACCACTTGTCACTTGTCATGAAGTTGTACCACAGCTTCTTCACACTTGCAGGCCATCTCTCCTTTCCCCATGTTGGCTGTCACAACACCCAAGCAGATACTGAGCTCCAATAGTTCAAAGATCATTTCAAATTTTCTAATGTTATTCAGAATGATGATAATGTTATGATGATATCCATAAGAAGATATATTTGTGGTTTTCAGTACCAAAAACAATCTCAGTGTAGTTTTACATGTCCTCTTCAAGGCGTCTCTCTCTGGAGCTCTAACAGCAACAGCTCTAGCAATAACTGTGAATCCAAGTGGACATTTGTGCCAAGTTCAAAGAGATATTGCATTTACAAGGGCAAAATCTTGTTTTGTCAGGTCACTGTGACCTTGACCTTTGACCTTTGACCACCAAAATCTAATCAGTTCATTCAAGTCCAACTGGACATTAATGCCAAATTTAAAGAAGTTCCTTCAAGGCATTTCTGAGATATCCTGTCCACGAGAATAGACGGATTAACGAGTTTAACACATTTAATGATATCCAACCACAGTGAAACACTCCTATTCAGCCTAGTGTTAAGTCGCTTTGTAATGTTTGGACAGCAGGGAAGAAGACAAACTTAGTCCATGTTTCCCTCAGCCTTGGCAAATAGAAGATATTGGTGAGTTATTTGTACCAATACAAATAAAGGCCAAAAGTATAACAAGCTGTTCAGGTGATATTTATTGAAGCAGAATTGTTACAATGCAGTAAAAATCTGATTGATTTTTTACGTTCACCAGGGGGTGGGGAGGGATGTAAATGTGACTGTTTAAAATGAGAGAGGGGAGGCAGGGTAATGTGTTTGGGAGCTCAACACTCTGTAACTGCTCCCTTTCTTCATCGTCATGCCCCAGGCTGAAACAGTAGTAAATGGATGAAATTGTGATTCAGACAGCAGAGGTGGCCCAATCAATTGCTTTTCAGATGCTTGTATTACTGTCCAGGCATTTTAAACACTTGTCTGTGCCTCCATGCTGTTTTCCAATGTGAGATGTTTCTACAGCACCTCCTCCTTCTTTCAAATGATGCATCGACCATGTCAAGGCAGCCATATGCAGAGGAATTGAGTGGCAAACCAGAGACGTATAATCTCTCACTTTAAGTAACATCCACAAGAGACTATACAGTTTCATTCTGAGGGGAAAAAAGGTGATAATGGACAGCTCGTTAGGCAAATGCAGGCAGAGAATTAAGCTATTATCTTTCATTGATGTCATTAACATATGATAATCAAATAAAATATGTGTCCTTGTATAAGGCCCCAACTTTAACCTTGTGCATGATGCACCAAATATCTATTGTCACAGTCAAGTCACTAAAGAGAATAGAGATCCAATACATAATGGGTCTTAATTTGCAAATATGCATATAAAAGCCTTATAAGGGTCTCCTCATGAGTCTACATACAAGATGTGTTTAAACTTTTCTTAGCCCTGTCCTTTATGAGGAAGCTGAAGAAATTGATTTGTGTGTGTGTGTGTGTGTGTGCATGTGTAATTACTGATCATGCACTGTGCCTACAGTATATGTAGCCTATGCATGTGATTGATTCATTGAGGTAAGCAGGGCAGCTGAAATGCTGATAGCCTCCTGCCTCAAAGTTTAATCAATACCTTAAAGCTGCAACCTTTTTGCTCAACCTCCACCATTTCTATTTATCTATATAAATTCTACCTTTGCAAGCTCGCAGCCTGCTTGTGCATGGGACAGCATGCCATGTGCAAAGGTGTTTACAGAGAAAATGTTGATCAAAAGTGTCCCTGATCTGATCCTTTCATCCAGTCAAGAGGTAAAAAGAGACTATTTTGAGGCATCCTGTTTTCTTTATGAATTCTAGTTGTATGAGAGATATAGATTCCACACAGCAAGAGGTCACAGTGGTCTTACTTTCAGAGAAAAAGTTTAAATCTAACATCATTATTCAATTTCTTGCAAACAACACAAAGACAGGAAGCTCTGAGCAAGTACTGGACTGGTATTAGTAATGCATTTAAAACTGGGCTGTGGCACTGATATTAGCACTAAAGAAGTGGTTCAGTAATTAAGGAAATTGCTTCTTTGCTTTCTTTCTGGGAGTGAGATGGGAAGATCAAAAAGTATATCATGTTTGTGCAATGAGCTGCAGTCAGGACAATGTTAGCTTAGCTTAGCATAAACACTGGAAGCTTTTTCTCAAATCGGAAAAAATTGCTTAGCAACAGCGCCACCTATGCTAACTGATTTACATCTCGTTTGTTTTTTGATGCAAGCCATCTTTAAACACCCTCTCCACAACATTCTCGCAGATAAGAGAAGCAGCTATCTATCTATCTATCTATCTATCTATCTATCTATCTATCTATCTATCTATCTACTTAAAGCCATAATAATCATTATTACCATTACATGTTCTTCTCATTTTATATTGACAACAGATTCAATGACTGTGTAAAATGGAAGCTGCCGCCTGTAGTGGCTGGGTTTTAGAAACTTTCATCTCATTGTTTTGGTTTTGTGCCCTGCAATGTTACTGTCACTGTCATGTATCTTATTGCCAACAGCTATTTCTAGTAAAAAAAAAAACAAACATGAGCCACTCCAGGAGCTCCAAAGCCCTTTGAAGACATATGTATAATGGACATAATGCTACAAGACAAAGGGGAAGAGGGCCAGAGCCCAGTGTGAAGTTGCACAGCACTCAGTGGATGGCATATTACTGCATGTGTGACTGTGTTTACAAGTGCACATGTGCATATTAGTCTGTTTCTGCATGTGAAAGTGTACAGGATACATCTGGCTGTCTATGATATTTCACATTTCCATTCCAGCAGAGAATAAATGGGCTGGCACCTAATGAGCCAACTACAGTGAGCAGCATATGGTGTGTTCTGTATGGTTCTCCTGGCTCCACCATTAGCGTCGATGCGGGCTGGGAGAGATGTGGAGAGTGGGTGGGTCAACCTGGGGAGAAAATGCACAGATATGTGTTTACTTAGACACACAAAGCTGTTTCATGATAACATGTTCTCTTTGGGATGGAATGTAGCCCACAAAGTGGGAAAGAAATGGCTGCAGGGTTTAGAAATTCCCTCCATTTCAGCTCATGTCATTATGAAATTCTTACAAGATGACGGCCAAATGTGCCACAGTGTTTAAAGACTGCTTTTTAATTAATGAAAAAAGCTTCTGGCAGTTACTGCATATTTTCAAGGAAAATATGCTATAGACTGTATATTTTTGAAACCGATTCACGTTAAGAACCTGCTCATTAAAAGAGACAAACATGAACTACAACAGTTTTCTACAGAAGTAGGCACCTACTTACCTCTGCAAAGTGCTACATGTTTAGTTTACTTACAATACAGTAATGATTAAATAGTACGCATGACATGCCACCATAGTTTCAAAGCGAAGCAGCCTGTAGTTATCCAAACTGTGTTGTCATGAAGCAATGTAACATGAGCGCTCTAAATGTTCAGTTTTAGCTCATTGTTTTGGTTTTCTACCGTAGCTCACCATTTTAGTGTTTTGGTTCAGTTTCACTGCTGTCATCAATATCCCTTTAGGCAGCAAAAACCTTAAAAGCAGCTGATAGTACCTCTCTGTGAAAGATGCTAAAATATTCCATAGAGCTGAGGGGAACTGCAGAGTTGGGTGATAATTTAATATGACACATAATCATTTAATAGATTGTTAAGGTGGTTCTAAAGACATGAGACATGTAAGTGTAATATCAAGGTATTAAAACTAGATTTTGACACCGACCCCTCTACATCATCTCATTTAAGGGACAACCTTTTCAGTATTTAATTACCAAACAAAACTGTAAAAATTAAATTACCACAAACTAATTGGCCAACAAACAATTGAGGTCACATCTACCAATTTTTCAACACTCTTTAGATGAAACCACGGCCACTTCTCTATGATGAAAAAGTCAGCAAAATGTCCAAAGCCAAATCCCTATCCCTGTTACTGAAGTGGGCGTGTTTTAATCTGAACTAAAAATAAATTGGAAAAAAAATACAAGCACCCACGTCCCCTGGAGGTTTGGGGGTCATGCAGAAGTTGTTCATTGTTAATCCATTCTTGACTAAATAGAAAAACTTGTTCTTACCAGGTAGGCTTTAGTCTAAAGATATTTTAAAGTCCTCATTATCATTTCAATTTAAGAAAAAATACTTAAAACCATATGTCAAATACCATAAGCCCAGTGCTTTATCCTGAATCTGCATGTGGTCATCATCTCCCCTGAGCACCAAAGAAAACTCTGAAATATCTAAACTTTAATAATAAAATAATCTAAAATGAGAAGCCTTTTTATTAGTGCATAATTCAGGCTCATTGATTATTTATCGAAGCAGCAGGGGACTGACTGCAGTCTGAAAGGTTACTGTATATAGCAAAGCCTCCTGCTACAGAAATAACCCAGAAGTGGAGATATGATAGAGTTGTGATTTAAATGAATCCAATATGGGTTTGAGCTGGATGATCAAGAGAAGGGCTCTCTGTCTTTCCGTCATGTCATGTCATTGACAACTTATCTCTATCTCTGTCCTTTTTCTGCTCAATGCTGATTACTTTTTTCTTCAGCCTCTTTAGCCTGTCTCTTCCTGCTTTCTCCTCAGCAATATTATAGCCCCATTATCCAATTTTATCTTTTTCATTTCTATGAGGACTTGAACTCACAGACATGATGTATATAATGTATTTAATTGAACAAGAAAAGTGAACAAAAGTGGTCTTGTGATTTCCCAATTTGAAGAATTAAATTAAATAAGACAACTATTGGTGCTTCATTTATGTGTTTTTTCCTAATAATTTTCTAATGAAATCAATCTAACGCAGATAGATAGAATAGAGTTACTTTAGTTAGTTGTGTTGAGCCTTTGATTTCAAAGAATTTCCCTGAAAGTGACTTAATGAAAAAACATCATTCACAGACCTAATACCTAATACCTACATAATCAGAAAGAAAAAAAATCACCAAAATGGCATTATTTGACATTCAATAATGTAATAATATGGCTTTTTTTATATATGCTATTCATTAATTACAATATTCCAATTCTATGAATGAACTTAATTACTGATCCTTCTCATAGCGCACTAAAATGGCACACAATGTTTAAGAACAATTTCAGCTAGTTATGTCTAATACCTAATTAACCGGATTTATATGATAGGGTTGTATTGTCATAACTTAATATAACCATTCCTGTAGAAAAAAGATGGCATACGGTGCAGCAATTCAATCAAGGATTTGTCCTTGCAGTGGCTCTTCTCCAAGCGGGAATGGTGAAAGCTGAAATTGTAGATTCAGATATTAGATAAAACAATATCTGACTGGATATGTTGTTTTGTTTTTTTTGTTGAAATTAGTTATTAGTTTTAAAACAGGAAGGTATGTTTAACTCTAAGTGGAACAGTGATACAGAGCCTTGTAGGTTGGTAGGTATACTGTGGATAATCTAAAGCCCCTAACTGTAATTGTTATGTGTTCATAGCATATTTCAAATTTTTAGATTAATTGTTTCGAAAATTGGTGCAGTCTATATTTTCCACAAGTCAATTCAAGTCCTGCACACGTTGGCTTTGCATTGACTTTTTGCTTGTTTATTTTATTAATTTTTTCCAGAAAAGGTCATTCAACCTGTTTTGCTCTGTTTCCTATTTCCATTATTTACTGTACTTATTTCTTCCAAACAGTATATTGCTTATTTACATTGGTCAGTGGTATTAAACATGTTCTTGGTCATTTTCATAACAGAAAAAGAATAATTTGAAATTCTTTGGTTTATCAGTGGCTCTATCAGTCGAAATGCCAATAAATTTGGTACAGACATTCATGTTCCCCTGAAGATTAACAAACTCAGTGCTGTTTGCCCAATATTTTTGGAGTGCTGATTACCAACTTTGAAAAAAATTCCCTGAAGGTCTTACGAAGATATTGCATTCACAAGGCCAAATCTGTGTTTTGTGAGGTCAAGACAACCTTGACTTTTGACGTTTGACCACCAAAATCTAATCGGTTTATGTTTGAGTCCAAGTGAAAGTTTGTGCCAAATTTAAATAAGTTCTGTCAGGGTGTTACGGAGATATCTTGTCCATGAGAATGGGAAGAACATATGGACAACCTTAAAATAATATGCATCCAGTCCTGGCTGTCACCAGTGCGGAGGCATAAAAATTTAATTAATACTTATTTACATTTTGTAAAATTGGAACCATTAAAAGTCTTGCTAAATTAGCTCCTGGTTACACTTTAACTATGGATGTATACATAACATCAGGTGGATAATTTTTGATTCTGAAGAAAATGTCTAAATCCTTATGTAGCCAGGAGACTACCCAAGGGACTGGTGAGAAGACAAGCAGGTACAGCCATGTGTAATTTGCCCCAATCCCCAGCTGCTATTTAGGATCAGGCAAAGCCACAGACAGTTGTGTGCTGTTCGTGGGTCCTCCAGTTACCTGGTACCTGGTTAGTGGTAAATGGTACAAAATGGTACAAGCTTGGTATGTGTTGTGTTAATTTTTTCAAAACTGTTTTTAATGTGAACTAAGGAAGAACTGAAGAACTGGACAGGAAGCATAGTCGCACCGTCAAGATAGAGCAGATGAGCGAGAGAGACAGTGAGCGATGGCTGCACTGTGACATGAGCCCAGCCACAAACAATTGGGGTAATGTGATGTGCTTTTATATTTGATTGTATTTTAATTACATTTGATTTCTTGTGCTTGTATTTTTATTAGTATGTTAATGATTCTTCCTTTTTAGTAATTTTCTGTTTTAGAATGCAATTTACATTTTATCAAAAAGGTAATATTTTCGAGATTATCTTTTGCATTTCAGAGCTCGGTGCACTGTCTCGGTTGTCAGCTGTTGTTTTAGAGATATTTTATTTGGTTTTATCCATTATTTGTTTTCATTGCTGCTGCTGCTTTTATTTTCTTTTAAACCTGAGCCAAAGCACCGTTAAGGTCACAACAGGGGGTAGTTGATCAGGGGGGAAGACTGAGGTCGATCAGTGTGACTTAATTCAATTGCATGGGTTTTTATTTGTGTGAGAACTATAGGACAAGGTGTTTCTATTGCATGGAGTGATTTTCTGTTACAAGTTATTTATTTGTAGTGTATATAGTCACACCTGAAGACCGAGTGTTCAATGATTAGTCCCACTGTGTTATACTGTCTACCTAGTCCGTTTTAAGCCTGATCAGTTGTTTGTAAATCAACCTACCTGCTGAATATCTTTTTTTAATTAAAAAAATATTGTTTGTTCTCAAATGACTTCATTTACAGGCTCTATTTGGGGTTTTTAGTAGTCATGGGCAGTTGAAAGTAGTCTAAGCCACACACCACCCAAATACTACACTTAGTTATGAGGACCTCTTTTTCTTGGATTCAATGACACTTGACAACAGTGTCAGTGTGTTCCAATTATTGAGTCTGAAAAGAAGGGGTGCAACCCTTCTAGCCTGATTATCACATATTGCATCAATAAGGTTCAGAAGGTTAAAAAAAAATTCACTCACACTGTAGCTCAGGATCTCTCTGGAAAACAGTCTCCAGTCTTGTGTGGCTCTGCTGCTATTGTCAGTGTTTCAAGTCAAGAGTCATTACCCTGTTAAACAGTGATTCATGCCTTAGGAAGAAAGAAAAAAAGGAATAGCTTCATCAACATAATTATTTTTGGCTCTGTATAAAAAGATTGCACCATGACGGTTGTGCTAGCTGATGGAAATGTCTGTGTCCATCACCAGCTTCAAAGAGGTTACTCACAGTCACTTTCGCTTTTTCAGAGACAAGTGTAATAGGCGGAAGGCTGCTACAATGACATATGACATGAAACATAGCATTTACTATCCCTTGCAATGCATTGTGTCTGTTTGCTCAGAGTCTATTTGGTCACCCGTTGGCACTAGCATTTTGTGTAACAAATACTTCTCCCAGTGTCTCACAATAGGGGGATTTGAAAGCTGTATTCAGACAGCTGCATTTTACTTTGTGCAAGGTTAGCAAGGTCACAGAGGCCTTTAGGCTTCAGTGGAAGAGGCTGGCTCTGTGTTTAATGAGCTTGGAGGAGACCCAGACTTTGGTCTCTTTCATCCCTGTAGCAGTGAGTGCAGCCAGTTAGCTCAGTGAAGCAAGGAAAGACCCCTTTAACAACCTCTTTCTTTCCCCCTACTCTCATTCAGTCCTGTGTTTTTCACATCTATTTCTCTCTGAGTCGTACTGTCTCTGTACCTCTCTCGGTCTGTTTCGTTACCTGGTCCAGTTGTTTCTTCTGTCGGATCCGCTCAGCGTCAGCGTCATCTCAGATTGTGCGCAGTTTTGGTCCTCTGCCTTCTGGCTGTCAATGCACAGCCTTGTTTCCTCCTCCTGCTGCCTCATTAGCTGCGGTTCCCTCTGTATCGGGACACAGAGAGAAAGAAAAGGACAGACTCTCACACGCAAACACAGGGTTTACACCAGATTTGTGGTTCTAAAACATGTCATAAATGCAGAACAGTGGTTGCCTTAAGGTTAGAAATTCAGGGTAATTCTTTTGAATTTGTCATAGGTTAGAATCTCCAGACCGGATGATCTGTTTGAGGAAAATAATCACTCATTTTCCCCTTAGCTTTGGCAAGCCCTTGACCAGGACACTTAATTGCCAGTAGAGATTCAATATTTGCACGAATGCCAGCAGCTGTGGTAGTTGGCACTGGACTGGCACTGTGTAATTCTCTGAATCTCTTTCAAGTTCATTGTCAGATAGATACATGTGACATTAGCGAAACCTCGATAGCACCTGTTGTTAGACTATGAGAAAAAAATGAGACAGAAGTTGAGGGATCAAAGAGCAGGAGAGAGAAGTGAAGTAATTTTCTTCCATCTAATAAGCCCTAACCCTTGCCTTTCATTCATCTTAAAGAGGCAGCAAGGGCAGTCTGGTGGTGACAGACTGCCATACTGATGTAGTTTAGAGGGCTAAAGATCTTTGTTAGTGCCTACATCAGGTGTCCCATGGTCTGGCTGTGCTCCTGTGGTCTATACTGGGACCCCACTTACTGTGGGGAAAATAAGAAAGCCAATACTTTGGACAAAAGAGAGAAATGTGTTTCTTTCACTTGTACTCCATGTAGGTGGAGTTTCTTTGCTATTAAATACACTAAAAACTGTCTTGGACACGTGACATTGGTTGACTAGGGTGATCTACTTTCTACTTGTCCCACACACGCTACCTCAAAAATAAAAGTGCAATACCTAATAATTAAAATACTTGGATTGATTTTAAAAATGAACTGCACTGAGACTAAAAATCATTCTTGTGCTGTCATTTTGCATTTATGTCCTATATACTCTCAATCTGTGCTGTTCCGCACCTCCGTCCTGTGCAACACTACTTCACTGTAGGTTGGGCTCCAACCATACAAGAATGTAGGTATTGGGTGATCCTGAAAAACACTGGATTATGCAACAAATTCTAAAATCTCCACATTCTATAATATCTGTATATGTCAAAAACAGCATGGTAAAGGTCAGGGACGGATTATGGTTATTGCAAACAAACGAAAGAAGAGCAGTCTCACTCCCAAGTCATCACATACCCTTGGAGCAACTTAATAAAGTACCAGATACCTTAAGCATCATTTTTCAATGTGCAGCGTGGTCTGACTTTTAATGTTCTCTGCTGTGTTGAAAGTTCATGCATAAATCAAGCAGACTGCAGCCAGTTGTATGCTGACGTATATGGGACGAGATCCTAATTTGAACTATGTGCTGTGAACCCCTAAACAATAACCTAAACCACCATTTTTCCCTAATGTTAACCAAATCACATTTGTTTCCTAGACCTAACCACCAAGAGGACTCTGAATATGAAGTCTCTGGTAGTCTTTGAAGGCTATAAATCCATCCACGCCAACCACCTTCTGGCGATCATCAATGTAGAGCTTCATTCGTTCTAAAAATATATTGCCTCTAGGCAATGAAAAATGAGATTTAAGGAGTACCCAGTGAGTTAAAAACTTACGCTAAGGGGTCCTGAAGTATCCGTATGTGACAAGTTTGGAGTGAGAATGTGTTGATAATAGTTACAATTTACAGTTGTGCTACTGTTCTGATGTGTGTGCTTGTCACCAATTTTGGTGCACAACAAACTCCTAAGCTGAGTCTGGGTCTAACTGAGGCTTGAATATGTGGCTGAGTCTCTCTGATTTTTCCTCTAACACTAACCATCTTGTTACCACACTTTCACCGCTCACCAAAACCTTGTCAGTACAGAGAGAAAGAGTTTGCATTAGCACAGCCTCTAACAGTGTCAGGCACTACCAATTACAAGCTTACTGTTCTGATACATCTTCTAGTCACCAATTTTGGTGCAAAACAAACTCCTCATTCCTCAACAAACTCCTGAGTCTGGGTCTGACTGAGTCTCTCTGATGTTTTCTCCACTATCTTGCTAAGCTCTTCTCTTTCACCTGTTAACCTAGTGCAAGCAGCAGTGGTGGTCAAGGCATAAGGCCTGATCCAAGAAAATATAGATGTGCTTCCAGACCCAGTTTTTTTCTTTTTTCTAGAGACAGATGTGCTCTAAGTCCGTTCACCACTTCTACTATTCATTATACTATTTGTAGATCATACTACTTGTTGCATTTGCTCTTAAATCTTTCAATCCGAAGACGTCACTGCAGCAATATTTATTCTATATACAGGATTGATTGTGTAGACTGTCTTAAAAATATGTGCTAGTCAGCATCAAACTTTAAAGGTCTCATAATGTAGAAAGTGAAATGTCCATATCTTAAAAGTGTGCAATGCACAGACAAAATGTACACAGCTTTTATTCAGAAGATGTGCCTTAAAAAGAACAGTCGGGACTTCCATAACTTTGTGAGTTCACAAAAAAGCAGTCACTGCTCTCAAGCCCAGCCCACCTTGATCCAGTGCCAGGATCTAATTGTGTTTACCCGAAATCTGTTACATTTTTATTTAATCACTCAGAAAACAGTCAGCCAATTGGATTAGCTGACTGGCCTGTTGTTGCTAGTTGTTGTCCAAGGGGACACCCAAAAGGAAAGATGTAAAATTACACTGAGATGGCTTTTGGTACTAAAGAACACAAAAATACCTTCTTATGGATATCAATACTTAAAATAAAACACTAGAAAAGTATAAAATATGTGACCTTTAAACTGACTCCACTTCATGTCTGTACCACTTTAAGACAAGCTGTCTAGGAGAGATTGTCTTATAGTGGTACTGAAACAATTCACAGCACAGTCTCGTGCCGTGCTTGTGCATTTAGTGTGGAAGCAGATTTGGCAAATAAATCACAGTGTATGTGAAACATGTGACTAATTTATAACTCAAGGTTCTGGAATACTGAAAAAATACTAAATAATGTCAGATGAAACATCAGATCTGTGTGCAGTGATAAGGAGACTATAACCTTTCTCAAATTAATACATAAAACAAGCATAAATGCCACATTTACATTCTGTTTTCTGTTTCCTCTGCTACGATTTAATGGCACCCAACTGAAGAATTAGCGCTAACAACTGTTTATCTCAATTCATTTTTGATATTCACACAACAGTAAAGCTTAGAGCCGCACATTAAAGGTCCCATATTTTACACTTTTACATTGTTTCATTTGAAGTGTTGATATATTTGTGGTTTTACGTATCAAAAACCATCTCAGTGTAGTTTTACATCTCCTCTCTCAGGCTTCTCTGTGGAACTCCAGTAACAACAGGTCGGTGAGCCAATCAGAAGAAAGGCTCTGAGCCTCTTTTCTGATTGGCTAAATGATGAAATTAAAATATAACAGATTTCAGGTAGATACTCTGTGAAACCAGATCCTACAAGGTTGGACAGTAGGTCAGGGTAGGCTGGGGCATGGCTGAAAGTGGCGACTGCTATGTTGTGACATCACAACATTACGGAAGTCCTGATTGCTCGTTTAAGTTAAAGTTTCTGAATACAGGCTGTATTATCTATGAATTTGAGCGCTTTGATACTTTCACAGTATTAATATAGTATCATATAGAAACCTGGTTACTGCTACATTACATTACTGCCAAGCATTGCTGTTGAATTTTAACTTGACTTCTGTCAAGAGCTTCACCTACAGTGCCACTCAGGTTAATGATTTTTTCCCAGGTGATGAAGAGGCAAAAGAAGCAATTAAATTGAATTAATTTGAAGTAAATCAAATTCAGTTTTATTTGTATAGCACCAAATCACAACATACATGATCTTAAGGCAAACCCAACAATTCACACAATGAACAAGCACAGGAGAGAGAGAAGAAAGAAGGGGAGAGAGAGAAGAGGGGGACAGATACCCGGAACAGCTGTATACACTATTCATGCACTATTAGATTGATTGTTATAGCAGAAATAATAATACCAATACCCATAGGTGTAATGCTGTTATCAATAATAACAGCAGCAATGACATCACAAATTAATAAAAGAAGAATGATAATGATTATTGTCATTATAATAAAGCACAGCTAGGGGTCTGAAGATGATGACAATGAATGATGGTTATTGGACCTGAGTTTTATGATAAGGACCTCATATAACAACTGCAACATATACAACTTATAGACCTTAGTGAAAGCAAACCATGTTCTTGCATAGGCAATTAAAGTAGACAGAGAGACAGAATCACAGAATCTCAAACTTAAAGGGCTGACAAAGAACAGGCTCACATTTCAAAGAGGGAGAAGGGGAACTGAATCCCTCATTGAAGTAGACTAACCAAAACATCTTCAACATCTTCATCTACGGTGCACTCATTGTGTGTCACTTCACAACACAGCATGCATGCTAAAATGAATAGCAGGTGGCCCCTGAGAGATAAAGACATCTAATTTAACATAATTTAACACGTGTCTTTAAACAATGGTAAAGGTTCTGCCGTTAAAATGCTGAAACATAAAGGATATTAGTCCACTGCACATGGGTGTGAAATTTAATTATGTTTCTGCACCTAATATAACACAAAGCCATATCAGACTTTACAATCTATAAATGTGAAACATATTTCTAAAGGCATTAATGAGAGTTATGGAGACTTTGTGTGATGTGTTTTTACTCATTGCATAACCAGTTCAAAGGGAAGCAGAACACTTCTCGAATCTTTCTTTTAATTCTCAAACTCTTTCATACAGGTTACCTAGTGAACAGTGAAAATCAAAGTAACGAGACTGTCTCTGACTACAAGAAGGAAGACAGATGAGAGAGGGCATAAAGTCAACCATGTAAGATCCATTTCAGCTGCATACATTAAAGTTGAACATGAAAATGACAGAGGGCAAATCCCTGAAATGTTCAACTGAATGAATGACACAAACTATATTTTTTAAGACTACATGATGGCAAGATTTACAGTCACGTTAAATATGGTATGTTTCAGTAAGGACAACTTGCAATCCAAGTGACAGGGTGGAACATGGGTGCTGGTAGGGTTTAGTGGCCACACACATGGGAAACCTGTGTGGGGCAACACTTTACTGCAGAATAATTCAGTTGACACAGCAGTGAAGTGTTTAGAAATGACTTGAGTTTTCATGCAATTCTGAGTAAAACCTGCTGATGCTGACTCTTTCTGACAGGCCAAAAAGTAGAAGCTTGCTGAAAATTCAGCAGCGTTGGTTAAAAAAATTAGAGAGTAAAGCGACAAAGACACAAATATGACAGGATATTTTTTCTGTTTTTGTTAGGTGTTTAAAGCAGACACTGAATTTGTTAGCATCTCCAGAAATACCTATTGACATCCTGTCATAGGACTGGTTGAAGGGTAATTGTTAAATGAAGAGTGAAATATGAGAGGTTGACAAGAGCAAGGTGCTGACAACTGACAAATTGGTGGAGAGGACTTGAGAAGACGAGAATCATATTTCTTTAATGGTGACTCAGAATGTCAATATCCTTTTAAAGGGTCATACATTAAAAATGTATACTGTCATGCAAATTAAATGGTAGCATACTGGTACTGCATACTGTATGTGAGCAGGGGTATAGTGAGGACTCTCACAGAATTGTTATTACAGCAAAGGTTTTCACTCATTTTATCTGAAATGTTTCAATGCTAAAAATTGATTAACTACATAGAGAGAGAATCTTGATTGAGCCCGATTAAAATTAAAAAAAAATTTAATGCACTTAATTCTCTGTCTTTGTGTTCCTAAACACATAATAACATGAAATCTCATTTTTGTTTTGCTCTCTCTCTCTCTGGTTCTTTTTTGTAAAAGTACTTTAGTTTTGTGATCAATATTGCTGTCATGTATTTTATTTATAAAGGCTTTTTTTGTATATATTACTGATTTATAACTCTACTGCAAATTCATATAACCCGGCTGTGATTGCCAATTAAACCCTTCATCACTGCCGACAAAAGCCCGATGTTACCGGCTCTTAGCAGGCTTTTTGATTACTGGAAAATGGGCTAAGTTAGCTCTGTGTATTGCTTATAAGCTATTTCTCTTACCATCAAAATAGATAAGGTCCAGAGCATCTGTGTGTGTGTGTGTGTGTGTGTACAATCAATATAGCTGTTGGACGCAGTCATGTTTCCTTTCAGCATAAATTTGTAGGACCGTTAAGCAATGTGGAAGTTCTCCCGACGGTGGGCGTGGTTTCAGTGCCTCCAGCGGACACACCCCCAGCCTTTCAGAGTTGATAATACTGGTTATTTTTTCACAAGTTTGAAAGCTAATTTTCTATATTTGGCAATATTTTTGTTCATTCAAATTTGGCAGGGGGTTTAATATGCCATTTTTCTGTGGTTTGGAAAACTCAGAACTCATATGTTTTTCTGCTTTACAGAATTTTTAATGTCCAGACTACCATGACTGGTGGTCACTGCTGTTATACAACATGGTTAACAGCTCTGTTCCTAACATAAATACAATTTATCAACACAATAAAACATGCGATACTTTTGCCCAGTAGATACGTTTCTTCAGAGTCATCAGAGTTAAAGCATGTGTGTGAGTACTGACAAAAAAGGCCTCTTAAATGAATTTAATATGAACCAGATTGATGTGGGAGAATGGGCAGCAATCTGGACTAATACCAGAAGACAGTGTTTGCTTTAACCAACCTGGAAAACCCTTAAAGCTGGGGTAGGCAGAAATCTAGAAGAAAAACAATGCAACACAAGCAATGCAATCACAGCTGTGATTGTATTTGGCTAAGGTTAGCAAAAGGCAAAGCTATAAGCAACATTTAACATAGCCACTCATCACCTCCTTTCATGGTAAATCTATCAATGCAACCAACCACTACAACACATTTAGATAATACGTGAAAATGAAGTTAGCAGCCTGTCCAGCAGATGTATAGCAAGTTCTATCCATCTCTGAAACACTTCACCAACATTGAGGCATATCTATCTGAAAAGACAGCAAATGATCTCTCAATGAAAAGACTGGCCAAACTCTCCCATCATGGGCTAGATTGTCTAAAGCCTTAAAATAGAGCCAAGACGTCTAGTTTGCTCTCAGACAACTTGAATTACAATATGCTGATAGGTGATTGTGCAGTTTTTGCCAATTGATGCCAAAAAATGACCCCAGCTTTAAATAGATTGAGGCTGAGCACAAAATGAATAAAACATAAGCTGTTCTTCAGAGCTGAGAGCTTTTAGAAAAACTAAAAATTTACAGTAAAGTTGATTATAGAGGGTCCTCCAATATAAATACTTTGTAAATATTAGAATAAGTCAACATGCTCGGCTATCAGACGTCTTAACAACAAAATAGATTGATTCTTGTTTAGTGCAGTTAATTAAATTACAAAAGAATTCAAATACTTGGAATTTGAATTACTTAAAATTATACTCATGTTTATTTTGTTTCCAGATTAAATCTAGGATTTTGAACTGACACCCTTCAAGTTGTCATGTGTGCCAACCACTGAGCTGGCAGCTCTGGCTTTGGCTCTGGCAAAGTTGATTGATTGGTCCACCATTTTGGTCTAGACTGAAATATTAACTATTGGATGGATTACCAAGAAATTATATTATGTAATGTTTTAATTTTGTTTCATTGTGTATCTATCTATAAGCACTATTGTTGTAAATGGAATTTGGCAGGTTTAAAAAACAAACATATGCAAAATTTGAATAATCTAAGAATGTACCTTCATGCAAGCCAAAATTCTAAACACTGAAATACAATGTTTTTGTCTCAAAACTTCAGAGCTCAATACGTGTGACTCAACTCTCTTTTTGTAACTCTCTTCAAGTAACTGTAGCTGTTGCCTGACTGTGCAGACATCAGTGTCTTCTAAAATAACTAGATGTGAACTGTGAATCTCAGTGGTCTCTGAACCATCAGTTGATGTAATCCCCTTCCTGAGCTCACTGTCTTCCTGATACAAACAAAAAGTAAGTGACTCACTTCCTTCCTGTTCTGCTTATTGAACCTGTCATGTAATTGTCTCATTGTGATTAGAAAGATGAAGCCCACAGCAAGTGTTCCTACTGCTTGCTGCACACTTATTAATTCAGAAACCTCAGTGGCGTGTTTGGGGATGGTGAAGAAGGCTCTTCAGATGCTGGTTGGTGAGTAAGGGGCCTGAGGTCGGCCTCCCTGCTGTTTTTATGTCCTCTCTTGCTGAGAGGCTGGACAGATAACAGTACAGCGAGAAACTGCCATGCTAATCAGTTGCTGGGGGCACAAGCATTAGTCCCTGGGGGTGAACAATAGCTACTGGCTTCCCATGGATCATGGTTTGGTAGATGTGAGTGGGTGTGAGTGAACCCTGAAGCATGATGAGTTACAGCTGAAGGGTGGGCATAAGTGCTCCAGCAAAGTTAAGATCACAAAAAATAGAGTGAAGAGGTTTGGGAGAGATTATATGGCAGCAGCCAAGGGAGGAACTGATTGTCATTTTGAGCATCATGCTCAAAAGTTATTGCTTATTTCCAGACTTGTAATGCCTAGAGCTGTTTAGTGCCAGTGCAGTACATGTTCACAATAACATGGTCTGCTACTAGAGCTCTGCACAGGCCTAAAACTTGAGACCCAAAACCAACCGATACCTGCACCTTACAAACCAGAGAATTTGATTCTTAAAATTCTTCTTCAAAGACAAAGTTAAATTAGACTGACATAAGGTAAGTTTGTGCAGCGGGTTTTCATGACTCATAGTTACGTTTTGTTGACAGGCATCATCTAGTGGCTGTAGTAATTATGACAGGAGCAAAGGGAAAAGTGCGGGTACATAGAATATAGAGCAACAAAGTCCACATCCAGAGGATGTTGGGGTGGATAGATGGGTCAACAAGACACAAAACCATAACACAGGAGAGCGGTGTTCAATTCCCATGTGAAAGTAGCAGTTTACGTTGTTTCCATTATCAATAGCCGTACGACAAAGTTAACCACATTGTTATTATCAGAATCAGAATCAGAATCAGAATCAGTTTTATTGCCAAGTAAAATTTTTGTATTTGTATTTGTATTTTAAAATCTTTGTATTATTGCAAAGATTGTCTAATGTTGAGAAAGTACTAAACCAAATCACCATCTTTTCCTAAACCTAATCATGCTATGACCATTATTATAATAACCATGGCAACGAAGGTAGGTACGCCGCTGTATAGTCTGCATGTTCATCATTGTAACCATGACAACCAAGGTCAAAAGAGTACAAATATTTCTCTACTTCTCTTAAGTGCTTTCCTCGCTGCCCAACACACACACACACAATATCCCACATACACCATACACGACCCGTTGTTGGGACCTGTCAGGTTTGTGTCTGGTTGCTGAATCCTATCTGCTATAACAGCAGGACACACAATGTGAAAAACAAGCTACTGCCCATTGCACAACTGGTCAATGTGTGAATGTGGATCCGATTCTATGAGCATAGCACAACTGAGAATCAGAATCAGAATCAGAATCAGAATCAGAATCAGTTTTATTGCCAAGTATGTTTTCACATACAAGGAATTTTTTCTGGTGATTGGTGCAATTGATCAGCAACAGTGGGGCTCTCTAGCCTTGTTGATGAGGCTAATAGCAGATGGGAAGAAGCTATTTTTGTGGCGAGAGGTTTTGGTCCTGAAGGACCGCAGCCTCCTGCCAGAGGGGAGTGTCTCAAAGAGTTTGTGTCCAGGGTGGGAGGAGTCAGCTACAATCTTCCCTGCACGCCTCAGAGTCCTTGAGGCGTACAGGTCCTGGAGGGACGGAAGATTGCAGCCAATCACCTTCTCAGCAGAGTGGATGATACGCTGCAGTCTGTTATTGTCCCTCTCCGTGGCAGCAGCGTACCAGATGGTGATGGAGGAGGTGAGGATGGACTCAATGATGGAGGTGTAGAAGTTCACCATCATAGTCCTTGGCAGGTTGAACTTCTTCAATTGCCTCAGGAAATACATCCTCTGCTGAGCTTTTTTGATGAGGGAGCTGATGTTCAGCTCCCATTTGAGATCCTGTGTGATGGTGGTTCCCAAGAAGCGAAAATGCTCCACGGTAGCCACGGGGGAGTCACACAGGGTGATGGGGGTGGGTGGGGCTGGGCTCTTCCTGAAGTCCACTATCATTTCCACTGTCTTCAGAGCGTTTAGCTCTAGGTTGTTCTGCCTGCACCAGGTCACCAGACGCTCAGTCTCCCACCTGTAGGCAGACTCATCGCCATCAGAGATGAGTCCAATGAGAGTGGTGTCGTCTGCAAACTTCAGGAGCTTGACAGACTGATGGCTGGAGGTGCAGGTGTTGGTGTACAGGGAGAAGAGCAGAGGAGAAAGAACGCAGCCTTGCGGGGATCCAGTGCTGATGGTCTGGGAGTCAGACACGTGCTTTCCTAGCTTCACGTGCTGCCTCCTGTCAGACAGGAAGTCGGTGATCCACCTGCAGGTGGAGTCAGGCACGCTCAGCTGGGAGAGCTTGTCCTGCAGCAGAGCCGGGATGATGGTGTTGAAGGCAGAGCTGAAGTCCACAAACAGGATCCTGGCATAGGTCCCTGAGGAGTCCAGGTGCTGGAGGATGAAGTGGAGAGCCATGTTGACGGCGTCGTCTACAGACCTGTTGGCTCTGTAGGCGAACTGCAGGGGGTCCAGGAGTGGGTCAGTGATGGATTTGAGATGGGACAGGACAAGACGCTCAAATGATTTCATGACCACAGAGGTCAGGGCAATGGGTCTATAGTCATTTAGTCCTGTGGGCCTTGGTTTTTTGGGGACAGGGATGATGGTGGAGGATTTGAAGCAGGCTGGCACGTGGCAGGTCTCCAGTGAGGTGTTGAAGATGTCTGTGAACACTGGAGACAGCTGATCAGCACAGTGCTTCAGGGATGATGGAGAGACAGAGTCAGGACCGGCTGCTTTGCGGGGGTTCTGCTTCTTAAAAAGCCTGTTGACATCTCTCTCCAGGATAGAGAGAGACGTTGCTTTGGTAGGGGAGGTGGAGGGGGGTTCTGATGTGGCTCTGATGTGGAGGTTAGTGTCAGGCTTGTCCCACTGTCTTTCAAAGCGGCAGTAGAACTCATTCAGATCGTTGGCCAGACGGAAGTCATTAATGGAGTGGGGGGGTTTAGGTTTGTAGTTTGTGATCTTTCTGAGCCCTTTCCAGACAGAAGCAGAGTCATTGGCTGAGAACTGGAGCTGAAGTTTCTCAGAGTACAGTCGTTTAGCTTCTCTCACCGCTTTGCTAAACCTGTACTTGGACTCTTTAAACTTGTCCCTGTCCCCACTCCTGAAAGCTTCCTCCTTTTGCCTCCTGAGCTGACTGAGCTTAGCTGTGAACCAGGGTTTGTCATTGTTATAACTCACCCTGGTGTATGATGGGATACAGCAGTCCTCACAGAAGCTGATGTATGACGTCACAGCCTCTGTGAACTCATCCAGACTGTTGGAAGCAGTCCTGAACACCTCCCAGTCAGTGCAGAGTACTTATTATTGATAATAATGAATAATGTTACAACAGTGTGTGTCATTTTTGTTATTTACATTATACTGAGACCAAAACTAACAATTTTTTCTTAAAGGGCAAACATGCAATGCAAGTCTGCTTAACTGCATTTCAAAGGAATCAGTTATCCAGCTTCAACATCTACCAGGTGGATGGGCAGACATTCATGTTTCCAGGAGGATGAATCATAATGACTTTGATGGTGTTTTAATCTAGTGCCACAAGCACATGGACTTTTTCTTTTTTTTAAAATTCACATTAAAATTTCAACAGTTATTGGATAGATTCCAATTAAATTTGGTACAGACATTAATCAAGTCTTGTCCTCTTGACAGGCAGATTCATCTAGCACCAACATCACATCAAATTTTCAATTTGTCCAGAAATTTGTCAACAAATTAACAAAACTGATGACACCCCCATTATCCCTAGCTGTATTTCATTTTTAGTGCCAAATAGCAAATGTTAGCATGTTAACATACCAAACTAAGATTGTGAACCTGTTAAACATACTTGCTAAACATCAGTATGTTAATTGTCAATGTGAGTTAGCATGTTAACATTAGCATTCAACTCTAAACACCGCTTAATTACTGCTGACTCAGTGCAAGACCAGCATTTTCTCACTGCCATAATGTACTGTTTTTGGATTAAGGGTAAACAGATTAGTGTGGATGGATGAAACAAATGGAGAAATTGTATCCATATGGGAAATGGACAGATACTCTCAACCAACCTAATTAATTTATCCTGCACTGTGCTGCACCTCATGTAGTCTTTCAACTTTTTATCTGTTTTCTGTTGCAACCGTGACAACCACTGCTAATGAGTTGAACTTTGTGGCGTAGGGCCTACTCTCCACATGGGGAATCATAGACTCGGACACAGCACAAGCCCCTGTAGAGGTCCACAGTTCACTAATTATTTTACACTATTGCCGCTACATATACTCGAACCACTGATGGAAATCATTTTTATTCCTTCCATATTTTCTTTTCTTGCCCCACTATCACTGAATGAATGATGGATGTACAGTGAACAATGAATTTGTGAGGAATTCACACATTACCTTGTATTACTATGACTAGTGCTATGTCACTCCCTCCATTTGGATGGGAACTCATTTTGTTGGTTGCAGGCACTTTCAGCGATGTGCTCAGTCAGACAGATCATAATTGCTTTTTTATAATCGTGGCCTGCTGTTCAACAGCTAAAACATGGCAAACATGAAAAAACAGAAGAGGAGAACATTTCACCCTCCACATCACCAACACACAGACAAAGACACACATATTTTCTTTTTGCCGTGTACACAGTTCCTCTTGTCTGGTCTATGGCAAGCCCCCCAGTGGTTGAGTCAGCTAGCCATGAACATCAGGACTATGCTCTCCCTGAAAACCTTCCGGTGCACCCCACCAAATCCATCTGTTCAGACCTCTGGTGCTGGGCAGCCCCACAATGTCTCCACACAGCCAGGGAACTGTTGGACCCACACACCTTCCTGTTTGGCTGGCTGGCTGATTGCTGTCTCTCACTCTCTTGTGCGCACACACACACACATACACACACACACACACACACACACACACACACATACACACACTTCTATGCCTCTCTGAGCTTCTCTTAGTAGACCTTACTATGAATATGCATGGCACTGTATTATGCATACAAAGAGATTAGCATGTGTAAATACATACATCATGAAGAATGTATAGGTTGGATGTCTCTCCATGCATTTGTGAAATTATACTAAGGTAATAGAAACAATTATTTTCAAATCACATGTACAGAACATGTCCATATGGTGGCCTTTTCAAATTGAGAGCTCATTTATTTATACATTCCGTACACCAGGGGTGTCCAAACTATGACCCATGGGCCAATTGCAGCCCGTGGTCCATTTTTAATTGGCCCGCAGCAAATTATAAAAATATAATGGAATATGGCCCACACATGAAACTTGCACATGACCGTATTGTACTTCTTGGTTTTAACACTAAGTGGAGCTACTGTCTTAAACAAGGCAGCTTCTCCTCAAAACAAGAGCAAGAAAGATGTTGGCATGGTTGACCAAAAAGGGCAGAACCAAAGAAACGCAAAATAGCAAGTGAATGCAGAAAATTTCAGACACAGTGGGAAAATGAATATTTCTTCATAGAAGTCCAGGGGAAGTGTGTCTGTTTGATTTGACTGTTGCAGTGATGAAAGAGTATATTGTACGATGACACTATGAAACCAAACATCAGAACTACACGTTCTACACTGGTGCAGAACAGAAACTTAAGCTAATGGCAGCTACCCTGCTAGCTCAACAACAGCATCTTTTCCGTGCTAACAAAACACAAGAAAATGCCACAATAGCCAGCTATCAGGTAGCTCAACTCATTGCCTGACGCAGGTAGCCTTTCTCAGATGGTGACTTTATAAAACAATGCCTCAATAAAGTTGCAGGAATAATGTGCCCAGAACAAATGCAGGAATTCAACAACGTTAGCATGTCGAGAAACACAGCTGTGCAGCGAATTGAAGACTTGTCAGCAAACTTAAAACACCAAGCGTGTGCTTTTGATTTTTATTCGATTGCATGTGATGAGAGCACAGATGCGACAGACACCGCACAGCTGTTAATATTTTTTTGCGGGGAGTGGACGATAACTTTTGCATTATGGAGGAGCTGCTTGATCTTAGGAGTCTAAAGGGCACAACATTGGGTAAGGACATTTTTGAAGCAGTGTCAGCTGCAATTGACAAGATGGGACTTAAATGGGACAAGCTGTGGGGAATTACAATGGATGGAGCTCCAGCTATGACAGGCGAGTGCAAAGGAATGGCCTCTATGGTGTGCACCAAGGTGCAAGAGAGTGGAGGTGAGGCTGTTAAAATGCACTATGACATCCACCAAGAAGACTTCTGTGCCAAGACAGTCCAGCTTGGCGATGTGATGAACACTATTGTGAAAACTGTCAACATAATTCGAGCAGGAGGGCTCTACCACAGAGAATTTTCAAACTTTCCTATCTGATGTCGATGCTGAATACGGGGACCTACTCTACCATTCTGATGTGCGCTGGCTAAGTCGTGGCTCCATGCTGCAGCAGTTTTATTCCCGGAGATCAGAAATCGACCAGTTTTTGAAAGAGAAGGACCAACCTCTTCAGATTGAGTGGCCCTCTATGGCAGATCTGGCATTTTTAGTTGATCTTGCTGATGATCTTAACACACTGAACAAGAGCCTACAAGGCAAAGACCAGCTTGTGCCACAACTTTACGCGCATATGAAAGCATTCTGTGTGAAACTCCGTCTCCTTGAAATACAGCTACGCAACTTCAATGTTGCAGCTTCCCCACGCTGTCCAAATCAAATGTGCTTTTCCAAAGCCAACCTTTCTGCTAAAAAGGGGAAATATGTGTCTGTGACCACATCTTTCATGACAGAATTCAGTCAGCGCTTCCAAGATTTTTGTATCATTGAGAAACAAATCTAGCTGTTGTGGACTCCCTTCCTGATGGATGCAGAAGAAGTGGAAGAAAGTCTGCAGTTAGAACTTCGAAATGCAGTGTGATAATTCTCTGAAGAATCAACATCAGCTTCTCTCCCTACCCGACTTCTACCATAGCTTGGAAAAGGCCAAGTTTCCTCTGATGCAACGCCACACAAAAAAAATGATGAGTCTGTTCAGCTCAACATACATACAGTATGTGAGCAAACATTTTCTCTGTTAACTCCGAAAAGCAGACAGAACCAAAATGACCGACAGCCATCTCTGTGACTTCTTTCTGTCACGACCACCAAACTTACTGCTGACCTGCCAGCCGTTCTTCAGTCCAAAGCGCAGCATCACTGCTCCCACTGAGTGCAACGCTGTTCCCATTATAGGTGAGTTAAAAATATATTACACAGTATTCATGTGGTAATAAGACTTAATAAATTCAGTCAATTAAAGTTGATAACATTTTCTAGCCAATGTTAATTGATGTGTTAACAAGCCCAATAACTTATTTGCTTAACAAGCTTGAAATATACCCATCCCCTTTTCCCCTTATTTTTCCCCCTTTATACAGGGCTTTGAAGGGCCATCACCATCCTGACTAAGAAGGAATCTGAGGCTGCTGTTTTGAGAACGAGCTGTCAACCTTTTGTGTAACAAAATAAATGTAAACCCATTAATGGGAAGCTGTGATGTAGGCTGTTTTTTTTCTTTAAGCATATTCAATTATCAAGCATAATTTACCTATATTTGATTGATTTTGCTCACTTTAATACACTAGAGGTGAGGCGACATACCCACACAATTATTTATATATACCTCACCTCTAGTGAGTGGCCCAGCCCTTCATATATTTTTCTGTAAGTGGCCCTGAGTGAAAAAAGTTTGGACATACCTGCTGTGCACTAATGAAACATACAGATTCATACAGTAAAAATATTTCTTTACTTCTCTCAAGTGCTTTCCTCACTGCCCAACACACACACACACACACACACACACACAGTATATCTCACATACATTTTAACAAGATGCTGAGTCTGCAGCCATACTGGTGGCTCTGTAAAGCTGTATTTAGACACAGTGGTGCTTTGAGCTAAAATACTAACAGATGCATCCTAACAGTCTGATGATAAGCAAGCATAATGTTTATCATGTTCACGATCTTGTTTTAGCATGTTAGCATGCTAACCTCGACTAATTGCTTGACCATACTCTGTAAAGTACCCTGAGATATCATATGTTATGATTTGATGATGGCAATATATAACTAAAATTGATTGAAATGAAACATCAACCTCATGGTGGTGCTAGAGGAGAGCATCACTGAAGCCTTTAGGATTAATCCTCTGGGCACTATGATCATGGCAATCCATTATATAGTTGTGGAGATGCTTCAATCTGGACCAAAGTGGTGGACTCACAGGTTGCCTGGCCTAGAAAAATGCTTCTAGCATGGCTAACAATAAAAAATACAGCAGCAAAAGACAGCCACTATGGTAATAAAGAAAAGTGTGTGTACATGCATTGATAATAGGATTTATTAAAAAGCTACACAGGGTAACACTTCTCAAATTATTACACATAGTAACAAGTTCCTTATCTGCTCTTAACAAAGTCTATGAATAGCCTCCTTGTTTTCAAAAATAGGCCCTGATGTCTTAAGGCACTTCATATCAGATTTGGGTGCAATGGCATCTCAAATGTAGCTTAAAATATAGATGCATCACCTTTTCTGTGATAAACATGTCCAAGAGACCTTGATTTAAATTATAGAACTGGGGCCAAATCTCATTAATGAAAAGAGACAGCATCTTAGCTGGAGGCAATTCCAAAAATCTGTATTTGCCAAATTATGAAATCCAAGACCACTGAATGTTTTATGGAAGTTAGATTTGTCCATATACAAGTACCAGCAAAACTAATGACATTCCTGGCACTTTAGCTTCATGCTAATTAGCAAATTTTCAAACGCTAACACACTAAACTAAGACAATCAACATGGTAAACATTAGATCTACTTAGTGTCAACATGTTAGCATTGTCCCTAATAGCATGTTAGCAGGTGTTTATCTCAAAGCACTACTGTGCCTAAGTGCAGCCGCTTGTAAGGCTGCAGACTCTTATCCTTGTTTTTTGATAAATGTTAATAATACAAGTCATCAAATGATACAGTGCAGCCCATAGTTAGGGAAGGAATAACAACATCAGTCAGATATATTTCACATATTTTTTGACTCAAGCTATTGGATAATTTGCCTCTGGCTCAAATCTATTTATTAGACATTTGTAGCATGGCAGCATCATTCCTCAGCCTCCAGACTTGTAATGAGAAACTGGCTTCAACCAAAATGTGGTCATGATTTTCAGCTTACCGTTATCTCTACAATTTAACCCTGACAAGAAAGAAAAGGGCAGAAATCAGTCAGTTGGTCAATTGGTCAGTCAGTCAGTTAGACAGACAGTCAGACAGACAAGCAGTGGGAGACAGTGAGTAGACCAAATGAACAAGTACAGATCCAAGCGGCACATGTAGTGGGAGAGAGAGGTGTAAGATGGGGTCAGGACAGGGTACACTGAGAGTCTCATTAAATAATTACAGCCCTTGGTCAAAAAGCTGTGGAAAAATGTGACAAGGTTGCTGTCCTTGTCAGTGGAGGACACTCTCAGAGAAAAGTGGGAGTTGAGCCTCAGCCCTCTTTTCAAACTATCAAAGACATGATATAAAAAGACGATGAAACCAAAAAGGGAATCAAAAAAGACTTTGATATATACTGTATCAGCCCTCTTCCTCTGATATGGCATTTTGTGACATGACATTCCTCTTGTAGTGATACTTTTCCTGTTTTCCCTGAAAGCCAGTGCTGTGCATTAATATTGGCAGTCCCTATTGGCAGATCGGAAGGGTCCAATTGGACTGTAACATGGTTTTAATGGGAATTACATGGAACAAGCTCAAACAAACAAACATTAGGCTGTGAGTTAATGAGCTTGGCTGCACAATATAAATGACCTGCATGAGGCTGTTGCGTCCTTTGCTCTTTACAGAGTACCTGCAGT
The DNA here is from genome assembly GCF_046630095.1 of Trachinotus anak. Classification (NCBI taxonomy): domain Eukaryota; kingdom Metazoa; phylum Chordata; class Actinopteri; order Carangiformes; family Carangidae; genus Trachinotus; species Trachinotus anak. The sequence goes on along the minus strand of NW_027273870.1, from coordinate 11,049,786 downwards.
GTCCACAATGAGAAATTCAGCTTGTTAACAAGAGGCAACATGCAAAATTTAAAGTGCGGGCAAGAGTGTGAATGAGTGAGCAGGTGTGTCTAGACACAACTTCAATGCTCACGTGATATTAAGCATCTTGTATGAGATGCCTATATCAAGGGAGAAAGTGCTCACTGTATGTCAGTCATGTATTTTAAAATGTATTTTTGTGGTTTACTCCTAATTAATGTACATCATGAGCACAAGGGATGCTTGCCCTGCTTTTCACTACTGGACCCCCTATTGTTGTCATAGAAGTTTCCCAAGAATTTCATCATTTATTAGCTAGAATAAAGAATTAGTCTAACAGCCCCACAAAGTCCAAGTATAATTCATTCATACTTTTAGTAGATGGCAAGAATAAAGGTTCAAAGTTTAAAATCTTTTCTGACCTTTATTTGTCTCTTCAGATATGCAGGGGAAAGAATCCCCAAAAATCTCTTCATTGATGTTATGACATTCATTTTAGAAATGTTAGAAGCTCCAACATAGTTTCTGACTTTTACAGATGTTTTTTTCTTTCTTTTTTTATTTTATAAGTTTTATTTAATTTTTCCTGTATTGGATAGACTGACAGGTTACAAGGGGACAAAGAGGAGTATCACATGTAATAAAGATCCTCTGTGAGAATCAGACCAGGGTTGCTGTGATTGTATGATATGTGATTTTACAGATGAAAGTCTATTTGCAGGTCTTAGGGATTACTTACTATTGCATAAATGTAAAAAGTTGTGCAGCAGTTCCAATGCTCCATGTGTATCTACACAGGATGCATCCAAGCACTGTATTGAGTTGTAGGTCTTTTGCATTCTGTAAGCGCTCAGAGCCCAACACACTCAATTATGTGTGTAAAATGCAGGAAAACAGACTTGGAGTGTAAAAATATGCCTCTGGCCCACATCAACGCGAGTTATTCTGCAATCTGTGCAGACAGATCGATTTTGACAACAATACAACAACCATACAGGTCGTTTTTTTCAACCTTCTGAGGACTGTCTCCTAACATAGCACTCCTACGGTGGCAGGCATACTGGACCTCGGCTGTCATGGTTACAATAATAAACACGCAGACAGTTCTGCATGTTTATTATTGTATTTTAGGAAACAGATTTAGGAAAAGGTGGTGATTTGGATTAAAATACGTTCTTCCTCAACATTAGATGATTAGATTCTATCATCACGTGATTCCACCAAAAATCAATAACTGCTGATATTTTTCCTCAGCTTTATCTGATGCATTCAAGTATTAATTGAGCAGTGCTGGATGTGTTATGTGAATGATACCAGGCCCAGCTTAATAAGATTTTTACACTTTTTACAGAATAATAGCATTTTCAAACATTGGCAGCACAGTTACATAATGAAGTGGAAGGGCCCTAAATTGTTTGACTTAATGACATATGACTGACTCTCTTGCTGGTGAACTAATGGTAGGCAACTGACAGATTGACAAGCTACACCTCATGGATGGCAACACACCTCATCCTCATCTAAACCCATAGGTGATGTTTTTGTCATAGGGGTCCCTGTACATGAAAGACCTAGATGGATTCTTATTTTGCTTGAGCTTGGGATCAGTGATCATTTATCCTCAAATATGACTTTCTTTTGTACATGAGTGTCAGCGAAGTGTCACTGCATGTATGGATTCATCAGACCGAGAAAGAAGTATTTTGAGGCCACATTATGCTTATGGCCAAGATAATGATGGCTGTCTGGAGAGAATTTCAAATTCATATTTATTCATGTTTTTTGTCTCTTGTATCTAGACAATGGCTGTCATCTTGACAAAGCTGGAGGGGAAATAGCAACAACTGTGTTACACCAATGTAAACTTGACAGCTCCCTTTGTGGTTGGATGACTAAAGTTGTGTGTTAAGGGCCCTGTTTTCAATTTGTATGAGATCAATATAGCTTTAACATAGACTATTCAGCCCGTTTTTCTTTTTTTTTCTTTTTTTTCCTTTTTTTTTTTTACATCTCTCCTCTGTCCAGCACAAAGCAAGATAAGAAACTTCAAATTACATTCCTCGATCTTTTCCAAATCAAATTAGGTTCTTCGGTTGTTTTATAAAACTCCTTGTGCATGGGTCTGCTAATCCAATCATGGAGTGCTTCACTTCACCCCAGTCCTAGATAACATGCATGGAATCAAATAATCTTATTTGAGAGGAATTTATTAATGAAACCACCATGGAACAGTTCCCTACTCTTGTTAGTGAGAAAAACTCTTCACATTAACCAGGAGGAAACTGTCTCCTGCAACTCATGACAAAACCGTGCACTTATATATGGACGATCTTTAAATGCAGCTGCCAATTCTGGATACAAAGTGAGATGAAAAATCAATTTTTAATATTTTCTCCGGTTAAAGCACACATCTTGTCTACAAACTGAATAAGGTTAGTAATGCACATTTTTCCTCCCATTCAAAGAAGATCAATCTTCCTTATGGGATACTTGTTATTGTTCAGCTGCTTTGGCAGAAGAAAAGAGTTGAACGGCTGTTTCCTTTCACCTCACAGGTGACCACCACAGGCAACGGAGGAACAGGAATTAATGCTCCTGAAAGATGATTGATTAAAGGAGGAACACTGGATTAAAATCAATATCTGCACTGCAATGCTCCAGTAGAATTTTATTGTTTTAAGTGTGTTGCCTGCCCTAGCTACAGTTTAGGATTGATTTATTGAGCAGTGTTTTGTGCACTGGTGGCAGATTCTAAGCAAAAGAGGAAATATTCATGTCTGTTTAAGTGTTTCAGTGACTCAGGGAGGTAGTCAGAGGCAAAGACGCATTCAGAAAATCATTACTAGGGGGCTGGTTTTGAAATCGGCACAGCGCTTTATGACAGCATTCATTGTGGCAGGCTTGGGATTGTATGAGATGTTATTCACTACCCCTCAGCAAGACATTGCTTTAATGGCCAACATGGGAATATTGTCAGTCGGTTTAAAAGTTCAAACTGAAATGCAAAATTCTATTTTTCTTTTTTTTTTTTTTTCCTTGAGACAAAAGCGACGGCTTAAAACCAACCAGAGGTTTGCACTGTAATGCACAGTGACATAGGCAGAAGGCTGAATATGAAGACAGTGAGGGAAATGTAAGTGTTGGCACTAAGATCAGGAGAACATCAACTTTTTGTACTACATCTGGAGAACTAGTGCAAAAAAAAAAAAAAAAAAAACATCTTCCAAAAGAAATGGGAATAATAAAACCCCAACTCTAAGTTATACTGGGTTAAAAATAGGGAAAGTATACTTTCACTTGAAAGCTACAGAGATGAGCAGCAGCAGATATAAAAAGAGTAACTGGTGGTGTTTTTCTTTTGCTCTCAGCGAAACAATGACACAGGAGAAATAAAACTAGATAATAAGGTGCAGTAACACTAGTCCTAATGCAATAATTAATCAGTGTACTTTGACGACTTTACAGTGGCCATTAGAGACTGCAGAACAGCACTGTGTCGTGAGAGATTAATGTCTGCTACTACAGTGCACTTTCTGCAGGCTGCTACTTTGATGAGCTTCTTTTCAAAACTGTTTTCCACTCTTTTAAAGAGACCAACACTCATAATCATGATGTCTTCCAATGGAGGAGGGCAGGGAAAATTATTGTAAATGGATGCAAGGTCTCCACTGTACTGTCATTACCACCTGGATTGTGGGTTGTCTTACCTCTCCATCGCATCAGTGTCTGTTTGCAGAAGCAATGTAAGCAGCTGACAAATGTGGCAGAGCTGAGGATAACCGTCTACGTTGCAGCCAGTAATCTAGACAAAGTGGCAGCATACAGGCAGGAGTCCCTCATGATAAACTGCCATATTTAAATCAAGTTGCTTCCTCACTCATTTTTTTCTGCCTCATCCGCAACACGTGTAAACATTTTATGTTCAACGCCCAACATGTTACAATTTATGGAGCAGGTCATTAGACCATATGTAGATGAGTGGCTGAAATTCTTATGTCATTTGTGTTCATACAAGTGTGCAGGCAAGGCCTGAAAGGGGGGATGAAGAAGCTACATTGAGATGGTTTTTGGTACTTAAAATCACAACTATGTCTTCTTATGGATATCAACGTTTCAAATAAAACACAGCAAAAGTGTAAAATTTGAGAACGTTAAACTGCAATCAGAAAGTGTTGCAATGGGCTAGCTGGCTAGCATGCTACCTTCAGTGGAAGAAAAGAAACAAGATTTGAGTTTTTTGCTGAACTCGCTAACAGATGTTAATGCTAATGCTAGCTATGTGGTAAGGGCAAAACAAATGCATTAATTATTTTGTGGTGACCTAAACTACACCATAAAACAAAGGAATAACAATGTAGCATTACTGGAAACATTATACAACAATGCTGCACAAGACATCGTAAAGGAGTGTCACTACATATAGTGTCACTACTCACCAACCCTGTAGAATATAGGAATGCTATAGATATGTTTGAGATCACTCAGGAGCAGTGTCTCTGTTAGACTACAGCAGTGGTCAGCAGAAGCAACTGGTGACCCGCAGGCCACAACTGGCCCGCCAGCAGTACAATCTGGCCCGCCAGATTATTTTGATAGTCTGATTTTTTATTTTTATTTTGATGGTCTCACATTGAGCTGTAGCTGTTATCGAAATAGGGAATGTCCTCCCATCTGAAGATGCTCATTTATACTTTTATCCACTTGAGAGTGAATGACAGAAACAACCATGTAACATCAGGAGCAGCGCATAGCGTCTGGTTGTACAATAGATCTCTGTCAATTCTATAGTTCAAACTAGCTTTTAGCTTTTATTATGAAAAGTTCTGACAGGAAGTTCCAAAGATTCTGACCCTTGCTTGATAGACCTCTGAAATAGTGGACATATGATGTGATATGAAAAAATAACACCAGTTCAATGAATCAGTCAAAAGTATATGTGACTGTGGCCACACAATCAAGTAAATCAGTTTCTTAAAATTAGCCCAAAGCCAAAGTTACTTGCCAACCCCTGGGCTACAGTATATTGTTTATCCACCAGTGAGCACTGATACGATTCTTTATGTCTTGTTATGTAGGCTATCTTTTAACAACCAAAGCTAATGGATCACTATCATAAATCCACGCTTATGTTTAAAAACGAAATATATCAGTAATGGTGTCGGCCTCAAAAACCCTGTTTTCAGTTGGGCTCTACTACACTTCATTAAAGAGTACATTTGTTTGATAGGGCGGGCACTCGAGACCTGTATTATTGTACAGGACAACACTCTTCTCGCCTCCATGTCAGCACTGCTCACACAATCATATGCCTCTTAGCAGCCAGAGTGTGGCGCAATGCTGCCCAAGTCAATTAAATATGAATGGGCACTCATCTCCTTATACACAACAACGATACAATATTTAGCACATCATGATCTGTGTGAGGAGTACTCTCCTTTCCCTTGCATCTTACATTAAGAGCCTTGAAGAGCAATTAGGGCCCTTTTTTCAAGAGGGGGAGAGACAGCTGGGACTTTAAAGGGCTGTGTTTTAGAAGCAGCAATACTCCAGATCAAAGCCTGCCTGTCAGAGTCTCTTATAAACCATTTTTGGGCTCTGGCTTGTGTGTTGTCAATAAAAAGTAGGCCATGTACTTGTACGGCAGCTGTATGTTTCTATATATGTTAAGAATTCAAAGAGCATCACAGTTTTCCACTGCAAGCTTGAAGTACACACAAAAAGAAACAATTTTTCCACTTACCCCCAGTGGTTTGGAGAATTGCTTTTATTTGCCCAGGTTTTAAGATATTTGGCTCTGACATTTCTGCCTCTTCACCATATACAGTGGGGCTTGATGAATGTTCAAATAGATAAATTTAACAAGGTATCTTTCCTAAAAATGTCCTCATTATTCTATTCATCTATAGAACATGCCGATAACAATTTTCATAGGGACCGTTTATTTGGTGCAAAGTGGTTTCAAGGGATTATTGAACTGATGAGTGAACTGATATTTTGTTTTCACTTTATTAGTTTATTAGTGTGGTATTGTGTTCATATGAATTTTATTTTTGATTTTTTGTCCTAAACCAAACCAATTTATAGCAAGCTCCTATTGTTCCATACACATAATTAAATGCATTTCCTCTTTTTATGTAATTTTTCAATTTGTGAAAAACACCTTGAAACACTGAAAACAGAAAATAAAAACACAAAAAAAACAAACAGGAAATAACATCAAAAAAGTGTTTATGTTTGGCTGAGGTGGAAAGGTATTGATAAAAGTGAAAGGCCACACAATGCAATGGAAACATGCAGACTTATCAAATAGAATACTGTGTGCATGAAGCGTGTGACTTAAATGTCCACTGAAGCTTCTGCTCTACTGGAGAGACAAGAAATAGCAAAAGTGAAAAACATCAGTGCTGTGTGGAGTGATAAAGACACTGTAATGTTCCTCAAATCAGTGCAAGAAATAAACATAAATGAAAACATGAAAACCACGTTTTCCACATAATTCCTGCTATTTTAGGTTTGATTGGTTCTTTTAATTACTTGTTGCACCCCTGTATCTGCAATAGTTTGATGACAGCCAATTGGAGAATTAGTGCCACCTTCATTGCAATGAACCAACTCCTGATATTCACAGTGGTAGTGGTTGGAAACACACAGTGATTTGTATTTTCTTTTGCTGATTTTCTGGATATTTGTTTAAAATTTTCACTGCATTTGGATGGAAGCTAGCTATTTTCAGCACAAACGCAGTTAGCAGACAGCAGTTAGTGATGATTTCTTGCAGCAATTACAAGTGATCAACACTTGTCTTGTCACTGAAACAATATTTTGATCTTTGTGTTATCATTTCTGTAAGTCCACGTCCAGCAACCTTTATAGAAGCATTAATCTTATCTGTTGCCAGTTTTGGAGTATTTTTTCTGTTGCCATTCTGCTATCTCTGGCACTGGAAGATGATGTACCCATTCTTCATCCTGCCTACAAAGCTCTAGTCAGCTTGGCTGCATTTCCAACTGGGAAAATAGCCATCACTGAACTGTAGATTTGAATCGTTAAAAACGTCTGGATCCAGGATATAGTAACATGGTCACTGACAAAACTGAGAGGTGTGTTGCAGAAACGTAATTACCACATTTGTGGTGTGTTGTGTTTTTATGTTTTCTTTTGTTTGTTTTTTTTTATTTTGCAAAGGTAATATAGGATGGGTGTAGAACAAACATTTAGAAAGACTTCACTGCATGTAAATAAATGTTATGTTCCCGATATGGTATGAAATCTGACACATGATGTTGTGCATGAAATAACATGCCAGGTTTGTCTTGTTGTAGTGTGGCAGTTACATCATGGGGCTGCAGAATGTGTGACCTTTACAATGAAACATGGAGGGTCTTCATATGGGCTCAAACAGAAAGAGGTAAATGGAAGTGACAGGCTTATATATCTCACACCACTACGTCCTCCAGCTGACAGTGAGCATGTATTGTAGTCAAAACAATTTGCTTTGTGACATTTTGATAACTATTATTTTTCTTGCATGACGGGGAGTGTGCCAGTATGCCATTTAATTTAGTAGCAGGAGGTGGGCTATGAAGTCTGAGAGAAAGCTTGGAGTGGTGAGAAAAAACCCCATTATTTTTATGTCTAACAGAAAATGATGAGAGTATACATAACAGAAACAATACAATGGGAGAGAGACAGTAAAAGGAAGGATGCATTTGAAATACAGAAATTACTTGAAAGATTAAAAAGGTGACAGTGAGGAGCAAAAGTAAACCTGGGTAAAAACAAAGGGATCTAAAGTCTGACAGGAGATATATCAACATGAAGGAATAAAAGAGAGAAAGAAAGTGTGAAACAGAAAAAAAACAAGCAAGGGATCACATCTTTGAAAGCAACAGAGACCAGTGAGCATTGCTAAGTGCATACACTGTCAGAAAGCATGAGCATCTGGGTTGTCATGAGAAATGGGCATTTCATGTACTCCCTTTGGTCGCTGTGCAGTGGATCGTGGCTGTTGAGCTGCTGACCTCCTCGTCAGATCCTGGGCTCCCATCCATCACCTCAGGGAAACATATTAATGTGGCATGTGTTTTCAGCTCATCCATCACTACATCAGATGGCCCACACAGTAGTCAGGTAAGGACACAGTTCAGTCACTTAGACAATTGATTAATCAGACCTCGTCTGACTCTCTTAAAAGGAAAGATCATGCGGCATTTAGATGGTTCTTTGGTCTGTGAGGAGCCAGAGCAGGTGAACTGAAGTGTGTTCATTTGTTCTCTGGTAGAAGCTGCACCACAAGGTTAATTTAAATAAATAAGAAATTTATCAGAGTCTGCGAGGGCAACAAAAACACACTTTCTTTGGTCTTTTTGCAGGTATCAAGTTATTTTTTATCCCATTATTCCTGCTCCACTCACAGACTCACATTCTGGAAGGCCCTCCTGGACCTCATTTTGGTTTGCACTTCTTGACCTACATCTGGTCAGTCCAAGGCCTTGGCTGGGTCATTATCAAGGAGTGAGAGTGTATTTGGGCTGCGGTGCTTCTCAGGGGCAATATCTCCTGGAACAGCTTTCAGCTCTATGTTCCTTTTCTGCAGCCATGGCATGGACATCATGAAAGGGCTGTTTGAATTGATTGTCCTTGCATGACCTCTTAGGGGCAGTGGTCAGACTTGGCTGCACCCTTACTGCTTTCCTGCACTCTGACAATTCAGGTAGAACAACATCTGGAAAATTAGCTTTTGGTTTTCCAGCAACATGTTCATGTTATGGGCAGCATCGTCTGAAAGTTTTGAACAAGGAACATCATGTAGACTAATCATTATTGATGTTCAAAAGAGGCACACCTGTACAATTTACATTTTTAAATGAAAATGTATTATTATTTCCCCTTATAAGTCAAAGGCATAAGCACTTCTTGCTGCTGCATTTGTGATTTGCTATTTGGTCAGTGGCACAATTTTTGCAAATTTTCCTCTGTACAATGCCATCAGACGGACAACCTGAAAACAACATGCCTGGCCCAGTGCAGATGCGTAAAAAAATACATACAAGCATGCAACACAAGCAACACAGCTGCAGCCGTGAGCCTTTGGCTACCGTTAGCAGAAACTACTGGCAACATTCAGCATAGCCACTCATCACCTGCTTTCATGGTAAATCTACCTACACAACCAACCACTACAACACATTTAGATATTACAGGGAAATAAAGCAATAAGCCTGATACCTGTCCAGTAAAAGTACAGCAAGTTCTCTCCATCTTTGAGACACTTTTTTGATACTGACACGTGTCCATCTGAAGGGACATGCATACACATCTGCATTTGTATACCAGCCAATAGGAAACCATAGAATAGGATTTTCTAAATCCTGAAAACAAAGAGGAGGTGCAGAGGTATACTTGCTTTCAGACCACTTGATTTGCAATATCCTGAAAAGTGATTATGCAATTTTTGCCCCTCGGCGCCAAAAAAATTACTACCCCAACTTTAATTCAAGGGTTTAAAGGGTCAAAAATGTTGCATTAACCACGATGGGCACATGGACAGAAAAAACTATTTCCACAATGTAAAAAAAACTGACCTTTCATGTACATACATAAATACGGAGTCTAGTTTTTATCCAGTTGGAACATTTTTGCAAATTCCACCACTGCCAGATGTTTAATGAACAAAATACAGTACGTTGTGTTATTGCATGCAAGAGTCTGCAGACACACAACGCATACAGCAGCAGAACAAGAGTAGGTAACACTGAAAGTCCCCAATCATGCATTTCCTACCACTACCCCTTATATGCATAAGACGATACCTCTGATCCAAACTAACCCTGCTACTATTAGACTGCAAATCAGAGATGGGAAGAAAAGGAAGCATCTTGTACAGTAATGATTTCGGGCTTATAACTGTGTGATCACTGTCAAACACTTTTTCATGGACTTAATGAACTGACAAAGTACACAGAGTAGGATACAAGCACAGCAGTTTAAACAGTGTTTGACTTAATTATCAGGGAAAAGACCCATGCTGATGTGCATGTCAGCATGGGTACCATGGTTCCCAAATGATTTGCATAAATATATACATGGCTTATACAAATCAATTACAAAATGACCTCCTGAACACATTTCACAATCAGCAGATGGATTTATGAAATCTCGTAAAATCACCTATCTGCTATCCTGTAATCCTGTGACTGCAAACAAACCACACCAGGATCTGCTCGATAACGAACCAAAACTCACCTTTTCAAGCATATTTGGTTTGGGTTTTATGATCTGTACCATGGTTTGATCATAAGCTTTCGCATCAGCCCAAATGAAACATACTAACACAGTAAAGAGGTCTGGGTTCGTTTTCAGCAAGCCACACTGGTTAGGCGTGAAGGCACCCTAAAACACCCAAAGTCGCACAATAACACAAATTAATCAATTTCAGCAGCAGTAGCAACTCTTGTATTTTGCAAGGTAAAATCACTGTTTTTTACATAATAACAGATTGATATAATGTTAACATTATATCTTTGCAGATGGATCTTTTATAGACAGTTAAAATATTTTAGGTATTGTTGGCATCTGTGCTAGGACCAATACACTGACTATGTATGTAAGTACTTTATACAGCCACACTTCAAGAAAATCTGATTTATCTCTAATTTATGACATTTCTTGACCTTAAATGATTTTCCAAGAAAATCCTGAAAACTTCTAAACAAAAAAAGTCTAAGTGGAGTGGACTTCCAAACATAGGCTCAATCCAGCAAGACTGTTTGCAGTCATTTTATTTATGAAGGCAGACCCAACACTTGGCATAACATTCGTCACAGCATCACTGGTATTTAGAATTCAAACCTTGTGACTTATAGCTACTCACATACATAAAACTTCTTAATTTCCTTTGAAATACTAGCCCATAGCGTGTAATGTTACTACAAGCCATTTATCAATCCAAATCAAACATTTAGAAATTGTAAAGCAGTTTAAAAAGTATGTAATGATAAAACTATAATAAGCAATAATATTTTCAGTAATCTGAATTGTAGTTATTGTATTCTGACCACATATCAACAGTATAAAGATGCAGACATAGGTAAGCTGTTTAATCATGACATTATAACAAAGTTGCACAGACTTTGAATTTCCAGTAAATGTTTGTGTTTCACCAACGTTGCAGTATGTCATTGCAGAAAAGTGCAGGAAACACCATGCAGAGGAAGTTGAACAGATTTTGCTAAATACTATAAAATAACTGTTGTAAGAGTAACGTTGCAGTAACTTCCTTACACATCACAGATCAAAAGTCACAATCCCAACATTGCAGGTGCATATTGTGTTTGTGTTGATTGGTGGAATTCTGGCAAAACAGTCCATCAGGGTGTTTTGTGTGCTGATTGATGCAGCTGTACAGTTCTGGCAGGTAGATTGTTTCAATAACAACTGCAAGGAACTCACTCAGCAGAGAGTATGGCCGACACTTCACGACCTGCAGAAAATCAACCTTCAGAGAACTGTTTATGGACACAACTGAAGCATTCGAGCACTTTTTCCTCTAGATATCCACTGCCATGACTCCCAGCAGACTGATGATTCCCTGTCATATCAGCAGAGTAACTTAGCTTGCTATTTGTGATTACCTGTAGCCTGCAACAGCCAGCAACAAGTATAATGCTTATAAAATAGATTTGTTCTATAGTATCTGTTATCATCAGATATCTTTAACTCTGAAATATCAGTATCTTGGTCATTTACTTTAGTTTCTAATGTATTTGGATGGTTTTGAAATATCAAATATGTAATATTAAATCACAGTCAGGTAATGATTTTTTTATATTTTGTTTTCCATGTTCTCTTTGCACTTGTAAATGTGATTTTAGAACCTGAAGATCTTACAAGGTGTAAAGGCATGGAGACACTGCAGCAACAAAATGAAGAGAAAAAAAAATTAAGCTATTTTGATAGAGAAACTGGACAAACGATCCCATCAGGCACTCCACCAATTTTACCCCAGAAGATAAATTTGCTCTCCTCTTGGGAAATTACTCAATCTAATGTGGTTCTGGAGAATAACCCTGATGATATCATCAGGATTCTTTCATCTTGGGCTTGGACACATAGATGTCTACTGTAACTGCACCTCCATGTGTGCCTATTGGCTCTCCATTTTTTTTCTGGATGACTTTTGCCATTGATGCCCACCACTTTGACTTTTAACTGATAGCTGTATGGGTGGGGCAAGAGAAGCTTAAAATGACATTGGGGTTTGCCCCCTATTTTCTTTCTCTCTCGTTGCATGTCATGGGCAACCTCTCAGGTTTCAAAAGGATTTGCAAGAGGAAGACAGGTATGACAATGGTTATGAAAAACATTTTGCTTTCTATGTTTTATCACTTTATGTTACTTCCCCTATCTCTTCGTTCTATATTTGGCCTCGATCTCTATTATGTTTCTCCCTTTCAGAAATTACTACCTCCACTTCACAGGAAATGACAACAATCTTCCAGCTGCATGAAGACAGCTACTCATGTAAAATCAGAATGCATGTCATGTGCCAGCACATCAAAAGCATGCTGTCTTGGCATGCTCCTCCACCTCACAAGAGACACTAAGAATGCTTGCTTGGAAACCATTTCAATGGTCATGCATCTAAATGAAATGCAAAGTAAAATAGCAGATTTTTCACGCTCTAGATTAGAAATGATCTCCCATCTCCTGATAGTGGAGTACATGCATGAGCAGATGTGCTTGTTTTGTCTGGGTCTGTTACGTGATGAACTGTATCCAAGCAGTGCCCCCTTGTGGCTGCATGAGTCAGAATCCTCCTCTGACAAATTTTCCATTGAAGCCCTAAGACATGTTTCCATCGAAATGGGGGGGGGGGGGGGTTCAGAGCTTTCCTCATACACATCTAGTCTGATTTAAAAATCTGTGCTTCTGAAAGGAATAAAATCAGCTCTACCTCTGGTCATAACTAACATATTGGACAGTTTTAGCTGAGTATAAATGTAAAATCATTGGAGGTGGGGGTGATTGGGTGGGGGCCTGAGGACACTTAAGCTACAGCTAAGCATGAATCATACTCTTAAGAGTATGATTCATGCTTAGTATGCCTATCTTAGGGCTAAAGGAGAGGCACAACTAAAGAAGCAATACTGGACTCCCAGGACAGCTTAGTTCTTTTTGCTGCCCGCACCCCACAACCCCCTCTCCATAGCGAGGAACACCTTGAAACACTGTGTGTGTCTTTCATCTGCACAGTGTGGACCTACTGTTGGACCTGTTACTCCTGCTCCTCTTTCTCTCCCAGGCAGTTACATTCATAAACATGTATGTGCCAACATACACAATGTACACACACACATGCAGAACATGAGATGCCAAGGTCTTCCTCTGCTGCTCAGGTGTGTGGGTGTGTTGGTGGTCGAGAGTCCACCGGTAGCTTTAGGTTATGTGCTGACATTCCAATGACAGCTGCTCATTGGCTGATGCAAGCTGCATGCTCCAGCATTCTCACTTGTACAGCAACTGCTCACTTTTTTGGCGATTCAAGATCTGTCAGATGCAGAAGAGAGCGGCAGTGCAGGGGAGAAACAACGTGGGACAAGATGAGATGTCAAACGGGCAGCTTTGTACAACTTGTGTGGAATCTGAGGGCAGGAGCTCAGCAAAAAAGAAAAAGACATAAATATAATTCAGGCTGTTTAACAAGTTTTCAACAGTGAGCTGAACAGTGGCCATTTGCAAAATGTCACTAAACACTTCAAGCTATGGCAAACCACAAATGTCAACAACAAAATCAACCATGGCACACTGACTCAGACTGACAACGGCCAAACAACAGAGGCAACAGCTGAGCATTTATCACTCTCCAAGTCAGCAACACATCCGATTGGCACGGTGGGTAAACCTGGCTCCGCTACATGTTGCCACGAGAACAGCCGGGAAGAAGCAATTGAAGGTAAGAAAGAAGAAGAACGGGAAAGATTGCAAGACAGATGGGGATGGGAGAGTGTATGTCTGGTTGCATGAGAATGATCGTGTTTTTATCGGTGCCAAGCTGGAGATTAATTTCCTGTGGTAACAGTGCTGATGTGGTAAGAACCACCCACTCTACTTTCCAGAATCCTTCTGGGTACATTCACCTGTTCCTAATGCAACCTCTTTGTCCATGTGGCATTAGTGACAGCGATTCCGGAATAAAATAGCCTTTTTTTTTTTTTTTTTTGTCTGTTTTTTTGTTTTGTGTTTTGGGTTGTTTTTTTTTTACAGCTTTCCACAAAAAGAATTAACAGAAATCCACTCCACACTTCTCTTTGAGTCTGGAAGTAGTACCCAACTTTCCAGCTGACTTACCTGCCGTATTCAGACACACATACACACATTCATACACAAAGCTCGGCTACCTGACCCATCAGGCTGGTTTGCATATTTTCAAATACTGTCATGTCTCATCCTGCACTGAAGGTCATGTTTTCTGTTTTTTGTCGGCTATGTGTCACTTCCTGTTTTATTTTGGTGTGTCTAACCTTTCCCTTTTGTTTTGGATTTACACCTCCTTCCATTCTGTGATTCTCGCTCATCTGATTTTTGACCCCACTCCTAATGTGTTGCACTTGTGTCTAACTGTCTTCCCCCTCCTAGTGTATGCGGTCTGCATGGTCTCTGCCGTCTGTGCCAGTTTGTTTCTGTTTGTTGTATCAAGCATTCCAGCAGTTTCTTTGTGTTCGTCTCACTGGTTTTTTGACCAGTTTTTCCATGATTGTGAGTTTGCCTAGCCCTCTGGATTTGTTTGCCTGTGCTGACTGACTCCTGTGTACTGAACCTGTTTTTTGTAATAAAGACCCTGCCTTTTTATCTTCACTTGAGAGTCTGGTATTTTGTATCCATTCTCTGTGGTTCTGATAAACACATTTTATCATGAAATTTCTGTCCTCCTCTCAGATTCCCGAAACACACTGGATGTGTGGTGTGTGCATCTCGGCTGCCATTGCTGATGCAGACACACAGCTGGTGTGTTCACACCAGCTGTGTGTCTGCTGCATCACTGCTATTGCCAGCTATACCTGTTTTCATAGAGTTTGCAGGATACTTGAATGTTGGATTTCTCTTCATTTTCAAATAAAAATTAAAAAACATATATATTTTTTCATATCTACAATATGTTCAGATTCAGCCTAGACATAGAGACTATAGTGGAAGGTATTGGTTTTGTGTGATATTGGTGGTATAATGTCAAAATGACCGTCAGCAGGTCTTGTCTCTGTCTATTTTTGTTGCAAGATACGCACATCACACATTAAAAATAGGTGAGATGCCAAACTTCTGCATAATGCAACACAGCCACGACGCGAAAGACATGAGTCTCACGCATCCAGTGTGTGTCTCCGGCCTGACTGTGTTAGTCATCTGCATCAATGCATGTCATGTGTTGCCAAGAGACAATGCCCAGCTGGAAAGACTGATGGGTTATAGCCAATTATCTGTCCATTAGCCTAGACAGCTCATGGTCAATAATGGATGAAAAAAGCAAAAGGCCAGGTTCCGAGTTCTGGCAGTACTAGTTGGTTTCAGCCTGCATTCATTTATTTTTATGTATCCATTCCATGGGTCCATCCATCCAATTCATGAACATGATTTCTCAGTGATGCCTTGAACTTCTTCAAATTTGGCACAAATGTTCCTTTGGACTCAAGGATAAACTGATTAGATTTTGGTGGTCACAGGTCAAAGTTCAAGGTCATGGTGACTTTACGTTCTTGTGAATGCAATATATCAGAAACACCCAGAGGGGATTTCATTACAACTACCACAAACATTCACTTCGACTCAAGAATGAACTGATTAGAATTTGGTGGTCAGAGGTCAAATGTCAAGGTCACTGTGACCTTAAAAATAGTTTTTGGCCATAACTCACAAATTCTTATAATTAATATGACATAATTTCACACAAATGTCTACTGGTTAAGAAAAAGAAGTGATGTTTTATATCCAAATGGTCAAAGGTCAACTTCAATGTGACATCATAATGTTCTGCAAATTATAACAAGATGGTGGAGCACACAAGTGCAGCAGGTCTTTGAACTTCTTTTTTTTTTTTTTTTTTTTTTTTTTTATTTATGACCAGAGGTGGACAAAGTACACAGCTCCATTACAGATCTTCCTGGTCAAGTATTATTCCAATAGAAGTGAAAGTTGTTTGGTCAGATTTAAAAGTTAAAGAGTTAAAGTACTTGAGAACTTGTTTTTAAAAATACTCAAGTATTCAAACATTTTTTTTTATGTCAATGCATTGTTGTACTGTTCCAAAGAGCACAGACATAGCACACACAGTGTGTGTGTGTGTGTGTGTGTGTGTGTGTGTGTGAAAAATTACCCAACCTAGTTCCACATCTCTATCTTAAAATGTTGCCATTGTAAGAACAAGTTCAAACATGACTGACAGTCTAGTAGGAGTTGGCTGGGATTGTTTTTTCTCCTGTGACGAACACAGTGCATGGTCTATTACATTTTCAAAATAAAAGCAAACTCATTCCACTGAATGGCAGTAGTTCTAGTTTTTAAATGACATAGTAACATCTTATGAAGTTGTTACGGAAAATGTACCAACAAACAGTTGCTGTGGGTTCACATAAGTGTTGTCTCAGATATTTTGGATTTTATTCGCATGCAGGACTGTGAGTCACAAATTGGGCCCATATCCCAGTAAAATGACTTGGGTTCTGTGTACCCATATAGCAGATGAGGAGCAACATTATCATTTATTTGGAGTTGATGTTCTGGACAATTGCACATCTGCAAGATCAATATTCACTCTCCTTTTAACGTTGTTTTGGCTTCCACCAACTTCTGAAGGATATATGGCTGTTAAGCTGCTAAATGCATCACTGTGTTCACCAGTTTGTCTTTAACTATGTCTGTCTGTTGTTTGGTGCTGTGCTATGGTGGTTTAGGTTTCTTGAAAACAGCTATCTACTGTACTGTAGCTAGAAATGAAGTTGGTGAGAGCAGAGAGAGTGAACCTGAACTGTAAAGTTAAACCAAAATAATGAGCTGAAATGTGCTACAAATGCTTTGTAGAGCTGAGGGGAACATCACAGACGGGATTGTCACTATGAGTGACTCCTTTCACATTGTACACATTCATTACACACATCTTTTGCTAATTAAAAGAATAATGATAAGAGTGGCTTTAATGATACACATATAGGCTGTGTTAGAGAACCAGTTTTAGGCCTGCACAGATGTACGCTTGCGAAGTAGCAGCAAATACAACAAGATGGTTCATGTCTGCAAGTTCCTGAATTGCAAAAAAAAGGAAAAAAAAAAAGAAAAGAAAATGTGTAGGTCCATACCATGTAGTTTTAAACGACGCATCTGGATCTGTTATGCTATGCAGTTTTCTACAGCAGATACCAGGATGTCCAGGAGTACCACTTTATGTGTTTAAGTGTTCAATGAAGCAATGCCTGGAAGCTAGCGTAGGGAGCCAGATGAAGTCTACTGATACACTCACATGGCATACTCTACCCACTGCGACATACTGTGTGTCCACTACATCTTTTTCATCACTTAAAGTTGGGGTAGGCTGTTATAGTTGTGATAACTTTTTGGTGTCAATGGGCAAAAATTCCATAATCAGTATTGTGATTCAAGCGAGAGCAAACTAGATATCTGCGCCTCCTCTTGGCTTATTACTATTGGTTGTTGTAAAAAAAATGTGTGTGTCCCTTGAGATTGATATGTGTCAGTTAACTGTGAAATTGTTTCAGATGTGGAGAGAACTTGTTGTACTTCTTCTGTGGGTAGATTTACCATGAAAGCAGGTGGTGAGTGACTATGTTCAATGTTGCTAATAGTTTAGCCAGGGGCTTACGGCTTTTATGCTCTGCTCACTTTTCTGCTTGCCACGCTGCTCACCTTGCAGCTTGCTGTTGTTTGCTGTAATGGTGCTGCTGTGGCTACTGTTAATATAGCATTTCAAAAGTCCTATCTCCACCCCAGCATTCACCTTTAGGCTCTGTACCGGGAGTATCGTCACTCCTTGCTTTGCAGAGCTTGGTGTTTTCTTGTTGGGAGTGAGGAGATCAGAGCGTAGACATATATTCTATATTCATATCTATTTTACATGAGTTGGCTGACTGAACTTTAGGAGGATTTCTGTTAGGGTGAAGCTGTTTGAAAAGCTGCAGAAGGTTTGTACTTCTTGACCAGATCAACAGCATTCCTGCCAGAGTCCCCAAATATCTGCAACAGAGATGGTGAGGGAAATTTGCAGCTATGAGCTGGGAAGTGACTAATAGTCCTAATGATAAATGAAAATAATAATAATAATAATGAAACCATGTACAATGAATGCAGAAATGCCCCTTTAAAGAAGAATGAGGGCCCTGTGATTCAGTCCATTTCTTTCCTCCACTTTGGCAAAGATCAGGCAGCATGTTTTCCCCCTGTGTAAAACGTGATTCTCCCATGTTAGTGTGTGCTGAAGTAACCATCAATGTATGTGCATCTGTGTATGTTAGTGTGTCTGTGTTAATTAGTGTGTGTGTGTGTGTGTGTGTGTGTGTGTGTGTCTGCTTGTTAGCATCTCCCCTCTTGTCCCTCTGTTTTACTCACCTTCATTGAGTGGCTGCTCCATTCTCTTGTACTCTTTTTGGTCCCTCTTGGCCATTCAGTCATGACTTCTGATGGCAGTCGTGATGACCTCCATGTCGGCTGTGCAGCTGTTTCACCTTTTTCTCCAGCCTCTGTTTATTCTTCATTTCTCTGGAGATCTGACAGACATGGAGGTCCAGCTAGAGCTGAATTTGGAAACACCAATGCAATGAGCAAAAGGAGGATGAAAAAGATGCCCAGAGCTGCTGGTGTGTTACACTTGCAGTTATGTGTGCCAGTGATGGCCAGTAGGACTGTATCCTGCTGGGGCTCTCTACCTTTTCTGACTGCACTCTCTCAAAAGCAAAATATCCTTTATCTGTGCCAGAGTTCACCAGTTACTCATGTACAAAGTAAAATTTCCCTTATTGATTTTGGGTGTTTGTTTAGCAGAAAGCCCAGTGGCTCTGTCTTTTATCTTCTACCTGTGAAAAGACTGGAGATGCAGAAGTATGAGCTGTGCTGTAGATGCAGAAACATGAGAAAAAGATCTGATTCAGATTTATTCTAACATTCAGTTCTGTGGTCAGAACTATACCAGTATACTATGACGATTAGTAGAGATAAAGAACTGCCACTAATAAAAGTCTGTCACCTTCTGCAGCCTCATTGCATACATCACACGCCACTCAACGGCTAGCTCTGTGGTGAAAATCAAAAACGTGTGCTTTAAAGCAGACTTCATGAAAGCTGGAAAGGAAGTGGTGTTCCACCGATCTAGAGGAATTTTACCCTTTGTAATGTCAGAACCTCTTACTATTCATCAGTAACAGGAGAAAATAAGATTTTCAAACAGGATTTAGAGTCCATCATAGCACAGGATCAGCCGTGGTTAGAGTTTTTGAATGATCTCCTCATGGCCTCAGACAGTGGTCTCTATACTTACTGTACTCTTACTAGATCTTAGTGCTGCATTTGACACCATTGATCACAGGATTTATATGACAGAGACTAGACCATGTCATTGGGATGTAGTTACACTGGGCCTCCATTTCTACTGTAAAAAACCAGTTGAGCCAGTCCAAAATGCTGCAGCAGAGTACTGACAGGAACTAGGAAAAGAGGTCATATTTCTCATGTGTATGCGTCGCTGTCATTGTCTCCCTGTGAGATCCTCTCCTTAAGCTCTTCATCCCTTGCATCTTAAAGAGCTCATATTACCCCAATTATCCCAATAGGACACTGTTCAAAATGCAGACCTACTTGTGTTTCCTAGAGTTTAGAGTAGAATGGGGAGGCAGAGCCTTCAGCTATGAGGCTCCTCTCCTGTGGAACCAGCTTCCAGTCTGGGTCCAAGAGGCAGACACTCTCTACATTTAACATTAAGCCTAAAACTCCTAAAACTCCTCTCTGATGAACCAACCCCTTTTTTATGCTGCTATAGGCTTAGATTGCTTGAGGTACTCCCATGATGCAATGACCAGTTCTTCTCGCTCTTCTCTTGAGAATTAAGGTATTATGATTATGATTATGATATGGCGGTATACAAATAAAAATGAATAGAACTGAATAAAGCCTTCTTAAATAATCAAAAGTAAAAGTGCTCATTCTGCTGGAAAATGGCCTCTGACTGGTGTATTATTAGACTGTTAATACTGAAGCAGCAATGATTCAGCAGCATTTTGCTCCTGTAGCTGCTTGAGGTGGAGCTAGTTGATCTAGACTATTTTTATATACAGTTCTAGTTTAATCCTGTGGTTCCCAACATAAGGGCCTCCAAAGGTAAATTTGAGTTTTTTTAACAACATTAATGAGTAAAGAAAGAAGAAGAAAAGTTTATGTAAACTCTTGATCTGAAAGGTCATTTCTAATTATAACTGTCAAATAAACAAAGTAAGGTAAAAGTATAATATTTCCCAACTGAAATGTAAAGTAAAGTAAAACTAATAAACAAATAAAATACGATACATTAAAATTGTACTTGTGCATAGTTCTTCAATAAATGTACATCACTGCATTTCAGTCACAAGATTATGATGAAACTATATTTTTTCTAAATATATTATTGGTAAATAGACTGCATTTATACAGTCTAGCACTTTTCTAGTCTTCATCACTTACAGCTTTTTACGCTACAAGCCCCATTCACCCAGTGCTTTTTTCTGGCCAACAGTCACTCACAGACTTGCCCAAGGACACTTTAAGATGCAGACTGGAGTTTTATTGTACTAAAGTTAAAGCAAAAAACATTGTTCATTAAGGTTCTTTCACTTATCATCAGAACAAAAATGTTTCATTCCACAAGCATTATAACATTTTACACAGGAGGAAAACATGCTGCCTGATTTTCGCCGAAGTGGAAGAAAGAAATGGACTGAATCACAGGGCCCTCATTCTTCTTTAAAGGGGCATTTCTGCATTCATTGTACATGGTTTCACTATTATTATTATTATTATTATTTTCATTTATCATTAGGACTAATAGTCACTTCCCAGCTCATAGCTGCAAATTTCCCTCGCCATGTCTGTTGCAGATATTTGGGGAACATGGACTCTGGCATGTTAGTGTGTGCTGAAGTAACCATCAATGTATGTGCATCTATGTATGTCAGTGTGTCTGTGTTAATGTGTGTGTGTGTGTGTGTGTGTGTGTGTGTGTGTGTGTGTGTGTGTGTGTGTGTGGGGCTGCTTGTTAGCATCTCCCCTCTTGTCCCTCTCTTTTACTCACCTTCTCTTGCATGACCTGCCCCGTCCCCTTTTTCTTTCATCCTGACCACTGTGAAGGCACACCCAGGTCATGCAATCGTCAGGCAGCCACCACCACACACTTTGTGTAGTGCATGTGTAAGAGCCAAAGGTGGGTCTAGCTCAATGCTACAACATCATCATGCTAAACCGATTGAATCTCAGCCTGAGGAAGAATCACCATGGCCATACTTAAACAGTTATTTTATACAAAACCAAAGCTGACATTCTAGCACTTTCCCATGAATAATGAGGTGTTTATTATTTTAGTTCTGTTATGACCTGTGAACAAGTAAGCACTTTTTGCAATAAACTGACAATTGACTTTTTTTGAATTATGCCAGGTTATTTTGTTATAATTTTGTATCACATGTACATTGTCAATTTGATCTTTTTTTTTTTTTTTTTAAGTAGTTTGAACTACTTTTTCTAAGCAGCTTCAGTTAACCCAACTAGACTTCTCCCTCGTAGCTTTGCTGTAGTTCAAATTTTAAAGACGTGCTTTCAAAGTAGCTTCCCCAGCACTGCCCAGCCTGTCATTGGCTTCTTTTGTTTTGTTGTTTATTGTTGATTAACACTAGATGGCAGCTTCACACAGTCCATGGACCATGATGAAGCGCTCATTATGCGCGTGTGTTTGCACCTGTTTTAACAGACTGCACATTCAGATGAAGGCAGGAGCTGAAGTTACAGTGATAGGCGTTAGATAACAGCTAGGCCGTTAGTCCTGCTTATTCCTATTTTCCAATTCCGTTTTTTTTTTTTTTTTTTTAATATTGCGCAAATTCCACCTGATTGAAAATAAATTATAAATTACCATCTTATTTTGAAAAATTCATCAGAGAAACAACAGCAGAGGCTGTAGGCTTTCAAAAAAAAAGCTGCGTGTGCCTGTTCTTACACTGTTTTTAATAAAACAGCATAACAACGTGATCTCAGCTGTTGTCTGGGAACACCGAGCTCTCTGAAGAGGATTATTCAGTCGTCAAATTCCGCTGATGAAAAAGCCAAAAGCTCCATCCAGGATCCAACGTCCTCATATTATCGCTGCACTCTGACTCCACACACCTGTGTGCCTGCTGCCTGCTGCCGCTTCCGGTTTCGTCGTTCGCTGATGACCGGAGGACGTCATTAAAAACACCCCTACCCACGACTGAGGAGGAAGGGAGGAAAGTGTTTTTTTTTTGTTTTTTTTTTTATCTACTTCCGAGGAAACTGCCTCAACGAGGTACAAGTAGCCGTCATCAGCCGGATTAATAATATTCAGCCAAAGCCGCGGTGAATTTCTGCAGCCTCTTGTCATGGGCAACAGTGTATCAGGCGTATCGACGCTACAAAGAGGACAACAGCAGGGGTTTCAAAGACTAAGAAACTCTCGGAAAGGTCAGTAAACAAACTGAAAACAAAATGACTGACAACTAAACGCACAGTTAGGCAACAAATTGTGAGGGGTGCGTGTAGAAAACGAGTAGTTAATATGTGTTATGCGTCCCGAGGAAGGTCATTGAACTTAAATAGTCCATGAAGAGGACACGAGCAATATGGAAAAGTGTTGAAGCCACTTAGCATCCACTTTGTTCTGTTGCTGATGCTTCTGTATCAGCTGGGAGGTGGTGCTGAAGAACAGCTCCCGTCTGTGGCTGCAGGAGGCGGGCCTGTTGCCTCTGTGGTGGTTGGTAGTCGGAGGTGAGGTGTAACCTGTGTGCCTGTTCGGCCACTAACCTATCAAACAGGCAAACACACACCAATCAATAAATAAACGATTTATTTATGGTTCAGTTAAAAGTAGTAAAACCACATTACAAGTTAAAGTCCTGCATTCAAAAGTAAAAGTATAGAAGTAATAACAACAAAATCTACTTAAAGTACAGAAAATAAAAATACTCAAATTGAAAGGTCATGTCAGTGCTTTATTATCATATCGCTGGATCATTATTATTGATGTATTATTATGTGAGTAGTTCTTTCATGTTATAGCTGGTTGATACTTATTAAACTAAATACTTTAAATACTTCACAAACTGCTAGGCAATTTAATCTATTGCAATGCATTTGTAAATATATAATCATATGTTTCATATGTTTAATCTTCAAACTAATAACTAGAACTGCTTAATTTAAGTAGTGGAGAAAAATGTACTGTTTCCTTTTGAAATCAAGTATAAAGTACAATGAAATGGGGATGCCCACAAAAGTACCTCAGTATTGATGGAAAGAATGATTTGATAAAATGTAAAATACCATGTAAGCACAATACAAAAAGTAAAATGTACTTAAGTGGCAAAAATTTCAGATAGATTTGCACTTAATCAAAATCAAATAAACCTGGGGCCCTGAAACAGTTGCCCAATTTGCCCAGTTAGTAATCCAGCCTTGTCCAACCATATGTAACACTGGAGTCAAAAGTCTTCAACAATTTTGATCAAATCTGGCGATAATTGACAAAACAATCTCAACTCAGGTCGCACTTAAAAGCTGTTCTGCAGATTTGTATCATATGACATGATCTTCATCAGCAGGTGAAGTAAATGTTAAAATTCAATTTTTCTGGCCACTTCACTTCTCACCCACATTGATTTAGAGGTTGAGCTTCACGGTTTGCTCTTTACCATGAAAACATCAGCTGACAAAACAAAACTAACCTCAAATAATCTCGTTTGAAAGAATGAATTGTGCTGATGAAAAGTGCTCTGAAAAATTTACAGTACATTTGCAATAAACATCTCCAGCAACTCATTCTGCAAAAGAAGATAATGTGAAGCGGTCCAAAGCACTATAACAGCTACTGAATGGACCTCGGGGTGAGGTTATTTTGCCAACTGCTGTTTCCGGGGACAAGAATAAACTATGAATGTGTGAATAACTGTATTGTAAGATATGTGAAATATTTAACAGACTTTTAACCAAAAATTTTTGAGGACAGTTCCAGCACTAAACTATAATGGTTTTAGGTGCTGTTTAACTAAGTACCTTTAAAATAGAAGCCATTACTAAGCCAATACTGAGTAAAGTACATTGGGAGGAATGTGTTTGCAGGTATTGATAACATCATTATTTCCATTTTTTTATGGATTCTATAGGTTTATAAAACCTATAGATTTGTGCACAGTGGACCGGAGACGTGTGCTTGAAATACAATCCACTTAATGATCACAGTCATTAACTTCAAAGTGAGAATCAAGTTTTCAACACATACATTAATTAGGATTACATTGTCGCATGTTTTATACACAGAGGAAGAAAAATAATGAAGTGAGGCAGTTGTTTATAAGTACAAAGCTAAAGTAACAAAATCCATCTGAGTACTTTAATCAGAAGCTGAACAATAAAATGTGTTTTGCACAGCCAAACTTATTATCCTCACGTACCTACTCTAAAGCTCTTTCCAGGACCCTCTGGGCTGAGTCCCATGTGTAATACAATCATATGAAGTACAAAAAAGTCCACCTCCACATCCCCCCACTCTGATCCCACTGTTACATCTGGATTACAGAGGGGGAAAATGAGCCTGAGGGAACCATTTAAAATGTAGCTGTCATCGGGATAATCAGCATAAGTACACAGTTTACCCTCTCACATCCTCTTTCTCTACCTCGAACACACTGTCTTAGATCGCACAGCTATTTTCACATGGCAGGAATACAGCACAGAACAAGTGAGTCAGGCTAGGAGAGGCAAGGCAGTGCATTAGAGAAGAGGGCCATTACTCAGCCAGGTTTCCTTGACGACCACCCATAACATGTGCAACAGTTCCCATGGTGATGGTTTCCAGAGTGCGTTATCAGCGGGAGATGATGACTGATTGGGATGAGGACCAGACGACGTCACTGGCAGCCATTCAGTAATGAAGGGACGTGGATGTGTTTGTGCCGCTCTGCATCCCAGTTTATTAGGCTACGTTTGGACATTGTACAGTGATTGGCTGGACATGGAACAGAGATATCAGTGTTCAGCGGAGGCAATGATGACTGCACTCAGTCACTCAGAGTTTATAACCTCCTCATACACAGACACATCCCCCCAGCTCACGTCTCAGATGCACTCATTTAATCAGTAAACACATAGTGTACATTCATTTATTTTGAGCAGGATAAATGGCCTTCTCTTAGCTCTGCTGACTCAGTGTTTTGGTGATGACTTCCCATTCATTGTGAGAGCAATGTTCATCTCATTTCTTGCATAAACCACAAACATACATTGAAATATTCTGTGATTTTTCAACTAATTGGCAGTTTTTTTCAATTCACTGCAGTGCCCTCTTGTATGTATGCTGTTGTGATATGGTTATACAGTAATGTTACTGTAGGTCTGTATTATTATAAGACAAATAAGCTTTATTAATAACTTATTCAGAAGAATACAATTTTAAAGGTGAAACAAGTCATAACAAATTGATAAGAAAGCAGAAAATCTTGAATAATCAATATCAGGTATTTTTTTAAGAAAAAATCGTGAAAACATGTGACACAGTCCCCAGTTCCAACTTCTCAGATGAGAGGATTAGTCAAAAAAGCAAGACATTTGACGAGATTGAAGACTGGGAAGTCGTGATGGGCATTTTTGTTTGTTTGTTTTTTTGTTTTTTTGTTTTTTGCCATTCCATAAACAAAAGAATTCCCTGATTAATTGAAAAAAATAACTACAACTAAGTACTCACAATGAAAATAATCATCAGTGTCTGCCCTATTAAGGTTTTTTTTTTTCAATATATGTAAAAGACATATAAATATGTAGCTGGAACTGAATAT
Source organism: Trachinotus anak (assembly GCF_046630095.1). NCBI lineage: Eukaryota > Metazoa > Chordata > Actinopteri > Carangiformes > Carangidae > Trachinotus > Trachinotus anak. The sequence goes on along the minus strand of NW_027273870.1, from coordinate 11,023,702 downwards.
ATAATTATAACAATTATTACCTGAAAAGACAAGGATGTTCATTTCACATTAATGCAAAAATACACTATAGCCATAAAGAAGTCTTCCTCATTGATTTGTAACAAAACCTACAATGCCACAATGGCCTAATACAAGCAGGGATACGTTGCTTTTGTACTATATGAATTAATTTGAATTTAAAATGGTATTCCATAAGGAAACTGCAAAATCTCAGGCAGCAGTCTAATATATTCTGAAGGTTTATAAAGAGCTAACAGGTTTTACTGAGAGTAAAATTAAAGAAGTTTATGTTTAATTATGTATTTATTTTTACAAAATCATGTTGAAGGCTACATTAAGCTAATGACTGTTTTAATTTAGTAGCTGGGATAACTGTGTTTATTCTACTTGTGTTAGATTTTTCCAGTGACATGTAGGACAAGTATTCAAATAAAACCAAAAACAATTACTACCTCTAGCGTGCACAGTAACTGGTCTTATCAACCAAATTGCAGTGGTGAGTCTCGCCAACCTCGCAGGCAGCAGAAACAGTATCCACAGACTGACTCTGTCTGAAAGTGCTACATTAAGCTACTAGCTAGCTAATGAACACAGTGTAGCCCTTATCTGCTCAAGTCTGCAGTATCTTTCTTTGCACACATGGTGGCAGCGGAAAGAAGTTGTTAATAGCACTGACATGTCATCACATTTTAAGTTGACATGGCTAATTTGTTAGCAAACAGTTGCTTATTTACACGTCAAACAGTCAGCAACATTAGCTTTCAGTCTTGTTTTCACATTTTGATGCATTGTTATTATAAAAATATGCATTAGGTTATTGCTTCTTGAAGAGCCAGATGTTTCCCTCAGGAATTGGTGTACTTCAAAACAGTGGTAAAAGGAGAGTGACTGTTGGATTTACAATCATCAGATGGACACAAAGAATGACTGCTAATGTTGCTCTGGTTGTGTAAATAGCCCACTGTTTTCCTAAGAAGTTACCAAATGAGAGGTGATAATACGAAATTGCTGTTTTTACAACTTGTCTCTATAAGTCAGTTGTAGCAAGTTTAAAGTAAACTACACTTTGTCACAGTTCTCGAGTGAGTCTGTAATCCTTCCTCGACTGCTGACAGCTAGTTTTGGATTATACAAATGCCAGTAGGTCAAAGAAGGTCACAGTACAAGGCTATGCTATTTCCAAGAAGAGGTATGTACAAGTTCTGCACTGGTACATACCAAATTTAGAAAGACATGATGCAAAATATTTGTTAATGCATTTTTTTCTTTTTTGCCAAGACTAGTATAATGTCATTTTGGCTTTTTGAACTTACTAACATGTTATTGTATGAGCCTGGATTATAAACTATGATCCTTCAAGTGCCACAAAGCATAGCTGGTCGTGTGAAAGAGAGGTTGCGCAAACAGCCTTTAGACATCATCCTCAGGGATGCTGCATTACCAAATGCATTTGAACATGGCATTTAGTTGCAGCCGCTGACACAAACATAATGTTACAAAGTACAAGGTGTTGTATGTTCACACTAAGCACACTCAGACAGACAGGCAACAACTGAGAGGTGAGCACATGTAGCCAAAGAAGACATGCAGTTTGACATTGTGAGTGTGTTTGTATGTGTCTCCCAGGAAATGCAGAGCAAGCGCTAGATAAAGTGAGACACAGACATGGGGAATGTAAATGCACCACCGAACAAGATGTAGAGTAATTCCTCATGGGTACACAACAGTTTAGTTCCAGCCCATTGCTCCATGTTTTTGAGGATGAAGCCCACCTTGCTGAGAAAATCCTGCTTGAGTGAGGCTGTGCATTAAAGTGCATTGTTAAGCAGGTTGTATGAATGAGAATATAGTAAATATTTTGAACATTTATCTAACCAAGAAAAATGCGTTAATTTAATGTCTTTCTCAAGGACGTTTTGTTTTGGAGAGCAAACCATCCACTTTTTTTCTTTTGAATAGCAGTCGTAACACTGGCAGGGCGAAGCAGTTACTTTTCATCCTAGTCATCTCATACAATCCATGAAAGGAAAGGAAAATGCATTTGTGGAAAGTGTTTCTTTGGCTGGTGGGGTTTGCTTCGTTGAGTTGTGACACAGCCCATTTAGACAGAGAGAGTGGGGAGGAGTTAAACAACCAGTCTGAGCTGTACATCATCACTTTTTCATTAGAGCAAACTGACCTCAGCTCAGTTCATCCTACTACTGTGAAGGCACCACAAGGGCATGCTGTTACCTCATACACACACTGACACATACACACACACACACACACACACACTTACACATATAGACACTGATGTACTGACTGAGTCACACACTACATTAGCAATAGTGGAAGTTATTGTTGTCTCGAGTCAGTTTTATGTATATAGCTTAAAATCACAAATTTGCATAAAATGGCTTTACAACATGTAGAGCCAGCATACAACATCCTCTGGCCTTCGGTCCTCAGTCTGTCCAAAAGTACCTTTAGATCAGTATTTTGTGATGTATCAGTCAGTGAAGAAAACTGATCCGACCTCCTGTCTATAAAATGTGGGTGACCCACCCATTCATGCTCTCCTCTACCTGTTTTGACTCATCACAACTCTGTTTCCACATATAGCTTAGTTACTATGGTAACAGGAGTGATGTTGCTTTGTCTCTGTCAGATGTGTAAATAAGCAATAGTTTGCTAACACATTAGCCATAACACCTTGAGTAAGTCATTGTTGTCTCTTCAACTAGTTCTGCAGCCCCCAGGAGGCTGAAATATCTATCAACTCAACTTAAACTGACAATCTGGTCAGCAACGTCTATTTTAACTAACTATATATCGGTGAAAGCTATATTTAAGGTTTTTTTTTTTAATTAGCCTGTACTTAGCAGTATGTGCTAAATAGCAGATCAATAAATAGAAGCTACTATATAACTCTTTGTTTGGTCTTTTCTTGAAGAAATGTGAAAAGCCAATTTCTGGTGAACGTAATGATCTTCAGAGTTTGAATGCGATAGGACACTGTTAGTCATTTGAACTTAGGACAAAAAGCCTAATCAGAACTGTGTGTACTTACTCTTTGGGGAGTGTTCATAAAATAAAATTATACTGTAGGCCTAGTTATTTTGTAATTAGAACACATTAGACCATATTTCAAGCACTGCACAGCTACAAAAGACACTAATTATATACCTCAGGAAATAGTCATAAAACATTTCAACCGTTTTCTACACTTCCTGCTGTAGCACTGACCTCTCTTTTATGTGACAGTTGACCATAATTATGTAACGTGGTACTGACAGTACAGCTGCCTGCCCGGGGTGTTTTTGAACATCCTTAACACCTGCCTAAATAAGAAACACAAATACAGTGAGGTGATGCAGGCTCAGTGTCACTCCTGGGAGGATTCTAGCTCCTCAGGCATTGCAATGCAGTGTTCACACTTTGTAAACATAAAAAAAGACTGCCAGCATTTTCCAACCCAGACAGTTGCCTGTGCTAGATGAACTCATCAGGTTAGACGATGTCTCATACTTATATAAGACAATTCAAAGGAGCTATCACTAGATTGCTATTAATGCATTTGAATAGCAGAAGAGTGCCTCAGTAACAATGATGCATTGTTTTGCTCTTAGAAATACATCATCATTAGTACCAATATTAGTAGTAGAAGCAGTATTATACTGTATTTGTGTCTGTGATTGTCAGAAATGTTTGATTAAAATGATAAAGTTATGCATTTTTACTCCTCGATTAGAGAAATAGTGAAAATGTAATAGCTAGCTAGTTGTTTTAGTTGATTGCTTTGGTGCCATTATTTCTCTTCCTACCCTCACACTACGGCAACCAGAACAGAATTATTGCACTTTGTTCATCACAGGCCTTTTAACTGTTATCCAAGTGTACAAATGTATTGCCCTCTCTGCTATAAAGATGGGAATATTGCCTACTTATACACGTGGCAACAGATGTGTGTTTTATTGATACTTTACGACGATGTTGGGCCAAGCAGTTTGCCTTGTGTACTCAACAGCTCTACAGAATTTATAAAGGAAGAATTTATCTCAGCCTGAATCATGATCATGCATCTTTCACACATGCACAGGGAGTTCACTAAAAACTTAGTGAATCATGGAAACCTCAGAATAGATGCAGGAAATGATACAGTACAATAAATTTAAGTCAGTGATTCATTAAGTCCATAGAATTGTGTAGGGCTGCTGCTTGTCATTTCATGAATTATAAAGTCACAGGGGTCAGCAGTATTGTTAGAGATCCAGATGGCTTTATAGTGCCTTCCAAGGGAACATTTTCTGCATTTTGGGCTTCAGATGCAGCTGTGATGTTTTGTGGGAATGGAGCCATAAATGTCCTCCAAACAAAACGGAACTAGATAATAACATTTTTTGATACAATTTGCCGAGGAAGATATGATATGAAGTCCTCTCACTTATGTTTAAGAGTTTGCCATTATAAGGATTGTCCAGGAAAGGTTTCACAAACAACCAGATAGAGTGGGTGACTCCCCTGGAGCCCCAGGCTCCAATCCAATAGGGGCTCATTTTTGTCCCTGGGTCCCCTGGCAGGTTTATCCAGCCCTGAGTCTAGAGCTGTTATCCACTCATTTTTCATTGTTGTCTTTCATTTTGCTTTATTTTAGCCTTTAGAAAATATTTATATGTGATAATACATTGATGATTAAAACCTGAAAACACCTTTTCAGCGTGGTGGAACCATGTTTACAAAATGTTTATTCTCCTCTTGTTTCATCACAAGGCTTGAATGATTTCTCTGATGGAAATATTTTAAGCATAATGTTTTCCAATAATGGAATAGGCTCGAGTGGCACTGATAATAGCTTAATTCATGTTAGATTAAGTCTTGGTACGCATCTAGGATCAAATGAAATAGAACATAAAGGCATTTTGTGGTAAGCCCTCTGCAGTGTGGAGTCATGGTGGTTGGAAAATGAACCGACTTTGAGAGGCCAATACCGTGTCCTAATTTGACCTAATGATTACAATGTCATAAAAGTGTTGTTGGTTTTTTTTTCTTTTTAACCAGACCACTAAACAAATAATGTTTCTATGTGGCACCAGATCAAAAGAAGCATATCAACCCCACAAATGGTTTTGATTGCACAATTAAAAAAGAGAAGAAGTTGGAATGGGAAACTGAATGTTGGCAAAATTACAAGTTAATCAGGATGTGAAGCGATGCTTTGTATTTTGTTGCATGCTAGCAGCAAGAATATTATGACAGGAAGGTGATTATTTTTAAATCAAACAGACTGAATAACGTTTCATTTAAAATTCATTTTGCATGTTGTTGCATGCTGGAGATCAGTCAAATGTGACTATAGTGTGATAATTTTAAAAAGGAAAATATGAGTGTAACACAGTAGAAACAACATGACACAATGTTTGAAGCTGAGCAATTTCCAGTGTGTGCATATTTATGCAGTTAAATTAGACTTACTGTGGACTATTTGTTCATTCCATGATGAGAGGAAATCATTGCATACTGTAAACTGGTATTGTTTTGCAGAGTAACAGACAGTATGGCGTGATATAATGTTTCAGCCAAACTCGTTATCTTAACTGGCTAACTCTTTAGCTAAACTCTCAATGGATAAATATCCTCCCAGAGAGCAAAATTGAACATCTGGCTCAATACATGTCTGGGTCCTTGGTTTGAGTCCAGCCCCTTGATTGTCCACCTGACAGTAATGCTGTATATGGGCCAGACTCGGAGCCTGGAACCAGGTCACGGCATGTGGCCCAAGTGTGGGCCGTGGTCCCCAGCAAAAACAGACAGGGTAAAGATGATGAGTTGATTTTGACATCATACCAGCAACATTGCTTAAGACTTCAATACATTTTTGTGTTTGGACAACATGATGAAAACTACCACAATTGTATCCTGGCTGACATACAAGTAGAAAAACAACTAAAACAACTATAAATCACTGAATTAATACATTTAGTGTAAATTTATGGAAGCTCTATTCCACTGAATACAACATTAACAGTAAGTATTCATATGATTTGTGAATGCATTACAATCAAAAGTTGAGTGTTGAGTGTTGCATATGACTTCATTCGCCTCTCATTACCTCAATCACTTAAAAAGCAAAGGATGTGATTCAAACACTCACAAACAGGGACCCCCCCCCCCCCCCCCCCCCCCCCCCCCCCCCCCCCGCCTCCAGCCTGCTGCTCTTCGGAACTGCTGTAGTGTTTCTGATGGGATAATCCGTGCGTTGTGCTACAGCCCATGTGAGGAAGGGATTACATATTTATTTGGGGAGTTTTCATCCAGCCTTTACCATCTGTCACCAGTAGTGTGGCCATGGGACATTTACAAGAGCTTTATAGTGGAGTGATAGGATGAGAGTGTGCATGAGTAAGAGAGAGAGAGAGAGAGAGAAAAGAGGAAGTAAGGAGTGGGAGCTACTGACAGTTGCCATCTTGACAAGCATATCCCAGGACCCAGCTGTAAACCTTTAAAGCATAAAACCACCCGCAGTTTCACATGTACCCAAAATCCCCCTTAACACCTGCCATGGAGGAATATTCAGCAAAGTGAAAAGTCCTGTGCTTTCCAGTTAAGTCCAGCAGTCGTGTCTGGGACATTTCCCATGTTCCCTGCTGGGAGAGGGAAGTTTCTCCATATATCCTCTTTTTAGTCCCAGGGGGATTAAGAGCCAACTCAGTGCTGATGTCATAATCCGCACACTTGTCACTTACATTATAGCTGCAACTTGATGGGTGGTCTGGCCCACTTGGCTGGCCCTGCCTACCTCAAGAAAGGGTAGGGGGTCATATGTAATCACATCAGGGAATGCCCTTTATTTATATCAAATAAAATAATAATAATGATGACATTGATGATATTGTTTTGGGTTTTTTTTTTTGGGGGGGGGGGGGGTTGTTTGTTTGTTTGTTTGTTTTTTACTTTCATTATTTTTCATTACATTTCATTAGATGTTTGAAACTATTTATAGGCGGTATTTTTGCAATGATAGCCATCTACTGTATTTGTTTCCTCTCTAAACAGTAACTTTTATCACTAGCTGTTAATGGAGTCCATCTTTTCCACACAGGATCTGCACATTTCATGTAATGTAGAAGACAACATCAAATCATGATTTGAGTAGCCTATTACCATGTCGGATGGCTTTGTTCATCGTCTTCTTTGGCTTTGGTACAGGCTTCTTTTTGAAACCAGAAGAAACCATATTTGGTCAAGAAGGTGGGGCTGACAAAACAGTGACAAATTATCACCTTATAAAGTTGATTTGGCAAACTCAAAAAGTTGTCAGTTCACATGCCCAGCAGGCCCAGGGCACAATTTGCATTTATTTGGACTTGTTTTTCTGGCAAATGGTAAAAATATACGTCCAATCTTTACTTTAAGCTGTTCTGGTCGCCACCAACTTCTAAGGAAAATATCAGTCTCTTTAACTGTTAGATTCTTCACTATATTTGCCAGCTAGCTGCTAACTTTGTGTGTCTGGAACACAGTGTGTAGTTCACTGGAACATTTTTGCTGAAAACAGATGTTGCTGTATCTGAAAATGACAGTTATGAAACCAGTGAAACTGAATTATAGTTGTGAGTTGTAAAACCAAACCAAGGACCTGAAATATGTTAAAATACCCTGTAGTGCTGTGGGGATCTGCAGTTGCTGGTGATAATTTGTCACTCTGAGCCACATCTTACACATTGCACATTGTCATTCTTCATTGCTTGTATGAAAATATTGATTAGTGCAGCTTTAACATTAAAGTTGTAGTGGGAGATGACCAAAATGTATTTAAATGGCATTGGCTGTTTGGAGGAGGTTATTGGATCCACTCGAAACATGTCATCTGCTGTTCTTAAAGTCCAGTAACAGCAATTTACCTGTTCTGTAGCTGCACTGTTATAGCAGCCACAATATGTCAGTTTTCTATCGGATAATTTATTTTGTGGAATTATGTTATATTATGACTTGTAGCTCTAACCCATAATGCACTTGACCCATAATGATTCAGGAATAAAGAGAGGAATTATAGATTTCAGCCATGCCACAATCTCTAGAAGTTTCTCACTTTGTATCTGTCACATTATCACTTTTATTGACATAACATTTTGTAGATAAGAATGTCTCCACACAAATACTAATTAGGCAATGACATTTTAGCAAAAACGTTTCATAACCAAATACATCTTTTCTCTGTTTACATGGTCACCTCACCACATTTTTCCCACAAACATCCTTTTAGTGGCTATGACCTCATTCCCGATACTGTAACCTCCCACCTTACCCCTGATCAGTGAGTCTGCCGCTGTATGGCTCTAAATGCAGGAATACCCCCCAGTAAAACTTTTATTCTAAACAACTTCCAATAAACAACTTTTTCTTAATCCCTTAAATTTTATTATTGTGACTGAGACTAACTTAGTGGTGGCAAGTTTAGCTCACTGAATGGACTGATTCTGCCAGACTTTTCAGCCCCTCTAGCATCCCTGGCTACAGTAAATAATAAGCTCGTATGTATACTAATTGTTTTAAATACTGCCAGTTGCATTTAAGGTTTAACTCTTTCAACTAAATCCCTGCTGTTGTGCAGCCTAGAGGCATGCCCAGTTTAAAGGTCACATGTTGTAGAAAGTGAGATGTCTGTATCTTTTTTGATTATACAGCAGGTCTGACTGCTATATAAATACTGTAAAAGAATCAAAGTGTACAATCCACAGGCAAAATGCATACACCCCATATTCAAAAACTGTGTCTTAAACTGTCTCTACAATCACCACACTCAGCTATGCCCCCAACACAGCCCTGGACCCACCATCAAACTTTTCAGGATTTGATTTCTCCAACTTTTTATCTGAAATCTGCTACATTTTTATTAGATCCCTCAAAAAAGAAAGACTCAGGGCCTCTCTTTTGATTGGCTGACTGACCTGTTGTTGCTATAGCTCCAGGGAGAAGCCCAAAAGAGGAGATGTAAAATTGCTGGTTTTTGGTACTAAACCCCACAAATAAATCTTCTTATGGATATCAAAACTTCAAATAAAACATCAGAAAAGTGAAAATTTGGAACCTTTAACAAAGACCTGTCTGACACAGGGGAAGGTTTAGAAGGGTGGCACAGGGTGACTATTGGATCTGAGCACTGTCAACCATTCTTTGGCAACTTTACAACACCCACTCATGGATCCGAGTGCTGTCAATCACTCCCTGGCAACCTGACAATGCTGGTCATTGGATCTGATCTCTATCTGCGTGTTGAAGAGCGAACTTTTTTAAACAGCAAAGACACAACTCAACTACAGACCACATCTATGTTTGTGGTATGTACAAACTCAATTATAACATTCTAAATATGTGACAATGGAAATATGTCCTTTTTCTCTGTTGCAAAATAATACGCATAAAGACGACTTTCACATGTATAATGGCTTACATTGAATGTGTAGCTAATTTGCTAACTTCTGCAGTCTAATGAAGAGCTGTGACTATTGTTTTAAAGATTAAAGGCATAATCACTTTCCCCCCCCAAAAAAAGCTACAAATAGTGCTCAAAAAAGTGATAAACATGAAAATGTGACATTTGAGAATGTTATCTTAGCAATCTGATCCAGTTATGTTTGGACTTTTAAGATGTAGAATGATGCTGCTAAGCTTGAGTTGGAACAGAAATAATTTGATTTGATGTGCAATGAAAGAAATTAAGTCCCTCGGCCATAAAAGGTATTATTCCTTACACGATTGTATGATTCTGCCTTGAATCAGACCAGACCATGGCTTTGTGTGATATCAATGGCTAAGTTAGTGACTTAATGGCGTGCATTTATTTTTAGGGAGAATTTAGTAGGAAAAGCATAAAGAATAAAAAGGAGATATATTCAGATACAGCAGGATAGCCACGGTTTCTTGAAGAAGAAACCATGTCAGAGTCAGACAGATGCATTGCAGTCAAGTGCAGCTCTCAGCCAGCCTTCCACATGTCAAGACCAACAGACTAGCTGCCATGGACCACCCAGCACATTTGAGAGCCAGCCTGATAGAGCCAGTGAGGGCTAGCTGCGTATATGCAGCTGCAGCAACAGATAAAGGTCAAAACATGAATCTGTTATAATTTTTCTGTCTTTCACATGCACAACCAGTTTACACAATACTTTTTTCCAGATAAACGCAACTATGACAATTGATCAGTGTTTCAGATCAACCCACTTATGAAAAAAACCTATGAGGGAGAAGAGGACCACACTCATAGCAGGCTTCCCAGCACCAGTGGTTGACAGCGATGGAGATCACCACAAAGTGCCATCTAGATCAAAATTTGTTCTTCCTGTTGGACCGCAAAGTATATTGACAAATGTCATTTTAAAGTATTTTAGACCATTTCACTAATAACACTGCCGATGATGAAATAACAGGTACTATTCTTTTGTATAGCTATGTTTTTTTAGATATTCCAGAGCAGTGGGTCCCATGCAGCCTAACTTGAAGATGTTCCCTAGAACACAGCAAGGAAAAAGTAGGAGGGCATTTAATTCCACATGGTATAAAGAATACCCATGGATAGAATATTCACAAAGTCAGGATTCAGCCTGTTGTTTCATATGTAGATATTTAGATATTCACTACCATCTGCCCCTTAATCTGCCTTCACTTCAGTCTCTGGTTTTGCAAACTGGAAAAAAAAGGACGGTGGGTTTTTCAGTACATTCAAAATCAGAGGATTTAATACAAAAAACGAGCTGAGAATAATGCATCATTCTTTTAAACAATGGATAAGGAGTACAAAAAAAGAGTTAAAGAGAATAGGAACTCTATTAAAACTGTGGCAGATGTTCATCTGCTTACTGCTACACAAAATATTCCTCAAAGAGGCCATCGTGAGTCAGTGGATTCAGAGATTAGGGGCAACTTTCTGGCCATTTTGGAACAAATAGCAAAACATGATCCAATAGTGAAGAAGAAACTATTGGGTCCACTGGGAATGCCAAATACACAAATAATACCACACAAAAAGAAATCCTTGGTGGAAATGGTACAGGATAATATCATCCAAGAGGTTAAAGAAAGTGAGGCCTACAGTGTTCTAGTTGATGAAACAAAGGACATGAAGAAAAAAGAGCACATTTCTCTAGTCCTACGATATCCAATCCTTGACTCTCTGCTTCTCCAAGCCCAACTGCAACATAATAAGAGGTGTTCAGGCACTCCATCCTAACAGCAACAACTTTTTAGAAGAATCGCTGTTTTGTTATTTGCAGAGATCTATGATTTCAACTTGGATGATCTGAGACATGAGCTGCACTGAGCCAAAAGGATTTTGGAGAGAAAAAGGAAAGGAGGAACTCAAAAGCTGACCAGCATACTTGAGTTCACTCTGTTTCTTGAACCTTCGAAGAGGTGTTCCATGAACTTTTCCGCTTGTGAAAAATTGCTATTGCAGTCCCAGTGAGCAATGCTGCTTGTGAGCAGAGTTTTTCCACCCTTAAAATTAATAAAGAATCACCTATGAACAACCATGACTGATGAGCACCAGAGTGACCCCGGAGTGCTCAGTGTAGAGTCATGGAGGGCAAAGTCCCTGGATATGGATGAGTTTATAGTTTCTATTTATAGCCAGCATACAAAAACCACAGAATACAGCTATTTTTAGGCAGAGCATAGCCTACCTGTGTGATGGTGCAGGTAACACACATGAATAGGAGGGAAGAAAACGTAATAAATGACTGTGAATGAATGTTTTTAATTCTATGTAACTGTAAATAAATTTGGTTGTGGGGCAGGTTATTGCACTTGTTTAAATCCCACCCTGGTAATTTCTTCCTTGATTTTGGGCACATATGTGTGCAATGAATTAAAATGGAACTAAGTAATTTGTGGGCACATGGGGTAGGACACACCCCAGAAACTCAATGCAGTCTAATAACTTGTTGTTATTTGGTTACATATTTCTGTAGGGAGTTATAGTTAGGTGGGGTTTCAGGATTAAAAAAAAAAACAGAACTAAACACTAATGCACTACTTGAAGCTAACTTGCCAGTTACTTGCCAGCCCTTTAAATCACAGCTTAGTAAAAACTGGAAATTGGCTGTACTTTATACTGACTGTCTGTGCCTGTCTGTGAATATATTCCCAGTCTTTGTTAAAGAATATCTAAGGTTTAACTGAGAAATCTTGCGGGGATCCGATGTCTACCTGCTCTGTTGTATTTAGGAAGGCAGTGTGCTTTGCATTTTTGCCTACCTATATGTTACAGCCTAAGGTTGATCATTTTCTGCCTTTGCAATGTACTTGTTAGCAAAACAAATAAATACTGTTAAATGAATAATTCATGCCTGAGATTTTTTTTTGTATATAAAAGTAGCTCAGTTCTATCGATGTAAAAAAGTTAATCAATATAAAACTGTCTTCTAAGGTAATTTTCAATACTGTGTTTATTTCTGATACAATTTTCTGATTTCCAGTGAGGGGCCCTGCCTGGCTGATTCTTTGTTCTAAAATCCTAGAAACACCCTAGAAACACCCCTGGCCTTTAATATTCACATTTCACTGCTGTTCTGCTTGTCTAATGCATGTTAACCTCACCAACTCTTCAAACTGTGTATTCCTCTTTGTTTTTTGCATTGTATTAAGACAAAAATTGATAGTCCCCAAAAGTGAGGTGCATCACTTCTTTTTCTGGCACAAAAGTATAAGCAAATAGGCTACTACTTTTAGTTCATTTCTTTTGTTCTGAAACAAGGTATGAACACAGCATTGACATATCATCACCTTTTATGCTAAAATGGCAAATTCATTAGCAAACAATTGTGTATTTTGATATCCAGTAGTTAGAGAGCAAAATGAGCATTCATTTGGAGACATTTAGGCTACTTGGAGAAAGTAAGTCCAGTACTCACTCTCTTTTACCTCTGTTTTGGTCTGTACCAGTACCTGACGGAAATATCTGGCTCTACTATGTTCACCAAATAGTCACTAACTGTGTCTGTCTGTTATTTGATGCTGCATAGGTAGTGTACTTTGGTTCTCTTAGAGTGACAGTGACAAGTGAACCAAAACTGTGCATTTACGGAGGAGAGAGCTAGCATAAAAAATTAGGAGAGCTGCAGATTCAACCGATAATTCTCTGTAGGTTCATGATTACAAACGGCCCATTTCACGCTGTTATATTCATACATGTTGTGCCGCCGGAGAGTCGTTCAAGTGCACTTTTTTCTCTAATTGAAAAAATAGAAAATTCCTAACCATTTTTAAGCTCTGGATATCCAATCATCACTGAAGTCTATGTCTTGTTAGTTAGCCAAAATACAAACTTGCATTCATTCACCGAGATAAATGCCACTGTAATTACAATCTACTAAATCATGGATTGTGTGCACATCATAGATGGACTCCGGCCCACACACAAATGTAATATATGTACATATACACTGAATTTCCATACTTGAAATATATGTACATGTAAAATAAAAACATATATGTGGAAATTATATATGAAATCTATTAGAAAGTGAAACAATTAACTCTAACCCATAGAAATATGTATGTTTATGTGTGTATGCTTATATTGTAGACATATGATACCTAAATATATATATATATATATATATATATATATCCATCCCAAAGCCTGTCAATACATGTTGATTTTGTATAGAGTGGGTTCCAAAATTGTCAGCCCACTTTTTTTCAGAATGGGAAGATCAACATTATGAAATAAGCAAAAAGTATTTAAGCATATAAACATTTTATATGTATGTTATTTTTAAACTTGCATACATAAATTAGGTATATATTGTTAACATATAGCACAACATGTTATACCATATAACAATTCATCATATAGATGTTTTTTAAAAACTTTTATCTTCATATATCCAAAGGATGTATATATTTGATAAAAGATAACATATATATATATATATATATATATATATATATATATATGTCATACATTATATTTGTATATGGGGGTCCTTAAAGAAATACACTTCTGGTTAAACTGTTTTTACATTTTTCAACTGATATATTATTACTTTAAAATACTGGTATTGTGCATTTAGTAGGTCTGAGGGTTCATATAACTGCTCTCAGCAGCCATATAACAGACATGCATTTCAGACTATAAACCATAGACTCTGACATTCAGGCTTGACACAAAGCTCAGAAATGGCTCAGAGATGCAACTTGATTTCTTTTCAGAAGAGTTGCAGGAAAGCAGAAATGAAATGGAAAAGAGATAATCTCATGTGTCCTATACCTGTCCTGAGTCTGATGGAATACCACAAAGCTGCACATCTGTATTGCTATGGTAAACATGGAGTCCTCCTCCTGATTCTCTCCTCCTCCTGATCCACTTGTTCCATCACTAAAATCATTACTTTTACCCTTCAGAAAGTTGCATCCACTCAACGACTGACCTTTTAGTCAGTCAGAGCCAAAACTGTATTTCTGATCAATTTTAGTCAAGTCGTAATGTCAGGGAACAGCCCTGGAATTAAAGATATTGGGAAGTTTTTATCCTGTTGGTGCTGCTCCTGTTGGGGTGCATCATTTACAAACAAAGTGTCTCATTTCATTGCTACCCCCTTGATGATGTAACACAAAGACATGATTTCTCTGAAGCCGTAGTGATATTATGCTTGATGGATGCACATATTTAAGATAATCAAACCAAAACTGTGATAATTTTCTATCTTCTGCAAGTCTTTAAGAGGGAAACCTCAGGTTGCTATGGTTTTCAACCACATGCAAGATTACAGTGTGATATTCCAACTCCATCCACTAATTTCATATGACTATAAGAGCCAGAGAAGAGTGCAGGATTGTTACTTGTGTTTGCTTGTCTTTAGCTTAAGAACTTAAGAAAGATTGCCATCTGCATTTATGTCTACAGAGCAAATACTACTGTGTGTCCCATGTAGTTGCTTTAAAGCTATTGTACAACTTGCTGCCTCAAAGTTGTAGAATAACTTATCTAGAATAGCAGAGGCCGTGAATGAGACTTTTTAAGGATCAGTTCACCCAAACATAATTAGCCACAGCTTGTCCAACTGATTTTTCAATGTCATAATAATGTCAATCGCTGCAGCTCTGGTGTGATAGTGAAAGTTCTTGACATAAATTCAGGAGCTGAAAGAAAACAAATAAGAGAGGAAGTTTGTGACATGATTTAAAGATCAGTTGGAGCATCACTGCCACTGTCATGAAACTCTTGAGTTGTGTCTGAATCTCAGGTAAGATTGAAAATGGCTCACAGCAGATAGTTGGTGCAGAGTAGCACTGCACCTACAGGGGTTTATTTTCTTGTAAAAATGTTTTTGAAAATATCACATCAATTTTAAATATACATTTTTGTCTCAGATTTATAATGATTTTAAAAAGTGTAAAAAATATCTGTTTAATATAAGAGAAAAAAAAGTCCAGTTTCAGGCAAGTTATATCACCCAATACATATTCAATAAATTTGCAGTCAAGCTTGTACAGTATGTGTCTAAGTGTCCATTTGTGCATATTAATAAGAGAGGATCTGCAGAAAGCAAGTGCACATACCCAACTGTTTTTTCAGCTGTCTGACAAAAAATGTCTCTGCCAAAGATAAAACCAAATCTATGCCCTCATTCAAATCCAGTCCAGAATCTATGACTATGCAAATGTGTTTGACATAAGATGCCTTCTACTTCACTGAATAGCCGATTTGCAGTGTATGTGCGCTGGGGGCTTTAGGTTTTCACATCACAATTTCTTTGAACATCAGAGATTTAAAGTGAGCACAGAGAAACTTTCCTCCTCCAGCAGATGAATGTGAAAACTCTGTGCATATGGTAAGTTATTCTGCACAGTGATGTTGCATTCTGCAGAAACATCCAAGTGAATTAACATTAAGAAAAACACTTGTTGATGGGGCCAAATGCAGTTGGGAAAAAGCTGTTTTATGTCATGAGGTTTTGTGTTTGTGTCCAGGCTGGAAGGGGCCGGCCACAATCTTTCCTGCTTGCCTCAGGGTCCTGGAGGTGCGCATGTCCTGTAGGGAGGGCAGATTGCAGCCAATCACCCTTTCACCAGAGTGAATGATACACTGCAGTCTGCTTTAGTCCTTGGCAGTGGCAGCAGCGTAAACTGATAAAGTAAGGTAAAAGCAGGATCTCTAAAAGTGAACTTATTTGATTGTTAGCTTTGCATTTTGTGGATGGATGACTGGGTCCTGTACAAGGTCACAGCCGAGTCATGGACAGCGTGTTGCATGATCTATTTCTTTTTGCCTAAGTCTTGTTAGTTATCAGTCTCAGAGATTTGTGTCCCCAACACAATGCAATGAAAGTGAATGAACAGTGAAAAGTAATGCCTATATAAATAATAAATAAAATAGATAATTTTCTCTTTATCTTTCTCTTCACTAAAATAGTGGAAAAACTACTCAATACATGATTATTGGCCATATTTCCATGTAAATCCGTTAATGAAAGTGTGAGTCTGTGTGGCTACAACCTCACATCTTGTACAGTATCTGTGATCTTACTCACAGGCTTGGAGCAAAGTATGAGATATATTCATGTGTTTTTCAGTTTTGTCAGACAGAAACTGATACTCAGGTCTGACCTGTGTGAACAAGAGGAAAAGATGCTCTAAAAACATTACGGTCTCAGTGCTAGTCTCTGTTATAGTCCCAACTGAGAAGAGGAACAGATTAGCCCTGGGTAATATCTTTGATGGCCTCTCCTGTGTCTAATTAAAAAGGTTATCATTTTAGTGAGTACATAAAAAGCAGTGACTGAGGTCATTTTCATTCTGAGCTGTGCCAGCTCTATGGGACAATCACAACACTTTCAAGAACTCCATTTTCTTTTGATCTCATTTCAGCTCAACCCAGCTCCTAAAGGATCTGAATGCAGCATAAAAACCTAGAGAGAGAAGACTAGCACAGGTTGTAAATGTGATAAATGAGAGGAAAGATAAAGTGAGGGCCACATAAATGGATAAAAGAAAGCTCTGGTAATCTATCTTAGTGTCTGGAAGTATCTTTTTACCACCTTTCTGTTAGTGACATGTGCCAGTGGGTGTCAAGAGGGATACAGTGCTGATTCACAGAGGGCACGGTTTGGAAACCACTAAACCAGCGGGGCCACTGATTGATGGCGCTGAAAATCCATGCAAACACATTCACATGCTTCCCCATGCAGCAGCTGCCCCATATTAATCTAATGTAATGAACAATAAACACCCCATCATGATCGGAATTGCAATTTCAAAGTCTCAGCAATCTGTTCCGGGATGAATTACAACCACATGTACCCCTGCCCGTAAGAGAGCGGAGAGCTACAGGAAACAATGAGCTTCCCCATAAAATCTTTTTGTTGTTTGGACATACATTTTTGTCACTGTGTGGCTCTGGAGATGGCAGTGCGAGTCTGTCAGTTCATGGGTCGGTCAGTCAGTGCACTACTTTGGTCTAAGACTAAAATATCCCAATAACTACTGTCATGGGTTCAACTGGCTTCAGTGACCCACTTTATGTTCCTCTATAGTGCCACTGTTAGACTGACATTTTTGACTTTAATTGTTCTGAGTAGGATGAGAGGATCAGTACCATCAGTATCATATCTGTAAATGTGAAGCTACAATCACCAATCACTCTAGTTTAGCACGAGGACTGGAAGCATGGGGGAAACAGCCAGCCAGCTAGGCGAAAGTTGTGAAGTGGGAGGTAGCACTGGTTCTGAAAGATTTATCCAATTACGTATTCACATTTAAATGTTTTCTTTAAGCAATATTGTTGTTTTTTCTTAACAAAAAACACCGGACACTTCTGGATAATGTAATGATCTTGCAGAATTATGTTACAACCACCAGTTTGAATTATTTCAACTTGGTTTCTGACAAATTTATGTTTTCTCATGGCATGTCAGATGAGAATAAATACTGTAACATTCATGAGCTTCAGGTGCCATTGCAATAGAGAAGTAGCCAGTTAGAACTGCGAATCAGAGCAGTGCAGAACAGGGAATTTGAAAAGATTTTGCTGTTTCAGTTTGATACTTGTATCGCCATACCTGCTGAATCAAAACTGAGCTTTTAAGCTTTAAGTTGCAGATTGTGGACACAATGCACTAAGACAGTGGCCTTGTGCAAATTTGCGCTATAGTTTTCACTGTGTTTGTGGCCATTATCTGCATGTATTCAGCAGTATTCACCTGGCAAGATGAAAATTTACAAATACAGTAGCTCCTTTAAATTCATGACCTATCCTATCTCATGATTTTGTGCTGCCTGTTTTCCTTGTACTAAAACTTTCCTGCATCGTGCTGCTCCCTGCCTAGACATCTTCACCTCTCTGCACTCCTTCATGGTTGAAGAAATATTAGGATTATTTCTCTGAACAGACAATAAACAACTTGCTTTTACTAGACAAGCATTGCTTGCCTTGTTTTCCCTGACGGCATGCCAGTGCTGCAGGTACACTTTTAAAAATGCTTGTATTACCTTGCACCTTGGGAGTCGCAGTTAACATCTGTCCTAAAAATGTTATGTTTACAACCTTGTACCTTCAACTTCTTATCATGGAATTTAATATTTCTTAGAAAGCTTTTCATCATTTGGATTGATGATTGAACCAGTAGAATTTCTTAAGCTGTAAAAGCTGTAGAAATATTCCAACTGTGAGTCACTCAACACTGATATTGGGAAGAATGAATCAGATTTTTACTTGTGGCAACAGGAGCTCCTGAAATAGCTAAATAGCTAATTTTAGCATGCTAACACCCTAAATTAAGATGTCATTAAATATAAACATTATATATTATATATATTATTAAACATGAACAATTTAGCACTGTCAAAGCACTGTGAATGTTAGTATTTAGATCAAAGCACCACTGAGCAACCTCACAGAGTCACTAACATGGCTAGTATCTTGTTTAACTATTAATGCGGAGAAAATGTAGTACTGTAGACACCAGACAACATGTACACCTTGTGAATTTACCAGCTCAGGTCCTTTCTTATCCACAATGATACACCACTGAAGCCCATCACTCTTCACCAGCACATTTTGCTGCTGCATATCAGACATGGAAATGGTATTTTTTCTGTTCCTGAGCAGCAGAAACAATAAGGCATTTCTTTGCAACAATCCAGCCCAGGGGCCAACCAGCTCTGAGAGATATTAAAGCAGAGTGACAGATCTAATTATCACCTCCCCACTTCTTCTGCTCCAACTCTGATGAAAAGTACTGCATTACACCAGACATCCTTTGCCCTCAAACTAACTTTCACCTTTGTTAATAACTAAGAGTGTAGTTATCTGGAATACCTGCTGAGGGCATGTCTCAGAATAGACAGAGAGGGATTTTCAATAAGGCTGGATTTATGAAAGGAGGAGACCATCATTATTCCAATGCTTGCTGCAGTAACTGTACAAATGCCCCCAACCCGCTATCTCTCACACTCCCTCTTTTCTCATTTTCTCCTCCTCGCATTACATAATAATCCAGCCACTTTTGCAAAAAATTTGACGGTGTCACAGTTTCCTACAATTTCTCCAGCCCTCCTCCCTTTTCTCTCCATCTCGTCCTGTTTCTGGATCTGTCTGAGGTTCCGCTGTTACTCATATTGCAAATGGCCTTGTGATGGGACTCCTGAGGCCTTGCTGAATGGGAGGTTTTGTTTGCACACACGCTCCAAGAAGCATTCCAGACTATACCAGCTGTAGGTGACCCACTCTGCCGACCGCCCCACCACTCAGCAACTGCTGCCAGATTCCCTTTACTGGCATACAAATCACTTAGAAAGAGATGGCAGGGCCCATTCTGCTGGCAGGATGTTTTGTCACCCCTGTATACTCTATACCCTGTATACTGGTATATTTGTGCACTGCTCACACCTTGCGGTACTATTCGTTATTTCTTTTTGTCGCACTTCATTGATAGCATTCATGGACACTGTTTCACTGGACTAATGGACTGTGTGTGTTTGTGTATGCTTACATATGCGTCCCTGCTGGACGTACATAATTCCTTTCAAGCAGTGGTTGTCGTGGTAACCTCGGTCAGGTCTGGTCTCCAGCTGCTGTCAAAAACTGAAGCATGCTGGGACATGTGGCTATTAGGGTTGGTTAATCATCAGCCACCATGTCAGATCTGCAGCCACATGATGGCTGTTGATTTTAAAACCATGAAACATGGTTTTGTGCAGAGACAAGAGGAATCTGTTAAAGATGTTGCAGCTACAATTGTGACAACCTAATAGATATGTGAAATATATATGTAAATTTATTTCATTATTAACCACTACTTCACTGCGTCTAAACTGAAGATTAATGTCTGTGGGTGTGAGAACAACACATGCCAGCAACTGTTCACATAGACTGTAATTTTCATTATTCAAAGAATTAGTGAGTCAAAGAGTAAAAATGAACAAATATAGCATGGTATTATGTGTTAGTACTTCAAACTGCTAAGAAAATAATAACAAACCAATGTATATAATAACATGTAATGAGGATTTTCACCTTTTTGTCATCTTTGGCCCAAGCCACTAAAATAGATAGATAGATAGATAGATAGATAGATAGATAGATAGATAGATAGATAGATAGATAGATAGATAGATAGATAGATAGATAGATAGATAGATAGATAGGTGCATATAAGTATATTGCATGTATGCATACTGGTTTATCTTGTATATCCTAGACAGTTAATGCATATTACATTGTTATACAGTAAGAACTCTACCATTAAAAGTCCAATTATGTTACACTTGAAGTTTTATTTGAAGTGGTGATATCCATAAGAAGATGTATTTGTGGTTTTAAGTATCAAAAACAGGTCAGTGAGCCAATCACATATGAGGTTCTGAACTAAAAAAAAATATAGCAGATTTCAGGTAAACACTCAGAGAAATAAAATCCTGCAAGGTGGTATGACGGGTCCAGTTGGATTGGGCATGGCTTACTGCAATGACTGTTTTGTTGTGACATTACAAAATTTCAGAAGTCCTGACAACTCGTTTTAAGGCTCAGTTTCTGAATACAGGCTGTGTGCATTTCTCTGTGGACTGAGTGCTTTGATGCTTTCACAGTATTAATATATAACCTAGACCTGATTTATAATTTAAAAAAACAGACATGGAAATCTAACTTAATACAATAAGGTACCTTTACCTGTTTGTAGTTAGAGAAAGGGTGAGGAGAGGGAGGAGACCTCCATTCTGTCCCCTCTTACCTTCTGTGACCACTACACTGGGTTTTAATGAGAATGTCGTCCTATAAAAAACAAGCCCATAGGTTGTCTGAGCAAGCAGCTTATTACAGTCTTTAGTTATTTTATTGTTAGGTGACCTCAAGTAACTGAGTAAACTCCACATTAGGACATAGTTGGAGTGGATGGATGGATTGACAAAACACAGAACTTTCACACAAGAATGTTTCCTTGACTGTTCCACAGCCATGTGTTTATTATTGTAACCATTACAACAAAGGTACACTAACCTTAAGGACGTTCTTATTTTAACCCAAAACACAATCTTCTCCTAAACATGACCAAGTAATTTTGGTGCTTACCAAACCATCAAAATTCCACTACCCTAACCGAGTGTTTATTATTGTTACCATGATGACACAGGTGCGCTATACCTGCCCCTGCCACGTTCCTATGGGTCATATCCAAGGGTACAGGGACAGGCAACCTCTAACATAATTTAAGTTGAAGGACTTGTTGGTTTTAATGCAGCCAAATTCATATGTTCTCATGAATGTATTTTTCTGTTTCTGATGCCAGACAGCAGATTGAGCCATTACAACTAAGGTGCTAAGGTGCAGATAAAATTATTATTTTTTGATTCCGACATTGTCATATGAAATGAACAAAATATTGACTGCAGATATTTGGTATTTAAAAAAAGTTAGAAGTAGCAAAAGATTGTCATACTTTAGTACAGCCACAAAGCATCTGTTATCACCTTTAAATGAAATAAAAATATGTATTTATGCTTATAAAACACACACACACACACACAAAAAAAAAAAAAAGATGCTGCACGTTTGATATGTTTCCAATTGACAGTGTAACCATGACAGAACCAGAGCTCAGCCGCAACCCTACAAAGTCAAATGCTGTTAAACCTGACATAACAAAAACTTTCAATCTAAACAACAAAATAATTGTTGCCCTCCAAACAGAAGAACATGAGCATTTTCTGATCTGGTTTCACTTAACATGACATCTTTCATCAATGTCTTCTAAAACCACAAAAATACTTCATAAAATCGGCTTCTGATCCTTCATCTCTCAGTGCAGGGTTGGTTAAGTTTAGGCAAGTAAAACTTCCTGGTAAATGCAGGGACAGTTTGAGGTCATGGTTAAAAAGGTTTAGGGTTAGTGTCAGTTGTCTGTTTGTATGAGACAGGGTATGAACAGTGGCATCTGGTGTCAAAGTTACTTGACACTTAATGCACCTAGCCATTGAGCCAAATTTTCAATTTTCCAAGACCCAAATGACATCTTCAAATGTCTTGTTTTGTCCAACCAACAGTACAAACACCTAAGATATTCGGTTTACTTTGATAAAGTAATGTTTTGAAGTTGCATTGCAAGATATAAAGTTTTCATCATTCACACCATGTCTGTCAGACTGCTACCTATTAGTGTTTGAGACACAAACTATAGTTTTTTTGGAGGGCCAGATTTGATCCATGTAACATTACTTTCACCTTTGGTACTCAAAGGACAGTCATTAATCATATAGACATGAGAGCTCACTAGTCAGAATAATGCAAATGTAGTGTAGGTTGATTTGTGCTTCAGCAAAAGACCTGTTCTGTCATTTTTACAGTGACAACAGTAGAGAAAGAGAAAACTCTTCATGCAGTAAAAGCATGTGTCCTCTCATAATTCCATATTCATGTACTGTATCCATACAAATATCTGCAGTCTTTATTTATGTGCAAATGCCACATAACTATAAAGAGACTGTCAGATATCTTAAAGGTCCCATATTTTATAAAAAGAGATTTTTTTTATTATTATTATAAAACAGGTCTAGGTTCTATATTGATACTGTGAAAGTCTTAAAGCACTCAGTCCACAGAGAAATGCACACAGCCTGCATTCAGAAACTGAGCCTTAAATCAAGCCAACAGGACTGTAACTTTGTGACGTCACCACCCTTAGCTATGCCCCAATCCCAGCCCACCTGGACCCACCATCCAACCTTGCAGGATTTGGTTTCTCAGAGCCTCTCTTCTAATTGGCTCACTGCTTAAAACCACAAATATATCTTCTTATGGACATCAAAACTTTAAATTTTGGCAAAGCTAAAAAGAACAGAGCAGAATAAACATCTGTTGATGATGCTTGAGGCTTATGACAAGAAAATATGGATGAAATTAACATAAACATGTAGCCTGTCAAAAAGACAGTATATCAACTGAAGTTGTATGCATAGTCCCCTCTGACACCAGCTGAACTGCAGCAAGGCATTATCTGAGTAAGTTATGTAATGCAATTTTATGTACAGACTCAATGAAAAAGACTGAGGGTCAAGGGAGTCTTGTTTAAAGGTTAAGGCCGATAGAGTGATGGCTGCATTATTAAAACAGGAAGTAAAAGGTACTGTACAAAGGAAGGATGTTCTAGCAGTGCATTCATGTACAGCACCAACGTCAAACCAGGCAAGGAAGTGCACTTCAGGCCTTTCCTGTAGTCTGTATCTGCAAGGTTACAAGACATGGCTATGTTATTAACTGACCTGATGTTTCTTCCTGAAACTTGTTTGGCCAGTGCTCTTCTTCCAGCCATGTCCCTTGCGTGACAAAACACTGTTATACCTTAGTGTGATGACATCATCCCTAGGGTGACTTAAGAACAACTAAGTAGTTGGTGTTTGTTTTATTGATGATTTTTTCTGAACGTAAGGACAAAAAATGTGTCTCTTGACTTGAGGTCATTCCTGTCCTGTTACTAATTATCCTACTAATCGAATTTATCAAAATCAAATCGAATCCTTTTCTTTTTAATGAAACAATTTTGTGTCAAACTGAACTAATGAATGTAATAAAGAGGCTAATTTCAGCTGTTTGCATGTCTTTAAAGCAGTCTGCCCTTGTCTTAAACCAGCTAGACTTCTTTAAAATCCTGAATCCAGATTTTTACAATTGTCTGCCGAGGTGATACATGAAACCAAATGTGGTTAGCCTCTCATTGTGCTATGAGCACTTTCTACCAACTGTCTTCACCAATGTGCGCACCATGTGTGTGTCCACAGTGTCTCATGCAGCAAACTAAACCTTGAGGTTGTGGTCCTGATTTCATTTTGATCAACATCCCAGGCGGGCTTGAGTATTTGTTATGGTTACATGGTCGGTATCATTAAATGGGATGGAGAAATGCAGACCTGTAAGTATTATTACCTGCGGGATTTAGTGGTTTAATGCTTTAAACATAAACAAAGGATGTACAATATTATGGAGCCACTTGTTTTATACTCATTCATCTGTTCTGTCCTGTTCATAAAAGGTGTGTATCTTAATCATATCCCTAAATTACTTGTAATTGCATTTTAACAACCAGAAATGCCAGATTTTCCCAGTGCAAGTATTAATTGTTTTTCTTTTGTTTGTATTGTTTTACAATATTTCATTTTTTAAACAAGCAATGGAGCAATGACTGACCATAATTGATACATGATATAGAATGTACTTAAACACTATTTTTAGATATGTATAATTTACATTATTATCCTTTTTATTCCAGTACATTTATCAGACTGCTATAGTTACTATTTAATTTTGAGATTAAACTCTACAATTAAAAATAAATTCCTATTCCACCAGCTACAAATGTAAAGTGCTGCATACAGGTTCATGGAACACTGAATTGTTATACTTTGCATGAGCACCTTTACTTTTTCTTGGCTGATAATAATTATTGTACCTGAATGCAATTTATTCCCTCTCCAGAGGAGAGTTGGATGAGAAAATTAATACCGCTCGCATATCTGTCCATTAGAAGTACAGCTGCAATCAGCAGCCAGTTAGCACAAACATTGTCAACAGGGGGAAACTGCTGCTGGCTCTTTCCAAAGGTAACATAATCTGTCAGCATGTCTAAGCATTAACCTGGATCTTGTGCTTCCCTATATAATGACAATTTTTTTTACACTTCAAATTTGACAGATTATATAAACAAAATTCAACTAAAAACTTTCTAACAGCCTATGAATAGTACTTACAAGTCTGAGATATCAGGAATGTGTGATAACGACTGTATCTATTCTTTCATTTGGTAATGAACTACTACAAATACATAATACGAAAAAGTTGCTAATTCAGACTAATCTGTTGTGACAAAGTTAGCATTCATGCTAACTACCTTGGAATTATGTGTTAACTTTCATGTTGACAGCACCTGAAATTGGTTTACAATAGAGTTTTTAAATGTTACAGAGACCTACAATTTTTTCCAACATATGCATGTATTGCTGCTGAAACTGTGGGTGCTTCCAGGGACTGCCAAGAACCCACGTGCAGGAGCGTGTAGTCTGGGCCAAATTAATATTGATTTGATAACAAACTCCAGGTTGGTGCTAAGTTGGATCAGCCATAGCTGCTGTGGTTGTTTCACTGTCATGCCCCTAACTGTAATCACCAATCACAGAGCGCCCCTCCGATTGATCCAATCTAGCACTCCACCTGACCTAGCACACACTGCAGGTGCACAGCATAGCATTATAATTGCATTTCATGTTGAGTATAGTTAAACTTTTCATCTCCAATCCCTCTGTGTGTGTATGTGTGTTGGTCGGCACTGTTCAGTTCCTACAGTGCTGAAATGCATGCATTTGACTTGACAAATCCGTATACCAACAAGTCAACAAGTTGTGGGCTGTGGTTTTTTTCACTAGGTTTATACTGGGCATGGGGGGTGATCATTCAGCTGTTTAGAGCACCCACGAGCAGCCTATTTGTGCATGGTCCGACCCACAACTGTGGACACGTACTAGACCGAATGTTAACACATGTTTAAATCTAAGTAGCCCCTTCGCTAGAGAACTTGCTGTCTCTGTCCATATGTGTATCCCGCTTAATACAGTTTTCCGAACTACTATAAAACCCCTGAAGCAAAAGTTCCAGTTCCATGCTCTCAGTAAACACACAGCTTAGTCTTTCTCCTCACTTTTTAACACTGCCAGTAAAAATTGGCCAATTCTTTTGAATACAAATGAATGGCAATTAACCTTTTATCAGTTATGCTTATCCACCCTGGGCATGTTTGCTCTTTTAAAACCTAAACTTAGGTCCAGTGTTAAAATTGCCCCATGAATAAATGAGGAAATTTGTAACCCTAAAAGAACACGTAGAAAGGCTTCCACACAGATGGAAGTCCATCAATTGCAGGTTGATTACTCACTGCTCCAACTACTTACTTTATACAACTGCAAGGTAAAAGAAGGCAGAGACCAATATTTCTCACAGCTAATCTCCGCCAACCAGCACAACCCCAAAGTCCTGGATAATACCATCAATCAGCTTGTAAGCTCCTCCCACTACAGCGAACGCTTCCTCTCCAGCCGACTGTGACAGAACCTTCTTACCTTCTTGACAGAAAAGGATGAACTTATTAGGTCATACATCCATGCTCTCAGTAAACACACAGCTTAGAGCATATCACTCCTCCCACCTCTGCAGCGGACCTCTACCCTAACCCTAACCCTAACCCTGCCCCTCCTTGGATGTGTTAAATTTTTTAGACCAATGTCACTGCAGGATCTTAGGAAAACTGTAATTTCTGAAACATCATCAAGCCTGCTTGATATTGTCCCAACAAAAGTTAAAGTGATATTTATAAGGTACTTATCAATAATCAGTGTATTACCTGCAGTACACTTTTACACAGTTTTAGCCACTTGTAAAATGCCCATGTAAAAAACAGTGTCAGTTCAATTGCAGGCTATGTTGTATTTTCAATTTTTCATCGCCTTATCATGCCGTCTTTCACTTTTTGACTTTCACTCAGTACACCTATGTTGATATTAATACATATATCTATTGTACCTCACCCTGTCCTTCACAGTGCCATTATCAGAGAGCCTGCAGCCTTAGGCCCAGAGTTAACACTGGCATCTGAGATTGAGGGCTGTCCTCACAGCCCTCAATCTCAGCAGGTGCGTGATGACAACTCAAGTCAGAGGCCTTACTCTTAAGGGCTCACCCAGTCTGTCTGCCAAGGGCCCGGGGCACATAAGAAAGTATGGAAGGTGAAAGAGTGAGTGCTGAGAGAAAAGAATGTGACCACTTGCTCCCTGAAGCTCTGGATCCATACTTAGCCCCACATTGAAGCCCTATCTCTTTTACTTTTCAAACAACGTGAGTCTTATGCCGAAAGATATAGGCTACAGTATAATCCCATCCCTTCATTTAATTTCTAATATTGGCCTATTGCTACCCACACAAGGATAAAATGAAATACAAATTAAACCATCTTTGTTGTACGTAATGTTAAATTTTGCTTATCTCTCCCGGTCACGCCTCCACGATATAGTAACTCCATGTGTATGTCTTGGCCGCTCGTCGCGGCAGTGACAGCGTTAAAGGCGCTCAGCCAGAGTCTCCACCTTTTATGTAAATGTTAGTGTGAGTGAGTGGGACCCAGGCGGAGAGAGCGCTCAGTGAATGGAGGGAGGAGGGGAGGGGAGGAGGGGGGGAGTTGCCTTCACGGATGTGTCTTTGCGCTCACAAGAAGGAGGCGTGGGTCTGTCTCTCCAGCGTTTGCATCTGTTCGGGGGAGAGAAGTGATAGGCTACCTCTGGCTGCGGCCGTGCAATCATGTAACGAGCGCTGGGCTGTGCAACGAGAGCATCAGAATAATCCATTCAGGCGATAAGCGGACTCTAAAGGAATAAAAGCAATGGGTGGCCAGATAACGCGAAATGCCTTTTACGGTAAGGCATAGTGTTTGTGGTTGTGTTTTGGGTGCACATTAAAACATACGCCGTACTGATTAGGCCTGAATGCTTATTTGGTGTGGTGAAACGTGTGCTTCACTGACGACCGTTAGCGCTGTGTTATCACGTACCGTGTTGATACTACAGCCTATTCTCTGGTCACAGTTACGTCACTCCTGTAATTAGAATGGAGGTGTCGGGACAAGCGGCCGTGGTCACTTGTGTTTTGATTAATTCCTCGTAGCAAACAGGACGTCGCCACTCCACATATCCCATATGACACCGTTCTAAACCGTTTACATTGTGTGGGCTCAGGGTCGCATTTGGTGAGGGATGGGAAGTTGTGGAGTTTCCCTCTGCTCTGTGCTGCGGTGTGGTTTCCCCTCATTGATAAAGAGACTCAGCTGTCGATACATTGATTCCCATTATCCATTGCGTCCCCCCTGTGTGCTAACAGCAAGGTCGAAGCATCCATTGATTGTTTGTGGCGAAGAGCAAAACGGCGAACTGAGTAGCCTGTTTAGTATTTATTTCAAATTGAAGTGGGGAGGTGTTAACATTCTTACAGTTTGTGCTTGGGATTTAGTGTCTGAATACAACACTTTGTAAGTTCCTCAGTGTTGGTTAGTAGACAGTGAAAGTTAACAGCGAATCCTCTGTGTAGGTTTATGGGTAAATGTAGGTCAGCTTCAGGCCTGGTGTGTCTTGTTTGATGCTACCCATGGTGACAAGCAGCAATACCACCATAATAATTATATATATATGTATATAACACACACACACACACACACACATAAGCATTAAATAAGTAACCCTCCCCTGCTCCCTCTTTCCTCTTCACTGCAACGTGTGATGAAAAGCAACACAGGAGACGAACTGTGCAAAAGAATGGTTTTTAGCCCACTCCTTAATTCTACAGAATTACTATTAGCAATGTTATAGTGATTTTAATAAGTGAAGCTATTGCACCAAGTCCCTGCTCATACAGCCTCTCCTGCTTTTGACCACCTGATCATTCTAATTAAAGCCCCAAGATAAATCCAATTAGTTAGAGAGACACAGACTAAGACAGCAGGAAGAGGAGACTATAGCACCTTCTCTCTGGGATCAAGGTCAAACACCTCTTAAAATGACTTTGTAATGTGTGCATTCAATGTACAGTATTACCTGATTCATTACCTGATTGCTTGCCACATAAATAACATTAAACTATTGAGGGATTCGCTTATTTAACCAACTACATTTAACTGACCTTTCTCTGCAGAGTGATATGAATGAATGTGAAGCAGTTTCTGACAATTACAGCTTACTTGCATTCAGAAAAGTTGCAGTTCCAAGTGTCTGTTAATCCCATTGGGAGGATAAGAGGGTTAAACTGAAGCTAATATTAAAGTTCAGTTGTTGCTATGGCGACCCACAACCAATGATATAAAGCATTTGGTTGCTTCTGCTGTTTCTTTCTTTCTTTCATCTAAATTTAAGATATCAGTGAGTCATATTTGAACTGATGTATTCCTCCATCGTATGCTTTAGGGAAATGCAGCTTTCAAAGAACTAAACGTTCCTAAATTGAAATCTATTACCTAGAAAATTGTCGCCATCCCTTACTCACTTATTACATTTACATACCATTTATAAGAAAGGTGTTAGTTACTGAGGAACAGATTATGCTTTCTAAAGTTGCACCTCTGCAGGCTGTTCTCAGGTGGGAAGCACCAGAGCACATCCAAACAGTGTTTGCTGAGTCGGTTGCATAATTGAGTCTGCCGAGTGTGTGGGAGCTCCACTTCTGTGCTCCCGATTGACTGAAAGCGGGCCAGTGTCTGAGGCTGCACAGGCTGATTCGATGGAGCGTCTGGCTCCATTCGAAGTGAATTGGATTCAGTATCCAAATTTATCCAAAATCCAAATACCGAGCTGAAGGCGAGCCATTTAACTAAGTGAAGTTTTTTAACTTCCTAGAGCAGATCAGATCTCAGTAATGTCTTGGGATATGCCTCAGGTTATTGAGTGCCAAGTAAAGGCAATAGATAGTTAATATCTCATGCGAGCCATCAGCCACCATTGAAAATATATCCTATTATTTGTCTCCTATCTTTTTTTCTTTCTTTCTTTCTTTGTGTGTGTGTGTGTGTGCGTGTGTGTGTGATTGTTAGAGCAAGAGCTAGGAACAGCTCTGATCCGCCCTTGACTGTTGCTACGGAGTGACAGAAACATATGTCTCGGGGTCAGGTGGCATTGTTAAGAAAGTGTGTCAGTGTCATTCAAGTAATTCTTATTTCTTCTGACTTAAGGCAGCATGTTCTTGGGCAACAGTCTGTCACCTTCATCATCAACACACAGATCCCCTCACATGTGCCAGCCCACATGTGCAACCCTCACCATCCTATTTGTCCACCAAGCATGCAAGATGTGTTTCTGACTGTGGTGTCTGCAACAGCCCTTTCATCATGACAGGTCACCTTCAAGGCAGCACCCACTTAATGACTTCCAGCCAGTACTGAATAGCATCTTGCCTGCTTTCAGTCAATATACACTGCATATCATTAAGCCTGCCCACCAGCCTGCTCTCTTTCACTGCCAAAGAAGCATCATTGGATTACATTGTGCTGCAGTGCATGCGGTCTTGTGACATTATTACTTATTGATTGCCGTTGTGTAATCCTGCTCGTGAAGAAAATGTGGTAACAGCAGTGAGATTAGTGGGCTGTAGTGGGTAACGTCAGCTAGACTTGATCATCTTCGCTGTCTCACCTTTCACTGCCAGGTCATCAGGGTGTGAATTATTGATAGCAGAGTGTCTCTACAGTAGGGTAAGCCCAGGATAGGAAACTAGAGCATATTCATTTAAGTAGTATATACTGGTTAATTTCTAATATACATAAAAATGAATCCATATGCTGTAGAGGTCAGGTCAGTGAGTAGAGCATTACAAAAAGAATTTCAATAAACAATTCCTTGTTACAGCTTCTCAAATGGGAGGATTTATAGCTTTTCTTAGAGTTGTGTTATTGTAAAAAGCACCCGTTTTGGCTGGTCAGTCAAAGAAAGCAATGTGAAGACATGACCATGGGCTCTAGAAAGATGTGACAGCCGTTTTCACTCCAGCTGAGTAAACAGTTACAATTTTATCGTCGCAAGTATCTCTGAGTTGTTAAGTGATTCAAATAGGTCAATTACGACCGGGGGCGTCATCTGTCCACATGCTATAAATATTCAAACATATTCTATATACATTCATCTTGTCTAACTGTTCTAACTAATACTGTTTGCACTGAATAACTAATTCCACTTAATCCATGTTAAACTACTCTGAATGCAACCTAACACTTCCTGCACATGTTTTACATTAGAAGTCTTCCATCCTTCCTTTCATTTATAAGCTTCTAATAAGAAATTTCTGCAGGAAAATTGAATTTCATTTGTGGTAACTTAACATTGATTGATGAAGAAACAGACTGGAATTAAGGCAATAGTGAGTCCCAACAACTCACCACTGCAGTCTCCTTGACAGGTACTGTATTACTCACTACTGATTGGTTAGGGCAAACCCAAACAATCCTTGCCCAAACAGATAGCTGCTACCATGAACACAGAGCTGCATGATTGTTTTACTTAATATAGCGACTATCTTTAAACGTAACAAGTTTTGACTTTGTCTAAACGTACTTCTATAACCACATTGTATGGACGACATGAGACGTAACGTAAAATGGTCTCATGTCGTCCATGCAATGTGGTTAAAGAAGTACG
Organism: Trachinotus anak; assembly: GCF_046630095.1. Classification (NCBI taxonomy): domain Eukaryota; kingdom Metazoa; phylum Chordata; class Actinopteri; order Carangiformes; family Carangidae; genus Trachinotus; species Trachinotus anak. The sequence continues at coordinate 10,992,019 of NW_027273870.1, read as the reverse complement.
TTTAGACAAAGTCAAAACTTGTTACGTTTAAAGATAGCCACTATAATGAGGCTATTGCAATGTAACATAAGGCAAAAAACAGCCACTAAATAGTATATTGTAGCTGAACTAGTTTTAAATTACAAGATCACCCGATGCTGCTCTGACAGGTGTAATGCAAAGCCCCACCATGCAACATTACCATGGCGACGAGTCATCTATCACTGCATCAACACTGAACCAATAGATTTGTCATGATGTTGCCTAGCAGGATGTCAGGCCCTTCCCTTACCACCATCATAATGAGTGATGAGTCTGTAATGAGTTTCTGGTACCTGTCCCCAGGTAGAATAGCAGCCACAGCTACAGTTACTATCACTGCTGCAGGAGTAGTAGCCTCCCTGTAATTGAACCATGCACAGACTATTGGGTTTCACACACGCTGCCTGTATCTTTGTAGCATCTGTCACGCATGTATAAATGCATATGCAAGGGAGTTTGGAGATCACTAAGAGAGGGAAATGTAATACCCTGTGAACTACACTGTAAAAGGCACCATTACACTGTTAGAGCATATAGCACATAAAGCTATCTTGGCTGAGCTGTGTTTTAAAGCATCTAAGCCTTAATGTTAATGTGGGTAATTAATCATTGTTATTATTGCTGTGATTCATTTCACAGTTGGTGTTACACCAGACTGAAACGCTTTTTTGTCATGAGTCAGTTGGGTTGAATACATCATCCAGACACTGCTATGTAAACATCATTAAGATATTGTTTGTCACTGCCCTCCAGGCTCGTTGGCGGCATTGTAAATGACACTGTCAACGGACTTACTGAGAGCAAAAACAAATAAGGAACCAAAGCAGGAAGTAATATTTTACACTGGTAACCTCTGTGGGAGACCAGCTGCATGCTTTTATCTTTCCCGAGTTAATAATGATTGCAGTTTTTCCAAGAGAGCAAATAAATGTTAAAGCATAACAATCCACCATGACATGAAAATAATGCAGAATATGTTTCCTTTAAATATTTTTTTGTTGATGGATCTAAAGTACAGTAATGGCTACATCTGCACACAATGGTAGGTTTAACTTGAAATGAAAGCATGCAAGAATGTGTTACTTTGTTCCACCCTACACTAGCTTGCATACTTGGGATTCTCATGATCGCCGATGGTTTAAAGGTTTGATTTGTGAGGCCATCACAGATCCACACAAGCTGTGTTTGTGCCTGTGTTTTTGCTCAGAGGATGAGTGTTAAGCCAGGCTTTACATAGCAACAAGTACAAGGAGAGGCTATGTGGGCTACCTGTGCTTCATGAGCACTGAAAGTAGGGTGTTGTGACTGGATGCTACAGACTCTTCCATGTTTCCATGGTACTAAAATTAGGCTTTATGGTTATATATGGTGGAGATGTGAGTCAACTTACGAGACTTACGCAGGGTTTGCTGCTTACTACAATAGATTATGATAATAAGTTGAGATCACCAAAGAAACAAACAATTTGGTATGCTTTATCTGTATGTAATTCAGTATTCTTTTACAACTCATTAAACCTTTAGACAAGGTTTTTGGCAAAAATACAATCCATCCTATATTCCATATGGTACAATACAATTTAACTGTCTTTTTCTGAGACCGGTGTTCGGAGAATAGCTTTTACAGTTGTTCCATGGAACCAGGAAATCATTTGCCTACCAAATACTGAGCAAATATTTGAATACTTTTCTCCCACCTATAAAATCCTGTTTGTATGGTAAACCACTTAGCTGTCGGTCGTGGAGCAACAAAAGACTACGGATAATACACACATGCGCTAAAAACGTGCACACACAAGAACACATAGCTCACCTCTCACTCACCATCATCAGCCAAATGAAATGGCGAGAGATTAGCTTAATGTTCCACAGAGATGTTCATTGAGGTATGACAGGTATTAGCCACACACAAGCCTGTGTATTGTGATGAGGGACTGAAGTAAGTGTGTGTGTGTGTGTGTGTGTGTGTGTGTGTGTGTGTGTGTGTGTGTTGTTATTAGTGGGAGAAAGACCTCTACACTCTGGGGCAGAGGAATACAAGCTTTTGCCCCTGTTTGTTCATAATAAGAAATCCTTGACCTTTGGCAAAATGGCTCCTGAGAGGCTGTTAAAACTGCTTTTGCCCAGATAACACAAGCATAAAGCTGTGTGCACAAACAGGGGTTTATAAGAGGCAGCTGCCAGACTGATGTTAACAGGAGCCAGTTTCAAGCCGTTTACATGAAGGGGTCACATCTCAGACTCGGAGGACATGAGCATACTCCAGGATTTGTATTGCTGAGGTAATTGGAGGACTGAGACAAGCTGTCAGGCTAAAGGCTGCTTTGGTCTGTCTAATAACTTAAAACTACTAAATGGGATTTAAGAGGACGTACTGAATCTTAACCACTAGAACTGCTATATGGGGAAATTGTTTTCCCACCTTCACTTTTCTATGAAGCACATATAAAGCTGAACTCATATTTTGCTCAGACATATTATAGACCTCAGGCAAAACACCATATGCATTGGTGCTGGCGTGTTGCTCATGGTACCAGTGTGGAGATAAAATATGAGCTTGGGAGTCCTCTCATCTTATATTCTTCTAAGGTAGGGCTTAACAACTGTGGAAAGTTTTCATACAGCTCAACTTTCTGCTACACCTTCACATTTTTGAGCTGAGCAGTAGAAGTAGCACAATGCTACAGCTACATGCTACAAGGTGTCCTGCAAGGCAGCTTTAGCTTTTATGAATATCACCCTCAATTCATTTCAGAGTAGGAAATAATTACCTGAATAATTAAAGCAATATGAGTTAATCTGAGACATGCTGTACACATATCACTGACATATCATCTTTTAAAGTTGTCAAGGCAAATGTGTTAGCAAACAGCTGCCTATTTACACATTCAGCAAACATAAGTAACAGTAACCAGATTCATGTAAATCTGATATTCTCTCTACTTTTAGCTCTGTTTCAGGGCCTTTAGCTGTTCCAAAAAGTTCACTTGCTAGTTGTGTCCTTTGTCTGCCATTTGATGTTGGACAGGTAGTGAACAACCGGTTTATCAGAGTTTTTGTTTTTTTTTGTTGTTGTTGAAAACACAAACAAGGTTGAGAGCGAACAAAAACAGTGAAGTTGAGGCTGTAATTGACGCGCATTAGTGAAGGGCATTAACTGCATCACAAGCTCAGTGAGGGGATGTTAATTTTTGGCTAATAAAGCACACCTTCCTTTTTTGATGTCTTTGCACATTCAGTGTCAAAGTGCTCATCACTGAACAAAAGAACACAATAAGAATTTTAAATTGTTGTTTGCCTTTGAAGTGGAGAAACAGTGTTGATATGACCTATGTTTAATCAAACGTGTTCACACAGACATTTGAAGAATGGTCTAAAATAGTATGGTGTGTGTGTGTGTGTGTGTGTGTGTGTGTGTGTGTGTGTGTGTGTGTGTGTGCAATTTATACCATCATATTTTCACTACTTGACTTTGGAAGGAGAAAATCAATTATAACCAGATTAAATGCTTAGAATTGTTTAATTAAAAGATCCATCAGAATGATACAAATAAAGACAGATGTTAGTTTTGCTCTGTAAACTGATGCCCTCCTTTGTTTAAATGGACTAAAAAAGCAGATACACAAGTGGAGCTTCAAAAAGCAAGAATCTGAGACTATAAATATCATTTTGTTGTGTCTGAGTAAACAAAAGGCATCTATTGTATCCGAGCTGATAGCCACTGAGTGAAAGAGTGCGCTGATCGAGACCTTTAGATACGAGGGGTTGCTAAGGAACATGAATTCACACATTGCCTGTTTCCCTCGACAGCAGCTGCGCCTCTTTGGAGCCCGGTAATGCATTCAGCTCAATCTGCCTGGGACCATGTGCGCCACATTCAACAACAACTCTCCTGTGGCTCTGCCTAAGACAAAAGGCCTCAACGATGCTCTTAGGTTGTGTCCAGATTGAACGGTAGACATGCTCACAGGGTGAAAAACTGGAAGGGCTATTACTAGATAAACACAGACAAGAGGGAAAAGAGGGAGACAAAGAAAGAGAGGGAGGACAATGCATACTGTTTTCTAGGACTAGCTGCATGCCCTTATCAGGACTCCACAGGACATCTGCTGCTGCCACAGCGTTAGCTTTCATCTGTTTGTTCCATGAATCAGGAGGCTTTGTTAAAATCAGACACTGCTCTGTGATTATAACAGCAGCTATAGAGTCCAAAGCACCATAAACTGAATATTAACCATATTTTTTTTTGACATTTTCAATTATAGCCTTTTATTTTTGTGAGCAGGCAACTGTAGGGTGGAATGAAACCTCAGCACGCTCATAAACACTGTAATGCTGTTAGAAGCGGAAATATATCTCATATTTCATCATGTTGACTGATAATCTGTGTTTTCTTATTCCCATAGAGAGGTATAAGAAAGATACATTTGTTATTGAAATGTTGCCACTTTCCAATATAACTGACTGGAGTTAGAATGGAGAAAAAAATCAACTAACGGATACATTAAGGTTAAACAACAGGTTCTGCTGATGTTTATGCCGATGTATTACTCCCTCAGATTTGAGGAGATGGGATTTCTCTGTACAGGGAAAATCAATCAAAGAAGAGAGACACACCAATTCCTCCAGTGACAATAATCTGAATAGTCCATAATGCATTGCAGCTCTGGGACTTGTATTACTTTGTGTCGGGAATAGCACTCTGTCTCTCAACCTGCAATCTCTATTGCTGTTGCTAGCATTATTGCTTTCTGGGCTGACAAGTAAAAACCCTGATGACTATAAAATTTCCAGGTGAGAAGTCTGAAGAGAATGTGGATCACTAACTGATGTGAAAATAATGCCAAACAAGTTGAGAGAAAGTGGGCACAACAAAATGATAAATTAAACCACTTCACCACAAAATGTTGGAATGTGCAAACACAAATACTGAACCTTCTGGAAATCATTTACCCTCCCAGAAGCTTCCACACAGTTCAGCTTCAGAATACTAATTTAGTCATTTTAATCTGGCAGTTAGCAGCTCTGTGAATTGCCCCAGTGAATGTTGTTTCTAGTAGCTGCTCGGGTGCTGTGGTCGTACCCCCTTCAACCACTCTCAGCCAGACTCCATTCAGACACTTTTACTGCCCGTGCATATAATTATCAAGTCACTCAATTCCTCCTCTGCATGTCTTCCTGACAGCCATGGAGCTGCTGGGTCTTGGAATGAAGCACATGACAGTAGTGTGATATTTGGTTGCTTGGTATTTATTGGGCTCCAAAATCATGGGGTATGGGGTATGTTTTATGTTGAAACAGCGGAATTATGGGGCAGCTTTGGCTCAAAGATAGAGTGGCTCATCCACTAATCGAAAGGTCGGTGGTTTGATTCCTGGCTTCTCTAGTCCACAGTTGACCTTAGGCAAGATACTAAACCCTAGATTGCCCCCACTGGATCATCAGTGTGTGAATTTGCATGTATGGTAGAAAAAGAACTATATGTGTAGGGAAAAGTGCTGTATAAATGTGTGCGTGAATGTGTGAAAGTGACTTTCATAGTGAAATGCTCTGAGTGGTCGGTAACACTAGAAAATCACTATATAAGTGCAGTCTGTTGCTATCTGATATTGCTTCTGCTAAGGACTATTGGTGACAGATGCCCAATGGCTCACAGCAGATATGAACCAACTTGCCACATCCACTGGGTCTCTAAGGGCTGTTTGTATGGGAACATTGCAGTTGGTTAGTAACTGAAGAGCATAATTTATGTCTTGTGTTGCAATCTTGACCTGAATGGAGATTTGATTTTCACCCTGCAGGGCCCAGTGTGATTATCACTGATTAGCTTATTACTCTATTGCACACAAATAATCAGCAAAGACCCAAACTCAGAAATCTTAGATTATGCATTAATATCTGATGTTATTTATTGTGCAAAGCTTTTCATCAACTATGAAACAAAGACATCAGGCAGGGATTACAGTGACTAAACCTCACTTCCTGCTCCATATTAGAACAATTTTGTTTTACAGAGAAACTCATCTTTCTTTGTGCTTTTTTCCTTCCTGTGTCTTACTTTGCCTCAGATTCCCTTGGTGGCCCGTTCCCATCCACATCACACAGATGCCACCACAAACCCAAGAGGTGCCTGCCTATCCAGTGTGGCAGCGTCAGTGGGCCCCTTCCCATCAGCCCACTTCTCTTCCATCCAAATGCCAAGGGTTCCCAAATTGTCATGGACCTTGCCCAGAAGACAGTAAAGAGACAGGCCAGTTTCTGCAACGCTATCACCTTCAGCAACAGGCCCATAGCGCCGTATGAGCAAGTCCGCCTCAAGGTATTTTATTCATTTTTATTTAGTCAAGGTATTTACTATTTTTACCTAAAGGTCTGAGAGAATATAACTGTCAAAACGTTTGGACAGTTGTTATGATAGACTGACACTTCTAATGTTGAATCATATGATGTACATTCAATTGTACTGTCTGTAAAAGAATAAAAACTATGCAGAGTCAAAAAGCAGTTGAGAGTTTGGCGGTGATTTAGAGCCTCCTTAACAGTCTGCACTATTTTACTAATTTCTAGGAATTTCTACCAGTAAACCCACCTTGGCTTTCCTCTCCCTAGATTACTAAAAAGCAGTGCTGCTGGAGCGGGGCTCTGCGTCTGGGCTTCACCTCCAAAGACCCATCCAGGATAAACCCAGACAACCTGCCCAAGTACGCCTGCCCTGACCTCGTGTCGCAGAGTGGCTTCTGGGCCAAGGCCCTGCCTGAAGAATTTGCCAATGAAGGCAACGTTATTGCCTTTTGGGTTGACAAGAAGGGCAGAGTCTTCTACCGCATAAATGAGTCCAGCCCCATGCTGTTCTTCAGCGGAGTGCGCACAGCTGAGCCCCTCTGGGCCCTGATTGATGTTTATGGTCTGACCCGCGGCGTGCAGATGCTAGGTAAGAGGCTATGGTGCAGGGCTGAATTACAAACAAGACTAAGCGGGAAACTGCTCCGAGGACTGGACCCACACCCTCAGGGGCCCAAAGGTCCCATGTTAACTGCTTGGTAATTAGTGAATGGTAACTTGATTAACTGATTAATATAAAGTGAAATGGAAATGTTTAAAGCAAGAGTATATTATAAGGTATAATAGAATATGATATGGTTTCTTGACCGGGCATAACTGCTTCCTGGAGTGTCCTCTGATTGCCTGGCAACCTTGTTGCTCCCAGCAACAAAAAAATTCACCATATAACACTCTTATAAACTATTTTGCCCTTGGGGTTTTGTTTGGATGAAAGAAACAAGATATAACATGTTATTTGGGAACATGCTAATTAGTGGGTGCTGCTAGTGGGTTAATTCAGCCCTGATAAGGGGCTTTTGTGAAGGACATGTTTCAAGTGTCCTGTATGACCTTATGTTTTACAGAGAACCACAAACTACAGACAAACTGTGTCTTAAATGAAACCATGTCAGATTCATGTATTTTGGCACAATCTTTTATCAAAGCAGCTACGATTGTGATCATTTTCCTTCTTGTCCTTCATCTTTTCACCATTTTTTATTTGATGGCTTTAAGGTATTTTTAGACAACCTCACATTTTGGTGCTTTCACTGTCCACATTTCTGTGGATGACAAAGCAGATTTTCTTGCGTCCTCCGTGTTTACTGTAAACAGGTCTTCTATCTTCCTGTCCCTGTGCACAGTAAAGCCTTCTATGAAGTAAGAGAATAACAATGAACAAAGGCTATCTATATCTGACCAAGATTTGGCCCCCGTGTTTACACAAAAAGCAGGGGTGGGAGGGGGACAGGAGGGGGAGCGCACTATGACTAATGCCCTGTTGTGTATTATCAATGTGTGCTAGGTAGCTTAGCATACATACCACAAAGACATAGCACAGGATAGTATGGCCAAGGCTTTGGTGTGAGAGAATGTATACACATACTTCTTTTCCCTGGAGATCCAGTGCTGTCACCCCCTCTGCTGTTATAAAAATAGACCAGGGGTCATATGTCCCATAGATAGCACATTTGATTGTAATTGTGCACTGTGTTGATTGACAAAGTATCTCCAGGCTGTGGATTGAGATTTTGTGTCTTGTCATCCGCTTTCCCCTTTCTGTGTTTGCTTTTCCCTTGATGGGAAGTGGCATTAATGGTTCATAACTCAAAGTCCTGTTGCCACATTCAACATACTCTGTCCCAATAAATTACTGTTTGCAGAGGAGGAAAAGCAGTGGCCTTATCATAAAAAGGAACATGCAGAAAATGGTTCAATTATCAAACAGCAGTAGCCCAATTGCCGCATTCACTAAGTTTTGTCTGATGATAGCCTATGTAAAGCATCTTTCTGAAAAATGTTCAATCCCTTTGAAACACTGCTTACAGCACCATCTGAATCAAAAACCAGGATTCTCTTTTGCCCTACTTAAATTATTCCTACTGTCTTTTTGCAGTCAGACCATATGCAGGGCTGCCTACAGAGCAGGGGCTTCTGTTCCTCAGGGGGCAGAGTGACTGACATTTGCCCTCACAAACAGGGGCCTGTTCAGAAGGGCAGAACGCTATGGAAGGTTGAGATAGAAATACATCATCTAAACCAGACAAGGTCCTTTGTGACACTCAATAGCCAACTGTGTTGGTTCTGTTCATCACATTTCTACACGCAATGCTCAATGAACCTTTCCCTCTCCACAGATAAGCCCTTGGGCTTTCACATCTGAGGTCTTTCCCTTGCTTTCACTCCTTATTTTATCTGGCATTTGAGGAGCTGTTGTTTCTTTGGTTTTTTTCAGGCTTGGATTCTCAATTAAACCCGTAGCTTGTAAAACAACAGATATAGCAATTGAAGTGGTAAAAAAAAATACAGCAATATGTAATAGCTATTTTCTAGCAAATTTAGTTTTAGCTGTTGCTGAAAAAGGTTTTGTTACAATTGTAGACATTTTATCTTAAATCCCTTTTTACTTTAATTTAGATCCTCTATCACAGTCTCACTCAATATCTCTCTTTCTCTCCAGTCTACACATCTGTTCTCTGCTGCTTTGATATCCAAATTTCCCCTCCAGGATCAATAACATTTACAGTATATTCTCTCCATTTCAGCATTTTTCAGCAGCAAGTGAGACTATTCATTGTGTCTCCTTGGAAATACTATAATCCTTGCTACATAAAGATTGAATTAAAATTCTATGGTGGATTAAGTTTTTCGCTCAAAGACATTTTGTACAGCATGTGTATGCAGCCCTTTCGTATTGTAAATTGGCAGGGGGCCTCTGGTGGTGTCTCCATTCAGCTGCACACAGACACTCACACACACACAATTATGCCTGCACCTTCAAAAGCAGCTCCCACTGCCAAATCGTAACTACCTGTTTTCATAGCACTCTACATGTTTCTCCCTCTAGCTGTTGCATTATGTTGCTTATTTTATTTCACCCATTTTATATAATGGCTCCCTGCATTCACTGTCAGTATTTTTTAAGAACACTTAGGTGGGTGCTTTGCTTTATCATGACTAATGGTTAGACATGTACAAGGCAGGTCTTGTCACAGGAGCTCACGGGTTGTTATTCCACTGCTCAGTGTTTCCACCTCCTGCTCTTACAATCCACAGAGAATTAATTCCATCCTCTTTTGTCCTTTACCAAAAACACAATTGATATGGGACTTACTACAATCCATAACTTAAAATGTAGATTCTGAAAGAGGGATTAACGAATGATTTGACTAGAATGTCTGAAAACAGCCATGATTTGACTGTAAGTATATGGTACAACTTCAAAGGTCCCATATTGTCTTTTTTGATTATAAATCAGGTCTAGGTTCTATGTTAATGCTGTGAAAGTATCAAAGTGCTCAGTCCACAGAGAAATGCACACAGCCTGTATTCAGAAACTGAGCCTTAAAACAAGCTGTCAGGACTTCTGTAACTTTGTGATGTCACAACAAAGCAGTCACCACCGCCAGCCATGCCCCAGGCCCCATGCTCCGGATCCACTGTCCTAACTTGCAGGATTTGGTTTCCCTGAGTGTTTACCTGAAATCTGCTAGATTTTTATTTCACTCAGAAAACAGTCAGCCAATCAGAAGAGAGGTTCAGAGCCTGTCCTGTGATTGGCTCCCCAATCAGATCTGTTGTGACTAGAGTTGTTACTAAAGAGAGGAGAGGAGTAAAAACTACATTTAGATGGTTTTTGGTACTTAAAATCATAAAAACATCTTCTTATGGATATCAACACTTCAAATAAAAATACTGGATACTGAATACTGTCCTCACCAACTTAAAAAGTATTTGGGTCTTTAGCTGCTAAATACTTCACTATGTTCACTAGCTAGTTACTAATTTTGACTATCTCCCAGGTAGTGCTGGACAAGTAGCATACAGTGGCCCTTGTTTCAGTAACAACAGCTGCCTGCTACGGCTGGAAATGAGGTTGATGAGAGAGTTGATTAAACATAAGAATGTGAGTGGGAAAACCAAAACAATGACCTGAAAGATGTTCAAACTCTCCTCAGAGCTAGAGGGAACAAGAAGATAATTGGCTGTGTGTTTGTCACTATGAGCAAGCCCATTTGCTTAATTAACAATAATTTATATGAAAACACTGAACAGTGCAGCTTTAATCAGTCGGATGTTGTAAATATTGAGCATTGAAAACCAACTAATTACAGTTAGTAATTACAGTTAGTCACATAAATTGTCGTTTTATTTTCAAAAATATCTTTGCACATGTTCAGAGCGACTCCTTGCATGTGCCTTTGTGTCTTGAGATATATCATCTGTTCACCATCCGGAGGCTGTTCTGAGGTCAGCGCAGAAGTAGAAAGCAAAGGATGGCTCTGGGCGACATTTTGAATGCGTTTGATGTGGAAAGATTGAAATAGAAGCCGTGTCGTGATAATCCGCCCTGCAGGAATCACCACCGGGATACATCATACATGACAGGAACAAGGGAGCAGGGCTGATTTTATGGTTTCACACCTCTGCAAGCACGATGACAGGAATTTAGGATTTTCAACTTCAAACCTGCTAATGAAGCTGAGACAGAAAAAAAAAAATGATGAGATGTCTACAGTACATGACTTATTCTGAATCTTATACCTCAAACAAATACATGCACACGTGCTGATTTGGAATCGTCTAGCATGCATACAAATAATGAAGGTGACATGCACACCTACTGTATATAAAGACATGTGTGATTTTGTCATAGGTGATTTCTATGACTTCTTCCTGCTGTGTTCTGCTTTGCTGTGATAAAATTTGCCTTCCTAGCAACAAATATGAACACATTCACAATTGTAGGCTTCTGCTGCAGAAAAACTGTGTGGGATATGGTGACATCTCTGCTCAGGTGCCTGAGGTAGCAGGTGATTATCTGCATCTGGCCTTGAACTGGGCAAATACAATATTGCAGTGGTTTGGCAGGATAATCTTTGGGGCAGACCGAAGCTGTCCCCAAAGGCTTGAAATCCAAAAAGCCACAAAGGTTGTTTCATATACATCCATATCCCAGGTCATAAGGTTAGCTGTCACTCTCATATGTACTCACATACACAGACATACACACACACAGATACAGCAGGACTTTACTTGACATCAGAAAGGAGACTGAGTAACTGAGTAATTCCAGCTGCTGTGAGGCCTGCAGGACTCAGATTGTATGAGTCAGTCACAGTGGAGCTTTAATCAAAAGGGGCCCTCCGTGGGACTTCCCTGAAGGAAAAGAGAATGAAGTCTGATTGCAGAGCCTTGAGGCTGCTAACACCTCTCAACCAGGCTGGCTCGGAGAAGGAGTTGGCCAATCTAGCTGTAAAACCAAAGACGCAAATCAGCTACATGGTGTCCTGGAAGAGAGGCTAATCTGTGTAGTCCATCAGTAAAAATGCATTTACATTCTGTGGTGGAAACACTAAAAGAGCCTCTGACATCTGCCATGTTGTGAGAGATTGTCTGCAGGTGATGGATTGAATTACAGGGTAGAGAATGAGCTCCCATTGTGCCATCAGAAAGCAGCAACATTTGCTGTCACTATAGAGGACTGGCAGAGTAGCTGTAGGAATGAATGAAAATTTTTTAAATGGCCTTTTTTGTCAAGTCACCCAGAAAATATGATGCTGTCATATCCTAAAAGCTCCTCTTGCTGCTATGCAGCTTCTGTATATATTGTACTACACCTCCTCGTCTCTTTTATGTAACCATTCATTGTTTATTTTGCAGGACGAATCACCCGTGATTGCGAAAATGTGCTTTTGGGTAAACAGATGTGGGCTAGGTGTAAGGAAAACTAATCCTGGAAACAAGAGTGCATCAGTGAGACCAAAACCATGTGTGATGGTTTGATGGATGAAGGTGCGGCAGGCCTGGCTCTTTGGTTTTTTTTTTTCCTTTCACAAGCTGTGTCAGAAGAGATAGCTTATTTCTGATGGCAGATCATCTCGAGAGGCAGGGTCACCCTGTTCTGAACCTTTCACAACATGTCAGTGTTGACGAGGCTAAAACAAAGGATGCCATCTCTAATGGAAATAGCATCCCCTGTGTGTTCTCATGTAGCTTTCCAGCTAGTTTGGTTGAATGCAGGTGGGAGAGGCTTCTACCCCTACATGTGCTCAGAGGTTTCCCTTCACCGACTTTATAGGTTTGGGGAATGGTGATCAAGCACAATTCTTCAAGGTGTCAAAATACAATGCAGGCCTTGTCTAGGTGCATTTAGTGCTACATATACTGAAGCCTGGGCAACAAATCTAAGTCTCTTTCACTTTAACAATATTCAATACAAAGGGCTGGAAAAGGTGGGGAATTTCAAAATAGCAAGTCATATTAATATATTTAAAATCTGATGAATGTAAAGAGGTGTATGTCTGATAAGGAGTGGGTTGAAAAAAGAGCAGTGCATGTGAGAGATAAAAAAGAGAAACCTTCGTCAGTGGTATACTTTAGTTTGCTTTTCCCTCCCCATGTCAGTTGGAAGTTTTGTCTTTTGCCCATAGCAAGTGGGAGATTAATTAACATGAAACATTTATTGCATATCTAATGACAACAAGTTGAATTTACAAGTGATCAGATGAGACAGATTTAAAACTCAGACTTAATTGTAGAAGTCTAAAAGTGTTCAAAGAGACGAACGCCCTTTCTCTCTCTCTCTCTCTCTCTCTCTCTCTGGTGTGATATAAAGGGGGTTTTAAAAACCAATTAACTGAAAACTTTTGAAATACTTCTGGCCCTATCTTATACCTGGCGCAAAGCACAACGCATGTGTTGTGTTAATTTGTGTTTTTGCTAGTTTGTGTTTTTGCTAGTTTCAGATCAACGCAGTTGTCATTTGTGTCGACCCTCACTAGGCCGTCCACTGCCCACATTGTTTAAATAGCAGATGAACTTATGCCCATCTGTGTGCCCATGGGTGTGTTGGTCTTAAAATGAGATCTGGCTAGGTGCATTGTTGGCGCATTGCCATCTTAAGGTCTCAGAAAAAAGAAAAGGTGTCCAGTTTCATATAAAAACCAAAGATTTATTGACACTTACCATCATACATTATGAAAGATCTCTAACATTATGATGTGCACGGTTGCTTCTTTGTAGTGCTGTGTGCAGCACACTGATTCGTTCAGCCCTTCTTTGCCCCTCGGTGCGCACAGAGCTGCTGTGTGCATGTTCCAGGACGGGGCTCACTGGTCAGTCAAAATATATAATCAACTCACCACAAAGAATCTCATTCTGTCAGAAACACTGCGCCATTATAATAGTAATCCACCAAGGTGCAGGCTTGTCTGGCTTTTAAAGGGAATTGGAGATGACATTCTGATGGTTTATTAAATGGTTTATTAAATGATTCACCCAAAACACTCCCATGATTAATTACAAGATTAAGTACAACCCCTTTTGAACCAGTCGCCTGGCACAGTGACCATTTTTTCCACTGTTACAATAACAAAAGTGATATGGACACGCCATATCACACATGCCTTAATGCACTTATGCCGTGGGCTTCAGACCATGTGCTTTGGGCTGTTGAAATAGAGCTCTTTATGTTATGGAACTTTTGGTCACTGTACTTTCTCTCTCTCCGTACTATGCTCTGGCTCCACTCCAAGGACTTGATTATCATGAAGTCATCTGCACTGACCAAAGTACATCAGCTACATTTGTTGTGTTATCCAGCAAAGAGAGGGAGAGAGCCAGACAAGGGTTCCCATACCTCTGGGAGAAATAATAATTTGATTATTGCGAGCACTTGTCTGGAACTGCTGTTTGACTTGGCAGGACTCAGCCTCACAGTTAATGGCCGCACTTACAAATCCTGATGCTTCACATAGACCCACCAACAAAAATACACAAAGCAGAAAAGACGGTGTTAATCTGACGTTTTGTGCTCGTTCAGGAACTGTAGTGGGTTTACTTTTGTAAAGACCTCTAGACATCAAGTGCAGCAAATTTAACAATACTGTGTTTCTTGGCTTGAGTTTGGTTGATGGTCGTTAGTCAGAGAGCTCAAAAGACTAAGAAGAACAAACTGAATTTGTATGATTTGGCATATAGAATCAGTTTTAAATTACTCTACCTTTGCCGGATACTCCAGTACACTAATTTCCTCTTCAAAGAGACAGATTAGTCGATATTAGTAAAATAATTCCATTTTGAACTTTATCTCGAGTAATTGAACAGATAACATTTAATGGGGGTAAACTGAAGGTAACTTGTCAGGTTTTATGTTGAGTCTCCTGTTTTTGCACCCAACTCTGTGTTTTGTTTTGGGTTTTTTTCTGTGCTCAAAAGAAGCAACTTTAACCATTCAAAGCTTGATGTTTATTGAAGATCCTCTGAAACACCCCCCATGAAGTGCTGAACTTCATGGCTTCAGAGGGAGATTCTGAAGCAGTGCCAGGGGAATCAACACCATATTTTTATAGTCCCGTGCTTAAACACTTTTAGACGGAGACAGAATGATAACAGCAGTCACAGGGTTTATGAATGTTCTTTTATGACACAGTTCAAGCAAGTGGATCAGAAATAATATTCTAAAATTAGGCAGCCATCCTTGTCTTGTGCTGTGATTATGCTTCTATATAATGGAGAAGTCCTTTGGTCATATTTCCGTAGTTTTTCCCATCATTCCTATTGGTATTAACATTGTACTCACCAGGTGCTGAGATCTGGGAACACAGTGAGATCGATGAAAGGGAGCCAGTTGTAAACAAAGCAGAGGTTAGCCAAACTTAGTCAGATGGTAGAACCGAAACTGTCTCTTGTAAAAGTCTCTGGCTCAACTTTGACTTCCTGATGATATAACACTTTTGGCTTTACCTCCAAATAAAGATGATTAGATTAGAACAGCAACAATTAGGCAATTGATCAATTAGTTCAATTAGATCAACAGACAATCAACAACTATTTAGATAATGGATTTTCATTTCAGTCATTTTTCAAACAACTGTTTAACATCATCTGGTTCCAGCTTCTGAAATGTGACAGTTTTCCATTTTACTTTGTCACATGTGTTAATAAATTTCATATTTTAAGGTTTTAGACTGTTTGTAATTACATTAAATACATTACTATGGCCTTTTATCGATACTTCCAAAAATTTCATAATCAATCAATTGAGAAAATAATCACCGGATTAATCAATAATGAAAATCTTGGCAGCCCATATTTAGATATTGTGACTAAACTCTGGTTTTCTGACCACTGGGGAAGCTCAGCAATTACTTCGTTGAGAGTCATGTTATTAAAGCTGATAGAAACAATTGGCAAACATGTAAAAATTAAACCGAAGTTGGAATAATCTGAAGTAATGTTTTAAAACTAAAGCTTTTTTTGGCTTCTTGGAGGCAGCAGAACAAGTTGCAAATACAACATTGACATGTTATCTCCTTATAAAATGGTTTATGTGTAAGCAACCATTTGCCTATTTACACATCCAACACAGCAGTATTGGCATTCAGATGGAGTTGTGCCCATCCAGCAAATGTACAGTATGTCCAACATTTACTCTCCTTTTAGCTCTGGTTTGGTCTACACCAACTCCGCAGGGGAAATATCTTAATGCTAAATGCTCCACTATGCTTAGGAACTAACTGTCTGTCTGCTGTTGGGTGCTGAGCTAGTAGTTTTCTGGGGATTTATCAGAAAACTGAAAAACTCAAAACAGCTCCCTGCTGCACACATTACACGAAAGACATTTGACCCATTGTTAATATGAAAAGCTGAAGTAGTGCAGCTTTAGGTGTTGTACCAGATTTCTATTAAAGAGATTGATGTGCATGTGGTGAGGGTGTCAGTCTTCTCCCAGCAATAAATTAGCCTATTATCACGCTTCCTCCATGCTTGAGCACAAGAATAAAACAGGGGGCTTTAATATAAGAACCTTATGATAGAGGTTATTAACGCTGAGGTACTGGCATGCTGATTGGCAGAGAAGGGGCGGCACATGTTGAATTATGCCGATGACCTAAGGGACGGGGCTTTTGTGACTTACGGGGTGTTTTGCCTGGCTCTTTGTTATGGCCATGTGTCGCCCTGGGAGCCTGCTGCTCTTTCCAAAAGCCCTGGTTCAAAGCTGCCCAGCCCGATCGGGGACTAGGGATTGGGGCTGTGCCAGGGAATAAAGAACATCCCAAACATCTAGCACAAAGACCCTCTGAGCCCCCCCCACACACACACACACGCACACACACACACACACTTGTTTTATATCTCAGTCTCTCAATCACTTGGCCGGTCAGTCTTCGTGTCTTAATCCCCCAGTCAGTCACTGAGCTATACGCTGCCTCTTTCTCCTTCAACAACCCTGCGCTGTCTCCCTGACTCTGTGCTTTATCTGTTCATAGCAAATCTCCCTGGATATCTATCTCGACTTTCTTCTTTCTTAGCTGATCCTAGCTGACCAGTTCCCTTTGCATCTGATGCACATCAGCTTCATGTCATCTTGTTTCCTTGTCTCCTCTTCTCTTTTCTCCTCTCCTCTCCCTTTCAAATCTTAATAAGAGCTCTCTTTACATTTTCTCCAGCTCGCTCTTCACCTTTGCTGACATCAGAT
Source organism: Trachinotus anak (assembly GCF_046630095.1). Lineage (NCBI taxonomy): Eukaryota > Metazoa > Chordata > Actinopteri > Carangiformes > Carangidae > Trachinotus > Trachinotus anak. The sequence goes on along the minus strand of NW_027273870.1, from coordinate 10,974,976 downwards.
GAAACCCTCCTGAGAGTATGGATAAAGATAAGCCTTGTGAGATAGAATGTGTGCGTGAGAGTGAGTAAATCCCCCCACCACTCACCCTCTCCACCCCCTCTTCTCCAACACTGGCTCAAACCCCTGGCACGTTCCATCTGCTCAGGCTAGTAAAGCCACTAAGCCAGCCTCTCCCTCTATCCACCTCCCCATGCTCAGCATTAGCTAACCTGCTTTGTGGCTGTTCCCTAATCAAAAACATTTACAGCTTGAGCCAAAGCCTATCTGGGCCAAAATAGACACACTGTCATTCTGCGTCCCGTTACCTGCCATTCCTGTCCACCTATTTATGCTGGATTAGCCCAACAGGTGCTTCATTATTCTAATCGAAAAATGCTCAACGGAGGAACTGAGAAAACAATGCAGGCCAAACAGGGTTTGAGTTTTTAAAAAGTCCAATAGAGGACCTGACCCATGACTTTCAAACTCCCCCCACATGAATGAATTAATGGTTCAGCCCAACAGGTGCTACATTTGGTTTGAAATTCAGTCAAAATGAGGAATCAGGTGATGAATGCCCCTCCTCAACCCCTCCAGGCTCACAGTGTCAGCAGCTGCATCTTCCATGGCCCCACTGCAAGAGAAAGAAAGCAAACACGCACACACAGAAACACACAGACACACACACACACTGTTTAATGCTGCTGTCAAAGTGCAAAATTCTGGCCCTGGCCAATGGGAGAGAGCATCTGTGAGTGGTGGATTTGAAAGGGACCAATAGGACAAAGGGACTGTATCAACGAAAAACGCAGGTGCACCACGATTAGTGGGCAGCAGCTGGTGAGGTCACAAACGGACGCAGATAACACACAGACACTCTGAGTGCACAAACACACACACGGGCGAGCTTTTTCAAATGCAGGGTAAATGTTCTGCACTCCTTTCATTCCTCTTTCTGTCCTCCAAGCTAACAACAAGGATTAGGAGCACATGCAGTACAGCAGTGGCTCCGTCTCACCAGCCTTTGATGAATAAAGGAGCAAAAAGAAGAATACATGACACACCAGCCAATATAGGTTTGAAATGACTACTCTTTGAAAAGTGAGAGAGGCAGAGGAAGAGGGAGAGGATATAAAAAGGAACATAAACCCTCAGAGAAGGTTTTTGAAAATAGCTGATAAAAGACTATATTTTTTAAAGGAATCAATTTACACTGCGTATGAGTTTGTGTTCATACATTCTGCGTTTGAGTTAGAGTCAGAGTGACAGAGAGAGAGAGGAAGATGATTCACGGCTCTTTGGAAGCCTCCACTGACTCCTTTCAACATAAATCCAGCATTGTTACAGGCAGCCATCCTTTCCTTTCCCGGCTTTACCTCTCCTCTCTGTTCTCACTCCATCCGCTGTTATCCCCCTCCCAGACATGTCATCATCCTCTCTGCAGCTCCATTCCTCCTGCATGTCCCGGAGGTCTTGCAACAAAGTCGGTCCCAACATAATCCAATTTTGGATGAAGTGATGGGCAGCAGAGAAATGGCTGGCTCTAGAAGACACCCGTACAATTTCATTTGGTGATGTCATTCAAATCCCTCAACAATTCAGAACAAGCGGGAGACAGCTCGGCATCACAGTCGGTTTGTGGTTGAGCAGTTAGCATGACTGCTCTTCATGCCACTGCCAAAGGAGAGGCCTTGTCTAGTCATCTGAGAGCAAAACCTGGGGCCCGAGCCACATTAAGGTTTCTCTGCTTCATTAAAGGCCCCCCTTCAGCAAATGGCTCTCTGTCTGAGGAAGTGCCATAAAGTCAGGAAATGGACTGCATGGCAGATTGAGCTGTTCAATTACAACTTAGGTTCATTTCCACAGCTTGTCCCCTAAGTTCTGGTTGAGGGTTTCATGGAGGCTGAGAGTCCATCAGGTGGAATTGATAGCAGAGCAAATAGTAGATGAAATCCGAGCTGGCAGGCTAGTCATCTCCAGCTAGCCCCGGGGACTCGCTGTTAACTACTGCACACTTCTGAGCAGAGAGGTGTTTAATGGTTCATTAGCAGTCTTTGGGAGCTGCCTGTGCACCAAAGGCACTGTCCTCTCCATTTTTATGCCCCTCTGAAAAAATCAATTAGCACAATTACAGGGCCTAAGTTCCATTAAACATTAATCACAAAGTGTCACGCTCTGGGTTAGCAGCTAACATTAATTGATGGCTGACACCACTTTGAGGCAGCGGCGATACTATCTTAGCTTTACAGTGTACAAGGGCTCATCAGACAGCATTGCACTGATGATGCAGAAAATCAGATATGTCACTCTCAGGGGATCAAACACTATGGAGGTTGCTGTCGTCTCCAGTTCAGATCAACACATTCACAGCATGGTATTTGATGTCAGCCTCTGTCTTTGTAGATGACTCCGGTATACTTTTATAGCTCATAGAGGTGGTTTCAGTTAAGATATGGAACTGGATCTTGGATCCTGGAATGACTTTTTGATTTTAATACTGTTTGGGTATCACAGCTCAGTGGTGTTTCAGTACTGAACAAAATGTGTTTTCTAGTAATAATATTCTCTATGTTCCTCAACATAGAAACACCAGAGTCTCTGAGATTGTGTGGCAACACTACAGATTTTTTTGGACTATTTGCTTGAACTTTTTTTTTAACTGTTATTTTTATTTTTGTGTTTTTATTCTGTCAGCTCAGCTAGGCAGATGGCTCTAAATACAACAATAACAATTAACTTTGGTCGCTGTTATTATGACAACAGGTCAGCAGCATTAACCAGAGCTGCAGAAAATTCAAAATGCTTTGTTGTTGCTATTGGGAGTAAAATACTGTCATATATTCAAAAATGACCCAAAATCCAAAAATTAACTGATTAAAGATGAAGATTGTGTTATCAGGTGTCTAATAAATGTTATCTTTAGCTTTGCATTAGTGTCGTATATAACACAACTCTAACTTTAAAAAAAAAATGTATGAGACCCAGATTCTGATATGCGGTGATTTAAGTGGCAGATTGCATTATCAGGTTTGTGTAAAGCATAACCTTTAGCTTTTACTTGCTGTTGTTCATAATAGAATTTTAAAGAGTAACTTAACATCCTCTGAAAATGTTCGTGCTGGCCTCCAGTGGTTTAATGTCTCAGTAGTTATGTATAAATGAACCTCAGGAAAAGTGATTGTTTATAAAGATGGACGACATGTCTCCACTTCCTCCCACTGTATGAAGCCAAAATATCCCAGATACAATTGGTGCTATCTTTCATTGGTGACATCATTTGGAGCCAGAGTCTCCAGAGTGATCAGGCAGTGGAGCCGTGGTATTAAGATCCCACCCATATACCCACTCATCATGAGTCAATCACAGCTGTCAATCATGACATGACAATCCTCTTTTTTAGCATAAAACTACTAATTAAAAAGAAAGTTCAGAGAAACGACCATTTGAACATTCACCAGCGTGCTATGGGAAATTACAGTGATCTGTTAGCTTGTCTCATGTGACATCTGCTAACATGGAGGGCCTTTATGACACCGCTTTGCAACCAATCACCTGGGAGCGATTAAGATGTTTTGGCTTCACTCTTCAAGAACTTTGATGTCATCCATCTTTATATACAGTCCTCATTCAGGACCCCATGACATCACTGTTGGGTGTCGTTACAAATGCAACATAGCACAAATTAACAATTTATGAAGGCAGTTCTTGTATGCCATTTAACATTTAAGAAGGTTGGCTTCTTGTGTTAAATGAAAAGAAGTCTTGTATCGACTCTAGTATCGATACTGGTATAGAATTATTCCCTTGATAAGACACTAATCTCACCCTTTACCACTTATAGTTTTTAGTTTACCACTTTTAATTAGCAACTTAATCCAGTTAAAACTATACTGAGGAACAAAACACTAACTTCAAACTATGCCTATTTCACCCAGCAAATTGTCTGCTTACTTTAGGGCAGTCATGAATCTATCTTCCTTTGGCTTGTGTCCCTTTCAGCTGTGGGAGGGCATTGTAAGAGGCTTGGCTGCTCTGTTTCCACTGCTGCAGTTTGCAGTTAGCAGCAAGCAGCCTGTCCCACAGCCCTGGTAATTGAAGCTAAGAGGTTTATCTGGAGTCAGGCTCCCAGGTCGTGATCAGATAGAGGGGCTCGAAGCTGACCAGGACTGGAGAAACTCTCCAGAGACAGTCAGCAGCTGTTCACTGTCTTTCATCCTCCATCCTCCCCCTCAGACCATGCACTCTTCCACCTCTTAATTTGATGGAGGAGGGTCTCTCATTATCTTCATAACCTCCCGTGTGGGGGGAGAAGAGGTCATCATCGCTTTCTAGTCTGTCTCTCCTTTCCTGTGTCTGTCCTACAAATTCACATGTGAATACGTCACACACACAAACCCAGCCAAACACCAGCCCACAGGGTAACAGCGGTCTCTCTTAGGACGCCAGGCTAATTTTACCCCCACCACCAGACCAGAAGGAGGGGCGGGAGAGAGAGGGAGGGCACATTTAGAGGTGTTATTTTGAGCAGCCGTGTCGAAGCGTAGGATGAGACTGAAAGCAACCTGAGGAGAGCTTATCAGAGGTGGAGTCATTTGTGTATTTGTGTGCATGTGACCACTACTCTTGCTATTGAAGACATGTACAAACATTAATGGCTGTGTAGAGTGATACTGTACTACGGCTTACAAGGAATACAACCGACACACAATCGTTCATACACACACACACACACAAATATGTACACATCCACAGATATACCGAATTTATTTAAAAGGAGCTATTTGTTTTGCTAGTGCTACATAGCTATGTTAGCATTAACTGCTGTTTGCTTACCAATCTTGCCATCCTTGCATTTACAATACATGAGGTTAGAAAACACCCACTGATTAGTATTTCCTCAGGGCAGCCTGGATGCTGCAGTGAATGAGCTGGAGCTAGTTGGTTAGCATGCTAACTTCAGTCAAAGAAAAGAAGTAATACAAGTGAATAAAACAAATTTTTTCAAGTATCCCACTGTGATATTATTATATTTGTCACATTTTAAGAGGAAGTGCATTTCTTTCTCTACCTCACCTGTTGTGCAGTGACCACAGACTCTCCTCTGGTGGTAGCCAGGACGGCTTGTGTTGTCTTTTCTCCATGGTTCGACTCTCGCGTCTGTATTTGGTCACAACCTGTCTCTGCTTAATGTCTCTGACAGTAAAGAGATAATCTGCCAGTTTATATTCATGGTGGCCAGATAGCAATTAAGTTTGATTTGTCTAATATTCCAGATGGGCATCTTTTGTGAATTGAATTATTCGGTTTCCTCTGATTAGTGGTTGCAAAGCAGTGCTGGTCTGAGGTAGAACAGTATTAGGCATTATTTGATCAGTAAACTCAGGAACAGCTGACAGCAGGAGCTCTTATAGGGGTACAATTCTTGGGTTTGTAGTGCCTAAAATCTCAGATATGTGTTTGGGGGCTCAATTAAAGATGTAACCAAAACTTAAATGTTCTTTTTTAATGGTAATATTCAGCGGCTAACAGCCTGATTCTGCTCGGAATGCATTGGTTGGTGTGAGGGCTTCTGGGCTGGGCTTCTGTCATGTTTGTTAAAGCTGACTGTCAGGGCCCAGTTCTGACAGTGCTGCTCCAGGAGATCCAGATGCTGGTGTAGTCCTTGATGTGTCTGTGACAGCAACTCTAGGTTATCAGCATAGAGCAGGGATTTAACTTCCTTATTGTTAAGGATTAAGCCAGGGGCTCCAGATTGTTCCAACAATGCTGCCAGGTCATTACTGTAGATGTTAAATAGAACTAGACATAAGCCTCTCCCCTTGAGTGAAGCAAGAGGAGGCAAGGCCCTTTATTCAGGCCTTGTGTTCCATAAGGGAGGCCAGCATCCCAGTTTTGATGATCAGTGCTGCAAAAACTTTCCCTAGTCTACTACTCATATAGATTAGGTCTAATTTATCACCATTCTTATGTATTCAGGAAATGAAGAATGAGATTGAAAAACTGAAACTGATCCTGTCTCAGCTCAGGGCAGCTGTTTTAGCATCTCTCTCCACATTTTCATACCGTTTTTAGGTCATCTTTTTTTTTTTTTTTTTTTTTAATTGATGAGAAAACATGATACATTAAATGACAGACAGTGACATAGAAGACATTATTACAAAAACGTAATAAACAAAATGTATGTAGGGCCCAGACAGCAGGCCCGTCCCCCTTTTTCCTCACTTCGTTCCTCCATTGGGTTGGAGGGTTATGGAAATGTGTGAATGGTATTTTTTATTTATTTTTTCTCTCCCCTACTTTGGGCAGCCCCCAGACCATTTTGGAGGGGATCTGCCCTCTTTTTTTTTTCTCCTTGCCCTGAAAGAGAGAGGGGGGAGGTCCTGCCAGGTCCTGCCCCATGCCACCCCCACCAGGGACCCCAATATGTTGTCCAGAGGTCAGGCAGGACGACAGGCATCCACCACATCTTGACATTCCAGCCCAGTCCCCCCAACCCAATCAAGTGATATATAAAATCTAATATATAATATATCTATAATATATATCATTATTATACACACACACACAAACACACACACACACACACATATATATATATATATGTATGTATATATATATATACATATATATATATATATACACATATGGTAATAAAGTAAAAACAAGTCTGTATATATACGTGCACATAGGTCACAGAATCAATTACATATCATCAACTGGCAATATGTGATTGTGAGAAGAGGGATGGTTGTGTGTCGTAAGAGGGCGAAAAAAAAGGGTGACAAGGTGTTTTCGTGTGATTTGGTGTTGTTTCTCATAGAGTTTAGAGTTTTTCTAAGTTTGAATGATCTGGATTAGTTGGGTTTTGGAGTTGTATGTCATAGAGAAAATGTTATTGCATATGTTTGTCCAGTTGAAATCTGATGGAAGGTTGTTTATGTCTGTGGACCATTTGTCTATGGGAATTGATAAGGTTGTGTCAGGCTCACATCCTGCTCTGGCATTTAAATGTCCCATCAACAGGACGTCAGCCTGGGCCTGATGAAGTCTGATTTCTTTTATTGCTTTTTTAAAATTATTCATAATTATTTTCATATGAGATGATAAGTCATCTATATACCACACAATAACCCTACCTGCATCTCTACCATTTCTCTTTCTCTCTCAACCCAACCAGATGGCCTCGCTTCTGCTTAAGGTTTCATGGGGGAACGTTGGGTCTCTGTAAAGAATATTATGAAGAGTGCCGTGTGGACCTGCTCTGTATGAAAAGTCCCCTGTGCAGACATGGGAGCAACTGATTGATTTCTTTAATTTCTTTATCGTGAAATATCCTTTCTGACACCCACAGATATAAGTAATTAGAAGTAGCTTGTGCATCTACAGATGAATTGCTCTTTCGTTTATATCATAAGCTTTCTGTCAAACAAGCAGTAGATTCAACCCTTCTTAGAACTGTATGCTCACAATTGGGATTCAGTTGACATGTCATCACTACAGGCCTTGGGAAAAAAGCTAAACAAAGCAAAACAGAGTAATACCAGTATTAACTGCTGTTCTCTCTCCATCTCAACCCGACCTCCTCTTCTCTCTGTCCCTTTCCAGGCAGTGAGATTGTTCCTCCCGACTGCCTGCGCCCACGCTCCTTCACCACAGTGCGCTCCTCTTCCCTGCGGCGCGAAGCGGACGACTCTCGCCTGTCCGTCAGCCTGTGTGACCTCAACCTGCAGCAGGAGGATGGAGGCAATGCTCACAATCACTCCCACCGCCACACCCTCCACCTGGCCTCAGCCTCCTCCTCCTCCACCTGCCCCATCCCCCAGAACTCCCTCAACTCCCAGCAGTCCTCTCTCCTGCCGTCTGCCCTGGAAAGTGACCTCCACTTCCACCAGCTGCGAGGCGCCCACATTAAGACGCTAGATGAGCAGACTGTGGCACGATCTGAGCATGCCCGTGAAGAGCGCACGCTGGTCTTCACCAACCGGCCCCTGCGCACTGGAGAGACTGTCTTCATCAAAGTCACAAAATCCAGCCCGGCACGCTCAGGCTCCTTGTCCTACGGCGTGACGTCCTGTGATCCAGCAGTGCTGCGCCCAAGCGACTTGCCCTACAATCCAGAGGCTCTGGTGGACAGAAAGGAGTTTTGGGCAGTGTGTCGGGTGCCCACACCTCTCCAAAGCAGTGACATCCTGGGCTTCTTAGTAAACCAGGAAGGGGAGGTCATCTTGAGCCACAACGGCACCAACGTGGGCATGCAGGTGTGTGTGGACAACTCCCGCCCGCTCTGGATGTTCTTTGGGCTTCATGGGGCTGTGACTCAGCTGAGGATTCTGGGTAAGTAAGTGCCGCATGAAGTCACAATAAATAATAGGGTGTAGACAAAATAATCTAAAAACTATTTGAAAAAGGATTTAAGGGGGCACTCAAGCATTTTAGTACTGCACTTCCATACAGTTAATAACACATGAGAGTCTAATTTGAAAAGACTGGTCAGAGAATGGATCCAAAATGCTGGATCCTATACTGACCATAATGAAACCAACAGCTTCTGTTTGCTCAACCATCTCTGCTTGTTAAACGCCTGCATCTTTTAAACTCCATGCTCCCAATTTGACAGGTTTTCTGTTAGAGCCAAACAGATAAATCAACCAATATTGGCCAGTGTTAGCTTACTGCAGATATATTGGTACATCTCAATATAGAAACAGTATTTTCATGGTTAATATTTATCGCAAATATTTAAACTTCCAAATATTGAAATCAATATTAAACTCAAATATCCCATATTAGTCAGGGTTTACTGTTTTTAATGTCCAAACCCACCCCCCAGATTACCCTGACAACATCATCAGTGAATATTTTTTCTCAGACTTTAGAAGACTTGTGCAACTGTTATCATGGGGTAATAGGAGGAAATTGATCTTCATGTGTAAAATTGTCAGAGTGGCCCTTTAAACTTTGATGAAACCTATTTGCACAGGGACTGTTTGGAACAAAAATCAAAACACGCAGCCTGCTCATTTATGTCACAGCAGAGCGCTCACACAAAAAACATGGTCATCTAGCAAAACCAAAAAATTGAAGATGACTCATCTTTTGACTCGATCCCCCGGCTCCCCCAAACGAAGACTGCGCGAGGAAGGGCATCCGGTGTAAAACCAATGTCAAATCAAGTATGTGGATGGTGATCCACTGTGGGGACCCCTCATTAGAGCAGACAAAAAACAACGTCTTTTTTGTCTAAAGACAGTTTTACTTTACAATACAAGCAGTTCTACACAGGCAAGAAATATCAAGATGAACAACACTGCTGCCATACAGCACTTAGATATGTAACCCAGGTAACACTTTACTTAATCTCTCCTATTAAACATTTATAAGCAGAACGTACATGTTTAACACATAGTTTATAACACACGATAACCTAGTTGTGAGCAGATTTTAATCTTCATTAATGTCAGCATCTCCTCCAGTGGGCACTCACTAAGTGGAGGCTGCTGTAAACAAATACTATGCAGCTATAAGACAAAATAACATGAGATAAGAAAATTACAGCAATTTAATAAAAAGCATATTTTATTCTTTTCCAGTGTTTTATAAGTGTTGATATCCATACAAGGATATATTTGTGGTTTTAAGAACAAAAAACTATCATTTTACATCTCCTCTCTCATGCCTCTCTCTGGAGCTATAGTAACAACAGGTCAGTTAGCCAATTAGAAGAGAGGCCCTGAGTCCCCTTTCTGATTGGCTGACTGTTTTCTAAGTGAGCCAATAAAAATATAGCAGATTTCAGGTAAACACTCAGAGAAACCAAATGTTACAAGGTTGGATGGTGGGTCCAGATGGGCTTGGTTTGGGGAATGGCTGAGAGTAGTAACTGCTTTGTTGTGACTTCACAAAGTAACAGTGGTTCTGACAGTTCGTTTTAAGGCTCAGTTTATGGATACAGGCTGTGTGCATTTCTCTGACTGAGCGCTTTGATACTTTCACAGTATTAATATAGAACCTAGACCTGCTTTATAATAAAAAAAAACATGGAAATCTCACTTTATACAATATTGTACCTTTAAAAGACACTTAAAACACTGAAAAATTGAAATGTTTACAATTTAAAACACATCCACAGGAATATGATGGATATAGCAAGCACCTTAATATGACCATATTATTTTGCAGTTCTATAGTTCACTAAAACTTGACCTCATTCCTCATAAATATTTCATCTACCTCCTGTAAGTGGAGTAATGACCATTAATTTTTTTTTGACCACATATTTTCCCACTTGGAGTAAATTATTGGTGATGGTAACCATCCTTTCAGCTCAGTGATCTTTCCAGGGTCAGAAACTTACAGATCAGGATAATGATCTTCATTTGGCAGGGTACAACACCGGACAGAGCTCCGATCTCCATGCCTAATTCACCTATTCCTGAGGGTTGAAATCTATTTGTGCTAAGTGGTCAATGCTCTGACAGTATGCCAATTTGGGCAAACCACTTCTCCCCATTTGGAAATTAAAGGCACAGTCATGCCAAGTACCAAAGGGTCAAGAGAGAGAAAGCAAAAGAGCACTTTGTTACTTTGTGAGTCACAACAGATGCCCAGAAGCAAGAAGCATGTATACACATTTGTAGGATTAGCAAGAAAAGCAGATGCTCTGTTACGACCCGGTACTATGAAAAACAGGAAGTGAGCAGGCAGAGGTGGGGAGAGGCTGAGAGGCTGTGACCTGCACACAGCATGGATGACATGATGTCTCTGCGGGGTGGACACTTTGCCTACCAGTGGTGTGCCAGGACACCTGAGGTTTGTTTACCCTTTTCTAAATGCTGATAATGATGGGGGAGCAGGAAAGAAGTGTGGCAGTTCTGGCACTGCACTTCATTTTGCCCTGCCAAGCATATTGCCTTCCCACAAGGTGCAGGCAGCTGTGGTCGGGGGCAGGGTGGGGGGGCTGCACTTAAAAGTATGAATAGTGGAAGGAAGCTCTGCAAGCGGCCGTCTTCATGAATGCCATTCTGACTGGCATTTGCTCCCACATGTGTCAAAGAAAGTTGGTGGAAAAGCCCATTTAAAAGAAGGTGCCACACAAATGTACATGCAGACAGGATGTTATTAAAATCGTCATTTTTAAAAACAAGTTATTCTACATTCACCTAGGTACAGCAAAGGCTTGACAGTAAAAAGGCTCCATCTTTGCAGATTGTACAGGAGTAAATGTTTTCCTATGTTAACACAGCCGTTAAGAGGCATAACAGCCACAACAGGACCAGGCATTCAAAGATGTCACAAGTGTTTGTCCATGGAGGAAGAAGCATCTATAAATACATCCTGCTTTTCTTCAGTGACAGCAGCGGAAAAGGAAGCACAGGTTAAAAGAGGTTACAGGCGAAACAACCTCAGCTGTGACAAGACATGCAAGAGAGAGAGACAGAGGCTACATCCACAGTACTGGACGATTTCCATCCAAACTAATGCACCTGAAAACACATACATACATGACCATTCATGTACACTGAGCATACATGAGCAGGTGTGAACAGGATTGTCGCTTCTCTCATTGAATAGTCACACAAAATACTACAAACAAGGAACAGCCATTGTGTTGTTAAAATTCTGCATGCTGCATGAATATTCATGTTCATGTTCACCGCTGGTAGAGGAGGCTGATAGGACCCAATCAGGGAGGGAGCAACCATGGGTGTTGTTTCCAAAGGTCTCTGTTTTTGCCTGTCCCATCATGGATAGCAGGTGAAAACGTAGCAAAAGAGATTTAAAACAAAAATGTAGTAGTGTGGATGTAGCCTGAATATGAGGCTTCTACCTGTCCCTTTTAAAAATTGCAAAATATTAAGTTACACTAATTTAAAATCCTCTCTTACCATTTATATATCCCTCAAATGACCTCTCTGTCTGTCAGACTTTGTGCTCACTATGTGTGTCCTCTGATAGCTTGACCCACTTAACATCAACAGACAACAAAGTAACCATGACAGTCATGTCAATACAAATCACAGTGAGCTTCAATAAAGCTCTGACGTGTTGATAGAAGTTGTCAGTGATCAGTTCAGAAAACGCCAAAGTGGCAGAAATTCAGCTCTCATGGACTAGTAGTTGTATTCATGTTTCCCATGGACTAGAGCACAAAGTCTTGATGGTACAGTAAGCGGATCCAGTGTTATCACTCATTTTACCATTAAATTACATTTTGGCTTGGCAGCTGTGCAGAAAGTGACCGCCCAGGCTCTCTCTGTTTCTCTGCATTTCTAACAATCATTTACTGAAACCAGAGAGCCTTGGCAGCACAACAAAACAGGAATAGCAGAACAATGAAACAGGTCCGAGGCACATCTCCTTATCAGAGCAGATCTTGGAATTCCCACTGAGGTGTGAATCATCTTTATTTTCCAGCTGCTTCAAATTAGGAAGCACCTCTTATCTCACTGTTGCAACTCTTGATCTGTTGCTTTGTGTTGACTGGAGAGCAATTTAGCTTTCAGTTAGGCTGAACTTGAGCCGTGCCTTCAACTTGGCGTAAGAGATTTTAAACTTGAAAGCCTCGTTCTCCCAGTGGGCTCCTGCTCGACAGGATGGCAAGATAAAGCAGTCATCACAGAGACCTCCCACTACAAACAAAGCATGAAGTAATGGGCCTTTCTAATGGGAACAGGCATGCTCAAACAAATACATCGGGGTAGCTCAGGTCAGCCAAGACTGCTTGGAGAGGGTAATGTCACTGGATGAAACTGATACTGCATCAGCTCTCTTCGTAGTAATGGCAGTAGAGATAATATCATGTTAAATTATTTGCATTTTAAAATCTTTTTGAAGAAATGTATTCTATACAATACACATTGTATCAGACTATACAGTATATAGCTATTTATATAGCATACCATGCTTCGTGATAATTAAAGCTGCAATGTACATTTTTTGTAAACAGTTATGTTGCACAGGTTCATCACCTCTCACATTGTCACAGTGTTTACACATGTCATTTCACACATTGTTATTATGAAAATATCACTTATAGCCACCTAAAGATCAACTTTAATCAGTCTGAGATATAATATTTTTTCAGCTTTATTGGTTGTTAACACACTAACTAGCATGTTAGTGTACATGTTAGCATGCTATGTTAGCATTAATCTCAATGTTCTCTGTAATTATGTAAGCATCCCTGATGGTTATAATATGGACCCGTCAATCCTCCAATGATTTTTGATCATTAGTTTGTGGCTGTGACCATAGAAATAAAGCTGAATGTAGCCTCTATGACGTCACCCAAAGGTTTCTGAAGAACAGTTTATTTCTGCTGTAAAGTTGGACATTTTAACATGTGAGTCTGTGGGGACTGACTCTCTTTTGGAGCCAGCCTCGAGTGCAATTTGAAGAACAGCAGTTTTTAGCACTTCCCATGTTGGCTTGGTTTGTCAGCCCCAGAGGTTGCTGCTTGGTTGTGACCTAAAGTAAAAGTGAACCATTATAATTTTGACCTGACACAGGGTGTCACCGTTTCATAGGATTTATCCTTTCGGGACTAATGACTGTCAGCAAAAAAAATAAAAAATACATTCCTTACATATATCATTTCACTTATGCCAACAGACTGCCTGAATGACCAGCTGCAATCACTAGATGACCAGTAGCCTGGCCAAGTTGCTCCCTACACTGAATGTGGGTGGTGTAGTCTGACATACACAGAAACTGACAGAATCTGTACTCTCTAAGATATGTCATGCCAAGACATGTCACCTACAGTTTTATCAACTGTGACACATCAACTCATAGACTGCATGTCACCAAAATATCTGTCCAAATATCTCTTATCAGTGTGAATATATAAAAAAACAGAAAACGGACCAGCTGACACTTGAACTTTGAAAGAGAGATATTGAGGGGACCTTGTGCCTCGTGGCGTGGAAGTAGGACACCCATCCAGTGACCCACTTTGCATGTATTATAGATTCCATTAAAATGTCAGTGCGCTCATGCTCAACTGAAATGTCTCCCCACCCACATCCTTAGACAGTGCAGCTGCCACACTATTCTCTCCTCCTCTTCTCATCCTCTTATCTCAGCTCTTCTCTTCTCTTTGTTTCTATTCCCCACACATATTATTATTATTATTATCACATATTCCTGCTGCAGTGTCTGACACACAAACATACCCACTGACATTCATACAAGCCCATATGCACACACACACAAACACACACACATTCACTCACACACACACACACACACACACACACACACACACACACACAGGTGCACTAGTCATCTGCAATAAGTATTAAGGGCAGTACGCTATGACATGATCACATCACTGTGCACCATAGTAATTATTGCCTATTCACTCTCATGTGCGTGCTCCACTTAACTTTCTCTGAGTCTTTCTGTTCAGAACTGTGTGTGTGTGTGTGTGTGCGTGTGTGTGCGTGTGTGTGTGTGTGTGTGTAGGAGGGAGGGCATGAAGTCATAAGTTCCTCAGAGAAAAAAGAAAACAAAAATAATAAATTGAATGCTATATCCTGTGTTAATATACTGTGTATGTAACAAATCCTGTATATGTAGCAAATAACATTAGGGAATAGGTTATGTGGCATCTAAGACTGCAGGCATAACCTCCACAAGAAGCTACTATGTGGCCTGAGAGGTTTTAGTGACTAAATAAAACTAAAACATTAAAGGTCCCTTGTTTTACACTGTTCCTTATTTGAAGTGTTGAAATCCATAAGATGATATATTTGTGGGTTTTAAGAATCAAAAAACATCTCAATGTAGTTTTAAATCTCCTCTCTCAGGATTCTCTTGGGACCTCCAGCAACAACAGGTCAGTTAGCCAATCAGAGGAGAGGCTCTGAGGCTCTCTTCTGATTGGCTGACTGTTTTGAGTTCTGAGTGATCAAATAAAAATATAGCAGATTTCAGGTAAACACACAGAAAAACCAAATCCTGCAAGGTTGGATGTTGGGTTCAGGTGGGCCGTGGTGAGGGCATGGCTGAGAGTGTTGCCTGCTTTCTTGTGTCATCACAAAGTTACAGAAGTCCTGACAGCTCGTTTTAAGGCTCAGTTTCTGAATACAGGCTGTGTACATTTCTCTGTAGACTGAGCACTTAGATACTTTCACGCTATCAACATAGCGTTATAACCTGCGTTATATTAAAAAAAGACATGGAAATTTATAACATTGCTGGTTTAATTATTTCCTAGTGTAGTAAGGGGTTGGCTTTTTTTTTTTTTTTTTTGAAATTCAGGATTAAAGTCAGAATGAAAAACAAGTTGTTCTTAATTATTCTTTTTAATTTCAGAGCCATTTTCTAAACATTCAAGCACAGTCATGCTATGACCATCTTTTCTTTTCACCTCTTTCTTTTTAGGCTCACTGCATACATGCATACATGCATTCTTACACGTGCGGAAGCACACACTCTCCCCACTAAGCCTGATGGAGAGATAAACAGCTCAGGGATGTATGGCTGTGTCCACCCTCCTAAACAGCTCTTTTGTCTCTTATGATAATATCTCCACCACAGGCAAAAGGAGAAAATTAGCTTTTAATGCAGCAGAGCAGCTATGATCTTAAACTACCTGCCTGAGCTGCTTCTCCTCTCAGCCAATCTAAACACACACAAAAAAAATCACAGCCTAAGTGCACTTTTGTCATGAAAGCACCCAGAACAAGACACTGTAATTAAATTAAGAACCACCCATTTTGAAATGGTTTGTGTTTGAGGATGGCATTTAACCAAGGACATGTTAATGTAAACCATTTAAGAGTCCTTTCCCTCTTCTCCTTTCTGTCTTTGGATTTCTTTTTCAGGTTGTATTGTAAACAGTGACCAAAATCTGTTGCTCACACAAGCCCGATGGCTGTTAAGGGTGATCCTTCTACACAAAAACATAGTCTTGCCCCCAACCCTTGCCCTTCACCATGTTCCTCATCCCCAGCCCCAACCATCTGCCTTGTCACATACTCTGCATAGCTCCCATGCTTTCAAGAAAGAGGCTCTCTCCCTAGATGTGCTGGGTATGTGCTAACGCTGAATAGATGGTTGGATGATTCGATGAACAGGTGGAAGTAGATGGCTGTAGTGATGGGGAGTTGCAGCCTAGCTCTCACAGCTGTTCACACAGGTCGTTTTAATCTAGTGGTGAACAGGCAGGATCAGGGCTGGGCACCACAGATCCTGCCTCAGCTGCCCTGGGTGGAAGGTGCCTGCCTTCCAGGGGGATTAACAGGGAGAGATGCACAGAGGGAAGAAGGGAGTGGGCTGGGGTGGGGGGATGGGGATTCAGTTCCACAGGGGAACCACTCATGCTACAGGGCCTCAGTGTGATCAGGCTCAGGTCATGATGATCAAGGTTTGATTCTCAGCCTCCCAATAGTTCATAGGTGATTTTCTGGGTTTTTCTCTAGCTGCTATGATTTCTTATTACAGAGCTTGCTCCTCAGCTCGAGGATTAAGATTCCCTAAAGGGGTCACAATTAAATTTTAGGGGTCGCAAGACAATTAATATAAGAGGAAAACAGATTTGCACATTTGGGCTACATAAAAGTTGTAAAAGTGATCTTTTCAGACTATAATGGGTTTTTTTTTTCTTTTAAATGACTGGACAATTTAACCTTCCCTGGAAGTTTGTTCAAGAAAATGTTTCAAATAAAATGAGAAACAAAGTAAAAAAGTCAGTCTTTGGTTGAGAACTGGACAAAACTAGAAGACGTATGCAACACATGATGAGGAGTACAGCAAGACAGAGGGCTCACAAGTCAGACAGACTGATAGGATCCCCAGCAGCTTACTGGACTGGACTCGACTGAGGCACAGACATACACACAGGTAACAAAGGACAAAAATCTAGAGTAAGAAGTTGGACAGAAAATTTTACACAAGGAAAATAATATTCAGGAAAAAAAGATGAACAGTGATAAAACATGACTGAAACAGTACATCACTATGAAAGAGATATTCAAGACCAAAACCATATAATTTAAAAGGCATTTATGCTGTTTTTTATTAGTAATGTCATTGATGTGGGTTGATGACAATTTATGACAATTTCATATATATATATATTAATATGAAGAGGCAGTGTCAGCATTTTTAATAAGATTCTAATGTTTGAGGCTTTTCTGTGCAGCTGGGGTTGACTGTCACTACTCTAGGTTTTTCCTCCAAACAGAGTGGTTTAGATTAGAGCAGAATAATTAATCGAAATATTATTCAAATTGCAGGAGCAGCAGATTTTTTAATAAAGGTAAAATGTGTCACAACATACAATAAATGAAACACTGTGGTGCAACAGAGACAGCCTACAAATCATATTCTCCAGATGCAAGGGAATATGATTGTTTAGTACAGAGCCCAACAAAAATCATCATCATCTTAATTTTTTTTTTTTTTTTAGTGAAAATGAAATGCAAAAGTGATCATTCCAACTGAAATCATGACTCATATCACAATCACAATGATTTTTTTATATATATATATCGTTCAGCCTTAGTTTAGACAAATTGGGAAAACCTTACAAAAGACATTTCCAAACCCATGAGGCATTGTTTGGTGTTGACAGATGGTCAAGCTAGAGTAGGCTTCATTTGAATGCTATATTAGAGACAATGAATTGTGGGTTTGCTCATGATGAGAGCAGTGATCCAGTGGGTTTCCCCACCTTATGCCCAATGTTTACTTACACTTGTAGCTGGTGTTGTATCTATATATAAAACATACATCCCGGGTAAGGATAATGGGGCCTCCCCTGCTAAAAATGTATTCACTCACATTGACCTGTTACATCATGTTACACACTGTACATACATTACAAATCACACACATATACACTACAAGGCGCTGAGGGGCTTGGGAGCACCAGGGGAACTTCTGCTCTGCAAACAAAAGAGATTCTTGAATTAGAGCTGTGAGCAGCAGTGACATGAAGGCACATCAACACTGACAAAAAAAACTGGCGCAGAGTGTGACCTGGCAGCTGTGAGGCAGTTTCCAATAACACATTATAGGCATGGCCCTAAAGTGACATAGGGCTCTGTGTGATGGCCCCAGGCATCAGATGGATTGATCCTGCTGGTGCAGATGGCAACAGAGAGATGCAGCCTGGCACACTGCTGGGACATTGTTAGTGTGGGGCTGTCATCATGATGTTACTGGTCAGTGTTGACGGTAACACTGCCACACCAGATGACCCTGGCTTCACATTTTTTCCCATAATTTGTCCAGCAGAACAGACAAACCATGTAATATAACTCAGTGAGATTCACACAGCAGAGTGATGCTAGAAAAAAAAGTGTGAAATAGAATTGTTTAATATCTAATGTGCACACAGCAGCTATTTCTGATGCAGTTGTTCATGTGCTACTTTTCGACAGCCAGCTTCAGGGACGATAATTAAAGTAATCTGCATTTACGTTGAGAAGCAGCAAAACATTTGATGGGTGGATGGTTATATGCTTGCTCTGCAAGACACCTAATTTGCATATTAATTTGTTGGGTATTTTGGTGTCTGCACTACTTATGATAGTAAACTATTAAAGTTATTTTAAATGACCAAAGATCCATATAATTATTAGTTTGACTTTGCTTTCAGGAAACGACTCACAAAGCTTTTGTATTTTATTTCATAAAACTCTAAATATTGTATATCTATGTTTGGATAAAATGGAAGCTGCACTAATTAGTTCTGCCTTTTTGTTTCTTATTAGTTTTATTTATTTTTGCAAACTTAAAAATATATATAGAAAATGACAAAGATAAATAATATAAATTGCAGGGAAAGGCAGAAAACCCAATGAGCTTATTTGAAGCCTCGAACTAACAGTATTAGAGAACACACAAAGTGACACAGGAAATTACATAACTACATAAAAGTGAGGGCAAACTAATAGCAACAAAATATGTATTTATAATAAAAACAACAGTAACAGCAATAATATCAAAATAAGACAAGAAAATGTGAGTAAGTGTGTGTGTGTGTGTGTGTGTGTGTGTGTGTGTGTGTGTGTGTTTGTAAGGGGGACACCTGTGTTGACTCCTGAACAATAGTACAACCCATTTCCATAAAAATTGGGAAACTGAGGAAAGGTAAATAAAAACAGAATCCAGTGATGTGCAAATCATGTAAACCCATATTTAATTAAAAATATAACAAAGACAACATATCAAATGTTGAAACTGAGAAATGTTATTGTTATATGAAAAATATATGCTCAATTTTAATTTGATGCCAGCAACTCAACAAACTCAATGCTAATTTCAAATAAATCCCTGGAGTAGAGACATTACCTGTGAACAGAGAAGCCTTTAGTCCCCACTGACTTACTGCAGCACGCGCAACTCAAACAGGTGTGCGGCCAAAAATGACTTGATTTGAAATGTAAATTTTACCTAAGTTCAAACCGAATGACTTCATCTACCTGGGTGGGAAAGAGTACAATCACAATTATCTGCAGCTATTTGGGCCTGCATTGTGTCTCCCTCCAAGTTGCAGGAGAAGTTGTCAGCCAGTAGGGCACAGCTTTACAGAAGAAATAGTTTATGCAACACAACATTGAACTATATCGATATAAATGAAATTGTGTCATCCTATATCTTATTTGAAAATATGTTGATATGCCTTAAAAAGTGGATAGACCAGCCTGCCATAGGCAGAGGCTAAACCCCCCCCAAAAGCTGAAGCTGTTTACAAAACAATTACTGATTAGTGCTGCTGTAAGGTCACATGTTCAACTTATATGATGTTATGGCTTTAAATCCAGTTTAATATGTCAGTCATATGACAGCCTCTAACAGTCTGACCTGTCTTTCTATACATCACTTCCAACACATGTTCCCTAAACTTGTACTTGAAATTCCCATTTCCGTCTCCCTGACCACGATGTTAAGATGTGGAAAGAATGAAGGACACTCACTCTCTTTTAAAATGCTCTTTCCCAAAAAAGAAGAGAGGGAAGAGCTCCACTCGTCAGTGATAAATATGTGTGTATGAATAAAATGATGTGCTCTTGCAAATTGGAGTGCTCACTCTCTCTTGTAGCTCCTGAAAATTGGGAAAAAAATTCAAATCCTACTGTAGTTCATTGTCTGTACTACTGATGACTGAAGAAACATAAGAAAAAAGAAAAATGAATAAAGAAATCCTCAGAGTAAAGTCTAGTGCTATCTCTGTTTCTCTGTTCAGCTCCTTGTATACAGCCTGTTCATGGTAGGAATGCTGCACCTTTATTATTCTTATTTATTATTATTATTTATTATTATTATTATACCTTTATACACCTATATTATTATTGTACCTTTTATAAAGGTACAAATGGGGAGGCATTGTTATTCCAGCAGTCAAACAGCAGTGGAGGTAATCACAGAGCCAGATCAATGTCTGTGTAAAAAGAAGCTGTCATGGTTAGACAGACACTGATGCTGTTGTGCGACATGTCCCACCTCTAAAGTCGCCTTAATGAGGGGTCTTTTCATAATGGCAGTATAGCAGGATCTATGTTTAAAATAGTCATCTGATGCTATGCCTAAGCCATTAAAAGCCACTTATCACATATTTAATACCTCCCTCCTCATTTGCTAAAGTCCCTTTTGCAGTATGAGGTTAAATCAAGTTATGCTGGTACCATGTGAGTCTGTCTGTATTTTGATAATCATTAAAGACGACAGTCTACAGTAACAAAGACTGAGACAAATTCTACTATATTCGTCTACTGAGGTAATTCCAGTACCATCTAACTTTTGTATACATATATTTGCTTTTATCTGCTCTGACTAGGTTCCACTCATGTTGGGGACCCGCGGGCCACATCGAACCCCAGCTCCCCCTCCTCCTCCCCGCACACCCCCAGCACCCTGGGCAGTGGGAGCTCTGATCCGGTCCTGAACGGAGGCCTCTGCTCTGCCGCTTACTGCAGCTCAGCAGGGGGTAGGTACACACAGATAGGGAGCTACTACCACAGAGGCAGAGAATCAATCACCCCACAGGGAACTGAATGGAAGTCATTACGGGATAGTGAGCAGATGTCATCCTGCAGTAGTTAGGAACAATGGCCAGCACTTCATGGTCCCACCGCTGCTGCAGCTGCAACAAGGAAAATGTGCGGCACGTGCCGTTATGTCACATAGCACTGTTATATAAATGGGCCTGATGCGGTGTGACTCTCCTTTGAGATTGCAGGAAATAAATCTGATACAAAACCTCCTACACACAGTGTTTTTTTTAGCCTGATAATCAGACTGAATTGCAATTTAGTTTCACTTCATTTATTCAGCTGGATGTTGTTTTCATGTTAGCTCATTTCTTCTTGGGTGGAGGGAGGTATTTAGCAGAGTTTCCACTAGTGTATTCCAAGCCCAGCAGCCTGCTGAGCCTAAATTGACCCACCACTGGAACAAGGCATCGGAGAATTTGGGGCAGCCTAGTTGGAAACCATAGCCTCCACATAAGACCAGCATTATCTGTTGGTTGAAACACTGTCAACTACCCCTACCCTGGGGTTGATGAAGCACCTCATCCTCTCTAACACTGTCAAAACAAGAACAGCCACAGTCAGAGTGGCCATTGGTCGTACTGGGACAAATCTTGGTGGGCCGCCCGGTTTTACCAGCCCCGTCAGTCTCTTTACCTGTCCTCTCAGTGCACCTGTCATTGAGAGCATACTGTGTGTACGCATGGGACTGGGCTCACTTCACTGACGTGGCTACCTCCTCCCCGATAGATAAGCTGCAGGGCCTAATAATTTTGCTGGCAGAAACCCTGTACTGTAGCATGCATGTACAAAAGAATGCACTGAAATGTCATGAAAATGACAGCAGTGGGATGGACCTGTAGCAAGTCACATACTGTAAGTGTACTGTAAGCTAAAATCCTGTCCTTTTTTTATTCTGTGTTGGTTTTTTTTTTTTTTTTTTTGATTTGCCAGATAGTTCACTAGTTCTTGTCTATAAAGTTCTAATTGGTCGATTGTTTTCTATACTTTTCATCATCATAGTCATAGTCATTTCAAATAAGCAAGCACAACATAACAGTAATTTTGAATTGGTTTATAAAACATAATGTTTCAATGTGTACTGTGAAAATTTCATTTGGCTACTTTTCTTTCATCATTTCTCCTTATTTAACATTTCATGTCTGTTTTGCCACAGGTACAACCCCAAACTCACCAGTCAGCCTCCCCAAGTCACCTACATTCCCATCAGGCCGTGGGCCTTGGTCCGATGAGTGCTCTATCTGTTACGAGAACATGGTGGACACGGTCATCTATGCCTGTGGGCACATGTGTCTGTGCTACACTTGCGGCATCAAACTTAAGAAGATGTCCAATGCCTGCTGTCCCATTTGCAGAAGACAGATCAAAGACATTATCAAGACCTACCGCAGCACATAAGGGGATGATGGCAAATGGATGGACGGCCTCCCGAAAACAGCAAAATCCCAGAGTCAGAAAGAAATGTCTAAGTTCAGTGAATATGAACTCTGGTACTTTGATTTGGTATTTTCATACAATTATTATTGGTTGGTTTACTCTCATGACCTTTACCAAAGCCAGAACCTCTTTGTCGGGAAGGTCTCTTTCACTTTAGAGTCATTGTCACAGCCTCCCTGCGGAGGCAGCACTTGAAGTGGCAGGGGGTTCCACTGAAAACTTCATTCCTACCAGAAGTATTTGCTCTCCCCTGGGAACTTGGAACACTTTGAAAGAGAAAGAAAAAACTGAACCACTTCCAAAATTCTCTCATATGTAAAGCCATGTTGCAAGAATTAGGGACAAACATTCATTTGCAGGAAAGCAAATGAGTCTTTCTGGGGCTGAATGTCTCAATAATAGCACTTTCAGAGGCTGACTGAAGCTCTGAAATATGCTGTCAAACTGATGGATATTTCTGACTTAACCAGTCAATAAAAAGCACAGCAAGTAATCAGCTCAGTATGGCACAACTTGTGTCTGTGTGTTACTGAGCACTGGAAACGAGAAGTCAGTTTGGCATTGTAATGACAAAGTGATGGATTTCTGTAATCGTCGTGGTGATTATCAGTGAGTGATGTGTTTAGAGATGCAAAGCGGTGCTGAGTATATTAAGTAGGATTGTAACACCTCTTGTACTCGTATAATCTAATGTACCTTTATGGTATTTCTATTGCAAACGTTAGTGGTTGCTATATTGTTGTGCTAGCTAGCTGCTTGCTCTGCAATGTGGTACGTTGCACTGAAATCAGAATTGTCCTCTCAGAAAAGCCCCGTTACCGACAGAAAGGACAAAGACATTCATCTGTTCAAACAATCGACAGACCTGTGTCCAGAAGTCTAAGCAGTTCAGAATTTTTGAAAGGAAACAGGAAGTGGGAAAAAAACTGTAATTTGGATTCTCCTCAGGGCCAACAATATTTTTTTTTAAGAAGTTGTGAATATTTTCCCAAACTCTACCTAAAACCATGCCTAACACACTGTGAGCACTCATCCCGAATTGACAGATCCTCAAAAATAACTCCCATAACAACACATGAAGTCAAAGTATTGTTGCCATGTTATCAGACGCCACTACAAATACAACACAGCCTCCTGCCTTAACACACAGAAGTTTCATTTGCTACGTGCAGATGCATCACACTCTGTGTTTTCTGTCGTTTTCCCAAACCCCTGACAAATTACCAAATAACGCTGTTGTGTGGCACAAACTGTCACGAAAACTTTCACTCAGAGGAGAAAAAGCACACAAATTTAAAACTATTTTTGTAATATAAATCCATTACATTTCCAATACTTAACTGTTAAAATATATTAAATCTTTGTGACAGGACTTTCACCAGCAGCGGAGATCCTTTACAGAAATCAATTTTGGGAAAGAGTTATAAAAAGCTCGTATTTTAAATATTTGTAGAATTCCTAATATTCCCTGATTCCAGTATGAAAGATCCTGATACATCCCCCACAAATTTCACCTGTAAATACTACAACTCAGCAGTAAGCCATAGCTTAGTACACCAATACCACTCGAGGCTGAGAGGCCGTTTTTTTTTTTTTTGTTTGTTTGTTTTTTAATGACATTGTACTTTATTTAGTCAATAATCAACAAATGGGGCTCAGACTTATGCTGCTATGGTATTTGCCAGCTGTTCTTTTTGGGTAAATGCTGGAAGTAATGTTTCACACATCCCTCCTCCGACATAACAGTTTGATTACGCTACTGCTTGAAGTGTTAATTCACATTTTGAATGTTAACTTATGTATTTAGAGAGATAAAGGATTTTTATCAGTGTGCTTGAAATGAACAAAAAAAAAAAAAAAAAAAGGTCTTTTTTTTCTTTAAGTTTGTTTGGATTGATAATCACGATTCTACAATTAGTTTTTTTCTTGTTTATCCAAAACCATGAGAATCTAAATTTATTCTTGTTTTCTAATAGAGAGAATATAGAGGGTTTCTTGTACCTTTCAGCAATAAGAGATATTGCAGTGCACAATCAAAACCTCTTTGCTTTGGGGTGCAAGATATAAACTCTTGGTTTTATTACAATCCCTGAATTTCAGGTGTTCATTTTTGTAATTTATCTTCTTGTGTGCAAGCCCATGTTAGGAAGCCCTACTACCCACTTCTGTATTTATAGTCCATATGATTATATAGTCTGAAAGCCATCATTGTATGGATATGATACTGTAAATGTCACTTTATAAAGCTACTGATTGTAATCTTGTAAATGTTTAGGCCAGCGCTGCTCTCTGAGATTCAATTGTGGCATGTTTTTATTTTGTGCAGACACTCCGACCAAATGGAAAAATAATAGATTTTTTTTTTAATACATTGTATAAATGTAATTCCCTTGTACAAAGCCCTGTATTTATTTTGGGCTTTTTTAACATTTACATCCATCAGTTTTTAGACAACATCAGTTTATATGAACTGTGATAAACACAATTCACAGTTCATACCATGCTAAGTAACCATTTGGCTTTGGATGAGGATTTTCATCTGTAAATTATTTTATGCACACCTTTTAATCAAGGCCGCTATGCCATTTTTAATTTCTTGTGATCTTGCGTTTGCATCCAGAAAACTCCACAGGCTCCTTGAATGTTGCTCATCCTGTAATGTATTATTTATTTGTCCATCACTGATGTGTGGACTAATGCCTCCAAACCTGCTTTTCTTGTATGTGTTTGCTTTTCTTCTTCATTGCCACTAAACTGTTGCAACTCCTCTGTGTCTGGCCAATCACACAGCAGCACATTTAGAGATTCTTTCTGGAGATCTTAGTACTTTCTGTCATGCATGAGTTGTCTGTTCATCCTGCGTGAACATTGGGACCAACAGTGCACAAGCAGCCGAATGGAATACTGTTAGTGTTCATCTAGACAAGAACCAGTTGCTAGAAATACAATACAGAGCTCAGTTTGGCCGTTGTTGTGACACAGAAGCTGAGCTATTTTGTAATCCTGTATTTTCTGTCTCTTTCATTTGAAACAAGTGATTGTTTGTGAGCTTTGTTCAGTGTGAGTCGGATGATTGTGGTTAATAAACTTTCCAGATGTGTTTGAGCAGAAATTGTTTACCTCATAACAGAAATAACATTTCCACATTACACATGGCTGAACAAAACTTTCTTTCAGGGAAAAAAGAATAAAAAACTAAAAACACATTTTCTCAAATATGAGACAACCACATTTGTAGGTTGTGCATCTTAAAGCTGCATTAACTTCTCAGCCAACAAGCTATTAACACAAACTGACAAACTTGGTAACCACCTGATATAGTTGTTATGGCTAACATGTTAGCAAACAGCTGATTACGGGTATTTCACATTATAAATGAATCAGGTGGATTTCCAAAATACTGAGTATTCAATGCAGTGTTAAAATAATTATTTAACTATTAATAATATTATCACTTTATGAATATGTTGTGGCAAATCAATAACATATGGGTTTTTCACTATGAGGGACACCTTTCACATTACACTTGATTACACAAAAGTGTGGGTCACTGCAGCATTAACTGAAAGTTTTGTTTTTAAATCCTAACATCACCAATACAGCTTCTGCAGTGACTCATTGTAAATGGCCAATGACACAAGTGGTCATTAGCTGCTCTTGCACTTAACACAATTCAAGCTGGAAAAACACCTTCTTAAATCATCAACTGAAAGCTTCAGTCACTGTGAAAGAAAAACAGGTAGTTGTGCCTCGATCATACCTCAAATGTGCTGACGACCTGGAAGGCAGCAACTTTGTCAAACTGTGGTCTTCTGCAAGGATGCTAGACATGGTAAAGCTGCAGTGCCAAATCCAGAGATATCCTTTTTAGGTTCTTGCAGGAATCTGGATCATATTTGGAGATTTTTTGATATGACATCTTACAATGCTGTGATTGTAGTATGTCCAGTCCAGATTTCATCATGGGTCATAGCTTGAAATATCTGAGCAACTACATGTCCAGATTCTGGGGCATTTTGTGCAGTGGAATTTTTTCTTCTTTTTTAGATCAGGGGGATTTTGAATAGGGAAGTAAGCGGTTGTGATATTTTGTCAGTTTTTTTTTAGAATCCAATTTTATCATAGTCTTAATCAGCAGGTGAAATTTGTGTAGTTGTCATGGAGCTGCAGATGTTCAGGTTATTCTAAGCACTCGTTCTCGTTCTTGTTTCCAAGGTCAAAAATGAACTGTCAGGCAAAAGCATTTGCTTTTACAAATGTAGTATTTATTATGGGACTCTTGGGTTGCAGTAGTGTACAGAGATCGCTATCTGTCTGGTCACTATATATAATATTGTCTAGTTGTGTGCTGTTAACTGTACCAAATTTGTTTTGAACTGTTGCAGCATTGCTTCCTCTTCATATTAAGTTCTATGTGTTTTCCTCTTTCCTAAAAGGGGTGTTTATAGTGTTTGTTTACACTTGACCCTTGACATTCAGACCTGAAACTGCAAGGGTTATGGGGTAACCATAACACAGATGTAGCCAGCCGTGCCCTTTGAGGTGTGGATGAAACACAATGCTAAGTCATCTGGGGGCCCTGGCCCCTCTCTTACATCATGTGCCACGGCCTCAGCCTCAGCCACAGCTGCTGGGGGGCTTCATAGTGACAGGTAGGACATCAGTGGAAATACTTGCACCCGATATAAAAACCAAAGTTGTAAATGTGCTCCTACTAAAAGGACTGCACTATATATTCATGAGGCACCTCATCCAGATGTCTCTTCAATAGCAGATGGTAGCCATCTGTCTATCTGTGTCTGCAATCGACTGATTTACAACATCTCCAGATAAAAGAACTGAACAAGGGATATGAATAAGATGAGTAATAATCTCATAAAAAGAATAATCCAGATGAGTGTATATAATACTTATCACTGTTCAACCATGCAGTCATAACTGCGTGAGAGATCATCATCCTTCAGCTCTAAAATCCAATATTATTAGTTATGCTGTATAAAATAAGTAAAAGGGCCGATCATAATAGAATTTCATTTCAAGACTCAGTGTCATATTGAGTTTGTAATGTGCAGGTCTATTCATATGAAAATGTCTCTGCTCGCTGTCGGCCACGTAACCACTGATGCTGTCTGGAAGAGGGCTGCAGGCTGGTTCAAGACAGCCATCTAGTGGAGATGTTCTGTTATACACTGTTGTACACAACGTCCATGTATAGCCTGTGAAGGGTTTCATTCTATGCATTATCTGACACAATACAAAAACAAACAAAAGAAAAAATGTGACAAGGCTTTGATTTTTATTAATTTCCAAGACATTTCTGTCTATGTAATTTGGTGCAAATTATTAATAATGAGGACAGTGTTCAACTGGTACATTTCCGATTAATTAATTCCAGAATGAAGTTACCAATTAAAAATGTTTACTCAGGTTTAAAAGGAGTGGTGCTTAAAATGTAATTACTTTTTCATTAAAAATTAGCATCAAATCACATTGGTTTTTTGGGAAACTTTGTAGAAAATTAAAATAAATTGTTGCTACTTTCTAACTTTTTGGGGCTTTCAACCACATCTTATAGTCTTTCCGTGCACTCAGTTATTATCTCATCACAGATTCAATGAAATCAATAATAATTTCCTACAGTATATGACAACCTGTCATGTGATGAGTGATCTTATGATAACATCTGCTAAGAAAGACTGGAAGAAGCAGTTCAAAACTGAGTAATTGGAGTAAGTGACCTTGAGTCAAGCCTTTTTTCCTTCTTTTCTTCTTTTTCTTTGATTGAGCTTGCATGTTGTAATTATAATTTCCTGACTTTAAATGTTCAGTATTTACAATTTCCAACTGATTAAGGATGCACTAATCCATATTTTTATATCAACAATGGGTAAAACGGCTGTGCCAAATAAAAGGTGCTGCTTAATGTGACAAACCCAAAGTGAAATATCACACACCTCAATAGTTCCCTCTAACTCTATGAAGCATTTTGCCCTGTTTTAGCTCAATGTTTTGCACTGTTTTGCCTCTGTCACACCATCTCATCAACCTCATTTCCAGCAAAACTCTAAAAACCCACTGTGCTCCACCTGCCCAGCACCAAAAAACAGCCACACTTACAAACTGGAGCATTTAATAGCTAAATAGCTAACTTTTTATAAAAGTTTTTTTCTTATTTCCATATTTCAGATTGCTCGCACAGAAAAGCATGAAAGATAGCTTGACCTGCTGAAACCTCCTGAAAAGCTGTATTCTCCTTTGAGAGGTGAAGATTTGTGGTGCTTCTTTAGTACAGAGGTGTAAGCACATATTTCACACAACTTCAGACAAGAGTGATAAATCTCTCCACACACGTTTGGATACAGGAGAGCAAAAATTCTTGTCTCTCCTCTTTACTGGGGAACTGGGGCTCCGAGAGCTCGTTCGTCTTCATTCATCGCTCTCAAGCTCCTCACACTTTTCTCCCATAACTCATGCCTTGCTATATATAACCTGCTGCATTGTTCTGCTCCTCCACATCTAAACTCACTTTATCTGGCCCGCACAATAAGGCAGATAAAGATAAATGTCTCAATCTGTAATATTACTGTCACATATTATCTAGATATATCACGAGCAAAAAGGGGGCGTTTGTTGCTTTTTATCTGCAGTAGCACATGTGACTCGATGTGGGAGACAAATGCAAAAGGAGCCAGTATAAAACAACAAAGATAATACATTTAATATTGTTTCTCTTTTGGGCAATGGGAGATACAATGTAAACATGTACAAGATACAAAAAAAGGAACAAGACTTGTCAAAATAAAACGGTAGATAAGAAAATGCCCTGTTTTCAAAAGGAATGCACATGTGCAGAATGTCTCCAATCAGAAAGAAATTTAGACTCTATTTGCTTTCATTTTACCTTGTGCTAGTGCACTAGTTTATAGTATGATGGTGCTCTGAGCAGATTAGTGTGTGGCCTTGTCACCATGTCTGTGGCCAGATGAGTCATCGCTGGGTGATTCACTGGCATTTACAGTTGTATTAAGCCTCCTTAGCCTTCTCATGGCATATCCTTTGAAAACAAGGAGTTTGCAGGAGTAAAACACAATTTGCAGAACAACAATGGTAGTAAGAAACAGAAAGAAACAAGAAAATAAAAGAATAGCACCTCCTTTGGTCCAACTCAAGGCCTGTAGTTGTTACTGTGTTTGTTAGTGTTGCTGACGTGCTGGTAACAGACTGTTTTTCTCAGAACTTACAGATCAAGAGCATGATGGCATCTGGCTTCCAAGTTTTTTAATTTGGCACACTGCTTTCTACAGCAGGATGGTGACAAATTCTACTCTATGAATGTAACATTGAGGCTAAAAACAGTCTCCACCTTCCCATGAATCTACCTCAGCTGTCACTCAGCATCAATCACTTCTGACAGCTCGCCCCTACCGCAAAAAATATGGCTGAGCTCCGACTGGCACCAGAGGCTCCCATGCAGGAGTGTTCCTGATTAGGGAGCTGTTAGCACTGGAATATCGTCTGACTGGCTGAGGTTAATTAAGACACACTGTTGTGCTAATTAGAAACGGGGATTCAAACAGAGACAAAGAAAAGTACCACAGAGACACAGCGGCGTGTCTTGTTCCTCGACACAGCCTCCTCTCTGGAGCTTGGAGACAGCTCCTGCTGATGCCTGCTGGCGCGTCAAACAACTGCAATTCTGTGAGGAAGTTTTCAGAGTGACATAAATAATCAGCATTTCCTTATACACAGGCCCGGGATTTTTTTTTTACCCCATCTCTTTGAGGAAAGCCCTGCAGCTTTACTTCTTCTTTTCTTTCTTCTCTTGCACGCAAACAAAAACTAGATAATTAAAAAACCTACAAAATCATCCCCCTAAATACCTCCCACTAGCTCCCACACACATACTAAAACGTTCCTATCAAACCTACCCCTCCCTCTATCAAACAACTGCTTTTATTAACTCAGCAATCACTTCATTCTAGAGCTGGGTACTGTTGCCTGTTCTCTATGTCTATCCATTATGATTTAAACCTTGTTTCATAAGATGTGAATAAACTCCTAAAATCCTTTGGTGAACTTTTACAACGTTCAATTATTTTATCAACAAAAACACAAAGCAATATGGCAAAGAAAAAAAAAAAAAGCCACAAAGAATCCACCATTTCTTTTTGTCTCACTGCAAAAAACTTTTTCCAACACCCAGCTCAACTCTCACATCCTCAGGGCTGAATAAGATCTGAAGACACTGCAGTAAAAGAACCTAGAATCAGACATAGGATCAGTTCTAAAGTTTTTCTATGGACGGACAGCGAGGCCAAGAGAGGCTGATGTAGTGTGAACTCATTTGTTTCTCATTGACTTGCAGTTTCTTGTGAAGCAGCTTCAAAAACTTCAAGTGCTGCAATTAAGACATTGTTTGGAGAAATGAGGTTTCACAGCTGCGGTTTAGAGGCTAAGAGCTCATTAGGCGTAGGGTTTTTTTTTTTTTACAAAGGTCGGTAAAGAAGTTAGAAAAAGAAGTGATAAAATGGGCTCCCTGTTGGAAGGAATTAATTTTTCAGGTTTCATATTGGAAGCATTGCCCACTAGTCTTTCATCTCCCTCCTATAAATGCAGAGCTCCTCTCACCTCGCTCTCGCCTCGTCTCCTAGAATCTACTGTTTGATCCATCTTCTGTCTCCCTGCATTCCTACTCTTGCAAATCTCCTCCACGGCCTCCTCCTAAGCACACCTGCAAACAATCCATCTCCTCATGCAAAAACACACAAACACACCCCCCCCCCCCAAAAAAAAACCCCTCCTAGGTACCTCAGTCACTTCACCTGGAATAGACTGCTGGGCTGTGTCGAGGAAGGTGAGAGATGGATATATGTGGTGAGGGCAGAGAGAAAGACCTCAGGAGAAGAAAGGAAGAGTAGCCAGGAGGAAAATGCTATGGCAGCAGCTAGTGTTTGGGAGTACAGAGCTTAAGGTGCTTCACGCCTGAGAGGCACTGTCCATTTGTTAAAATAAAAGAGAGCGAGGAAAAACACAGCGTGTCAGCGTAGCGGAGCTGTCTCACCCGGCTGACCTCCAGGAATATATCGGGAAACTCATATATTTCCTCTGGCATGAACGATTCCTCATCATCATGAGTGTATGTTGGCATGTGCAAAAATATTACCTCTGCCAATTCCATTTCCATTCTGCTGTGTGGATGCACGCAGGTTTAAGAACAGTGTAGCTGAGACAGACTGAGCTGGTAGGCCATGACTGAAATGGGAGATATATTATCATAAATAATATATGATTTGGGGAAATATGTTTATTCATTTTCTTGTCAAGAGTTACTTGAGAAGATTGATAGCACACACACATCTGTATGGTAAATACGAAGCTACACCCAGGAGATTTTTATCTTAGTTTAGCATAAACTTTATGCTGATCTAAGATAACAGCCTTTATGTCTTTATGCCATAAAGACTGAGAACAAGGGAAAAGAGCAAGCCAGGCACTGTCCAAAGTGTAAGAGAATCAGCTTCATCTGTAAAAAAAAAAAAAAAAAAAAAAAAAAAAAGGAAGGATTTTACAGGGAGTGACCTGCAGATTATTTCTTGACCTTGTGCAATTCTCTGTAAAGCCACAACATGTTGTTAATAAGTGCGCTTTAAAGATGTGTTGGTAGGCATTTTTTTTTTAAATTCTTGACAGCACCAGGCTAGCTGTTTACCACGCTTCCAGTCTAAGTCTTAATGCTAAGATAAGCTACCTGTCTCTGTGCTTTAGCTCCATATTTAAAGATCAGACATGTTTTATAACATAACAAAATTCTTTGACTAATACTTTTGTTTCTCGACAAAAAGGTTCAATTTACTAGTTTAAAATTCTTAAAATGACATCTACTCCACCTCCCTCACTACATATTCAGAAATATAAACATGTAAATGTTTAACTCTCAGCAAGAAATCAAATAAAGTCATTTCCCAAAATACTGAACTACTCTTTTAAAGTGGATATTAACTACAAACTATCCAGACAAGCTCCATAAAAAGACTGTGTATTGGCCTGTACACACAGGAACTCTTTAGCACAATGACGTATTCATCTGTAGCACATCGATAAGGCCTGCAGGGGCTTAGCAAAGAGAAAAATAAAGGTTTTGTCTATTTTTGGCGTACATCCTGGAAGTTGATGGATTGAACTTAAATGGCCTGAAGAAGTGTTCGTCTCCCGGGTCTCTTGTTTACCACTGAGACTCTCTCGTCGGTTCCAAATGTCACCTTTGCCGTGGTGATTGGTGAGGAAAAAGTCTGACTTGGTTTGACAAGGGTGGGGTAAATGTCAAGAGAGGCATCCACGTAGGTAGAGAGTGGGCACACTCCGCAGGGAAAAACAAAACAAAAGAAAAAATATGAAGAGGAGAACTATGACACAAAAAGAAGAAACTATCAAAATTCCATTCAGGCACGAACGTGACAGCTCAGAGCAGGAACGCTGTGGCCTCTGATGATGGGCCCATGACTCTCTATCTGTGAAAAAGACCCCAGATGGATGTAATGTCAATACAGAATGGGTCAGTAGGTTTCTGCCGTGCCATTCACAAGTCACTGTCCACTGCTGATCTGAGGCAGGAGGAGCAGAGATTTTCATGGTAGTTATTATAAAAGTCTATCGCGTCAGGAGATAATGAGGTGTCACATACGACGCTTTGGTCCAATGAGTTTTCTGATGCTTTTAGAGCTTTACACATCTGCTCTTTTGGACAGACTTAAATATGACTTTAAATGATGGTGAAAGCTCATGATTGGCAGTTTGACAGGGGATATCTACTCCCAACAGATGTTATGGCATTGTTTGTGTTTTTCTAGACCTGTGATATTTTTCACCTTGTTGAAATATTATGCACTTTTTTTTTTTTTTTTTATCTATTGCACATTTCCTCGCAGGTACATTTCAGAATTTGACAAAATGGGGCCGAAAGAGGAATTAAGAAACAAAGGTACAAGCATGAATAAAGACAGATGCTACATAGCTAAATATATGTTCAACACAAAACGATTCCCTTGCAAGTAAATTCAACTCGATCAAACAAAGCGATATGCAATAATAATATGTGCTGGAGCAAAATGTTAAAAGTGATTCAACACATTTACATAATGCCTTCGTCTACATGGGAAGGGGTCTTTTTGCCTCACAGCAAATATCAACGGCCTAATTCTTTATTTTATTTTATTTATTTTAATATTTATGGGTCCTAAATTTTCATATATTAAAATGAATGCAAATACCTCACATTCTTTACTAAATGATATTATTTTCTCATTTTTCTTCACTGCTGAGTCTGCATTTTGCATTAGTGAGACTGATGTCCAATTTTTTTAACAAAAATAATCTGTATAAAACTATACAGTACTACTTTGAAGGGGTGATAAGGTGATTGTCATACTGTGATAAGATAGAAAACTATTCATAATAAATATACTTGAAATCAGGCATTATGTAAAGCACAATAAAGATGAAGGAAGTGCCCATGATTTGCTAAAGTTGCAGCACACAGCATAAAGAAAAAAGGGAACTTTTCAAATTTAAAAAAAAAATAAATTATTGCCCAATACAAAAGATGTGCTACAAAAATATTTCTAGCTGCACTGAGATTTAAAAAAAAAAAAAGAGAGAGAAATTTCTGTACAGTTTTTGGGGATACTCACTGACCAGCAGTGCATTTCTTATTGCACTGAGGTAGGATGGCCAATAAGACCATGCTGTAGTACCTTTGACCTCCCACAAGAAGTCACTATTTCTCCAATTCTACTCAAAGAGACTTTGGCATGCTCACTGTCATGGAGAAAACTCATTAAAGAGTTCAACCTCTCACTTGATGTAAGGGAAATAAGAATAGAGATATTAAATAATTACAAAAAAAACTTATTCAATAAATAATATGCTGAGTATTTACTGCATCTTTACATTAATGCACCATAAAAACAATTTTAAAGTGCACTAATTCACAAAACAGAACCACTTCATTCCTCATTATTGTCACCGTGTGATCACATACAACAAATTAACAAACGAAAAAAACAAATATGATTTCGCTAAAATAGATAACTGCAATCTAGCAGGTACTGCACTTTGTTTAATAATATGATAACTGTCCAGCAGAAACATAATCAAAAGTTAGTGTTCAGCCTCATAATGACAGCTTACACTGTTCATTAGAAAATGTATTTCAGCAGTCTTGAACATCAGCCATTTGAATATCTAAAGTTGAATTTTAGCTCAGAATTTCAAACTCTCAGACTTAACTCCTGCATTGGGGGAGAATTGTTTCTAACTTGATATTTTCAGTTGGCAGCTAAGTTTTATTTATATACTATAATATGTGATATGAAACCTAACAAATTTATAAAACATGAAAAAATACCGAAACTTTGAAACAAGATAATAAACAATGTTGTTGTCAAGACCAATACTGCACAGCAATATCTAATATGATAATTTACTTGTTTACTTCTTATTTCACTGGATCAATACTGATAGGAATACTAATCAATAGTGATTTTTACAGCTCAGAAACCTTGTTTTAGGCAATTTGATTAATACATTGTATTATCTGTACCATAAATAAATAGTAAAATAAAAAAGAAACAGCCAATGAAATGATATTTCTCTTTGGTTTGATCACATTTTGGGCTAAATGCTTTGCAAATATGTCCCTGGGATTCAATTATTTCACCGCATTTCCAGTACTTATTTAACTCCACAACAGCTGTATCATTATATGAATACAAAACAAAATATATACAAAATCAATTGTTCCTGGAGCTAAAAACTCTACAGTAAACCTAAATCATTGTAAACTAATTGTTTTCATCTTGTGAGGATATTAGCTACCCAGACATGAGGTGGTTTTGTTCTGGAGAGTACTCAAGTTACAAGTTGTTCCTTTGATTTTGCAGGAAACTGTTATTTATATATACTGTTATTTTCAAGTTTCACAGGTTTTTATACATTTGTTGTCCCAGATAGTAATATCTGAGATTAAAAATTTGAATATTAACTTATTTTGTGGGGCTTGAAGACCTATGACAAAACTATGCCAATCTATCAAACTGGAGCACCTACTACCTGTGTCAGGATAGTACACAACAAGAGGCAGGACCTTTGACACTTTGATTTCTAGGCTGTTGGTGGAAAACAGATGTCACAAGAAAGCAGAAATAATTCTCTAAGGAAAACTTGCATAAACACAAGACATTATCACATGAACAATGAAACTAAGTAAAAATACTGATAATGAGACTTAAATGTTTAGTTTGCTTGTTGACTTGTGGCTTAAAATGAATAGATTCTCTGGTGAACTGAGTTCCTTAAATCTCAATTTTTCTTTTTTTTAATCTGTGTATTGAACCAATTAGAGCACTCTAGACTGAAACTCTGCACTTTGTTTGCACAATACAGTGTAGCTCTTAATTGGTCATGGTGGTGTTCATAGGTCTATGGCACTCTTAAGAGATTTGGTTGATTTAATGTTTTGCCATACACCATTTAGGACCTCCATTTAGGTGATCAAGTACAAAAGGCACTTATTGGCCATCAATGTAAGTGATGGGCAGGAACAAGCATAGCCATTACCCTGCTCAACTTCTGTATTACATGATGCAAACCTCTTTAAGAGATTATCACTCCCATTTATAACAATTCATATCTCAAAGACACACCTCCTCAAATTTCCTCACTCAAGGGTGACCAATCCTATATTTCTGTCTCTCATTCCCAGCCAAAATATTTAAAATCTTTATACTCCTCTTCATATACATTTTAGTAAACCAGCACTAAAGTGTCCTTCCTTATCAGATTAAAACATCTTTCTTTTTACACACAGTCTTTTCATAAATGTACATTTTCAAGGACATATTGCTTACAGGAGATTGCGGCTAACATTCTTGAGGAGCGATGTCACCCACATCCTTTGAGACATCAAAAGAGGGAGGTGGGATGAAGGGTACGGGAATGATGTGGGGTTGGTTCTACTTTTTCCGTTCTAGATAGTTGGAGGGGACCCAGCCCTTGCGGGGAAGCAGGCTGTCCTGCACCTGGCAGTACCACCATCCATTTGGGTTTCTCTCCAATACCTCCAGACAGGTGCCCTCAGTGAAACCCATAGTCTCCTCGTCACCGCGATAGTCAGCGATGGACACGTACACATCTCTGCCAAGGTTACTGTGGATCAGGTGGCTCTTCTCTATGGGCTTAGGCCGAACTGTGGACACAGGGATGCCATTGCGTTGGTTAACTCTGCTAAGGGTCTCTTGGACGTTGCTTGTGCTGAATGCGCTCCCTGAGGACCCAAGGCTGGAGCGTTCAGCAGGCCTTGTCTGACTTTCAACAACTACATGTGGCCGCACAGTGCTGAAGGAGGCATTTCGGCGGACACCAAGAGTGGCAGAGCCAGAACTGTAGTGATCACTTCTACCAAGTGAGTCATTTCGCCTTAGAGACCCTGTCATGTAGTGCGCATCCTTGGCTGGTTGTGTTGTGGTCACAAATACAGACTGAGGCCTCACTGCCACTTGGCGTACCCCATTCCTCATCCGTACACCTCCGTTAACCATCCCAGATGGCTTTGAAAAACCACCAGGAGGCTTGGAAGGAATCGGTGGGGTGTTCCTTCTCAGGCCTTGATGCTGCTGGGTCAGACCCTGAATATTGATATTATTGAGGGCCAAAACATGCTGCTCATTTTTCTCCAGGCTGTTGGACTTACTCCCACCGCTCCCATGTCCATCTGAGTCTAACCCACCAGCTTCACCCACTTGTCTGACAGGTTCCAGGTAGTACGAAGGAGCCCAGCCCTCCTCTGAGCCCCAACGAACGTACCACCAACCACTCCCTTGCTTCTCCAGAACCTCAACCTCCACTCCAGCTGGGAAGCTGAGCTCAGAGTCCTGGACCTTCTTGTAGGCATCCAAGGAACGGTAGAGACTGGGGCCTTCCACGTCTGAGTCACCACGGCTCCCTTTAGAGTAAACAGAGGAGAGATCTGAGGTGCTGCGTGAACACATTGAGTCCTCTGAAGAGATAACAGAAGCCGTTTCAGAGTCGTCCCCACGAGAAGGTTTGATGCCATGTCGAAACTGACTTGTAGGTCTCAGCTGCCTTCTCAAAGAACTGATGTCCATCCTCTCAGGACTCTGGGGCTCTGATTTGGTCAGGAGTGGTTTGGGTCTCACAGAAGGCTTGGGCCTGGTGGATGGGCTTTGACCTATTCTCTGCTCCACATCCCGGGTGAAAGCAGGGCCTTTCTTGGGGCCTCTGCTCAATTCATCTGATGAAGACAGGGGGCTGTTGTCCTGGGATCTGAGGCTGATATCTATGTGTCTGCCCAGGGTCTGACTTCTCCGATTCATCTCTGGTGTCATGGTCTTCATGGGCCTACTGGCTAAAGGTGAGGATCCAGAGGGTTTTCGTGGGACTGTGGAGGAGTGGTAACTCTTTGGGGAGTTGGGCTCACTGGAACCTTTGGCTGAAGTTCCTTCAATGCCACTGCTTTGCCTAAAGCCATCGTTCTCGTAAATACACTCTTCTTTTGTAACCTCCTCTACAGACCTGAAGGAGGCTCTTCGATGAGTGAATACAGGAGATGCTTTACAGACAGGAGGGGAGGCCTTGCAGGAAGGAGGGGAACTGCGGTACTTGTCACTGACCACACTGCTGATTTTCACATCCAGGGAGTGGTCATCCTTCAAAGAATCTGTGTCAGACTCGCCTTCGCACCCAACTGCAGGAATATCATATTCAGGTTCCTCATAGACAGGCCTTTTAGGTGGCTCTGAAGCTTTGGAAGCAGAGTTAGTAGGAGGGGGAGCCTCCTCAGAGTCTTGTTTTTTGACAGGTGGAGCTGGCGGCGGGACTTTGGGCCTGGTCAGGGTGCTGGTTCGACGGCTGAGGTTGGGTTTCTTGCGTTTGTCGATGTAGGAGCAGGGGGCCCATCCCTCCATCTCTCCAATCTGCACGTACCACCAGCCTCCAGGGTTCTTTTCTATCACCTGCACAGTGAGGGAAACATTCTTCAACATTTGTCAAACTTGCTAAACAATGGGTTTTGACAAGGATAAGTGCAAGGGCAAAGGTTACCATTATAGGCTCGAGAATCAAATGATCAAAGAAATGGTGAACACTAACCCTGATTTACAGCACTATATAACAAAAAAATTATTTTATTACATTATAGTCTTCTTTCACAAACACATTGTCAACTCCACGTGGCTTAAAAAAAAACAATGAAGGAATCTATGTTGTTATGTTCACCTGAGTCTCTGCTGAGTGAATTCTGTCTACATCATCATGTTGAAACACAAATCTCAAGGTCGTATCTCTATTGCCTCAGCTTTCCTGTCTATCTGGGGAGCACTCAGTAGACATACATATTCAATGAGCCCTGGCTGTCTCATCTAAGTGACAACGATGTAGATCTGGCCTCTTACATCAGCCTTTTGTCCTCCACGGAAACTGATGCCATCAGAGATTGAGGACTGGAAATCTGCTATAGTGTAATACTCTGCTTCCACAGCAGGGGGCTCTGGTGGTTTAGGTAACTGGAATCCCTAAACAGAAAGGGAGGTGAGATATGAACAGCTGACATCACATCATCATTATATTGTCTTATATTGTCTTATATCTCAGTACGACTTCATAATGAGTCTAAGTTAAGACTTAATAAGGAGGAATCGTCAATTATTTCAAGATATGAGTTATGACTAAACATGATAATAATATCATAGTATGTACAATAAGTATACACAGTATATACACAGTATTAGAATCAGATGACCAAAGACAAGCTGAAATTGTACTTGTGTTGTTACTGTCCTTTAATCTTTTCTATGCTAACTCTTTGTTTTTTTTTTATTATTTCTGTTAAATATAAAGTAATATCAAAGAATGCCCTCAGGTATTTTTAGAAGAAGAAGCTTATTAAATGTCTTACCAAGTTGGTGTCTCTCCTTGGGGGAGGTTTTTGTCTCAGATTTGGAGACCCTGATTAAACAAAACGAAAGCTTATGAAAATGTTACTGCAATGTGTTCATCCTTCACAAGGTAAAACCAACGCTAGGAAACACAAACAGGTCATACATTCTTGGTATGTGAGTGAAAGGGAAATCCCCACACCAAACTTAAAATCCCATGTTAAACAGCCTCACAGGTTAGTGTATATGTTATTACATCACCACAATCACTACCATTAGATACACCATCCATGTAGCTTACCTACAGCATTGAGGCCTACACAAATGGGAAATGAGATCTCTTAATGTCACATAAAAATCCTCCTACCCCTAGCTACAGTGCATTTACTGCTTTTTTCACCAGTACAAAAAGCTCAATTGTGTCCAAATACTCACCAATTTCCACTCTATGCGGTGCCACTCTCGCAACAGCTGGGGACCCGGGCTCGCCTCTCCCTTTATTCTCATTTAGAGCTGCACTTGCTGCTATTCCTAGACATGGACTGTTGGTGTCACGGCCTGCACTCAGCCTCCTGCCTGTCTCAGCGTTGATTTCAGAGCTATAGGGCATTGGCAGACTGATCTCGCTCTTGGAGATGTGGCGCTCTGGTGTTGTGCTACCCTCTCCGTCTGTCTGAATGTCCTTCTCGCTGACTGACTTCTTTTGCAGTAGGTTGCTGATTTCCATGATGTTGCCGATGATCTCCACAGGGCCTGTCAGGGTCTTCTTGCGGGGGGAGAAATCCTCTTTCACCTTTTTCAAGTATGAGGCAGGGGCCCATCCCTCTTTTCCTAAGTATCTGGAACACATAAAAAAGATTACTATTGTAGTTTGCTGAATTCTTCCCTGTTTTAGACTATTAACAGAGGCATTGTACACATAGTCAGTTTACTTCTCCTGAACATGCCATTGGGGCTATTTTAGGCTGTAGCTTTAGAAAACCTAAATTATAATCTGGCATGAGCATTTAAAAACCCAGTCAAAACCAAACAAAGCTGTTGGTTGCATTATGGGAAATCTCAGCCTTTGTTGCATGATTTTGACCATTCAGATTTCTAATTTGTCTTTTTTTTTGTACCCAGCACACTGAATTTGGTAGAGCCATAATCTATACTTAGAACAAACAAACAACAGAAAATTGCTCATTCTCCTGCATCAGAGTGTGTAATAAAATACACCAAGTAAGATCCTGTGTATTGAAAAAAACGCCACTATTCAAATTCTAGTGAAGTAGAGATAGCCAGAGGCAAGTAAACACACTGCATAATATATGCAAAGAGACACTGCCTCCCCACATTTCAACATTCATTGTTATGCTAAATGAGTCATTTTAGAGTGCTTTGTGAAACAATAAGTAATGTTCCAAATGCAACTCTGAGTCATTTGCCTCTAGGTGATCCATTTTCTGCTCAAAAGAGATGTGATCACTCCAGGATCAGTTGGAGAACTGTGACCACAAGGAGTCCCCATAACTAAAAATGCCCCATGCTTGGACTTTGCTGTTCAAAAGAAATCCACAGAGAGCAACATGACTCAGAAGTACATCTGGAGGATTTTTTCTTGTTGGGCAACATGCTTTAAAATGATTCATTGTGCATTGCAGTGAACAAGCTGTTTGTGTATACATATTGACCATATACCTCAAATATCACACCAGCATTAACACCTTTAACAGGGACTCTGTTTGAACCTTTGTGTATAGTATAGAAGCATGCACATTCCTAACATGTATTTGCATGTGTATGTGAGATGCCACGAGGCAGCATGTGATAGCAATCGGCTGTGCAGTGGAGCTCCTCTCTTATGCTCCCAGGGATACAAGGAAACAAACAACTGGCAGGAAATACACACTGGCTGGGTAAACAAAACACACATGTGCAAACATGCAGAGAGTCACACACATACACATTAGAAGTGGGAGGCAGCTGATCTGTGGAGAGCTCCATATGTTAATGGTTTCTTCTCAATACCATTAAGCAAATGAGAGCTGCAGGAAACCGCCGCCTTAATCACAGCCTGAAGCAATGATTCCAATGAACAATGTCAGCACTCTCTGAGGACCTGCTCACTTTGAAATTGGATGACATTCGACAGATTCCATTCTTCTCATACAGTGGCCATGTGAACTTAGGATTGATGCTCATGCAGCAACGGTTCTGTCACCTGATGCACTGTTTATTCGTTGGTGTTTACTCACCTGATGAACCACCAGCCCTCCAGGTTCTTTTGGATGACCTCCACGGTGACCCCTTTCTCAAAGCTGACTTCATCCTTCCCTTGACTGGTGTATGGCTGCACTGTCACATACTTCTCTTCTGAAGATCAAGAGGGGTGAAGGAAAGAGAAAAAGAGAAAAAGTCAGTGGTGGACAAAGCACACATTACTTGAGTCAAAGTATAGATTGTTCAGTCAAATTTCTACTTGAGTTAAAGCACTGGAGTACTTGCTTTTAAAAATGACAAATGAATTAAAATAATTAAAACTTTATTCAAAAGTACATTTTAAGTCAACACATTATTGCATTGTTCCACATTTACAGAACCTAATGACTCTGAAGCAACCTACTGAATGACTGTAGAATTTGCAGAGTAAAAAGCTTGTAGAATATGATACAAAGCCAGTAGAAATTGGCCATAAGTCATTTGCCCAACAACAGCATAAAAATAGCAACTACTAAAAGCTGTCAGTTTAAAAGGTTATCTGGAATTAAACAAACATTACATATCGCCACATGCTACACACAGACTCTGCTTCTGTCTGGAAAGGGCTCAGAAAGATCACAAACTACAAATCTAAACCCCCCCACTCCATTAATGACTTCCGTCTGGCCAACGATCTGAATGAGTTCTACTGCCGCTTTGAAAGACAGTGGGACAAGCCTGACACTAACCTCCACATCAGAGCCACATCAGAACCCCCCTCCTCCCCTACCAAAGGAACGTCTCTCTCTATCCTGGAGAGAGATGTCAACAGGCTTTTTAAGAAGCAGAACCCCCGCAAAGCAGCCGGTCCTGACTCTGTCTCTCCATCATCCCTGAAGCACTGTGCTGATCAGCTGTCTCCAGTGTTCACGGACATCTTCAACACCTCACTGGAGACCTGCCACGTGCCAGCCTGCTTCAAATCCTCCACCATCATCCCTGTCCCCAAAAAACCAAGGCCCACAGGACTAAATGACTACAGACCCATTGCCCTGACCTCTGTGGTCATGAAATCATTTGAGCGCCTTGTCCTGTCCCATCTCAAATCCATCACTGACCCACTCCTGGACCCCCTGCAGTTCGCCTACAGAGCCAACAGGTCTGTAGACGACGCCGTCAACATGGCTCTCCACTTCATCCTCCAGCACCTGGACTCCTCAGGGACCTATGCCAGGATCCTGTTTGTGGACTTCAGCTCTGCCTTCAACACCATCATCCCGGCTCTGCTGCAGGACAAGCTCTCCCAGCTGAGCGTGCCTGACTCCACCTGCAGGTGGATCACCGACTTCCTGTCTGACAGGAGGCAGCACGTGAAGCTAGGAAAGCATGTGTCTGACTCCCAGACCATCAGCACTGGATCCTCGCAAGGCTGCGTTCTTTCTCCTCTGCTCTTCTCCCTGTACACCAACACCTGCACCTCCAGCCATCAGTCTGTCAAGCTCCTGAAGTTTGCAGACGACACCACTCTCATTGGACTCATCTCTGATGGCGATGAGTCTGCCTACAGGTGGGAGACTGAGCGCCTGGTGACCTGGTGCAGGCAGAACAACCTAGAGCTAAACGCTCTGAAGACAGTGGAAATGATAGTGGACTTCAGGAAGAGCCCAGCCCCACCCACCCCCATCTCCCTGTGTGACTCCCCCGTGGCTACCGTGGTGCATTTTCGCTTCTTGGGAACCACCATCACACAGGATCTCAAATGGGAGCTAAACATCAGCTCCCTCATCAAAAAAGCTCAGCAGAGGATGTATTTCCTGAGGCAATTGAAGAAGTTCAACCTGCCAAGGACTATGATGGTGAACTTCTACACCTCCATCATTGAGTCCATCCTCACCTCCTCCATCACCATCTGGTACGCTGCTGCCACGGAGAGGGACAATAACAGACTGCAGCGTATCATCCACTCTGCTGAGAAGGTGATTGGCTGCAATCTTCCGTCCCTCCAGGACCTGTACGCCTCAAGGACTCTGAGGCGTGCAGGGAAGATTGTAGCTGACTCCTCCCACCCTGGACACAAACTCTTTGAGACACTCCCCTCTGGCAGGAGGCTGCGGTCCTTCAGGACCAAAACCTCTCGCCACAAAAATAGCTTCTTCCCATCTGCTATTAGCCTCATCAACAAGGCTAGAGAGCCCCACTGTTGCTGATCAATTGCACCAATCACCAGAAAAAATTCCTTGTATGTGAAAACATACTTGGCAATAAAACTGATTCTGATTCTGATTCTGATTCTGATGGTTTCACAAGTTGGACGGCTATTTTTTGTAGGCAGTGATGAAGTTTTGTCGTGTTAACAGCAAACATTTAAAAGAAAACGACTCTTTCTTTATTTCTAGAATTTCAAACATGGACTTAAGAAAATGCCAGGACAGCATATGGTCTATCCCATTTTTGAAAATAAAGAAAACCCATTCCTCTGACTAAAAGTTATGCTTCAAAGTAACGAGTATTGAAATATACCCACAAATTGTAGTTTTGACCCCACTACAAAACACAAATTGTACACTACAGAAATGTAGTGGGGTCAAAAGTACAATTTGTGTTTTAAGTGTAGTGGAGTAAAAGTCATATGTTTACAAAAAAATAATACTCAAGTAAAGTACAGATACTAAAAATATATACTTAAGTACAGTTTTCTAGTAAACATACTTTGTTACTGTCCACTCCTGGACAAAGTGAGTGAAAAGTTGTCATCAACCAGTCTCCCACTGTTAGATTAACCTACTGTACAGTTTACATTGTCCAAGAAAGCCTTCTGAGAGTGTGACCTACTTAAAATACTATTTCCATACCAACACAAATACGACCCCCCCCCCCCCTTGTCCGACAACAATATCAAAAAGCTCCCTCTACTGGCTCAACCTCTCTCCCTTTCTGTTTGTTATCCATGCTGGGCCTCATTCAAGCTGTTTGGACCCTGATGCAGTGTTTGTCTCTCCAGAGGGAGATTCCTCTTCTAACAGCAGGCCTACATCAGGGCCTCCCTCGAGGAGATAAGATATTTGGACCAAGATCTCCCTTCTCAGATCCCTATCTGACCGCCACTCCTCTCTCACGCTCTGCAAGGCTTCCAAGACCCTGCAGGAAAGGAAATCCTACGATGGGCTTTGTGGGGGAGCAGGAGAAGGTTAGGGGATTTATAGTCACCAAGTCTAAAGAAGAAGATGAAAGATTGGTAGATGGATCAGACCAGGCTTTCCAGCAGCGGAAGAGATGATCAGTGGACAGGACATTGGCTTGTTTCATTGGATAATGAATTGGTGTGGTGTGCAGAGGAGGAAAAATCATCTGCATATGCAATTTGGCGATTTCGGTGGCAGAATATGTGGCAG
Source organism: Trachinotus anak (assembly GCF_046630095.1). Lineage (NCBI taxonomy): Eukaryota > Metazoa > Chordata > Actinopteri > Carangiformes > Carangidae > Trachinotus > Trachinotus anak. The sequence continues at coordinate 10,930,033 of NW_027273870.1, read as the reverse complement.
GAGGTTTCCTGTCACATATTCTGCCACTGAAGAAAGCTGTAACAGAATGAGATTTAACATGTATAGAATAAATGAGAGTTGAGTTAGAGAAGAGGGAATGTGACCTTACATCGCTGAGGGGAATATGATTGCTGAAGGCAGAGTGAAAGGCAGCAATGATATCTCAAAGGTATGTGTATTTATTCATGTGGATGCATGCTTTCAATAGGTGGGGTATGTTCAGACGGCAGGGATTCAAGTTCCTCTCCTGCCCATCATTTCAGAGCAGCTGAGGTCAATAATGTGGAGCACAGAGGAATGTCTGGCCGTGAACCTGGGCTCCCAAAGCATGCTGTATGGAGAGGTGTGTGTGTGAGAGGTTGGGGTGAGTAGACTACTTGTAGAGTCTGTAGCCTCTATCTAAGTGTGTGCGCTTGTTGTAGATTATTATGTTGTTTCTTTTAATTCCCTGAGGAGCAGAATAAAAAATGAAAGATTAAATTAATCACATCTATTAATCACATCTTTGCACATGAGTCTTTAATGGGCTGTACACGTGCCTCAGGGTCCACCTCTGTGTGTGTGTGTGCGTTGGCGCCAGCATTCACACTGCAGGGACAGCACAGTGAGTTGAGTGTGCAGTCAGTGGGACACTATAAATCTGATTAGGGACCTGCTGTAAATGATAGTGCTCTGTGAAAGCACAGACCGCCATCAGCAGGGTGGAGGGAGGGATGGCTCATATTAAACCTTAGGAGCATGAGACACCACCCCTGCCGAGAACACAATGAGGTCACATCGCCATCAGTAGCCAAACTGCACCTCCAGTTAGGTCAAGACACCCTGACCTGGCTTTGTGTCAGAGCAACAAGAGATAAAGTTGAGTCATTTAATTTGAGTTCCTTATTTTATTGTCTAGATCTCCAGATCATGTCCTTGTCTTCTTTATGAAGCATCATATAAAAGGCAAAAAAGTCTGTCAGCAAACCGGCTGCAGAGTATACGTCAGCTTTCTTCCATTAGCAAATTGCATTCTCCGAGAACATAAGGCCTATGTGATTGGCGTTTTTGTCCTCTGTCAGTGCTACTAAATCAAGCTATATCTCAAAGTGTCTGTGCGGAGGTGTAAAACCTCACTCACCCATTTCTTATTGCCTGCTCAGCAATGCATTATCAGGCAGGAACAGTGGTGCCATTCACAAAGGAAAGAGAGTGTGGAGGACAAGGATAGCAGAAAGGTGGAAAGACAAAAATTTGGTATACTAGCTGCAAGTAGTAAGTAACTTCATCTATGAAGGTGTTTTTGGTGCAAAACAGTTGCGTATCTGTGATGGTCAATTTTGTAATTAACAGAGAAAAATGAAGAAACTCATGCACTCACATTTTTGCTTCATTTGTTGCAGTGAACATGGCGCAAAAAACCCATTCGCACGCTCATTTCAAATAATGTGAAGTCATGGACAAAATTAGCACATCTGCAAATCTGTATGTGAATTCATGCGATGAGAATTGCACATCTGTATAATATTTTCTCCCAAATACATTTTTTCTTGGATATTTTTGTAGCACAAACAAAAGTCAACGACTACAACAGCTTGAATCTTCTGCTACAACCCAAGAAAGATGACTACTGCGCGCTCTCACTTTTGCACCTGTAACGGGTTGTAAGACGGCTGCATGTTCAGTTTTGCTGAAGCAGGTCCTCCCTCTATCAATCCACAGTCCACAGCCACAGTTTCTGTATAATGGCTACACAGTGCACTATGGCCTGTGTGCCGCTTGCTGCTGGTCCAGATTTCCCCTAGGTCTTGTGCCGGTAACACACCAAATATCTGTGTGAAATGTGGAGCGAAGGTGATGTGTACATATTGCAGCTCAAATATTTGTATTTCTGGGAGAGGGAAAAAAATTTACAAGTTTACAACTTCACTGATACGCATGTGTGATGATTTTCTACAACTACAAATTCCACTGTCACAGGTATTCAGTGGTTTTGCACCAAAATACCTTCATATTAATCAGATCAGTTTTCTACACTCTCCGGTGGTTGTCTTAACCCTCTGGCACATTATATCTATCATATTATTACCAATAGCTATCTGGTGCACAGAGCAATTCAACACAAACACAAACCACTACTTGCACATACTGGTGTTTGTTCCAGGTCTGACTGAGGCACAATTGAACCAAGTTAAGGCATAGTCAGGGTCAGACAGCATACAGTTAGTGGGCAACAGATAGCAATACAGTCACAAAGCAAAGAGTGGTGGGGAATGAAAAGTTGGAAAATCCACAGAAACGGAGTTTGACATAAATCCAGTCAGCAACAGCTGCAGTTTTCATGGTGAGACTATTTTCAATGGTGGAAAAAGAGCTACTTGTCCAGGAGCTCTTAGCTTGTTTGCAACATAGCCAGTAAAATGCCATATGAAACTCTTCTGTCCTCAGAAGTCCTCTCTAACTGTACATGTGGCTTTATCAGTATGTTTCCTTTAACCAATAAATCGTAGAGGTACCCAACAGCATTTCAAAATCCCTGAGCTAAACCAAGTTTGCCTTACTGAACATGTCACAGAGCAGTAGGTATGCACTACACTCATACAAATAACTGTAGTTGTTGATCCAACTAATCTTCATGTTTCTTGGACTAGCTGAGATCCAAATGCCATTGGTGAACAAATCTGGATACTAAGTGATGTATTTCATTTACAGTACAGCTGCCTCTGATTTCTGATCACATGACTCTCAATCAAAACCATGTGCTGTGAACTGTGAGTGAGCAGATTTGAGAGTTTTTTTTCTCATTTTCTTTCTTCTTGCATGTCTGGTTACCTGGAAGGACATGAGCAATTCTAAGTCTAATACTAACAGGCAGAGTGATTATCTGTGAACATTGCAATTTGGCTATGCTCTGCAAATGCCTGAAAGATAGGCAGTGACATTGAATAAATGTATGCAAGAAATGATAACAGAGTAGACATTGTTGCATGACAGGATGGTGGGTTTCACCTGTTAATGGACTGTGGGGATAAAAATGAGCTGCTGGGCCCCTATTAACTCCCTTGTTCCTCCCTCTCTCTGTATAATTTGAACACTTGAGATACGACCTTGCCCCAAGTTTGGTGTGTGATAATATTCAACACATGAGCACAATGCTTTGATTTTGACACAGTGAGCATCTCCATGACACAGCTTTGAGGTGAAATAGCATTACCAGTGTTGAAACCTATATCAAGTCAGTTTATTTGCTGTAAGAATGGGCTATGCTTAAAACTAGTTGGTACAAAGTGTTGTTTGACTGACATTGGGCGAAAGTAGTGTATATCAGTCACAGGCCTGACATATAGAGACAATCATTCACACTCAAATTCACACCTGTGGGCAAGTTAGAATCACTTATTAACCCTGCATGTCTTTGGATTATGGGAGGAAGCCAGAGTACCTGCAGAAATCCAACGCAGGCATGAGAAGAACATGCAAACTCCACACAGAAACGCCCCAGAAGAACCTAGAACCTTTCTTGCTGTGAGGCAACAGTGCCAACCACTGCACCACCTTGCTGACCGTGGCTCATAGGGTGTGACTGTCCAACGCATGATTCACAAAGTCTATATTCCTAGCGTATGTAACCACAATATGGCAACCTCATATGTTGTAACACAACATCATATTGTGTGACAGGTTGTGTGTCAGTGGTTTTGCTTGTAACTTAATATGATCCCAAGTTTACCATTTTTTCTTGTGTTTTATAACTAACAGTTAAGTTAAATCTATGTTTTGTCCTTTTTAACACTAACACGTCACTAGTCCTGTGTCTGATATGCTACACAATAGTTAGCACCACAATGCTCCACATTTTTCTTAAACTGTTTTTCTTTGAATGTTAAATGCATATAATACGTGTTTTTGCATTGACAAATTGCACTGTGGTGTGGTTCATCCAGTGGTGTGACATTCAGAACTGTGACAATAAAAAGGCTTTGTTAGTGATTATCATAAAAATGTCAAAGGGAACACATGGCATCAAGAGTCACAAGCATTGTGTTAGATTTCTAAACAGATCTGTCAGAATTGAACTAAAACATTTTGAAAGATGATTGTGAAGTTTCACTGTTGTTGAATTAAGTGATATAGTAAGTTCAAGTGGAGAGGAAAAGAAAAAGGTTTAAATAAAGCCAGACAAAAAATCTGAGCCTCTCATCTAGGTAAGTAAAATCTAGATATCTTAATAAGTAAGAACATGGCCTCCAAAAGTGTTTTATGCCCTCATTCTGTGTTGGTGACAGCCAGTCGGGTGACTCATCTACACTGTATAGAGGTTGAGGTCTGTGTAATTAAATACAGTCAGCAGACTGGGCTGCTGCCCCACTTTCACACTTTCCACCAGCTCATTTGGGCCAAGTCTCACTGTGCTGGGAGACATGTCCGGTTAGGTAACACTCCAGGAGACCTGGAGACCTGTTGCATTTGTGCTGTGGGAGCTGAATAGCATTAATTATCCAAATCTGTTTAATGCAGTCCAATTATTTTGTTGCTCGGTGTGAGCTGAAGAGCATCCAGGTTTGATGGAGTGAGATTTGAGATTTTACTGTCAGAGCTGAGTCATGGCCACCCAATATACTGCTCCTGGTAGACAGTGAGGGCCAGCTGTTGTTGGCTGACTATATAAATGAGATTGTTTACCATGTGGCTACAAAATATGTGAAAGCACAGGAGAGTGGGGCCACGTGACAGGCTCAGCACTGGTATTGTATTATTTCCTCAAGGGCAATTATTATCTACATTATATCACTTAAAATAACATACATGAGACAAAATAATCTCCAGGAAAAGGTATTTTTTGCATTTTCACTGAAAAAAAAAAGATGATGTAATTTTTTTTTGGGTGACGTACAAAACAAGCATGTTCCCTTAAATGTGGAGAATATGATTTGTAGGCTGGGGCATCTCTGTAGCACCACACAGCTTCATTTATATTGTGACACATTTCACCTGCAATTTCAATATTATTTCAACTTCTATTGTTCAGCCCTACCCCAGACCACATCAAAAGTCTTTCCTTTACTCTACTGACTCTGTTTACAGCCATCCAGAGGCAGTGCACATCTGTTGTGTGAGTGATGTTGTGCACCGTGAAGCCACAGTTATGCACGGCAGATCTGCTGGCTAAATTTTGCGCAACCAGAGGCCTGTATGGTGAAGCAAATTCAACAAACCCAGAATACCTTCATTATCTGTCTTCATTGAGCTTAACATGGGCCATCTTGGATAACCTGTACCATAAAGCTGGTTATAAACTGACTTAGTTAACTCCGGGTTTCCTATTCAGAACCATGAATAAAGTACTTGAAAACGGGTAAATTCAGTTACAGCAACATCCAACAGTGATTTTTAACATGGTGAAATGCAAACAAACTAGGGTAGAAATAAAACACTGGAAATAATTTCCAATTATTAAAGCCAGGCTAAGGATACACTGTGAATAAGTACATGAATTATTAAGTTTTTCACTGAGTGAGTATTTTTGCTCTTTTGTCTGATGATGAACAAACTATGTCAGAGGCTTTAGGTTTTATTTCCAATTATGTCCACATGTCATTCTGAGCTGCAGTGATATAAAAGAGAGTAAAAGCATCAACACTGTAAAGAATCCTGTCGGGATTAAAGAATCTTTGTTCAATTACAGTAAAGTTAAAATAATTATGTAGTTATTAAATGTGATAAACTTGCCCTGTTTCTTTCCAGCTCTGTTTTAAACCCAGAGTGGACACATGGAAAGAGACAAACAGCAAAATGCTTGACAGGTTTTGATCTGTTACTCTGAAGTGAAGTTAAGCATAAGTTACCATGGTGATTTGCCCTGGTAAGAAGTGAACCACCACCATAACCCTGAAAACCCAGAGTTAACCCAAACTCCTGCTTCGTAGTACATGCCTCAGCAGACTCCTGGAAAATTCCTGCAAAAACCAGTCTCATCACAAATCAACAAAACCTTCTCTCTACACTGATACCTCCCTCAGGATCAACAAAAAAAAAGGACCAACTATTCTGAAACATCAGGTAGCTGGGGTCAAGGCAACACCTCATTTTTAATTGGAATTGGAATTTATTTGTGGATCATACTCGGACCTTGTTTATATTGCGATATAAGAATTATGCCAAAATATGAGAGCAGACAACTGCTTCATTATCAATGTAGAACAGGCAAATACAGACTAAACTAAACCTACAAATCATTTTAGAAATAAAGAAATGCAACATACAAAAACAAGACTGTAGACACTACTTTCACTGTACATATGACACTAAGGTGGCACTTAAAGATGGATGGTGATAGATCATTGTATGACAAATAAAATAGCACGTTATGTACAGAACATATGATCATTAGATTTTCAACACGGTCAGAGAAAATTCAAAAGTGAATTCAACTTTAAAGAGACATTATCTGCTTCTGTCAGTAAATCTGAGCTGCTGGGTTCATATTTGAAACCCATTACAAAGTGCTTCGGAGACATTCAGGCACAGCTGGCCACAAAAAGACCAAAGCATTGTGACTGTGCTCTGTGCTGCCGGCTTCATGGAAATGGAACAAACAGTCTCATTCATGTGGGTTATGTGTACATTTACCCTAACTATGTAATATGTGTGTGTGTGTGAGACTCTGTGTTTGTGTGCCCATTGTCCCTATGTTCACCTCTGCTCTGCTGACGGTTGACTATACCCCCGAGGGTCCAGCGGCGGTCCAGCCTCTTCAGATGCGCCTTGCGTCTCTTAGTAACTGATGAGGATGAGGAGCAAACAAAAAAAGAAAACATAAAAAACAAACATGGAGTTAGTGTGAGAAGCATAAATTAGCAAAGTGAACAAAGGCAAAAGAAGCTGTTTTCAGTAGCACAGAAAAGGTTTCCAAGGGGCAAATAAACAGCTTCTGTAGGTCAAGTATGAAGCCAGTGGGCAATGTTGAGCAATGGTAAAAGGCTTTTAAGTATACCCAGTTAATTGCTGTTTAATGAAAACAACATTTTTTTTTATTTGTTTACATGGTCCAAAACTTATTCTGCCATTTAATTTGAGTCACATCTTTTAATTCCTGAAATGTAAAGTGTATGGACTCAAAAGCAAAAATCAAAATGGCATGTGAAGAGTTTGAGGACAGCATCTTCCTTATTTATTTAGTATGGATGGTATGGATTAACCACCGTGTGTTATACCGTACAATTATTCAATGTTGTTCAATGTGTACTGTACTATTTGATCCACAAAAAGACATTTTATTGGCTGGACTGCAACAGTGGGGCCAGTCCTATAAACATGAATGTTGCTGATGATGAAGTTATACCACTGGTCAATTGGCAGAGTGTTGGAGTTTCCTCATTGGTGTGTTGCTCTCTTAAAATTATTGGATATGAACAAGCAGAGTTGCCAATTTAGCGCCTTTGTCACTAGATTGAGTGACTTTCAGATGCCTTCAATGACTTTTTCTTTTTTTCAAAAATGCCCCTTGCGACTTCTTGGACAACCCTTAGGCCCTTTCCATAGAAGAGTTGCCAGAATTGCCCCGCAAGGGAGAGGTCGGTCTTTCCCTCCATGGGCACATCTCTCGATGCTGACCATACGGCAGCTGAAACAAATGAGCTTCTAACTTTCCCTCTCTGCAATCATTTTATGAGTAAACATATCTGAAATCACAGCACACTTGTTATATGGTGGTTTTGTCAGATGATGTTGTGATTATAAAATCAGGATTTTAGCAGCAGAGCAGCAGCTTAGAAGTGACTGCTGGTTAACATGAAGCCTTAATGGGCCTCACTTCAGTAATTACTTCATACTTGTTCTGTTGTCTAACCACAGAAACAGAAAAAGATGTAAATGAGAGCAGCTTTAGTATGAATTTGGCTGTATCATGTGGTCCACCAATATACTAGGTTTTGACCAAGTCTTTTTTTTTGAACAATTGACTGGGGACAGCAGAATGTACTTTGAGCTAAGGTAAACCTGTGCAGCATCTGCAATAAATCCTATCTTTGTACATCGTATGTTAACTTTTGATGGTGGCAGACAGCTGTTAATTCAACCTACATTTACCATTTACATACGTAACCCCACCTCTCTAGCCCGTCATGAATGTAAAACAAAAACAAAAATCACAACTGCCTTCAGCTGACAGAGGTCATCAGCAAGTTTTTTTTTTTCCATATTTCTCTCCCCACACACACCATCACAGCCAGCTAGTGGGCATCTCGGTCCAGTGTCAGGTTTCTCTCTGACAGGAAGGTAAACAGACAGCTACAGGACTGTCACGAACACACGGCTTTCTCCTTACAAGTCACACTCTGGAAGGGAGAAGTTTCAGCATCCAACCACAAACCTAAGCTAAGTCACAGGAATTATTTTCCCCTATAAAATTATTATTTGTTTAGCCCATGGAATGTTTAAAAAGGGGTAAAATGCTTTTTACAATTTCCCAGATTCCACGGTGGCATCTTTAAATGACTTGTTTTGTCGGACCAATAGTTCGGTTTACAATGATATAAAACATAGAAAAGGAGCAAATACAGTACATTTGCTGTGGTTCCAGGACTCAACAACACAAATCTATAAATAAGGAATATATTTTGAGATTAAGCACAACATTATGTAAGGATCCATTGATTTGCATATACACTATAAACTTGCATCTCAATACTTAATTTCAGTATAGAATTGAGTTCAAATCCTTATACCCTTAAAATAAATCTGCAGTAATAATATTTCAACCTATTTCTAAAAGAAATCAACTTATTTTTTTTTAGAAATGAGTGTAAGTATCTAGAAACAGAAAGAATTGGGTAGGCTGACAATGACTTGGTAAGAAGGAGATTCAAGCAACATTACTATATTCCACTGAAGAGTTTGGATCAGCTGATAGCACAGATCGTATTGATATGAACTGGTAATTGATGAGGTCTACATACAGTATCTCAGTGGGAGTCTGTATAGTCTGCGGCTGTTGTGTTCTGAACTCTCAACCTCTTTCACTCCTTATTAGTTCAAACCATGTTTAATGAAGAAGCAGTGATAACATGATACGTGATTTTCCGTTCTCTGAGGCCACATGAAGAACAAACACATTAATGAGGGGAAGGACAGAAACAACACTCGACTTCTATCTTTCTTTCAACTGTGGTAATCTAATTCCCTCTGTCAGTTTCTCCATCTTCTGTCCTCTCTTCACCCTCTTATCTCTCCATCTTTCCCTCTGCTCGACATCCGCCCTCGCGCTTTGTGTGTTTCTGCTCCTTGTCATTTCCGCTCCCTTTTGATTCCTCTCTGCCTCCATGCATCCCACTAAGCAAAACCCTACTCCTGTTGACCTCCTAATTGAAATATCAGCTAAAGGGAAGGCACAAAGGGAAATGTTATTTCGAGGTAATTTCAGTGGGGCCAGGCAGCGCCTGTCGGTTCCTCTCCAGCGAGCTGAGCTGTCAGTGGAATTAGGTTACAGACCACGCAGAGATAATGAGATGTAAGAGACGACAGGAAGCGAGAAGGGGGAGATCAGAAATAAGAAGTGACGATGTGTGCCAACACAAAGACACCGGGCCTAATGGGACAGAGGATGGGGGTGGGGGGTGGAGGGGAAAGAGTATGTGTGAGTGTTGTTACTGAGTGAGGACATTGTGGCTGATCCTCACATCTTCAAAAGGTCGAGGGTTAAGACGTGGTTTTAGAGTTAGAGTTAGAGAATAATATCCAGGTTAGGGACGGGGGCATTTAGTCTATCTGTGTGTGCGTGTGTCTATGTGTGTACTTGAATGTAGTTGTGAGCTCAGGCACTTCCTGCTTAAAATTCACTTGAGTAGATTGATTAAAAGTGAAGGAAGACAGTGAGACAACTAAATGTAAAGAGAGTGTTTTGCGGGGCCTTGAGGACGATTCCAGTTTATTACACCGTCTTAACCGTTGACTGCTTGTGTATCTTGCACCATTAAGACATATTTTTTTCAATGTCTCTGTGTTCCAAAATCTCAGCAATTAAAAGAGTAATCCACTAATTTAGCAGTGCCCTGGACTCAAAATAGATGGTTTAAAAAAAAGATTTAAAAAAAAGATTAAAATTGACACAACTGAATTAGATATATTGTCTTTTTTATTCCATACATTTTCTGGCATCTTTTGTAGACTTGCTGCTTAGATGATTCTAGACTACAGTCATAAAGTCCAGGGTGTCTGAAGCTTTGGCAAACAAAAAGCTATTTGTTTTTTTAATCATGTAAATAGTCAAATTACTTAAATTACTTGCACCTTTGTGGACTTATAGGTGTCTCCATTTGAGGACAGGTTCAGTATGCGAGTGTGTTTTTTATCAAAGGGAACTTGTTGCTGTAAGAAGTAAAAAGTAAGATTTTATGCAACTGCTGTTACTATAAATTGGCATGTAACTGTGGCCATGTGTAATGTAGCTTGCTGTTATTGTTTTATCACAGACAAAAACAGCCGAAGATTTACCTTGGAACTCATTCTCAAAAACATGTCACAGATTAGCAAAATTTCAATTTGTACGTGAAGCGTCATTCTAAAAATTGCATTCTATGCAAAATGACTGTTACTTTGGTGAGTACAATGTTATCATGGCTGACAGAGACAGTAGCAACAATGGCCAAAGCTACAATTATAAGACTTTGTTGTAATACAGTGTAATTGTCCTTTAAAGGTACATTTTATTATGTAGCACAACAATAAAGAAATGCAAAATCATATGAAAAACCCATTAAAACAATACAAATGTCTAATCCACAGGCAACCAATGCTCCATGGAGGTGAAATAACATCTTAATGGATATTAAGCTGTTATTTCACCTCTAGTCTAGAGGATTGCAAGTCATGTCTCTGTTAAAGGCTGTTACCAACATCAATTAAGTGTGTGAATTTGTGTGAGTGTTAAAAAAAATCCACGAAATTAATGAGAACAGCAAATAACAGTAACTGTGACAGCTATGCAAAAGTATCATCATTCTAGCTGCATGTGTGTGTGTGTATGGGGGACGGGTTGTTTTACTGCATTCGTGGGCTGTGAACAGCAGGGACCCACTATACTTGTGGGGTCTGACAGCTTTGTAGGGATCAAAATGCTGGACCCCACAAGTGCAACTGGCAGTTTGAGGGTTATGACTTGGTTTTAATGTCCCATATTTTACACTTTTCTAGTGTTTCATTTATTTATTTATTTTATCCAAAATAATGTATATTTGTGGTTTTAAATACCAAAAACTACCTTAATGTAGTTTTACATTTCTTCTCTCCGGCTTCCCTCTGGAGCTCTAGCAACAACAGATCGGTGAGCTAATCAGAAGAGAGGCTCTGAGGCTCTTGAGGCATGGTTGAGGACAGTGACTGCTTGGTTGTGACATCATGAAGTTACAGAAGTCCTGATGGCTCATTTTAAGGTTTAGTTTCTAAAAACAGAATTTCTCTGTGGACTGAGCACTTTGATACTTTCACAGCATCAATATAAAACCCAGACCTCAACAAAACCCAGGTCCTCACAAATATAGTAAGACAACGATGTGTGTGTGTCTGTGTGTCTTTCAGAATGTGAATAGTTTGATGAACTATGGTGACAAGCAAGTCTTCATGTTTCTTCGATAATCCAGTTGTGCCTACTGCAAAATAAGCCATAGCACGATCTTTGTTTCATTACCACACACTGCTGCCGATAAACTGTGTGCATGTGTATATGCACAAAAGAGTTTTGCAAGTATTTCTAAGCATACATGTGTGCGTACTTATTTATCTTTCTATTTGATTCCTTTGGTCTAAAAGCAAAAAAGGGGTTGATGACACAGTCATGAAATGCTCCACTCCAGCAGTTAGACTAAACATTAGGGAGGAAAGGGTCACAACAAAACAAGGCTCCTGCAAGAGTTGCAGCCTCCCAGGGGAGTTGAAAGGAATTTTTTGTGGTGCCAAAATATTGCAAACCCTTTGGCTGCAGTCTGGTACCATTTCACCATGGTGCTGCAACTGGTCTTCGAGGTTCCTAATATGTGACTGGAAGTGTGTTTGTGAGTGTGTGTGCAAGTAACTTCTGTTTACTGCTTTTAGGTTGAGATGTGAGCACAAAAACACACCCACTAAAAGCCTTTATTGAGAAAACATGGCCTGTTCCATACAGCCTTCTCGAGTAACGAGTCAGCCAGATTGACATTTATGTCTTTCCGTGTTTTATGATCTAATAATGTGTTTGTGTGTGTGTGTGACTGTGCTAACCCTCTCCAGTCCTGGAAGTGCCAAGATCCAAATCATCTCTGGTTCCATTCTGGGAGTCCAGGTATGTGGCCGGCACCCAGCCCTGCTCCTCTGCTGTGCTGACAAACCACCAACCTAGAGAGAGAGAGAGATGGGAAAAGACAGAGATGAACATATTAGTACTCCTAACAAACATCAAGGCCTGAGGGACAGCAGTGAGTATCATTCCCACGTGGTGATTTACAGCAAACAATGGAAATTACTTGTCACTGTTGCTATTATCTATCAGCTGTAGCACAATGCACCATGACTGTAAATGAGCGTGCATTGGCACGACAGCACATTCAGCTTGTTTGCCTAATATGCTGGGCTTGTGTGCTGCTGTCATCCCCAAGCTAAGCGGCTCCAAGTTGGACAAATCAACGTTATGCAGTGTAAAAACCTACAAGTCTACAAATATGATAGAGGCACTATATGAGGCTGTACTTAGGTACAATGGTGCTTTGGGTGAAGGACTAATATCAGCATGGAAATAGGCTCATAGTAATAATGTTGCTGATTATGTTTAGCAGTTATATTATTACTATGCTCACAACCTTAGGTCCTGTTCAGACCTGGTATTAACTACTCTAAGTACGTCTGTTCAAACCTGGCTTTGTGATCGGATCTCACTTCCCTGCTTTATATGCAAATAAACACACATGTGTTGTTATTTTTAGCCAATCTGACAAACAAGTTTGTTGTCAATGTGCTTTTGTGTGTGTGTGTGTGTGTGTGTGTGAGAAAGAGAGAATGGATGGATTACTATTTGAAATAGTAAAATATTTTCGGTTCATTATGAAACTGTGTTGGGACTAATTAGATTGTGGCAGAGGACGTCAGTAGAGTAGGCGGTCCTTCAGTGTGGCCCAGGAGTATTTTGTTAACAGAATGTGGCCACATCTGACCCAGACCACCTCCAACTGGAGTCTGAGTGATCAGATCGAAAATGCGCCCTTAATACCTCTTGAGTGCATTGACGTCTGTACTTAGATTTATCCACTTGTGATTGGATGACATGAGATGGATGTTAATACCAGGTTCAAATTAGGCCTTAGTTTAGGGCGTTAGCATACTAACATTTGTCAATTACCACTAAACACAAGATACAGCTTAGGTTGAAGGAAATGCTGGTCATTAACCAAACTGAACATGCGATGAATCTGACCTGGTGATGTTGCTACAGGATAAGTCAGGGGATTGCAATTCACCATGTAGAGACCTTAAAATGTACTAAAATGTATGGCAATCCATTCAATAGTGTATGAGAAATTTCTCCCAAAACCAGAACTGCAACCTCATGGTGGCGCTAGAGGAAAAGTCATGAGATCACTAAGGTCATTAGGCTTCTTTCTCTGCAGAGCATTAATGTTTATTCAAAATTCCAATGCAATCAATCCAGCAGTTTTTGACATATTTCAGTCTGGTCCACAGGTTTCCCAGACTAGCTATTCTTTGTTTCTTTTCCTCAAATCTGACTAATCTTGTGTCTTTAGGGAGTATCATGGAGCAGAAAACCTTTCCGCTCAGGAATGAGTCAAAGGTCATGGTAAAACATTACACTGATGCACAGCATTTGAATTAAATTTCACTTGAATCATCACCCTGACTAAAGTTGTAGAGATCAAGCCCTGAGTTTGAGTGATTAGTGAGAAGTTTGTCATCACATCAACACTTTTCTGTTAAAGTATTCACTAACCTGACTAGTCACAATTACAAAAACACACAAGTTTGAACTGCAACCAAAACCAAAAGAACCGGGAGAGGAGTCATTTACATCAATCACATTTTGACAACTAGTATCGACCTTCAGCCAAGAGTGTGTTTGCGAAAGTCGGAGGCCAGTGATGCCTTTGTAGCATTAGGGATCATATCAATAGGGCTAAAAAAGATGAATATGTCAGATGTGGCTTCATTAGTGTAGCTGCTGCAGCACCCGGCTACAACCCAATTCTTCCAATCTATACAGCATTTACTCTGTATGGTAATACATACACCAGGCATGATAGCTGGCTCTGTCTGAGGCAGGTATGAGATTTTGTATCACTGCGTTTTAGTTTTTTTCTATTTACAACAACAGTGTGGAACAAAGCCTTTGCGAAGGCACTGCAGCTCCACTAAAAGTAAGTGGTGAAATGCCTAGTTTGTGGGCATTTCTAATAGTAGTTGCTGTGAGGTATATGTTTAATATACACACCCTAAATTTCACCACTATCCCAGGGATTTCAGTGGGCAACTATGTCCTACTACTAACGTCCTTTATGTGTGATTGAATGCGTAAATGCAGTAGTATTAAAAAAAGAAGAGTGGAGAAGTAAAAGCAAAATAGCAACAAACTCATTTTTTTCTTTCTCAAAATGAGCAAACAATTAGGTCATCGAATGCAGTTACAGCCATATGGCTCAGCTCTCTAATCTCTAATGTGGTTGGAGAGGCCTGAGTGAATCAACACATCACACCCTTTTTTATTACCCGGCAAGACACCAATCACATTAACATGTACTATGAATGATGTGGAAAATGTGTGTAACATAGAGTTATATCACAGGGAAAGAAACAGTCTGGCCACAAGGGGAAGGTGTGTTCCTACTGTATTAAACAGCTACAGTGTAACATATTAGAGAGAACAGCCCTAAAGAAACTGAAATTTGATTAGGGCAGAGAACATATTATTTTCAGATGATATTTCAGATAATACTGTTATGAATGAATTCTCATAGCTATATTGGTTCAACTTTTCTCAACTATTGCTAAGTAAAAAAAAAAAAAAATGGCATTTATGAATAAATAAAAATATTTAACATGTTAATTGCTGCGAAGAAGTGTTGGAATTAGCAGTATTTATCAGAAAAGATTAGTATTTAATGATAACCGCAAGGCATGCTTTTTGAAGTAATGATAATTTGATTATATTTATTATCTATTTCCTTGTTATTTAATTTAATCACTGTCTATAATTATCAGAAGCTAAAAGTGAAATACTAATATGGGAAAAAAATATATATATAACACAGAGACAAGTAAATGTTTGCTATTTAGGAGCTGGAGCCACAGAGCATTTGGCATTTTTGCCTAATAAATGACTTGTTTAATTGATCATCAAAATTACTGTTGTCAGATTTTATGCTTATCAGTTTAGCAATTAAATGGCTAATAGTTTCAAAAACTCACATTCAAACTTTTTATGTCAGTGCAATGTTTGATGAGTGCTATCGCTCAAGGTTCACTTCCCATATTTTCCCAGAGCTTTCAAATGCATTTCTTTCTCAACAGATGGATTTTTCTCAAACTTGAGACTAAGCTATTTTCATGAGCTGAGGGAGACCTGAGTAAAGTCTACCTGCTGAGGAAAACCATGAGATGTGGTTGAAAGAAATTGAATGCTTGATTTCTTTCAAATTAATTCTCTTGATACTAGAATTAAATTTATTTAAATGATCTGAAAACATTAAAATTACCCATCAACATGCTTCTTTACAGATATATTTGCAGGTAGTTTACAGGTAATGCGAACATAGTTTAGGAGAATTTGTAGCTGAAACAGTACCACTCTCTGACAACTGAATGTTCTTCCCAGATAAGTAGCGCTGAGCTTCACTGATGCTATGTAGATTATATACATAACAACAAATTCATAAACAGGCATTAAAATATTACTGGGTTAACACTTAACAGACCACAGCAAAGGAGTCAGCCCAGCCCCCTGCATGTAGCCTCATCCCTCCTTATATCTATGTAAGCAGCGAGAGGCCTAAGACACCGTGACAGTGACAGCTTATGTGCAGCATAAATACACCTTCCAACACACACACAAGTGCACTGTCAACACAGGAGTTAATTCAACCTGAGGGCCAACAGACGCATAGGGTTATGCACAGTAGCTGCAGTGTAGCTCATCCAGCCTGAACTTCCTCACTGTTACACTACCTTTCTGTTGACTGTTAGGGCTTGCCCGCCAGCTGCTGTCTGACTCCTGCAGAGATGTTATGGTGCAGTCTGGCTTCAGGAGACATCAGTGCAGTTCATGTTGGACCCATCAGGATCAATGTAGGATCCTTGGTCTCGACTGGTGGAGGTAGTGGTTTCATTTGTAATACTATTCGACACCACAACAGTTTTACAATGCTTATTAAATCTCACACCATAGCTCGGCATAGGTTTAAGAAGCATGGTGTTATGAGGAACAGCACTCACGCAGCGTTCAGTCTTATAAACTTGGGCATCTATAGGACTTTCATTGTAGGGGCTCCTTTGCTGCGTGAAGGTTAAAAAACATGGGCTGTGACGCGTTGGTAGCTTTAAACTGTAGAATTAACTATGTGAATGTATTTTGTATGTGTTTATATGTGAAATGTTGAAGCAGCCTTTCAGGCTTTAGATTCCTCTTTTAGGAGAGTTTGTGTTTTCATTCCCAATGGCTTTAATTTATTTTCTGCTTTGCTGGCCTAGCAGTAAGAATAGCTTAGTCCATATGAAACACATTAGGGCTTTCATAGACTGATTCATTGCAACTACTCAAAAAACTAAAGAAGAATTGGAGCCACCTGTAAAGAGGAGAGCACGGTTTCTTCTCAGAGACAAATGCAGGAGCTCTTCCTCTCTTTAGCCCACCTGGCACACGGTGGAAAAACAGAATAATAAATCTCCTTTGCTGATGACTGTTCACTATCAACAGCAGCAAGTGTGCACCCCCCAGCTGCTGCATATCTTGTCTTAAAGCTGATGGGAATTTGAGTGTTTGTATAGACAGAGAAAAGAAAGAGGATCTTAACAATAATCCTAATGACTCACATCTAAAATCTGGTAGAACATTAACAAGAGAGCACAAGACAAAACCATAAGGTAGTGTTGAAGACATGACAGCAACTCTGCAACTATGGTATGGTTTTTTTTTTTTGCAGAATCCTTATGTGGTGGGAGTTAAATGGTCTGATCATTCAGAGACAGGCATGATCATACTCCACCATACCAAAATTCAAAATCAGGAATGATGTGATTTCATCTGTTTGTGAGGGTTCAGATCACAGCTGCAGCACTGTCCACAATGAAGACATTGTAGAAAGTTTTCATTAATGCCAGAATGATGAAAGTTGCAGAAGTCCAAATGTGGGGAATTAAAAGCATGAAAGGTTTTCCCCAGACCACGAAATAATAAAACTGTTTTAGTTCCTTAAGTTGTACTTGATTAAAGAAAGGCAGACTCCACGTCTCTCTTTAGCTGTACTGCTGATTAAAGCTGACATCAGAATAAAAGATTATTCACGATTTCAAGTGGTTGGGGAAAAAGAAAACTGCATGTGTTAAGAAAAACGAACAATATCACTTGGCCATTGGCAAGCTGGCAGATATCGTTTTTCTGTCTTTCTCACACACGAGCACATCTCAAAGGCCAGAAACAATCGAGAAGCCTCTCTATCTTATTCACAAACGAGAAGCTGCAGACAACATCATGTGCACACATGGTAGTGCGAGGCAAGGTTTTGACAAGACCCAGGTCCCCTATAAATCCAGCACTGGAGAAAGTGGGCACAGTAAAATCAGATAAATGAGGACCAGAAAGACTGCTGCCCCCCTTAAATATACACATGCATTCTACTCTCACAGACGATAGAATAGACTAGAGACAGGAGGGGTAAGAAAAACAAAATGAAGATGCAAATGGAGATGCAGATGCGGGTACAAGAGATAGAATGAGAAAGATAGAAAAGCAGTGACTCTCACTGTAATAGCCAGCTGGCAGTAAGACAGACCTGGGCCCTGAGAGAAGTGGGCTGACCATCATTTGTGAGAAGCATGTAGACAGATTACAGTTTTCACAGAAAATCTGTCCCGTAGGAGGAGATCTGGGCCAGAGATTGGCAGCCAGATGGAGAAAAATTACTCACAGTCAATTAAAGCAAAGCATAACTTGGCTCGGCATATGCTTGGAATGATGCATAAACTGACCAGTGAAGATCAGCAGGGGTGTGGTAGGCCCAAAAGGGCAAATGTGCTCACTTGCAAAGAGAATGACTATGGACATAAACCAATTTGCTTATTTTTGTCCTGTTAGTGGCAATGCCAAATTGCCTGGGCATGCTAGGAGCTGGGCAACTAACCAAAAAAGTATCAAATCCAACCTTTAGAACTTCTCACCAATTTAAAGGTCCCATATTTTACACTTTTCCGGTCTTTTATTTTAAGTGTTGATATCCTTAATAAGATATATTTGTGGTTTTAATTACCAATGTAGTTTTATATCTCCTCTCTCAGGCTTCTCTGAAAGGCACTGAGCCTCTCTTCTGATTGGCTGTTTTCTGAGTGATGGAATAAAAATATAGCAGATTTCAAGTAAACACTCAGAGAAACCAAATTCCGTAATGTTGGATAGTGGGTCCAGGTGGGCTGGGCTTGGAGCATGGCTGAGAGCAGCGACTGCTTTGGTGTGACATCACAACATTACACAAGTCCTGACAGCTTATTTTAAGGCTCAGTTTCTGAATACAGGCTGTGTGCATTTCTCTGTGGACTGAGCACTTTGATACTTTCACAGTATTAATATAGAACCTAGACCTGATTTATAATCAAAAAAGACATGGAAGTCTCACTTTATACAGTATAAAAACTACTACCTTGTGTTCAGTCACGTGCCTTCACCCCATTCAACTAACTTTAGTCAGCGTTCATTCAATGGGAAGTTGGCGATATAGATGACACAAGGGCAAACACTGAGTCTCAACCCAAGCAGCTCCTACTTAAAAAGAATGCAGAGTCCATCATTTGGGCACACCGAACAACACTGAACAAAAAGAAGTCAAAAGCAAACACTGCAGAAAAAGGATTTCAGGGACCAAAGGTTACACGCCCAATTTGTTTAATCACTTGGAACACAATCACATTGACAAACAGGAAGAGTGCAAGGCTCAAAAAAGAGATAGACCAAAAAACACTGGGTTATTTATGAATTGTAATCACGGTAAAAATTTGAAATAACTGTGATACTGATTTGAAGTCATATCACCCTAGCTTTAACTAAATAGAATCTGATGCTGGCAAAGCAGGGCAAAAGTCTGTCGTCATGCAGAGGGGTTCAAATTAGAATTAATAACTGTGCATACTTTTCAACAGTATCTTACAGTCCTCTACAGTCACAGAAGTAGTGGTATGAAGAATTAAAAAAGAGCTTAAGAGGAAAATTAAAATCCTCACAACTTTCTCCCCTCCACATGCCTGGCCAGTCGAGGTGACTGTCAGAAAGTTACAAAAATTGCTGAATGCAGCCCCCAATTCTGACATCAGAAAGAGGTGGTGTAAGGTGGTTTCAGGTACTGTTCAATGAGCACTCAGTTTGAGCATATTGATGCTCAAACTGCTGATGATATTAGCACGACATGAAAAAATGCTCCTCATTCTTTTAGTGAATCCTCTGCATTATTGCAGTGGGGGTCCCAGCACAGAGGGTTCTGACCAAAACAATCTTGGTTCGTTGATTGGTCAGTTCAAATTCTTCCTCATACTATTGCAAACTACTGAGCAGTGTTAAGGCATTTGGTAACCCTTTAGACTCTTGGATCTAACACTAAAATCAACCTTCCAGGATTGTTGTTGATTATCTTATTGGTACATGAAGCAACACACCCTAACCAACACAATTCTTTGTGGGTTTTTTTTATGCAACGCCATTTAAACTTCTGGTAAGGATTTGTCTATTTCTTCATTGGTCAAGATCAAGATAGCACAACAATTACAGGCCAAATTATTGTTATTCAATTATATATGGAATCATGGTACCCAGAGGATGGGGATTTTCCAATAATGCACAAGAAATATCAAAATCCAATGTACATGTATTGCCATGTGTGAGAGTCCATTTTGGACACTCTCTTCCTTTACCTCTACATGCAAGACGTACTGTAATTACCACTTTGCACACAATTTTTGTCTTTATATGACGGACAATTGCCCTGCATGTTGCTACACACATTCATGCTCTACAGAGAATATACCAGGAGTGCTCATTTCTTGTTAGGTGTCGGGCCTTTAATTGTGCAGGTACTAAGTAAAATACAGCCCCACCCTCTTTGCCTATAAAGCAAACACTCGAATAGAGTGCTGCTCGGGTTGTTGTTTTTTTTTGTTTGTTTTTTTGTGTGGTTTTTTCTAAATTGATTTACACTTGCTTGTTAGTTTGTCTGACATAACATACCCAACTGTTCTCGAGGATTTATGAGGCGCTCAGCAACTAATGACTAATATTCAGAAAGGTTATGCTGCAACACCTGCTCTCTCCCACATTTATACACTCACAACACAGAATGTGAATATGTACGACAGTGGAGGGGCTGTAATTGGCTTTTCTACAGTGCTGAGCTCTAATTGAGCTTTCTAGCTACACCATGTCTCGGCAGGCAATAATTGCCTGTCTTTTTACCGCAGAGGGAAAGTGGAGGTCATAGTGAACACAGTGGTAAGCCAAATGAGCACAGAAAAATTATCACTGACCATCATAGACCTGGGCCCCCATTTGAGAGATTTGAATGAATGGGAGATGTATGCAGTGCCATTGGATCTGAAAAGTAAGGGTGTTAGAAATGAGACCTAGGTAAGAAAGACAGCAAGAGATTGAAGGGGAGAAAGAGATTACAAGATTGGTATAGGGAAAGACAGAAAGAGAGAAGACAAAGGGGGAGAGCCAGCAGATGCTTGGCTGGGGCTTCAAAGCCATAGTATTTCACACTAATTCCCCATCCAACAACAACACAGCACTTTTTCCTTTCAGTTTCTCATTCTGGGCTTGTAGGAACGATGATCAGACAGCTTTGACAATGATGTCTGTTTGAAATGCAACATTTGGTGGCGACCCACAAGGTGATTGTCATTCTTGTTTCATCCTCAAGGCTTCCAATTAGAAATAGCTCCCCTGGAGAGCAGTGAGTGCTGGAATTCAGTGCTGCTTTTGAGGGCACTATATTGAATTGCCTGCTTATCTTTCTGCAGACTAAGCAGAAGTGGAGATTTAAAGAATATGCTTAAAATAGCAGCACAACAATTGAAGCTGTGAAATCAGCCACAGTATTATCTTTAAGATGGACTGCGCCTGCTTCGCTAATGGGATAAAACTGCAACAATGTTCTCCTGACCTAGAAGCCTCATCATCATCATTTAAAAATATTCTTTTCATGCATTAGCTGGACATTATAAAGATGATAAAATGTTAGTAAAGTGACTGAACCACATTTCCAACTGGGAACCGGACACAGTCCCTAGCGGTTACAATTATGTATTTAAAAATCTGCTGACCTTTGATTAACCCAGAATAGTTTGGATTAATCACAGCTGCACTAACCCTCTGACACATGAAGGTAGTCTGCTTGAATTTGGATGATATTCATTCTCAAAGGGCAAGTCTGAAACTACAGAAAATACATCTAGATGTGTATTAAAACAGAGCTAAAATCTTTTTAAGTTTCATAGAATAAACTTTATTTTGATGGGATTTGATGAATACTTCGTTCTACATGATTTGTTGAAATCCTTTATCGTGTTATCCTTGAGTTTATATGAGGTACTACTGCAGTAATGTGAGCTCGTCTACTCCCACCTACAACCTGTATTCATCTATAGAAGAGCAAACTGGGAGAGGTTATTTCAAGCAACACACACACACACACAGTATACTGAAAAAAAAATTACATTTACAGCCATTCACAATTGATAAAAATCCCAAAAATGTGCATTTCTTATTCTGTTGAGTTGCTTGATTGCCCATCAAAATCAATAAGCAATTCATTCATTTATTTGTCATTCTACTTGTCCTTATGGGTCACATCTACTGGTGATTTAGAGTCACCAATAAACCTGAACCCTAAAAGCTAAGGTTAGGTTTAATAAACAATGAATTGCAATGTTTAGTACTTTATAGTACAATGGGGGACCCACTTCACTAATCTATGAGCATTAGAAGTTTTGGTAGACTGAGAAACTACCTTAACTGACCATCCAAGCTGACCACAGCCTCTGTTCACCATTAGGAAGAAAACTGCAATTTTTGACAGTCACCTCTCAAATGTAAAGCACATGAGATTGTATTCAAAAGACTATTTCTTTAGGTGGAGTTTCACATTCAAAAACTTCAAAGCTCATCTCAAACTTAAAAGATAGGGTATGTGAGGGGGCACCCAGCCCTGTTCGTGCTGTTTCTTCTTAGAAAGTCAGGGCCAATTTCAAGGTTCTGGTCTTTATTGACACTAAGATGAAGGCATTACATCCCAGTTTGAAGCTCGTGTTACCTGGTTGAAGTTTTCATAAAAAACGGGGGTCTTGTTACTGAGCCAGACTTGTTACAAGTGAAAGGGGATAGCTGGTGGTGGGGTTTTCAATACCCTGTGTTGACTAAACATCACGGTCTGTGGGATCAAGCTAAAACCTCTGCACTGATCTCCCATACGTATCCTTCTCTGGTACACACACACACACACCCCTCTGTGTTAATATTATCATCGTGCTCATTAAAGATGGCAGACTTTTCAGAAATGCAGAGCATCCATGTTTGTGGATTGAAACACACTGTTTTTAACATGAGCTCCTGAAAGTGGCTCCACGATCAGCTCCTCTGAGCCTCCACTGTACCCAGATTGTCTGAGCTCAACTCTGAGAATGAAGTGACTGAAGCTGTTAAGCACTTTTTTTACTGCCTCAGGGTGAAGTTAGCTAATGCGGCTAAGCTAGGGTGTTGTGAGAACAATAGTCAGCCATTTCCTGGCTCAAGATGTACCACCCTGATTGATGCTGGCTGTCTATTTTATAGCTTGGAGGCAATGCTAATGCTTGCCTCCAGCCCCCCATGTAAACTCTGTCCAAAACAGCCTCCTCTAATGCAGAACATCCTTTAAGCTCACCCTCAGCACACCTTGATTAAAGACATGGGCTACATTTGACAGCCAAAGGCGGAGGGTATGTCAAGTTAGCTTCTCATGTAAAACCCTTTAAAGCTCCCTCCAGACGAGGCTGTTAAAGGGAAATGCCACATTATTTCACATTTTGGAGTTTTGATTTTTTGAAGTATTAATTGGAGTATTAATATAGAACCTAGACTGCTTTATAATCTAAAAAGACAAGGAAATCTCACTTTATACCATATTGGACATTTAACTTATGATGATCATTATGTTTGACATTTACATTTCACTGACTATTTCATTGACATTAGTTGCCATCGTACATCATGACATCACATCTCATAGGGCTGATCTCTAAGAAAACACAAAGTTAGCACATGACTATATTCAAGGTAATAAGAATGAACTCCTTTGGCTCAGACAAAACTAAACCAGACGTCTGTCTCAGCTTTCTTAAGGGGTAGAGCCTTAAGTTGAGATTGTCAAATACACTTGGTATTTCAGGAGAATGAAGTCATTGCTGGAATTGGCATTTTTCAACCACTACAGCATACAACTGTTGTAATTATTTCATATCTTTAAGGTAAGGCTTACTCTAAGCCAAGTGGAGCTTGAATATAAATGGCCTGATGTAATGTGAGGTTGTGAAACTGAGCTATATGGGAAACAGTCTTGAGCCACACCAAGCACACCACTGAGGACAAACCTTTGGAAAGGTGTTGCCAAAATTCCTGGCATTGATTCTCCCTCAAGCAGCAATTTTACCAGCTGACACACAATGCCACATAACTGAGAGATGTCTATAATGTTTCAGTGCGGCCTATAGTAATTTATAACTGAAACCCACAAAACCATAACTGTTATCATTTTCCAAAATGGAGGATTAGTATTATCTGGCAACACAGCAGGAGGTGCTTTATGCAAGGTGCAGAGTCAAGTGCAGACGGGGGTAAGCAAATCTGTCTAATCTCTGTAAATCAACTGTGACAAAATGCCCCTGAAACTTGGCAGCATGAAGGGCCAAGATATTTGAGCAAATGGCCTCTCCGGCTGGTGTTGTGGCTTGGGCGGCACACTAACCCAAAGGATCCCGTTTGCAGTTTAGTGTCAAGGTCCTCCTGGCAGATCCATTAGTCTCAGTTGATGAAACAAGGGGAAAAAAGTTTTTTTTTTCCCCCCATATATTTCCCTATTATGTAGCTGTGGCCACAGAGTGGAGGGCTTGTCACTTAAATTTACAAATCATTCTCTGAGATGATATTAGAAAGCGAGGAAGAAACCAGCTGTAGCCAAGGCCGTGTGTTCAGAGCACTGATGTAAAATAAATTTTCAAACAGTAGAGAGCTGACACAAAATAATGGGAGAAAAGGGGGGTCCAGATGTCTCCATTGGGACACTGTGAATACATGGTCAGACCTCTAAGCCACCAGCTCAACCCAAAGCTACAAAATGTGTTGTACATATACAGTACATCATTACTTTAAAAAGTATACACACCTATTAGGGCCAAACAATATGGACAAAATTTCAAACTGCATCAACTGTCTGACACATTTGAGTCACCCTGAATGTATATTAATGCTGTAGAGGTATAATACAAGAAAATATTCTGAAACTTAAGTTTTAAAAAATGAGGGTTGTTTCATATTTCTGCACCAGAAAATTACATACCCATTCATTAAATCAGATATTCTTTTTGAATGGAGAGACTACCATTCAGTGTAACTAAGGTCTTTTACAGAGTGTTGCATCATGGGTTGTTTGTAGCCTTAATGTTGCTAGGCTAGTGAGTGTTTTAAAGTCCATCTATACTATAGACTAACTATACTGGACTAACTAAACACTATTAAGGCTATAGATTCTATAGCTTTAATAGTGTTTAGTTAGTCCAGTTTAACATGCAGGAGTTTCTGAGGGCTCATGTAATGTTTTGCTGCCAAAGAGGAAATTAATTCATGAGTGAAAAGAGTTCATTGCGTCTCTTGACATCTCTACAGCAGAAATAATCCTTAGAGACATTCATGGTGTTGCACATTTGTACACACAAATAGTTACATTAATAAGAGTATGAAGAATGCAGACCAACAGAGACCAAAAGTAGTGTAGGGGTGTATATAGACCACTCATTTATTCTAATGGAGCCAGTTTAGAACATGATGCTGGTTGTCTGGTAAATAAGTTGCACCAAGGTCAACTTTTGCTGCAACACTTAACTCAACAGACCTGACCAATAACTGTGTGAAGTGGGTGTGAATGTCAGATTGTTGGTTTTGTCGACAGTTGTTGGACACAGCCAGAAAGGTGTAGGGGGGCTGGGGTTTCAGACGCCATTTGACAATTTCAAAAACACTTGAAGGATTCTATCAGTAGTTTTTACCATGGATAAATGTTTGCTTTTTCAGGATACTGCATGTGATTGACTGTACGGTGACAATCCAAATTTACTCACAGAAAGAACAGTAAACACGCTTTTAAAAACTTTTAACTCAGGATTCTAGTACAAACTGTATTAATCCATGTGCCCAACTTGGTCATCCAAGAGGGACCTCATCTAGCACTATCTAACACAGGTCTGTGGCTTTTTAACCACACTGACCTTTCTTCTCAGTCTCTTTCACATCACTGCCTCCCCTTAGTCCGACACACCATATAATTTTAACTGGTGACATATGCAGATTTATTTTCTCCAGCTGGGACATTCCTCTCTCTAGACGCTGTACGGTTCCCATGTCCGAGGAGGAAACAGAGGGAGAAAACCAGGACAGTGGCCCAGACAAGGCCTCTACTCTTCTCACATGGACGATTCCGGCCCATCCAACCCCAACTCCCTCGGTGATTCATAAATGTCACTTTACTTGATAGCAGCCCCAACATTATGAGATAGCTGTACAACAATATGTTGATTTAACCGGGTTTCTGTATGAAGATGAACCTCGTTGACACAGTTCAGTGAAACATCTGAGTCTAGATTTGCGAGGCCAACAACTTCTCACAGGGGCAAAATAACAATATCTGATTCCAGATTTGTACCTATAATTAAATCAGGTCAAGCTGGCAGACACTGAAAAACCAGCTTGCATATTCTGTGTTGAAATGATTAACAGCACATTAATGCATGACACCATCTATGCTTCTAATGTGAGGGAAAAAAATCTACGTTTGAAGAAAAAAGCAGGTAAAATATGGTTTCCAGGATTATAAGATATCTCAGATTTGCACTGACACTGACAAGGATGTTAAAGAAAATAAGCTCTAATTAACAGTCAAACTTTCAATGACTATGAACTGAAACATCAAAGAAAATAAGCACGCACAGACCAGGGGGTTGTGGGATATTAAACAAGCTCTCAGATGTGTTTGTTTTGGCGAAGCCTCTGAGTGATGTCATCATCATCATCATCATCATCATCATCATCATCATCATCATCATCATCATCATGGCTGTTGCTCCAATTCTTTGGCCCAGTAAATGACGGCAGCACACATGTATCCAGCTCTTGGGCAAGAGTTCCTCAGAGATCAGAGGATGCTCTTCTTGCTGTAAGTGCTTCAGTCAATGTGAAATGTTAATGTTCAGAATGAAGCTTTCAAATGGATCTGGTGAGCAGATGCTGTCAGACCGGATAGGGAGAAATGGGATCACCAAAGAAAATAACTGTGGCTAAGGCGCCCTAAGAACATTCATTAAAGGTCCCATATTTTACACTTTTCTTATTTTTTATTAGAAGTTTTATCTTCTATTATTATCTATTTTATTATCTATTAGAAGAACATTAGAAAACATCTTAAAGTAGTTTTACATCTCCTCTCTAAGGCCTCTCTCTTCCTCATCTGGTCGGTGAGCCAAATCACCACAAGATGTGGAAATTTCACTTTATATAGTATGGGACCTTGCAACAAAAATTAACTCCAAACAGTGTCTGGCAATTAAAAAGTACAAGAGAAAGACGAATTTCCCCATAAGTCAAGAGTTAACAGGAACACTTAACATTTCAAAACCTCACAAACAAAGCTGAGGGGAGCACCATAAATTAAGACATCCGCAATTCTCAAGAAGCCACTGATTTCCGTGAGACTTCAAAGTTTGTCCGAAAGCCACATTACAAAAAAAATCACTTCCTATGCAAATGTTTGCTCTATCAAAACTTTATTTAATACTTATCTAATTCATGTTGACAGTGAACAAATGGAAACTGCACCTAATACTACGTGAATGACAAAATGACAAGCTGGTTCCACACAAACTGATTCATTAAGGTACATTATCACTCAATGATGAGCAAGCCCAGATAGCTCAAAGAGAATACGGTAGATTCACATGCGTAATCAGTGTGTAGACAAGAGCGGGGAGAATGACAGGGACGCAGCGTGTTTTTGCCGAGCTCTCTGCTGAGTTCTTTTGAGTTGTGCAAGCTTCTGGCTGCAATTCACTGTTTGTATGGAAAATGAGATTCAGCTCTGGATTGCTTAACAGAATTTCCCCAGTGGGGTAGGCAAGGTGAAAAGTGAGGTGTCACATCTCTTGGTGACGCACATACTACACTATTGTCTGTGTGGTTCACTGGATACAGTACATACTACTTCATCCTCACAGATGTTCCAAAAAGAAAGACACCAATCAAACATCTCAATTCTCACTTTAAGAAAGCTGAAAAATTGCCTCTGAATTTATTTGACATTCTTGCTGCAAAAGGCAAGAGACTGGCCTCCAGCCATAACTCTGCCTTTCCTCTACGCTCACACACTCAGAGGTGGTGCCAAGCCCCAGCTAGGAGATCGTTAGACTGGGAGAAGAGGGGAGAAACTGAGGGAGAGCAAGAGCAGCGGGAGGGAGGCTGGAGTGGGGGACTCTTGCAGACAAAGGGGGTTAGAAAAGGAGGGAGTAAAATTCAAGAAAAGGGAGGGAAAGGGGAGACAGAGAGGTGCTGAGTGAGCATGACTGTGTGTGAGTGAGGAGTGTGTTTATGTTACTAATGTGTACTCAAAGAGAGGCAGATACAAACAGGAAATAACAACCTAACAAACAAATGTCAAGCAGTTCTGAGAAGAATGGGCAAAGAAGGCACATTTTTAGAACCCAGTTCAACACGACACATGTTAGTAATAATGTCTGTTATGAATCTAAGTGTGGATATGGATGTCAGAAGTCAACACATACATGCTTGACACAAACAAAAGAAAGAGTCCACTCACCACTTTCGCTCTTCTCAATCACGTCCACTGTCTCACCGGCCTTGAGGCTGATCTCTGAGTTCTCCTGCCTCTCATAGTTGGCCACGGCCACGTACTGCTCCAGCACCATGGGCTCCGAGCTGTCAGTCCCTGAGGGGAAGAAACAGGCTGTCAGCCACCTGCCTGCCGTGGCACCCCGCGAACGCCCACTGCAACCAACTACACTGCCGCTGCTGCTGTGCACCCGGTACGTCGCCATCGGCCAGCCCCCGCTCCCTGCCACCACTGTTCCTCCTCCTTGACCAATCAAAATGCGAGCTCACGACTTGGCTGCATAGTCCCAAATGTCTGGCCATATAGCTGAGTCGACCCCCGGCCCACAGCGAAGGACTGAGGAGCATTGGAAGGAATCAAAACAAAAGGAGGGAACGCGTAGGAATCATCTGTTGGGACTACATCTCGCATTTAAAGTGGATCCATGACATGAACCAAACTTTTAAGATCCAAAGGAAAAGATGGAGAGGGAAAAACAAAAAAGGAGAAGTAGAGGAGCTGCTAACGGCTGGACGGGAAGACAGGGGAGAGAATGAGTGGAAGAATGGTGAAGTTTCCCTGTGGAAAATCAACAGTGCGGTTGAGAGGAAAGGCCTCCCCTCCACTTCTGCTGGGAGCCAGCCGTTGGACAGGCAGTCGGGAGGGGGGGTGAACACACCAATCATGGTAGTCGGCACTGCTGGCCTTAAATAGAAACATATGAGTGGAC
Source organism: Trachinotus anak (assembly GCF_046630095.1). Lineage (NCBI taxonomy): Eukaryota > Metazoa > Chordata > Actinopteri > Carangiformes > Carangidae > Trachinotus > Trachinotus anak. The sequence goes on along the minus strand of NW_027273870.1, from coordinate 10,900,972 downwards.
TAGAGAGAGAGACAGAGCGAAACAGGGAAGGAGGTTGGGTCCATGTTTATGTGAAACAAAAGAAGAAAGCATTTTAGTTGGGGTTAGGCCACTCTGTTTTCTCTCTCTCCTTCTCTCTGATGTTTAACCTTTTCGACGCCACCAGTGATTTCATCCGCAGAGCTCTCATGATCCATATCTGATCTGAGCCGCGGACATGCTTATTTGCTTGTTTTGCACAGAGAAATCACCCATGCAGATTCAGAGGTACATTTCAGCAGATTATGCTTCACATCCTGTTGTGCTCTGTTGTTTAAGTTTCTCAGTATCAGTGTTGTGATCAGGAACAGAACAAAACTGCACTAAGAACAAATAGATGGATGTTGTCTGGCCAAAAAAACAGTGTAAAAAATCATAGATCATTTCTAACACAAACTAAAGTAGATGTTAATATCTGACCACTTCAACATTTTAGGAAATACACTTGTGTTCTTTTTGCAAGTAAGAACAACAGCCAGTCTACTGTGGTCACACTGAGGTTGCTAGGTGTGGTACAATCATGCCTGGCAACCTGTACCACCTGTACTATAGCCAGACACACTGGAGAAGTGGTGGGCAGACAAATGAACAATTATTTATCAAGAATTCTTTTTTTTTTTTTTTTTTCAATTTACAGACCTTGGCAGGCATATCCATGTCCTGCCTGCTCATCTAACTCCCAGAAAGAAAGCTGAAATAATCTTGAACTATGCCTTTCAAAGAACTAGCATTCAAGGAAGAAGAATGTGTCACTGTTCACAACCAACTTTGGCACTTAAGATTGACAGTAAACGCTGTGTTTTCCTGAAGAACATAATTCACCTGGGAAGTTGGGCTGAATCTTTAGATTGTTCAATACCGACTTTTTGAAATGAAACTCCATGTATATCACGGGCGTATTTGCACCTATACTGCAATATGTTGCCAACAAAGTCAAATCTTAACAACTGATTCATGCCATCATCACACTGTATGGCTGAAACCAGAAAGAGGCCCATCTGCTGCTGTCAACCTGTCTCAGTTGATGATCAATCAAACATGTCCAACATACCAGAGAAAGGAGGAGTCTCATAACTCAGGTGACCTGTGGCATGTTTTCTTAGCACAAAGTCTCGTGTAAGTTTTCTAAGATGGGATCAGAGGTTTGGACAGGGGAGGGGGCAGAGGAGAGCTGATGAAATCAGAGAACATGCAGCAGACAGACGACAGCCAGAGATCCTCCTGAGCAATATTTATCTGAACACTGTACATCATACATAAAGGGGAAAGGCAGCAGCAGCAGTGACAGTCCAGAAATCTTTAGCACTGCCTAAATAAAATAAAAGTAAATATCGTACTTTGTCAGCAGATCTCTCAGTCTCTCTGCTCATGACTGCATCTGAGATAGTAAATTCTCTGCAGGTAACCACTGCAGTCATTTTGTTAATGGGACGAGACCTTGGACATGAAATGTATTTTTAGCAGTTAACCTGTGGATATCCAGTATGTCAGATGCAACTGTTCTTTAAAGGTCCCATATTTTACAGTTTTCCAGTGTTTTATTTGGTGTTGATATCCATAAGAAGACATATTTGTTTTTGTGAAAGTACTAAAAACCATCTCAGTGTAGTGTTACATCTCCTCTGTCAGGCTTCTCTCTGGAGCCCTGGTGACAACTTGTAACTCAGAAGAGGCTCTTATCCTCTCTTCTGATTGGCTGCCTGTTTCCTGAGTGATTGCAAAAAATATAGCAGATTCCAGATAAACTCTCAGATAAACCAAATTCTGCTAGGTTGGTTGGTCCAGGTGAGCTGGGCTTGGGGCATAGCTGAGGGCAGTGACTGCTTTGTTGTGACATCAAAAAGTCCACATGGCTCGTTTTAAGGCTCAGTTTCTGAATATTGGCTGTGTGCATTTCTCTGTGGACTGAGCACTTTGATACTTTAACAGTGTTAATATAGAACCTAGACCTGCATTATAATCAAAACAGACATAGAAATCTCACTTTATACAATATGGGAACTTTAAGGATTAGAATTAGGTTTAGGCCAGGCTTGGCGTTAATTTTTAGGTTGTGATGGTTAAAGTTAGGGTGAGGTGCTAAGGAATGCAATTTTGAATGGCTGGTCCTCACAACTATAGTAAGACAATGTGTGTGTGTGTGTGTGTGTGTGTGTGTGTGTGTGTGTGTGTGTGTGTGTGTGTGTGTGTGTGTGTGTGTGTGTGTGTGTGTGTGTCTTGCAGAATGTGCCAAGAGAAGATCTCCCTGTTTTAGAACAAATCAAGTCTAAGATTAAATCTGCTGTTTACAATGCAGCTAACAAGAAAGTTGCTCTCCTAAGACTCAAATATGGGGCGCCTCGGTGGCTCAGCTGGTAGAGTGCATACCATTAAGACAGCAGCCCTGGGTTCAAATCCAACCCGTGGCCCTTTGCTGCATGTCATCCCCTCTCTCTCCCTGACTTTCCTGTCACTCTCTCACTGACCTATCCAATAAAGGCCAAAAAAATAACTTTAAAAAAAAAAAAGACTCAAATAAACAAAAGGGAATAACTAACTATACTATATATTCACTGTGGCCTTGTAAAAAATTTTATGAGATTGAAACAGGTTACAGTACACTCATGCATTTAAGCAGCCCAGAAAAATAAAAAGTGGGCTAAAGCATTTGTGCAGTGCTTAAAAGATAATTAAGCATCCCTATACGTTGTAACTCAAACAAACAGGCAGGGAACACCAGGGAATGCTTGTAACATTACTTCCCCACCGGGTGAGGCTGGGTTTTCATCTCTGTCTTTCTTTAGCATTCTCCCAGGAGGAGAAATAAAGAAAAGGAACACATTGCTGAGAATGTAAGCAGCCTATGTGCAGGGAGCAATCAAAGTCAGCCTGAGGTAATAAAGCAGCACACATCCAGCTATTTAAAAGCCGTATGCAGTTGTAATGGCAGCCACGCCTTGTTGAGAAATACCACGACTCCTCTGCCTTCCATATTCCAATGCTTTTTATTGCACAACATTTCATGTTCAAATTATGTTGGTAGATTTTTTTTCCAAGTTCCACACACTTTGCACCTGCAAGAAATAGGGTAATTTTTTTTGTTAGACTTAGTCTGTTCAAAGGGGGATTTGTCTTTGCTGTTCTTAACTCGTACTGACACACTGATAGTTCTAATGGAAGGAAACCACATATCTGTGTCGTTCCCCAGCAATGCCTCTATTACAGTTAAATGTCTCAAAAAACATTGGCTAAATGTTCACCAGATGGACAAGTCTGCCTTTTGATTGTATTTGTGTCAATGTGTGTGTTTATACCTGCAAGAAAAAGAATGTGATGTTTGTTTATTATACAGATAATTTCAATTCCACTTCTCCCTCCAATGATCATTGCTATACACCCAAAGTTGAATGAGGTCACAGGTAGTGATTTAAAACCATGCTGCAACAAAATCTAAGGAACCAGACTTGACACCTAATTTCAGTCTAAGGCTCTTGCCACATGTAGACCAAAAGTCCACATTCTGGCCCTCTGGCACTGTGCCCAGCTGTTGTGTTGGCCAACCAGGTCTGCAGAGATAGATGGACAGACTGCAGAGAAAGAGAGGCTGAATTGGAGCAGATGGGTGGAAGGAGAGGATGATGACAGCGCATGCGAAGCAGATGTCGAGGGAAAGCTGAAGTGTGAAAAGAAACCAACAGAAAAAAAACCTAACGGGATGCAGCTGGCATGTCGCTCTCGCACAAGCACAGTAATCCATGCATATTCAACATGTTGACAAAGACACACAAAGCTACCTGAGGCCTCTTTCCTCGGGCTGTCTGTAAAGCCGTACATCCATACTGCAGAAGAAGAGAAGGAAGAAGAGAAGCAGACAGAGATTATTCAGTTTGACAGCATGCAGAAGCAAAAGTATGGTAGAGCAAAACCTTTAGACCTTAAGACTACTGCAATTTTAGCACTAGGTCCAAAGTTGAGGCCTATGCTCACCTGTTAAGGATACACAAAGTCATGGCCTGTGTTTTAAGCTCAGTGTCTTCTCCATGCTGAATTGAATAAAGTGCACCTGAGTGCAAGGAAATGTTTTGGTACAATAAATAACAAACACCTATTCCATTTTTAATCTGTTACTCAAACCCTTCCTCCCTCCCTCAGACTGCAAGACACTTGCTTTCCATGCTTCCCTTTCTTCCATCTATTCATGTCCTTCTCCATTTCTTACATCCCTCTATCTTGACCTCCTGGAATGTTTGAGAAGGCTGTAGCCACTTCTAAAGACATTGCTGACTGCCCACCCCCCTATCTTGAAAAAAATCATCTCAGCCCCCAACCAGGAAATCAGACGCCATGCATCAGAGCAGACAGAGACAGAGGAGGTGGTGACCAAAGATTTTGGGTGCAAGCTAAAATCCAGAGACCGCCCTGATACATTTCAAGAAAGCCACAATTTGAAGCTTCATTCGAGATCTATCAGGACAAAATAATATTTCAGTGCCTGGCTGTCATCTTTTCCTGGAAGTGAGCCAGCAGTCAGCCTACAGCACTGCCTGAGAAACAGGCCAGAACAATATGAAGGAGCTGGAACCAGGACCTAGGCAGGGCAGGCTACTGAGAATAAGCAGGAATGTCCTCTGCAATGCTACATTGGGAGATGAAAAGAGAACATATAGCAAAACACACTGGAAGAAATGTCCATCATGATGTACACTTGTATTTGTCACAAAATTGTGTTTTGCTCATATTTTGTTTAAATAATCAGCCAATCTTTTTTTTTTTAGCATCAGCTTTGTTTCATATATGGAAATCAGTGAAAATGTCTTAGCCCACTAGCATTTTTACTTCATGAGCATAAGAACATCAGCTAAGGCCTATGGACTTTTGTAGTATCAACAGATGAAATGGGAGGTTCTCTTTCAAACCAGTTTCAAGTGCCAAAGATGCCAAACACAACATAAAAACATCATCTCACAAATTTTATTTATGAAATACTATAGAATTTAAGAGCTTATTGCAGCTGCAGAGAGAAGCATTATATGTGAAGTATTTGCATGAAAATGGTAAATGGACTGCACTTATATAGCCCTTTTCAAGTCTGTGCAAAGTGCTTTACAATGGAAGCCATACTAACAAATACATTCATACAACACTTTTTTTCTTACACATAGAGCCCTTTCCTACCATACACACACATTCACACACCAATGACACAGTGGGGCAATTTGGGGTTCAGTGTCTTGCCCAAGGACACTTTGAAATGACCCGCTCTTCCTCATGAAATTACATTTCATTACAGCTAAACTGCAACAGCAAATTTTGTCAGAAATGTAATCACTGGCTGAATTAAGTGCAAAATTTATTTAAGGCATCAGAGTCGCGAGGAGGTGGTTGGAGTGGATGGCAGGTATATAAAGTGTATGCCTGGCACACCAGAGACTGGGTCTCACTCCTGTGGGGTTAGGTTTACGCAACAAAAGCCTTTTGATTAAGATTAGGGAGTCTACAGCCATGTGAGTTGTTCTGTGAGGTTATACTAAAGCACATCAGTGCTGTGTACTAAATGGTAACATGCTCATAATGATAATACTAACATGCTGATAGCTGCTGATAGCTGCTGAAAGCCGGTATAATGTTTCCCAAGTTCACCATCTCAGTTTGTCTTATTATCATGCTAACATGTGCTAATTAGCACTAAACAAAAAGTACATCTGAGTCTGATGGCAGCATCATTAGCTTTGTAGGTATTTTGGTTATAAACCAAAGTCAAATATTGACCTGCTGGTGGCACTAGAGGGAAAGTCTGTCTCTGTGGTCCATGAATGTGACAAGATTTGCATGCTGTGGTGATATTACACCAGATAAGTGAAAACCCTGATCTGCTGTTGGCACTACAGGAAAAACCTGGGGATCATGAATGTCTGAACAAAAAAATTCATGGCAATCCATCAAACAGGCATTGTGATATTTCAGTCTGGACAGACTGGCTTTGCTCTCCCTAGAGTCATGGGTTATAACATGTTTATATTCCCAAAGCTAGGTATCAATACGGAAACTGAACAATTGACACCCAGACCTATTTATCACATCAAATGTCTTTACTAAAATTGTACCAAAAGGTTGAAAAAAACAACTACATGTGTCCTCATCCAACACATCCTTTAGTTGAACTTTCTTTCTTATTTGATCTCTTCTATTTATTCTCTTCTGTTAGCTACTTTGATTAACTACAGCCCAGTTCAATGTACAAATATGACCTTTTTCATAGGTCTAACTCAAAAATGTCACTGACAAATCATTGGCAAATTGTCTATGTATGTACCATGAGTCTTATTTTAATCTAACTGCACACATAAAAATATAGATGTAGTAGAATAGAAATGGTTGAGGTAAATGGATTATGTTTTGAAAAAGACCTTGTCACCCCAGGTTTTATTTGCACACAGATTGAAGGTTTATGGTCTTTATTAAGCACATCTCATTTTATCTCTCTAGTGAGCTTGAAAACATTCAAATCCTATTTTCAAAAATGAACAGCCATCAAAACTAAAAAGAGGGCTGTTTCCTAAATAATCAATTTTCTTTTGAAGGGACCAGGTTTTTATACTTCATGATCAGCATTCTGTACTGGACCCTGGTAAGTGCTGCCCCTGCTGAGAAGCCAACAGCTCCTCTCCGTTGACTCACGTGAGATAATACAGGCCAAATCCCCCCTCACTATCCCTCAGAGCCTCAGGAGCTTTGCTGGATTGATGTTGGCCCCAGAGGGAGCAATACGGGCTGGTCCCAGGTCAGCCAGGGTCAAACCCTGCTCTCCAACGCCCTACCATGATTATAACCCGCCCATCTGCTCTCAGTGTAGTGCTCAACATCTGACTGATATTAGCTCTCCTCTCCACTTTGGGTCCCTTATGCTAACCCACCACCCCCCTCCGTACAAACACACGCATACGGACGCTTAATTCCTTTCAGGTTTGGGTGATGACGCCACAAACCAGCAGAACCAGCAGTGTTTTCTCAGTCCCTTTGCTGCTGTGGGTAATCTTCCTTGAATTCTGACCCCAAACGTCTACATTACCCTGCAATTAAGGGCCTATGGACAGTGAAAAATGGCATCTGTGAAGTCCTGCTTTCTAGCTTTGGATTGGAGGGGCTTATTAGCCATCTATCTTAGTTGTTCTGTAGATTTGGTATAATAAACCACTTTCCATCAACAAGCTAAAGCATGTGGCCTAAAGACTATGAGCAGTTAAGTATCTGTTGTGACTTTTCAGCATAATTTAATGTTTATATGTGGCCATTTTGAAGCTTTGTAGTTCACATGAACCAGTCAATGCTGAAACCTAAAGAAACTTCCTGATTTTGTTATAGTGCCAGCTAATCCTAAATCTCATTTCAGACGTTTCAAATGTGAAGCTTTGCTGAATCACAACGCAGTAACAATAAATCTAGGAAATGAAGATTTAAATTGTTTAAAGAAATACTGATGGTCGATATACTCTACAAAATATCACTATTAGTATTAGCCTCTAAAAACAGCATCAGTGGGGCCATGATGATGTTTACTGTGTACACAATCTTAGGGGTTATCATGCTAACATGAAATACAAAGTACCACGAAACACACTTCAGACATTTAGGCATAAATCAAAGTATTGGACAAATTGAAATTTTAACCAGATGATGGTGTAGATTAGGATCATCAAAGTTTTTACAATTATTATCACCAGTTACAAGGACATCTGTGCAAACTTTCATTGCAATCAATTCAACAGTTGTCAAAGTCCTTCATCTTATTGGGACCATGAAGGTTGCACAAAATTGCATGGCAATCCATGTCAAGATAGTCCAGACCTTTGTGCACCAACACACTGGGTGACCAATGACATTGCTATCCCTAAAGCTACATTGCTAGCATGGCTAAAAAAGTTTTTAAATGTTAAGTTTCAAAACATTCACAGTAAGAAGGGAATAACAACATCAGGGGATGTGTCCTTCAAAGGTGTGAGAGATAAAGAGAATGAGGCTGTAAGAGAAGGTGATAGATGAAGATAGAAAATGATAAAAAGAAGCAGAGACATCTGACTCTGCAGCCTTCAGATTTAATGGTTTCATCTGGGTAAAGTAGCCTTATAAAATATTAAGCATCAAAATTGTGTATTTTGCTTTTAAATACTTAACCCCACACTCACCTCTATCAAATAACAAGGAGAAAGCAGAATTAAAACCTCACGAGAAGGTAAACCACATCAATTATCATAAAAAAGGCCAGACAGAAGATCCCACCTCATGATGGCACTCCCTGCAAATCCTACACAGCGAGCTAAAGCTGCCGCCACCACACACAAAGACACACAGTCAGGAGTTTAAATGATAAACCCTCTTCACCTGACACCAAGACAAAGGTGACCAATAACGAAGTACAGCTAACCGGTATTGATCGAACACTCGTGACAAAGCACAGTGGCAGAGAGTGACACCAACACTAACAATGTCAAACCACAGGCCGAAGCTAACTAGTATTGATAGTGTTTAGCAAGAGGAGGAGAGAAACACAGAGACAAAACAATTTGTCTCTGACTGTGTCACAAACGTTTTGCAGTGACAAATTACATTTATATGCAAACAGTGCGGTGGGGGGAGTAACAGGTGATAGGCACCTCTGCATTGGCCGTGACACAATGCTATCACAATGTAGCAGTCAGCAATGACAAACAGTTTCCAGTCCCAGCTGGGAGAGTGACATGGTGTGGGTGCACCCGTCAGGGTGGGGTCAAATCACAGGCCACTGTCACTTCTGGACTGTCCACTCTCCCTTCTTGTTCCCTCACTCTCGCTTCACTGTGCCTTCACTCTGATTCACCTCACACAGTAGTTTTTGCTTTAGATGAGCCACAGAGATACAACAGCGTCACACCCCACGGAATAACTCTTACTGCTCATACTGTCATGTTGAGATTGCTATGCTTAATGGCTGTAAAGCTGGAAAAGACCATTATCATTTTTCTGCCAAAATCAATATTCACTTTAATGTATTATCAACACTGATGTGATAGGAGTGGGCTGACATTATAATTGCTGCTATAATTACCATCACTCAGTGTGATGGTAAATGTGTAAAAGTCAACATAGAGAAGAGTTTTATTTTATATGGATTCTTATATGGAGGCAGGTAATGGAGGGTGTAAGTGTCATATAAATGTGTCTTTTGACAGGAGCTCCTGATGGTACAAACAACAGCCTGCCTCTAAAATCCTAATTAGCACTGACAGCTTAACAGATATGTCCACACATGCAAAATGCCCTTGTCTACTAAACCTACACTTGTAAAAACACTAACACATACACATAAAAGACACAGCCCTCCTCCTTCCATTGGCCATTCTAACATGAGTCTGAAATCTTATCCACTGTGCCACGTAAACAAACTTGTGCTTGTCTGACTGTCTCAACCCCTGTGGCCTCTGCAGCCAAAACAGCACCCTCCTTCGTTCCCTATGAATCAAGCCCTCACATGGAGGAGTATGAGCTCCATCTGCACTCTGCAGAGCAGGGGAGCAGTACAGAGCCATGACCCCTGAAACTCACTGGACCTGACCCTACTTTACTAAAAAACATGTCTGACATCTTTGTCCCCTGCTAACTTGAAGTTAGATGAATCAGTGTTTTCTGTCAGGGGGCACCACAAAGACTGTATATACGGATGGGCTATGAGGCTGCACTTCCTTCCACTGTACAAAAATGAAGCCAAAATATCACGCATACGGGGGCTGCCATCTTGCACTGATGACATCTTTTGAAGACAGTGTCTGTACAGTAGTGAGTACACTAGTTGTTGCCATGGTATCGAGGTCCCACCAATACACCCATCTGACCCAGTCGTGAGGCATTCACAGTTGCCAATCATGACATTCCAGTAGTGAATGCAATATGGATAACGCATTACAAGCATTGCTGATCTTTGTCTTCTGTTGTGCAGTTAAACTCTGCATTTTATAATGCTACAACTGCCTTTGCTGTTCCTCATTCATAGTATTATCAACACTCATGGTATCAACACACCCATGGGCACTCAAAACCAGAAAATGACAACTATGACAACTGATCTGAAACTAGCCAGTGTCTTGCTTTGCGCTTGTCACCACTTTGCACTGGGTGTAAGATAGGGCCTGTTGTCTTACAATAAAGATCAAGCCACAGTATGAGGCAATGTACATTTATGGCTTTGGAAATGTATTTAACTTGACATGTAACAAGAAATCCTGAACAACTTGACCCAGAAACAATGCTGGTACACATATTTGTTCACCTCTGTATCACAGACTTGATTTTAGAGTCAGCAAATACGCAGTTTACATGTGATGTTAATAACATCTTATGTTTCTTGAGAAAAGTGCTCTGGTGAAGTGGAAGTGACGCACTTCACATTTTCAGCTCAAGCAACAATTTGTTTGGAATAGCAGGGTAGATGTTGAAAGCAGCAACAGTCCTCATGGCTGAACAGTCAAAATAAAGAAACAACACTCAAAGCCAGTTCAAGAAACAGTTCAACATTTTGGAGAGTATACTTAATCAATTTGTTTTTAACCACTTTAATGCAGAAGAAGATTGATATCAGCTTCATACTAGTGCAATAAGTATGAAGCTGAGGTCAAGGACACAATTAGTCTAGATTAGCATCAAGATTAATGGTAGTGGAAAACAGCTAGCCTGACTGGTTCAAAATTACACTGATCACCAACACCTCTAAAGCTGATCAACAGGTTGTCCCTCTTTTTTTTTTAACTCATACACAGATATATATTTATAGATATAATTGTCCCACATTTTTATGTAGTACATCCAGCTATAGCAAGGGTTGCCTGATGCTAGTTAGTGAACACAGGTTCTAGTTCATATCTCTCTACGCTTACTTCAGTGTCATCATAGGATGCCATAATGCTGCATCCTGTGAACCATGATTGAAAATGGTGAACTATTCCTTTAAATTTCATCACAGATAGCAGTAGAAATTTTGAAGACAAGCCCTGGAGTGGACAACCGTTTTGTAGAGAGTTTGAACAACAGTGAACAGTGAAAGGAAAACAAGACTTAATTCTATGCTAACAGCTATGATTATATGGTAGCAAATGAGCAGGAGCAACCACAATGAGTGGATACTCTGTTTTCTGTGAATAGTGGATAGTGAAAGGGTTGTAATGTTACTAAACACTCTAAATGGGAAGCCTTCAAAAACATCACAGTGATTTACACTGAGAGGAGCAACACAAAGAAAACACCTTGATCTTTCCTTTAGCATAACTATGGGATGTAATCTACTTTGTGTAACAGTCACCACTTTTAAATACATGGAAACTGTTTATAGTGAACATTGTTACAGTGATACAGAGGTCATAGCTGAGATCACTAGGTCAGTGAAGTGGCATCTAACTGGGCAACATCCCCAAGATTTAGGTTGCTGACACTAAGGCTACAAAAAACACCTGTTTCAAAGTTTAATAATGTGCTACACAAAAGGGATGTGGAGAAAAAACAGAAGCTGGCTTATGAGAAAAAGCAATAAGCTCCAAAAATATCAAATCAATTTGAGGAATGTGCATGTAATTGGATTGGTTATGTGTTCTCTCTGGGACGACAACAAACCGGCTCATTGCAGGAAGGTAAGAGGTATCTATGCGTTTACTCCAAAAATAAAATCACCATCAATTTCAAGAGTTGTTTACTTGTGGAAATCACCTTAACTTTTCTTAACTTTCAAGAATGAGGTAAAAATTGAAGGGCTGCAACATATTAACTAGTGTTTCTGCACTGCTGTACCCCTACCTAAAACCTTTAAGCTACTTAAATATAGTACAAAGGCGTCTTTTAGGTCATCTGTAGCAAGAGAATCATATTCTCCACTAACCACAAGCTATTTCCTGCATTTTCCCTTCATTAATTCAAAAGAGGTATGACTGATATTTCCAGGCACTTCCACATCTACTTAGCCCTAAACAAACAGGGGTCCAAAATGCATATATTACTGATTTACATGAACCAATGCATTTGTTAAGCCGCTAAACTGTAGCTAATACCCTCTAAGGGCCATACATTTGCTAAGATGACTAATGAGGCTAAAAATCTGTGACATTAAGGAATGGGTGACTAGTCAAAAAAGCTGGTTGTTGTGTGGCTTGTTGGCTCATGCCACTGAATTCTTATATTGGATAAAGTGGATCTGGTCGAGGACCTGTCAATGATTGGATGTTCTCTACTCTTTATTTTATTGAATTGCATGTGTAGCATCCAATGGGTGTATTACATCTTTTATTTACCTCTTAAGCCCCAGGAAATTAGACCACACAGATCAGGATTGAACCAGAGCACCTTAGGAGTATGTACCTTCCAAAGCATCTCCGTTAGAGGAAAACCATCTTTCTTTATCCATTATTGAATTATCGGCAAAGCTAAACATACCATACAAAACCTCAGTTGAGACTCAGAGGTTAAGTTTCCTTTTAAGCATTCTGACTACCATAACAGAGAATAACACTTTACCTCAACAGGATGTTTGTTAATGATTCTATTTTGATATCCTGAAAAATAATCAGGCAATTCTTAGACCCCACCCTGTACTGCAATGCAAATCTATGGCCAAAAGGAGAGGGCTTGACAGCTTTTTCACACACCCCAAGATACAGCTGACCGTGTCAGAGTCCCATAGCAGGATAAGTAAACAAACCATGCATTGACATCACATATATAACAGACAAGGCACAGAGAGGGTTTAAAAGTCATACATGATTCAGCGTAACATCCCACCTTGAATCTTAAGGAGTGGTATTATTAAGAGCAAAAAGTTGAAAAAGAAAGAAGGATGAAGTAAGCTTAAATGAAGGATAGTCAAAAAACAGATGACTTACCCGTCTTGCGCTTGGAGCCATAGTCCCTGAGGGAGAAGCAACACAAGAGAGACATGGTTAGTGACAGCAGATGCCGCTCCGTCAACAACAAAGCATGCAGTCACCGCATGTAGCTTTAGATACTCCTAAATGGCATAAACCGGCAGCTGCACTCACACAGAAACACATGCATGCAGTCGGCCTGAGCACACTAACAAATGCATGTGTTTGAGGGCGAGACAGAGGGACAGAGAGTGAAGGATGGCTATAGAGGGAGGAATGACTTTGCCCAGCTGCCCATACTCCCTGCAACAGACACAAATTAGTCATGTGACTCTAAAGCGGCTCCACCATCCTCTTCCTATACTCATTCTCTTCCTCCCTCCCTCCCCTCCTCGCCCTGTCAGAGAAGAAGGCGACTTCTCCCCACAATTGAAAGAAAGAGGATCAATTTAAGTTGCCTTGCTTAATGGATTCTAATGGGATTATGCCACAAGGCTAAGCTATGGATAAGGGGTGACACAGAGTTGTGTGTGAGGTTTGCTGTGCTGAGCATGTCTGTTTCTGCCCTTGTCAATAATGACTTTTGGACTCAGGCAGTGTGGCAATTGGGTTAAAAAGATAGATGGAGGGAGAGATCAGGTGAAGACATAACGTGCTATTTATAGAAACACAGACCTGACAATCTGCCCATCGTCACTTCCCATTCTCCCTCGCTAACTTCCTTCCTCCTCCCAGTCTTTTCCTCTCGCAGTGTCCACAATCACTCTGTCCTTTTCAGTTTTCTCAAGGGCTAATCAAAACTCTCATCTAACCTGAAATTTAGCCACGTCATCCTGCTGCAGTATAGGTGAAAATCAGACACAGACACGACAATAAAACTAAAGCACAATGCTGAAGTGAACCTTCTCTCCCCTGTGAGATACCCTCTTCTATTTAAATATAACCACTGTATAGGCGGTAACATCAGCCCCCAGCCAAAAACAAAGGATATAGAGACCGGAGAGTGTAGTGGTTTCCTAATGAGTGATAGCAACATGACTCAACATTTTCTAGAGGTTTGCCAGACTGTAACTGATGATTCTAGGTACATGTCAGGATAAGAGAGCTGTGTGTGTGAGGTAAGTAGGTGTATATATAGGCACATCTGTGTTTGTGTAAAGTAAATGTGTGCACACAAGCATGGCAATGGACATAAATGCTCATTGTTTCCCCAAAGCCCATTTTACACTGGTCAAATAACCAGCTAACATCTCAGCAGTGTGAAAGGGTACAATCGGCATTTACTCCCAGGTCAAATGACTCTGCAGTAGTCACAGGTATTTATCGAGCCCTGATCTGCAGTGATGTAAACATGACATCCGGCTGGACACGCTAATTTCTGTCCCTTTTCTGAGCTGTGACATCTTTCAGAGCACACAAACACTGTAAACAGACTGGCCATCTGCCCAGCATGGTGCTTCTGAACCAGAAACACAGCAGCTTCACCTTGGGGTTGCGCTCAGGGCTGCATTCAGTAAGTTTCAAAAACACAAAATTGCCAACCAAAGCGTCAAGGAGGCTCCAATGCTTACAGGAGAACCAACCGGGGGGTGAGATGCAACACATCCATCTGTAACTGCAGTGATGACATTGCTCTCTGCAGGTGTCTGTCTGTGTCTTCTCAGTTAAAACGGAGATGCAAACTTGTCTGGCAGTGAGAAAGACGTGCCTATAAGCAGTTTAATTTTGGTATAAGGAGGATATAAGATACGGAATTAACAACAAAAGCAACCTTGATTGGGACAGCTGACCTGGCTGGACCCTGTGAAACAGCCCACTTCTTTAATGAGGGACCACTCATCTTGTCAAAGCAAATAGAGACAGAAGATTACACTGCAGTGCCAGGATAGCAGAAACTGTTCAGGGCAGAATAGCTAGCAGTCAAGGTAGTGCTCTCTCACTGCAACTGCACTAATAAAGAGACATATAGATATGTACGCTGGCAGTGCACATGAATACACACAGATACACAAGTGCTGTACAAGAGACAGTCTCAGGGCAGACAGACAAGACAGCACACATGCATGAGCAAAGGCCATGTCCCATTTAAGATACAGCAGCTCTGTCTTCTTTAGTGTCACTATGTTCGTCCTAGCTCTCCTTTTCTCCATCCCTTCATCCATTCCCCTGTGATCTAATGTATCTGTCTCTTTGTGACTGGCCACAGCAGATGAATAAAGCCTTTATACCGACCTCCCCACCAAGAGCACTGTGTGCTAGCAACCAGAATATGCTTCATTGTCACCAAAGTGGGACACAGAGAGCAGGATTTGACCCCTCGCCTCATCCCATCCATCTCAAGCCATGCTGGACATACAACCTCTAATACATGTGGAATAGATAACATTCAAGTCAATGGCCAATAACATTCAGTAAATTGTGCCACAGAGTGTCTGGATGTGTCTCAGTGGAAACTATGCTGTGGACAGATCAAGCTTCATAGTTGGCAGGATATTTGCCAAGATGTTTGCCCTTTTTACTCCGGACTTGTTGAGGTGGCATTAAAGATGCTGATAATATCTCTTCAAGCACAAGGGATTTTTTTTTTTTCATTTTCAGGGAAGGTCAACTGATGTACTCACATTTCCATTCACCTAGTATACTTCTCTTGCCCACACAATCTCTTGCCAGTTCAAACATGTTACTCTTACCCTACCTAACAGAAATTAGGTAGGGTAAGGAATGAAATTAGGTTCTACCTTCAATTTCATTCCAAAGCAAGTCTTATTTTCATGTCACAAAACAAATGTTAGGTATCATGAGGTCATTTTGGAACATTTGGAACACAATTGGTTAGATTAGATGAGAAGCCTAACTTAACAGGAAGACTAATGTCAATTCCTTCTATTCCTAGTAAATCATTTATTTTCCCAAAATAACTGCAACCTGTAGCCTTCATTCATGTTTTTGTTCTGTTCCACCCAACTCTGAAACTTAACAGGGCAGCAGGCATTCAGGTCATCTGGTCAAGAGGCCACAGCCTTTACAGCAACAAGCAGACTATTTTCCCCTTTATAAACCGGGTTGTCTGTCTAGTTTACTAACACTGGCATGAATAAAGGGAAAAGCCTGTTTTTTATGACAGTTAATCAAAATACAAGTGACGCAACGTGTCAGAGGATTGCCCTTTCATCAGCCAAACTCCAAACGCAGTTTTAAATGGATGTTGGATGCCTGCTGGGTTAACTGTGAAAATGGTTAGTGATCTTCACAGAATGACAGTACAATAGGTGTAAGTGCTGGACCCAGGAAATGGCTGGTTGTAACTTATCAAGGAGGTGAGGACAGGGGCCAATGAATGAGTTTTGTTTGGAGGAAAACAACAGCAGCATGAAAAGTACTTTGCTATAGCCAACTCCCAGGGAGCCTGTTAAACTATTCATGCTGTGCATGGTTTGAAAGGCAAACACGACCTCGAAGCTCTATAAACAAGTCCCAGTCAGGAGAAAGGCAGAAGCATAAGCACTTTTGTGGTCCAACTGTATATGTTTATACAAATCACTCAGCCTTCAAGTGTACGCCTAAACCAAAGCTGTGCTGTATTTGATTCTCTGGGGTTAATTGTTCTTAATAAATGATCACACACAGTCGCGAGGATACAGCTGCTGAAGCCCTTTGTTAATCCTCACACAGAGTGGCTGCTGATTGGATCAATAGCATGTGCTTTTACTGTTGTCATGGAAAGCAGGTCAAAATAAAGGTTAGCTTATAGCACGTGTGGGTGGTTGTTAGCATTACGCATTCACAAAGGGCTTTAGATCAACATACCTACATGACATTAGCCCACTAAAACAGCTCAGGAGGCAAATATTAGTCAACACAAAGGTCCATTAGCCATGCTAGCTCATTACCGTTCCAGCTAATTAGCACCAAATGTTTTGAACAAGAGAAGACACTACTTCTATGACAAAGTAAAAAAGTAAAAACAAAGAGACATTTCTGGCTTGTAAGCTAAACAGCTAACATTTAACATTAAATAAGGACATAACAGTAGTGCAGCTTGCTATTGGCTTTATTTTTAGAGGTATGGTTTTTGGAAGCATCTGCAAAGCATTAGGGCACAGAGGAGGAGCAGAGTGGGGCAAAATACAGAGAGAAGGTGGGAGGATGAGGAGGGAGAACGGAAACACAGGGTACAGACTCCAACCAGTGACCCGAGTCACAGAGACTGAAGTCAAACACTTCCCTCAAGGGCTGAGCAACCGGCTCCGGCTGCCAACTCTTTTCGTACGTCTCCTAGAGGTGTCAAGAGGAGGATGGGGAAAAGGCAACATGAAGACACTGCAGTGGTGGAGAAAAGGGTATCTTATGTGGCTAGGTAGATTTTCAAGGTATTGCTACTCTGGTCGTAGTGACAGTATTTGGTAGTTTAGTTTAGACAGCAGTTTTTGCAAAAGACAGTCTTTAAGTACACTTCCAGTGTGGAGAGTCTTGAAATGATTTGCCAGTGAAATTTTCATGCTCTCATCAATATCATCCAAATGAGTTCAAGACCTGTTAAACTGCTATGTGCCCTGGTATCTAGTGTGATGCCACTGTGACAAACAAAATCTGTTTTCCTGTGTTTAAATAAAACTGCTGACAAATGTTTTGCAAAGACAGACTTTGAGTACTGATGCACAAACATGCAATTAAAATGTGTATAAATCTGTCAGACATGGTGAGAAAGGTATGTATACCCTGAACAGAAACGTCAACAGATGGGCCAGTTGCATACAAAAGAACACAGACATTTCAACGCACTTTTCATCACATTCTGACATTTTGTCACAGTGTATTCACTGACCACAGCTCCATGAAGCAGGAGCACCTCCATGCATGTCTTATCAGTTCCACAGCTTCGAGCTCTCGACATTGATTGTCAAGCTAAAACAGATGTGAGTGAGTATCCTGAGGCAGGCCATGTTGTGTAGGGGTCAGGAAAGTCAGCAGTACTCAACTGACTACAGAAATGTTAGTGACGGCATTTTAAACTAGTTGATCATGAATGTATACAGAACATTTGATTCCTCAAATTCACACAATTACATACATGACACTGAGTTAATTATGCATTTTGCTGTGTAACATCATGTATTCCTCAGGTAGTATCTACTAGGCGCGGACAATAGCCAAAATTTTATATCACTGTACAGTCCAGCCCAAATATCACATTATACGATATTATGCAAGCTTGATATTCCAAATATTTTTATACATTAAAATTAGTTTTAATTGTCTTTAAATGCTATTTTAATGTCATCATAATGTAAAATTTTTAATGTAATTCCGTGCCTCTGTAAAGCACTTTCAATTGCTTTGTGTCTGAATGGTGCTATATAAATAAACTTGCCTTGCCTTGCCTATTGCTGGGGTGAAGGGTTTATAATATATACTTTGGTATTTTAAGTTTCATATAATATATATAATTATATTTTTGTATTTTATATTTCAGGTATGAGTGATGAAGCCACAAGCAGTTCAAAGTTTTATTTGTCACATGCCAAGGTACAATGTACAGTAAGCAAAGCATTGCTTTTGTATATATATATAGATATATATCTATATATATCTATATATATATATAGATATATATAGCACATAGTTCTGCTGAACTAGGATTATGTCAACTTTATGAACAAAATGAGGTTGTTAGTTGCATTTTCTTAAAGAAAATCACTAACCATAATTCAATAGTTCTGTTGCTATCTACATACAGAGAAATGTGTTTAAAGGTAGAATGCACTTTAGGTGCACCTCTTTACTTGATCTCCTTGTACTCATTAAATAGATGTAGTACTTAGTAACTAGTAACCTACCAAGGTTTCCAACCACACTGAAGCTTTAGTGATGTCCCTCACTTGTAAGTTGCTTTGGATAAAAGTGTCTACCAAATGAATAATGTAAATGTTCACTTGCCATTTGGGTTTACATAGGACTCTCTCCCTATTAAAAGAGCTTCAGTTTAGTTAGAGACTCAGTATAGAATAGAACTTTACTGCAAAAAGAAAAAAGAACACCCAAACAAATTCTTCATATGTAAAAGCATGACATTATCATAAACATAATTAGTGAGCCGCTCTGAGTCATATTTGGTGCATGGACCCCACTGTACTTGCTTGCCAGTCTAGTAGTATTATTACTATATAGATAAACTTTGGCAACGTTTTATATGTAAAAACTGGCCCATGATGGCAATGGATTCACTAATATAGTATATGAGTAGGTTGGCAGAAAAAGTGCTAATCAGTGTGTTTACAAGTATTAGCGTAATGTATTAAAGTTAATGACTCTTAATGGCTCCCTGCTAGGCTCATCTGCAAGACCAATATATAAACACAGAGATTATTGCCTAAGCCTCTCTCTCTTTATCTCTCTCTCTCTCTCTCTCTCCCTTGCCTCGTCCCTCCACCCCACATCCCAGTTCATCCCTAGGTGTCACCAAATCTGGACCTGAGTCCTAATCTTGCTACCCACTGGCCTACCTAGTCTAAGACCCTCAGGAGCCCAAATTACCCTCAGTTACCCCTGCCTTTTAGATTAGATTTAAACAAAATGTGGTATTTGTCCACCAGACAAAGGCTGCATACCCTCTTTTTCCAATCCAAGCCTTTATATGTGATAAATAGTGATAAATAGCATGTTTTTTCTGCCTTCATACAATAAATATTTTTCCATCTCAAACTCATGTTAAACCTACATCCAAATCCTAAATAAAGCTCCAGATGACCTCGCTTGGTAACTTGGGCTAGTGAATAGAGCCTTTCTCTGAGAGTACAGACAAGTGTACATGGTGTCAACAAGAATATCAACCTATGATACATACATAGAAATAAGGTTGAAAATTTGTACAGTGGTTTGTACAAGTTAAGTAAAGGCTTCATGTCATTATCAGTGGCAGAAGTGGACATATGGGAACAGGACATACGACCCAATGCTCAACCCTCACTAAACACATTATCACACACTTATTTCTAATTAGCCCAAAAACACCAAATCTGTCTTCACCCCGTCACCAGGGATAACCCTGCTACTTAAGCAATTCCCTGCCCAGAGCTCAAAAACTGACCAATCACACAAGTTCATGACTTATCCCAGTAATAATCTGATAATCTTGCAGCATCTCTCTCCTCCAGGCACAAGCCAAGGTCGATCCTTATTGTTATTCATGGAGAGGGTTGTGAGGGGGCATGATGAATGATGATAACATCACCCATGTCTAACTCTATAGTAGCCTATGGAGGACAGTGGCCAATATTTTCATCATGGCTGAAATGCAGTATGCGCATATTAATAGAGAAATTTGTCAACGTTATGGTCTGCAGAGGACAGATAATACCGTTTAGACTGATAGTTATATTTTTGCCTACCACGGGTTCAGACAGATAAAACAAATCATGGCCCACATCCCATGCAAATTGACTCAATAAAATGCAAGATGCAGGAAAAAAAATGCTAAGTAAGAGAAGGAAAAAAAGTAACATCTCACAAAAAGGGGAAAAGGGACAGGGTGGGGAGGTGGAAGGGGGGTAGTCTAGGAAGCTTTGGAGGGGTGAGAAATTCCATTCAGTGGAAATACATCTCACACAGGAAGACCAAGGGGCCAAAATGGACATAAATACAGAAAGAGAGAGAGAAAAAGAGAGATAGTTGAGTATGTGACCAGACAGTGGATGCATTTATAGCGGAGAAGGGAAACCCTGGGGAAGGGACGCGAGACTGGACCAGTGGCTGAACCGGATACAGCAGGCGCGGGTGCAGTGAACTCCATTAGTATTTGTTTGTATTGTGAAGTATGCCACCATGTGGAGAGATATTGGAGAGTAGAATTAGAGATAAGGTGGTTGGGTGGAAAGCTGTATTTCCTTATATTTCTGCAGTGAGTTTGATGATGATGCAGCAGTGGTTCCAAACATTTTCTGCATGTGACCCAGTAGGAAATAGGTTCACATTTGTCACCTATGTCTGATCAATACATATATACAGTAAAAGATTATTAGTTGCTGCAATTGTTCATACTGTTCATACTGGCTGTGAAACAGATCCCTTCTTAACGTGACTCCAGTGTAAGTGATTGGCTCTTGTTCTGATCAAAACTGTGTTCTTAAGTTCAACCAAAGCTTAGATGAGCTTTCAGCAGCAAATATGTCAAGTGGGTATATAGTGTTTTTATCAACAAATTCCTCTTTGTGTTTCCTCAGGCAGTGTCTCTTTTAGGGCTGGACCATTAATCCACAAGTAACCATAAATCAGCATCATGATTCTTTAACCAACCTCATGTCTGTCATATCATTATCCTCAAGGTACTTCATGATTTTCATCTTATTCTCAACACAAACAGTCTATCAGAGCTCCACTATGGCAAAATATTCTTGTATATTTAGATAAAAGGATATAGATTCTTTATTAAGCTGCAGTACAAGGACAGTAACACAAAATACTCATTTCTCATCGACAGACTCTTTCATTTGAATAAATTTTAGATTAGACACCTTAGATTAATCACACAACTCGTTTTGGGGGCCCAAACCCAGAGATTGGGAACCATTGGCCTATGGCACCACAAAGAAGCTACATTGTAGAGCAGTTCACTGGGCAATTTCCATGTGTTTGAAAGTGTCTAAAATGTCTACAAGTGCATATAACACAAAGAATGTTTTTTGTCCGAAAGCTGCAATGTTAAACTCTGTCCTTGGATGTCAGGCTCTTGCACTGCAAGAGATTTGAGCGCATCAAAAATAAAAAACAAAAATGCCAGAGATCCAGCTGAGGGTCCATTCAAAATACATTAAACATCAAGGTTACTTAACTTCAAAAAGGAAGAGCCGATTGCACAAGAATGACATCAGCTCAGAGTCCCACTGGCCACTGAGGTGCAGTACAGTGCTCCGCAGACAGGGGTCAACATCACTCACACACAGGCAGAGAGGAGAGGAAACTGTAGCTGACAGTGGGGTCTACTCAGGGTCTGTGTGCTTTTCTGAGCTTTGATTGATGGGATTGATTCCTGTGCTGCACTGCAAGGCACACGGCTCCTTTTTTTCTAATCTGATCATAGTCCGACAATTCAATCTTACATTGTGGAGCGGGAGCACAGTGGCTGTTGTCAAGGCACAATTTCTGTTTATAGAGGGAGTATAAGAAATAAGACGTCACAGTTCGACCTGGTCATAAGCCTGATGCCGAGGTCAGACTGTACACCTTTAACCTAAATGCCAATATGCTGCATCTGCTGCCTCTTATATTGATGATTGTTAAGCCTTTGTAGCTTGTCAGAGATATCAAGGGATGGTCATGCACTCTTGGCCTTGCACTCCCCTGACTTTGACCTCCTCTTCTCCTTAGAGACCCCACTCCCATATTCATCCTCTGCTTCCTCTTTTTCAGGGAGGTGATAAAGTGGACACATTTCATCAGCCTGTTAGCTTCAGCTGTCCTGGCCTGCTCTATTTATCACACTTATGAGTAGCCCAGTCCTCCCAGAGCTATTACTGTAGCAAGCCGAACCCCACCTTGACAACACCCTGTGAGTAAGTGTGAGAGGAGGAGAATGCAAGTGAGTCAGAGACCGCGTCGGTTGGGCAATGGGGGAGGGAATGAGTGCATCCATGTAAGATGATGGTGGGAGAAAAAAATTGAGTCAACTGTAGAACAGAGACAGACAGGAGGTGCACTGAAACAACCTGACACCAACTCCACACAAGCAAGACTAATTTAGTCCTGGGAAAAAAAGAAAAAAAAAAAACACTCAACTATTCTCCTGCTGCCTCTCTTTGGATAAGAACACAAACATTTTGAAATGTAATTGCAAGTGTACAACTGCTTGATCAGTGCTCACACATGAGAGGACATACATGTACACACACATGCACAGAAGACCTCCCACAGGCCACACGCTCAGCTGACCTCTCCTCACCACTCTGACACACTGAACGTGTTTAACCCCATTGAGGCCGGTGGTGTACACTGCTCATGTTGTGCTGTGCAGTCTCCAGTGAGTGCTATTGATCCTAATTGTGAGGTGAACGGAGCAGCTTATCCATTAAGGTTGAGTGAGTCTGTCGCCTGTCTCCTACTCACAGCAGACAGAGTGGAACGGACAGATGACTGGGAGTAGAAAGATGGAGGTGGGAGGCCAGGAGGGGAGGAGGAGCGAGGGAGGGATGCTTCATAACTCATGGACAACGGAGAGAACAGGATGAGTACAAGATGGAAAGAAAAGTGTTAGGAAAAAGGAAAGAGACAGGGGAAGCGGAAAGGAAGAAAGAGAGTAAGTTTATTCATTCAGCAGAGAGTGCTTCACAATAAAAAACAAGTCAGACATAAAATACACACTTACAGTTAGAAGAGTAAAAACACCATGAAGCATAGAGAAAAATTGAAATGAATAAATAAAAAGTAGTTTAACAAAGATAAGTCTAAGCAAGGTGTTCACAGTGTCCACATCTTAGGCACGTCCACATACATATGACAAAATTTACATCATGTGGACTTTAAAGGTCCCATATTGTATAAAGACTTCCATGTCTTTCTTGATTATACTGCAGGTCTAGGTTCTATATTAATACTGTGAAAGTACCAAAGCAATCAGTCCACAGAGAAATGCACACAGTCGGTATTTAGAAACTGAGCATTAATGAAGCATTAGGACATCTCTAACTTTGTGATTGTGGTACTACTACCCCATATAAAGGGCAGATGATGGTGTTTGGGTGCTGGAAACTTTAAAAGGGATGTTCCAGTAAATAGGTCAACAGGCCGAAGGGTGCTCTCAAAAGTGATATTTTTATTCACAAAAACATACTATATCTACATACTGACAGCAAGCTGCCACCTACTCTGTCTCTCTTCTATTGACCACTGAATGGCCTATTACTTTCTCCTTCTCACCTAGTTGGAGCACACCACCTGCCCAGGTAAGTATGGGGGTGAGCTAAACCAATACTCCCCAAGCATACCAAATCCCACATAACTGCTACACACGGTTACTGTTCCTGTTACTGCTGATAATCCCCAATCTACAAAAGAAATAATTCATCATGCACAAGGTTTGTCCCGCTGTCATCAACTGCAGAATAGTGTTACCTATCTTCCTACACACTAGACATGCCCAGTCCCTCACTACTAAGAGGAACTAATGATGCCCACCTGTATCACCTCTACATGATTGAGCTGATCTATCCCACTATCCTAGACAGACAACTGAAAATATGCAAAGTGGGCTAACCCTTCCAAAATAACAAACCTGCAAACAATAATAAACCTTATCTCAGAACCAATGTATTGAATAATCAAAACCTGAAAAATAAATAAAAACAAAACTCTGATAATGTTGAGGATTAGGATGAAAAGGGGATGGAGCAGCCGCTTTACAGTGATGTCACAACAAAGCAGTCTGCGCTCTCAGCCATGCCCCAAGCCCAGGCCACCTGGACCCACCATCCAACCTTGCAGGATTTGGTTTCTCTTAGTGTTTACCTGAAATCTGCAATACTTTCATTCGATCACCCTGAAAACAGTCACCCAATCAGAGGAGAGGTTCAGAGACTCTCCTCTGACTGGCTCACCAACCTATTGTTACTAGAGCTCCAGAGGTCAGCCTGAGAGAGGAGATGTAAAACTACATTCAGATGGTTTTCGGTTCTTATAACCACAAATATATCTTCTTATGGATATCAACACTTCAAATAAAACACTGGAAAAGTGTTAAATATGGGACCTTTAACTACTTTTTCAGTGATTGCTAAACAGCTTAGTCGGTTTACACAAGGAGGAATGAAGGATTTTCATATTCTGTTACTCGTTCACATCGGGGGAAAAACATAATCATGTCCCTGAAAGTCTTTGCATTTCCCTTGGAGTTGAGAAATCAGGCAAAGTCGACAATCGACAAGATGAGAGTACATAGCCAAAGCTGGAAGTTTTACTTATTAGCAGCTTTCCACAATTCTCTTGTTCTGCTTTCGGGAACTGTGGTTCAAAGTGGAATTTGATGCCATCCAACCGCTTCCTAATTAGCGCTTGCTAGGGAATGATGTCGACTCATCAAAATGATGTCCTATTATGCAGGGTAAGAGGAAAAGTGGAAAAGGAGATAAATGCAGACTGTTCCGAGTATCCGGAGATTATCACCACCTTCTGGCAGCCCGTCATAGATTTGAAGAAGCAGCTACTTTCAGCAGGAGTAATATGGTCGGATACTATCTATATGGCGAATTGTGGTTTTTAATGTTTTGTTTTACTGCGGTTACGTTTGACTTCACACACTGTCACATTTTTCACTCTATTATGTATTTCGAATTTGTGAGACACATTTATCATACATTTACCGGTTGTTTACATGGTTATTTTGTGAAAGAACAATAAAGTTATTGGAAGTAATAGTTTTGACAAAACAGTCCCAACTCACCACCTGAAAGCTTTTTCTGCTTTCAACCATGTCACCCAGTGTTCATCTGAGGATGGAGTCTGATAAGCTGTCATGGAGCTCAGTATCTGTTATTATTTCACTCCTTGTTGAGTTAAAGTACGCTTACCTTTATTTCATTTACTGATGAAGACCATATGATACAGGTGAAAGCTGAGTGGACATTGAATTGGGAAACTAAATCTATGAGTGGTCCAGCTCTGTAGTGCGAATCATATATAGATGGTCTTTCTCCACATGGAAAAACAACTTGTTTAAGTGCATTTAGAGTTTAAATGGGTTAAAACCATCAACCGAAATACCTGCATAATTTGTTCACCATCATTGCCATCATATCAGGACTCATTATTGGCAGATAATATGAAATTCCTCAAATTATGTTAGGTGGTTAAAAACATTTTATCAAGACTTTATCAAGATTCACTAAGTTCTACATAACAACACACACACAAAAACATAAAGAGCAAAGAGGGCATGTGTGGGGTAAGAAGTCAATATCATGTCACTTGGATGTAATAGATGAGCTGACAGGACACACATACACACACACTTCACCTCACTCACTCACTCACTCACTCACACTCACACACTCTCTCACACTCTCACACACACACACACACACACACACACACACACACAAACCATGATAGATTAATATTATTCTTAGTAGTCCATCCTTCTCAGGGTTTCGAAACACTTCTCTTCCTCCACAGCACTTAGGACACACGTGTACTTGCACACAAGCATAAAAAAAACCCCACACACTGCTAACACACACTCTCCAATCACAGCTTTAAATCAATGGCCAATCTCATTCCTGAACTCCCCCGTGATTCATTTTAATTTAGCAGATGCATTGTGGGTAGGGAACGAAAGGAACCCATTCAATTTAGCCGTGACACAAGTCGAGTCCTCTGGATCATGACATCTTACTAACCATTAACTGAGCAGTCTTTTTCTTTATGGGCTGTCCACTCCCCTGAGTATTCTCTTCTTTTATTAAGACAGAGTGAAAGTCTTCAGGGGTCCAGCAGAGACAGAGGAGGTTCTGGCTCCATTTGATCTGAAGTTGACTGGAGTACAGCCGTTCCTCAGGCTGAGATCTCCACAATGACAACATTTACTTTCACCACACATCCACTCTGCTGCAGTAACATGAAGAACAGGATCAGTTTTGTTCTGTCTTTTAAAGACTGTGTTAGAAAAGCACTTTGCTGTTGGACAATAATCTCTATATTTTCTCAGTCTGTGTTACTACCTGTGCTCACTTGTCTTGGCCAATTAAAGCCTCATCAGATGGTACAATGTCATCCCAAAAAAACCAACAGACATAGGAAATCTAGAATAAAAAAGAGCAGCAGGCACAAGACTCTTTTACATTTTATCCCATGTAGTTTTTCATAGTCTGACATGTCTTGGTCATGTCATAGTAGACTATCAATGTTTTTTTGTTTAGCTGATATACCTGCAGCTCTGGCACGGGTTTTGCTTTTTGGAGCTCCTTTGGTTTTTTCATGCAGCTTTGAAAACATATCAATCTGCTGACTGCCAATAGTATATTATGTAGTTTGTTTTAAGCCTGATATGACACAACCCTGTTGCAGAGGTTCTATTTGCAGTGGTGGGAGAATCAGATCCTTGTGTGACATAAACATGACGCCAGGCGCTGCAATGCCCTATCACATACATGCAAGTGCACATTACTGGTGGATTATTTTGTAACGTGAGCACAGTTGCCGTCATGATAACTTTCCAGAGTTGTAAAATCCTGTCTGTGAGTATTAAAAAAACACTGTGCTGTGTTACGGCATCAAATAAGCTTTTAAGCTTAAGCTTTGATGCAACTGGACTTCCTCGATCTTATTTCATTGTCTTGTCAGTATATGAAACAACATGCCCCACACTATAGTGTTCAAAGCAGGGCTTTTTTCATCATCTGCCTTGCCCAATGTCCCTTTTCCACTGGTCCAAACCCCACTAAGACCCGTTAAGATTGGGCTTTTGTTGGCAATAGGAAAGGCTACAATCAGCGTTCACAGCTGGGTCATATGACTCTGCAGTAGATGCAGGTATTTATCGGCTCCAGCTCCAATCAGCAGTGCTGTAAACACAATACCCAGTGAACACGCTAATTTTTGCCCATTTTCCATCTTTTAGAGCACAAAGACTGTAAACACACCTGTCACCTGTCCAGCATGGTGCTGTTAAACCAGAAAATCCACAGTTACAATGGGATGAAAGAGTGAGCTGCAGCCCTGAAATAAGTTTTTAAAAAAACGCGGTCACCAATCAAAGCGTCTCACACAGAGGCTCCGACACTTTTACAGGAGCACCAACCTGCAGCTAACAGCTCATTCTTTCTCCTCTGTTTCTGTGTGTGTGCTCTGTAACGGCATTTGATGAAATCCCTGCGGTGGTGTGTATGTCCACAGCCCAAACCGAAAGGCAAACCCACTTATACCTGTTAATATTGCTGTAAAAGGGTATAAGAATCAGGATATCTCAACCAACCACAATGTAAATATACACTGAAATATACACGTACATCGGACTGTACTTTCAGTGAATACAGGACTTCTCTGTATTTCTACCAGTCTAATTTTGAGGCCGTGTAGCAAACGTCTTTGGTGGTATCCTTGAACGAGCATTTTCTATGGTGAATTTCTGTAACATTCACATCTGTTTCATTTTATCTACTGAAATGATGTTTGAAGTATTTTAAATGATTGCAAAACTGTGTGTATCACACAAATGGGGCTAAAAGACTGTGAGTGGTGAGGGCAGGGTGTGCACACTTCATTATGCTCCTCATGTATGACTTCATCTCCCACAACTCTTGACAAGACGATTAATGCCATTTCTTTATGCACCAGAATACACTAGTGTGTACAGAGACAGAGAGAGGGTGAGAGAGAGAGTGGTGATGAGTGATGGAATGATGTTTATAGAAAGGGATGGAAAAGATGGTAAGCTGTATGGACAGCGAGGAAACCATAGCTCTTGATCAAAGATGATTGCGTTGGCGGTGGTGTGTGTAACCTTGAGCTGTTGTCAATTAAACATACTTAAATTTATGAGGCTGAGCTAGATACAAAGAATTCGAGGAGAGAGGAAGGGAGAGGAGGAGATACTCTGTTATGTTGTGTTGAAAAATACTGACAGGCAGAGGTCACTAAACACCGCCTGGAGAGGAGAGGAGAGGAGAGGAGAGGAGAGGAGAGGAGAGGAGAGGAGAGGAGAGGAGAGGAGAGGAGAGGAGAGGAGAGGAGTAATTAAAATACAAAAAAGACATAGCCTGAGTCTAACAAGAGAACTGAGTTGCGGCGTCTCGGGTACAGCTATCTCGGTGCATACAAGAAGACATTACAAATGAATCGTACGATACTGGCATTTGAGGTTTGGAGAGGAGAGTGTGTTCTCTAATTAAAATCTACCCAAAGGGGCTATCTCCTGCTATGAAACAAGTCATTCTCCTCCTCCCACCCTCACATCCATCAACTCCTCTCTCTGTCCCCCCGCCTGGCCTGGTAAGAGGTTTTAACAAACTCGGAGAGAAAGAGCTGATTTGGGAATAGACTAGAACGTGAGAACAGACAGAGAGGTAATGAGCTTAGCTGCTGTACAGTCATGCAGTATTTCTGGGATTTGGTGTGAAACAATAACATGCAAACAGAAGCTGACATTTAGAGGATGATGCACAGGTGCTGTGGCTGGTGTGCTTGGTGTGTCAACAACAGCTGAGCTGTTGTGAGTAACTTCATCAGTCAACAAAGTGATTAAATTCATCATGAACATTGTGTTTGCATGTTGTGCATGTAATGGGAAGTGTATGGGAAAGTTTATACATTGTTTGCATGTGTGTGCGTCTACGTGTGAATTCATGTGTATCTGTCGGACTGTAGGCAAACGTAAACACACCATCATTACTGTGGTGGCATCTGTGCAATGATGTGGTAATTCATGAGAAGAACTTACATTTTCAGATGTTTCTGTACAGCCCTGAAACACGTCTAGAAGATCCTGCAGAACCAGCTACATGTTGAAATATAGTCATCAAAATGCAACTGGAGCTATTGTTATATGGGCAGTTAAGAAAAATAATTTTATCTGCAAATCACCAAAATGAGCTTAATAAGCTTCACCTCTGGAAAAACAGAGAGCAAAATCCACAAGCCTGTGCAGCCCCAAGTCACTAAAAAAACCTAATGCGATGGAAGAAGGAAGAAATCATGGATAACAAGTTGTAAATATATAATCATGAGTAAACTAATTCTGAAAAGTTGCACTAGCTAGGGCTGAAAGTGCAACTTTTGTTGAATAGCAGCTACATGTTGTGATTACAGGATAGTCACACACTGAATTTCCCTTCATTTCTGATGATTCTCTTGAGTCAGTTGCTTCTAAGACATCCTCATTAGGTAGCCTGAATAGGAGCAAGTGGAACAGAACCACAAGCAGAAAACATCAACTGTGAGTGTTGACTGTTTTATTTTATCTATGTCATGCTGGAAGAGGTGCAACTTTTGCGAACCTGTGAATCTCCAAGTGCATCAGAGAAAACCAGGGGCTGACAGAAGCTGAGCAAAGAAGCGTTGGACACTGTCTTGTACACTTGCAGTAAGAATCAAATCAACAATGTTTCAGTGTACAGAACTTCAGGACCTTTTTTTAAATGTATTCATAATGTTTCAGTATACAGAACTTAATTAAGCATTTTTTTTAATACATTTTTCTCATTGCAGGTGCACAGGAGAGTGCGCTGGAGTTCTTTGTTCAACATCTGTGACGTGCTAAAACAGGGTGTAACAGAAACACAGGTAGAGAAGTGCTGTAAAGTCAGTAAACTGATATTGTCAGTTACTGTACAAAACCATACCATCTGAAGTTTGCTAAGCTAAGCTAGGATCAGCCGCTGTAAGCTACTGGTCATAACAGTGTCATTTAATCACCATACAGCAATTTCACGTCCGTCCTCAAAACTATTTGAGACTATTTTTGTGGGGGCTACTATTATCCATTGGTGGTGGCGGGGGGCATTACCAACCTTCCACATTTTCACAGTCAGTTAAACTGGGTTTAGTTTGACTCTGCCACCAAAGTAAAGATGGTGTCTCTACAGGACAGCAACACATAAATCTGCAACCCGATGACTCTTTACATGTGTATCTGTACAAGTGTTTGTGTGTTTGGCATGTACACTATGTGACACTCACTCCACTGGGGGATTGATGTCCTCAGCCTTCGTCTCAAAGAAACGAAGCACCTCCTCACTCTGAGAAATCTGAGGGGGGAGTCGCACCAGCGCCTTCAGAGAGAAACAGAAAGAGAAAGGTTGGTAAAATACAGATGAGGCCCTATAATCAGAATTATTTTGTAAGTGAACATGGTTTAATTTTCAAGCATTTTACAGCTGCACATATTTGTACAGTGCAGCTTTCTCTTTGAATATGGATCAAATGTGTCAGGTCGTGTAGTGACAAAGCCAAAGAGAATTATCACCCGACTGCAGTTTCTCTTTACTATGGTTAGCAAAAGCGGCCACTTTTGCTCATTGTTTTAGTTTTCCAGCCCACACTTCTTCTCTCATCAAAACAATTTCCAGCTGTGACAGACAGCTGTTTACTGCAAGAAAGCTCTGAAACCCACGGTACACTACCTATCCAGCACTAAACAGCGGAGAGCAACTACCTAGAGAGGAAACGTTGAAAAAAGGCCAGATACTTTTCTCAGAAATTGGTTTAAAGCAGAGTTAAAAAGAGTTAATATTGTTGGAAAGAAACATTACTCTAAATGAATGCTAATGTTTCTCTGTGTCTGCTAGATGTGTAAATAATACCCTTTTTGCACCAAAATTAGCAGGTATAAACAGGGTTTTTAATCACAGGTGAACCCACTACAAAAGGCGATTAACACCTTTTACATTGCCAGACGAGTTTGTTTTTCATTGAGGGCCGGGACACACACAACTACAGGGATTTCATCACATGCAGTTACACAGCACACACACAGACACAAAGGAGAAAGAATGAGCTGTTAGCTGCCGTGAAGATTCTCATCCCCCGGTTGGAGCTCCTGTAAGTGTCGAAGCCTCCGTATGAAACACTTCGATGGTTGATTGTATGTTTTTTAAATTATTTGAGCGCCTTGGTCACTCTTGCAGGGTGTAGGGTGTAGCTGCGGTGTTTCTGGTTTAACAGCACTGCTGAACAGGTGACAGGTGTGTTTACAGTGTTTGTGCTCTGAAAGATGGAAAAAGGGCAAAGATTTGTGTGTTCACCCTAGTATTGTCTTTACATCACTGCATCTTCTGCAGAGTCATTTGACCTGGGGGTGAATGCAGATTGTACCCTTTTCCATTACAGACAAAAGCCCATGTTAGTTGGTCTTAGTGGGTTTTTTGACCAATGGAAAAGGGGCTTGAGCCACTGTTTGCCAACACATTCACTATAACAGTGATAATAGATCAGTTAGTCATGATAATAACCATGTTGTTTTAAAAAAATTAAATATTGATATCATGTTAATAATACACATATGATAATAACATGCCGGCAGATGTTAGGCCTTGTGGAACTCTGTTTATCAGTATATCTGATTTCCTTTACACTATCCATTAAAAAGGCTATTTGTAAATTTTCTCTGCCGTCGAACGTGGTTTCTTGACAGGAGCCGGTGACTGTCGCCCAACAAGAGCTTCGGCCAATATTGCACTGACAAAACAAGAGGTTACAATACACCCAATGGTGTTAGCCGGTTAGCATGCTAACTTCAGCAGAAGAGACAAGAGTTCAGATTGGCATTGCTTTCTGCCACTGGAGATAGGTCTTGGTGAGTAAAGGATGAAGTTTGATAATGAACTCACAACATTTCTTCTAGACTGGTAAGTAGCTATTAATGCTAACACTAGCTATGTAGCAACACCAAAACTTAGAAATAGCTCCTTTAAGAGCAATTGTTCTTTTTGTACACTTTTGTACACTCATATTTGAGT
The DNA here is from genome assembly GCF_046630095.1 of Trachinotus anak. Taxonomy (NCBI): domain Eukaryota; kingdom Metazoa; phylum Chordata; class Actinopteri; order Carangiformes; family Carangidae; genus Trachinotus; species Trachinotus anak. The sequence continues at coordinate 10,868,664 of NW_027273870.1, read as the reverse complement.
CTAATTAATTTGCCTAAAAAGAGACAAAAATATGATTTAAAAAAAGTTTAAGGCGAATTTGACTGGATTGAATGGCTTTTTTTGGCCACAATAATCTTGTAGTGGAAATCTGATATGTGGCAGCCCTAACATCAGTGAAGTGTTCACAGCTTGTTCCATCACCCCAAGAAGCCAAGCTGGTGCAGCTTTAAAGATTTTTTATTTCTTTAAATTTTTTTCTTAAAGTTTTGTGATTATATTACGGCTTTTGGCTTTTTTTGGGGAAAAAAAACAGTCTCAGGTGGATGATTATTTGTTTATATATCTACCTAAAGGCAATAAAACTATTGATCAGAGATAATAAATGCCACTCATTTCCAACCATCCATGCTCCACCATTCTCTTCCTGTATGTTCATTGACAAAACCAAACTACAGTTACCTCTACAAAGAGAGGATCATATGTCTGACTAACCATCCATATTTAATGATCTGGCTTACTCCCACCAAAGGTATATTTCATGTACAGTACCGACGTACTGAACCATGAACATGTGAGACAGCATATGAATAGTGTGGGCCTTTCATTTAAATCAGCGTGAGTCCAAGCTACCTTCATATTTCATTCATTGGATCCTATATTACTGAAAGAATCTTGTGGATGTGATTGAAGAGGACGTATCTGGCCATGCACCAAAAGCCGGCTGGACTCAGTATCCTGCATATCTCCAGAGAGCAGGTCCTTTGAGAACACTGGGTAATTACTCCGCCTCTCTGTTGTTTGCCTCATAAACAGGATGTAGGAAGTAAATAGCGCGACACACTCCACAGTGCCAAGCTAAAAAAACAGCAACCGTGAACATTAGACAGCTTCAGGTTATTTGGGTAATGAGGAAGTTGCTTCCCTTTTTACAAGGCTTTGCATGAACTAAGCTAAGGATCAGGTTCATTTCAGATGTGTATAATTGCTTTTGGTTTTTAAAGTTCTTTGGTCCTAATTACCAAGCTGATAGTGTAGCTAACCTTTCCTAATGCAGGCCAACAATACTGCTACCTAACTGTGTGTATAGAAACAAACATATTGGCTTTGTACCAAGAGGAAGGAAGGAAGGAAGTGGGGAAGGCATGACAAAGGAAAGGATCTGAATCCAGGATAAATAGAAAACTAATAAGAGAGAGAACAGGAAGTGATAAGGCGACTCTCTCTTGAACTAAAGAATGACAAAATGCCATTGCTTTCAAGGGTTTTTTTTAAAGGGAAGGGGATGCTAATTTGGGTGGCGAACTTTCTTTCCTAACTGTATCAAAAGAGGGATAACGTTGTTAGTGAATGGGACTTTGAAATAATGGAAGAGCTGAAAATCAGTTTCATGTTATGCAGTGACAGAGAAGTCTGATGCACAAGTAAGTCGCCCTGCTTCTCTGACAGTGGCACACATGAAAATAAACAAACCTGTAGTAGTAAAAGATCATAACACTTTCACACCAAGTCAAATCCTACACAGCCTCAAAACTGGTGTCAGAGCAGATTTCAGGCTCTCAGATGTCTCAGATGAGCACTACTAAAAGTTCCTCACTGTGAGCACAACTGTGTCTAAACATTATATCCCATGAGCAAAGCATTTGAAAGGACGGTATAGGCTGTGACTTCTGAACCCTCACAGGCTGGGGGACATTCCCCAGAGTCAGATGGGGAGCTGTAGGATGTTTACAATAAGGCCTCTTTACCCTGCAGTAGTCGTCGATGAAACGCAGTCGCTTCATGGCCACATCTCGCACATGACTCCTCCGGAACAGGATCTTGCCTGGAGGGAAGGAAAAGGAAAAAAAAATTAAATGAAGGAGAGGCAGACGGTGAAGGAAACAGAGGAAAGGTGTGATGACAGATGCAAAAGAAAATGAGACAAAACGCCAGGGAAAAGAGACAAGTAAGTATTTGACACATGCATACAGCCCCCACACCCCCACACCCCTACCCTCCAGAAATACCACGTGTAATACTCAAGCCTGCCAGGAGATGCCAGTAATGTACGATGGTGCTCCTTCAGGGCTCAACCAATCTCACTCCCACACTTAAGGCCCCAGCTGCCCCCTATGGATTCTATGACCTCTGCCTGTGACATGGCTTTCTAAATAATAAAATCGGATTTATGCACACATGGGTTTAGGCCCCCCTCTCATCCCACTCATGGGGAACATCCATACAGTCCAACTCCAAGGACCCCAACCCCTATACAAAATGTATGCATTTCAGCCTGTTACAAAAGTGTAAAATAATGAGCATTTCTTGTATAATCAGCTCTTTTGAAAGTCCTCTTTAAAGGGATATATATACATGTGATATGAGAAAAATAATCATACATATCAATCTTGTTGATGACTAACAATAAATACAAAAACAGTTCAAATATATTAGTGTTTTTGAGGATAACTGTTGAACTTGAACTGGTTATAGGACCTGCATCACCATTCTCCATGTTGGACGCTGCTCTCTTTTAAATGAGCATGTGGAATGAAGGTCAGACAAGACAAGCATCTCACTGGATGGTGACTGAATGTTATACTTTTTTTGGGGACAACTGTTGAAAAGAATCGAAGGGAAGTTTGGACCAGACTAGGTTTAGGTATTGTTTGAAATTCTTTGGTATCATTGCCAATTTGGTACCTGATTTTCTCAATCAATATCAAAACAATGCCTATTTCAAACTGTCCTAAATTGGAAAAACTGTGATTGAAAACAGGATCTGTCTGTTCTCATTATCTTCTTCAGTGAAGAAGATAATGAATCTGACTAGTCTTCAAAAGGGAGCTTTCTTACGAGACAGTTTCAAGCCAAAGCCTTTTCAGCTGGTACCAAAAAAGTATTGAGGTTTAATGCGCAGCCTTACATGGAGGCAAAGAAAGGCCACAACAATCAGATTTTTTTAAGCAACTGAATATTACTATTACAAACACTTATTTTGAAATGTAACCTCGTACTGAATACATAGTCTTGAAGTTTAAAAGGCACTTAACTTATAGCCTTACTTTGAATATTATCTATTGTAATGGATGTGGTTTGAATCCCTGCCTTTCAAATTACCAGATGATGATTCAGGTTTTTCAATTTCAGTGTCTTCAAATTGAAATTTAATCTTTTCATATTGGAATTGGTGTCTGATTTTCACTAGTTGGGCAGTGTGAGTTCTTTTTTTGACTAAAATTTAAAAATCAAAAATGACCATGTGGCCTGTCAAAGTGAAATATTTCAGTGCTTTAAGTCTTAAAAAGCATTTAAATTTCAACATTACCGTTCAGCAGAGATTAAAATTTATAACTATCTGTACAGTTACTTTGAAGATTCAAATATATGTTCAAATGTGCAATACCAAACTAGCAAAATTAAGTTGTTTCATCTGTTAATCACCTACCTTTACCTGAAATATTGTGCTGCAGTTTATTGGACTCCATAAGTGTCATACTGCAAGAGCAGAGACTTTTTTTCCTGAAACAAGACTAGGTCAAAACCAAGTGAATGGCTGGATCATGTGTTGTCAACATGTGAAATTGAGGAGTTGAGTTGAAAACTGTTGTGGTGCAGCTGTTCCACAATATCAGTGACTCTCTTCCCCAGAAAGTAGCTAATGTTTGTCCAAAAAGTCACTAGATTTATTGAAAGGTGTAAAAGAAATCACTAAAGGGGTCTGAAAAGTTGTTAACTCTAGTGACAAAGGCAATACTGCCTGTAAACACCCTCCTGACATAATAGAAACTGTTTGCGCCAATTCATTTTGAAAGAGCAACACAGCCAATGGGGAAAGTCCAACACTCAGCCAGCTCACCAGTGGTGACAGTTAATAAAGTTTGCATCTGGTGCCACAAGCTTAATAGGAAAGAGTAGACGGATGTTTGGTTGGCTTCCAAAGTGGTTTTGTTCGTAAATGTGTGAGACTGAAAGACTCAAAGGAGGAGGAGGGTTTAGGCGTAGAAAACATTTACAGTAGTACTCCCCTCTGTTGCTGTTAACAGACAGGAGCATTTTACTCCCTAAGCACAAATGAATCTACAGAAATCTGCATGACAAACATACAGCTGTACACAACCCATATATATATACACTTGACATCAGTGTGATTAGCAGAATCACTGTCAGCCCTTCTGCCCTACACACTGGACTGCGACAAACACCGTCATCAATCAACGCCACACTGTGTTGTAGGTCGCCACGAACCTGAAAGTCAGGCGACAACTTACAGCACAAGAGACAAGTATGTGTGGCGCACCTCGAATCAATACTGGGACACATACACACGCACAAATATATCCATACATTCAATGATGAAATACATACATAGCCAGAAGGTCAATTCAAAAATGTCACGAAAACAGAAACACAATAAAGTCATGCAAAGAGCTGAGATTTAAAAGTCAGGTGACACCTTGTCAGGAGTAACACAGTAACATACACAGCTACAGCATGGTCCAAAAGTCTGAAACCGTTTTCCCATTTCAGTGAATGGGAAAGGCGTATGCAAACACACACATATATGCACACACACACACACACACACACACACACACACACACATGTACCACAGGCAGGCATCAGTAACCAGCTCATATTGATGCCCCATGAGTGCCAGTCATACATTATTAATATGTGAGCCTGTTCAGATAACTGCAGCTCAGAAGCAAGCTATTACCTGGGAGAAATGGGATGATCCGCTTCTTTGGGTCTTTCTGCCCTCCCTCAATTGGGAACTTGTCAAGTATCTGCATCTGCAGAGGGAAGACGGGAAAAAACTGTTAAAGTTTTGTGGCTTTAAGTTTTATGTTCAACATTTTTGGTAACATGTTTTTGAACAGTGAGATCAATAGTCAAAATCAAACCCACGTCTCACATGCTAAGTAGAGCTGGAGCCAGGATGCAGTTCGTTAGAAAGCTAGCCCAGCTCTTTTTAAAGTTCAAAAACATGTCTACCAGGAGTGCTGGGCGATAGCTCAAGCATGGTTAGGTTTTTGTTGAGCTTAAAGCTAAATTTTCATTGGTTAGCTAACACTGACACCGGGACAAAACAAAGCTAACACCTTCCTCTGCTTTCAGTATTTATGCTAAGCTAAGCTAACTAGCTAGTCTAGCTTTATACTTGACACACAGACATAACAGCAACATTAATCTTCTCATTCTAATCATGGAAGAGAATTTGCATTTTCCGCTTGATGTGCATAGGTAAATAGCTAGCTTGGTTGCGGTGACTGCACACAGCACTCTCATCCTCTGAACAACGCCCAGCTAATTCCTTAATGTAAGCTTACCAGTGGCTATTAGCTAGCTAAGAACAAACGAAATGCAATAAAACAACTTTGGAGGAAGGCGGAGGGGCATTTCTCCTTGTTAAGTAAAGTCTAATTGCTTTCCATTGACACCAAGCTAACATTTCCTACTGAACTGATAGCAACCCTCCTGTCCTGTCCAACTCTTAATTCTCGTTAGTGAAAAATCACATTATTGTAACACATTCATGAGTTACTGCCCGACACTTTTTTGGACAGACCCAGACTAGCAACAACAGTCTTAAAGCTAAGCTAGTTAGCACGCCATCTTCATGCTTAATGCACAGACTAGAAATGTATGTTCCAGATCCGCTTATTTCACTCTCAAAGAGAAAGCCATATTTGATGCACAACTTACTTCAGTTGGTGTAATATATGACAAATATGGTTCCCATTTTTCACTAGGAAACATCAAGTATCTTTTCCCTTCAAAGTGGATGAGAAGCATTTTGGGGGGTGACACCCCTCATATGCACGTAATCCCACATAAGCGTATCACACACATCCTAAAAATCAAATCCTGTCCACATATTTCGGTGAGCTGAGGGGTTCACAGGAGTCAAACAAGCTCCGATTTATTCATAAAGAAAGGCGACACAAACATGGTGAGAGGAGAAGTGCTGACACTGAAGTTAGAGGTGCGGGCAGAAAGAAAGGGGATGAGGGAGGATGGAGAGAAAGGGAGGGAGAAGGTAGAGACAAAGCACGGAAAATAAAAAAAAAGAGGCACAGAGAGAAAGAGAGATGCAGCAGAGGGCAGGGGGAGTAGATGAGTGTGTCAGCCCTATTGTGTTTACCCAGTTTCACCCTTCAAATAAATCATTCAAGAGAGGGATTAGAGAGAAAGTAACAGCAAAGCAGAGGAGAGAGGAGAGGGGGCTAGCAGATATACTGTACAGCACTGCAGCAAACTGTTTCCTACAGTAATCAGAGATGGAGAGGAGGTGATGAAGAAAGTGCATGTGTATAAGCTTGCATGCGTAGGGGGATAGAAGTCCAGGAAGGAATATAATTAAAGGAAAGAAGAGAGAGGAGACATCAGTTGTGTCTGTATCTGATGGCCAGGGGCTGAAAGATACCCTGGGGAACAACGTGTGCAAACAGACTGGTTGGGCTCCGGATGCATGGAGACACATTCTCTCAAACGCCCAGTGCACCCTCCTGACACATTGTCTGTCAATCTGCATCCACCTTTTTAATGAACTCTGTCTTTTTTTTTGCCTGGTTCCACTTGCAACACTGCTAGCAAGATTTTTTCTTGAGCTGCCTGATTTCCGCATCCATACATTAACATCAACTGCTGCGACAGCACAAGGCTTGTAGCAGACCCAGCTGTTTGGGGACCCCTCCCATGCTGCCTATAGGACGAAAAAAATCCTGCTGAATACAATCTGAATCCACTCTGAGAGACACAGTGATGGATGGACAACAGACAAGCATGGACTGAACATTTAGTGCAGAAGCAGGTGCGGAACTTGCGGCACATATTTAAAATGTGACTGCAAAAGTGAAAGGTGAGGTAAAATGAGATCAGTAAAAAGTCAAAGCTAAAGAGCATGTGGTCGGGCAAGCATATACTATATATGGGTGTATGTGTTCATGTATGTGTAGGTGCAAGAACTGGAAAGGACAGTAACACCTCTAAGGCTTGACATGTCAGGTCTTGGCTAATGTCATCTTCAGTCAACTGACTTTTTCATCAGCTCCTTTTACTCCAGATCTCAACACTAAAGCCCCATTCATTCATAAACTACCCGTCTAAAATGGCCCACTTGGATGAAGATCAGCTCTTTATTTAAAACAGTCTCTGTTTGGATGAAGCTCGTCTGTCACTGCTAACAGATTATTGGCAGGAGGAGGTGTGCTCACATCCCGCAAGGAATTGTGGGAATCACAGAGAGAGAAAATGGTGAGAACAGGTGGGACGGGGGGGGGGATCAGGTGACAGAGCCTGTGACATGACTGCTATTTTGCATGCATGCATACCCACTGCTCACTGTATATCCTCAGTATAACTTCCTTTCACTTGTAATATGAAAAACACACACACCATGGTAATACTCCATTCCTAGGATGTCAAAAGAGAAAGCAAAGCAAAAAAAAAAAAAAAAAAAACACTCATGCCAAACCATTGCTCCACTTCCCAGACTTCACTTCACTGTCTCCTTGGTAACCAGCACAGAGAGTGCGAAGAAGAGTTGTGAAGGGACATGATTGGATGATGCTGTGCAGCACTGGACCACTGGTGTAAATGTTGGGAGTCAGGTAATAAAAAAAAATAAAAAAAAAGCAAGAAGACGAGGTTCTTTTATCTCTTGTCAGAGCGAGTACAGATTAGTATGACGTAATGTTTACTCTACTGCCCAATTCAAGCTCTTACACATTGCACCTTCAGGGAGATCAGGATTTCTTTTTTTGTTCAAGCTGATTCAAGTGCTGGACTACATTGTTCTGGCTTAGAGTATTCTTTTAAAACCTTAAAAAGGAAATGTAGGAAAATGTAATATAGCCAAAATCAAATAATAATTAATAAAAGGAAGAAAAGTCAGTGTCTTCGTGTGCATATTTGATACCAAAATGTGACAAGGTCGATATTTCTGTGGTCTCATCCTTACATTTTTGGTTCTTGGACATTAATCTAGTCACAATCAAAGGTATGTTGTAGAACACACTTCAGAAATTTTAACCCAACCCAAATCATACCCTTGAAAAACCTACTGAAACCCAACTGAGATATTAACAATTAACAAAACAAGAGACCCAATCTAAAAGAGATCTAAGGATATTCTGACCTGGCTGTTCACCCAAATACACCCAAATAGGGATAAACACCTACATATATATATATATATATATATATATATATACAACACCAATATTGGCAGTATCATGATGTGCCAGCAGTTAATTCAGGACAACGAAAGCCTAAAAGACAATTTATAGCAAATTGTTACACAGTTAGATTGATCAGAAAAGAGAGACAGATGTCTGTTGTTTGTGGGAGCTCACACACAATCCAAGCAGCGACTGGGATTCTGCCGAGAGTAAATCCCCTATTAATAAATGTAGATAACACAAATCTTAGGTAATATCAACAATAGCAGAATGATTGTGAAGTATATTAGAAACAGCTGATGTCAATCAGCCAGTGCACTTCACTTCACTTCATTTGTTCTGCCTGAACTAATGTTATGCTTCATTTAATGAGCAGCCACCATCAAAAAGAGCAGCCATACATTTATTTTCACTGACACCCTCCATCTCGCCTCACAAAACCCACTTGTGTTTTTGTGATGATTATGTCACACCACATGATCAGAGCTGACAGAGTCACACACATATCCATTTGGGTAGTAGACATACTGACAAACAGACCTGAGACCCAAAGGATTACTACAGTGCTCTACCCAACCCAGTTAGACTCAATGTGATTTGGGCCTGACCCTAATTAGGTCCCAAGTCGGCTCCTGGATCATAGCAATTGGCCTCTCGTCTGCAACTACTAATTATTATTATTTTCAATAATGACTGATTTGTTGATTCATTTTCATATTTACTAATTAATTTTTCAATTTATAAAAGAACCTAAGGAGGTGTCTTCAAATGGCTTTTGTCCAACTGACACATTAAACCCACCAATATTAAATTAACAATGATATCAAACAGAGAGAAGCAGCAGGTCTTCACATTTAAAAGCGCTAGAACAATCAGTTCTCAAAATTGTTGAACGAGCTGTCTGTTGATCACGTTGTCAATTGATCACCTTATTGTTTAAGCAAATGCCTTGGGTCAAATTTGAGCCTATTCTTAGCAAACAAAGCCAGATACAATTCTTGTTTCCAAAACATGTTGTACTTTGTATGAGAGCATTTAAACGTACAGTCTGTAACTTCTGCCTCTAGAGGTCTCTCCATCAAAACAATGACAAAAGGCAAAAGACGAAGAGATTTTTACCAGCAGCCAAATATCCACAGAGGTCCCCTCTTCCCCATAACAAACAAACCAGGAGATTAAAATTGGTAAAAATACTGAATAATAATAGAACCTTTTCAAAAATCAGACACAAGACACAGGACGTCTTGGAGCAGCTGGGAGCTCAGCTGCCTAACATTTGCTCAGCTCTTTTCTCTGACAACTCATGATCCAGACGTCTGATGAATAAAATGATCTTGTTAAACTATATAGCTGAAAATGACCAAGGAGTAAAATATGTATCTTAAGAATGTGGCTTAAAACTGGATAAAAGAAATATTTGGACGTCACTGACAGGCAGCCAAATGAAACAAACGTTACCATGATTAAAATCACATATTTCTCGTGGCTTGACAATTGATGTAAACATTTGGGACAATGTAAGTGCACAACTCAAAAAAATATATGACTAGTCATTTTATTGTGGGAAAATTACACATTATATCTTTTAGCTAATTAACACCACTTCCACCACAGTATAATCAACAAATTTGCACTTCATTTGAGCTTCAGTTGCAGTAATTTGAAACATGCAGATACAGAGGAAGAACTGACACCAGGGCTGAACAGTGTTGTGCTGTGCTCAGAATGAGTCTTAACAACAGCTCCGTCTTCATATCATGCACTTGTGCTAAGAATAGAGCCTCCATATAAGGCACTGTGAGAGTCAGTTGGCATAAACTTGGGGGATGCCATACTGTTAGTGTGAAGTGAATTGATGCCTCACTTCCTGTTAGTGGTCATGTGACTGCAAGGGTTTACCCCAGGCTTCACAGTAGTGGAATGGAATGGAAATAAACACACATGCACTGAACCTCTGGAGCAACTCATGACCGGCATGACAAGGTAGCCATGTGATCTATGAGACATTTCCACGGCAACATGGTAATAGTGAGGGAGACCACAGACTCAGCATACTCATCCTCACTGGTCTGAAGGGAAGAAGTGATCAGGTCATTGCTCTTGCTGTTCCACTTGTGCCTGTGAGCACACACAAAGTTAATGATAAAGCCAAAACATATTCTGTCTCCTTGATCTAAACATGTTGTTTCCTCTCACTTACTACTACCATCAAATTGCTCCTTCTCCCTCTCTCTCAACACCCCTCTTTCTCTCTGAGGAGCACAACCCCAAGATGAAAAATTTCACTCAAATCTTCGACATGGACAAGAAAAATACAGAGATTGAGTCTGTCTATAGATCCAACTTTACTTTCTCTAACAGCTCAAAACCTAGAGACAGCAGGATGGAAACTAATGGTACAGATGAATCAAGTCTGAACATGCATTAGCAGCCAGCAGTATTCAGTTTCAGAGAGACAGATGTCTGAGATGAGCTTGAGGGGGGAAGGCGTTCCTTTCCAGCCACAATCACTCACAGTTGTGCCTCTAAATATAAACTGGCACCCTGGCACCAGATCTGGACAAATCACTGCCCATGGCTGGCACATTATATATGGATGGAACTTGATCTCCTGGTATCCTGCAATGGTTTTTATGCAGTGAATGCATATGTGGGAGTGGAGTGGGCGTTGGATTTGTCTAAAGGTTTGAGTTGTCAACATTGTGGGGTGTTAGGCCCCATGTGGCGAGCCAGGCCCCCCTTTGTTTCAATAAGACAACAGGTGTGGGGATGTGGTTACTCCTGCCTCTTCACAGTCGCTCATTTGTCACTCCACAGTCTCAGGCTCCAGAGACTTTGGAAAAGGCTTCTGGGATGGGCTCTGACTCAGAAAGACCCTTAATATAATGGGATCCCGTTTTCTCAAGGGGCTGAACCAGAATTCCATCTTATGTCAAAACATGGTGACATCTGTAGACATATGAGTGACATGAATCAGATGGTTTCAAATCAATATGAACGCTTCCTTTCAGTGTTGTGGAGAAGGGTGAGGTTGTTGGGTTACATTTAAGAGCTGCAACTAACAATTCCTTCCATTACTGATTAATCTGTTGATTGTCTGTTACAACTAAATGAAAAAGGTACTCTAAAAAGGTCCAAGGTAACATCTTCAAATTGCTTTTTTGCCCAAACAGGGCCCCAAACCAAAAGAAACTCAATTTTACAATGACATAAAATAGTGAAAAGCAGCCAATCTTCACTTTTTAGAGGCTGGAACCCAAACATTTCTCCTTGATAAATGACTCTACTGTGTCTAAACCTGCCTCCAAACAGTAATTCAGGTAAGACAACTGCACACAAAACCTGAACTTAAGTTACATAAAAAGAAAAAGAAAGAAAAAAGGCATAGGGGTACATAAATACACAAATATGAACATATTTAGTCAGTGGTTATAGGGAATAATCTATTAGGGGGAAAAAATTGAGTTTATTATTCTTTTTGTTGTTTAATAAACTGAGTGACTTGATTCGAGAATTCGAGAAGAGAAAAGGTGAACATTTGGGAATTGGTTTGGCAAATTTCTGTTTGTTGATGAATACTTTTGCGTTCACCGTCATTTTTGTTATCATATCACAAATAATGGTTAAAGGAGTAGAGAGAATTAGCAGCCTCAATACGGTGAGACTCTAGATCTTTTGAGAACTTTTGGGATATTTCACACTAAAAAAAATGGATGAGAAATTCTTTCTAAATCAAGTTTGCAAAAGGTACAAGTGGTATCAATATCTGAAAATTTAGCAATACGATAACTATTAGGGTATATGTTACACAAAATTTGAAAATGAACTTCCTTAGCCTTGTTTGATATACAATATATATCAGGTAAAAGCCAAGCCCTTCTCCTGTTTATGTTTTCAATTGGATCTTCAGAAAGACTTGCGTCTACATTATGAATATAGTTACTAATGATGGCTTTAACAATGACCTCACTCATTGAATATGTGGCCCTTCCTGTGTGACATAAAACTTGAAATTTATAGTAGTAGTAATTTCTACTGCCTTTGCAAAGGCTTTCAGGAAAGGTCTGAATAATATACAACAACTGTAAGAAACCTTGGATTTATTTTCTGTTAATCAACTAATCATTTCAGCAGCATTATTTTTAATCACCAGTTTGATATTGTCTTTCTGTCTGTAGGATAAAAATGAAAAATGGCAGTGGGAGATGCTGATGAATGACTTTTAGAGAGGCTGCATAATTTAAATTCATCCGAGTGTTCACACTGAAACAAATTAAACACTCTGAGCTGGTTTGCCAAATGTGTCAGTTGTGTTAACATCGTGCCAGAGCAAAAAACCTCGCCTGCTGGAGGGGAACCTTGGCAGGCAAATGCAGACTTTTCTAAACACTGGAACAATCCATATGTCCCTCTCTCTCCCCCCATCTCCCAAGTTGAGCGGAGGTAGTGATGTAGTGAAGTTCAGACACCTGGATGCTTTATGCACAAAAATCAATAAAACATTTTTGAAAAATAAATGAATCAAAGACATAAAACAGCATACATATCCAACAGCTATGAGAAAACCGTGAAGATAGAAGAGGTCCAGTGGGCAAACCAAGGTAGAGGAGAATAAAAAATGAGCAGGCATTTGCTTTTCAGCTCACACATTGCCGTTTACAGGATTTAAGATGACTATTTATTTTTAGTTCACAATAAATTGCAGTTTTGAAGGCATGAGAAACAAGAACGGGGCCAATCCTTCAATAAAGTAGCCAATCATCTTATTCTGTGAGCTTTGTGCTCCAAGTTTAACCTCCCCTCGTTTTTAATAGAATCACTGGCTAAATGTTCCAGTGGCATTTTCAGGCCATTTACCGCCTCAGCTGCTCCGACGGCTGAGCTCTGCCCGAGCAACTGAACAACAGCCTTGCTCTCCAAAGCAGCGGCAACCTCAGCGTGAGGAAAAGAACAGTGTCAGCTTACACACTGACTCCTTTAGTTTGGGTTAAGTAAGTAGGCCAGCCAACTCAAAGTTCACTACAAGGCAGAGAGGAGGTTCTCACCTGCACCAGGGTTCAGCGCCAACAGAGTACCGTAGGACCTAATTTAGCCATGCTGACAACACTCAAGAGTTTCCATCCTGACAGCCAGGACAAACCCTGGGCAATCTGGCCAAACCACAGTCTCTCCCAGATGGGGTGAACTGGATGGCAATGCCCTCCCTGTGTGTGTGAAATGTGTGTGTGTGTGTGTGTGTGTGTGTGTGTGTGTGTGTGTGTGTTGGTGATCAGTGAACTCCACAGCCCTCACTTTTAAGGGCGTGGAAGGTAAATGAGCAGTGAGGTTTGGAATATAACCATGAGTGGGTTGAAGCATGAAAGAGAGAGACAAAAAACACTGGAAACAAGTGAGAAAAACCAGTAAGGAGGAAAATATGAATTCAAATAGTTGCTTTTCCTTGTCATGTCATGAAGTTCTTTAATGACAAGAAAACTAGAGCAAGGTTGAAAGTCTTTTTTACTGATTTAAAAAATTCTCTGCCGTTGGTTATCTTTGATTGTCGTCAGCTAAGTTTTCAAGTTTGTAAAATGTGGGCTGTGTCCATCCAAAGTTGACTGATTTTAAAAATGGTTTTGACATCTGAAAAAGTAGGCGTTCACACTGCCGTACTCACAACTTTTTTATTTGTCTATACCAAATAAACTGAGCCCCACCGGGTATTAACATTTGTCTCATTTGATATCTAATCACTCACGCCTCATAGTTTCACCTTAGTTCTGCTAACCAGCTAGCGAGCCTGTTAGGTAGCATTTGCTCACAATAAATGCCAGTTGTTGTAGTTTTAGGATTGCAGGATCCAAATGGACACAGGTGAAACACATCAGGGTGAGGCAATCAATCACAAAAGCAGGAAAACTTGACAAAGACAGGAGTTAAAACAACCGGACACAGGTAAGGTAATATCATAATAAAACAGGAAATAATAAAGAAGTCCGAACAAAGTCACTCACAGAGGTGAATCATAACGCCAGTAACCTGGAGTACTGTCCTTAGCAATGAGGTTTCATAAATACATAATTAAATGGGTAAATAATGTTCAGATTAACTTTTTGGTAGCTGTATTGCCTAAATGCAAGACCACTACTGGAGGCCTAGCATCAGAAGTCTACTGTAGATAATGGCTGTGGTCACCTACTGGCGTACTATTTCATGCTAAGTGTGACGTCAAAATAAATATGTAGTGCGTTCCATCTGCATATTATGGGGATTTTGTGTACGCGATAAATGTGTACTAGATTAGCAAGAATTTTTGAGTATGCCCCACGAGCATACTGGACATACTCAACTGCCACATAATGCATTGCATCCCTTCAGACTGGCAGAGGGTCCTGGCACCAGCCAGCAACAGCACGTGTACAAATGTGAGCAACTATATTACTTGTATGGCTTGTATGTGGTCAAATAATATTTGAATGACATGATTTTAATTCATAATCAACATATCTTTATTTTTATTGAAATTGTATTTAACACTCCACTGCACTGTTAGCCTACATGCTTATTTAGCATAAAGGTTAGCGAGTTGGCTAATAACACTGTAGTTACAATTGAGCTGTCAATGTGGACGTATGATGAGCAACCATGATTAGTACGCCATAGGTTGTTTAATCAAGGGACTGATGAAGACACTGAGGGCCTCATAAAATGGAGAGAAAAGAATGAGGATCAGTTCACAGGCAGTAGAACTGCTGCCACCAAAGGCATTAACTTTAAAGTGTTGTATTTTTCATTTGCATAGCATCTTGTACGTTCTGTTATATTTTGCAACTGATGATGATGATGCATGGCTGAAAACCAGTGTATTGACTCACTGTTCTGCACTCCTGAGATGTAAAATTGTACATATTTTGCTGGTGACTAGCTGCATTAGTCATTAAGGCATCATTGCAATGACTATTATGTATGACTATCACATTTTTGTGCAAATGCTTATCCTCTTTCAAAAGTTTAGACCAATTTGACCAATGTTATGCTTGTAGAAGGACCATGGCCTGCAGGAAACGGTGGAGGCTGGGTGGGCCAAGAAAAGTGGGAGAATTTAAAGCAAAGATAAAAGGTGAGTTGAAGTATTGAAAGTACTATGTTTACATTTAGTACCAAAGAAATGTAATGATGATGATGTTCACTTTCATTAAAATAATGACAGTTTATCTGACCCACAGAAGAGCAGGTACCACACAGAATTACAACTACCACAACATTTGTTGAGCAAATACAAAGACCAAATTAGAAATGCAACATGAAACTGTATATCAACTGTCAACCAAAAAGCCAGAAATACTGTGCTGCTAAAACAGCCATGCATTTTTTTTGTGTTACATCATTTGGAAAAAAATGAATCCCATAGGGGTCACCCTCTAGATGCTAACTTTCTGTGGAAGTGGTACTGTGGTCTGCTAAAGGGCTTTAATCTGAAGGTCTTTTATTTCCTCTAAAGCTTCTCCTGAGTCTATACTATAAAATGTAATCTGACTGAGATGGAGAGGCCCCAGAGGGAAAAATACATCATTGTCTAAAAGAAAGACTGTGTGGGTAATCAGGAGAAATGCCAGTAATGCATTACACATACACCCAAGTACACATGTACACATATGCAACCACTCCTACAGACACACTAACAAGTAAAATGCATGCCTGCAAAACTACCTAACACAGAAACCCATTAGAAGAACTTCTGTAGCCTGTATAGGGTGAGGGTGGTAGGGCGGGAGATGGGCAAGGCTTTCTGCAGAGAGACAGAGACAGAAGAGAGAGGGGAGAGAAGAGAGGAGAGAGAGAGAGAGAGATATATGTGAGCAGTGAGGGAAGAGAGATAGGGTGAGAAATGAGATATGAATGTGAAAGTGAGTGAGTTAGTGGGGAAGATGTGAAACATCGGGTGTGTGAAAGGGAGGCAAAAACAAATAAAAGACTGTGTCAGCAGAAAGAGGCGATTGACACCTGGGTTTTACTTTGAATTTCAGTGGGAACTCTCATCTCTTATCTCTGTGTGTCTTTATCTGGGATTTGTCTTTTTCTCTTCCTGTGCCTGACTAGGTGGCATTAAAGGCCTGTGTCCAGTGTGTCGTGTCCTGTTTACCCAATTGCTATTCATTAACCTACAGACAGAGAGGTGAAGCAGGGCATCGGCTGGACTGGGACTGGCCATTGCCACCAATACTGTAGATAAGCAGTGTACGAATTTCAGTCCTGGGTTCTGCACTATCAGCGATAAACCTTTTGGAATGCCAGATAGGTGGTTTCAGGTATCAGTGAAACACAGCTAGTGTCAGATAGGTAAATAAACACGGGGAGGTTTGCTTGATTAACTCTAAAATGCATGGGATTTTCCTGGCATTGCCTTTTATCGTGTTAAGAGGCGAACAATGTATTCAGAGGGCACTTCTTAATAGACAATTGTATGAAGGGAAAATATTTTTGGACCTCCACAATAACATGTTTTTCACTCATTCTCAGAGGAGGACCTTTTTGTTATGTATGGGCATGATACAAATTCCTGTCAGATTTTAACCTGTTCCACTATTCATGTTATTCTGCCAAGCAGGAATCTACAGTACTGAAAAATGAAGCAAACACACAAGTGCCAAAAACTGCAGTTCCTCAAATAACCACTTGAGTCTGGCTCCAAAAGTGAGTCAATCACCATAGACTCCCAAGTTAAAATTTGCACCAAAAGCTACACCTAGTGACTATTAAGAAAAAAGAAATGTTGAAAGAACATGTGATCATTGTTGAACCATCAAGCAAATGGGAATTGATTTCATCAGCACATGTCAATATGACATTTTATATTCACAATTTTCTAGTGTTCAGGATATATAAAGTATTGCTCTTGTTCCTTGCCTTGTCCTTCCAGATTTGAGGATAACAAATAACTATGTGAATTCACTTCATACAGTTTCATATTCCTTTTTATCACATGTCACTGATAACATCTGTCCTTCAATCATTCAACAGAGCAAGCCGCTCTGCGCTCTCACAATATCCGGACATAGAAAAAAGACAACCCTGCCTTCTCTGAGCAGTACACACAGTAGGAGTATAAAATGAATACTGTGTGATTTATCAAACAGTGAACAAAGCGGAGGCTTAGCTAGAAATGTAATGAAAAAGAAGAAAACCTTGAGCAGCCTCTCTGTTTAAAGCTCAATGTGAGGCAGAGCTGCCAAAGATGTCTAAGACCACAAAGCCCTTACAAATTTTCATCGGCTTTCCTCCCCATCTCATTTGGGTGGAGAAGGCCTTGAGCTAAACAGTAACATGAGGACTGGCCAACCGAGCACAGAGAAAAAAAAACAAGACAGAGACGGAGGGAGAGCAATAGCAGACGTCTGTCAGCTGCCACATACATCTCCAGATAACAGGCAGCAGTGTAAACAGGAGAAACAAACAGGGGGAATGGGGAGAAGCTTTATATATGTATACTGCATCTGTTCAATATGTGGTCAAATACTGTGATCACCACAAAAGAAAGTCAGGGGAGGATGAATCAGAGATGGATGTAAGAGAGGATGGATATAAATGCATAGACATGCACAACCCTATTGTAAAAAACAGATGCTTAAACATACACTGACCTTTTAGGAGGTCTGCAAAAAAGCACATGAAAATGGAGAATAACTGACAGACACCTCTTCTTGAACTCCCAGCGTCTCTTCCTCTGCTGTTATGCCCTTACATGCAGATACTGTCAGTCACTGGGAGGGCCTTTCCACTTCAACACAAAGAACACAAGACCAGAGAGGAACTCCCAACTCCCCTCGTCTCCACACACTTCAGACCAACCTAAACATTCCATGTAAACATATGGGATCAATGTCGCAAAGGCTTCTAACTTGAAAGTGATCACAGTATCTATTCCGAGCAGCACGCTGTGGCTGTGGCCCATGCGTTTCGTACTGCTGACTGCTTGATGCTGTTGGTGAGCTAAGCACTGAAGCCAGGTCTGGTCTCAGCATAAATCATTCTGAGTAGGAGGCTTTGAGGTTTGCAATCTTGTAAAATACCAATGCATATCTGCATTGCTATGGATGTCCATGTCAAAGGCACATTTTCTTCAGGTGGTTTAAATGACATTGTCTAAGATTTGTGTCGGCAGAAGATGCTGGACTGTTGAATTAATGTGGAGCATTGAAAAGCCAATGTTCACTATTTTTGACTGCGAAGCATGAAACAGGCCCTGCACTCCAGTCCATTGACAAGGTTAATTGGAATATATCCATGAATAAACATCCTTCATTTTCTGCATAGAAATTTTTGAATCAGAAGCTCAGAGTGGGCTGCTCCACCATTGCCATCTCAGCAGCACCTCACTCCACCTAACTCTCTGCTAATCCAAAAATGGGCAAAGCGGTGGGGTGTGCATACCGGTTTGTGGCAAGCAAATGCTCACCCACCTGTCACTCGAAGTGGCAGGCCCACAATTATACATAAACTTAAACCTTAATAAAATGTAAATGGGTGAGATATACAAAAAATTCATCCCACGTACAGTTGCCACGGAGGAGGGAATTAGCTATACATACAAAACCCATTTTTATACCAGGCTGCAAACATGTTTATTTCAGCTGTAAAGTTGGGCATTTTAACATGGGAGTCTCTGGGGGATTGACTCGCATTTTGAGACACTCAAGTGGCCATCTGAGGAACTGCAGGTCGCCACTTGCTGTTTCCACTAGGGCTGCAACAATTCGTCGACGTTGTCAACAAAAATCGATAATAGAAATAGTCGACAATGAATTCCATTGTCGACTATTGTCGCCAGACGTGTTTTTCCAACAGAGTGAGGCATCTCACTTAATTACAATCGTGCACAGAAATGGCGGCGTCCAACACATCAGCTACGCGTACCAAAACTTCTAAAGTTTGGGAGCATTTTAGCCTAGATACCCATCTTTCTTGTGTTTATTATCATTTGCCACATAATTAAAGCAACTTCATGCTAAATTTAAGAAAAAATTAATAATTATCCAATCAGTCGACTGATCGTTTCAATAGTCAGTGACTAGTCGACTATTAAAATAGTCGTTAGTTGCAGCCATAGTTTCCACATCATGACACAAAGCAAAATTAGCACTGACTGGTAGTCATGTTTCTGGCCATTTGACAAATTTAAGTCAAATATTCAGTCGCCTTTTGGCTCCAATTCAGCTCCACCAACTCTTGAGGAAAACATCTAGCTCTTTAGCTGCTAAATGCATCACTGTGTTTAGTTGTCAATCTGTCTGTCTGCGGTTTGGTGCTTGGCAACAAGAAAAGAGTCAGTTTTTATTGGAGCTTTCCCGCTGAAAACAGCTACCTGCTGCTGAAAATGAGGTTAATATGAGTGGAGTTCCTGGGATGGAAAAGCAAAACAATGAGCTAAAACGTGCTAAAGGGATCCATAAAACTGAGGGGAACTGCAGAGCTGGGTGATCCTCTGTGGGTTCATCACTATGAGAAATCCCTTTCCCTGTACATATAATCATTTAAATCATTCTTGAGATAAAATGATTAGTGCTTACATTATCTCTCAACATACCTATTTTTACCCCCAACAAACAGGTTGCGTTTAGGGTCCCATACGTCTTTTTGTCAGCTAGGTTCATATTTTTGATGCAAATCCACAAAAGGATTTAAAACATTTCATATTTTTCCACAGTTTTTCTATTTTCTTATCTGCCCACTATCTGACACATCCCACGAGTCTCTTGTCTTTTGAAGCAGGTCCAGAGGCAGGATAAAAATTTCTGAATTTTTTTTTTACTCTTAAAATAACAGATTTAAATGTCTTTAATTTAGATTGTGCAGCCTTGGCACAGTATCACTTTTCTGGGCACTTTATAGTTTAATATGTTTATTTTGGCAACCAGTTTGGTTTTACAAGCCACTTTATCTTGCATTAGATTAACTGGCCTGCTGTGCCATATTTACTGTGGTTCTCAAAATGGTTTCAATTAGAAAATTTCTGAATTTCTCCAGAATAAGTTTTCTTCAGGTTTTCTCTTCTTCCTGAAAGTTTTCGAATCATTTCTTTTTCAATCAATTTATTACAGAACCTTAAGTTCCCTCTGTCAGCTCTCTCCATGTACTCTTCTCTCTATCCGTCTGTCTCTTCCCGCCTTCCCAGTCACTTTCCAGTCACACTGGTCTGTTTTTTGAACCATGCAAATGTCCCACAAACGAATGAACTGTGCTCATTCATCCTAAATTTAGCCCACTCTCCTGATCCCTTCACCATGGCTGTGGGAAACTCTGCATACTTTCCCCCCTCTGCCCTGAATCCAGTGAGGACCCGGCATGGGCCGTCCTGTCAAGTGCCCGATTGTAACTCATATGAACAGGTCCTGTGTTTGGTGTGTAGGTGTCCTTCCTCTGCCTCTCAGCAGGGCCTAAAAAGTATGTTTCCCGTCTCTTTTCTCTCTCACACACCCATAAATAAAATAAAACCGCCTTTTATCCTGGACCTGAAACAATGGGCCCCCTCATCCAGTTGAGTTACAGTACATCCACAGAACACCTCAAGGACAAAGAGACTGAGCTAGTGGCCTGGATATTCAGCAATTTATCCTCAAGGATGGCATGCCAATAATGCCTTGTGGTCTAGACATATGTTTCCATAAAACAGCCCACTTAGAGGTTGGAGATTCCCAATTCAGTGACCTTCCTTTTAAGCGCTCTGACCACAGCTACTGTATAATTTTCTGCACCGAATATAAGCTGCTGTTTGCCAAAAGCCTGCTGCTAGCATCCATAGAACTTCCATAAGGATTCAACATTGACCTTGAGATTGAGTCGCTGAGCAAACCAGACCAACATCCTCTACAGGTTCTTCAAACATACATGACACACAGTGAAAAATGGATGTCGGACACATGTAACTTTAAAACCTCCCCAAACTAAATATTCAGTTGAGACTCTTGCAAGGGCAGATTTGGAAAGCGAAAAGAGAGGGTTTGTGTATGCGTGCGTGGACAGAATACAAACCAAAGGCCCTCGAAAAAAAGCGTGAGTAAGAGCATATCCTTCTTTCAGATTGTGACGGCACCCAAGGACACCCAGAGCACATTCACCCACTCCTCAGAGGTTCATGAAAGACGCTTATGAAGGCCTCTTTGAAATAAGTGACCCTGAAGAGAAACCCACAATATCTTTCATTTCTTCCATTTGCATCATCTGTGTCGTCAACATCAACAGCCTGAATCTTAATCATCACTGCCACTGGTATTGCTGTCATTCTCATTATCATCATCACTTTCAAATCTTTCATCACTGTCCTCCTCTGCCTCATTATCACCATCACCATCATCATCCCACTCCAACTGCTTACTGCTCCTTTCCTCCCCAGCTCTCAGACCGACCTGTTCCTCTGCCTGGCCTTGATTTTTACCTCCCCTCTGACTGAATGACTGGGACGGCCTACTTCTGACAGGACACGCTGTTTGACTCACTAGTCAGGTCTGACTGAGACAAAACCACTTCAGTGTACAGCAGCCAGGGAGAGCCAGTCACATCCTGACGAGGAAGATGAGCTGTTCTTTGGTGGACAAACTGAAAAGAACAGATGGGAATAGGAACAGAAAATATGCAAGGGCGTGGAGATGGCTAATAGCAAATGCATGCAGTGTAATGAAGTGACATACTATGTATTGATGTTGCAGGTATGCGTATGTACAAGCCTCTGTCTGTTGTGATTTGTTTTTGTCTTCTTTGTTCCCTGTCTGTAATTGGGTCGATTGTTCAGGTAGAAAAAAAAAAAAAATCAAGCTCTGTTCCAGCACAACAGCTTTATCCTTCAAAAACAAACCATAAAATAAAGACCTAATGGAAGGACGATGGCAAAGTATGGCAGGAGGACTGCTGCTACTTTCTCCAAAAAGAAATGGACAGTGTGAAATCTAGCCCACTCTTAACAAAATAAAGGCACAGAGACAAGATAGCTCCCTGCAGGGCTATTCTGGCAACATTTTGCGTTACTAAGATATTCATTCTATTAGCTGTAATATGGCTCCTATTATTTGTGCCTTAACACATTCTCTACACGCTGGCTTCACACAAGCAGAAGCGCTTTGGAACTGAATGAAAAGTGACTGGATCCATTCAAAGTCCTAATTTTCCCGCACGTATTGGCACAGGTAAAGCACGTGAAAAGCTTTTTAAGAGTAACATTCATGTGTATCTAACATCAATGCATGTAAGTTTTACTGTCCATGCATTCAGCACAGAACATAAAGGCTGTGTCTACAATACTGTGTTTTAGTTCTAAAATACATCACTTCTGCCATGTTTACACCTGGCTCCACACTACTCCAGAGGATTCAAGCGCCTAAAACTTAGACTTTTGGAAACGCTGCTGACCTAATTCTAGTTTGAAAACTGCGGTTGTGTTGTAGTCTGAATGGGCAAAAGCGGAGTCCTTTGGAAACAATGACGTGGCCACACACAGTCGCTCCCTGAGTTGGACTTATCCGTCGCAAGTACCAGTGGTGAAAGCAACATGTATAACGAATTACAAGTGTCACTGACCTTGTTGTCTTTGCTAGCGGCTATTATGGAGTTCAGTTCTGCATTTTAAAGCTACAGCTGTCTTTGCTGTTCCTCGTTTGTCTTATTTTCTGCAACTAATCAACTGCAGAGTACACAGCCTGCTTCCTGATTACACCAGTTCATGCTTGCCTGAATACCTGAATGGTCATGCATGTATGCATTTTCAGGTGTGTTAGTATGGACAGAGACCATTTGTGATACAGAGTTAAAACATTAGTCTGGATGTTTTAAGATAAAAACGTATTAGTGTGGATGCAGCCAAAGAGTTGGTTTCTGATACAAAACCTAAACAAAGAGTAAAAGCAACATCTGTGGCCCCTCTCAACTTGACACCAGGCTAGAACCAAGACCAGCATGTTTCCTGGAAGACTGCTCTAGTTATTACTAGGAAATCGTCTCAGAATCTTCAGTGGTTTTTGCCGAAGCTTTGGTTAAGGCGCTCTCCAACAGTTTCAGAGCGGCCATCCATGTTTCTCTCCCCTGAGGGTTAGCAGGACTGCTGAGAGCAGCAGGGTCTCTGTACCAGATAAATGTTTGGACAGGAGAGGCTCCAGGTTGCTCTGAAAACAATGGGATCAAACAGGACCATCAAAGGCATCTAACACGATCAAAGGCTGGCAGGGAGAACTTTACTTGCAGTCCATATACCAGCAGAGATAGAGGATTAGTGAGTATTAGAAAGCCGGTCTGTCAGTATTGCCAGTGGTAGTTTTATTCATGAGTGTCACAGTGCAAATGGAAACATCAAAGAACCAAGCAAAGTAAGATGTGAGCAGTGAAGTGTTTATGGTGATATATTGCAGAGTGCTTTAAAAGGGACATTTGGTAAATCCCAGAAATGTGGAGCAGGGGATTTTCACAATAGAACTCGTTTAAAGGCAACCTGGCCAAACTCCGGCAGACTTTGGTCATGTGAGAGCCACTTCTTTGACAACTCAATAAAGCGCAGACCGAGCTGGGTGACCTTTTCCCTCTACCATCTGACAAAGCTAACAAAATCAATCTTGCCACTGCTGACTGGGAGTGATTTTGTGCCAAGACATCCATGAACCATGGATGGTGAGAGGCTGAATATCAGAAGACACAATGCTCACCTGTGCTTCTGACTTTTCCAGAATGGAGGCACATTCAGGCATACTTCACCTGCTTCTTTATGTTTATTATTCTTCCTCTGTCTCTTATCCCACACTGGGAGTAATCAGTTGTAGGGGGGAGTCTACTTTCCACCTCACACTGCCTCACTGATTGTCAATAGAACCTTTCAGAAAGGACCTTTCCTCTACTGATTGAAACATCATTTCCTGGTGGACTCACACACTGGGGCTATTGAGAAGTGTCCCCTGTATGTTTCTCACTAAGGCTCTTTCATATTTACCAGCGACCCTAAAACCTCAGCGGCAAAATACATATGGTATCAGCTTGCAGTGGGCTGAGTGTGCAATAAATGCATCCACACAAACATTTTCTCAGTATGGAACAGTCAAGTCTGAGAGACACAGAGAAAGGTTTTAACTGCAACTCCTGCTCCTTTCCAAAATAAATAAAATCCTGAAGAGAGAACTTGACACTTTAAACAAGAGAGTAAAGTGTCAGAGCCCCAAAGACTTCCTCCATATGAGACCATTTAAAGAAGCCACCAATCAGAGTAGCCTGCTGTAGAGTAAGGATCAGCCTGGCCAATTATCTGATCCGATATTCAGCATTTTTACTATCAGCTGACTTTTTTTTTCTGACTGTCAAAAATAATAAATTCATTCAGAAATGCACTTTGGCTCTGATGCAGCCACCTCTCCCTGTCTATAGTCACCACTCTGTGGTCTCAAGCAATGTCCCGCCCACAGCTCCACCTTATTGGTTACACGTCATGGGTAATAGCCTGTCAGCACTGAAGGCTACCGCCACAGAGGAGCAGGTCCGATGAACGAGCGGAGCTGTGTGTCAAAGGTAAGGCATCAGATATTGCTGAAGTTGGAATGAACTTCACAAATCCTGTTCAACAGAGGTTCCCAACCTGTGGGCTGGGGCCAAATGTTGGGATGTGAAGGTATTGCAAGTGGGCCAACAAATTATTTGCAAAACTGTACAATTTTGGTGAAAAGCTCTAATTATAAAAAAAAAAAAAAAAAAAGTAAATATAATAATGTTTTTAAATGTTATAAAATGAAATGATCTTAAAAACATTCAAAATTTTCAAAAACTCCTTTCATTTTTTTTTTTTTTTTTTTTTGATTTGTATTCATGCCTATGAGGGCTTCACAGTGCCCTATCAGGGCAATGCAGTGGTTAGCATTGTCGCCTGACAACAAGAAGGTTCTGGGTTCAAACCCGGGGACCGGGGCCTTTCTGTGTGGAGTTTGCATGTGCCTTCTGTGTCTGCGTGGGTTCCCTCCGGGCATCCCAGCTTCCTCCCCAGTCCAAAGACATGCATATTAGAACGGCCCCTCACTTAAAAGAGATTTTACTCAGGCAGAAGTACAATTACTTGTGTAAAAATGTACTCAAATAAAAGTAAGAGTTAAGTCAGTTAAAGTGTACTCAGAGTAAATGGTACTGTGTTAAATGTTTGAAAGGGGGTGGGGATGTGTAAAGACTCTTATATGCTGATAATAATGTGTTATAAAATTATTACATTAAAGAACATCTTTAGGCCACCATGTGTATATGTATTGGCATTTCAATGGATTCACTGTGCCCAGGTGAGAACTGCGCTGAAAGCTACATATAAATTCCAGTCAGGCTCTTTGCTGCTTGTGCATACAACTGATAATCACAAATATAAACTCAGTTGTCAGTTTATTATAAGGTACATCCAGCTAAAACTAATGCAGTCTATTACAACTATACAATAAATCCTCTTTCATGAAGGCGAGAATGTTCAGTTTTTATTAAAATTGTTGCAGAGAATTGTTCAGTCAACTATGTGGTGATTTTGGAGGATGCAGTGTGTGGTGTTGTTGAGCTGTACATTATACAGAAGTGTTTAATGTTATTTAGCCTACCTTCATTGATATAAATGAGGTGGACAAAATAATAGAAACACCTGGACACCACAGTGCAGAGGTGGGAGTAAGTCAGAAGCAAGTCTCAAGTCTTAACCGTAAAGCCTCACGCATGTCCCAAGTTACTGTGGTGAGAATGAAGGAAGTAGAGACAAGTCACCGCTGTGAGTCAAGCAAGTCACAAGTCAGGTCATACCAAATTCTGATAATCAACCCCAATTTCCACATTTAGTTAAAAGACGGTGGTCATGACAGAAAACTGCTGCAGCTGCTTACACCTTATAAATCTTACTGATATTTGTGATGATATTATGTGGCAATGTAGAGCCTGGATCTGAGACTGCAGCCACCCACTGCTACAATCGTTATTTTTAGTTGTGTTATTATTATCACCTCCACCGAGGAGGTTATCACCTGTGTCTGTGTATTTGTCAGCAAGAAGTACTGAACCGATTTGCACTAAACTTGGTGGAGGGATGGAGCATTGACCAAGGCAGAACCCATTACATTTTGGTGGGATCTGGTTAAAGGGGCATATTCAGTAATATTTTTTTTATCACTTCCCATAATGTGTAGGATTGTTTGGCCATGGCTGAGGTACGCGCTCTAATGAGTGCCATTGTAGTTATTACTATTACAATACCTCTCTATGTGGAACGTGTATTGTGCTATGTTCTCTTTCCTCCTGCAATCCAAATTTTAGTACTTTCGGACTTAGCTCCTCACCATGACGACTAGTTTGTGGGCACTGCACCAGAAAACACCCAATCATGTTTCAAAAACAAAATGTAACTTATCTGAAAAATATATCAACAAAAATGCAAATATCTAATAAAAAAAAGTCTTAGTCATCTGTCTTCGGTCAAAGATAAATCTTTTATCAGTGTTGGTTAAGGAAGTCTCAAGTCCTAGAATTTGTGACTTAAGTCTGACTTGGGTCATATGACTCACGTCTATCCATAGACTTTGTGTAGCAGTTTTTTTGTTTTGTAGTTTGTGTCATTTTTAAGTTTGAAACCAAGATTTAATTTTTTTCTGCAAATCAGATCCAAATATCAGTTATCAGTCTCCTTGATTTCTAATAATCGGTATGTATATCGGCCCTGAAAAACCATATCGGTCGACCCCTTCTCTAGACAATCTATCTGTGACCCACTGTAAAGCATGGTACATGAAACTGGCTTCCTTGTGAATTTTTTGCTTGTACTATAAAAAGGCCTGTCAGCTCCCTGACATTTTGAGGGCAAGGCGGAGATGAGATGAGAGAGGAAGAAGAGGAAAGAAAGAAGGGGTGGTGGAGATAAAGAGAAGAGAGATGCAGTGCATTGCTGTGTCTCTGCGAGGCAAAGGGATACAAACCATGTCTCCCCTGCTCCCTGACCAATTACTATTAGACACACTGATTCATTGAGGCGACGAAGTGTGGAGAACATGGGAAGGGGCACAGCGGCAATAAACAGTTGCGAGACTTACACATTAATCTATACGAAACAATGCTGCAAGTTCAGAGGGCTGATCTGTTCAAAATCCATCAGCGGCGACAGTATTAGGGATTTTAGTGTAAATGCACTCTGCACAAAGCATGCAGGAGAGTGATGGAAGATTACCTGTAGGTCAAAGAATTTGCTGTATCTTCTATAGATGATGTGGGAGGTGTTGTCAGAGTAGGTGACATTGATGAGATATACCTGCCAAGAGAAAAAAGGCAAAGTTTAAACTAGGGCTGTAACAATTATTTCATTGTCTCTAGTTTTAATCAGCTTTAACAGTGCAAAAGTGCAAAACACAAAGATATTTAATGAACAATCGTATTAAACAATGAATTCTTACATTTGAGATACTGCTTCCAAAATGACAAACAATCAATTATATTGTCAGTGATTTTCTGTCAATCGACTAATCAATTACTCTATCAATCTTTTCAGCACTTGTTAAAAATATCCAATTGAATTCAATTCAAATAATCTAATTTGTCCACAGGGGGAAATTTAAAGGGACACATAGAGTAGACATTAAAAGTACACAAAGAGAACACATAAGTGAAATACAATACTGTACACGACATGGAGAAACAACATCATGATAATTAATTGACTGTGATGGTGTACACATGTGCTTTTAGTACGAACAAACTGTGTGAGGAAACATGCTCACACAGCCCAAGACCATTTCCCCCGACACGAACATTCAATGACATGCACTCATAAATCTGTCAAAGGTTGACACTTCAGGGTACATGGTGACATCATCATTCTTTTGTCAGCACACTGACCTGCTGGCCTTTACCCTTGGCTGAGGCAGCACTGCAGCCCTGAAAGGCCTGATAAGATTGAGATAGAGCCCATTTATCCGTCAAGAGGAGGTAAGTGATGCCGCCATCATCTCTAATCTAATGAAACGTAGATAACCAAAGTAACAGATCCAGAGGCCAGGAAATTTTCATCAGACACGTTAAGAGCAGGTGGGCTCTCTCAACTGCTGATATAGATATATTCAGAAAAGGGCTCTGAATGTGAAATTATTCAAGTGGATAAGTTGTTACATAACATCAGGCTACAAGCTTTTGAAGAGGAATTACACTGAGTTGCCAGTTTACTGGATACAGCTCTAGAGTGAAATGCAATCCAACACGTTTTTTTTAAAGCTTACACTGTTGTAATATTCAATCCACCTCATGGATGTGCAGTATATGTAAATGGTGGTGAACAAGATATTAGAAATCTCTTTCAATTTAATGTGATCCATCCATCAATACTAACTATGACAAGTCCTTGATGTCAAAAGTTATTTTGTCATTGCCTGATTGTCTGATGTAGTGTTTCCATGGTTATCGGCAGGACAACATTGCTTGTCAGTGTCTTCCAAAATGCAAATGATTGTTACAAGAGTTATTCATATGAATGTTTTTAATCTGCTGCTGCTGTGCTTAAAAGTCCCATATTGTATAAAGTGAGATGTCCATGTCTCTTTTGATTATAAAGCAGGTCAACTATCAAAGTCCTCAGTCCACAGAGAAATGCACACAGCCTGTATTCAGACACTGAGCTTTAAAATGAGCCGCTAGGCTCTGCACCTCTCGTCCGATTGGTTCAACCTGATGTTACTAAAGCTCCAGAGAGAGGACTGAGAGAGGACATGTAAAACTAAATTGAGAGGTATTTGGTACTTAAAATCACAAATATTTCTTCTTATGGATATCAACACTTCAAATAAAACACCGGAAAATTGTAAAATATGGGACCTTTAAGGTCACGTTAAGTTAGAGCTGCTAAAAGTACTTGGCCAAGGCAGCAACCATAGCGTACTTGAAAGAAGAACTTCTTAGTGTAGGGTTGTGAAAGGATCATGGTAATTTTGTAAAGAGGCCAACATTTACTGTTGTATGAGACAGAATGTACAAAACAAAGCCTGGTCAGCAAACCAGACTTGCACTGTTTATATGCAGTACAACTTGTGCTGAAAAGGCCAGAAAGAGCTTGGGTGAGATCATGGGTGAAGAGGTGTGGGCAACACAGGGGGGGATTAGAGGTGACTGAACTTTG
Organism: Trachinotus anak; assembly: GCF_046630095.1. Lineage (NCBI taxonomy): Eukaryota > Metazoa > Chordata > Actinopteri > Carangiformes > Carangidae > Trachinotus > Trachinotus anak. The sequence goes on along the minus strand of NW_027273870.1, from coordinate 10,839,429 downwards.
TAAAATGAAGGTAACAGCAGGTTAATGTCTGTTGGGCAACACACAGGTAACATCATCAGTCGTAAATGTCAGTCGCTAATATCAAATGAAAAACATTTTCACACAATATCACTTTATCTGCCAACACCAAAAGACTGGAAAAGACTCGGTCCAACATGGCCCTGACCAGTTGTCATGCCCAAAATCACATTAATAATGGGCTCAGCAGTTGTAGTAGTTGCAGCACACTCAAGTTTTACACCATTTGAACAAACAATGGTCTTGTCTCTCTGATGAGTACAGACTCAAATTACCATTAATGAACTTGGAGGAGTGTCAAATACCAAACATTAAGAGTTTAACAAAATAATTAATTTTTGCATTAGATTCTACAGTTGTGCCAAATTACCTGATGACTCTGTGTATATTGAAGGTTTTATTCTTGACTCATTGCTTACATCATTAAGAAATTATATGTGGAAGAAAAGCTATAATACTGACATAGATGTTTTTCCACTGTTGTTGCCAGATCATAACAGCCTATACAAAATGCATTCATAGTGTTTTTGTATATTTTGTACCCACTAAGCACTTCAAAGCTGTATAAATCTGGTGTGTACTAAATGTACAGCTACGATAGCCATTATCAAGTGATTTGCAATAAAACAAGATGTTGTCACCCAGCCAAGGCATTCCAGCTAAGTGGCCCAGACACTGCGCACATAGGAATCCACTTAGCATCAAGCCACCATGAACACAGAAATGATTGACTGTGGCTCATGCATTCAAATTAAATAAAGGTAATGTGTTTCCTCGGCAAGCCATTACTGCTCCTTATCCTCGCAGGCTCCATCTTTCTAACTGACCTTTCACTGTCAATCCAACCCGCTGTACCTGCCAAGAGCCTCCAGAGCAGAGCCGGGATGAATGGGGTCGAGTGAAAGACCCTGACGTTGACGTAAGAGGGGCAGCGGACTGAAACAAAAGAGGTTCCACAACAAAGCCGAGGGTTAAAAGGCCTTGTTGCTGCTGGAGGGGGCTCAGCTGCTTCTGGCAAGGAGCCACCACAGTATGTTCACTCCCATGCAAACACAGCTACTGGCAGAAGTGGCGACTGTCACACTACATGGGCAAACTTGTTCTTAGCACGGTAGGGTGTCACCACAGCGATTAGCTTTGGCATCTATTGCTATGAAAATGTGCTCACTGGGGTACTGCCAAGTTGCAAAATCAGAAAAGTCAAAGACTAGCTCACACAGCCACAGTTTCCAATTGTCTCTGTGACTTTCATACCATAACAAGGACTTGTGAGGACGTGAGCATAGCAAAGAGCTGTTTTCACTGCTCATTAAAAAGGCATCTTTTAAAGAGAAGAAAGTAGCCTACATTAAATAAAAACAAGGAAAAGTGAGCTAAATGCACTAATATTTCAATTAATTGTTCAGCTCTATTCTGTACTGAATTTTCTTAATATGTACATACAGTATGCACCCAAACACATACATCTGTAATAAAATAATATCAGCCAGTAAATATTGGCCTGGTTAACGGTTGAGTTCTAGTGTGTATGTATATAAAGGTACATCCTTGTGTGTGGAATTTACTCTATTTCTATTGTGTGTGTGTGTGTGTGTGTGTGTGTGCTGTATAAACTTTTCTGACCTCAGCAATATGCCAGACTTTCATCCTCCCATCATGCCTCTGGACCACTTGAGTCTACACAGAGGCAAATCCATGCTGAGCTGAGGTATAAGATAGGAGCATGAACCAGGCTGGAAGATGTGGACTCAGTGAAAAGTTCCAAATCCCAGAAGCAGATGGGTATGTGATGGCAACCACAGTGGAAAACAGAGCCAATGCCCAAAATATCAAGCTTAAACCTAACGCCCTCCCAGTCCCCAAAATAGATTATTCACTCAACAGAGACAGTAAATTATAGCAGCCTGGGCTGCTGCCTCTCAAGATAAATCTAACAGTGAACATCTTCTGATTTGCCAGTAATGAAATCGTGTTATTTTATTTTGTATATTACACAGAAGCTGCCGTTTCTACACTGCAACAACTAAAATAAGCCAGAATATTATGGTTTGACTCAGAGCTCAAGCACATAAAGTCATGAGTGCTCAGTACAGCCAAAATGCCCTTAATCAAGCATTTGTGGAACAAAAATAATGACTCACTAAAATGTCAGTTAGGAAATTAATCTGTCTGCCAATTATATAATTCTATATGATAAGTTGAAATGGAAAATGAGCCATTTCACAGCAGCAACAGAGACAAACTCAGATATTTTGAAGTATAACAACAACATTAACAAATCTCCAATTAGACGTGTGTGTTCTTGTGGGGGAGTTTTTGCACCACAGAAATAAAGATAAAAAGGCGAACATTGTCTTGTGATTGCTGCAAGACATTCTTGCACAGCAGGCATGTCTGGACCAATACGGCATTGCTGCAATTCCAAAATCAAGTCTGAAATTTGGGTGAGGGCGCCACATAAAAGCTTCACTGCTTCACGCGGAGATGAGCATAATCTCTTGATTTCTCACACCCAGCTGTTAATAACCATGTCTCCATTTGGAAACAGGAAGGTGTACTGAAGTGGGTATCAAGGGATTAGGAAACAATGAGGAGGCTGAACCATAACTCAGATGGAGATGACTGTAAAGGGCCTAACATGACTAAGTTTTAACCAGATGTACTGTTTTAGTGCAGAAGTGCCAATGAATAAAAGCAATTCATAATCATTCAAGAGACATTCTGTAATACAATGAAAAAACAGAGACAAAGTGTCACTTCACTGATCACAGATTAGTCGTGCTTTTCATTAGACTCCACAGCAGGCACGTGTCAGTACTCCATTTCTGACATTTCTCTTCAAAAGAGTCTAAAAATTGATTCATAAACAGAAAAAATACAAACGAGGGGGGAAAACTTAACAACCCAGTGAAGTCTTTGGGGACTTCAATGTGCTAAATAGCAAGAAAAGACCTTGTACGTCTTCTATTCCCACTGAGGAAGTGGGACTTGAAAACAAAAGTTTTATTCACGCTTGGAAGCAAAGGTAGAAACATCAATTCCTATGACAGAACAAATTGGACCTCTGATTATTTCATCATGTCCATCTGAAATGCCTATGAATATCCATGTCACATTTACAACTCCCTTTATTTTTCCCCCTCCGCTAAATAATTTCTCCCAATAACATGAACATTAACATAATTCCATGACCAGAGGAGATGATGCAGATAGTATATGAATGGTGAAAATCACTTACAGTTTCAGAGGAAAGCAAGGACCCAGTCTCACAGTTTTCAAGTGAAGAAGGCAAAGGAGCAGAGTGAGGCAGAAAATGTGGGCCTAGCCACTAAATGCAGCGAACCCCGCCTAAACTACTATATTTAAAGTCACATATAAAACAGACACACATCATACTTTCAGACCATGAAAGCGCAAATGGTCCCACTACAAAAAGTCAAGTTGGAAAAATTTTTTGCATAGGAGCAAAGTCTTTCCACATGGAACCACAGCAGGCCTAAATATACTCGCTTGTCTAATATGGTCAGTTATTCTTTCAGTTCGGCCAGAGAGGTTAACAAATGACAATGAGGCTTGACAAATTCTTCTGAGCTGTGTCTCGGCAAGCCGACAAACACGTCACAAGAGGGAAATAAACTGTAGGACAAGTCCATTCATAGGCTTTGGAAGTGGATCTTTCAAACCCCCTGAAGACAGAGTTTTTGTACCAACTGCCAAAGCAGTGCCCTTTATTAACCACACACTAGGCCGATGCCTCAGCTTTCCTTAACTGTGGTCACTTCCACTTTGATACAGACCAATGACGCCTTCTATGTCTTTGTGGTGGGCACAGGAAGTGAGGAAAAGTGTCTATTCAGCAAGCATATCCTATGCACTTTTAATGCCTCCTTTATACCATTTCAAACTGTACAATGCAAAAGAACAATCCTAAAGTAATTCTATATCAAAGCCAAGCAAAGAAAAAGCAGGCAAGCTCATGTACTCATTTAAACAATTTTAACTTCCATAAACAATAGTCCAAAGGTGGATTTTCACAGGATGGATTCCAGTTTACTGCATTTTGCAAGTCTATGGTAAGTCTAGTGCTTAAATGGCTATAAGCACTTTGATGTGTGAATTTCAAAGCAACAAGAGACAACTAACAGACCCTCCAAAGCAGCCCAAGCTGTGCCCAAGCAATATGATGAAATAGACTGTGCCACACAAAGATAAAATGCATCAGCACAGAAACAGCGGTCAGGCAAGTCCAATTCAAGTGTCAAGGCTTTGAATAGCTGTCTAAGGTGAAGTCTCAAGTCCTTGAGGGCAATGCCACTTCCACATCTCAAGTCCTCATAAACAAACTGCAAGTCACGATGCAAGTCGTTCATGTCTCTGATTGCTGCACATTAAAATGACGGGGCATTTGAACAGTTTGCTTTCAAGGATTTCAAATCTTTCACACAGCTGAGACCACATTTTTTTCAGTGCATAGCCTTATCTCACCTCAGCTTATCAAGTTGATATGGGGTATTTGTTGGGAACAGTTTGTTATTTACACATCCAGCAGTCATGAAGCAACAAAATTGGCTGATAATTGTTGTGGCTTTGTCAGTATGTCAGTATTACTGGTTGTCATCAATTGTTGATATGAAATATTGCTTAAGGTAGCTTTCCAGTCATAAATAATACAAGTGAAATAACCTCCTCTAACCTCTGAGAGGATCTCCTGTGCAAATGTCAATGATTTAGTTAAAGTGAGTTAAAGGGGTATCCCCACTAATTTCACACATAAAGGTCAGTTGTGTACTACTCATCCGGTGAAAAAAGTCACATAATGTCTTTTTTGGTTCTGGGGATCTTTGCCAAATCTGAGAAAATAACCCCTTATGATTACATAGTAATGTCATCAGGGTTATCTTGGCTTGAGCTTAAACACTAGTCACAAAATCAGGGTGTGGAGCATAAAACACATGGACATTTACTAATACTAATACTAAGTCACTGGAGATTCCCTTCAAGTTGAAGTATCTGTGTAAATACTTTCATATGATCTTAATTATCACTGTACTTGCCAGAGCGCTTTGGCAGAGAAAGAATATCTTGTCACACTCATCAAGTCAGTCCGATTCTAATAACTTTTTAGCCAAATTCCCTGACTATCTAGAAATCTCGTAAAAAGTGCTGCGAGCAAGACAACCCCATCTCTTTCTTCCTTGCGTTTCTCTCCTCTTCCTCCTCTGCTTCTCAGTCTGTCTTCCTCTTACACAAAAACATGCATGGGATCAGACTAACACAGCTCGACAACACATGCAGTGATGTTAGGAATGTCATTTTCCCGTGAAAACAGAACCAGAGCCAGCAGAGTCAAGGCCACACATGATGCCCACACATGCTCTGTCTCTCAGCGGAGCATCGCCATTTCTAGGTGACGTAATCATAAGTCAAGCTGTTAAGGAGAACACGGGGGGGGGGGGGGGGGGGGGCCCATGAACACCCCAGCATGTGTGTGAGGTCGCAGCAGTGTGAGGACAACAACATCCGCCGCTTTTTGTCAACCACTCACGCCAGTAGAGGAGCATCCAGCACATCGACTTTACTAACAGACGTCAGCAAAGCCCAGTCTCTCCCTCGTCTTTTTCTCCATCACACACACACTTGACCCTATAGTCGCCACACTCTGCCAAACAATGGCCGCTCCAAAAAACAACAGCCCTTATAAACCCCCCTGCGCTCGCCCAGCATGTGTCTTCAGAGTTAGAGGTGAGCATCTGGAAACAGGGACCCTTTTCACTGAGATATCACTCTGTGTTTGATAGGCCAATAAATATTTGAGTGGGGAACAGCTCTCTGAAGAGATGTTTTATGGTGCCAAATAACAACACCATCCTCCAGTCTGGGTCTTTGCACCGCACAGGAGTCTCTAGAAAATGAAATGTTATGGGACTGGGACTTGTAGGGGAAACAGAAGCTTAAAGTAAACATGGCGGTGCCCAACCTTGCTTTCTCTTTTATCACCTCCTCCTGCAAACACACATCCAAACAAACCATTCACAGGGGGGGGGGGTGTGTGTGTAAGATGCATGTTTGCGACTGAGCGGTCCAGCTTTCCCTACGGCCCGACACGCACTTCCCTTTGACAAAGCCCCAAGCTCCATTCCCCCTCCTCTTCTCACAGGATAAGCATTTCCAGCTGGTTTCACAAACATTACAAATGAGATACAATGGGTGCCACAGATTGTGTCCTTCTCTCATTTTCTCTCCTCCCTTCCCTCTCTCCCTCCCTTTTCCCTCTTTTTCTTTCTCACAGTGGCTCGCCTTGTCTCATGAGACAGGGTAGCTAGGGAAACTAGGCCACAGACTGGCCCACTGAGACAGAAGAGTCCACAACATAGCACAGCTCTGCTCCGCTCAGTTCTGTAGACTAACTGTACATACAGTCGCCGGGCTGCTACTCAACAAGTTTACCTATAAAGCTGGACTGATTTGGGAAGCCCCTATTCATAAACTACTCTCAGGCAGCATTAAGTCCAAGCTGCATTAAAAAAAAAAAAAAACTATAACACCATATATCAGCAATTGTAGACCATTAATTCACTGTCTCTAGAGAATCCTGCCTGTTAGCTTGTTTTATCAGATTAGTCTGCTAGCCAGCACAATTATCTACCTCAATGTGTAAATATTAGGAATGTGTTTACATTTTGGGAAGTATGTTCATTCTTTTTCTTTTTTTTTTTTTATCAAGACCAAATTTGACTGAATAAATGATCAATTAATTTGATTGTATAAATATAGCTACAGATGAAAGCAGTTATAATTGTTGAGGATTAAAAAAAAAGCCTAAGGGCCATATTGTGGTCCTCGACTTTGAAGAAACAGCATGACAAGAACAATATATATGAGTGAGATGAGAAGGTTGATACCAGTCTCATGTCTGTGTGTTAAATAGGGAAAAGATGCAAGTAGTGATTAGCTTTTTTTTTGCTAATTAGCTTGAAATTGGATGCAGAGGGAAACAGAGTCTGGCTCGGGTAACAAAAACTTCAAGTTGTAAATTCACAACTTGATGTTTTTTTTTTTTTTATTTCTGTTTGCGTAAAACAAAAAAGACACAACATGTAGATTAATGAGCTTTGGAGGTGCTGATACGTGCAGCTACTTTTCAGTTTTGGACAGAGCTGTTTCCCTGCATCGCATTTTAATGCTGACCTAAACAAATCATGTTCACACTCAACACACAGCCATGAAAGTGGTATCAATCTATTCGTCTTACTCTCTGCGAGAAAGCAAATGAACATGTTTTCCAAAATATTGAACTCTTGCATTCATTATTACGCAACAACAGGACATTGGAGGTTATCAGGAATGGGACACTGGTATACGGAGTAAGCTTATCATCCATCTTCCAAGTGTCACCTTAAAGAGTCAGAGCATCCAAATGATAAAATGAAGGTGAACTGTGTTTTGTTTGTCATGTGTCCCTGTTATTCTACATCATTCACCATCATTCACTCTGGATAAAAGATCATGTAAAGAGCTTTAAGGCCTACTGTATTTCTTTGGCAGAAAGTAGTTCCGAGGAAAACAACGTTCTGTGAATGTATCACATTATTATTCATTACATTCATTTGGCAGAAGCTTTTGTCCACACAGATTACCATAACCTCTATAGGAATAAAAGAAACATGCCATCAAAGATTGTTGTTGCTCTTAAGCTTTTTAAAATGTCATTTCTAGCTGAAAACAACAACACATACATGTTTATTTGCTTATAGAGCTGGGAAGTGAGATCCAATCACAAGCAGTCACTCGGTACGCATGTGTAGATGAATTTTAATGCCACATGTGAAGTGACGTAGTTAGAGCTGTTCACTTGTTATCAGATCACCGAAGGTGCATGTTAATGCCAGGGACCATGACACCGGAGTACAGGAGAGATTAGCTTCCTCATACCAACTCTTAACTGGGGAATAATGACTTCAAATACTATGCACCTTAGTCTCAGTTGGTCTCAGTGAGACTTCCTGAATAGATAAAAGCTTAATTATCTGAGCCTTTGAGCACTTCTGAAACAAAAGCTAACACCCTAACATGTTTTATACCAGGTCATCTACAGGCTGGATCACCAACTTCCACAAGACAGCCATCAGGGTTTGTCATACCAAACTGTACATTTAGTTGTAATTTGTCTGGGAATATGCACCAAAAAAGCACGATATTAACGGCATGTCTTGCACCACGACCTCATCTTGAGGACATGTCAGTATCTTGTTTCAAGAACATTATTATTTCTGTTGATGTCATTCTTACATGGGGCATAAATGAGTTTGTGTTTAAGCACATAAACACAAACAAACTGTCACACAGCAAACCTGTGGGCAGGTAGTACTCTATTATGGGGGTACTGGTTGGTTTCAAGAGCTGCATTTATATTATATATATGTATAAGAAAATCTATTCAATGTCTAATATTGAGAACATATTTTCACTGTCTTGTAAAGCAAGTTCAGTACGTCAAAGGTCAGGTAAGTAAAGGGCAGATACGGCGAGAGCCCTGTGAATTCCTCCTTTCAAAGGAGAAGTAGTGTGCTAATTGTGTCTACATATCATTAGGCCCAAGGGTTTGCAGGACTGTAATTGCATAGGAGCACGATCATGTTCTTTTCATGGCGATCATTTATTATGACTTGTTTATGAGCTCAAAATAGGACCTGAACTGGGGCCGTGAAGTGCAGAGCTCCAACACAGACTCTCATTAATAACAAGTGCGGTATTGATGAAGAAGGCCACAGGAGACACGGATCAGGAAGGCAATAATCATCACTACAGCCTGTTGTGAGGTTTCTTTCATCCGAAATGTGGAAGAAATGTGACCTAAATTCTCACAAAATGATCGATCAACGTTAACATAACAAAGATACATCCGATGAAGCACCAGAACAGCTGTAAAATGGACCCTGTGTCATGATCATTCTGTCAACTGTTTCCCGAGTCACGAATGAATATGAATGTCAACTTTTAAGCCACCGTGGATGAAAAGTATTTCATGTACATGTCAATATTTTGAAGATCTTTAAGTCCATAACAACCAGAAAAACGCCACCTGCTGATGAAGATTATAGGATATGATCAAAAGGTCCAGATCGGCAACTAAATGGTCCTTGTGGTGAGACTATTTTGTCAAATGAATTTTAGGCATGAAAATATATACAATGTGATGATTTTATCTTTTGCATAACTGTATAGGAGTATTTTCCCATTCTGGGAAAGTCTGAGACCACATTCTCAATCTGGGATCAGACGGATTTTATGCCATGATTTAAATTCTGTTGTTTTCCAAACCTGTGAAAATTGTAAGTTTAGGACATACTGTAATTTTATTTCTAAACAGATTAAATGCTCTACTAGGAATAATCATTGTGAGGCTCACATGAGTGTCTGGCCGTGAAACTTTTGCTGCCACCTTACAATTCAGTGAAGGAGAGAATACAGTGAAGTTCTCCATGATTTGATCACTTTATCACAGCTGCACATGGAAGCACGGAAGCACTGATTTCAAACAAAGCAGGTTTATCAATATCTTAAGAGCCATAGCTTATCAGAAAATCATGATAATCATAATAAAGTCATCATAAAAAAAAAACAAAACAATAACCTGCATTACCAGATTACAGTGCTGCTGTAGCCCAGGCTGGTTATTCGACAACCCACAGTTATGACACTCCACCTATGATGCTGAACTGTCTGTTAGCTATGAATAATGTGGAAACTGTTTATTATTTATTTATAACCGGGTATCCTTCTGATCATAAGTCTAGCCCTAAACACAGAGCTGAGCTCAGTAGTGGCCTTCATATCCGCTGAGCTACGTTTAATGGACTTAATGCAGCGTGTAGGTGTCACGCTGTGACTGTGAACAGGCCAGAGACACACACCGCTGACATGGGACAAGGTGGGAATGAGGTGACTGAGAAGATGAGGCAGACAGGGAACTCACGTAGTGTTTAGACGGACTGCGCCTCTTCTCCACGTCCACGACTTTCACGTCCAGCACAGTCCGAAACTGCATCTTGACCCTGCAAAGGCTACTCATAAAAGCGTCGGGCAGGCAGCTGTTGCGGCTCCAGACAAGCTATCTCGTATCACGGGAGAGAAACGACAACATTCATCGCCGTGTCATTTAACAATTCAGCGGTCCACTAAGAGATCAGATCATTCGGGACCAATTTGGCAGCTCAGACTTCCCCCCCTCCCGTTGACGCAATGGCCATCAATCTGATGAGGAACTTATCGATAGTCCACTTAAACCCGCGCCGATCGCTCCCGGTGAAACACAAGCGGACGAATATCCAGGCACAGAGCGATTTTTGCGTTGCCCACAGCCGCACAGGCTGGACAGCGATGGGCAGAGCGCCGATGACGGCGGTCACCTTAAAAATGGGGGGGGGGGGGGGGAGGAAAAGTGAAGCGAGTTCCTTTGTGTCTGTCGCGATGCCTACAAAGGAGGCATTTGCATACCTGGAGGTTACAGCCTACGCCTGGATACAACGGAGCCGGCAAATCCAGCGCCAAGCGGCTCCCGGTGCTACAACAGGCGCAGTGAATTTAGGGAACGGGGTGGGATGGGCTTCACGCACGTCCTCACGGCTACTTGGAATAAAGCACTCAAGAAGAAAAAAAAAAAAACCACTTGGCTTTGCCTTCTTCGACAAGAGTCGTCTTGTCGTGCGGCACAATTGTGTTGCTGTGTTTGTAACCAACCGACCGCCAGCAGTCTCCGCTCGCTCGATCTATTTACTCATGCACCGGGCTTCCTCCGGCGCCCCATAACTTTTCCTCCCCGCTTCAGAGAATATGAATATGTGTCACAAATCTGTGGCACCGTAAGGCAGATGTAAGCCTATATCTCGACACAAAATGTAGAATGTAAAATACAAATGTTCTTAACCAAGTTATGTACAACCGAGGGCAGCCCGACAAGTGAAGCCGCGGTCGGCGGGTTCACACTCCCCGGGCTCTGAGTCGTGAGCCGCTTTCTGGCCGGAGACACGAGCAGCTGGAACTATGGATACAGATGTTTCACGGGCGACCAATCAGCAGCGGCCTGCTCTACATGAAGGAGCCAATTAACGACCAAACACTGCCCCCATGTGCACACTGCTACATAAGCAAGATGCTGGAGGAAGCCCAGTCAGAAGATAAGACTTTTTCCTTTTGTCCTTCTTGAAATGAAACAGCTGAGGTAGAAAGTAGATCCTTAAAAGATGTTTTCAGAGCATCACCATGACCAGCTCAGGTCAAGGCAGTTTTTATTTATATAGGTCAATATTACAAATTTGCCTCAAGGGGGTTTAACAATCTGTAGCATTGCACCTTCTGTCCTTCCACACTTGAATATGACTGGGAAAACTCCTTTAAAGTCAACTCGGGATCATCTTTTAATTCACCAATGAAAACCTGTGTTTTAGTTGAATAGTTTCACTGTAACCATGAACCCAAGACTCGATTCCAGTTCCAGTTCCAGGGCCTCGGGACACCAGGGGCCCTAAAAACTCTCCAGGCTTACTTTGTGTCAACTGCTATGTGGAAATGCAATTGAATGTGTGTGTTATTATGCAAGGCTGGATTACCAGCTGGACAATGTGGGCAACTGCCCCAAGGCAATCAGGTTCACTATGTCACCTTTGAGACAATTTCATGAATTAAGGTCAAATGTATTGGAAAGGGCTTCCAGGTAAATCATGCTTTTTACTTTAACGTTAAATCGACTGACATTACAAATAAAGTTTAGGCTGCTCATTATGTGAAGTGCTACTCCCTGATGACATCATCAAGGTTATCTCAACTTGGGCCTGGGGACAACCAAGACATACAAATTCAAAGGCTGAAATATTCACCAGATTGAGGTCAACTTGCCTTATGGTAAATGTAAAATCCAGTATTTTTGGAGTTTGACTAAGGAAGTCAGGCTCTGCTGCATCAGTTTTGAGCATTATTTTTGAAATGTGTCTTTTGAAAGCCCCCTGCTATATTGCAGGAGTGTGCTTTAATATTGAGATTCAGTCTTGTAGAGGCACAGTAGCCTATACTGTGTATGACTGTAATGAACTGTATGTATGTATACACACACAGTATATGACAAAGTTGCTATATTACTGTATACCTGGAGTTGCATGATGTGTCATATATGGTATAAATTAGGTCTTGTATTTGTGTGCTTTATGAAGCAAACTGGCTATTATGCACTTATTTTAACATTAGTACTACATGCAGAAATGACACATTGGTACATATATTGTATAGTGTATTGCTATTGCCGTTGGGCTCCTTAGCAGTTTAATACAGCCATAAATTACCTGCATCTTTTTGGCATGGTTATTTATTTAAATATATAAATACAAACGATGGTCCAGCAAAGCAATGGCTGATGACAAAATATAATGTTGCCAATTTAATAAGTGTTTAGAAAAATGTTACCAAACTATCATAAACATCTGTCAAATGATTTATACTTAACTTAGTATTTAATCTTAGCACACTTACATAAAAAGAAGAAATGATATAAAATACACCCAGTGTGGAGCCAGGGTAAGGCTCACAATAAACACAAGAATACAAATCACATGATTTACTCAATCAAATTGGTTGCTTACATTTCGAATCAATAAGCCACACTACTAATAGCAAGGGGGTTCCCAACCCCACAGTGCTTGAGTTAAAACACTGTGTAATGGTTGTCACTGGTGCTGACAATGTCACTGTTGCACTCCAGAGATTTGAGGACCAGCTCCAGTGCTGCTCTGCTCACATTAAGGCTGTACCGCTGCCTGACTGCAGATAAGATGTGCAGGACGTGGCAACCCTTCTCTGCATCTACAAGCACAAGAGGAAACAACTGTTAACCCACAGGTACAGTACGTGGCCATGCAAATGAAGGTTATATGGAGACTTATTTATGGTGTTTAATTTTTCAATATTTTCTAATGTTATTGAGCATTTTATTGGATTTATTTTTACACACAGTATAGCATACATTCAGTTTTGGAAGCAGCTTCACAAACAGGTATTAGCCCTTTTGTGAAAATTACACCCCTGATGGTAAAGATGAAACATACAGTTGTTCTAATTTCTATTGTTTCAACTGAATGGTAATTACTGCTACACTCAACAGACTGCCACTGAGAAGACTGTCACTCAGTCAAACCTAAAACTATAGTTGGTCAACATTAGTCAAAAGGTTAGCAAACACCCAGGGTACTTACACTTCTCTCTCTTTGAGTCTTCCCTGATGATGTCTTTTACAGCTATGAGCAGATCTTTATCCTGTGTAGTCACCTAGTGAGGGGCAATACAGTCAGACAGATGCAAGTCCACGGTAAATCCTCACAATAATAATCTAATGAAGTGGGAAGAATTCATTCTAGATACATCTGTTTCTTACATTGTAGACTTCATCCTGAGATTTGACCTTGCGGTATATGATACCCTCATTCTGTAACATGTCCAGGGTTTCCTTCAGGAGCTGGTGTAGCTGCTGGCAGCCAGATACACCTGCCACAGGCTCCTACACAGCAACAGACGAGAAAAACACAAAAGCACTGAATAACAACTGTAGAGAAAGCCACCATTAAATCTAGAAGACTTACTGTGTAAATCTAATGCTTAATGTTGTAGTTTTAAATACAGAAAAACACTTCTGCTATCAGACTCCAGACCATAAAATGCAAGTTGCCATGCCAACAGCTTCAAAAGTATAATTCTTCCTCAGTGTGGCCAATAACTGCAACAGAATAAACTTAGTTTTGTTGCAAGAAATCAAGCCATGGTTTTATTTCATACAAAATTCTCACCTCAGACAGACACTTCAAAGTCGGACATTTGATTTTCACATCATCCCTCTACCACACATCTTCAAACAGAAATGGTTTCCATATTATTATTCTGGCATACCTGGTCAGCAGATGTTTGAGGCTGGCAGATGAGAGGCTGCAGCAGGTCCTGAACATCATAGGGTCTGAACCTGCTCACTGACTTCTGCTTAAAGAAATCCTTGATGATATTTATTGCCTTGCTGAGGGAACTGATGGTTGTGTCACTGAAAAACAAACCAAAAATTAAGCCTTAGAAAAATGTACACTATCGTTTGAAATGAGCATGTGTGATGTGACAGGAGTCACCTGTATTGACAAAGAATTATCACCCAACTCCGCAGCTCTCCTCAGGACATTTAAGACCTTTCTATCTCAGTCTTTACTGCTCTCATCAACCTTGTTTCCAGCTGCAGCAGGCAGCGGTTTTCAACACAGAAGTTTTAAAACTTGCTTTACACTCCCTGCTCAGCACCAAATGGCAGACAGACAAAAGCTAGTGACTAGCTGTTGAACACTGTGAAGCATTTAATTGCAAAAGCTGAGCTGAGTATTTCCATCAGGAGCCTGTGGAGACCAAAACAGAGCTAGAAGGAAAGTGAATATTGTTACTACATTCATCGGGTTACATTTCTCCATATCAACATTATGAGGCCATGATACTGTATGATATGTGTGATGTTCAGCTATAAATAAAATATCATTTCGTTGCATATTGCACATGGCAATTCAAACATTTTTAATGATACATTATGTACATACAAAGATGGAACAAATCAGTGTTTCTTCCAGAACTAAGTAGTTAGAGATAAGTACCAATCAGCAGTTAACTGCAGAGAATCCATTAGTCATTAGTTTTAGTGTCACAACTTATAAATGCTGTTTCGGGGGTAAGAGCTGTAATCTGCATTAAAGGATGGATGTTTGTACCCCTCTGCATTAGGTTGCAGCTCAAGCGGTTTGTCATAGCACCGTCTGTAGAGCTGAGGAACCTCCATCATCCACGCTATCTGGACCGCCATCACTGGATCGTTCACCTTATCTGGGAACACACACGGACACAGATACACACATGATATATGAGCAGAGGATAGAGATGACATGCACTCGTAAATAAAAAATGTGCTATGTGGGGTTGTGTGTGTGTGTGTGTGTGTGTGTGTGTGTGTATGAGAAGGAGACATGTAGACCATCTTAAAAATGAGACTGCAGTGCCATAATAAAGAATCTCCTTGCTAGGTACTTTAGGTGTGTGTGGAAGAGGACTGTGTCAACTAATGTATGTTCCTGTTTGAGCTTTTGTAGTCTTTAGTTAATAACCGTTCGACATTTTTAGGTGAATCTAATATTTTTTTTAAATACAGCTGGTTGGTAATTCTGTAAACATGGATGGTAGAATTTCAATATCGAACTTCCACTGTGGTTTGCAAATAAAACAAGGAGACTGACAGCAGTCTTCTCCACTCACAGTAGGTGGAGGCCATGATTTCTCTCTGTTGCCTTGACGTCTTGACAGTTCCTCTAACTCGGAGCAGCTCTCCAATCTCCAAGTGGCAGCGGTTCTTCTGCCTCTCTCTCAGCTTCTTCAGCTCAGCGACTGGGTTGAAGCCTCCCTTAGCTGCATCACTGTGCTTTCCCCCAGCTAGAGATGACAACTTAATATAGGATATACCTTATATTTTTCTCAGAAATTTGTTGAGACCAAAACAAAACTATAAGGAGCGTGCATTTTTATTTGTCAGGTGCCCAGAAACACAATCAAATGAATGCTACTGATCTGTGAATGTGGGATATTTAAATAAGCAATTGTTTGCTTATTTAAACAATACCTTCAAGTTGCCAAAAGAAAATCAACTAATGCAGCTTTAGCTAAATACAGGAATGTGTAGTGATACCGTTTACGCCTTATTGTGCTTGCAGGCATACATAAAAAAAATATGTCCACAGAGCCAACAATTCATTTCAAATAAGACCAAACCTATGATATAAGAGTAAAAGGGATTTTTAAAGATCCCGCTGACAACAGTTGAAGGCCATAACATGCCAAGAAACATAGCACTGCACCAGCAAAATACAGGCAAGAAGAAGACTGCTGGCTAGCTAGCCAAAAGACAGTGTTCTGGAGAGAAACACAAAATGAAACAAAATTGTGGTTGTTTACAAACTCCATATGTCCTTAACAACAAAAACTTAACAGTAGTAAAATTTCATTCATTGGCACTAACATGATGTGTGTGTTTACACTGCTAATTCAAACTATACAATATGTAATACTATGGCCCATGAACACCTGCTACATAATGCTCTGACAAACTAATGACAAGCATCTAGACAGCTCTCATATTATCTGGTATCAGTGCATAAACCATTTTTCGTTTGGAAGTCAACGTGCAGTGATTTGTCAAACTCAGTGTACTCCTGGTTCTTCTGGTGTACAAAACAAACATCTTAACATACAACCATGCAAACACTGAGATTAAAGCACATGCAAACTCACATTTACCAGGATCATCCTCCTCTTTCAACAGGTCATTTTTCCAGCACAGGCAGTTTATAACACCCGTACCATCATCCACTGTGAAAGAAGGAAGGAAAGATACTCAGAATCAGACTGTTTTGCTTGTACAAAATTTAGGATTACAGCCCTTTTACACAACAGGAGATTGTGTGTGTCATTATGTGAAATGTAAACAAAAACTGGGGCATTGACACAAATGGAGAGTGCACTTTATCTGTCACATATCGCTGTACAGCTCACACTGCCATAGTAGGTAAGTACATAAACTACTTACCATATTATTTACATCAACACCTAACTTATACATACACAAATATATACTGTACTTGTAAGTGGCTGCTGAAATATCGGCAAAATCTCATTCTGTTCCACACATGAACTCAGTAAGATTACCTCCATAACAGAAGAAATCTTCTCTTTCTCTCTTGTAAACTACTGTCCCAAGTACATCGACCTTATAGACCGGATGTGAGTTATAGAAGTAAATACCTGTGAGACATACACAGAACAAAAACAGCAATCACGAAAACATCATTTAATATCATAGCCAACATTGGCCATCAGTCACAGTCAAAAATGGGTTCAATTATTAAATATGTAACGTATGAAGACCTTCAAAGGCCAACTTACAGTCACAGCGATATTGATTTAAAATGGCAACTCAAATAAAAGAACAAAGGATATATAAGCTATAGACATGCCAGATAAAAACAAACGATAGAAATGTCTGATAAAGTCCGCAATGAGCTTACAAAGTAATTAGCGAACCGCCTAACTGTTAGCAGCCATACTATTATTAATGCTAAGTTAACATTGCAGACCAGCGATGTAACTTATGAACTTTCAGTAGCGAAGACTAGGCAAACAGCAAGTGAATGAAACAACTTGAGCTTCTACAACGTTACAGTTACTACCTGGCACCTGTATGGACTCTGTCATCTGCAGGATGTCTCTGACATACAGCCTGGCGAAGGCAGAAAAGGTTGGATCCAGACCCCATAACATCGAGGGGGGCTCCTCCGCTGGATCAGTCGTAGTCGCCTGCATGTCAGCATTAAAGCAAAAGCAGTTTATTTACCACCTGTGCTGTTTCCCCCCCGTTTGGCTAGCAGTCTCCGACAAGAAAGTAAGCTAGCTGCAGTGCAGTGTCTTCAGAAGTGAATAAGTTTGTGACGTGACTCGTTGTTAACTTAAGTTATTTGTCATTTACGCGAACTCCGTAATACATATGTAAATATGTAAGAAGTAGTAAAGTTCCGGAATTGCATAAAGATATTTAAATGTTTCAGGAACTCGTATTGGCATTTTACACTGCGTGCAGCGCAGCGTGTTCGTGTTTCGCTATGGTTTATGGGACATGTAGTTTGGAGGACACAAAGAAACCAGACCGTTGTGCTTGTTGAGGCGATGCTGGCCGATGGACACAATGATACTACAACTCACAAGTAGTGCACTGCAGACAGGCTGTTTTTCTCTATGAAAATATTCTGCGATATCGCCGTAAATACTTGAAATACCCCCCACATTAGTTGTGTTTTGTCCCCCGTACAGACGAGGGCAGCAGAAGCCCACAATGACCCCACCAACGGACAAACACGAGGAGCAAGCGTGAACGCGCACAGACACTAAATCCGCTAGATTAGTAAACCCGTCCCAAACCACCGGAAAGATGACTGTTTTTTACCGTTTCAGTGAATGTTAATATACGGACCAACTGTACCTGTTTTCACCCTCAAGGAAACTAATGAACCGTTCTGTGGAATACAACTATTTGGAAGAGCGCCGTTCTCATCTTGTTTTTTTCTTTTGGTTGTGGAAAGAGCTCACAGGGCTGTCGGGCCAGTGGGTCGTCAGGAGTTAGAACAACGACGAGCTTCGCGTTCTACTTAGCATTAAAATAAAGTCTTATTTAGGCAGATTTCAGAAGCTAAAACAAGACTGGGCTAATCGTTCGTTATTATTTTAGTGCTTAACAATGACCCATGATATGCGAAAGAACTATTCTCTGGACTGGCCAAAGCAGTCAAAAGCTAAGCTAGGTTTTGATCCTAACTATTATGAAAGCTACATTCCGTGTTGACCAGACGGATATTTATAACTAGTCAATGGGATACATATGTTAGTTCTAACACTTGTGCAAAAGTAAACTATTCAAGGAAACCGACACTACTTCGGCGTTCTTAAAGTGAATTCCTTTGTGAGCTCGATAACTGAATGACCCAGGATTCAGTATGTCATTTTTCAATTTTCGTAAAATATTTAAATTGGGAGCTGAGAAGAAGAAGAAACAGTACGAGCATGTGCGCAGAGATGAAAATCCAGAGGAAATATGGGACATAATTGGTGAACTGGGAGATGGAGCCTTTGGAAAAGTGTACAAGGTAGGTAATGGTTCCTTCAGAGCTGCTCTTTGTAGTGTAGATTTCCCTCTGTTATATTTTGGCAGATTTGTTTTTTCATACAATGGGCTAAAACTTGAGTCTTTTATAGCTTGCTCTCTCCTAACAATTCTCTCTGATGCCTGTCAACGTGCCAGTAGTGTGACCTCAGTCTTGTGTTCTTTTGACCCACCCACATCCTCAAACCGATACACCAGCCCTGTGACTGAGTCAAATGTGTCAAATATCACTGCTGTCCCCCTACTCAACAGTTATCCAACATGTTTGTCTAACTCTTATCCTATGAAGCTTGTTTTTGTATATGACAGACAACTTAATGTCATCAGATCCACACATTGCTGGAGACTTCTTCACAAAGATGTCTCTTTGGCAAGCAAAGCTGGGAATTAACAGTTATTATTTCTTGCTTTACTTTTTAGATCCTCATACTTTGAACACAGGATTCTTTATTAAAAGAAACAGCTAGATATTTACCCATTTACATTTTCAGAGAGCTGTCCCAGTGTCAAAACAACCCCCTTGTCATCACTTTAATAGTGCCATTGTTTGGTCTGACCCTAATGCATAGCTGGAGCCAGGAGCTTCATTTGCATGAGTGACAGTAAATTTTATCACGCACGAGGGCTCTACCAAGTCCAACACCAGGAAGTCTGTGGCTGATAAAACCAATTTACATGTTCTTATTTTTTCTTTGTTGCCAGAGGCTACTTTTGGATGCTTTGAAATAGCCATGTTACTTTATGTCATACTTAAATTAAGCCTAATCCACTCGAACAGTGACTTAGTCACAGATTGCAGGTGACCCAGCATTCCACTGCAACACTCACGTGAACTAGACCTACAGTTTAAGAGAGGAAAGAGTACAAAAACAGATCCATCATCATCGTCATCATCATTATGTGGAAGCATTTTATGTGTGTGGACTGGCAGTTGCACTGGAAGTATGTCTGCAAATCGTAAATTGTAGCGTTATTTTTATATGTCTGGACATAGGGCTATTCCAGCTGTATGCACCACTCCTCTGGTTCATCACTGGGAGAGTCCCTACGCTCTATTGATTCACAGAGAAACATCATCTGTCAGCTTTAGTACCAAGGAGTAGATTTTTTTTTTTTTTTTTTTTTTTTTTTTTTTTTTTTAAATGCCGTGTATGGCTGACCACAGAACACTGGCAGGTCACCAGGAAGTGGCTGCATCCCATATCGCAGCAGCGACTTCATTGAGCACATCCTGCTTGAAGCAAAGCCCAAACAAACAGGACAAAATTTCCACTCTAACGAGACATGTCTCATGTTCTGCTGACTTACTGGGACCTGCACCAATGCTGAGTGTTATTTGTTGTTTTTAGATGGCCGTGTGAGGTGCTGGTTGCAGGTCTAAGGTCAAGTCCAACATAAACCAAGTTCAGTGTCTATGAGTCTTGAAGATTGTGTGAAAGAACGCAGATTTTCTGAACTAGGTCACAATATGATACTAGCGAAATGTTACTGGGTGGTTTAAATGAGCCTTGGCCATACAGCAATCTAATAACACTCTCATCTTACAGGCCCAGAACAAACAGACGGGCATCCTAGCTGCAGCCAAAGTTATTGACACAAAGACCGAGGAGGAGTTGGAGGACTACATGGTGGAGATTGACATCCTGGCCTCCTGTGACCATCAACACATTGTCAAACTGCTTGATGCTTTCTATTATGACAGCAAACTCTGGGTGAGTAGTGGAAACAGCTCTCTGGAGTCACAGTGTCAGTAGCGTTACCTCTGTATTCTGAGCAGAGGAAAATATGAATGTAACACAACAGTTTGATTCAGCAATGCTTCTTTCTAAAACACACATTAGATCTATGTATCTACTAAATGTTATTTTTAGCAGTGCAGCTTGTGCAGCCTAAAACTTGGACAAAACCAAGAGCAAATGTGGTAGTAAAAGTACATTTCCCCTGTAGTAATATGGTCTGTAAATTACATAATAATTACTTCCTGTTACTCCGATAATGACAATATGGTCTCAACATGGCCCCACCCCCAAATTTATCTATGCCTTTAACTTGCATCACTGTACTTTTAGTGCAAGTCTTTTGCAGTATATGCAAATTACTTTCCTACGATTCTTATCAGTATTTAAGACCAAAGTTCACATGAGGAGCAGAAACAAGCAGCTTTTAGAGCTGTTAATCATCATACCAGTTTATAATTCATGTGCCTTTGATATGAGCTCATTTTTAAATGCCTCTGTTTCTCACCATAGTCAATATTTGTTCCAAACAAAGCTGTGTATATTTGGTAATCTTTTATCTTTGAAAACTATCAGAACTGTGTTTATTCATTGCAACATAAAGTCTGAATTTTAGGTGTATTTCACATCGTTGGGGCATCAGTGATGGGCACATATAAATATTGATTCGTTGTGTATATACTCTACCTGAATGCCTTTTAACTTGGCCCTCGAACAAACCTGTGTCAATAGATGTGGACACTATACCACATCGACTATACTATGTGGATGATTATACCCAAGGCCTAAACACAAGGGAAGTCTTCATTAATAAATAAATAGTGTGTGTGGGGAACTCATGGTGACTGAGGTAGATTACAGGTTGGACTAACCAGTAATTCAGGGGTTTTCTCTTTCCTGTCATACACACCATAGAATATTTAATCATGGTCATCTAAGTAAATAACACATTGAGAACGGCAAAGGACATCTTTCTACTTGTTGCTAAAGCCTGAAATTTCTTTTTAAAATGCATACTCCCAAAATCAGATGGAATATATAGACAAAGAACAGACTTAGAAATGGGGTATGGGTATCCAGGGGCAGTAACATGAGGCCTCATCATGCCTTGACTCATTTTAGTCAATACCTAAGCATCTAAAACGTCAGTCAGGATATTATAAACACTCATGATTACCTGAGTATTTAATTTCAGTGTATTTCATAGTGCACTCGGCCCTTTTCCTCCCCATTGTCCTCTGAACAATGGTCATAGCCTGATTGAGGTTGTGTGTTGATTCTTATCTTGGCCTGTGTGGCACCTGTTTGTGCAAAGATGAGAGAGTATCCAGGACATTTCCTCCTGGAGATGAAAGGCTTCATTCCACATCATCCCTGGAGAGTCTGGGAAGTGACTTACTTTATAACTGCATATTAAATTGGTATCACCCACTGACCTTTGTTTCCCTGCTACAATTTCAGTTGCTCAGCAACACTTCCAAGGGTCTGTTTTCATGCTTAGGTTACTGTGATGTAGCTGGCATTTTCATTCTTTCAGGCCTTGAACTAATAAGTGAGATCATACAGTGTCTCACATCCTCCCTGTCGGTGCCACATGAATGAATTAGAAAATATGCGGCTGCATACTTCTCCATGTATTTGTGTGTGTCAAATAAACAAGTGGGAGAGGAAGCCACAGCCCTGGCCCATGGTTCCTCTCTGCCAGCTGCCACTCTGAGAAATCACTGTGGGGGCCATTGTACAACAGCAGAGCCACTAAAACAACAGCACGCCTACAGAGTAACACGAGAATGGTGCACTTTTCGAATAGCCAAGACTGTTGTGAGACTTGAGCCATTGTGTGTCTTGTAAGGGCTTTGTTATTGGAAGTGGAACAGTCCTGAAAAGCGCAACTGAAACGTAGAATGCCATTGAACCTCAGTGAAAGTTAGAGTTAGTTTTTTTTTTTAGAAATAGGCTGTTTAGAAGAACAGGTTGACCCAGTAACAAAAGCAGGGGTCTTAACCACCATATCAACCACAATTAGTTTCTCAATGGTAACAAAATTGCAGAAGTGCAGCTGCTTCCTCTTCCTCAGGTTTGACAAATCTTCCCCAAATCTCAGTATAAAGCAGTAAGTTAGCATCATACTAAAAGGCTAGCCTCGTATTTAAGCTCAGTGAAGACACTCTGCTCCAGATGCTTTGCCATACCTTCTGCTATAATCATATTCCCTAGATACTGTAATCCTATTTACAGAATAAGACCTAAGGTCTGGCAGTGTAGTCAGCAAGCTAGCTAGCAGCTGTGTGAAACCCTTTCCACAAAATGGCCCCAACTGGGCCAATCCTCTTACATCAACAGCCACACCGAAAGCTCCTAAATGCCTTTAAGGATTCAGCTGAGTGTTTCATTCACACAGGCTGGGTGAAGGTTCATTCTCAAGTTACCTTAGTCAAGTGAGTAGTTGGGCACATGATGAAGATGATGATGATGAGGCCCTTTTAGGTTTGTATGTATACAGCAAATGTTCCAGCCAACTAGATAAAGGTTCCTCTCTGAACTGAACCTTCCAGACCCTCACAATAGATTTTAGAGCTCACTAGGTTCAGCTGGTGTATTAGTGCCTCATGAATGGCCTGCACTCACCTCCATTTGAAATGCATTTTGTAGCATTGTTCACTGCTAATCTCTGATTATTAAACAATTAATAAAGACTATTTTTTATGTTTAAGTTATGTACATTTTTTTACATAAACAAATACCTCTTTTCAAATTTTGGAAAAAAAATATGACTCTGTCTGTTTTTCCCTCTCGCTGGCAGATCCTCATCGAGTTCTGTGCAGGAGGGGCTGTGGATGCTGTCATGCTCGGTGAGTCAGCATTTCCCCTTTGCATACAGGTTATAAACAAAAGGGAAACTGTTCAGAAAGCAGCACTAAACACCAAAGTAAAATTTAAAAAAAGGTCAATTTAGCATATGATGAATAACTGTATCTTAGCCCTTATTATCACCTTTGATCAGGTAGCATTAGTGTATTTCTGGGTGAGGAATGCTAAGCATGTGTTTGTATGACCCTGGTCCCCCTGCAGAACTGGAGAGACCCCTGACAGAGCCTCAGATCAGGGTGGTGTGTAAGCAGACTCTGCAGGCCCTCGTCTACCTCCATGACAATAAAATTATCCACAGAGACCTGAAGGCCGGCAACATCCTCTTCACACTGGATGGTGATGTCAAGCTGGGTAAGGTCAAAGTTAGATCCAGCTGTTAACACCAAGATGTACATTTTTCCAGGCAGGGCAGGGGCAGACCTTGTCTCAATCCTTTTATAATACCTCTAATCTGTATGATTCAGATCTTCAATCCATACATGCCTAAATGACAAAACAGTGATCTGTGTAATGCACACAGAAATGTAGAGACCAGGGTGAACTGGCTCGCCTCACAAGAACATTTTTCCAGCTTCAGTAGAGTATTTTTTTTTTTTTCTCTTTTCAAAGGAAAAAATCATAAATTAGTTCACAGTCTAGCAATGTAGACTATGTGCCTCTCGCCATAGTCTCCATGTATTTTCCTCGTGATTGAACTGCTGGAAACACACACTAGCCTTTTTCACACACAGTCTAAATACATTGTTACACGTGCTAATCTGATCTGGTGAAAACTGTTGAGTATAGTATCATTTTGACCAGAAAAACAACTTTGCTGCTTTGAAGTTTGTCACACTCATTTTTTACCCTTTCTAATGCAAGAACCTTACAAGTTCACATGATCCTTCTTGTGAAATTTTACTATATGCATGTAAAACAGTCATAAGGAAGACTGTTGTGTCTTTGTGTAAACTTGTGCTGCTCTTGTTCCTATTAAAGAAATTTTTGACACAGACAATTGATATATTTAGTGGATATTTACACTGTGTTACACTATGGTTCTTATTTTTGTACTTTTGGTCATTATTCTTATCAGTATTGATAAATAGTAATATGTCAAATAAAAAACAAATTAATCATCAGAAATTAAAAAGGAGAGTGAGATTCATCCCAAGTTTTGTGCTCTGTTCAGACCGCCATAATGACATCAGAGTAACTGTACGGGTCAGCTGTGTCAGCTGACCCTCCTTCACAGCCCTCCTCTCAGTTAGGGTTGAACATGGGTCGGACACTGCCTGGCTTTGGTAAATGGTGCTGCCCCTGGAATGGACATTTATTAAATGATAGACAAATGACATTTAGAGAGTGAGAGACAACTAGACAGCACGTGTGTGGGAAGGAGTTTGCAGCTGGACACAAAAACTTTACTTTTATCTGTTATTTAATGTCATTTAGTGTAACTCTCAGGTTTATCAATGAAATGTTTGAAGCTGTACTGCAGACTGGAGTCTCTACTAACAATGAGAATCAGGTGCTGTCTCATTAATGGGTCCAGTGTTTTAGAGTCATCCCTCTAAAACACTGGATCCAACATCACCCTAATGCAATCTTTCATCAGACACCTCCATAGCCTGTAAATAAAGATGGACGTAGCCTCTGTGACGTCACCCACAGGTTTCTGAACTGTGGTTTTGAGGCTCACAGTGGGCTGCTCTGCTGTCAGCATCTTGACACTGCCTGACTCCACCTAGTTCCCGGCTAACCCAAAAATGGGCAAAGAGGTGAGTCTTGTGTGGAGCCAAGACTCAGGTGCAAGCATACACTCACCCACCTGTCAAAGTGGCCACAACCGCAATTATGCAGAACTAATAAAATTTAAGCAGGTCAGTTATATAAAAAAAATTATTCCCCCATACAGTTATCACGAGGGGGAAAGTAGCTTTTGAGACCAAAACAGTTTTTGTACCAGGCTGTAAACATGTTTATTTCTGCTGTAAAGTTGGACATGGGAGTCTATGGGGATTGACTCACTTTTGGAGCCAGCCTGAAGTGGGCATTTTGTTTGTAGCACTACGAAGTCGGCTTCATTTGTCAGCCCCGCAGGTTGCCACTCAGACAATTCCCTGCCCCCCTGCTCTCAAAGTCAAATTCTCTCACACTTCAGAAGGCTTCTTCTACAGAAGATGTCACATAACTTTTCTCACAGAATAGTGAAAAGTTCTCTCTTTGACAAGTAAACTGAAGCTTATTAGTGAAATAAATGTAGTGCATCTTTACAAGAACTGTAAAATAAATGCATATTCTGTAAATGCATGGTCCTTGAAAACATGATGATGTTAATTAGTTACCTTTGTGCAAAACAGCAATTGTTAGGGCCTGCCGCTCAGTGTGTGCACTCACACATTTATCCAGCAGATGCAGTAGCATAGCTTACTGAGAGTAAGGGTATGAGTCATTGCTGGTGGATGGAACAGGCTCATTGATATAACACACAACAAGCATTTTGTCCAGTTGCATAGCACACACAGAGTTGCCTGTGCAACTGGCTGCTGGGAAATCCATGAGCCGTTACTCACACACAATGCAAACAAGGCATGATGTCATCATGAAAATGTAAGAAGGCTGTTATAACAGAATATGGTTTCCTAGGCTGTGTTATTTTGTGTTCAGAGTGGACTGCTGGGATTAGGAATTGTGCTGCCCAGGGGTACAGTTTTGGACTCGTTTGGTTTGTGTGGCTACAGTTGGAAAATGATACTAATTTCTGGTTTGCCTTATGTCACATGTCTTCCAGCTGACTTTGGTGTGTCTGCCAAAAACACCAAAACGCTGCAGAGGAGAGACTCCTTCATTGGAACGCCTTATTGGTGAGTGGAAAACAAATCAAAAATGATTTCATAGTCATTAAAAACCCTTTTTGCCCAGTTTAGAAGTGAGCCCAGTTTCTTTTTGCCTTTGTTGCACAAAATCAGTAAACATCCAAGAACTCTATGTCCCATTTCAATGACTTCCCTTCCATCACTCCAGGATGGCTCCCGAGGTGGTGATGTGCGAGACGTCCAAGGACCGTCCATATGACTACAAGGCCGATATCTGGTCCCTCGGGGTGACCTTGATTGAGCTGGCACAGATTGAGCCGCCCAATCACGAGATGAACCCCATGAGAGTCCTGCTGAAAATAGCCAAGTCCGATCCTCCTACCCTGATGCAGCCGTCTCGCTGGTGAGTCACAGCGTGAAGCTTTATCGTCCTGTCGGAGACAAGGACGAACAGGCCTTTAGGTTTTTGTTTTAAATGTCCATTCCACATAGTTTTATATAATTTTATAGATATTTGTTAGTTTTTGACAGTACAGAGAGCAATACTTTTTAAAAATGTGCTAGACCAAACAAACAACAGTCAAGTCTATTTTTTGTCCCTTCCACCCTTTAGGTCCCCAGAGTTCAGTGATTTCCTAAAACGGTGTCTGGACAAGAATGTGGACAACAGGTGGAACGCAACACAACTTCTGCAGGTGCCTGTTTCTTCAACAGTCAAACATTATTTTTATTCTCAAGTTCCAAACCCCATTTTGACTGTCCATCAGTTCCTACAGCCCTGCACCTAGCCATTTAAATCAAGTGATAATCCATGTTCCCCATCCCATCCCCATGTACCAGCTGCCATTCAGAGCATAAGCAGCAGAGTCCTAGACGACATCTGTTTACCTGCTCGGTGTCAGGTCTGTGTCAGGTACTGAACCGCGTGTCCTGGCAAGACTGACACTCATCCCTTTGTGCCTAAGCTGACGTCAGCGGAGCAGGATTTTCTTTTTCCATAGGGTTTAAGGTGCTCGGCCAAGTCAGAGCCACTTACTCACAGAGAGGCAGTAAGGACACTTCCACACACAGATAGAAAATACTGCACATCTCTGCAGCTAAAGGATTGTTCAGCGCAGAAGAAGACTCAATGGGCTTAAAAATACAAAATAGCGGTCTGCCACCAATGAAGGTTTTGATATCAAAGAAGCTGCATATTCTCAGGCCTGCGATAGAATACGTGCAGCAGATTTCTAAACCGAAGAAGGTGAGGCTGACGAGAGATATGTAGTGTTTGTAGTCTTATCTGGGTTTGCATTAAAGAAGTTTATTGAGCTGTTTATTTATTTGTTTATAGTGAAGCGCTCTCAGACAGAGAGGTGAAAATCCCCAAGAAGACGGGGAAACAGAAAGATCCAGAATGCTATGTTCAGCCTGTATTATTTAATATGTGTTTGTTGGATTCGCTTTGTTGTGTCGTATGTAGTCAAAGTAGCCACAGTGTGTTACTCTGTGAGCAATTTACATCTCAGAATTTATGGGCTTAGTTTTTGGCAAGCTGCTGAGCTTTGCTGCAGTAGGTAACATGTTTACCACAGCGTGGCATCGTCAAAATAACGCATTAATTTCAATTAATTATGTAAAAATAACGCATAAAAAATGTAATGCAGATTAATCACACTCTGACACCAGAGGGAATGTTGACAATTGTGTGCAGGATGTCATCGACCTGTGCCAGGTCGAACAAATCGCACCATCAGTTCACTTCAGAAGAAAAGATCCTTCCTGCACGCAACGGTCCCAAATTTCTGATGACGACAAATTCACGCGAGGAGTCAGCAGCTGGTCTCGTGCTGAAAACAATAAACACGTTCCCGTTCTGACAGGACAGGCTCACGCGGTTTATGCGGCTAAGGCATTAAATTGAAACTAATAATACGCTTTGGGTGTAGCCCAACATTTACTTGGAAAACTACAGTAAGTTTTCGACAACTCCGAAAACTTAAAAATGAAGTCTAAACTGTGCAGGGACAGATGCACTGGAGGAGTTGCAGTGCAGTGGTGCACCTTTTCACTTGCTTCTAACAGCAAATATATATGATATATGCAATGAATTTAGATTAGTTAATCACAAAGCATGTATTTAATTAGATTCATTTTTTAAATCACTTGACAGCTCTAGCTATTTTTCTTTGTCTTTTACACAGCATTCATTTGTGACCAGCGTGACAGACAGCAAGCCACTGAGGGAGCTCATAGCTGAGGCGAAGGCTGAGGTCACCGAGGAGATTGAAGAGCACAAAGAGGAAGAGGAGGAGGAAGAAACAGAAGCACATCTGGTGAAAATATGCCCATTAACAGTGCAAAAATATTTCATTTTCCACATAGAAAACAAATAAAAGGTTTTGTGAGGCTGGAACAAGTGATTTTAGATTTGTTGTAAAGCTGGAACCGGGTTTTTTTGTTTTGTTTTGTTTTTTGTTGTTGTTTGTTTTGTTTTTTTGTTTATTTGTTTCTTTGTTTTTAAATTTTCACAAAGTTCCTTGAACAGTTTTAATTTAACTATCCAACAATGACAATGGTTTTCTGGCTTTTGAAAAAAACAACCTTCCTAATTTCTCTGTTATTTCCACCTTTGCCTCAGGGCCACAAACGCGCCCCATCTGATGTCAGTGTTGCCAGCTCAGAGGATGAGAAGATCCCTCTTTCTCCGTCCATCTTGGAATCTGTCCCTGAGAAGGTTGAGCCAGTTCTGCCCGTGCCAACACTCACCGATCTCACTGAGCCAAACCATGTGGTGGACACTAATTCTGTGGAGGAGCCTGCCGCCCCTGCAGCAGGGGAGAGTCAGGAGGAGGCTCCAGACACTCCAGCTGAGGGTGGAGAGGTAGAACAGAAATCTGTTGAGGAAAAGCTTCCAGAAGCAGAAGCAGATGTTCCCTCACCAGAAGAAGAGACTGAAGCAGAGCCACCTGTTAAAGAAATGCAGCAGCTTGAGATAGCTGTTGAGGATGAAAAGGAAGTGGACACAGCCGAGGTTCCCGCCAATCACGAGGCCAACACAGAGAGCTCAGAGGTCGCTGAGGCTCCTCAGGAGGAAAAGACGGCTGCTGTGGAAGAATCAAACACACCAGCAGAGGACGAGGAAGAGGACCGGTACAAACATCTAAAGGTGACACTGACACTGCCAGAGCAAGATAAGGTTGTCCCAAAAGAGGAGAATGGAGAGAAGCCCACAGACAAGGATAAAATAAATGCAGAAGATGAGAAGAAAGTTCCAGACAAAGCTAAGGATGACAAAGAGAGAGATTCAGACTCGGGGAGTGGCTCCGCTGCAGATAACAGCAGCGTAGACCTGAATCTATCCATCTCAAGCTTTCTCTCCAAAACTAAAGAGCCTGGATCTGTTTCCGTTCAGGTAACATACACAGAACACACAGTCAGATGCAGGCATAGGTTTTTGTTTTTGTGCAAAAATTTAGCAGAGTCCTGAAGCTCTGGAGTATCATCTCTTTAAAGTACCAGAAGCTGTGTTATGACAGACCTGCTGAGCTGCAGATGTACAGTTTATGCAAATTCTTTTCCCCAGGATACCAAACGTCATAAGAAGACTTTGAAAAAGACTCGCAAATTCATCGTGGATGGAGTGGAAGTCAGCGTAACTACGTCAAAGATCATCACTGACAATGACACCAAGAACGAGGAGATGAGATTCCTGAGGTATTCACCTGCCTTCACTTACATACACCCCAGGCATGAGTGTCATGCAGATACTGTGGAAATTAGTTGCCCAAGAACCTTAGTGCACAGCCTGACTGTGTGGAGTTAAGCTGTCTAAATGCTGATTTTTTTTTTCCTTAATTGAACCTCTTAGCTCAGAACTCAGCAAGGCGCTCCATTAAAGGTGATATCTGTTCAAAGTGGTGACCTGCTTTCTGTTAAAAAAGACTCACAGTTACCATAATTTTTCTTTCGTTTCTTCCTCCACTCCCTGTCTTGCTTCCTCCTACACTTCTCTAGGCGCCAGGAGCTGAGGGAACTGCGTCTCTTGCAGAAGGAGGAACAGAGAGCCCAGCAGCAGCTCAGCAACAAGCTCCAGCAGCAGAAAGAACACATCTACCGCCGCTTCGAGCAGGAGACCACGGTGAGTCAGTCAACCAGAGCTGTCAGAGCTGAGACAGCTACAGCTCTTTTAAAATCTGTGATTTATGGGCTCAGGTGTTTCCAACAAAGTTGCAATTGTGCATCAAAATACAATTGAAACTGCAATATGGCCAATTGCAATATCCAAATCACAGGCGCTACAATTTTTTTGATAAAAGATTAAATGTAAAGGTACAATTTTTCTCCATAAGTGGTGTGGTGCTACAGAGCCAGCCTGGCCTACAAATCATATTCTCCAGATGTAGGGGAACATGCTTGTTTGGAACAAGCCCTAACAAAAATCACATCACATCAGCATTTTAAATTTTGCTTCAGTGAAATGAAAAAATCTAAATATTCTCCAGAGAACAGTGGCTCTCTGTTAACTGCCGAGCAACACTTTGTTTTAAACAAGCATAACCAGGTCAATAAATTGTTGCTGGATGGCTGGTGGCAAGCATGTCTCAGTCATTCTTACATTCAGTCATCATTTCACGCTCTAAGCTCATTTATGGCCTTGACAGTGTAAATGTGTCAGTCAGAATCAGGTCAAGGATGAGTCTGTGCTGCTGTGGCATCGGCTTCTCAAGTATAAACGAACAGTTCAGGTAGGATGATGTACATCCCTGCTGACGTGTGGTGAGGATCCTCACTGACGATATCTCTTAACATTAACACAATAACCACTTCCCCAACCCCGATCCTTACCTGAACCTGAACCAGATCTAACCTGATAGAAGTACAAGACCACACACACACACACTGAGACACACACACGCCCTTTGAACTAAAACTGACACTGTACCTATTACTGATACTGCTGTTGAATATCTCATGCCAAGCCCATCGCTGGCTCTTCCCTGAAGAGGAAGTAGTTTTGTGTGCAGCAGCTTTGACTTCAGGTGTTTACAAAAAGGCTGAAGTGTCATATTCACCTGAGACTCAAAGGACTGATCAGTTACCTCAACTGAACGAGACAAAATCTCTGAGTTTCTGAATTTGTTTATTCCCAGTCTAAATGGTTTTAAAGAAAAAATCAGATACAAGAATACAAGGGTAGATATTATGTGTGTTTTTTTAATGTATTTTATGAGTAGTAGATATCTGATAAGAAATGCAGTGTCTCTAGCAGTCAGAGCACCTCCACCTGAATCACTGTTACACAAATACTGATCATTCCCAAATCGATTCAATTCAGATTGACGAGGTCGATCAGTTCGATATTGATTCAGTGAATAAATGAGAGAGATTCTCAGAGGACTAATGCTGCAAATTGTTTCTCTGACCTCGTGCATTATTAGAAATATGAAAGTTTACATTAAGAATGTACCCAAAACAGTTAGATTGATGCACTTTCTATTTAATATGAGCAACACTTAAGACACACATCTCAAGAAATCATAGGTAGTTAAGTAATGTGCGTTGTTAATTTAACCCAGTGCATCGGCTACAGAGTGCATGAACAAGTACACACAGCTTCTTCTTCTGTCGGCTTCTTCTTGCACATTTTTCACATGAATTAGATTTTTAATCCGAAATGCAGCCACACATCTGCCTTTGGACCTGTGCTTCTATGGAGACACTTCTGCAATGTTTGTGTTTCCTACATCACATGACCACACACAAGTCTATGGAGGTGACAGCTTCATAGGAGACTGCAAAAGACATATATTAAAAGACCAATCTCTGGATTTTATGAATATTGGATATTATTGGATTATTCAAATGAATAAGAATCCAGCCCTATTGTTCAAGAAGTAAAAAGACCGTAGGCAGTAAAACCTTCCATAAACACTCAATTATGATCGTTTTTTGTGAATTGGTTTAGCACATCCCACTTTATCCTGAGGTCCATACAACTTCTCTAGGTTTTAGTTTTATTAATTATTTATTTAATAGGGACGATGCAATTTAACATAGTTCCAATACAAAGCATGAAACTGATGTGTTGCACTGAGAGTTTATAGCTATTTCTAATTTTCTATTCAAGGAGGTTACATAATGTATATTGAGTAAATCTGGAATCACCACCACAGGAAAACTGTTGTGGATCACAAGGAGCACCTGGACATGTAAAAAAGAACAGACTCATTCTGTGAAGGTTTACTTTGATCTTCTGCGAAAATAAACCCATCCAGATGCGTGAAAGAGTGCAAAAGATGATGACTCATCTGAGTGTTACTTTGTTGCTTTGCGTAGAGATCCAGATCCTGTGGTTCTTAAAAATTGTGAGGGCCAGATGCACTGAGAGTTCTGCACCATTGCAGATGTGATGCATTTTTCCCCAGTTTACATGTAATTTGTGTGAGTCTCAGCAGTGGTCTTGCATTTGCATTTAAGGGGTTTTGCTATTTGCAACTGTCAATTTTGCAGCTAAATGAGCTCTCTCTCTCTTTACTTGCAGATAGCATATTGGAGGTTCAGTATTCAGTATCAGGATCAGTTCAGGAACTGACTGCTTAATAAGCTGCAGTCTTTGTAAATCAGACACTGAAAACTTGCGGATTACAGTCGCAAACTCAGTGACAACTGCATCACAAATTTGCACAACAGCACTTTATTGGGTGTGTAAATCACCCTTATTGTGTGAAGGACAACTGGATTTAGCCCATCTGTCTTTACTATGATTTCAATACTGTAACCATAACCATACTGTTCATTTTCTGTATATTCCTGTTTTTGAACATGTTCATTTCTGTTGATGAGCTCTGCTTTCTATTTTCCATCGCCTGCAGTTCATTAAATAATCTGCAGTGTTTATGACAGGGCTGGTGCTCATCAGCAGTTCATTTGACTTCTTTTGAATTGCTTCATATTCCTCTGAAAACTTACGTGACAAAAGTTATTGTCAGAGCTCTTTTAACTGTTAAACACACTGCTAACGGCCTCTCAGTTATATATGCAGCTGTTGCTTTAATAACAATTTTGGTATTTGTCTTCCTTCTGAAAATCTCTCTTATGACGTTACACGCTGAAAATGTGAGAACCACTGATATGACATGACGTGACTGTCTGTGTCAATCCAGAGTAAGAAGCGTCAGTATGACCAGGAGGTGGAGAATCTGGAGCGGCAGCAGAAGCAGACAATCGAGAGGCTGGAGCAGGAGCACACCAACCGGCTCAGGGACGAGGCAAAACGCATCAAAGCGGAGCAAGACAAAGAGTTGTCCAAGTACCAGAACATGCTGAAAAACCGCAAGAAAGAGGTTAGCATGCAGATCACCTCACCTTTCATTTCCTCTAATTTTTTTAACCTGCCTTTAAGGAGGACTGGAGAGCTTGTAAGGTTCCTATTTATAGTAGGTTGCCTTAATACTTAGCCATACACACGCCACTCTGATCTGTCTTATGTGTTTACACAACCTCTGTTCAGCCATGCAGGGGCTAAATCAGTCTGCGCTGTCACCTTTGATTTATTTTCTCACGTAGAGCTAATCTGACCACAGTGCTTGTCTCATTTTATTTGTACCTTACTGCTCATTGCTGCCCTCACATGGGGCAAACAGGAGGTGGGACTCTCTCCAAAGCATGTGACAAATGCTATCATGAAACCTACTAAAGAAGATGTTATCCAGGCCCCACCAGAGGAGGTAATAATGAGGGCTCAGTTTGTAGTGGATTTTGAACTTTGACCTCTTCCTCTCAGCTCTCCTCTGTTAGCCGGCAAATATTTATTGGACTGTTCGATGCATTTTTTATTGCCAGCTTTTCCTTACTCTTCCAAACCTTCCTACCTGAGTTTGCAGTGCAGGTTCAGAACATGTGTGTGTGCAGTGTTTAGTGAAATGTGCGGGAAGGTAATGTACTCTGATCCACAGGGAGTGGCCCATGTAGTGATTCAGTCCTTTCAGTTGTCCTCATGTACCCTGTGCAACGCTCCTATACAGGATGTAAGTGGTCGTAAGTGGAGGGGGGTCGTGTGTTTGGATGCCTTCTCAGATTTGGGATGCGGCCTCTTTCTTGTGCATCTTAAAGCATGAGTCATTACTCTTAACACTGTGCGCGCATACACGCACGCACACACACACACACACACACACACACACACACACAAACAAACAGTCTTTTTTATATATATATATATATATATATATATATATATATATATATATATATATATATATATATATATATATATATATATATCAGTACATGCACAAGGCAAAACCAAGCGAAAGCAGTGCTATCAACAAATCTCTTAAAGTAGTCATAACCAGATGAATGTTCACTGCTGAAAAGAAAATGCTATAGCTAATTATAGTATCATAGTATATGGCATCGCAAATATTATAGTAATATTGGGACAGCAGGTTCAGTTTAATACCTGCGTTGAGGTTAGAAAAGGTTTTATAGGTTATTCTCTTCATACTACTTTTTAATGTATTTTGAATATGGTTCTTTGTAGACATTTAAAGATGTTTACAGTATAACCCTGAACACTATATTAAAGTGTTTAATGTCAGCTTCATCCAGGTTAGCTGTGCCAAGTGGGCCGGGACTAATGTTACTGACAAGCAGGTGAAACAGTAATGTCAGGTGTAACTGTCTGGTTCATCAGATCAAGCTGTGTTTAGCCTGAGGTAAACTTGGCAGAAGGTCTGTGGGCCAGTAAACACGCACAAACATGTTAACTCATACTCAGCTGGCCTCAGGAAGCCTTTTCCTCTACAAGTTTTTTTTGTTGCAGGAAAGATGCTTTCTGTCAGTGGAAAAGTGCTTCCACAACGACGCTAAGATTTGTCACTGATTGTTGTGGATGGAGGTCCAGTGTCTTTCTCAGATTCTGTGTGGACCTGTGCAGTGTAGAGTTAAAAGGTAATTATAGTCTGTATCATCCTTGGTCCAGGAACAAGAGTTTCTTCAGAAGCAGCAGCAGGACTTGGACAGCGCTCTGAAGAAGATAATCCAGCAGCACAAACATGAGCTCGCCACCATCGAGAGAGACTGCCTCAACCACAAGCAGCAGCTTCTCCGAGGTAACAAGAGTATCTGAACACATGATTCATGTCATGCTATATGTGACCAAAGGGAGTTACTTTGTTGAACTTAAGTAGGATTTATAATCTGTCTGAGCTGCATGTCAGATGGTAGGATAGTGTCGGAAACGTCTTTCAGTCACACCTTTCCAACGTTGGACTTGGGAAGGGTCTGTCAACAATTTACTGTAACTTTCCAAAACCTACCATCAGACATTCACTTCACGCTGTAATTGGCCACCTGTGTGGAGCTCTCTGTTTTCTCATTTGTGACACAACTATTTGTGGCACATTTCATGTGCAACGCTATGAATGTCTTTCTGGAAAGACTTTTGAAAATGTGCACTGTTACCTCCATTTTTAAACAATAATGTCTTCTACTGTGGCTTGAACCCAGGTTTGAATCTAGCATCCCATCCCACATCCCACTCCATTCTCCAACTGTCAATCACATTAAAGCCAAATGTGCCCAAAAAAAATTTAACTTTAAAAACAATACAGTACTCTGTTGTTAACACAAAAAGTGCCCAAAATTGTATAAGAAATGATAAAAAAAAGTAGAGAGACAAGTTCACTTCACCTGCTCAGCTGTCAAATCATAATGTGAAGTGGGTATGAATGAAAATGTTGGAGCTCTGACGTATATATATCAGCCCCTTAATGCGTCAAAATCATGTCACTTTATAGTCAGTTGTAAAGGTTTAGCTGCAGGAGGAGTGTGAGCCAACAAGGAGTTGGTGGACACCAAAACACAAATAAAGACTAATGTTGCTGCACCTTTATGCAGTTTTCTGTTAGGGAAGTCTATCAACAGTTAGCATATTGGTTAACATGTAACCAAAAATAGTAAAATACGTGGTGTTTCACTTTTGATTCTAAGTGCATGATCGTCATTTCAAGAAAAAAAGGTTTCTTTAAACCATGGTCTGGTTACTGGCAGGTTTATTACACCACAAGTATTCAGGTGCTGCCACTAAATAAATCCAACTTCTTTCTCACTTCAAGCAGGTTAATGCTACCATTATTTGCAAATCCTCTTTGGCTGGTACCAAACATTTTTCTTTTTCATTCACATCTCTTCTTTAGATAAGCATGTTACAACACTGAACATCAGCACGTCTATAATAAGTCATGTCAGCAGTAAACATGCTCTCTTTGGAGGCACAGGGAGACTCTCAGATCACATTCTTGCTAACGTCAACTGCAGCCCCCGCAGACATGACTGCAGTGTACAGCAGCCCATTAGTAGTTAGTGCTGCCTGGGACTTAATCCCATGCATAATATGCCAGGAGCTGCACAAACAACACTTCTCAGAAATGCTCAGTGAACCAAGTCATGGGAGGTTGTAATTGCTTTAAAGAGCTTTTCCTGGGAATAGAGATTGTGAGATAGTTCAAAGTTAAAAGCTGAAACCTCAGTAGTAAACTTGATGTTGGTTAATATAAGTATCTCAAACATCCAGCCATTTGCTTCTAATGAGGTGACCTCAGCCTACAACTGTTGCTGCATGTTCTTCTACACTGCAGACCATGTAGTAAAGCTGAGTGCTGTTAAAAGGAGGCATAATGTTGAAGAGAGATTACCATACAATAAAACTGTGACTGGGTCTTCTTAGCAGTCACTTACCTTTGTTTTTTCTTCACTCATGTGATTGCATACAGCTCGGGAGGCTGCTATGTGGGAGCTGGAAGAGCGCCATCTGCAGGAGAAACACCAGTTGTTCAAACAGCAGCTCAAAGACCAGTACTTCATGCAGAGACACCAGCTGCTGAAGAGACATGAGAAGGTACAGAGCGGATGGCAGCCTCAGCCTATTTTAGTTTTTTTACTTGGTTAAATCTTTGAACTTAAGACTAAGCTGCAGTTGTTGCTTCTGTAAAAAAAAAAAAAACTGGTATCAAAAAATATCTCATAAATTCCTGCAGGATGAAAATAAAGTTTGAAAAAAGTTGCTGTGTTAGCTCCAGCTTTTATACCTGCTTGTGCGTGCCATGTAGGAGATGGAGCAGATGCAGCGCTATAACCAACGTCTGATTGAGGAGATGAAGAACAAGCAGACACAAGAGAAAGCCAGACTGCCTAAGATCCAGCGCAGTGAGGCCAAGACCCGTATGGCCATGTTTAAGAAGAGCCTTCGCATCACTGGAGCTGCCATCACCCCCGAGCAGGAGAGGGAGAAGGTCAAACAGGTAAATGACCTGAGCATTATGGACAATGGTAGAGATGAAATTGAACTACTTTTCTTTTGTTCTATGGTGGATGGAAAGCCCAACGATATATAGTCAGGTCAAATTTATTAAAGAATAATAAGCTATGACCCCTAACTGTGTTTCTGTTTTCCAGTTTGCAGCTCAGGAAGAGAAGAGACAGAAGAACGAGAGGCTCCACCAGCACCAGAAACATGAAAACCAGATGAGAGATCTGCAGCTGCAGTGTGACGCCAACATTCGAGAGCTTCAGCAGCTGCAGGTAAAGATGTAAAAGAAACACAAACTTAAACTTTTTTTTGAAAAATGAATTCACATGTGATTTATGGGCAATTATTATCAAATTATTATATGTGGTCTTGTTTTAGCCAAAGACAACCTTGGACACAATAACATGAAAAAACTCTTAATTTGTATACTTAACCTCTGAATATGTGTCTCAGAATGAGAAGTGCCACCTGCTGATTGAACATGAGACCCAAAAACTGAAGGAGCTGGATGAGGAACACAGCCTGGAACTGAAGGAGTGGAGGGAGAAACTACGGCCCAGGAAGAAGGTGAAGTATCTGTGGTTCTCTTAGTAGTTTGAGACAATGACAATAACAACAATTGATGACATTCAAACTGATCTTGGCCAAAATCATACTATATAGTATTCCCTCTACACAGCACTAAGCAATAGCAGCAAGTCTGACATATACTCTCAGACCAACATTGTGTCCATAACTGCTGAAGAAGATGCTGATTAGTGGAAACTAAACTAAATACCTGCTCAGCTTTGAGTGTCACCTTATGTTCTACTAAGTAGCTGTTCTGTAGCTATCAATCATATCACATGATCTTCATCAGCAGATTGAGTTTGCCGATTGTCATGGAACTGATTGGATCTGTTTATTTACTATTTATTTATTGTTTATTATTATTTATATATTTTTGGCTGGACCACTACAACGGGGCCAGCCCTATAAACACAAATGTCCGTTGGTCCGCCGAATGTCACTTGACTGAGTCATGATGTTACGCCACTGCTCTTTGAAAATGATTTGGCACAGTTTCTGTTATGGGGCGATTACCACCTGCAGACAAATCAAGAGACATTTTGGACAAACCTCAGTCACTTTCCACAGAGGATAGTTACCAGTAGGGGTTAATGTGGCCCAGAATGATCCGTAATGGCGCTTTAACACCTTTTGATTAATGAGTTAACAAATCGGAGTGTCTAAACAAAGAGCGAAACAGATGGGTAGACACCCACAAGGCTGAAGTGAAGCCCCTCACAGCAGATGATCACATAAGGCAATGGTCCTTTTCTTTAATGCAGAAGAAGCGCTGCCCTGTTTATCCAGGAACATGTTGTTACTAGAGCTCAAGAGAGAAGCCTGAGAGAGGAGCCAGGCTACTGCTCACACAAGGCAGGGCTAGTTATTCCTCGGGCACCCCGAGGCATTTCCAGGTCAGATATATAGAATCTCCAGTGTGTTAGGGGTCTACCTTGAGGCCCACTATTAGTTTGACCTTCCTGGAAAACCTCCAGTGGGAGGCGTCCTGGAGGCATCCTGATCAGATGCGCTAACCACTTCAAATGAGGAGCAACTGCTCTACTCCCACCTCCCTCTAGATTGTCTTAGCTTCTTACCCTTTCTATAAGGGTGAGCCCAGCCACCCTACTGGCTTTGGCAGCTTGTATTCTGACCAGGTGAGGGTTGGAACATAGATTAACCGGTAAATCAAAAGCTTGGTGCAGTACAAAGCCTGTATTACTGCTGACACGGCATCCATCTGCCTGTCAGTTTCACACTCCTTTTAACCCTTACTCGTGAGCAAGACCTGGAGATGCTTAAACTTCTCTACTAAGGGCAACAACTGGTTCTCAACCTGAAGAGAGGAATTCATCCTTTTCTGGCAGAGAACCATGACCTTTTCTAAAACAGCAATAAATGCACTCAGACATGGTTGGATACTTAGTAGCAGAAACAATAAGAAGCCAATTTTCTCACTGCTCACACATTCTGTATGTCAGTATAAATGATACTTGTTTTGGTGTGAACACAGGTCTGGGTTCTATATTAATACTGTTAAAGTATCAAAGTGCTCAGTCCACTGAGACATGCACACAGCCCATATTCAGAAACTGAGCCTTCTGGAACTTTGTGATGTCACAACAAAGCAGTCATTGCCCACAGCCACGCCCCAAGCCCAGGCTACCTGAAAATACCATCCAACCTTACAGGTTGTTTCTCTGAGTGTTTACCTGAAATCTGATGTATTTTTATTCAATCACTTTGAAAACAGTCAGCCAATTAGAAGAGAGCCACGGAGCCTCTCTTGTGATTGGCTCACTTACCTGTTGTAACTTAAAATATAGGACCTTTAACCTTTCTTGTCTGTCTGTGGACTACATGAGACACATGTTGATGCCAGCATGCAGGATTGGCTATAACAATGACTGAAGTCCATTAAGATGGCTTAACAAAGAATAGGGTAAATTAGCATGTAAAACTAACGTGTTTTCCTTTATGTGTCCTGCAGGCGCTGGAGGAAGAGTTTGCCAGGAAGCTGCAGGAACAGGAAGTGTTCTTTAAGATGAGCGGAGAGTCAGAGTGCCTTAACCCCTCCAACCAGAGCCGCATCTCTAAGTTCTACCCGATCCCCAGCGTCCACTCCACTGGCTTCTAGGAGGAACCTTCATACATATGCAGTGTACACACAGTGGACATGGACATAAGCGCACACACTCCTGAAGAGAGTAAAGACTGAACCTGTGCTGCCTTGCCCTCGTCCTCTGACAGCTGTCAGGGTGTAAGGATCGAAGTTTTTTTTCTGCCTCTGGACTTAGTTCCTCATTCGTCCACAGCTCTGCGAGACTGCTTATTTTGTCATGTTTTCACACTATTACTATCATTTTGAAGTAGAATTATGAAGGAGAATTTCAGATTTAGTGCTTTAGTCATCACCTCAAAACTACTAAAGTGAAGTAGCTCTCTGTCCAAACTTTTTTTGTGATTGAATAGTTTTTTTTATAAAGACTTCAGTGCCTCTAGAATCTGATGTTTTTGGCTTTTAAATCCAAGCAGTTTATAATTATTATTTGCTGCTCAATTTAGCTCCAATTTAGACTTTTGCACTAAGGAAAGGATTTTTATACCACTTAATTTGGTTAAATAGCAACCTTATCATTTATAATTGATCATCTAATAGAATGTATTTCCGATGAAGAAGAAGGAAGCACACTTTTAATATCACTCTTATTGAAGGAATGAGGATACAGTATATTTTTATTAAATCATTCATGTCTGTCTGTTAGAGAGGTAAAGTTGTCCAGGTAGTCATCTTTAGAAATCATCTTTGTGATACATTAGGGGTTAAAATAACCAGTCTTACGCATTATTTCAATGCAAGGTGTAGGAACGTTTTCCAGCAGAGATGATTCCTTCTTTCAGGGTTTTTCTTCAGAATGCCTTCCTGTTTCAAGCTCTTAAGACTTGAGACTACTGTTTAGCAACAAGCAGTACATGGTGTAAACCATAAGTTACTTCGCTGCATATGATAGAGGAAGTATGGAGGTGGTGTTTACATACAGAGACAAAGGATCACTGTTAATTGGACACTAGGTAAATCACAGTGGTGGCTGTTGAACAAGCATTTAGTGTACCTGGTTGTTGATCTATTTTTTTTAGGTGACACCACTTTTATTGTTATCAAGCAAAGGTTATGTATCTATAGGGGCAAGTTCTTCAGGGATGAATAAGAAAATGCAAATTTTCATTAATTTCCATCACTTCTGTAAAAATTTATAGCATTTTTAAGAGTTTCTGAGGCTTGAGTGCTTTGAAACTCACGCTAGAAATTCAAACTATTAACAGCTGTCAGTTAAACTAGGTTAAAAAAAAGACCACCTAACCTGCAGTTATAGTTGATGATGTTGTCCTTTGTATTTGCTTTGGTTTTATTTTTGGTTTGCTACCACTTGTATTATGGGTAGACCTGCATGGCTTTTGTTTCTTCTTTTTATTGAAATTATAATACCCTTTGATATGCTAGCTAATAGCCTTAATAGTTCAAAATTGGATATACTGTGTACCTGTTATGACCACCTCTAAAGAATTGGTCAAAGTCTTGGTTTCATGAAGGATTTAAACAATTTCAGAATGATTTCATTCAACAAAAACAGAACATGAGCTTTTAGCAAAGGTTTTTTATTTAGGCTTAGGTTTTGATGCTGAAGCAGTGTAATATTTGAGGCAGGTGATGCAAAAATGGACCTGACTGGTTTGGGCCATCTTGACCTCTGATTGGTTCATTTTATCATCTCATTTTCTTTATGATCGGCTTTAAAGTTATCAAATGTATTTAATAACTGAGCTGTTATGTACAAACATATACTCAAGGAGTGCTGTGCACCTTTTGCAAAACATTCTCATTAGCTATTTATATGAAAAATCCCACCGCAGCGCCCATGCTACAGCTTACTTACTCTACTTACCCACTGGAGGTTTGCAGCACACAAAAATAGACAAAACAGTCCTGACAATTCTTGTTCTGTTTGTCAGATAGATTCTCAAAACTGTAAACTGATTAAATTCTGAATGTTGTCTGAAAATCAAAACCATATCAAAATCATTAGGCATTTTTAAAAAAACGTATAGTTTTTAGAATACCTGTTTAATGTAGATTTTCATTTTGATGTAAATAAACAGTTTCCTCTCTACTACAGTTGTGATTTAGTCCTTGGTTTGATCCCGTTTGGTAATTATCTTGGTGATGATGAAAAGCTGTGAAAAAAAATATTGATTTCTATTTTTAAAAAACACCATAAATGGAAAAGTGCTGTCAGACTTTTGGACCACATGCAAATATATATATTTGTTATAAAGCATGGTCTGATTAGAAAAGGTAAGAAAAAGTCAGCTCTCCATTCAGTCCCATACAATAAAAGATGTCACCACACTGGTCCCACATGTATCACACAAGCTAATTCAAAGCTATACATAATACCTGATTTTACAAATTCAACTCTGCACATTAAATGTTTATCAATATAAAAGTACAATCATATCCCTTAGAAAAACAGGTAAGTTGGTGAACAACATCCAGTGTGTGGTTCAGTACATGTACTATCCTTTATTCATACGCAACTCTTTGTACAGATTTGACGTAAAGCTCCATGTGTTCTTCAGTAACCTGGTTCTCAAACACCAACAGTCCTCTTCCTTCTTTTAGTCATCACTGTGAATTCTCCTGTAAAACAATGATTGATTTAAAGCATGCTTAACATAGCCTGCTTGTTCTGGCGCATTAAATCAAACGGTCAAAATTATTGTCAAAAATCTGCAGCTGTGTCATCATGTCTTCATAGAGATGATAACACTTTATTTTGATAGTCTGTCTACACAGAGTTTTTGTAAAATTTCTAAAGGTCATTAGTTGAGATTCAACAGTTCATCTGTTGCGCTAACTCCAACCCTCACCTTAACAGTTAAATGGTTTACTAATTGTTGCTTGAATGTTTGTATATATATTGTATTTGAGGTTATCGTCAAAGATTAGTGAGATGTCACAAATTATCTGTAAACTCTCCGCATGCAGCCTATCTAAATAAAGAGCTGCTAATGTTTATGTGGCTCTTCAAAGCTGATGGTGATTGATTCATTAACTGCTGTTGTTTTGAAATACAGTCAA
Source organism: Trachinotus anak (assembly GCF_046630095.1). Taxonomy (NCBI): domain Eukaryota; kingdom Metazoa; phylum Chordata; class Actinopteri; order Carangiformes; family Carangidae; genus Trachinotus; species Trachinotus anak. The sequence continues at coordinate 10,796,258 of NW_027273870.1, read as the reverse complement.
CATGTACGGAGAGCAGAAACCAAGATTAGCACAGTGCTGCTCAGGCGGCTATGATTAGCTAACATGGCACCATGGACACAAACGGCACATTTTTACTGGATCTGCACAGCGGAACCATCTAAAAAGATCTGTTCACAATTTTTCAAATTAGTCAGGGGCACTTATAAACACTGAAACAGGTTTTGCTTGCTATAATTCATTCCTATCATACTTTGAACGTATGCAATTCGGGTCAAAATCCTCAGTCCTCAGTTGCAGTTTTTGAGATTCCCACTGGACAGTGTCCTTGCTGAGCTGCAGTAAAAGGATTTAGTTAACCTGATATTGCAAACTTTAGCGTAAAGGTGGAATGGGTATGGGAATATATTTTTTCACGTGACAGGGACTGTCACATACAGTGAAGGGATCTCTTAATGTCAGGTATGAAATAGACAAATGATTACAGCAGGAAAAACCTATGTCAGTAGTAGTTGAATGTATTAATTTGTTCATGGAATCACAACATTTCAATTCATCCATTTTAAGTGAATCTATTTATTTATTTATTTTATTATACATAGCTGGCATCTTGATGATTGCTCCCTAACTAATATTTTCTCTAAAATTGTAATTTTATTAACACTTTTCTAATGGTGCCCGTCTCTGAAAATTACATAACGTATGATGTTCACCTTAAATAGTCCATGGGCCCCATATACAAACGTTGCGTACACTCAAAAACTTTGCATAAGCCATCTTTTACGGTCACAGTCGCACGTATCAAGAGTGAAATGAACGTGAGAATTTGTGTTCCTCCACATCAGCTTCCTGTCTGGCGTATGCACATTTCCAGTGGTTTCAGTCAATTGCCGATACTTGGAGGTGACGTACTGAAACTACTGACATTAGGGACTGGTTTGTGAGTCTGTTGGAAATATCTGAAAACAACTACAACTCAAACTACAGCAAAGACAATGGGCCTTGTTGTAAACAATAACACATCCACGTGTATGCAATTATATAAGTGGACATAAAAGCATGTGCAAAAGGATGCAATACATAACAATGTCAGCTTTGGATACAGCGAATGACAGAATTAAGGGAACGGGTTCCCATACGATGTAACTGATAAGGCTAATATTACATTACACAATTTGCATACTAGCAAACTGATTTTGCCTATGTCAACGTGTATATGAGCCCCCTGGTCATCATCCAGCTAACTGTGAATAAGCCTGTACTTTCATACATTTTATCTAGAGTTACTGTTGCCCAGACAGCAGATGAGATGAATAAAGCAAACTTTTAAGACCTGACAAATCTGTGGCAAAATCATCAACAATGAAATCCAGCTAACTAATCCACATATGAAGACCACTGCTCAGGACTAAATGTGAAATAACAACAACTGACCTCTGTCACCCTTTTGTCCTTGGCGTCCCTCTGGGCCAGGAAGGCCTTGTTCACCTGTGTCCAGACAAACAGAGTTATGATAAAGTTTCACTTTGGACTAATGGTAGGAAAAGTCATGAAAGACACGAAAATTATTCATAACAGTGCATTCTCTACGTGGAACCCCCTTTTTTTTTTTAGCTGTTTCAAGGTCAACTGCCATGGTCTGATTTAACTAGGGAAAATAAATAGTATTCTATCATTCTCAAAGAATAGAAAAAAGTTTCCTGTAAGACATGATTTAAGCTCAAATTCCACTCAAAGTCGAGACATGTTTAGTCGTCATTAAATGTAAAGTATTGTAACCAAGTATTTTTTTCCTTAAGGATTTTAAGACGTACCTTTCTCTCCTTTTAGACCTGGGAATCCCATGTCCCCTTTCTGTCCCGGTCTCCCAGGTGGTCCGACAATGGCTCCATGTGCTGTGGAGGACAAATGTTGTCGTTCTCACATTTTTTTTCAGCTTCTTCACTGTTTTTTATTGTAACAATTTTTTATTGTTAAATTCTACTTTACTTTTGATGTATTCCACCAAATCAGTAACATTTGCATGGGAACCAAACAATCGGCTGTATCCTGGTGGACCTGGAGGGCCAGGTGGTCCGGGTGGTCCTTGGATGACGCGTTCATTGTGAGTCCGCTCAATGTCACGAAGCAGACCTTGCACTGGAAAATAAGAGTTACGTTTGGGAGAAGTGTGAAGCAATACCACGACAACAACCTGTTTTACTGTAGATTTTGATTTGTGATTTATATCATCATGGTACCCTTACATTTGAAATATTCCAGTCGTTCTGTGGCATTTCCATGCAGACCAAACCATTGGCTGTGTCCAGGGGGACCTGGGGGGCCCGGTGGTCCTGGAGGTCCTTGGAAGACACGACTGTTGTACTCCCTCACAATGTCGTGCAGCACACCACGAGCTGCAAAAGGGGGAAATGTTGATGATGCAAGCAAAGATTTATCGTAACTGGTGTCATTCAACACCAAGACAATGACACATTGTCAGACTAGAAGAGAGTTTTCTTGTAACATGGGCAAATACTTTTAGTGGTAGACTAAGTTTTTATTGTAAGGTTGTCCCCACTAAACTTAAAGACAATCCGTTTCTTACATCTGATACTATACTATATTCACTCCACAAGGTGGTTGGTCAGGGTTAGCATTGACATAAATACAGTCTGTCATCATGAAGCTGACATCGACTTACATTTGAGATAGTCCACCACATCCACGACGTTTTCACGGGAACTAACCCACTGGCTTCGTCCAGGTATTCCTGGAGGTCCAGGAGGCCCTGGAGGTCCTTGAACAACACGTTCGTTGTCTCTCAAAACATCACGGAGCAGACCATATGCTGCATATGGAGGACAGTAGAGTCTAGTATTATACACTGCAAATGAAGGTCAACTTGCTGTTTACCTCAGTGAAATGTTTTCTACATCTGTAAGACCAGATCATTTAGTTGGATAATCTTCAGTGTCCTTAGAGTCTGCTTGGTAAAACTGCATTTTCTTATTATGAACCCAGGACTTTACAACATTTACAAGATAAACCTTAAATAGAAGTGCTGCCTTCATATCAGGCATGTAAGCATCACATACAAAAAAGTGTTTCATGAAGAACATAATTGTTATAAATAGCAAAGTTTTATCACTATCATGTCTCTCAGGTCTCAGGTTTTGTTGTATACATTGTGATTGTTGTAAAATAATCATGTGTGATCTTGTGTTTCCATTTTGGCCAAGTCTCTCTTGTAAAAGAAATAATATGTTTTAACAGTCTTCCTGGTTAAAGGTTAAATAAAATTAAAATAAACTGAGTAACACAAAGCAAAATAAAATGCTTGTAGAACAGAGTAAGTATTGATACAGTGAAGCTCCAGCCTGTGAATTTTGTCATTTATAATGTGGTTCACAACTAATTGCCACTTACATTTGATGTAATCAGTTACTTTAACAGCCATACTGGAGTAGTCACCAGCATCCAGGTTCAAGGTGCCAGGCACACCTGGTTCTCCCTTGTGTCCTGGGGGTCCAGGAGGGCCTGGCAGACCAGGTTGTCCAAACATAGCTCCTCTCACACCATCACCTGGATACAATACAACTTAATATCATATCATGTCGTATGTGTCTGTAAAAAGACAGATTTATGAAGTGACATTTTTGTGAAGGTTTATATTTAGATTTTGGTAAGCAAGTGTGTGTAAGTATATGAAGGCCCCTTGTATGCAGAAACAAAAGCATTTAATTGCATGTCATTCCATATTTTATTTGTATCTAGTACTTTTGGCCATTTTTTAGCTTATATGCTAATAAGAACCAGAAAATACAAAACATTAATATGTGTCACAAGTCACAATTCTGTGTCAACAGCTGTTGTGATGATACAGAAATCCTTAAATATTTAACACAGAATCAGGAGAAGGATCCTATATACATATTTCAGAAATACAAAATGTAAATTGTCAGGGTTATGAGAAGACTGAGTCGATATAGACCAAAACAAGTAGAGCTATAAAAGCCAAAGTGTCCCATAGGTGGGACCATGTATTTTAAAAGATTAAACTCACTGTTGGAATATTGTTGTTCTGCTTTGAGCAACTCTCTGTTGGTATGCTCAGCATAGGAAACCAATCCACGGATTGGACCAGGGGGGCCCTCAGGTCCAGGGGGACCTGGGGGACCTGGAGGACCTCTGAGGGCGACACCTTTGGGAAGCAATGGAACAGATGGATGAGACTGGTTTCAGATTAATTCCCCATGTACTGATAAAGTCAAGGTTTTCAGTCAAACTCACTTTGCAGGTAGTCATGAATGTCTGAGCTGATGTAGTTTCCAAGTCCTGGTGGGCCAGGTGGTCCTGGTGCACCAGGGACACCTGGAGGACCAGGAGGCCCCTGAGGGCCCACAAGTGCTTGATACCCAGCTGGTCAGACAATGGAATGGAATGTATGTTAGCTTGAGAATGCTACCAAAGCTAATTATTTTAGAACAGATACTTTACAGTAAAATAAATACTGGTTTACTGTTGTTGTCATTGCGCCTCTTACTTGCTAACAAGTTTCCAGGAAGACCAGGAAGCCCAGGAGGCCCAGGAGGTCCAGGGACACCTACCACCCCCCTCTCTGGTGACAGACAAGACAGTCACATTCAAGTTCTCTCAACAGAAAACCTTTTTAATAGGTAGAGTTGTAAGTGCATCTGTAACTCCAACCGTTCATGAGACTAAGGACCCGTTCAGCCACATCCTGGGTGTTAAATCCATAGCTGCTAAGGCCTGAATCTCCAGCAGGTCCTGGTGGCACAGGAGGACCAGCAACATATCTCCTCACATCCTCTCCTGCACACAGATAATTGATAATCTTATTATTCGCTCTCAAGAGCTGGATATCAAAAAACAAACTTAAAGATTTTGAGGAAATGGGGTAGTCCCTTTTTTCCAAACAGGTGGTAGCCAAGGATCTTCAAAAAAACAACAACAAATGCCTACTTATTGACTATGTGTTTAAATTTTCTTTTACATGTTGACCTGATGCCCCTAACACAGGTAATTAGCATGACAAGCATGACAGGTACACATTTTTACAATTCATATACAAACACTGCTAAAGCCCAGGTGACCATTTGCACAAACGATGAAAAAATTATTCACTTATGTATTACATATACATTTTTTGTGTGCCTAATATTGAGTTTCTGCCACTGCAGTGTATGCCATGTGTCAGAAATCTGGAGATTCTCATTACAGTCAAATGAAACTCACGCTGTAATAGGCTGATGATGTCACTGACAGAGATTGAACCAGGTGGACCTGCAGGACCAGGAGGGCCAGGAATACCTTCATATCCTCTACCTGAACCTTAATAATAGGTGAAAGTCATACACAAGTTGACATCCTGTGTAATAATAGATGTAATATTATTGTGTAATTGATCATACTCTGGATGAGGGCAATGACTCGGTTGGCCACATCATCCACCAGCCTGTCTCCTGAAGTCCCTGGGGCTCCTGGAGGACCAGGAGGCCCAGGAGGTCCAGCCAGGTACTCACTGATGCCGCCATCTGCATGTCAGGACAATACTGTCTGAAACAAGTCACTTAGGTCTTTCTTTCATCCACATATGGTGTTAGTACAACTTACTCTGAAGGTACTCTGCAATGTACTGGCCCACATTAACTGATCCAGCCCAATTTCCATCTCTTCCAGGTTGACCAGGTGGTCCAGGTGGGCCTGGAGGGCCAGGAATGAATGAGCTACCTGGTATAATAAAGCAAATTTCCAAATAAAATGTAATGTACATTTAGTAAAGACTTAAATAGGAATTACATTTATTTTTCAAGATTAAATAACTACTATTATTAAGAATGATATATTATTAGCTATTACAATTTGACCAAGTAGCAACAGCCCTGGCTGAGTGGTGAAACCAGTGAAGAAGTGCTTTAAGCTGCAATTCCTCTTATGGCCAATGGATGCTAGCTCCAAGAAAACTCAGTTAAAGAAACTCAGTTAAAGATAGATTATGTAACTTTTTTCTAATATTTTTTAGTTGAGAAATGCTCCAGAACAGGTGATGTCACAAAAACCACTATTTCAGTACCAAGTTGATGCCAAAATTCAGAAAATACAAAATTATTGTTTGTGAATTGTGACAAGGCATCTGTTGTAGCAATTCTCCACACACAGCGTTTACAAAGGCTAATGTTATCTTGTTTAGGCCAACATAACAATAGCTCACAACATGAGCTGGGTGCTCATAATGTTAATGAGCTACTATCATTACCATTCAGTTTCTCAACATATATTGACTTGACTTGACTTTTTAATAAATACTTTAACACTTGCTCCATCGCCATGTCAATTTAAAGTACTGCTTGCACACTGACTACATGGAGAGTTATGTGTGTGTTTGTGTGTGTGTGTGTGTGTGTGTGTGTGTGTGTGTGTGTGTGTGTGTGTGCAGCAGCCTCTGTTGTTGAGCCATTTTTGCAGTATTATCAGATTTGGTGTCGAGAACTGTGGAATTATAATAGTATTGGTACTTACTACCAAATTTCTGGAATTGATACGTCCTTATTCCTAAACATAATTTATGTGCTGTTAAAGGAGCCCTTTCTTGTGCTAGTTTGATATCCAGAACTTGCATATAGGAGCTTTAGAACACAAAATTCTATCTTTTCTTTCAAACTCAAAGTTAGTACTATTAAAATCATTGTTCTTAGAAGGCTGTACTGATGCAGCTTTGTACTCCTATAACATAGTGTGACTCACAAATACAAGGTTTCCAAAAAAGAATCAAAATTGATGCTGTAGAACCTGGAATTGTCATTATTATTCCACTCTTCGTCCTTGTCAAAGCCTGATGCCTACATTACCTACAATGCAACTTAACTGCTGACAATCACAGAGATTTGAGTGTGTCATGCTAGCAGGGGTTAATGTAGGCTCAAGCAGAGATGAGGAGCCAGGTACAAAGATCTCACTGCCTTCGAACTCCACACCCCCAGATAGTTCTCATTTTCAGACTTGAAGACTTCAGCACCAACAGCTGTAACCTTATTTTGATGTGATTATAGAAGATTATATTAAATCCCCACTAGACAATATTTTTGACATTACACCTAGATCAAGTGACTCCCTGTAATGTCAGAGGTTGAAGGACGTTACTGCTGGCCCCACTGAGAATCAACATTTCTGCTTTGGCATCTTTCACTTGCTTGTTTTTATTTTTATTTATCAATATCATTTAGTCCCTTCAGCTGTCACAGAGAGCTACCCTTAGCAGTCAAAGATTGCTCAATAAAACCATTGTGATGGGCAGGTTTGCACGATTGACAGGTGTCTTAGCATATTTGTCAGTTATAGTAGCTCACTCACAACTCTGTAGGCCTTCTAAAAGCACAGGATTAGAGAAAATTATGGTTAAGACATTATCTTGATACATGATTTGATGTGATATTGTATTTGGATGGTCTTACCACTGGAGATTCCTGAGGCACCAGGAACTCCGGCATCACCTACAAGAGATGTAAAGGATGTAAATAGTATGATACAAACTCTGTGTTTGCTGACTTCTTGATAATAAAAAAACAAGGAGGCAGGGGAAAGACAGACATAATTAATAAAACATTTCCTATATAACCATTCATAGTGGCTAAATATCACATAAAAATATGATTTGCATCAGGTCTGTAAGAGAGAATTTGAAGGTAACACAAAACAGTTGACTGAATTTACCTTTAAGTCCTTGTGGACCCTGTGGGCCCTGTGGGCCCTGTGGGCCTGGTACACCTTGAGGGCCACTTGGGCCTTCTGGTCCCTGAGGTCCCCTAGGTCCAGGTTGACCTGGGAAACCTAACATGAAAACACTGGTTCAGTGTGTGTTTGAAGGTTCATTACTGACAATGGAAAATTGAAGAACAGTGAAGACCACAAGATGTGACTGAAAGATGAGGACAAGCTTGAGTAAATAAAGTAAGTAAAACTAATTTTTTGTCTTTAAGTTAAGTTATAATGTCTATAAAGGCAAACAACATTTATTTCCACGACAATTATTTTCCAAATAAGAACTCATTCAAATAGAAATTGACATAAGACTGAGGTACCTTTGTAGATTATCGTCTTCATAAAAAATGTAAAAGTTCATTTAATCTAAAAGTCGATCACATACCAACAACTGGTTCCCCTGGACTTCCTGGAAGACCTGGTTGGCCTGGTTCACCTAAAACAATCATCATTACTTTAAATCATAGATTATGTCTACTTTAATAAAAAATCTAATTCAGGTTTGCAATTTTCTCACCTTGGTACCCTTGTGGTCCTTGGTTACCTGAGGAGAAAGAATGATAAATTGAAAGTGAATTTGTAAATTTAGCAGCAGTCAAACACATGCTTTCAGAAATACTGAATTAAATGAACCTACCTGCTGGACCCTGTGGGCCTGGGGGTCCTGGAGGTCCTGGTGGTCCAGCAAAGAAGGTCTCTAAGGCAATAGAGTGAATATGCATCAAAATCTCAAAGACCTTAGAGGCTGAATATGACATATGTCCAGGTGTCAACTGGACAATTGAAATTGAATTGAACTTACATTAAATCTGAAATCTGTTTTCTTTTACTAACCTGATGTAGGCACAAAGCTGCCAGGTTCTCCTCTCTCTCCTCGGGGTCCAGGTAAACCAACACCTGTGAAGATAGCAACACAGTTACAGATCAATTCAAAATGAGAAAGAGAGAAATATAACATTTCATTCTGATATTGTTTTGTTGGCATATGATAAAGACAATTGTTTCAACAAAATTAAATTAAATTAAATTAAATTAAAAAGCTTTCCTGCACAAACCCTCTTGTCCCTCCCTAACCATGACGTAATAGGCAAGACTCCGAGGTCTGTTTGGTAAATTGACAACTGCCACTAGCTCAGCTCCAACACAGGTACCCACACAGTGACTCTCTCAAAGGGCAATAAATGTGCTTCCCGTGACTGTCAAAGCTCCACCAGACACCCTGTCTCTCCATCAGAGACAAAGAAAATCCAAGAGTAGCTTCTCAAAGCTCCTAGTCTGTCCATGTTCTGAGTGGTGATCAATCAGTCTCTCAAGTGCACCCGTCACACACTATTTGGCATAAGGCAATGCCCTTTACTGTGGTTAAATCATCCCGTATGCTGATGATCTATTTATCTGTTTATTGCTAGATTTTTCTTTACCTGGCTCTCCTGGAGGACCTCTGCGTCCTGGAGGACCTTGTTTAGTCTCACCTAAACAACAGTGAAAGCAGTACTTGAATAACGATTAGTTGGATCTAAGAATCTACCACAATTGTTTGAAAGTACTGTTGGTATCTAGCAAATGGCTTTTAACTTACCAGGAGGACCCTGAGAACCAGGTACACCAGGAGGACCTGGGGGTCCCGGTGGACCAGGCAGTCCTGTCACTGAGGAAAGTCCTGTTAGAAATGAAAACATAAAGGGATGTTATCACTCTTTCACACAGTGTTATCTTGGTAATACCACCAGATGGCAGTAAGCAATTAAGAAATAAAAATGTACTCACTATCAGTTTGGGTGGCACGGACAGTTTCTGAACTTGTAATGCTGATGCCAGGCTCGCCAGGTTTTCCTTGCTCTCCCTTCTCTCCCCTTTCTCCCTTTTCTCCTTTCTCCCCTCGTTCTCCCTTAGGACCTAAATGATTGAGTCAATGTACCATCATAGAAATTAAAAACAATACGCTGAATATGTATAAACAATCCTCTAAGCTGCTTAACATTTGTCAAGAGTTTGGATTTACCGGGTTGTCCTGGAACACCAGCAGGGCCAATTGGACCAGACAAACCAGGGAGTCCAGCAGGGCCTGGAGGCCCAGCGGGCCCTGGAGGTCCGGGGATCGCCACAGTGTCAGAGCCAACTAGCACAACAAAGAAAGAGACAAAGACCATTTAGAGTGTATGGTACTTAAAATGAATTCAAAATTACACTTTGTATGTCCATGTGCAACTAGTACAAGTACTAGTTCTTACTTGGAGTGATGACTTTGCCAGGCAGACCAGGTTCACCTGAAAGATTTCATGATGAAGCTTAACATCAAACATATAGCATTAGGTAGATAAGATGTTGGTATTTCAAAAAAGTCTTTAGTATGTCCTTCATTCAAGAGTTTTAGTTAAAAATCATAACCTTACTGCTTTAAAGACTTAATTAGAGTAAAAATAATTAAGTCCTTAGTTTTGAGGAGCTTTAGCAAGAAAAATGTAATTCCATTTACATAATAAGGATTTGCGCTAATTATTCTGATGTGGCAATCACATACACAGAAGTGGCTCTGGTGATGGCACTGTCTGTCAGTTGCACAGACATTCATTGTCCCCAAAGCATGATTTGGGTGATTCTCTGACCTTTCTTCTACAGCCATCTAAAGGTCACCATTTCTATTGTCCAATACTTTGATTTATGGCAAAATGTCTGCGAAACCTAATGGCAGCTTCAGCTGTGCTTTGTGTTTAATGCAAATTAGCCACTGTTAACACGTTAACATGCAAAATTTGTTTTGTTTTCATGTTTTCTTGTTTCACATTCTGTTTTTGCCTCCTATACTTTATTTCCGCCTCTGGGTCTCTCCCTCTGCTTCTTGATTTATATAGCAACCAACAAACAATGTTGTTGTGTGTTACCGCCACCAGCTGAAATGGAGTGTGGATCAGGAAATCCGCTACACCAATGCAGACCCACAGCCTCCACAGCCCCTCATATACATATACCACTTCAAAAAAGAATTCTACTGTTAGAAAAAACAAAGGAGAAAAGGTGGGAAAATATTTTGATAGTGAATTGGCATAAGCATATTCTTATATAATGCATATAGTAAGGATGTTGAACCCTAACAAACTTCACCTCAGGTGTGCTAATGACTTGTCAACCACTTGTGGGAATCTATTTGAAGAAGGTTGGTTTTACCAAGAGCTTACACAGTAAGTGCATATTTTTATACCTTGGGGTCCTTGAATCCCAGGGGTGCCTTGAGAAAACAAAACAAAACATTTGATTGTTTTCATTTCAATCCAGTCTATTAAAAATAGGCTAGCTGAAATTATTTAGGTAATATTTGATAAACACAATTTATTATTTATGATTGATTATGACTGCTGCCATAACTGGACAGAGTTATGGTACCTTGGGGACCAACATCTCCAGGAAGACCAGGTGGTCCTCTCACACCAGGAAGTCCCATCGAACCTGTGTCACCTGCATTTTGTACACAGAGACTCGAGTTCACAGGACACAACAGTGGTAAATGTTCTGTTATCTTTCTCTGGCACTTACAGGATAATTTTATAATGTGTGTTCCATAACTGAGAGTTTGCAAGTCTGATGTCTCTATCTACAACCAATTTCTAATGACAAATCCATCCATCTTATAGCACTTTTAAAGAATGATCACAGCCCACACTTCTATCTAATATTACCCTGTCAGTAGTTATCCAAGCATGTAGGGCACCATGAGAATAAACTCAGTTGACTGATGATGCAGACTGAAACTGTCCTCCCTATATCCTCCTCAGATCTTGACATCTATTAATAGAATTTCCTTTTACCAACATTGTATATCTGTAAATCTCCTGACCTGCAATCCCTTTAGATCCCTTTAGTCCAGCAGGGCCCTGTAGTCCAGGTTGTCCTGGTTCACCTTTAATCATGAAAACAAGATACATCAAATATCAAAACTCTTTTTTTCAAACCTAAACATTGTTGCGGGTCTGCAACTTTAAAGATTGTGAAGAACATTAAAGAATGTGCTGGGGGGGTTTTTTTGCACAGTGATGTAGTCTGACTTCAATACAAGCTCCACCAGGCTCTCTTTTACGCAAGTGAGGATCTAACCAGTTTGTAGTGTATATTTAATTGACACTAAAATCATCATGTAAAAGTTAACGTGGCTAACAGATTTACAGGCTTAAAAAATATGTTAATACATCAACATAATAATAATACAATAAAACAGTATTTGTCTTGCATCAAAACTCATGTTTGTTTGGGACTCTATAAGCAGCATTAAGTTTAGGTACAGTATAGAGTAAACACAAATAATGTTTGAGTTTTATGTTATTTTAACGAGACCATTTGGAAAAGAAGTTTATAGACATCTTTACCACTTTTACAGTATATTTAGTGGCTGCTGTGATAGCAGCTGTATTTTTATTATCCACGTTGTGCACTGATAAAACTGTTCTGAGACACACCCATTGGTCCACGTTGTCCCCTCTCTCCCTGTTCTCCTTTGATTCCTGGCAGCCCTGGAGTTCCTCGGTCACCTGCATTTAGGACAATCAAAAGTGCCAATAGAGCTATTACAAAGTTGGCCTGATAACTGCCATCACTTTTTCTCTATCTTTACAATAGTTAACTAATCAATCAGTGTTGTGCAAAGACTTACAGACAGTTTTAGAAGACTGTATATTCTAATTTATATGCAGACAAATGAGAAACAGATTTAATACACTGCTGCCAATAACTACCACACACCAAACAGACAATATGAACTTCTTTACCAGGGATTCCTGGAGCACCATGATCCCCAATGGCACCTAAAATCAAACAAGGAAAATATGTAGGCCATTTATTTTTGTCATTAATGGAATCTGTTAACATATTGCAGTGAGTTTACAGTGTTAGTTTTTAAAGTTAAGTGATGTGTGTAAGGTGTAAAATATGCAACACTGATATCATCCTTAAAACCTGAACTGCTTTTACCTATAATTCCATCATGACCTTTGGCCTTACCTTTTGGCCCCACAGGTCCAGCAGCACCAGTAGGACCGGGACGTCCTGCCTCACCTTGAGATCCTGTCAAACCCAAATTTCATTATCAAAGACTGAATAACAAATAATTTTCCTGGATTCAATTTGGACAACGAAAACATTTTCTACCTTTGTCTCCTTTCTCTCCAAAACCAGGTGGTCCACTCTCTCCACGGGGACCCATTGGTCCCTCCCGGCCCCTCTGACCGGGTGGTCCCTCAGAACCTGGTTCACCTGGTAACGAAGGAGAAGCAATTAAGTCAATTTCCTCTTTTTTTTAAGTATCTCCACTCAACCTAAAAGAGCACTGAAACACACGTTACCTGCACTTCCCTTTGGTCCCCTTAATCCGTCCAACCCTGGGTGACCCATCTGCCCAGGCGGACCTGAAGAAATGAGATATATGAGAGGCAGTGAGTTTATCCCCTCTGTGAGAAGCAGGAAGCCAAAACACATTTGCAGAATTCTCAGTCTTACCTGGCGGGCCAGGAAAGCCGCTATCACCTGCAAAACATCATTTTTAGTGTCTGGTTTACAGAGTGATCGATTCTTATGCAACACACCTCTGAGGTTTGATACTTATGAAACTATATTTAATACCTCACCTTTTTGTCCTAGAGCTCCTGGATCCCCTGTAAAGAAACAGCCAGACTTACGATGGATATCAACAAAATCTCAGTGTCCAAATTATTCTATGATTGGTGCAAATGTACCTTTAGGTCCTGGCTGTCCTCTCTCTCCTTTTAGAGAGTATGCAAGTGTTTCTAAAAGTAGAAAAAAGTTGGAATTAAATTCAAATATACACAGTTTGTTTCATTGAGGGTTGGATTGATTTATGAACTTAGATAACTGATCTGTGTGTTCAGTCTGTACCTCTCACAGCATCTGAGCGGAGCTCAGACCTGACCAGCTGCTGAATGGCTCTCTGCAGGGCAGCGCTATCCAGTCCTGGTCCGCTCCCTGCACCTCCTCCCGGCCCAGCAGCCCCCAAGTTGATGGTGTTATCAGAGCGGGTCAGGGTGGACCCGGAGGAACTCCTGTCAATGTATCCTGAATCCAACGGGTCGATGGTGTTGATGCCCGAGGAGGCTGACAGACGACTGGACCTGGCTGAGGCGCTGCCGACGATGGCCTCTAAAGCATCAACACGGTTCTTGAGGCGTTTCACTTCTTCACCTGTGAAACAAGAGAGCAGTTAAACACATAGAGATCACCTTGACGCTTATGAGGGTGAATAACTTGCTGCCGAGAATGAAGAGTTTTCTTGTCTCACCCAAAGCAATGAGTCCAAAGAGGAGTCCAAGGAGAAGGAGCAGACTGAGCAGGAGGCCCAGCAGCCACTTCCACCAGCTACAGCAGGAGAAGAAGCCTGAGTCCTCTTTCTGGATCTCTGAGGAACAAAAAAGTTCAGATGCAAGAATAAGTCTTTAATTTTTTTAATTTCAAGATAATAAGAAAAATGGACTGCAGCAGATTCTCAGGAAAAAGCTTCTAATGTATAATTTACTTGTTGAAATTTAGTGCTGACAATAAAATTGGAGAATTTTTATTATTACTGAGATTTTTTCCTTGATTTTTCCCTTGTTGTCTCTAGTTTGTATTATTCTTATATTTTTCTTAGCCTTCTACATTTTCTTAAAGGGGCATTTTGGGAAATACGCTTATTTGTGTGATACCATTCTCATGTCTGTCCATGAAATATATATATATATAGCCAATAGCAGGTTAGCTTATCTTAGCATAAAGGCTGTAAATAGGGGAAACAGGCTTGTGTGTAAACAAAATCCACCTTCCAGTATCTTTATATCTGGTTTGTTTTATCTATGCAAAAACATCAAGTTGAAATTTTATGAAGGGTCAGGGTGCTGGGCTATTGCTTGACCTCCAGTGATTTGGTGGGATCACCCCAGGAGGAAGACTAGCTGTTTCCCTTTTTTCCAGTCTTTATGCTAGGCTAAGCTAACCGTTTCTTGGTTGTATAGTTAATTAATTAATTGATTAATTAAGTAATTGTTAATTGATTAACTGAGCAAAGCAAACAAGCATATTTTCTAAACTATTCCTTTAACTTTTCACTGATCCCTAAACCTTCCCTTTGTCCAAAAAACCTTAACTAATATTTTAAAATTACTGTCTCAATCTCTTAAAATGCTTCTTTTTCAGTCTTTAAGACAGACAGTATGACTATTTTGGTAGAGAACAGAAAATACTTTAAAAAAAAAAAAAAGACTAATAGTGAAAATGGGGTAATACAGTACCTGCATAAGTGGCTTTGTCTTTAGTGGCAACTTTCAGGGTTGAAGCTTTTAAAGATAAAACAACAATTGATTACAAATCAAACAGGAAATATATGTGACATCTCTTAATATTAGTAGACTACAATTTGCTGAATATAAGTCTACATTTAGCTTCTGTTCCTTCCTCCATTGTGTTGGTTGATAGCTTCTGTTTCTCTCTTTTCAGTGAGTCCTCAGAGTAGGTCGCTACGAGACAGAACAATTCAGTTGCCATTAATCAAACACAGAAATAGAAATAGAAAACATTTTTTCCTAATATTCAAGTGGCATCAAGAATAGTAGCAGTTGAGGCAGTGGAATCTATAGCAGTGTTAGCACTTTACACAGCACTATGCAGTAGGATTTAGTATTACCAGAAGGATTAGCAGGTGCTGCAGACATGAACATCTTCCCTGTGTCTTTGGTGGTGATCAGTCTCTCTGTCTCCTTCTTGACAGGAGTATTCTCCTTCTCTATCAGCACAAACTTAAAGCCTTTGCCAGAGGCTTCGTCATTAATTGGAATGCTGGGTCTCACTGTGAGAAACAAACATTTCATTAAAAACTCAAAGACAGTGATTCAATGCAAATCTCAAATAATTGAGAGAAGAAATTGTCACATTTTCTCTCACCTGTGGTTGTGCTCAGTCCAGTGCCAGATACATTTTTTTGTACACCGTAAACTGCGAGGAGCCAAACATACATCTCCAAAAAGTTATCCATGATTCTTAACTTACAGAACACCATGACATGGTATTTTGATTGCTTTAATATCTACAACACTCAGATCAGTGTATATACGGATAATAACTATCAACATCTTTTATTGGTCTTCATTTGCTTTACCTATTTGTGTGTTGGTTCCAGTGGGAGAGAGGACAGTGGGACTGGTACTGCCCAGATTATTCTGAACGCCATACACTGGAACCGAGACGGAGAGAAAAAACAAAACATAGTTATACTGTCAGTGCTGAGCTAAGGACCTGAAACCCCCGGTGGGCTGTGATGTTACAAGTAGAGGCTCACCAGTGCTGCTTGCAGATAGTCCACTGTTCATAGAGGGAGAGCTGAGCGTCAGGTTGTTCTGAACTCCTGCACCTGACAGAATGCAACAGAGCACATGTCCCCGCAACAGTTAACAGGTTACAGACAAATGTGCATTATAGTAATTAACCATAATCTGCAATAATGTGCAATTAAATACTCAGGAAACACACAAAAACTGCTTTTTATTGCTGGTTGCCATGTGTATTTGACTGACCTGACTGGTAAAGGGTGGAGGTTGTGGATAGGTTGTTGGGGTTGGTAGTGTAATTGTAGCTGCCGCTCACACCTCCAGACCAAACGCTGCCATAGTGGTCTGAATGGAATAAAGGGAAAATGATAAATCGATATGTAAAAACATTTTAAACCAAGCACAGGTAAAATGCAGGGAAAAAAAATCAAAAGACAATGAAGTGAGCAGACAATAATAAACACACAAACAAATACAAATCAGATATTAGACCTGCATGTTCTGATTAATTAGTACAGTACAGTAGAGTAAAGGAAGAGAACAGAACTTCTCATTCACTTCACACTCACAGCTGGCCTGAATGTTCAGTCCAGCAACCCTCCAGGCAGTTTAGACAATCACAGTCTCACAATACCATTTTTTAAACATTACAGAAATGATATCTGATTGGTTGAACCTGCGGTGGAGCTCTCAGACATGCTCCTGGTTTCCACACTGGCCTTCTTGGGGATGGGCAGTGTGTTGCTGGGGGACTGAGTGGGGCTGGTGTTGGTGGAGTTTCCTCTCAGCAGACGCTTCACGTCATCCAGCTCCGTCCCTGCACGGCAGAGGGGACAGTGAGCACCAGCAGATCACTCTACAGTTCCCTTTTACCTCAAGTTCAGACAGGATTTCAGGATTACAGGCTGTGTATTCTCTAGTATATATGTACACACATATAGTGATAGATGCATAGTTATACTCACAACTTGCTGTGGGAGAAGCACTCTGAAGTCTGGCTCTGATCTCACTCTCTAAAAAAGGACAACGTGATTGATGGTAGCAACCTCATTATATGTAACTGACATGTATTGTTTATGCACTATTGCTTTAAGTTTACCTCTGCTCTGAGTTCTTCCTCTGCTGGCAGAACTTGAGGTTGCAACTGATGCGCCTGCAAGAAAACACAAACTAAATAAATTAATTCATGATACACATACATCATCATTTCATCATTTGCACATTCCAGAATATAATCTGAGATTCAAGTAACACTTACCGTACTCCTTCCTGTTGTACTCTGGAGAAGAGTTTGTGCTTGAACTTTCTGAAACATGGTGACAGAGACAAGATCATATTAGCCTTCAGTGTATTGTTTCTCCTCCAAGTCTTGTAACATGGAAGGGGAGACTCACCGTTATTGGATGACCTTAAAATCATGTGATCAATTTCATACATGACCACTTCCTTCCTGACCTTACATGTGAAATGGGATAGCTGTGTGAAGAGGCATGCAGATTTTACAGCCAAAATGCAGATTTTTAAGGTAAAGTAAAAGTAATTTTCTTTGACTATGAATTATGTAACTAATAATATATTAGGGAGCTCTCTCTTAGGTAAAATGTGAGGCATTTCATCTATGCTAATTTCAAACCACTATGTTGCAATAGCTCGGCAAAACTATTTAAAAAGTATCACCAACAGCTAATTGTTGGGAATTCAGTAAAAAGTCAGTGGTGAGTTTTGTTTGTGGTGTACCACAGGAATCTGAGGTGTTGGCACATGTGCAATAAACTTACCTAAATACATAATTTGTGATGTGTGGTCTGAAATTTTAATTCTTCACTCTTAGTGTTACAACTTGCCCTAGGTTGTGTTACAACTTATCCCAGTAGTGGGGAAGGTTGTAACAGGGGAACCTCTTGAATTTAACACCACTTAATGAATTCAGTGATATAGATGACATTTGTATTTGTAGTGGACATATAAGGGTACTTTCTGTCAAAATATGAGAGCTCGACAAAAAGTGCTGCAACCATCCTTGGTCTCCTCCATTGCTGTCACCCCTTTCAGACTTCAAACAACATGGAATAGATGAGACAGTTCAGTAAAACAGCATGAGTTGTTCAATTGCTGACCAACAACTAACCATCAAAGACATCCGAGAGAGCTGCTGCCATGGTGGTCATGCTCTTCCTCTCTCTCGGAGAAGGTGAATAGTTGATCGCAGAGGACGATCCTCTCTTTGCTTCCCCAGATCCACCTGAACTG
This sequence comes from Trachinotus anak, assembly GCF_046630095.1. Taxonomy (NCBI): domain Eukaryota; kingdom Metazoa; phylum Chordata; class Actinopteri; order Carangiformes; family Carangidae; genus Trachinotus; species Trachinotus anak. The sequence goes on along the minus strand of NW_027273870.1, from coordinate 10,777,992 downwards.
TAGCTGGTCTTGGTCACTGTGGAAACTGTCACAGCACCTAAACCACCCTCCCTTTTCCCCTCTCTGCCACTACTCGCAAAACTGGACGACATGCTAGAGGACCCCCGTCCAGTAGCCCTAAACCCTGCCCCTGTCCCGGAGCCCCCTGAGGTTGCTGAACCTCCTCCACCTGAGGATACAGCAGTGGATGCTCCTACAGCGGTGATGCTGACACCTCTGGTGCCTTTGCTCGCTCTGGATCCACTGGGGCTGGTGGCGTGGGAGCTGCTGGATGTGATCACAACTGAGCTGCTTGTCCCATCAGAGCCTCCTGACGCAGCTCTTCCACCTGACCCACCTGCACTCAGAAAAAGATCACCCAGAGGAAAAAAAATAGAGGAAAAAAATTATATTTGTGTTTTTTATCTCATCTTTGACAGCAAGATCCTATCAAGGCCCTCACATCAAATGCTCAGGTGACACTATCTTTGATATCTAATTGCCTAAAATTCTGTCCCAACTACAAGACAGTGCTGCCACAGTTAATGTTTGACCTATAGCATGAACATGCATCTCAAGTTTTTTTGTTATTAAAAAACATTCCTGAGATGAGCCTCAGCTTGCCTTGCACTGTGCCTGAACATGCTCTAATTGCTCTTTACCATGAAATCCCTCCTGTCTTATATAGAATGAGTTATGACATGCACATATACCATAAATGTCACTGCTGGAGCTGCCAGGAGTAATGATCCTTCTTGTCAAATAAAAATGATAAGCTGCCACCTCAGAGTTTATGGGACTCTAGCTCCCTCTAGTGGCAAAGTCTGACAATGGCATATCATTATAATGATTTGTGTATTGCAACATACTTTAAAGCTGCAATCATTTTTTTTCTTTTGTTTTTATATGGCTAACATGACCCAGAAATGGTTTATTTACACACCCAGCCGACACAGAGAACATAGAGCTGAAAGAAACTGCAGGATTGGGTGATAACTCTCACTTCACTCACTTTTAAATTACATTATTATACCAAATTTTGATCAGCACACCTTCAACTTAAAAATCTATAAGTCAACCGGTGTGCAAAACTGATCAAACTGATCTAAATAGTCACTTTTGTAATGTGTATAGATAATTATTTCAGTTTTGTGTGAAGATTGTACAACTTACTGAAGTCACTCAAGTGGTCACTACTGGTTATGTGATTCCAGGAGAAAAATGTATTAAATACAACTACTTTATTTCATGTAGATTCATGTAGATTTCCTATTTTCCATGTGGTTTTAAAAGGGTTGGTTCACAACAGTGCTCACTGAAGACTACTTTCCACCAGAGACATAGTCTTTAATTATTCTATTATTATGCATTTGTCGAGAATACAAAAAATAATAATACAGCAAGTGCATGCATCACTGTACTGCCAATGCATATTTAAAGGGGCTACTTGTACGTTTTTGCTGCCGCCAAACTTGGTTTCTTGCCAGGAGCGGGTGGTGGTGATTTTTGCTTGACAAGAGCTTTATGTTTTCAGGGCCGATTGAAGACTACAGTGAATCACAGAACGTGATGAAAGGTGATGAAAGTGATTAAACAGTTAACACTGGCGTCACTTTCCACCTCTAGCAAACAGCTCTTGGCAAGTAAAGGAATGAAATTTGTTGCTGAACTAACAATGTATCTTCTAGGCAGGGACGTAAACAGCTGCTACTACTAACACTGGCTACGTAGCAATAGCAAATTGCAAAGAGCTCCTTTAGGAACAGCCACAGTTACAGACTACCACCTTTCATATCTTACCTTTGTTACTTCCTCCACCATCTCCACTACTGCTGACAGTCTTGGCTGTACCTAGATTGTCCATCCAGTGTTATCTGTAACAACAAAACAGAGCATACACATACAAAGACGTTATGAGTTAAAGCCTCTTATTCTGTGTAAAATATGAAAGAGTGTAAGATTTTCATTACATTGAACAGGAATGCTATTACACCCCAAGGTAGTATCTACACATTGTTCGTTAGAGCAAGTCATATTTTTCTGTGGTCGTATTTCTTTCCTTTGTGGCCATGTCCCCTGTGAAAAGGCTCTTTGGAATCCAATACCTTTGATTTAAAGGGTTCACCTAAATCTGTGTAGAAAGGGCATACAGTAGTTCATTGTTCACTTGATAAATGTGGCTTTTCTTTTAACAAAAAAGACTCACAATACAGAGGCAGATCTCTACAGAAACTTGACTGAAAAACATCTGGGGTTTCAGCCGTAGCTGGAGGAAATGACATAAAGTCTTTGCCCAATTGCCATAAAGATGGCAAATGATCGTTTGAAGCCACTATCTGTACAACATATGTGATTTTTATTCTTTTTGTTTTTCAGTTCCTTTATTAGTGACATAACAAAAACAGGCGTGACATGAAGGGTAAATAGGACATAATGGACAGACATGTAGATGAAAACAAGAACAAGAACAGTTATAAAGACATAAATGATAAGAATATGATCTATCTGTTATGAGTCTGGTATATGTGTGTGTGTGTGTGTGTGTGTGTGTGTGTGTGTGTATTGCAATGTTTATATGAGAGGTTATCATATGTATCTGTGTTTTATGACCCTGGGTATACAGGCTTATGGGGTAGAGTGTGGCATGATGTATGAGGAGACAATGAAAAAGAATATATAGTGATAATGAATGATGTTACCTGAATATAATTGTAGAAAGAATGCAATTATAATAATAAAAATAAATAATAATAATATATATCCTATTTATATCCTGTGAATGTAATAATGAAATAAAATAATGTATAATAAAATAACATTAAGTTACATTGTGATGAGGGCGAGATTAGGTTGCAACAGGATATTTGTGATTTTTAAAGTTACTGTGATATCATTGACCTTCGTTTGTGTAGATGGTTGAGGGTGGGAGTGTGCACAGATCTCATTTATCATGTAACCACTAGGGGGTCTCAAGTTTCCAAATTCTACATATGGTAGATTTAAAAAAACATCACTTCAGTGTTTTTCCACTCAACCAGAAAGACCACAGTGGTCAAGAGGATTCAGTCAGATGGCACAGATAGTTGCTTTCATTTAGAATATGATAGACTCTCCACACTAAAACAATCTGTCTTTAACTAAAAAAAAACAAAAAAAAAACTCCTGGAGCAGCACTTTGTGCCTGTAAAACCTTCATAGTTGTAAAATCTACTCTTCAAAACCACTCTAAAGTGATGTTCTGATTACATGTCATCACACACTGGCAAGATCAAAGCTACACAATGCAACGTTTCGATTGAAGAACATACTTATTCTACATCTTAGAAAATAAAAGATAAATTCAACAAAAGCCAACATTTGTTAATTCAGTCCACTCAAGGGCTTTGCTGCTACATCCTTATTTGGTCTGTTATGACCTGTGTCTTATGACAACTTATGTTTGCTTAGAAAACTGTTTGTGATGTTGCAGTTCACTGACTTTTTGACTCTTCTGCTCTTATGTTACTGTTACAGTAGCAACTGTTAAGCAAAGACACTGTTTTGTAAGCCCATAGGTCATCTGTGCATGCACTTTATTATGACCCATAATTATGTTCTTTGTTAGGTGATCTGGGAAGGGAGGAAGTCAGGTGAAGTAGTACAAAGAGCAATAAAGTCCACAGTTGGAGGAGGCTGGAGTGGATGGATGGGTTGGCAACAGATTTTCACAGGTGACTGCGTTTTTTTTTTTTTTTTTTTTTGTTCAATCTGCTATTTATCTAGGGTTTATTGGCTAAATTACATTTTATGACTCAAGGACATAAACAACCTTCTCAAAACCCATACATGCAAAGATGCATGGTCACAAAGCTGAAATAAAAATATCTATTTTTCCAGCAATGTTACTCACAAACCTTATTATCCCCAAAACCACCCAAACAGCCTGAAAATGTCTTATAAATGGAGAGAGTAACAAGTATAGGCCACAACAGCACAACACAGATAACAGACATTTGCCTGAAACTCTTAAATGCATAATTAACTTAAGTTTCCCAACTATATTACAGGCAGCCATAGTACAAACATCAACTCTAGACTGAGAAGACAGTAGCTATGTCCCTGTTAACATTATTATTTTTACATAATTGTTAATTGTTTGTATTATTATTATTATTTTTCTACTTGAGTGCACTCAAGTAAAAGACACTCTACCTACCACCCATTTCTATTCCCTCAAGCTCAACTTTTGTTCAAGTGCAGTTTTTGTATTTAATTATGCATTGTAACTTTCCTGTCTCTCATTACACAATATGTGTGAATGCATATTACTTTTTTCATGCTTCAAATTATCATGATATATATTATCTTTTCTTAAGATCTTGTGACCATTATTACTTGATTTTCTTGTGCTTTCTTTCTTTACCCATATTTCTCTTTCCCTTTTTGTGATCAATTACATGTATCCTGACTTATCAAGACTTTAAGCGGTTGTTACAGTGGTTCATTAACTAAGGGTTCCCATTTTCCACTGTCACACACATGTGGACAGCTAAGAACATGCAACCTGCATGCTTAAAAAGCAATTACGGACTACTACTGCCAGGTGTTTGACTCTCACCTAATGCACAGGTGAACCAGCAACAACCTCGAAGTCTTTCATTAAAGTTAATTTTCCAATGCTTTTCAAGTATTAATTTAGTAATTAAAGAATACATCTCCATCCTTGATAAATAAATAGATAAATAAATAAATCTTACCTGAGATCATTTGTGCAACAATAATCACAACCATTCCTTATATCCCCCAGCAGAAAAGGGCTTCAGATGAATAACTCTATCCTATTCACCACATTGCAGTGCATAAAGTCCAGGTGCTGAGGGAATATGCTGTGCAGTGCCAGGGTCTTACATGTGCCTGCAGAGTTTATGTATTGCCTTTGTCTGACTCATAGCTTGAGTTGACAAGTTCCAACAGAGACAGTGGAGGAAAAATAGCCCCAGGCTCAATGAATGAACGAGTAAAACTCTGGTATGAAGACGGTAAAAGTGAGTGAACAATGTGTTGCACTACTGATTTACTAATTTTGTTTATTTCTGTGATTACAGGCCTGTTCAAAGTGTGAAGACTAAAATAGATGAACACACCTTGTGAGTCATAAATAGCAAAAGGAATGTGACCTTGAATCTCAAAGGCCTGAAAATACTGAATATCAGTGAGAAAGAAAGAAGAAAAACATTCCCCTTGAAGCACAGGCAAAGAAAATGCTCACAGTCTTCTGTCAACTTTAAGAAAATGTTGTGCAGAGCTGTCAGTTGTGAGGATCATGATTCAGCAGCAGATTCCTGTGTGCATCCAAATATCCATCTATTTTTTAATGAGACGGATTAAATACTAAAGTTTGTACAAAGCAATTTCTAAAAGAATTTTGTTCCCAAAAGTTTCACAAATATGATGCTTCTAGCATTTAGTGTATGTTGTGTTTGTGTTTGACTGTTTGTGCTTGATTCTTTGAGCTTTACAGTTGCAGTGATGCATACTGTGCTTTGTAGTGCACGCCTACTGCAGATAGATTCATACTCAGTGAAGCTGAAAAACACATTCTTAACAACCTCATATGTGCACATTCCTAGAGGCTGAATTAAAACCTGTATATTACATTTACTTACAGTATAGTGTATAGTGTAGGGTTTTCGAATATAGATTGTAAGACATGCAAACAGAGAGGAAACTGAGAAAACAGAACACATCACAAAGAGGAGGAACAGAGAGCACAAAAAAAAGACCCATGACAGGAATGACAACAAAAACATTGATGAGGTGCATCATTGTGTTGCTGAGCAATCAGAACATACAAGAAATAATCCATGACAGATGCAACTCCTTCAGTTAGTGTTAATCGATTTTTTTCACTTACTGAAAACAACATTTGACATCATCACCTCTCTTGCTTAAATGCGTCTGAAATGCTCTTTATGGAAACTTATGAGGAATTAATTCTTTAGTGACACAGACACTTCTAACAAAACATGTTCAAAACTATCCGTTGATTTAACAGCAATCAAGTAATATCATGGCATGATGTTCTTCATTCTCTCATACATCAACTCTCCGTTCTTGTTCACTGATTTATTTGACCTTCAACTTCACTCTAGCAAGTCAGGCTTTGTTTTTGAGATAGTTAAGATGTCTCTTCAACACCCCCGGCCTAAAATATTTATGAGTCTTGTTTCCAAAGTCTAACTGCCTTAGAAACGTATAGTTTGGGGAGAAATGACTGAATGACATTCAAAACTCCACACCCAGCAGCTAAATGCTATTAGTCAGGTATGCATCAGTGCTGGCAAGTGTGGATCTTATCCTACATACACCAAAGCCTCCAGGAGTTTTAGGATCAAACATATATAATAAAGAATAAAATAATTTCAGCACAATTTTAATGCTATTTTTACCATTTAAGAAGTTCATCAAAATGCTGAGGTTAAACTGTTGTTAATAACTATTACTGTACATTATGGTCATAAATACTAAGTGCATTATAGTGAAAGTTATACCAAAAGCCACACATTTTTTTTATGAATCATATCTTCACCCTCTTGTACAGGCAACCTGCCAGCCACAGGTGTTTTATAGCATCTGTTCACTTTAAACATATTTTGTTGTTAAACAATTTTAGAGAAGATTTTGTGTGACTCATCATTTAGTAGAGCTATAAATCCGCCCACTTGAGTTACAGTGGTTTTTCAAATTCCCAGATGTCTAAAAAATCAAAACAAAACAAAACAAACAAACAAACAAACAAACAAACAGTTAAAAACATGTCAGTGAGCCACACTGTTATACTGGATGAAATGCTCTTTCATTACCACAAACATGAGTGCATACAACGTCCTGCTGCTGGAAATACTATGTTTTGGTTTGGTTTACATTCCTTGAGCTTTACAATTGCAGTGATGCACACTGCACTTACTTTCCCACTGCAGATAGACTCATATTCACTCTCTGTGTGCACATTTCCAGAGGCTGAATTAAAGAAAATGTATATTGTATTTACTTACTGTACAGTAGGGCCTTTGCATATAGATTTTGCATATAGAACACATCACACAAAGGCGACTGAAAACACAATAAAAATGAGATGACCCATGACAGTAATGAGTCTAGAGCCGTGGTGTTCCTGCTGGAAATACTCACTGGAGCACCAAAAGTATATTAATCTGTGACTGAAAATAGTCCCCCCCCCAGTAGTGTTTCCTCCTGTTTAGAGTAAGGTTTGCTAAAAATGTCAAATGCCCAAGTGTTTTAGTAAATTACTAAAAATTAAAATATGTGTTTGTAATATAGATAAAGTATATATTTGACTGTATTTCACTTATATTTGTGATGTGTGAAGGAACCTTAACAGCTTTGGAACCCCATAAAAATATCTGGGACATACAACTTTTAAAACCTACAAACAATTTTTAAAAACTTTTTCTTTTCTTTTCAGATCTGTTGCGGTGTGGGAACTCAGATTTAAGACTCCAGTAATCCTGAGGTCATGCCGACAACCCTGAATCCAGGAGCAAAAATAATAAATGTGACACTGACAGAAGGACCTCGCATGGCCATGTAGCTTCTCAAGTGCTGCACTTTGCAGCACTTGAGAAGAAAAGAAAAGAAAAAATAAATGTAAAATAGTATTAACAGAGATATAGCTCACTGTCTGCTCAGAATAGATGTTTGCACTTTAGATGTCTGACATTGAGAAATGCCCCAAAAGACTTGATGATATTCTATATTTTCATTCAGTCCATCTCTTACTGCTTTCTTGATCATTTGTTCCTACAGAAGACATATGCTATATTTCTTTTCAAAGAAAGAAAGTTTTGCAAAACAGACATGATGTTACCTTTTGGTGACCTAAACATTTTCAGTCATTGTAGTGTAAGGCAGTTGCCTAATTATGACACAAGGTGTCGCTGTTGCGCTGTCTATGTAATAAGAGTCTAGCAAGATGTCCCTCGAGGACACCGGAGTGTTACGGTCAAGTCCGTGTGGGCGCCATAGTTGCTCAGAGTTTACTTTCCTTGCCCCGCAAGGTAAGCGTTGTTAACTGTGTCCCATATTTTCCCATCTAAAAGTGTTGAAAAACCACCCACTATGGTCATGCTTTGATGTTTTGTGTTTATTAATGTTTCCGCTGACAGTTTGCTTTATGTTCTGATTATTTAGGACGTGTACTTTACTTGTTTGACGAAAGTGTTGGTCATGGCTGCTAGCGCGCCATAAACGAAAACTAGCATGTGGTAAACGAGTGTCAATTGAAGTCGGTGTGAACGGCACAGAGCATAGCTTTTATTATTTTTGTGGATGCTAATTGTTGCTTGGTTCAGAGATATAGTTATTACAGAGTTTACTTTCCTTGCCCCGCAAGGTTCTGGAGCCAGCAGCCATGGTGCTAGGGAGGACATGCAGACTGTTTGAAATAAATGCTCAGCTACGGCCTCGTCACAATCCCGAGCCCGGCGTCTGGTGCCTCCTTTCTCTCCGCACGACACTCCTCCACAAATATTACATCAAGACCATAGACTGTATATAAAAATGGACGTCGACGCCGGCCCCGGAAAATGAAGCCAATGCGGAAGTGCCTTAAACCTGCATTCTGTCGAATGACCATCAGGGGGCGACACCACTGGTTGCAAAAAGAAGTCCGATTGTATGGAAGTCTATGAGAAAATGACCCTACTTCTCACTTGGTTTATGACCCCAGTTAACGTTTTCATAATGAGTTTATGGTCTCAATCGCTAGTTTCAATTCTTCTTCAATACAACACGATGTTCATTTTTTAAATTATAGTCCCATTTAATTTAAAATAGATGATAAAGTAGGGTATGCATTGGGGCGTGGCTAACATATATATATATATATAGGGACGGGCAGCGGATGCACAGAACGTGTGGGTTACAGTAGCTCATGAAAAAAAATTATGTGCGGCACCTCTCCTAAATTATAATCATCTATTATGTAAGGCTCAAGTGCATCGTAGCTGCCAATCGTATATTAATTGTGATTGTAACATAGTCTGTTTGTCCATGTAACCTTGTTTGTTTGTCTATCTTTAGCAACATATACATATTATTTTGTGTTCACATTCCAGTTGAAGAGGTACAACTTTTATTTTGAAGAGTCAAATATAATATATAATTGATAGCATGTACTAGCCAATCAGAAGCGAGGGGGCACAGAGGGCCCACATACTTACTTTCATTTTATCAATGGAAAATAAAGCACAAAAAGAAAGAATATCCCAAGCTCAGCAGAGACAAGGGCTTCATTCCAGCACAGCATCACATCGCTAGTTTAATAATCACAGAGATGATCACAGATGACTAGCGGTTAGTATTTTGTTACCTCACCAGAGCCACAAGTCAGTTAGCGTTACCATGCTTGCTGTTAGGCGAAATGCAAACGGTTTTCCATTCGCACTGAAAGTACTTGGGTATGACGAGGAAACTGGCTGCTGTGTTTATTGTGGGTGACAACAATGTTGCTAATGGGTAATACATGAGACCTTCTATTATCTGCTATCAGCTTGTCTTCACAATGCAATAAGGGTTATTGATGCTATAGATATTAAGCGCAGCCCATACAGAAACAACCCTCCTGTTTTATCATGTATCTGGGCTATACTACTTATTATAATAAGTGATTCCCATGTAATTACAGACCAACCCTCTTTATTCTGCTTCAATTAATTACCCAATATTTTACAGTAATTCCAAGTAATTTTAGTATTACAACTTGTCATTATACTGATATTTCTTGGCAATGTCTTCACATTACCACATACTTACTACTTGATGAATACCCTACTCAATTGTTTGTGTCTTGCTAATTTCCTCACATTACTACATAATTAGTACATATTTTTTTACTTTGTAGTCAGTTTAAGATTAGGAGTTTAACCACAATTTACAGTAGCTTGCTGGTAGCTAAGCTACATCTATATGTGCATAGTCATTATTATTTTATTTAATCACATTTATTCCAACTTTTTTATAGTTTTAATTTACATGTCTTGTTTTTTCTGGTTGGTTGTTAATTATTTTATTTTCTCAATGGTTTTTTATTCATACATTTGTTTTAATTTGTGTCTAATGTTTCATCCTCACACTATCCACATTTTGTGGCTTAGGGCAGCAAATTGTTTTTCCACCTGGAATTTAATGTGCTTGCATAGAAATTTAAGTAGATAAATTACTTTTCTTTTTTAGCTGTTTTTTTTTGTGTCGTTAACAACTAAAACTAGAGAATTTTGGGCCATAAAAGGAAAGGAAACATTTTTATATTTGTTTTATTGCTTCTCTCGTTCATCCTGACCACTCTGAAGACGTGGCCAGCCAATGCATTTGTCAGTCTGTCCTCGCCACACACTTGAGCTTTGTATAGTGCATGTGCTAAAGTTAAAGGCATTGCTCAATACGCACACATTGACAACATCATTATAGATAAACCTCCTGAATCTCAGCCTCAGTAAGAATCACCTTGGCCATATTTAATGTATTGTTGTTGTTTTTATTGTTTGTTTTTGTTTTTATTGTAAACAAAACCAAAGCTGACATTCCAGCACTTCCCCATGAACAGTGGACTGTTTTAGTTTTCTGGTTTGTTGTGACCTGTGACCGTGACCTGACTTTTTTGTATTATCCTGGGTTGTTTTGTTATAATTTTGTATCACATATACATGTTATCATTTTTTTTACAAAGTAGTTTGAACTACTTTTTCTAAGTAGCTTTAGGTTACTGAAATTGTTTTCTCCCTCGGTAGCTTCGCTGTAGTTCAACTTCTTCCAGTGCAAAGTAATTGGTTGCTCACAAAGCCATGCTGTCCCCAACACTGGTCATTAAGCACTGCAGTGGAAATGGAGTCATCTCTCTCCCCATCATCTTCAAAGAGGACACAGCAGGAGTGCTCAATATTGAAGTGTGCAGCAACAGAAAAGTCAATCAAAATTTGCTCTGTGACATCTCTGTCTTCCCTTCACAGGAGGCAGGAGTGTTGCTTCCAGTGTGTTTGTTTTAAAAATCCTTAAACCTAATTCCTGCGTTAAGCAACATGAATGGAAACAAAAAGAAACAATTCATCCTCACTCTGCTGCCCAAAAGCCTTTTTACATAGACTGTGATTTTTAAGGTGTTGTTTCCATTTGCATTTATTGCAGTCATTTAAAAACATTTCACAAAATGTAAAACACATACAAGGCTGCTGAAATCCAATGTTCATTTATTTACTTTGAGGTCATTTTATGTTTATGTTTGTTTTCATGACATGGCACTATATGAGTACAACTCAACTAGACTTGACTTGATGCAGTGCTGTTTGAAGATCCTACTCCCACAATGTAAGGAACAACATTGTCAAGTCAGTAACATTTATGCAGGACCAAATCATAACAAAAGTTATCTCGGGGCACTTTTCATGTAGAGCAGAGGCCTGTACTACGAAGCAAGTTCAACACACCCAAGATACCTTTATCTTTTCATTATCTGGCTTAACTGAACCAAACATTGTCTGTGCTGATAACCTGGACCACAAAGCTGGTCATCAACTGGCTCAGTTAAGCCTGGGTTTACCTATCCATCTATGAGCATGTTCATGTTCATCATCATTGTTGGAATTGGCAGGTTTTGAGTGCTGCGCTAGAGCAGGTTAGGAGGTCAGCGTAAAGGGAGGGGGGGTGTCTTCAGTCCAGATAGAAGTGGAGAGGAGAACAGTCGGGGTTGTGCAGTGAGGAGAGGATTTGTTCAAGCTGCTCCGTCATTAGTGTATCCTGCTCTTCAACGGTGGTCTGGTGGGTGGGTTCTACACAGTACACTGGTGGAGACGTGGACTGTGGACGATGTTCATACATCCGTGGCAGGTCATCGGTGTCGCACGCAGGAACAGTCACTGGAGTCTCTGTGTCAGGAAGCATCACATAGAAGATGTGACGTGTCGGTGTGCAAGGATCCTCCATCACCAGGACTGGAGCTGTTGCCACGCCTGTCTGTGTGTGTGGAACCTCCACGGTACCTGGCTGGGCTGTCTGGGTGGTGGCAGTCTCCTTCACTGCTTGCTCCACTGGTGTCACATAAAGATTCTTGGCTTGCTCCGTCACCTCCTTTGGTCTAGATGCAGATGCTGTAATACAAACAAACCAAAACACAAGTGGGAAGGTTAACCTGCTACAATACAGACTCAAAATATAATCTTCCATGTGTGTAAATCTTAACTGTAAACCAACATAGAACATACATTCAAAACACAGCACTGGGTTAACGATTTAGTACACTGTTGAGTATCATAATAAGTTCATATCAATATCAATCATAATAAGCACCACAGGAACATCTATAGTTTAAAGAGATTCTGTTGGCTTGCTCAAACAGTTTTCTAAACTTCTCCAAATTACATTTGTGTCAATGAGGAGACTATATTACCAATAGATATCACATAAAACTGGCATATATTTACACCTAACCCAGTCTTATATAATCCCTGTCCTGATCATAACATTGTCATCACTTAACAAACATGAAAGAAGCATAAAAAAGTAACCTGAAGCAAAGACAAATAACATCAGTAACCCATCATAGACTCCTCTGCAATACATCCCAGAACTCCTGCCCTGAGATAATCCACAGAAGGACTAAAGTTTACAGCTATCTCTGAAAAAATTCATTCATTCATTCATCAGCTGTTCAAGAGAAAATCAATCAAGTACTGTTCTATTTAACAATCGTTTTTGTGACATTCCACCAGAAAGAAAAAAGGGGGTGCAGATATTCTCTAGTTCCAGCGCCATGGGTGTAGGGATGGGCAGCCTTGTGGGACGGTCCGTTTTGTACATTGTTGGAATTAGTTACGAAAGGATTGAAAAATTCTATTCTTCCAAATGAATTAAAAAGTGATATCCTCAAGCCCCTGAGGGGGTGGGAAGCACAGCAACAACAAAGTAAACCTACCATGTAATTTGAGTGAACCTTAGTCAGTCACTTAACAGCTTCACTACACTGAGTACAGCATGAATTATTACTCTTGAATCAGGACTAGCTTTCAGTTATAAGCTTATCATGATAAACACAGTCCTCAGAGGAGAGCTTCCTAGCCACAGGAGATCCACCACTACTCATCATTACTATTAACCACTGTTATCTGTCATCAATATTGATAACACCATTACCTACACAGCTGTTCCTGGTCTTTCTCTCTCTCTTTTCTCCTCTCTCCTCCCCCTCCTTCCCCTTTTTTATCTCCTCCTAAACCCAACCGGTCGAGGCAGACGGCCACCCACCCTGAGCCCGGTTCTGTTGGAGGTTTCTGCCTGTTAAAAGGGAGTTTTTCCTCCCCCCCTGTCGCCAAGCGCTTGCTCTTTGTGGGAACTGTTGGGTTTTTCTTTGTAACAAAGTCAGGTCTTGACCTTGCCCTGTAAAGTGCCTTGAGATAATGTATATTATGATTTGGCGCTATACAAATAAAATTGAATTGAATTGAATTGAGAAATCATCTGCACCCAGGCACAAGTGAAGGGGTCGCCTGAGCGAGGGGCACAGTGGACAACAGCCAATGACGAAGACTTCAACCTACATTCTTTGCTTCCTTTGTGTAACAGTAATAAAAAGACCGGGCTAGGAGGAAGTAGGGTGTCAGACTTCGTGAACTGGCACAACTGCATGTTGTTGTCAGGGAAAGATCATTTGGCCCAGAGCTCTGTAACGATCTCCTTTTCTGAATGCTATTTTGCTGTTGGCTTTAATAAATGCTGGGATTTGATCTTTGAATGAGTCTCCTGTTTCCTTCATCAAACCAACACGCGAGTTCAGGTGACGAACTACACAAGGATGGCATCCAAGTAACACAGCAGGCTCAAGAAGTTTTGATCACCAAAGACAGACATCATCATCTGCATGAATGTGGCTGGGCTGGTATACAGCCCCTGCGGGAGCCTGTTGTACTGGTATAGCCCAAAGGGAGAAGTGAACGCGGTGAACTTTTTGTCTTCCTAATGGACCTCCATGTCGTAGTATCCCACGGTCAAGTCCATGGTTGAGAAGAAGGCGTTCCCTCCGAGAACAGCGAAGGCCTCAGCCTGCTGAGGCAGGGGATAAGCGTTCAGCCAGTGAAAATCTGTGCAGAGCCGCAGATCACCATTCTTATTCCAGACAAGGACAAGTGGTGAGGCGTACTCGCTTGTGGACTTCCTTACGATGTCACGCTCCTCCATTTCATTCAAAGCCACCTTTAGCTTCTCTAGTGGTGAGATGGGTGCAGACGACGATACGGGAGTCTGAATGCGGTGGACAAAGTCTTTGGCTTTTCCACAATCCAAACTGTGGTGGGAGAAGATGGACTCGTGCTTGGCCGGCAGATCAACAAGTTTCGTCCTCCAGAATGGAGATAGATCATTTGAGTGTACGTCAGTGTCCTGCAGTCCCGAGTCGCCGAGTGTCGAGCTGCTCGGTCTGTGCACATCGCTGTCAGAATCAACAGTCAAGCTGTTCTCACTGCCTGTGTCAGTCTGGTCAGCAGTCCTGGTCACTGTGCATTTCACATTGTTGGTTTGGTTATGTCCTTCTGTTTATGCACTCAAACAGAAAACAACAAGGAAAAAGAAAAAAATATATATATATGTAATGCTTAACCTACACATGAAATGATCACACTCCAAATACCAAAAAAAAAAAAAACAAAAAAAAAAAAAACCTCCACAGGTTACAATCACAGACCAGTTATGTATACACAATATCTCACATTATCATTTCAGCGTAAGGTCCGATGTCTCGCACCACTTTGGGCTACCATACAGAAAAAACAGTCCATAAAAAGCAGCAGATAGTAGGCCGCAAGCCACAATTGCGACTCACTGCACAATACTGGTGGGGCGCAGTGCGAAGCAGCAACACCAGGGAGAAGAGCGAGTCACGGCACCGTTGTAGCGGGTTAGTACTCTCTCTCTCTCTCTTGTAATAATGGCGCACACACACACACACACACAGTCGCTGTCCAGCTCGACCCACATTTCTTGCTGATGCTGATGATAAACACAGAAAAGTTAAACCTATTCTTAGCATCTTACCTGTCCCTGGCTGTAAGTATCTGGCTGGCTGTACTGGTGACCTGCTTGCATGGCATTTTGCTGATACAGTGGCTCTTGGTAAATCATGGGGGCAGCCTGCACAACACTCGGTCCAGGAGTCGTCATCACTGGCTGCTCAAACCTGTGGGGAGCTGCTTCCTGGGGGATGCTCCCACCATATGCTCTTTGCACTGGCTGAGGGTGGGTGGCAGCAGGGACATTGGTTGGAGGTGGAGGGGAAGGAGGAGGCAGAGGTGGGGAGTTGGGTGTATTTCCCAACATTTCATTTACCATCATGTAGACAGTGTCAACCACCTCCTTCCAATCTAGAGTAACTCTGTGAAGTATATTCTAATATTGATTTTCAAAATAAAATGTTACTGTCCTTCCCTACAGTGTGTCCACTGTAAGTTTTTATGATGCATATTTACTGTGTGATTCTTCTCACAAGGAGGGATTGTGAATGACCCTAACGAAGGCTTTAAAGATTCCCTCTGAACCTTAGTGGATGCATGATTAATGGAAGATAACTTATGTACCTTGTCTTTATTATTTGTGTCATGGTATGCACTGCATTTTTGTTTGTTTGAGTCAAAAGCAGCCACATTAAATTCTTGAAGAATCATGAAGCAGCACAATGATCCAATGATGGATCTGTAGCTGTTTAACCAGGAAATACACCAGCAATGACTCAGGGTCTTGGTGCTGTGTAAAGTTACACTTGTTGTGATAAGTTTAATTTCAACAAATCTTTGTTGCACCTTTAAGAACTATGATCTTTGAGACAGATCTAACTTCCCTTTGCACTGTGGGGAAAGTACAGCTGAAACAATCCTCTTTCCAGTTCTAGAGTATGGAGACATTTTCTACAGACCTGCTGCTTTCACTCTCAAACCTATGGATAAACTTATCATTCTGCCCTCAGGGTCTGTTTAGAGTGAAGTCATTAGATCATTCTGATGCCCCGATGCTAGCATGTGGTTGGCTGAAAGGAGGCTGTGTGGGATTGTGTTTCACAGGTGTGAAACGGGTTGATTTTTGTCGAAGTGAGGTGCAGGACCAGACTGACTGAACCTTGTTTAGAGTTGAAACTGGTGAGGACCCTGGACTTGATGCTGAGTCCAGCGTCCCCACTGAGCACCTGTGTGGCCCTGCATAAACTTCTGACGGGACAGCTAGCGTTGCTGTCCCCTGTCAGAAGTTTATGAAAAGATTACAAAGAGGAGGATCAGGAGCATGATGCAAACAACAACAGCGATTAACTCTTTCCGCCCGCATGAGTAGGCTTCAGAGAGACCATTGATGTTGGCTTGCAAAACACTCCACGATGGCAGTGTCTACACCTGGAGACTGGAATAGGATCAAAGTCTCCTGACTGTCCTTAACACAAAACTTCTTCCTCGGGTCTCTGACCATAGCATGGTAGACCGGCCCTAGTTCCATAACGTCAGGGTAGAAGTCTTCAGTGAGAGTGCTTCCCTCCAAGGTGTGGTCCACCGGGTGTTTGGTGTAGGTGGCCAAGTCCTCCTTGCTGTGCCATTGCTGAGTGTTTGCAAGCCCACGTCACAGAGCTTGCTGCTCAGCCTCAGCCTACTCCGGTGGCTGGAAAGAATTCATCGCAGTGTCCGCTTGTGTTGCAGGTCTAATCCTCCTCTTCTGTATCTTCTAGTCTCCATGTGAACAGCCAGCGTTGCTGTACCCTGTCAGAAGTTTATACAGGGCCACACAGGGGCTCAGTGGGGACACTGGACTCGGCATCAAGTCCAGGGTCCACACCAGTTTCTCCCTGTGTGGGCGTGGGTTTTCTCCGGGTGCTCCGGTTTCCTCCCACACTCACAATTACACAAATACAAATTTTGACTCATATTTTTGATGTCTGAACTCTGAACTTAATGAGACTGAAACACACATTTAAAATGTAAACATTTACAGAGGTTTATAGGTATATGGAGTCATAGCAGTGACATAAATGTAGAATAGTGACACATGTATAACAGAATCAGAAAATAAATGTGGAAATACAAACAGGAATAAACCAAAGACTAAATAAGTGAATATAAAATGTGGGAATATAAATAGAAATAAAATAAAATAAATAATAGGTTGTATTTAAAGGTCCCATATTTTACACTTCTGTTGAAATCCATCAGAAGATATATTTGTGGTTTTAAGAACCAATAAGCGCCTGAGTGTAGTTTAACATCTCCTCTCTCAGGCTTCTGTCTGGAGCTCTAGTGACAACAGGTCAGTCTGACTGTTTTCTGAGTTACAGAGGTCCTGACGTCACGTCTAAATAAAGGTTTATTCACAATATGTTCACATTTTAAACGTGATGAGAAATTGACAGTAACATGATGTAAGAAGTGAACTCTCTATGCACACTATAGAGTGATGTTCACACGCATACTTATTCTAGACACCTTTCAGGGAGGAGTAGAGGAATTAGAACGCCAGAGGACTTCCTAAGTTGAACCAGAACATATAGCCGGCATTTATTTAACAGCAACACTGAACAAAGTACAGTTCCTTTTTCCTTCCAGTGTAATTTGTTGGTCAGTCTTCAAAGTGAGTGAACTCAAGTTCTACTCCGATTAGTATTTTTTCAGTAAATGTCTTAAAAATTGCCACATTGTAAACACACTCAGAAAATGGCAAAATAACAGGACTTTTCATCAAAAGAAGATCTCTCACTATGACAGAGTACTGCCATGGTACACGCTCACGCACGTCCATGAAAGTCATGGCAACAGAATGGTGACGCTTGACCGCAGTGACGTTAGAGCTGCAGGCCTGTCCGCTTTCTCATTTGCACTTGGACTTGACCTGATTTAACCTGATGCAAAACCTGTCTGTTTGTCATTATGGGGTATTGTGTGTAGAATTTTGAGGTAAAAAATGAATTTAATCCATTTTGGAATAAGGCTGTAACATAACAAAATGTGGGAAAAGTGAAGCGCTGTGAATACTTTCCGGATGCACTGTATGTTAACAATAAAATCAATAAAACAGACAAAAGAAAATAAAATCAAAAGTAAAAACTAAAAGCAGAGACCAAAGATAAAAGCATTGAAATCAAGAATTACAAGAGAAAAAAAAGTGGTGGAGCATCGTTCAAGTGTGCGCCAGCAGAACTACACCCCTGGTCCTACGTCTCGTGTTTCTTTTACAAATGTAGAATGTTACATTTTTATACTTTTATCCCCCCAGGTGGCTTTTTTTTGGCCTTTCAACAATGAATGCCCTGATGCTGAGAGACCTGCTGATGACCAGGATGTAAATAGAAGACCTCTGTCTCCTCCACCCCAGCAGTTACCATCACCACCTTTTAGGATGGAGGAGCAACAACTTGGTCCTGTTGCTCCTTTTCCTTTTTTCTCTTCTGCTCCCTATGCTGCTCATTTTGCGGCTCCACATCTCGTTCCTCCTGCTTCCTGCATGCTGCTCTTCATGTGTTCCGGCATGCTGCTCCTATTGCTGCTCCTCATGCTGCTCCTGATGCTGCTCCTGATGCTGCTCCTGATGCTGCTCCTGATGTGGCTCCAAATGCTGCTCCTGATGCTGCTTCAGACTCGTCAGACGAGGGGATGACGTTGTTGGTCTCGATGATGAGGACAGGATTGAGGTCCCCGAGCGTGAAGCTGAGAAAATTGAGGCACCCCCCAGCAGTGTTGGTCCCTCTTTGGAAGAGGCCTCTGTGTCGCTCTCAACTTCTGGTCTCAGCTCCTCCACAAAGAGGGACAAGGAAGAAAGTGACCAGGAAGAGGCTGCAGCTAAGAGGCCAACATGGTCAGATGAAAGCGACTCAGACGGACTCTAATTTGCTACAGGACTTCCATAACTTCTGGAAGCAGCAGAGTATCACTGAGTCCACATTTGCTCTTCATCACACCACAGCTATCAAGGACTTCACCACACCAACACATCAGGCAGAGCCAATGATTACCAGGCTAGCCCTTGCATCTGGCAGGGCTGGTGACACCCCAGGTAGCGTCTTGCACAGGGGAGTATCTGTCCATCATTTCCTCACGTTGGCAGGGTTGATGGTTTTACTCTTTTTAACAGAGGGCTGGCCTTTGCGTCTGGCTGGGCTGTAAATGTCCAGGTAGCGTCTTGCACTTGGGCTTCTTTTTTTTTTTTTTAACTATTGCACATTTTGGTACAGTGGCTGGATCAACCTTTCTTTCGTTCTAGGGGCTGGTCTTTGCATCTAGCAGGGATGCCCATGCCCCAGGTAGCCTTTGTGTCTGGCACACAGTACCATTTACTTGACTCTGCATACGGAATGATAATAATAATGATAATATTCCTTCTCACAGCACTACTAGCTCCTACTGGTAGGTTTTCAGTCTGCCAGCTGGCATGACCTCCCAGTGAAGCTAATCAATGGCATAAAAAAAGGACTGGCTGGCAGCACCATGTGTCATGGAGGGAGCACATGGCTTTCTCCTAAGGTTAACACTTAAGTTAGCAATGAAGAGGCCTGCACTGCAAAAGATGGGAAAAAATTAAGAAGACAAAGCACTTTAGTTTCTTACCACCTTCACTTGCCAATTGACTGGAAACCTACAAATACAGAGGATACAATATCAGCAAACCTCAGGGAACCTAGTGACCAAGAAAGCTCCCCGAAGGTAGTTTGGGTAAAATTGACCTAAGGTTGATTAGGTTGGAAAATGCCTTAATATGGCCAAAAACATGCAGGTTAGGTTAATTGGTGACTCTAAATTGCCTGTAGGTGTGAATGTGAGTGAGAATGGTTGTATGTCTCTATTTGTTAGCCCTGTGATAGACTGGTGACCTGTCCTGACCCCAGCTCCAGCTGATCCCAGGTGACGGAGGACAGAAAAAGTGAGTATGAGCTTCTGACTTGGAAAGAAAGTGAGCTAGTCTGTAGTGTAGTCTATGGTATAAAGCTTTAGATAGAAATGTGTGTTATTGTGTGAACCAGTTTATTTTTATATTATGTATATTTATTGTTATTATTTTCTAAAGATAATTTGTCTGTTTGAGCTTCTGGCTGGAAGAGAAAGTTCATATAAAGTTAATATAAAGACAGAGAAAGTAATTAGCTACATGCTATGTGTTACACCTATTATACATATTATATAACTTGTTTATTAATTCTCTTACCCTGCCACATGAGCTGCTGTTTACTGGGGGTGAAAAAAGTGAATATAAGCTTCTGTCTGTTCAGTAATTCAAAGGGCTCTTTTGTCTCTCACTAACTTCCTCCTTTTTACCACCTGAGCTGATGCTGTAAAATGCAGATGAAAGGACTACTACAAAGGACTGTCCTCTCCTTTTACTCTGTTGTAGAAACATTATCTTGTTAAACAATAGAATAAAAATATTTACTAGGGGCTTAACTGCGTGGACCTACTCTTTTGTATACTGAAGGCACAGTATCAGCCAGAGACTAAGCAAAAGGCTAAGCAAGAGTTAATAATAACTACGCTTCGTGGAGGGCACAATATCATGGGGTTAGGCTGTGGGTTTCATGTGCATGACTATATGCCTTATAAGAAACTGCTGAAATAAATTAAAGGTAAGGAAATACTTTTTTATTTATTATTTATCACAGATGTCCAAAGATGCTTCAACATTGTGAGCGATACAGGGGAACTTTTCTAACAAATAACTGGTAAAATCAGTGAAATTAGTATAATGACAAGTTACAGTTTAATTACAGGAAGAGTAACTGTTTTTTTTTTTAATGTATGACCTGTAAACAACTGGGGCACATTTTGCAATAAACTGGCAGGTGACTTTTTTGTATTGTATTTAGTTATAATTTTGTAATGCATATACATTGTCAATTTTATCATTTTCTTCATTTTTCAAATAAGTTGTAACTATTTTTTTAAGTAGCCACAGCTAGCTAAACCAGATTTCTCCCATGTGTAGCTTTGCTGTAATTTAACTTCTTCCTTAAGTAATTGATAGCTTGCAAAGCTGTGCCTTCAAAGTAGTTCCCCCAACACTTTGAATGTACTGTATATGTGTACTCATGTATTTACATGTGTATAGGATATACATGCATATGTAAATAGTATTATCAGCGTGTGTGTACAGTGTATGTTTATCACTGCAACAATATTCATCATGCGTTTTTTATTTGTTTGTGATAACTGACTTTTAGAATGAACACATATATTGTTAAAACAGAAAAAAATGGCTTTGTAGCATAAATGACCTGCAATAAAAAAAACAAACTTAATACTTATTATACTTCTTGAAAATTAAAATATATATTTCTTACCACAGTCTTGGCCACGCCCCGGAAGTTTTTTTTTTTCTTTACTACTTCCGCGGTAGCTGTCATGGCGGCACCCTGAACGCTCGAGTTACAGACATCCAAATGCCTTTACAGCAGCGTTAAAACAAAGCCGGTGATCGGAGCAGACAGTGGTCATGTCGCTCAACGATGTGGCGAAGTGGAATAAGAGGGCGTCAATTGTGTATGCCCTTGGCATCTGGAGCATGATAGGTTCCTACGCATATTTCAAATACACAGGTCGTTACGAGGACACGCAAGGTAAGATTCAACGTGAAGCAGGAGTCAGCGTTGTAATGTCTGTAGTTACTGTAAATAACTGTTTTTCCCCAATATGTAACGCATCTGCCTGTTCAATTAACGATTCAGTAACTCAACTGTCGGTCACTTAAATTTTTAGTATCGCTAACCTTATCGCCATCTGTCACACTTGAGCATCTACCAGCAAGCAAACTGCACATTAACATATACAGTATATGCAAAGATGAATGAAGAATGAACAGTAAACCAATGGGGTAATATGTCCAGAAGGATTCAAACAATCAAAATAGAAAATGTACATTACAGAATGTGTGTATAGTGTGGTCACCAATAATACAGTTATATGTGATATAAACATAAAAGAAGGCATTATATACAGTCGAGTGTAGAGATGGGAAGTAATACGATTTTATTGATACCAATGCAATTATCTATTCTAGTCCAATTCCTGAAAGACTCCCTTAACAATTTCGGATTAAAAAAAATGAATGTGTCAATTAATGTGAGGACAGAATTAATTAATTAATCACTGACTTACATTACCTGCAGGACACCAGTGTTATTATATTAAGAGTAGATATTTACTCTCAGTAATGGACGTGCTGCCCATTTGGGAAGCAGAGGCACTTGTGCATAGAGTGTAAAATACATTCCTGGAATTTATGCCCATGTTAATATTGCTGGTGTTTCCATCCTTACTTGAAATTACCATTTCAACTAGCACTATCATCATCTGGACTTCCTCTCCACCATGACTCCTTGTTTCTAATTTGCAGCAGCGTAGACACATGGGCTTGACATCATAGTTTTGCAATGCATAACTTTAGATAAAAAACATGCCGGCATCAGTGAAAGGAATTGATAGATAGATAACAAAGTAGTTTCATTTTACTTGGATGTCAACATTTTACACTACTTTCTAACTCTATTGCACTAGACGCATTTACCTGGCATGTGTAGTTAGTTTGTTAATTAGGATTTTAAGGACATACAAAAGGCTGCTTGCATGATAATGCGTTAGTAATTAAAATGAGCCAATCCAATATAATAGCTGATTATAATAACCTGACCTTTTACTGTTGATACTTAAGATACAGATTGTTGACAATACTTTAACATAAGTAAAACTTTAAATGCAGGAGGTTTATTTATAATGGAATATTTTTACATTGTTATTTTTCGGCCTAAGTAGTGCGTCTGATTACTGTGAATAACAGCTAGTCACATTTATTTAGACTCTAATAACCTTCTCAGTCAGCATATACGGTATCCTCCCAAGCCAGTTTAGCTAGATATATGAATATTAACTGTCCACTAAAACACTGTTTACTTTCCCCTCCACCTCAGTGTCAAAAGAAGACGCACAAAAGCAGGAAGATCCAAATCAACTCGTCCACCAGACAGTTCACACCAAAACTGTCATCACCTACAAGAAAGACTTTGTCCCATACAGCACAAGGATCTACAATTTCATCAGGTCATTCAGCAGTGAACCTGGGACTGGAGACAGTGAAAAGTAGCTGCATTAGTGCAAAGGACAAAGGAATGGAAGTTTACTCTTGTCAAGAGTACATCTTTATGATGAAGAATGAATGTATGCCTTTGTGTGACAACATTATTATAATGTGTGAAGAAATTCCAAGGGGTGTCTACCCAAGCTGCCCTTGTGTTTGATGCCAATGTACTGTCACTGATCATGTTATATGATTAAGATAATATAACATATCCACCATGTAATGTTGTCACAATGTTTAAATACTCATGTTAATAAACATATGCTGAGATTCCCTTTAACTTTATTGGTAGATTATGTGAGTAGAGACGGTTGTGCTTTTAGCCTGGTGTTACCTTAGAAAGGTTTGGCAACAGATATTGCACACACATTAATTTTGTGAAACCTCTAATTGTTTACTCGGTCAGAGATAATGTTTCAATTCTTTGGTCATTTTTTCACAGACATTTTTGAGTTGCCATCACTAACATGAAAGAACTGTTCAGGACTGAGGAAGCTAAATTTAGCCTTCATTCATTTTATTATTTTCATCTGTGCTTTTCCGATTCTGACATGTCATCATGTCTTCTGTGAAACTGGCCTGAGTTGGAAAAACTAGTAGAACCACCTTTCAATACATGACAGTCCAACACCATCATGATGTGCATGATGATCTGCTTCCGTTTATATTAAAACAAGATGGTGATCTCAACAAAATTGAACAACTTAAGCTGGTTATTTCTCACTGGGCTATTTTTGTTTCTCTTGTCACCCGGTAAATACCTGTTACCCCTAGCAACCTGCAATAAAGATTCTGTGGTGCAAGGACTAATACTGAAGTAAAATACATGAAAAAAATAATCAAAGTAAACAAATAATACCACTCTATAAAAATAGGCCCTCTCAAATACTCCATTAGTAATGAAGTATGCATTCAGAATTTAATTTAAATCAAGGTATGTGCATATTATCAGCAAAATTTAAGTTAAAAGTGACATTAAGTTTAACTAAAATAATTATTGTGAGTATAATATAATATTGGCTGGATTCAATTCACTGTATAGTTTTTTTTTTAACCTTAATCTTGAAAGTTGCTGTAGCTGTCAGATAAATGTCGTGGAGCAAACTACAATATTTTCCTTAAAAATGTAACGAAGTAGGAGGATGAATTAGCATAGAGCTAAAAGTAGAACTGTACTTTTGTACTTCTTGCCTTGACTGAAACAGTTACTTTCAACCACATGGGTCTGAATGACTTGGTGAAAGGAGCAGCCCTGTCCCGGCGCCGTCCGGGCTCCCCTTCAGAGGAATCACGGTGCGTGTGCTGCGTGTCGCGGCCGCGACGAGGCGACAACGTCCCGTCCACGCAGTGACTCCCAGGAAGTTGTGAGAGCGTGCTCCCCCAGCACAACCAAAACAATGAAAGCTATCATTCAGAGGGTCACCAAGGCCAGTGTGACGGGTAAGCGGTTGTTCTGAACTGAGCCAAGCGAATTTGATCGTGTCTGGTTACCGAGGTTAACAGCTTTCATTCGTTAACCTCGCTGACCATGCATGTTAGCTAATTTAGCCGGGTTAGCATTAGCACTCCCAGCAAAGTGAACGAGCTGCCAGAAGTGGCCAGGCGCGTCTCTGCGAGCTGGCAGCTCGGACGAAGCCTGCAGGTAGAGGTTATTTCACGAATAATGAAAGTGTCCTCTGTGTGTCAGTGTTCCTGATAGCCCTGACTGCTGGCCCCTTTCCTCCTCACGCAGGCGTGTCACTCAGTGTGTCACCTGACAGTTTGGGCTGCTTGTTACTGAATGACAGCAGCAGCCCATTCACTCACCATCCTCTCTCTGTTTTCCTGCAGTGGGAGAGGAGCAGATCAGTTCAATAGGACGAGGACTGTGTGTGCTGCTGGGTATATCTGTGGATGACACCCAGAGGGATGCTGACTACATGTGAGTGTGTGTGGGAAGGACCTTCAACACTAGATGCAGCGCACTGACCAGATTAGAAATCATTGTTTAAACATTCGTGTCAGATAAAAAAAAAGAGTTCTTAGTGAGGTTGAGGGTGTTGCATTTCCAAGCAACCATTAAAATCCAAGATTACATCCATTTTTGATGAAGTTACCAGTCTTCAGTGCACACTTGATGTTCAGTGTGATGGACCTCACAATTCAAGCATGTTCCAAGTTTTCGCTTGCTGCGTTTTCATGCTGCATTGTGTGTTGGAAATCTTGTGAGCTGCAGAAAAAGACAATCACCAGGATTTCTGATGTCTCTTGCAGAAGTATTTATTGTAAGCTTGGTGCCAAGGAGACAATGATGAGCAGTATACTGTCAGCATGTGAATCAGAGTAGTGCCGCACCATTTCCTGGGGACGTCTTGTCTGACAATTGGTATATATTCTCAGATATCACGTGGTTGCAACATTTGACCACACCTTACACCAAATAAGGCTAAAATATAGTCTAACATTCATGTATGAAGATGCAATTGGACACCAAAATCCGCATTGCTCTTACCTAATTGATATTACACGTGTCTTGTCCTTTCCTCTACTTAGCTCATCCTTGACAATAACTAGATTTGAACAATATTTTTCAGGTTTATGATTTCCTTCTACCAAGCTATGGAGGATAATAGTGGCACCGTCTAAATACAAACGGTCATAATAGAAGCTAAACAATGAAACACTGTCTAACAATGTGAAGGTTGTTATGACCTGAATTCTTGGAGTGTGAGTGAGGCCTAGGAAAACAAGAGGAACACATGAAGTGAAGAAAATCTCCTTCACACATTAAAATTAATGGGAGCTGATGCCTGCCTGTAGTAGGGGGACAAATAATTTCCAAAATCTAATATATGCATTTATAGCATGCATTTGAAAACTATCAGCAGAATTGTCAATTGTACATAATTAGTAGCTGAGGAACTAAAATATTCCTACATAAATAGCGTTATCACAAAAAAAATGTGTAGCTTTGATCAACATTAAAGACAACTTAATTGTAAAGATGAGCTGTTTGATTAAGGTAAACTTTTATATCGTCCTGGGTTGAAAAGAAACCCATGCCATGGCATGTCCATGTTGAAAACCTTTGTTCAAGGCTACCACAGAGGATGCACTTCTTGAAGAGGCTCAGATTTTATGGAGTAAATAGAAAACTTGTGTTTCTGTTTCATCAAATGAGCCTAGAGAGTGTAATTCCATATTGCATACAAGTCTGGTATGGTAACCTGGCTGCACAGTTTAAGTCTAAGCTAGCACAGGGAAAAAGAACATCACTATCATCAGTCCTCATATGAGAAAGCTGTGTTTAGGGGGACACAGAAGTTTCTGGATGATTGAACACACATCACGAACCCAGAATTTGACTTACTGCCCTCAGGCTGAGGGTTCAGGAGGCCAGATTATAGATTGACAAAAACTCATTAATTCCATTGTCTATCTTCCATCAATTAATTAGATAATAACAAGTAGGGTTACAATACCTGATATATCTGGGTTATTATCGGTTTTTATTCTCATGTTTATATCTGGTTTTGTTAGAAGAACTATTGTCTTCCATCACTGTTTATTATTATAGCAGTTTTTTTTATTACCTGCATTGTGAGTTGTTGTGTTATGAGGTGCAGTGGCAAGTTTCCCTGTGGGACAATAAAGTATACCTTACCTTACCTTACCTTACCTTACCTTACCTGTTAACTTTGTACTGGAGAATCGCAAGT
Source organism: Trachinotus anak (assembly GCF_046630095.1). Taxonomy (NCBI): domain Eukaryota; kingdom Metazoa; phylum Chordata; class Actinopteri; order Carangiformes; family Carangidae; genus Trachinotus; species Trachinotus anak. Next base: position 10,751,191 of record NW_027273870.1, on the reverse strand, counting down.
AGTCTACAAATTAATGTTGTACTTTGAAAAATGTACAAGTGATAATGGGATAAATCCAGTGTGGTCACACTGATAAGTTCTTTCTGTCAGTACTGACCAGGTTGATCAGAGTGATTCTTGACGTCTTAGAATAGACAGAGTGGGGGTTTTATCACAGCTCAAGAGTCATTAGACTGATTCTACACTGCTTTTCTTCAGAGTACGTAAGATCCTGAACCTGCGGCTGTTTGAAGACGAGAACGGGCGAGCATGGAGCAAAAGTGTCATGGAACGGGACTTTGAGGTGCTTTGTGTGAGCCAGTTCACCCTGCAGTGTATCCTGAAGGGCAACAAGCCAGACTTCCACTCAGCCATGCCTGCAGAGTTGGCCCAGCCCTTCTACAACAGCATCCTGGAGAACATGAGGAGTACTTACAAGCCAGAGCTTATCATGGGTGGGTGAACCGACGGCTGCCATCTTTACTCTCCTCCTTTATTGTCCTATAGCGGCGTGTTCCTGCTACTGTTGGACCTTATACCATGTACTTTGTATATTAGATTATGTCTTGAAGAATTTCCCATCTGAGTATATTTAGTATATGTATGTCATTATATATGTACATATAATGTCATACCTGGGTCAGATATTAAATAGTTGACAACTTTATGTCAGAGAAGAGGGAGGATTTAGTGAAGTCGGGAGTGAAAAATGGTAACACTTCAGGGTCATATGTGAAAAGCGTTGCATGTTTGAATATACTCCCAGGAGGTTGCAGGACAGCGCGGCCAAAAAAACACTGGGTTGTTTACAGCTACTTGATTCCGACCTAATTAAAAACAAAAGTGTTGAGAGTCACCATTATTGCCACTCACCTATAAGGTTGGACCAGTGCCCTGTTCCCCTGTTGTTTTAATTGCCTCTATTCCCATCTCATTGTAGGGTTATGGCAGTTTAGCGAGTGGGAGGTGCGGATTAGCCATGCTGTGACGTGGTGGCAGTGGCAGTGGCAGTGAATTGGGTCAGTCCACTGGGGAGCAGGTGCGAAGAACACCTTGTCCCAGCAAAGGAGGCATAAGGCTTACTAATTAGCCCCCCTCCCCCAGAGAGGAAATATGATGATGCAGCACTTTCTTTCTCCATCACGGCCCATAGTTTCATTGTGCAGATGGTTTCATTAATCTCGCAGACCCAGTGGAAGAAAGGAGAACATTTAAGTTGAAACTTCCTCTCCTCCTACAGCCCCTTGTCTTTTGTCCCCAGTGTCTCGAGGCTCCATGTTATCCTACATCTTTATGAAACATTGTCTGCCATTGGCGAACAATTTACACTGGTTTTTACTGCTTGTTTAATATTAGGATGTATGTCATCTGGGATGTTATTGCCTCCTTACATAGAGTAAATTGTTGGCGTTCTGTGGTGGCGATGCTAATAGATGAAACATGGATTTATGTGATGTTTTTGTTCTCACTGCTCATTCTGTTTCACTTGTAAAATGTCCTTGTGTTTTGTGTTTCTAGATGGAAAGTTTGGAGCCTACATGCAGGTCCACATACAAAACGATGGACCTGTTACCATTGAACTGTCTTCACCTGCTGGTCCCACAGACCCCAAACAGGTACACGAAGGTTGAAGTAGTGTTACAAAAATAGCTTAACCCAAGGTCAAGCTTTTCTTGTTCTTTCATCTGTCTTTCATGGACTTCATCAGATGGAGTTTGCTCATTGAGATGACAGATAGAATTAATAACTCAGAAAAAAAACTAGTAAATGGAACTTCAGTTAATGTTATTTTAATTTGTGTATTAAGTGTCATTCCACTTTTCAAGGTGTCATTTTATTTATCATTTTGAGCCACTAGATGGTGATATTTACTTTTCTGTTGTGTGTAGTCACTTTTGCTTCTCATGTTAAATGCAGAGCACAGGGTTTTTTAAAAAAAATGGGAATAATGAGTAAGAAATAAAGACAGCATTTTTATATTGATATTTATTTTCCACTACTGCTGACCTCATCTGTTTGATATTTATATAGGAATAAATGATATGGCCCTGTCAATTTTTGAGGTCAATACTGATATTTCACAAAAAAAAAATCCAACATAAACATAAAGTACAGCACTTAATTGGAATGAAATTAGTGTCAAAAACCACTATAAACAACAACAAATGTATCCAAAATAAAAACAATAACGTAGAGATTAAAAAAGACTAAGATAAAGAAAAAAAAAACAAGACATAAAAATATAGAAATTAAGTCGATAAAAAATCATCTGAACTAAAATAAACATTAAATGGTGTAGTTTATGGTGTGGACAGTCATGGTTATGACTGCGCCAATCAATAGTTTTTATATAACCAATGGATCAAAACACTGTGTAATGTGAGAGGTGTCACATATAGTGAGGAACCCACAAGTCACCAAACTCTGCAAGTCCCCTCAGTTAAAAGAGTTTTTTAGCCTGTCTTAGCTCATTGTTTTGGTTTTACAGCCCACAAACTGCTGCAGTTAACTTTGTTTATTGCCAGTTTGTGGAAACTGAAACTTAAAGGAGAGTGAGTGTTGGTCTTACATTTGTCAAGTGGCCAGAAGCACGACTCAAGATGTTAAGCTAATGTTGTTCCATGTCTGCTGGTTGTGTCAATGGGCAACTGTTTACCATCACAAATTTATGAAATGACACTGTGTCAGTGCTGTGCGTTTCAGTTATAAGTGGCTAAAAAAATAATTGCAGCTTTAAATGCATTTTTGAATTAAAACAGGGTGACTGTATTGGCTATAATAACCAATACATTAAAAAAAATCTTGATTTAGTTATGTTGTTTTCTCTGTGCAACACACACTGCAGGGAATTTTTCTAACCATTATTTATATCAATATAATAATCTCTACTTTCTTTTGAAAAAATATCTCTGGTGTTTCACCACTGCGTCTTGTCACCGGTAAAACTTGTGAGTCCTTCTATATCTCATGAGCACAGCTCTGACATTCCCTGGATAAACATGACTGCATTAAACCTGAAATGAGTTTACCGGGAAGGCAGTTGGGCTATCGCCAGCTGTGGATGTGGAACTCAGTTCTGTAGAAGTAATCCTTAGCAGGGGCACACACTCCCTCTTGGTGTATGTACAGATATAGATCATAGTGCTGAAGACAAAATCTTACAACCTAAATACTGAAAGGAATAGTTACTTAAGTTAGTTACTTAAGTTGTATTTGGAAATTTAGGCAAAGAAGACCTTAGAGCACCCAGAGAGCAACAGTCGCATCCTTGTCAAAATTGACATTTGCCAGCAAGTCACCTCTTCCAGCTGTGTGTCATGGGACTGATACATTCACTTGAATTTTGTACGCCACTATATGTGTGTGTGCTGTGTGGGTTGCTATGTATGGGCTTACAGTACAGGCCCACATGCACAGGGTTTGTGGAGCATGCTGCTGCCACTGTATGTTCACCCTCTGTGCTACCTGTCCAGGCTTTCTCATATACTGGACTGTATGCCTCATAAATCCAGGGTCAAACCAGGATGCCTTGTTTTAAATGGAAAGATTAAAAAAGGTTAATATCACATCGTGTGCAGTACATGCTGGGAATCAGAGGCAGGTTTCCATGTGCTCTGTTCTTTTAGGGGAAGGGCTATTTCTGACATTTGCAGATGAATTGATTGATGTAATATTTGGCTGTGACAACTTATGATGAGCAGAGTATCAAACCTCAATAACCAAAAATATTTCCAGAGCACCAACTCTTGAGGACAATCAAGTAGTGAAAGTTTGAATCGAGTGTTTGGTCAGATCTGTGGTCTTATTTACTTATTCTAAGCAAAATTCTGCTAATGATGACAATTTTAATGAGTGTCAACATTTAACATTTTACAAGTTTGGGTTCTCTTGTTAAAGGTAGAATGGTTTTCTGTTAAAGGTTCATAGGCTCAAAGAAATTACCTTCTTAGTTGAGCATGTTATCATGCTATGGTTTTGTTATTAACACAAAATACAAGCTGAGATTGATGGGAATTTCATTAGTTTAAAGTTTCATAATCCAAAAATAATGGTCAGATTTTAATTTTGTCAGTATGGTTTATCCTCTGGGGACAGTGAGTGTCTGTGGAAGATTCCATGGCAATCCATTAAATAGTTGTGATAATTCAGTCTGGACTAAAGTGGTGGACAGAGCGACATTGCCAAACTTAGAGCCAAGTATTACTCTGGTATCAAAGCTTAGGTGTTGTATTTGCCTTGATATCACCATACTGAGACAAAAATAGGCCTAATTATTTTACAATTAAAATAATTAAAAATATTGATTCAGTTTTTATTCAGTGCTTCCCAAATACTTTCAGTAATTTCTGCCTTTGAGGCCAAAAACACAATTTTTATCAACCAATGACAACATCACTTTCATAAGTTTCGCTTGTGCAGATAAAAAACAACAGTGCCAATACTGTGCTACAGCTGTGAACTCCAAAGCAAGAAAGGCTGATTAATGGGTACACTGTTTTTCTTTTCTTCTTACTTAACTTAATGCATTATTTTGCTTTCTGAATAAATCTTGCTAATCTTGCTAGATAATGATAACCCTCCTATTATCAGGCCACTATTGTTTGCTTATTGTTGTCAAAAGAACCTGATTAATAGGCCATCACAGTAAGCCCCTTGTTGAGGACATTTTGACTTTTCATGGCAGGAAAGACACAGATGGAACCAGTAGCATTAATGATTGCTCTGTTCCAGCAATTATTATTATTGTTGAGCTTCACTCTGTATTTTTGCGCCTCCAGTTTGGGATTAATCAATCATTAATCATAGTCTTTTGTGGCTTTCTTTTTTGTAAATTGCGTATGTATTTGTAAATGTGTTTATATATATACATAATGGTTAATTGCAGCCCTGAATATCTCCCTGAGTAAACCTCCAAAAATGGCTTTCTGTAGCATCAGAGAAAGCTGTACAAATCATAAAAGTCATGGAGATGTTAAACACTGCCTCACAATAACAAGGATACACATCTTAGCTGCTTGTTCCAGCTATTTGAAAGATGTTCATAGATCCATTTTCCTAAATCAATTCTGGTCACTTCCGTCGAACCCAGCCAACATCCTTACACTTTGGCTACGGGCCGGCTTTGGCTGCTCTCCCCTTTGTGGGCTTGGCTTGCTTGCCCAAAGTGAGGGATATTAAGCAGTCCTCAGAATTTTAATCTTGTCTATTTGGGATGTTTTGCTATGGGGGCTGAGGAGCCAAGGCCAAAGCTGAACATGAGGGATAAAAGGCCAGCCAATAGGCTAAGCTTGGCACGGGGGGGAAATGAAGCAATGGCCAAGAGACACTGTTCCTTTCTTTCCATGAATCAGGGATTTAGTCCACCACAGGGTCAAGCAGCCAGCAAACAATGGTGTTATCCAGAGGAATGAAAATCATCCCGTTTGGATGTTCTCTTTGGGATGCTCAGCGGCTGCAGTTGATAGCAGAAGAGTCCTGAGTTTCTCTGTTTGTTCACCTGACTGTTTGTGCTCTTTGTTTTGGCCTCTGGGCTGAAAGCAACATACACAGGAATTATGTAATGTGTTAGCTCAAGATTTTATGAGGTTGTAATTCAGAGTTTTGGGTTAGGGTGGTTTAACATTGGAGTTTGAAATTTTGTCGTATAGCAAAGAAACATGTGTGTTTCCTGTGTCCAGTTTGTATTTGGATGTTGAACATACATGTCCTTCCTGGTTTTTATGTACCAGATGTTATATCATCAACCAAGACAGCAAACCTGGTTTCATACTACAGCATGTTAATGGGTTCAAATGGGAATAACACAGGATTTTTTGTGCTCTCTGAATAATGTAATGTCTTATGCAGTGCTTTGGATTTTTAAGATGACATTCAGTTCATTAATATTTCCTCAGCAGCCATAAAAGTTTTAGCATCTGTGTTTACAGCCCTTTTTTGGATGAAGGGTGGCATACCCACTTTTTCATCACTGCTGCGGTGTTTCATGAAGCGTGAAGAATACAATGAGAAAAAAGAGGAGGGGCAGGTTTGATTGGAGTAATGAGTAGTTGCACTGAGAGGCATTGTGAAGGGCTGTTTTGGAGTGTGCAAGAGGCAGTGCATGCAGTCACAACAATAGACTCATTGAAGTGATCATATGACAACCCAGAATAGCTGCAAATGAGCAGAGAATAGAAGTGGTGGTGTATTCACAAAGACGAGTCAGATGTTGAGTGTTGGTCTGTGGCGCTGACGTGTTCTTCCTTCTTGGTTTAATTAAATATATTAATTCTCATGCATGTAGGGACCTTTGGGTGAACACTGAGCACCCTGCAAAGGTCATGATCTACAAGTCATGATGCAGCACGTTTGTTTTGAATGCCTCAGCCCTCTGAGCCTCCAGGAACCACAGACTGATTTCAATATATTTTACAAGTCAAAGAAAAAGACTCTGAAGACACACAATGCAATGCAGAGAATGTCACACACCTGTTTTTATTTAGGTCTTAAAGTTATAATATGTAACTTCTCACATTAAAATGTCTAAAAATGACTAGACCGATGTTATATATATTTTTTTAGTTGTGTACTTACATTATCCCAAATGTTTCCAGCAATTCTCAAACCTGGAGAAACACATGATTTTAATCATGGCAATGATCTGTTTCATTTGGTTGCCTGTCAATGACGTCGTATTCCCTATGTACATAGATAATATGGTTGCCTGCAAGATGCTCAAAATGGACTCTTATCCAGTTTTAAGCCACATTTTTGATGTACACTTTTTTTTGTTGTTCTCAACTATATATTTAAACCTGATGAAGGATTTTAGTTGTTGGATCCTAAGTTATTAGAGAAAAGTCAGTCAAATATTAGACAGCTCAGCTCCCTGCTGCTTCGAGACGTCCTGTGTCAACTGAATTGTGTCTGCGAATCACTGATTTTTAACATGAAACGTTTTATTCAGCATTTCTACCAGTTTTAATCGCCTGGTCTGTTTGTCATGGGGGAGACCTATGTAGATAATTTGGCTGCTGGTAAAAACCTCCTGAATGTCTGGTTCATAAGTTATCAAAGAAACAAATGTTGGTAGTCTCAGCTCCCAACCCCTCCTGTGTCCAGTGTCAGTAAAACACTGACTTTAAATCTCAAACTGCTTTCAGTGCTTTTAATGGTTATAATCACCTGGTTAATATCATAAACATTTCAAAGCTGAATGTAAAGGAAACTTCATGTTTATTTGTGTGTGTGTGTGTGTGTGTGTGTGTGTGTGTGTGTGTGTGTGTGTGAAGGCACTGCTGATTTAATTTTGTATTGTCATTAAGTTGGAGGACTTGCAAGACCTCCCCAAACATGCTGGGTCCTGCACTTCCCATAATGCAACCTGCCCACCTTAAAATCTGACTGAAAAAAGCAGATGATGATGGATGTTGTATTTTAGAGGTATTTTAGTTTTATTTAGTGAAGCTACAATGAAGTTAGGCAGCAGAACATATTTTTGGCCATCTCAAAAGTCAGTGGTAAATGTCAGCTTGCTGCTCAGAATGAAGGAGCAGAGGCTTTTTTTCTAGGTTCACTATTTTGCAGAGATAACACATAAAAGTCACATCTGCATGCATCAAGTTCAGACATGTTTTCTGGGAAAGAAGAAGAGGAGGAAGAAGTAGACAAGGCAAATTAAAAACTTTACTGTCAGAGTTGTGTATGGATTTTTATTTTAACTCCTTAACATTCTTAAGGTCAATTTCAAGGCAGAATCAAAGCTTTTCTATTTATTATTTATGCATGTGTCCTAAAGATCACTGATAACTGTCATGTCCTTTGTCGTGATTATAATATACAGTACACGTGAAGGGCACATGAATTGAACTGTAAGAAGAATTTATTTATGACCCAGGCTTTCTTCTGTCTTGTGTTTTCATCAGCTGTCAAAACAGGAGAAGCAGCAGCAGAGGAAAGAGAAGACGCGCACCAAGGGCCCCTCAGAGTCAGGCAGGGACAAGGGCACCCTACGTTCCCGACAGGACCCAAACGCCAGTAGTGGAGCAGAGGGTGACGTGTCTTCAGAAAGGGAGCCCTAGGTTAGCAGGGTGAGGGAACCTAGGAGACACACAAAAACACACACATGCAGTAACTTACAGCACATGTTCATACAAAACACCACACTGCAGGTCCTCTAAGTATCACAAGTGTCTTTCATTTTGTAAAGTTAAAGAGTGTAATTAGAAACCTTGAGTCATTCACCATGTTATAAAATTATTAATTATTGCAAAGAAATACAATTACTATAAAAATATATGTAAAAAAAACACACTCACATATATACAAACACACTTCTACCTACATATACACTGACATACACAAATTCAAAGTAAATGAGCTTCTGCAGGAAAAGTAGAAAGTAAAAGCTTGTACAAAGGTCTCTCATAAAAACTCAAGACAAAACAGACTGCGTTATACTAAACAAAAACATTAAGAAGGAAAAAAGAGAAAAAGAAAAATATACAAAAAACTGTTATTTTCTCTTTCCAAATTGACGAACAATCAACGCTGTGATTGAGAAGTTACCAATGTTTGTTTACTTTTAAGAAATATCTTAAACGAAGAAAATGAATGATGATGAACAACATCTGAATTTGAATTCCATAAAACACCTCCTCTCGATCTCAATCATCCTTTCTCAAAGAGTGACCCTGGTGGGCCGTAAGTAAATTTGTGAAAATATGTTTTAATTTTAGTGTTTCTCAAACTGTCTTAGAGTGACCACAAACCCTGGAAGTGAGTAGTGTATATGTGTTGTTTTCATATGTAAATTCAAACATTATTATTTGAACTGCCTGTTCTACAGTGGTGTTAGACTTCACATAACCGAGCGTTTGCGACACTGTCTACTCATGTAGCTACACATGTTGACAGTTTATGTTTATGATCAGTGTGACATTTGAAAGGAAATGTGGATGAAGCTAACTGTTAGGATGCTCTGGGATTTGGCTAAATTTTAATTAATTATCAAACACGGACAATGGACAAGATCATGGACTGGTGGCTCAAGACCTGGACAATTAAAAGAAAATGAAACAACAGGCAAGTGTTAAGTGTTTAGTTTTACTAGTAATGTAGTAGGGTTGGACGATATGATTAAATTTTCCAACAGGCCACTGTGAGTCCAGCAACTGGCGATTGCCGATATATTCGCACAATCAGCAATGCAATCATCAAAGAGCTAGTTGCAAAAAAAAACAAATGAACTGTTTGGGATTATTTTGGTTTTAAACCTGACACAACCGGCAAGCCAGGGGACCTAAACAGACCAATTTGCCGTCTTTGCAAAAGTATAGTACCAACAAAACACTACCACTACCAATTTGCATGAATATTTGCAAATGCACCATCCTGCTGAGCATGCTGCTGTAAGCTGTACAGACAGGTTGAGCAGCTGTCCAACACTACTTGAAAAAAAGTCTGATGATGTCAGATGAAGAAGCCTCCACTTGCAGTTTGTGAGGCGCGAGGGTTGCCAGTGATTAGAACTCTGAGTCACACAGAGGAAATCATGTAGCTGAATGGTTAGGGCGGCTGCCACCAATGTTTTGAGCAGCAAAACTCCAGTCCGATTCCCGGCTGGCTGCACTCTTTGCAGCATGTCATTTCACTACTTTCTATTCCCACGTTTCCTGTCTCTCTTCACTGTCTTGTCCAATAAAGACATCAAACTGCAAAAAAAAAAACAACAACAATCGGGCTCCAGCAGCGTTCAGTGCCCCTAAAACATACCAAAAAAAACTGTCACAGTCAAAAACGGTCACAATTCTACTGAAGCAGTAGCCCTGTTGGTTTTGGGAATGTTTGGAGTGAGGGGGCCCATGAGTTTTATCTTAGTGGTTTAGTGGTCCTTGGTCTGAAAAAGTTTGAGAAACACTAACTGGCACTAACTAACTGAAAATTATTTAGCCACATTTATTCAAACTGTGTAGTAGAATATAAATGAGAGACTAAATTAGCTTGGAAAAAATTATGAAAAATCACAAGTTCCAGGGAGCCAGTGAGTCCTGGAATAGAATTATAGATATAAACAGGTTTTCTAAAATATGTATTTTGTTGATGCTAAAGACAGAAAAAAAGGAAAAGGATAATTCATGACAAGGAGAAGAGACAGTCAATCAAACAAATTTCTTTTGCACTATAAATGGTTTAACGAACATATACTCACCCATGCAATATTACAGTAATTTATATAAGGATAGATTAAATACTTTGCAAGAAGACATGATTGATATGTTGGATGAGGATTTTTTTTCTAATAATACCAAGATCTCACTCTTTTTCTTTTAGCAACAAAGTCAATGTGGACATTGTACTGTGACTAAAGAGACATTGATTATGTGTGATGATATTTAAGGTCAGAACAAAATACCCAGTATGTTTTGTTTTGTTTTTTTTACTACTTCATCTTTGCTAACTGCAAGAAAACATACTTTCAGACAGGCTCTTCATCATGTATATTTGTTGGAAATTTTATATCTCATTTCAGTCTTATATCCGAGTAAGCACCCAGGACACTTTACTACAAAAGTAACAGTCTTTGTAGGTCAAACCTAATAGGAGTTGAAATTTGAATTCTGTAACGATGGAAAGAAACAAGAAATATTAAACGCACATTTTCTTTGCCCTTCTAAAGTAAGCTGTAATAAATGTATCACAAAAGGAAAAAAGGCATTCATCTTTAATCTGCAGTCAGTGCACTATACTTGTTATGTACTTTTTCTATTCTTTATTTTATTTAATGTAACATATAAATAAAGTTAAAGTTAGCAGTCACTAAACCTGTATTAATTGATTTTTGGCCACTTGGGGGCAGTGCAAGAAGAAGAAAACACAACATTGGCACCTTGACCATGTGTGATTAAACACGTGCATACATCCAGTAGATAGAGAGCAACATTAGGATTCATTTAAATCCCTGTTTCTGGCCAGCTGATGAACGTAAGTTCTATATTCACTCTCCTAGTTCTGTTTTGGTCTCCGCCAACTCCTGAGGGGAACGTTTGGCTCTTTAGCTGCCAAATGCTCCTCTGTGTTCTCCAGCTACTCGCCAACTTTGTCTGTCTGACATTTGGCACTTGTTATGTCGCTTATAGAGGTGTTAAAAAGCTTTGCTGAGAACAGCTGCCTGCTATTGCTAAAAATGAGGTAAATGTGAGCTGTGAGAATGAACCAAAAGTAGTCAGCCTGAAAAACAAAACGTTGAGCTACTCTTAGTGGGGATGAGGGGAACTGTAGAATTGGGTGATAATTATCAGAGAGCAGCACCTTTTATATTTCACATGGTAATTTTCCCCGATATAAATATAAAAATATTGACTTGTGCAGCTTTTAAAAAAGCGCAAAATGGTGTGAATTGTCAAAGAGTTTCTTTATTATTTCAGATATGTTGTGTGGCAAACGAGGAAAAACCACATTATCATCAGACCATCAGTTTTCTTATATTTTCAATTAGCCCAAAAGCATATATAGATAGGGGTGTGTGTGTGAGTGCGGCGTGCGTGTGTGTGTGCGTGTGTGCGTGTGTGCGTGTGTGTGTGTGTGTTTGTGTGTGTGTGTGTGTATAAATGAAGACAGCAGTATTACAGATTCCATGTCTGAAAAGGGCTTTACTATAAGTTTTCCTTTTTCTTATAGCTGTCACTTATAATTGTAAAGAGTTATAGCACATTGAATTAAAAAGTGTCTTCTATTAGCTAGCATTTTTGTTCTGTCTTAAAGACAGTTTTGCAGAAACCATGAGAGACCTCAGCATAATAGAAGCAATGTTCAGAAAATCTAAAGCTGTGCCTCTTAGCAAGAGATTGCTTTTTTAGTGTGTATTGTGTCATGTACAATATGGCAGCTTTAAATTTGCAGTGAGGGGCAGCTATTGTCCGCTCAACATCTCTGCTTTCCTTTTCCTGTCTGTAACTGCTCTTTTTGTTGCTGTTGCCATTGCAGTGAAACTCGGCAACGCTCTTGAGAGACAGACCTGTTTGTTTCTCATTCTGTGGCTCATATTGCAAGGATGAGGAGGGGGAGAGGAGGAGGAGGCTGGGGTTGCTCTTATTTGCCTTCAGTATTTGTTTACTAGTGCAAAAACAGTGGAGTTCTGGGTAAGCGGGGAGGCATTGAGTCAGCTCCCTCCATGTCCCCTCTGCTCTCCCTGCTGAGGCTGCTGCTGCCGGCTCCTGTAGCACAGCTCCTCTCCCTGTGTGAACTCTGGCAGGCACGCACATTAACGGATATGCTGTCAAACTGGCACTACAACTGCACTTTAACAGCAGCTATTCTTTCTGCCCCTCTGTTCTCACAGACATGTGCAGTTAGTTACATACAGATAAAAACATGTTTGACACTATTATAAACATCTGCAATTCACCACTGAGGTGTGTTGTGTTATTTTTGTATTGTTTGGTGCTGCTTTGCCTGTTGTATAACACCCTACACACACACACAGCCTGTCCCATGTGGAACCTTCTAAGCCTGTAGTCCTATCCCAAACTTGTCTGAGGCAGGGGGCCCTGCACTGTAATCCCCAAGTGCATGTTGGGTAAATATGTGCCCCAAGACATGGAAGCTTCACCACCTCGTTACCTAAGGCCTTTTTGTCTGACAGTGCCAGAGCGAGGGAGATGGGAGAAAGTGGGGGACATGTGAAGAAAGGAGAAGCTGAAAAATAAGTCGAGAGTTATTTGGTTTTTCATATCTGTGTGTGCAGCAGGGGAGTGCACACGCAGCACTTCTAAAAGTGTGCGCACTGTGGCAGGGGGAGAAGTGGAAGAGGAAACTTTGGATGTAAGAGAGAGATGTCAGACAAGTGCCTTGCTTGCTTGGCTTTGTCACTGCATATTTTAAAGAGGGAATTGTTGTTCCTGAGGTTTTCTTTGCATGACTTAAGAATGAGCAGTGTGTGCGCTTTTCTTCAAATTATTATTTGTGTCTTCCATTATCTCCTCGGGTCTTCCTTTCTTCCCTTCTGCAACATTCTCATTTTGATGTAAACAGTTTATAAGAAGGTTTCTGCTGTGAGCAATTTTTTACCCACACAGAAAATTACTTTTCTAATTGTTTGCAAATCACCTTTCAGAGATATATGGAGAGAGTAGATGTAAGTTCCATTTTAAAACTTTGATATGGCTGCTTTCATAGTGCTGTGCCTATTTATATTCAATAAAGTCTTGAGTCATGTTCTTTGTTTGTGCTAATCTACTAATAAAATCTGCGAATCAAATGATGATTTAAAGTTCCATCACTGATGATAAAATGTGAACAGTGTCGCTGCTGATGACCCAAAGAGAATGATCACCCAACAACAGAGATCCCCTCAGCTCTATGGACGATTTTAGTGTTTTTCAGCTCAATGTTTTGGTTTTCTAACTTACAGTCACATAAACAGAGAACCAAAAAGAGAGTAAATATTGGACTTCACCAATTCGAAAGGTTGCCAAAAATCACACTCCAAACAAATGCTAATGTCGCTCCCTATCTGCATATCTGAATATGCATCTGTTTGCTAACATGTTCTCCCTAAGAGCTTCACAGAGGTGATAGTAGCTGTGTCCCAGTTCAGGGGCCGCATCATCTGGTGGCTGCATTTAAAGACCAACTGTGTCACAGTGGCTTGACTCGGCTGTCCCATTTCAAAGGGTCCTTCAAATGCCACTGAGAAGTGCAGCCTTCTTTTACTGGGCAATGAAGGATCCAACGGGGGTGTCCTTTGTGGCCCAATCCTATTCCGAGATTCAATGCGCACCTGTAATGAACCTTGACAGAGAGCCGAGGATTATATTGGGATTCAACCCATGTCCACACTCTTGTGTTTTGTTTTAAAACAGTGTTTTAAAACGAAAACAATCTCCATCCTAACACTTCTGAAAACTCATACATACATGACCATCATGTACACTGAGCATGCATGAGCCAGCGTAAACAGGAAGCATATTGACTACCCTGCAGTTCATTATTAGCACAAAACACTACAAAGGAGGAACCGCAAAGGCAGTTGTAGCCTTTAAACAGCTGCTAGCTGCTTGTAATTCGTTACTTATGTTGCTTTCACCACTGGGTGTCTACATCATTGTTTCCAAATGTGGGTTTTTTTGCTCATCCAGACTACAAACGCAGCCCTGGAGTTCTCATACTAAAACAAGGCAGGTGCCGTTTCCAAAATTTGTAGTTTTGGGGCTTGAAAACTTTAGTAGTGTGGATGTAGCCTCAGTTGAACAGCAGTAGAAAGGTTGAAACCAAGGGCCTTAAAACCTCAAGTTTTTGTGGGGAAAAAAAAGGTTTTGTTTTGTCAAGGTCGCTAGGCAACAGGAGCTGCATTTTGCGACGAAGTGGTAAGAGCGAGCACAGCTGGTGACAGTAAATGAAAATCCTCCAAAGGCAAGACATCTCATTTCATTTCAGCCTTCGCAGTCTATGACGGCTACGAAGGGCCACACCTTTGTGGACTGCGTCCTCCCGAGGACGCGTCCCCTGAATTTGGACACAGCTGTCGATTAAATGTTGCTCTATTGCCCTCAAGTGGCCTAAAAGTGACTTAATGCAGCTTTTAAGTGAGAAGGTTTAACTCTGAATTTAACCACCCTTAGATTTTATTTTTTTTATGTTTTGTTTATGTTTCTGCATTTTTGTAAAATATATATATTAAAAAGAAGGAATAAATGGCAGCCATGAATTATTTCCATTAAATCCTAACATGGCCTGGTGTGAACAGTAACTTATAGTGGCTAATGTTGGCAAATGTTAAGTAGATATTTCTATGGAATCGAACAATAAAATTAAATGTGCTATTATCCTGTAGTTGCTGCTTGTGGCCACAGTGGCAAAGGTTGAGAAACAATTACATTTTAAGGCTTTAAACTTTTAAAACTTTGATCTCAGCCATTATTGATGACACAAATCAATGATAAGAGCCAGACACCAAAATGACTGTTCTGTTTTCTCTCACACAGTTGTCATAGCGGGGACATGACAGCAGTTTTCTCAGGAAGGCCATAATCCTCAGAGATTTACACCTGATTGTGGACTGTCATTCTTCCCGTTTGGAAAACAGCGGGATTCTTTCGGCCTGCTGCAGAACTTCTTCCTCTTGCTGCTGTCCCTGGCCTCTCTCTTCAGACTCAGATTGGCCTGGCTGGGTGTAAACGAAGTAGCAGAGAGGATGTGAGAGATTGAACAAGGGGGCATATAAAGGGAGCCTGGGTGAAATCGGATAGAACAGACATCGGCAGCACTACATTGTGTTTCCTGGTAGCTTTCTGTCTTTTCCCTTCTGCCTTTCAGTCTACGTTCCTTCCTCCATCTGTCTCTGTCTCTCTATCTTACTCTACAGAGTCTCCCTACCTGTCTCACTCTCAGCCTGCAGTTCCCACTTAATCACTGCTCAGACACACAACACTGATCCTAAAGCATAGCTCAGCTCCAATTCCTTGGCCTGTAGTACATCAGGACATTGATAATGTGACAGCCTTACTATATTTAATGCACCAGTGACAACTCATGATTGGCATAAATTGTACCTGTATATATGGTTATAGTTCCAACAGAAACGGCTCCATCACACAGGTTTGCTTTGTAAATTACACACCGTTCTGTCTTTTCAGACAAAATCAATAGGCAAACAGGAGAAATTTATAGTATATATAGTATGTATAATTTACAGCCAGACACAGCACAACATTTAAAAGGCCTTTAGACATTGAACAACAACTGACATTAGCTTTGTAGTAAATATTTGTTGTTGGACTTTAAATCTTAAATGCTTAAAGGAAAAAAATCGTTTTGACTCCATTGTGCTGACCTCAGCTGTTGTCGATTTTGTTGATCAAGTAACTTCAGCTTAGTGACTACAAGTCATTTTGTCTCAATTACCTGTGCTTCACCTCTGTGGAGAGGAGCCAGCTGTGCTTCACTGTCACTGAACACTGGCAGTGGCTTCATAAAAAAACAGTTTATTAAAGTTCTTGATTGGTAAAGTGTCCTGCTGTCACTTGATGACAGATCTGAATGTACATTTCGTTGTCATTTTATAAAGACGTCAATAGAAAAAGTGAATCATGCTGCGTTTGTGTGTGTTTTTCCATTGTTTATTCTGCTTGTTTTATGTGATGCAAAAGCAAAGATGTTTGTCCTTATTTCTCCTTTCGGCATCACCACCTGGCCTGTCCCAACTTTAGCTCTTTGTTTTTTGTTTTTTTTTTTAGTGCAAGCAAGCTATTCCTAGCCACCATAACGTATAGTACCCCCCGCTGTTCCTCTCTCTCAAATGGGGCTGAGCTGAAGTTTCTCAATGTTGTGGTGGAGAGCAGCATGAAAGGAAGAGGAGCTGCAGAAGCCTGGACCAGGGAGCTCTCTGAGAGGGAAGACGTGACCCAGATACATCTGCTAGCTTGCTAGCTAGCCTTAGTAGTGCTTCAAATTGGTCGAGAGCTGCAGCTCTCCTCTGCAGTGACTGCATTATGATCCCTATACTGGACAGGTTTTACAGTACGAGGAGGATGTGGTCTGTGGTACAGTACATCAATATTTCCAAGGCCCCAAACATCCAAGAGGACTTGCAATTGATCAAAGCTGTAATGGGGTGAGAACAGGGAGTATTGAGTGGAGCGGATGTTCAAGGTTTATGGAATCACCTGTGTATTTCAAAGCAACATGACTGTTTATGTGTCTTTGTGTGGATACCCTGGGCTGCAGGGCAGGGCAGCAGGAGTGGGCGTGGTGTCAGTCGGACATGGGAAAGTGGGTTAAATTCCAGGAATTCTCTTACATCTGAAGCTGTACTGTTTCTGGTCGTCTTCTCCACAACTTATCTTACATCTTGTGTGTGTGAGAGAGTCCTTTGCCAAGCCCACTGGCTATGGAAAAACAATTTAACTGGGTTTAATTTGTTGCCCCCCTCCTCCTTCCTCTTCCCTCCTTCCCCTCACGTTTTTTTTTCTTTTGTGAGCCTCTGAGAGGTTGGAAATTCATCTTGTTTAGTAACTTCATGCCCAGTCTGAGCTCGCTTTGCAAGTCAGACAGGCCGGGTTTCATGGCAGCTTTAAGGCCCCCAGTCGTGTGGATTGCTGCTGCAATTTGTTTTCTGTGTGTGAAGCTATGAAAAAAGGGTGTGTTCACTTAATTATGGAAAAAAGTTTTATTTGGACACATAAACTTGAATTATTTTTCTTCAAATTGTAATAGGCAGCTCTCTGTCACATTCTTTGCTTTCCTCCTCTGTATTTCTTGTCTTCTGTTTGATCTGCCTTAGTCCCATACTCCAAAGGGTTAAAAAAGCACAATGAAACCAGTTGCCTAGAGCCCTGACCACTTTTTCCATTCTTGCTGGAAAGTTTCCAGTGCTATTTATATGAAACCTCAGGCCCAACAATTAAGAAACCCACTTGGCCAAGATAAAGTATTTCCCATTATCCTAAAGTATTGTTTCACTGAAGTCATTGCGTACAAAACATCAGAAATGGAAGACACAGTGGGGTCTGTGGTTCTCCTCTGTTTTGTGAACACACATATGCACTGAGTGAGTAGATGACACATTAAAACAGGAACAAGTGAAATCAGTCTATATGACCTGCTGATGTAATCAGAGAACATACTACAGTACATCTAATGTGTCCTGGGCCTGATGAATGATTTGCTGCAGTGAGTGTTCAGAGGGAATGGAATTCACTTTTGGCTGAGATGAGTGACATATTTACAATGATAACATCATTACTGTCATTATTTGTAGAAGTTGTACTTTGCCTGGAAGGCATCACTGTGGTGTTTGGCTGCAGGTTTTGTCTCTGTTTGATTGGGTGAGCGGTATTAGTCCAAATCACTACTAAGATTGTTTGAAAACCAATGTAGCATTACAAACAAAATGTGATATTATTCTTCAGGCTGTAATATTCCTACAAGCTGGTGCATTATCACTAAAAGAAACTCCCAGAAGAGGGCAGTGCAAAGCTCACCCACACAAACAGCTTCCAATTTTATCCCCCCTTTACTTCCATTTCATTTGACTCCAACACACTTTATTTTATTGAGCTTTTACATCACATAAATGGTATTGTCAAAATTTTGAAGAGCCTGATCAAAACAGTCCATATGTATCAATGAATGTCTGTTCCCAAGTCAAAAAAGGAGACGGAAGTATATTTGTGCTTGAGCTATTGAAATTATTTTTCATGTGTTTTGGGTACTTTTAGCTACAAAAATACTGGTATAAAGTGTACTTATCTGCCATAAGTGTGGTTTTGTACCTAGACTGAAATGTTTTGGGGTTTTTTTTTAAAAATGAATGAATGAATAGAACTAATGTGAAAGAGGTTGCTCATACTGACAAGAGGGATCATATACTGTAACTCTGTGGCTCCCCTAGGGAGCATTTTAGCTTCTTTCAGCTCATTGTTTTGCTTTGGCTCTCATCCATCTTGTTTCCAGCTGAAAATCAGGTAATGCAGCTTTAATGACTGTCAGTCTTAACAATAATGGACAAAAAGAATCTAAAAGTGCATAACAAACATAATGTCAATTCGGACATTTTCTTGCACAAATATTGAACACGCATATAATAAGCTTATTTTTTTATATTATGACAAAATATACAGATTTTTGACAAGGGTTTCACGTTGTAATTTGTGTCGTGTGTGTGTGTGCGTGTGTGCGCGCGCGTTCGTGCGTGCGTGCCCACGCCCCCACCCCCCGGTCTGTTTTCTCCCTCTCTCCCTCAGTGTCTCTCAGCCTGAGCGCTCAGCAGACGGACGCATCCGTCCTCTGTCGCACCACTTCCACAACCACACTTCAACATGACATAAGGAGACAGGACCCCAGCTCAGCCCGAAGCTCGCAGTGTTCGCCAAACAGCCTTCACAACATCCCAGCGGTACCAATTTCCAACTTTTTTTTTTTTTTTTTTTTTTTTTTTTTTATAAATCATCCCCCCCCTTGCCACCTTGAAACCCCTCCCCTGTACTTTTTCATCCGTTCCTGGGAGATAAGTCAGTTCCCTGGAAAGGAGGTTGCTCGGTTTTTTGTTTTTTTTTCCTCTTCAGGGATCAGCATGGATGTGGCAGCGGCAGAGGGGATGTCTCTGCCGGGTATCCGACTCCGGGATCGGCCGACGCAATTGATGCCGAACCAGAAAAAGGTCAAAGCGAGGCGGAAAAGGCGAAAGGAGTTGGTTTTAATCCAGATATGCTTGTTTGGCGGCTTGCTTCTGGTCGTGAAGGGCTTTTCCTACTTAGCGGAAAATTCAGGTGAGGATTCAGTCGCTTGTTCAGCTCCCGCACGGAGCGCTGGGATGCCGGTGAGGCAGAGCTGCATTTACCCAGCGGTTGGCTTATGTGTTTCACTACCACCTAACATTTCTTTACAGTTAACTGGTATCGTTTTGTCCTTTTTGTGGTCACAAAACATACAACTGTAGCCCACTGCAGAGACAGGAACATTTGTGTAGGCAGCCGCGTTGTGAAAAACAGCATCTCCCTGTTTTCACTTGCACATAATGTTACTGTGAATATTCCTGCCGGGACATGTGTGATACACTTACTCAGTTTGTAATCGGTCTATCAATGTGAAATGTGTCAAGGTGTCTTCTGTAATTGCCTGTGCTTATGGGAAAAGTTTTGCTCTGTGGCGTTAAACTCTCTGAACAGTTTTTCTTAGCTCGTCTCTCAAACATAAGTGTAACCTATAACAATTTATGTTTCTTATCATTTGCGCTACTGCATTTTATTATTCTGTTGAAAAGGGCATAAACCAAATAGTTAAAGAGAGTTGTGTCCTTGTAGGGTTCACTTTTGCCTCACAAAAAAATTGGGGCAAACGTTAAGGTGCCAGTTGCTGTCATACAGGTACAGAGTTACACAGTAGGTTATAATGGGAATTCATCTGAGCTTTAACTATGGGGAACTATTCTGGGCTGAGGGATGCAGAGGCTCTTGCATGTTCAGGTGTTTTAGCTGCAGAGCAGTGAAATCAGGGCAATGAGTCCCAGGGTATAGGCCTACACCTCTCCAAGTTACTGCAAATGGTTACACAGTGTTCTTCTCCCTCTCTCTAACTTCATATCAAAGCTGTGCTGACACGCATGTTAAATGACTGCAGAAGCCTCAAAATGAAAATGAAACCCTGATAATAAATAATTGCATACTTCCCAGCACCAAACAAATGCACCACTTGACTTGATGTCTCCATGTTCCTCTGGTTCCCTTTGTACCTATCATTGACTGTGCCCCCAACACTCCACTTGATTACTGAGTCAGCATCAGCTAAAGCGAGAGGTATTTATCACTTTCCATGGACAGAAGGCCTGCATGAATATTCATACACTCATGATTTGTGCATCATCGGTGCGACTCATTTTTTTCCCCCCTCTTCCCACTGCATATCCTGGTTGCATTGACATGCAACAGTGCTGCTCTCTGCATGTATTCAAAATTGGAGGCGAACACAAGATGACACTGGGACATTTAATGCATTTCCCTTGTCCCCATTGTGTTCTTGTTAACTCTTTATCAGCTTGCCGGAATATCAATTAAAGTCGATTATTTATGATGCGCTTGATGAAGTTCAGCTAAATTGAGCTTGATGTTGTGGAGCTGGAAGTGGAGCACTCAACACCTCCTCACAGTGGCATATTAATCATTCCCAGACTTGTCTTCTTCTCTCTGTGAGCGAGATAGCAAAACATAGGAAGGAAGGAGCGGTACAGTGCTGGCACGCAAACCTCACTGCTGCTGTAGCTGCTGTGTGTGGTGTAATGAAGGTGAGGCCAGGTGAAAAGTTCAGCCATGCCCTGAGGACTATTGAATAACTGGGCTTTTTAATTCTATTTGAATCCCTCTCCTAGGCCAGACTTGTAGTTGGCAGAGTGGAAAGGGCAGAGCGCTCCTGCTGAGCTCTCTGAAGTATGAAATGAATTCATTGGTGTTGCCGCTGTCTTGAAGAATGTGCAGATGTAGCCACAGTGGGAGCCTCACTTTGAGTGCTGCACTGTTGCTGCACCCCACCCCCTCCCAAGAGGATTTTGTTTTGGAAAATCATGAAATTCCCCTTCAATGTATGAATTGGGGGGTGCGGGGGGAGGAGAGGAGGGGGAGTTACCAAACTGACACATCTGTGGTGCACTCCTCCAGCTGTTACCGTACCATTACATAAAGAATCAAACTTTAATGTGACGGGGAACACAATCCAGGTCATTAAAAATAAAAATTGCTTGACGTGCACTTTGCTACCTGCAACATCTGAGGAACACAAACTTGCAACTTATACGGAGAAACTAAAAAGTCCCGGTTAATGCTATTGCACAGATGAAGTCATTTTGCATGAGGACTGGGTATTGAATATCTTTGACAGTACTTGTTTGATACCAACTAAAATATGTCCTATTATTGTTGTGCACCAAAGTTGTCATTGCATGCTTGCTCAGATTCATAACCCAATTACTGTGTTTAGGATGTCAAAGGTGAAATCTTTGGTACTAAATCAAAAATGGTTTTCTTAGTTGTGGACTGTGAGACAATTTTGCCAATGGTCAAGATAGAGCTTTGGCAACAAATGATAACCTGTGTTACAATTGTCAAACCTAGCCTGTTATCCACAATATCCGCAAGCCACAATTCACAACATATGTACAACAAAATTAAAAACAGTTCAAACCTGGATCCTTGAAGCAAATTAAGAGAGAGAGACAGAGCAAAACAAAAAGGTACCAATGGGGAACTGCAATGTAGCAAAGCAACTTACCTACACTGCTGATGCATGGGACAAAGCGTCTGCCACAATATTAACTTCACCTTTAATATGTCTAATCTCCAACATATAGCCTTAGAGCAACAGAGACCAGCGAATCAGTCTGTGATTAGGACAGCAGATTGAGTTCAACAAAGGGGTTATGGTTTGTGGACACCACCACTGCCAATGTAAACTTCAAAAACTGCCAAATCAGAAACAAACTCCAACCAACAGCTTCTAAATCACTGAATAATTAAGCTGATAGGAAAACAGGTCTTTCAGTGCCATCCTCATCTCCCATGTTAACATCCACCTGGAATGAAAGAATCATTCAGATGTTGTGCAGCCAGAACAGGAGCTGAGTACAACAAGGTTTTAACATTTACAAATGCACTTTGATATTTGGAGGACCTCACAAATTTTGCCAAATTTTAAAGCAGCTCAGTTAATGGCGCAACCACAGTGGAAGAGCTTTAACAAAAAGAGGGTAAGTCACTGTCTCTGTGGCTAACTTACACTTGTCTAAATTGACAGTGAGACATGCCTTGGTCAGATGATCAGAGTCCACTGAATGTACATGCCTAATGAGTCGCCATAAAATACCACATCGTCCAAATAGACCTTACACCCTTCCAACCCTGAGACAAAACCATCTTCATCAGATATTGGAATGTTGCAGGTGTATTCCTTAGTCCGAAACTCATGACTGTATCCTCGTACAGCCCAGAGGGAGTAATGAAAGCTGAGATTTCATGTACACATGCAGAGAGTAAGACCTGCCAATACCCCTTCAACAAACTTAGCAGGACCCACTTGACCCATGCAGTCCTCAACGCATGGCAGAGGAAAAGCAAAAACGTGGAGTTTTATCAGATTTTTCAACCACCACACTGGGAGATGCACAACTGGAAGCACAACAGTGTTATTTTTCAACATATATTCTACTCAAGCTTATAATATCTTACGTTTTAAGGGGACACCTTGTAAAAATGCTGACAAACAGTTTTAGCATATCCCACATCAGTATCATGTTCAGTGCAAGGTGATGTATTCCCAAAAAAAAAGGAGTATCTTCAGGCATCTCTTGGAAGACTCACTTCTCCCAAGAGAACCTCCTTTCCCAATACCTTTAACACCCTAAAACGCTTAACTAGTACTTAGCATTCATTAATTCTGTTTGCACTTATTGAATAGATGTAATACTTGTACTTGCGCCAAGGTTTCCTACTGTGCTAAGCTTGAGTGTTATCCCTCACTTGAAAGTTGTTGTGGATGGGGAGGCAGAGAGAGGGAAAGTGACACGCAGGATAGGGCCGCCCGGCGTGGGATTCAAACCGGGGCCACCTGCAGTGAGGACTATAGCCTCAACACATGGGGCAGGTGCTCTACCCACTGAGCTGAACACCGCCCCTCAGAATTTTTTTTAGTCAACTGCACACAAGAGGATCATCCAAATCCTGGGTGACCCCCTCCGACACATTCTGCGACAGTGAGCACCATGGCACCGGACCCAGCCTATACAAAAGAGCAGGATACATTTTTACCCCAGAACCCCCTATTCAATTCAATTTTATTTGTATAGCGCCAAATCATAATATACATTATCTCAAGGCACTACACTACTACACAGCACAAGTGTTGTACAAGTTCGCTCTGTTTTACCAAATTCAAACTTTGCTCTAATTAAATCTTTCAATCTCCTATCTCTAGTTGCTGCCTTTCCAAAGCAATCTGCTTGCGTTTCTCACTTTCCAATTTCAACAAAACTAACTCCTTGCTGCCCCAAAGTAAGCCTAGTAGTCGCCCCAGGAGACCCAACCTCGACCCAAACCTTAGCTAGGCTCCTCAATCAAAACCTCTTTGATCACCAAACCTATGTCAACCTTATGGCTGTGGACACCATCAATCCTGTGATGCTCAGCTATTCTGAACAGCTGCTCTTTGGTGCATTTATCTAATAATCCCCATGAGGAAGCCTCAACAAAAAACTGAAGATTGAGGTCACAACAACAAAAACTGGGTTAAACAAAGGAGCCAAGGAGAGAACAGCATTAACTGTAGAGGCACATACAAAAGGAGTCAAACAATGGATCCAGCATAATGCATAGTTTTAACCACATAAAACACGCAGGAGGCAAAACTAGCCTCACAGCTTTCCCACTAACTCCCCCTTAGTCTTCGTGCAGCTTACGGCTTGTTTTTATGCATCGTAAACCAGTAGGTTTGAAAGGCGACTTGCTTCTTCGCTGCTTTTCCTTATACATTGCTGTATTCCTTGACTCATTAACCCCAGATCACTGCAATAGTGTGAAACCATTGGTAGGAATGTGTTTCGTGTGCACGAGACAAACAAAATGGGGACCCTTTGATAAAAACAGTGCTCCATAACACTACCAGGGATCAAAAACTTGACAGGGTATCTTTCAGTGTAGGACCAAAATCCCACAATGTGACTGTTGCTACAACCCACAATCGCAAACTAACCCAGTGGATTACATCATGAAATGATGGAGAAATATAGGCAGCTAGCATAGTGCTGCTGCAATAAACATCTGGTATCAACCTCAGACTCACTTTGCGAAAACATTTCATGTTTCCCGTGACCAGCTTGACACTTTCCTCCTCCTCTTCTTTTGAGGTTTTTTTTTATTTCATAGAAGAACCAGCACATGGTCAAACCTTTTTTATTGTTTTGCATTATTTAAACCCATCTCGCATTAAGTAGACATGCAGTGAACTTGTAAAATTGTTGTTATCGCACCGTTATTTATTCTACATTTTCTGAAATGAATATATTTTTTTATTTCATACATTTAGTCATGCACAAATAGGTATACTACTGAATGGTAGTCAAAACGCAGTTTTAGAGTCAAGAATTTGTGTATTAAAATGACCCAGCTCAGTGTTGCAGCTGCGCTGAAATGTCCTTTGAATATATTTTGAAAGTAGACTTTTTCTGTGACAAACTAGGTTTTGACATCTCTAGCCAGAGCACCGAGGACCATGATGAGAGATGGGGAGGAAGGAGGCTACTGCAGGAAATGGACAACAGCAGCCTGGAGCAAATAGAGAGTGAAGGATCTAAGAACTGCACTGCTCCAGGTAAGACGGAGACAGGATGAAAGAAAGAGGACAACCAAGTGTTCTCCCCCTCCCTCCCCCAGAACAGAGACAAGGAAATGGGGGGGGGGGGGGGGGGGAGCAAAAGCGGGAAACAAATGATCACCCCACATGTTCTGTCTTTCTACCCTTTCTGGTCCCTCTGTTTTCTCTTGCTTAATATGGGGTAACCCAGATTGTGAGGTCAGATGATTTCCCATGAGCGCAGGCTACAGCAGGCGGTGACATTCTGCCTGCTTCAGCGGTTTTCACACTTGGTCTCTGTCACATTTTTTTTTAGGATCCTGCAGGTTTCATTCTCACTCTCCATATAGCTTTCCCTCTCTGTCTCACACTTCCTCTCGTCATCTATCCCATTCCCTTTCTCTGTGTTTACCTCACGTTTTTCCCCATGGTGGCCACATCTCAGAAAAAACCCTGTTTCCATGGTGACTTTTTTGTCTTATCATCAACCAGCAACTACTGTTTGAGAGTAGTGGAGGACAGTGTGTGATGATAAGTCGTTTGTAAAGTTTAAAATCACTTAATCCTGTTTAAATCAGATTTAAATCCACCACGTGTAGGCAACATTAAAAATGTGATGTAAAGCCATGAATTGTGGTGTAATGCAGCCTATTTTACACATGCATGGATTCCCACCATCACCCATGCTCTGTTGCTATTTTTAGACACAGATGGAAGGAAGTACAATGATGTGTACAAGGTGGGATCGAGGGACGTAACTCATGCAGATCACATTGACATTTCTTTTTTTTACCTTAAGTGGGAGACGACTGGCCTCCTCTCCGAGGGAGGGGTTGTTCTCTTGTGAGGTCATTAAGCAAAATACCCATCATCAATCTCCTTTCTCACCCTCACAAGGTCGGTACTGTCATCTATAAAGGGAGCTGAGGTCAAAGTTCAACTTATTCTCTCCTCTGGCTTATTATACAGGAGCTGCTCTTTCCTCTTCCCTTGCTAAATTTAAAGCATGTACCCTAGTGGCTTCAGCCCCTACCACACACTGGAGGACTGCAAGGTTTTTGCTAAATAACCTTGATTTTCTGAATGTCTTGGCCCACTCTGGTGATTGCTGCTCCTCTCCTGCAAAATACATAAAATAAACCCGTGTGGGAAGTTAGTAAAGAATGCTTCAACTGACCTTTAAGAGGGAAGAATCTGCATCTTTTCAAAAAGGTGGTGTATGTTTGAAGAGAAGGATGTTGAAGGGTGCACAGGTGTAATGTGCCTAACTTTCATGTGAGAGACCACTATTCACGTCCTGTTACAATGTGCAATTAATGTTGACTGTTTTTTTTAAAAGACATAAGCATGTTGTTCCCTCCAATTTTACCCATCAAAATCTGTTTTACAGGTCTTAGGGAGTACTTATACATATGTGAAAAACGTTTATAATGCAGTACATCTGATAACTCTCCTGAACTGCTTGAGTCAGTGTTTTGACTGAAGACTACAAGTTTGAAAATGAAAGAAATCTGGGAGTCTGGCTTTCCAGACCTCTGTGCCTGCTCCTCATTTCAGTTTGAGGCTAATCCTTAAATTTCAACAGGCTGCATTAGCTGCTACTAGCAGCTGTCTGGTGACATCTGTGTATTTTCTGCATTGATTTTATCCCTTTTTTTACTGTTCAAAAAGCGGCAAGAATGTCAAAGTGAACAAAAGTCATTTGATTTATGCAATTTTTTTTCGCGCTCACCTCTTTCAGTCTGAACATGCATTAACAACGTCCAGCATAAATACCTGGAGTACTCTCTGCTCTCTCTACCATACTGCCCAGATTAAAAAATACTTGTCATACCTGTCATTAAAATTAATTAAAAGAATTTGCAGAATCATTCAGTGTCAATGTTCAAGGTGATTTCCACAAAATAAAAGAAAACAGGTATGAGTAGCAAGTAGGAATCTCACCGCTCATTCTTTCTGTTTAGCTTCTTTTCAGTGCTGCTGCCACATTCAAGATCTCAGTAATTAACATGGTAACACACGCAAATGTTGTACCTCAAGGCTAAGAGTCTCTACCCACACTAGCAGCACTGTGAAGCCGTGTGCACAGTGGTGCTTTGAGCTATCAGCACGCTAACATCCACAAAATGAGAATGCTTACATGTTAATGTTTGGCAGGCAAAATGGAAAATGGAATGATAAAATTCAGTGTCTTAGTCATGTGAACATTTGCTGATTAGTACTAAAAAATACATATAATTCAGTCTGAGGAGGACATCAATGTCTGTACCGAATTTCGTAGCAGTCTGTCCAAGACATGTCATCCAAAACCAAAAATATCAGGAAAGGTCAGGGGTTCACCAAAATCAGAATCTTCTGAGAACCACAAATCTCTCTGCCAGATTTCATAGCAATGCTGTATATCAAAAAAGTTGTTGAGATATTTCTGCTTGGGTCAAAGTGACCCACTGGCTAACATTGCCATACATAGAGCGCTGATGCTAGCATGGCTCAAAATAAGACCCAAGTTGTGTTAAAGTTTAAACTTGATTATCCACATTGTTTTAATAATGTCTGTCAGTGGGTTAATCAAATAATGGACTAGTTATGTGTGTGATCATG
The DNA here is from genome assembly GCF_046630095.1 of Trachinotus anak. Classification (NCBI taxonomy): domain Eukaryota; kingdom Metazoa; phylum Chordata; class Actinopteri; order Carangiformes; family Carangidae; genus Trachinotus; species Trachinotus anak. The sequence goes on along the minus strand of NW_027273870.1, from coordinate 10,723,801 downwards.
TAGTAGCTTGAACATTAAATTGTGCACAACGGAGGTTGTCTGTATATTTCCACCCAGGCTGGCTGATAGGGAAGTGTCCCAACATGAGCTCCGTGTTCCGGGAGGATGCAGCACAGCGGAGGCAGTCACTGATTATTGCCTGAAATTAGAGGCTTGCTGATCAAGTGCTCGAAAGACAAGGGAGAGAGAGAGTCAGAAAGATGGGAAGGTAGAGAGAAAGTCCGTCATTTGCTAAGCCACACATGAAACAATCATCATTACATCTCCCTCCCTGATTTTAATTGTGAGGATCCTGCTGCTTCTGTTGATTTCAGACACTTGTTTAGTCCCCCACCCCTCTCCACCACTGTCATTTTTCAGTCAAGGGAAATGGGAAGTGAAGCATAGACAGATGCTAGTAGTAGGACTTGAGAGTGGTTATATCTTGGTGACTTTGTTATTTTCTCAGTCTCTGCTCTCTCGAGCTTTAAAAATGACTGAAAATGAGTTTCTGCTGTTAAATGAGGTTGTGAATTCGCATACAGTATGTGTGTTTGGGTTGTTTGTTTTTTTTTGCTTTTTTTGTATACACATGTGTCCTTGTCAGTGTGTGTGTAGCTGGTGAATTCAAGCAGTCTTATACAAAAAGAGCCCTCTGTCCTGCTTTTGACCTTCCTGTTATCATTGGAAACAAGAGGTATTCATTTTAATGACTTTGCTGTCCAAATCTAGTGGGCAAGGCCACGCTGTGCTTTTATGTTCGCCGCTTACAGTGAAAAATAAGAAAATCCATTACTTCTGAAGATGTCTGATCAATGGGGAGGTTTGTCACACTGTAGTTTTCATCTAGAGCAACGCTGGTGAAATGTACTTTTTGTGTGTACACACGGCCACGCACATACATATACACCCACGTACTCTTTCTTTCTCCCTGTCCGTCATACAAATACACACATCTGCACAGTCCTCCCCAGCAGCTCTGTGTACAGTAGCATTAGCTGTATGATTCAACAGTGGTCTGGGTACTCCATACACGTGACTGCTCTCTCCAGGGGTCTTTCCCCGGAGGCTGTCCTCCTCCGTTATTAAAGATCTTCTCTCTGCTCGGCTCAGCTCCGACGCAACACTCCATTTTAGGAAAGGAGGCTGCTATGACTTAATCAGGGCTTCCCTGTGAGAAATGTGGTGTGTGAGCACGCATGTGTGCGGCTGCAAGTTGAACCATTAGAAGGGAAGCCTTGTTAGGAATAGTATTGATTAATGCGGGGGTGCTAGCCCATGGTTTCTGCGTTGTGTAGGAGTGTGTATGCAGGTTTGTTCAGGGTGTGTATACTTGTATGTATGTTTGCTCATGCTTCCCTCACTTCCCATGGGCAGCCTCCTGGCTCCTCCCCAACATGCTAAAGGCATATAAGTGAGCATTGCCATAACTCAGCTGATGAATTAATCACATCAGAAAAAATGATCACTCCTTTAATACCTCAATAATGATTTCCTCTGAGAAATTCATTCTGCCATATTACTGTATTTTAGCAGGCAGCTTTTAGCTTTTACAGCCTCAGGACCCGAGAGCAGCTTAAAACATAGCCCACCTCCTCAGCCTGGCTTTCAATTATGGTTTATAGACATTACTCATTTTATTTTATTGACTTTTTATTTTATCTATGTTGTAAATTGTACTTAATTTTAAGTTATTTTATTGTTATCAATATTTAATATAGATTTTTATTTTCATTATTCTTAACCAATTTTTACTCCAGTCTTTATCTAACACTGTTTTTTATTGTTACTGTTAATAAAGCTTTTAAAATCTACTTTACTCTGTCTTTTTGTCAGCATTCCTGTTTGATTTGTCTGGGGTTTTTTTTCCTTTTTTTTTTTTGGCCTTATGAATCTTCTGTGAAGGACTTTGAACTGGACTAATCTGTAGTGCTCAGCACTGAATTGAAATATTACCGAAATTGTAATATGACCAAGAGCCATGTTCAAATTGCAGGAGTCACAACATCCCATAAAAGAAGCGTTGTTGTGCTACACTAATACCCCCAGCCTACGAATCATATTCTCCAGATGTAAAGGAACATGCTTGCTCAGTACAGACCCCAAACATCAGTTATCTTTATTTTTGTATTTTTTTTCAATGATAAATGAAATATCATATAACAATCGCAATATCTGTCAAAATAATAGCAAGGCTTTGTCCTAACCGCAGCAGCCCGGGTTTCGAATCCGACCCGCGGCCCTTTGCTGCATGTCGTCCCCTCTCTCTCTCCCCAACTTTCCTGTTACTCTATCACTATACCTATCTAATAAAGGCATTAAAAGCCCCCCCAAATATAATAATCGCAATATGATTTTTTTTGCATATTGTTCAGTGCTGCTAACCTGTATGAAAATTGCTATACAATTAAAGATTGATTGATGGATTGATTCAATATTAGCTTTGAGTAGGCTGCTGCTACTGCTTCCCCAGCACAGCAGCAATAATTATTAGCAGTTACAGTTCTTCCATAACTGCCTAACATGCAGATTGGCAAAGTCATCTTGTTGTGTTATTGCAGGAACAGGAGCTCTGAGCTCAGGGGAACAAGACCAATCTATCACAGCAATTAGCTCAGCAAGTCAGAGTGAGGGAGAACTCACTCTTGTACTCTTCTGTAGAGTTAACATTTATCCAACATTGTTTTTTATTTGTCTCTTGTTGCAGACGTCCTTAATTTTTTTCCTTGCTCATTGATTGTGTTGTTTTGTCTCTGTCTCTCCTATTTCCCACATATGTTGGAAGTGCTGCAACTGAATCACAGAGGTCAGGTTGTTTGTCAACAGCAAAAGTGGCTTGACACATCTTTAAACATTCATCCTGCTGGTGTGACTGTGAGCAATGCTGAGGCTGTTTCCTGAGTGCCACGAACTTCCTCCCTTACCGCTGCTTTCCCAAGAGTTTGAGAGGACATACGGCATGTTGAGCATACAGTAGAACTACTTAGGTTTGCATGCTGTTTGGTTGTTGTTACCGATTAAAAATGTCATACTTTCACCTTTGACAGTAGAGAGGTTGTAGAAAATTAGAGAGAGATGGGGGGGGGGGCAAAATTCAACTTAGGTTGTTTCAATTACAAGGTCATTATCTTAAACCCCTGTGTCACCAGGGCGCCCATTTATTTTACAGTTTTCCAGCCTGCCTCATTATTTCAAGTTACCTTTCATTCATTTAAAATTTTGATTATATTAATGCTCACTTGCATTGCAGTTGCATTGCAACTGGAAAGAATGACATTTCACTATGATGAGAAGTTTCCCTCCACATCGAAATTAGGTGAAATCAAAAGGATCCCCCGCGTGCTTCCTAAATCTGAATGTCATGGTAAGGAGAAAGGCTCAAGTTTGACAGTGTGAGGAAAGGATGACAGACAAACTATATAGGAGGCAATTACCTCCTCTGCCTTTTGCATGACGAAGTCAGCCAGCAAATGTGCTGCACAGTAGCATATAAAAGGTTAAAGTGCAGGAAGTGTGCGATGAGGTGTTTGATGCGCTTTATGGATAAGAATATTTTCACGCTGCCAGATTGCCTTATCTGAGGATAAGCTTGTCACACAAATAAGCCAAGCAACTGGGAGGCTTTGATGATGATTGCCAGATCTGCAGCTCCCAAATGGTAGGCCAGGCAGTTAGAGATCCACCAAGGGATTGGCGTGTAAGCAGCTTAGCTGAATTGTTGTCATAATCAGACTGAGAGAAGTAGTAGTTGCATAATTTAATTACATGTAAACACATCAGATATTTTGACTGAGTATCTTGAAGAATTTGACAATATTTAGAGACTGTTCATTGGTGTTTTGTACAACATTATATTAATATATTTCCAGACATAAAACATTGTTTTTGCTATATACGTGTACAAATCTCCTGGGTTCCATGTTATACAGTAATATGAAGGGAGTGTTAGATAGTAATCTTTGTTCTCTGTTGTCTATACTTAAAAGGCTATAAAAACACAGTGTGTTATATAAGCAGCCTAATGGTCCACTGGCTTTGACATTGTATCACTGACATGATAACATGTAATGATAAAATGTATAGGAAAATGTATTTAAATGATGTATGGAAATTTGTCTTTCAAATTGTAGTCACTACTGAGTAGAACCACCCATGGCAGTGGTTACAGCTTTGAGTCTTGTGTGTTTCAGGTGACAGATCTGGATTTGAGGAATTTCTGCCATTGTTGTCTTTGCTTACCTTTGTTTAACCTGCATGGGGAGTATCTGTGAATTGTTATGTTTAAGACGTTTGGCAGGTTTGAAGAGTGACTCCTGCTTTTTCCAATTCCAACATACAAAAGTTTTGAGGCTATTGTGCTGTTACATACATTGCTGTACAGGTGTGGCAGTATTGATGTGGTTCTATACCCTTAAATCTCTCCCAGTCTCTAAATTGAAAACAAACTTTGTTTCAGGACTCTGTCAGTTTGATTTTGGATGTTTTTGCGAACTCAAACTTGGCCGTTCTGATTCTGAGGTTTACCAAGGGTTTGCATATTGTGCTGAATCCTTTGAGGTTCTTGTCTTCTCTTGGTCACTGACAGGGAAACATGTCCACCTACTGCCTGGAGAACACCTTTGACTTGGAAAAGGGATTAAAGGGATTTCTCTTCACCATGCAAATGATTTTCCAGTCATACACGAGACTCCATTTTCATTTTCATTAACTCATTTGGCAGATGCTTTTATTCAAAGCGACTCACAAGTGAGGGACATCACTGAAGCTTCAGTGTAGTAGGAGACCTTGGTGTAGGTACTAAGCACACCAACTATTCAATAAGCCTACAAGGAGATCAGGTAAAGGGAGAGTCTTCAAGAAATTCTTGAAGATAGAGAGGGAGGCCCCTGCTCTGAGAGCATTTGGTAGCTTGTTCCACCATCAGGGAACCATGGACATAAGGCTGAATGACTGAGTTCAAGTATATGGGTGCAGACCCAGAAGTCACTCTGAAGGCCAGTGACAAATTTAATTTGGGCAGCCATGGGTAGCCAGTGTAGGTCAATGATTAGAGAAGTAACATGTGCCCTTTTAGGGCTGATCGAAGACCAGATGGGTTGCCACTTTCTGGACCATCTGTTAGGGTTTCACTGCATATGAAGGGAGGCCCCTTCAGAAGGGCAGATCTACCCAGGTCATTTGCCATTCTCTGGTTTTCCTGTGAACACCTGCTATTTCAGAATGTACCCTACTGTTGGCAAACCACTTTTGCAAACCAACTACCCTTGATAGCTCTCTGATTCATGTTTGATTTTTATCTTCTTCACTTGGATGGTCACCTCTTTACTCCTCATTTTAACAGACAACTCCACTTCAATCTAAATAGCAGCTCTCAATCAACTCTGAGCCATGTGTGAGTCTTTTGTGCATGATACAACAACAGCAAACACAATAAAAGGTGCAAAAAACGTGAAGAGGTCTGAATACTTTCTGAAACCACTGTATAAAAGTTAATAGTCTTATCAGTGCTGACCATTAAGACAGAATGTTCAAACCTTTGATGCAGTACTGTGTCACCATGCTGCAGATGTGAAAGATTTTCTATTCACTAAGCTGGACTCATGCTGAGGTAATGGAAATGTGGGTGCAATTTATTGCTTCAGTCACTTGTATGAAAAATGTCAGGGCAAGACTAAAATTCATTCATTATTGATATTCAAATAATGTTCTGTAAGGTACCTGCTATTTCTTGGAAGTAATATTTTATAGCCGGAGAAGGTAACTGCTCTGGAAATGCTACAAACCTGTATCTCTTGTATCATGAATCTTGTAATCATGATGGGAAGCAAACAGAAACTCCAAATGTCTCAGCACTGTTTCTCTTCATACAAACTATCAGTTAATATGGTGCTGTGGGTTCTTCTCGCAGTTTAAATCACCCCTCTCATTCATTCAATCTGAATGTGGCAATGATGCCTTTTTCCACAGAGATGAATCATGAAGAGGTGAGCTTTTATACATGTATTTAAAAGACTGAACCTAACCTGCTCTAGTGTGCAGCCTTGTGTTGCCATGGTAATGTACACTGTTTAAAAATTAGTTACCATCATTACATTGAAAGGCCAGGGTTATGCCCAAACTCAGCCCCATGAGTTTTGGCGAACTGATTGCTTGCTGATGTGTCAGTGGATATGACATATAGCATGACACTGGGTGTGGCTGTAGTTTGGAAACCCTTTCTAACATATTGTTGACCAGAAGGCAGCGACTTTCTGGTGTGAGCACCTGTTACTGAATTAATGTCAGTGTCCAAGTGCAGAGATCTCTGGGGTATTTAGTGAGTCAGAGGTAATTATCTAATTACACACTGTCCTCTCTGAATCTTATTGATTTGACAGAAATAACACATCACAGTCATCTTGTGTTCAAACCACATGTATGGGTATTACCACAGTCTCGTACAGGAGGCCACTGAAGAGCCCCCACACAGTAATCCACACAAGCTACTGGTAATTTAGGGTATCTTGCTTTTGTGGGTCATTTTTTGATAAACAGTATTTCCAACCATTTATTTTCAATTTTGCACACAAACACATCTTAAGTTCATACCTCCGCCAAGGCCAAACAGTCCCACACACGTCTTTTGTTCTCAAGTATAGCTTTACTTATTTATTGTCTTTAAATCTTGCACAAGACACCTGTTATACAATTCATACAGCTCTACAGCTGTATGAATTGAACAACAATAATAATTCTAATATATTGCAGTAATTTCAATTTGGGTTTTATTCCAGTAGTGTTGATCATTTCTATCAGTAATAATAATATGGTTTTCACCAAGTGAATAGCTGAGATCTTGGAACACAATAACATTGCTAAAAAGTCCAAACAAAAGGGTTTCCACTCAGGAAACTGATATAGGCTCTTGTTGGGTGAACTGTGTGTACAACAGGTAATTATCTAGCTATCTCACTTCTGCTTGGTTTTTGCCTTTCCATATAGTGATAAATCTTTTTCCTCCCATATCAGCACCTGATCGCAGTTTAATGTGCTGCTTGTTTCCCACCCTGCAAAAACTGAGGGTTTTTTTCCCCTGACACTGTGATATGCTGAAGAATTACTGTGAAGAAAACATACAATGTGACCTTAAAATGTAGCAAGTATTTAGTGTTTTGAGTGTTATGCACCTTTCGGTCAGGGGTCACAAACATGATATCCTCTTTTAAAGTGGAGACATAACAATTTGCTTAATTATCCTCCCAAAATATTGAACAGCTACATAAAGCTTATAAATAATAAAACTCAAATTATTAATTTTACAATTTTTATGATTGATCGTGATTAATCGCTGAATTTCAATCGTGATTGATCGCATGTTTTATCATATGATTGAAATTGTATTATTTTGCATTTTCTCCTGCTTGACAAGACATAACCATCAGTCTGTCTGAACTAGAAGCTAACATTAGCATGTCTGACGTGTAATTATGAAGATGTCTGATAATTTATTTATCAGTAGTCGAGCTATGCATGAGGTATATTTTTATTTTCCAACTCATTCAGTCATCACCAACAACGATTCGGGCATTGGATTTAAACGCTTCAGGTCTCCTGACACGTCCCTTTATGCAGACTAGAACTGTCCCCCTTTTGCTCCCATAGACACAACTTGCCATGTAAAATCTTTGTAGGAAGTGTCTGTGGCAGCTTGACAACAAGTAAGGGTGCGTCAAAGGGTCAAAAGATTCTAGAATGTGGCGCTATAAAATCTCTGGGAACAGCACCAGTGACGGTGTAAAATAAAGAGTCTTTGGTGGCACGTGATTAACACGATAAAAAAAAAACAGTTCGTTATGCTTGGTCCTTAATCTCATCGCGATTGACGCGTAAATGCTGACAGGCCTAAATAAAACCAGTTGTGTCATATATGATAAAAAAAAAAAAAAAATGACAATGGTTAAAGTACTTAAATCAAAATGCAAAACAATTATTAACACAGTTGTGTAACTTAAACTGCAGCAGTAATCAGGAGTAATATCCACAGGCTAGCAGGCACTCAATCTACTGTGACTCTGGTACATGAACAAATCTGGGGAGTCCAAAAAGGTCTCAAGAGGTCTCCTTGGCATTCATTTTTTTTTTGTTTTTTTTTTCTCCTTGGCATTCCTTAACGTACGGGTTCCAATTCGACATGTATGGTAAATACCAAATGACTATGTATGACAGCTGGTATCGGCAGCAGCTGAGTCAAGTCGAATATAGAGGTTCGTATAGGTTTGTAGTACTGAACGGTTTTAGCAAACTTCTTCCATTTAAGAATGATGGAGGCCACTGTGCTCTTGTCAACCTTCAATGCTGCAGAATTCTTTTGTAGCCTCCCCCAGATCTGTGCCTGGACGCAATTCTGTCTCTGAGCTCTGCAGGCTGTTTCTGCTACTTCTTTGCTTGGTTTTTGTTCTGATATGCAGAGCTGTGGGACCTTAATTAGACAGGTGCGTGCCTTTTCAAATCACATTGGATCAATTGAATTTATGAGACTATACAAAACGAGCCCATAGGTTGTCTGTGCAGCTGGTTATTATGGCCCATAGTTGCGTTTTGTTGATAGGCGTCATCTAGTGGCTGTAGTAAGTATAACAGGAGCAAGGTGGATGGATGGGTCAACAAAACACGGGAATACAACATGAGAGTGGTGTTCGATTCCCATGTGAAAGTACCAGTTTATGTTGTTTCTAATATCAATGACCGTTCAACAAAGTTAACCATGTTGTTATGATTGTAACCATGACAACAACGATCGTCTAATGTTGAGGAAGAACTTACTTTAACCCCAATCACGATCTTTTCCTAAATCCAACCAAGCCATGCTACAGTTATTGTAGTAACCATGGTGACAAAGGTAGGTACACAACTCTTTGTATAGTCCATGTGTTTCTTATCTTAACCATGACAACCAAGGCGAGTACGCCTGGAGCACTATTTCAGGAGACACCCCCATGTATAAGAGGGTTGAAAAAAACAACCTATGTGGTTGTTCAGGTTTGAAAACTGGTTGTCAGTCATGGTGTGGAAACACATGAATGGGAGGCACTTGAGCTAAATTTCAAGTTTCATAGCCAAGGGTTTGAATGCTTATGCTAGTGTGATATTTCAGTTTTTCCTTTTTAGTAAATTAGCAAAAATATCTGAAATTCGGTTTTTGCTTTGTGCATAAGGCTGCAACATAACAAAAATTGTGGGGTGCGCTACATAATAACTGATTGAAATTATTACAAAAATAAATCCAAGTTATAATAAAGTATAATAAAAAGGGAGAATATCCCTCCTTCATTGTTCATGCCCAGATTTTTTTCAGTCCACTGTTGACACAGTCACAGTCAATCTTCTGTAATCTATAACTGCAGATGTGCATTCATAAATAAAAATTCTATTCTTATATGTGTTCATTCCTGTCACATTAGTAAATCAGTGTGAGCAGTGGACCTCAACAAATTCTCTGTACTACAAAGAGATAAAAAACAGTATAAATGTAGTAGAATAAACTCTAAGTAATGAACTAGTGAGAGATGTGTCATACTCAAATGATGCAGAAACTGTCTTTTTAGCTGAAGGAAGCTAAACTCATGATATATGTGTATGTATGAATGCGAGCACATCTGTTGTGTGCGTATGTATGTGTTTGTTCAGGCATGGTCTGTGTGCGTGATACAAACTATGCAAGGAAGGGAATAAAAGCAGGAGTCCTTAAATGTCACATTACTCAGCACGGTAACTATGCTCACGACATGCGATGTGTCAGCCCACATCATCATCGCCCACTGAGCATGTGCAGAACAGGCCCCCAGCCCTCCACGTGCTCTCAGAATATGCACAAGTCGAACACGGAGATGAGCTTGTACAGCTCCCTGAGGGTGGGAAATGCAACTTTAATCACCTTTTTATATTTATTTATTTATTTTTTTATTTTTTGTTATGCTGAGTGGCATCATCCCCCTGGTTGTTGTTGTTATTGTCCTCACTGTCTGCTCTTCACTGTCCCAGCGCCATTAAAGCTTCGACAGCTTCACTTGACGGTTGCACCTCCAAGGGGCAGCCTCGACTCCCAGTGACATCAGCGCAAATTAGACCTCTTCATCCTTTGTGTGTTAGAGTGTGTCGTGTCAATTAACATGAATGCTCTTATCGCTCCCTTTGCTCTGCCTTCCAACCAGAGTCAAGTCAAAGTCCCAAAATGCATTGCCTCCAGCAATATGGTGCAGGGGATGGGCCAGCTTTGACTGAGACTCCTTTTTCCCCCTTTCTTTCTTAACAATAAAAGATCCAAAACCTAAAGGGGCACTACATTGTGTTAATGGTGAACAGTTGATCATAACACACTGCTCTCAAGTTCAAAGTGTCTCTGTTTTAAAGCATTTCAGAGCTACAGAATGAGCTGTATGTTCATAGAGGAGTTTGTTTGCCCTACAGCTGAGCGGCTGTTCACAGCTTTAGGCGAGCCAATATTATTCTGTTTTCTAAATCAGGAGGAAAGTCATATTTTTTTCAGGGTGATTGTGCTGCGCTTCACTGAACTTATTCCCTTTGTCTGGATACAAAATAAGTGTGCATGCCAGCTGTGGCACATCTTTTTTTCCCCATTATCTAAAGATTTGAGTTCAGATACTGTTTATATATGAGATAAAATACTGATCCTTCAAAGAACAGTGAGATGAAGAGCAAAACTGATGAAAAAAGATAAATTTGATCACCGGGTATTTGGAGTTTACCTATCATACAGATCAATCCCTTGAAGACACTTCCTTCCTTTCTCCTTTTAAGTCGAAATATCACCCTCCTTCATCCCCACCGCCAAACACAATTTCACCGCCATGTAATTACAGCTGGATGCTGTCAGGAAAGTGGCTATCGCATCATTCAGGAGATATTTTCTGTGTTGTTTTTCACACAAGAAAAGCGCACAGTGACTACACACACACGGAAGAAGAAGACGGGAAAAAAAAAAAACATTTCCCACTGTGCATAATTAGAAGTTTGAGATGCAGAATCATTGCATTCATAATGGGCTGGAAAGCTTCCAGCTGGTGGTAGTTTGATGAGAGAGAGCTAAGGGAGCTGTATTGCAAATCCTTAGTGTACACACCCCTGTGTGACTTAGTTGGTAATTCTTTAATGCCATACTTAACTGTTCATCACCATCATGGCACCCACAGATCTGCTAATGGGGTTCTACTGTGGTATTTTCATACTTTGCATAAAACCTTCCCCTTGTTTAATTCTGTAAACTTATTGTGGGATCTGGAGCATTTGTATGACAGTCTGATAACAGTGACAGTGATTAATTCACTGAATGACAACCAGGGAAATTAGAGAATAGTTCCAGTTTATTACAACCTGGGTCTTATTTTTATTAGCCCTGCTAATGAGTTTTATAATCCCCTGACTTTGGCGAGTTTATGCAGTAAAATATCTCAACATCTTCTACACGGATCTGAACAAATATTTGTATAGACATTGTTGTCTGACAGCAGCTGAGGTGCTGAAAGGACAGCGGCTGGTCAAACTCTCCTCTCTCTATCAAGCATGAGGTTTATCCTGGAAGAAATCAACTTTGTCTTTATTTAGTGATTTGCTGATTTTATTTCCTATGCTGAGTCTGCCTGCTGTGAAAATGGAATACTAATCCATAATCAGTCATTACAGAAACTATTAATAAGTTAAACAGCAGATTTGTGGGTTTTAAACTGTGGAGATGATACTTCGCAGTGCCCCAGAGGAAAACAGAAGGGTCAGAGAATAAAAGAAACGTGGGATCCTGGGCTAAAGTGTGTCTCAGTGTCAGTATGGATTAAACATTTAATTAAATTGAGGTGTATCTGTTCCATGAGATGTCCAAGTGATGATAGAAATCGCTCTCTCCTTGGATCTTCCTTTAATTTTGTTTTCATAGCAGTTTTTTTCCTTCTGTTTTCTTTTCTTTCAATGCTGTATTCACCAAGTTCCCTGCTGAGATCTGAGAGCACAGCAGCATCTCTACGAAGAAGTCAGACAGGGCAAGAAACACAAGCTGCCAGAGATGCTGACAGATTTTACACCAAACCCCACACCACCCATCAGAGTTCAAACATTGACTTCCTTCCAACTTTGATAAACTGTACTTTCCAGTTGTGCGTTCAGTTTTCCTGTGCAGTATTACCAAGATTTCCAGTATATTAAATCTTCATTTTCCCTCCAAATGAAGGAGTAGCCTGGACCAACAACAGCAGGGCCAGCACTATAATCACGTATGTCCATGATAGTGTTGAATGATCATTGTTCCACCATTGGTCAGCCAAATGCCACATGACTGGTTGTTGCTCTTTCTAAATGAATTGGAGCAAACAGTTTCTATCAGGGGGCATTTACAGCCTGCAGTGTTGCTAACTTAGGGCATTTGTTGCTGGATTTAGAGGCTAAAAAAACATGACAAAAAAACAAAATACCTAACAACAAATCTAGCAACTTTTTAAACAAACCTTTGCAAATTAGAAGAGTCGCCACTACTGCCCCTCTCCCTGTGTCCTTTCTGTTCACTGAGCAGCAGAGAGGTGGAGCAGCAGTTTGTTAGCCAGATGGAGGCTGTGCTCTGTGTGAGAGACAAAATGAGAAAGCTATTCTGTCACTTCTAACTTTCTATCTGAGTGATCATTTTACAAATATAGCCACAGCTGTTGTCTTTAACCATGTGTTTGGTGATTTTATCAGCAGAGCAGCAGCTTGGAAATGTCTTGGACGGTAACATGTTGTCTTAATGGGCCATGTTCCAGTTACTATTTCATACTTGTTCTATTATCTGTCAACAGAAACAGAAAAAACGTGTAAATGAGAACAGTTTTATTCAGTCGAATTAAAATACTGTATATGTGAGCACAGACAGCAGGAGAGATGCAAACAGATAGAGAGCTGAAACCAACTGACACTCGGTTGAATGTAAATAAGACGTGGTGATGTCAGCTGTTTACAGCAGTTCCACAACAGTTTTCAATTAGGTCCTCACTTTCACACAGTGACCACACATAGTTCAGCCATACACCAGGTTGTGACCCAGTCTTGTTTAGATACCAGCTTGGCCCTTTGTTTTCCAGCCAGCGTGAGCAGTGGTGTAATAGGTTGATATGTGGATCAATAAGTCTAATTTGTAGATGATTGATGGAGCTGCAGTGTCTTTGTTAGTGACTCATCTATAGACACACTAGAAAAGCAAGAGTATTCATCAAACGTTATCAAATGTTACATAGATTAGAGTGCTGATCTGTCTCTCACTTTGTCTCTCTGTATGCTCTCTCTCTCTCTCTCTCTCTCTCACACACACACACACACACACACACACACAGTGAAATCCTCTCTCAAGCCTTTACTACAGAGGTCGGGTCTGATCTGTACCAAACTGTAATATAATATGCTTAGTCATCAGAATAGCAAAACAGCAATGACCACACCATCTGTACACACACTTGCTTATACTCACACATACACACACATACACTCACTCACTCACTCACTCACACACATACACACCATTTCTCTTTCTCTCTCTCTCTCTCTCTCTCTCTCTCAGACATAAACACACATACACTCCAGTCCAAACAGGAGCATGCCATCCAAATATCCAAATGCAGTTAGACAACCCCCTCCCCTCATCATCTTACCCCCCAATGCCAAATCCAGCCAGCAGTGCCTGTTCGTTTCCATGACAACAGCCTGAAAGTATTATATCATCAGTGAGAAGTGAGCAGGGCAGAATTTTGCACGCATGCACACACACTTGCATTCCCTCGCTGTCTCTTTCACTCTTGCTCTATCTCACAAACACACACACACACGCATCCAAAAATGCCCTCTCCCCAAACCCTTTAGAGCATACCCAGCCTTGCTCTGTTATGTTGTGTAAGATTCCCGGGCTCTTACATGGGTGAGGTGACATCATCACCAGTAAGATGGAGGGTGAGTAGGGTAGGACAATATATTCTGGGGCAGTGCACCACTGCTTAGTGCTCCTGTGTAAAGTAAACCTTGTCTGAAGGTTTTTTATGTTCGCTGTAAACTGTCTGTCAATTTTAAATCACCACTGTGATTAACAGCGAAGAGACATTAGCAGCAGCAACTTGCATTAGCAGTGTCAGCCGGCAGGACAACCCACTTAAGACACTCTGAATAATTAACTGTGACTACATTAGCTTTTCAACAAGTTTTGCCCCTTAATGAAATCATTAACATCTGTGTGGCTGGTTATCTGTGTGACCTGTATGAGAGGGATAACCCACATGAATTTCTGATGCTTTGTTTGCTGTTCACTTGTCCTCACAGCTTCATTTAAGTAAGTGAGTGGGCCTGCGTTGTGGTTTGCTTTCATTAGCCAGGTTATGAAGTGCGCATCCAGAAATGACTTACAATCATTTCTGATGTAAAACTAAAATATGCAGGAGCTGGTGGTTTTAGCCTTCCTTCTCTGCGTGGCAACGTAGCTGGGACAGGGGGGCTTCCTGGCTCTATGTTTTATATTTAAAGAGCAGAGATTGCAGGAAATCCCCTGAGACTCTCAAGCATTACTCTGCCTTTTCATCCGCAGCTCTGTGATGGTTATAAATAAATGTGAAAGATGGAAGGAGTGCTAGGTAAAGATGACAAGAGTGGGTATCCACTGGGATTTGTACAGTAGATATGTAAGGGGGAGTTCCAGGGCAAGAGCAAGTGTAACACCAACATATGCATGTGCACAGTCCTCCCACTTCCTCTTCTCTATTTCCCTCTCTATTAATACAGTTAATGCACACACGGGCCCAGGTTCATGATGCGTTACTTGATGTAATGATTTGGTGATCTGTATCCTCACTAGTGCTGAAGCAACCAGCCACTCAACAGAAAATGAATCAACTTAATTACTGTTAATCACTGTTATGATCACTTGCCATTTTTTTGGGGATTTGGCGATGTTCGTAAGTTACTTTGAAATCATTTTTCTGACCTAAAGGTACAAAAAGAGCAAATATTCACATATGTAAAAACGGTTTTATGAAGAACAGTGAACTTGGAACTTCAATCTTACAGGCTTATGCTGCTTCTCAGTCACTGCTTTCCTCCAAAGAATGCCCCTGCACACAAGATAATCGCAGTCCAGTCTGTTTTAGGTCTGTGGTTCCCCGATGGTGGAAGAAGCTACCTAATGTTCTCAGAGCAGGGGCATCCCTCTCTGTCTTCAAGACTCATCTCTTCTGAGAGCACTTCTTCTCCTAACACCTCTAAGACCCTAACATGCCTAAACATATTATATTACATATAACATACTGCACTGAGGCTTTAGTTTTGTCCCTTGCTTCTAAGTTGCTTTGGATAAAAGGGACTGCTAAATGAGTAAATACATGTATGGATGTAGGGGAGACTGGCTCGGTTGCAACACTTTTTGCATTTCTCTCTGTTACTCAAAGACGATTAGGACTAGAGCAACTTTTGCGTGTTAAACTTAAATCTGTCTGCTAATTACCCATACTATTTGAAGATGACTACATATCACTAACAATATTTATTTGAATGGAAGAATTGACCCCAAAGCTGGGGACAGTTGCAACGTATTAAAAATACGATAAATCTTTACCAATTAACTTTTGTTTTTTGTAAGCAATAAGCATAATATTCTGGAAATATGCATTGCAAAATTGAATTGTTTTACAATACTATCATAGTATTATTTATTTATTGAATAATATTTATCAAAAAACAGTGACTGACTTTAGTTTAGCGTAGAACATAGACCTACCTTGAGTCAAAATAGGCACAATTGATTTATTTTGTTGCTTAAACAGAACAGGCAAATATATTATTATGAGAGGCTAACAAAATAATTCCCAGAATAACTTGTTTGTATTCTCTCGTCTTCCTGGTGGGGGGAGGGTCTAACAGAATGTGTACTGTAGGGGTGTCATCACTCTAGCATGTCTGTGATTGGCTCTGCAGAGAAAGTGCACTCTGCTTTCCACCTTTCCTTGTCAGTAGAAAGTGGGTGAGTGTGTGGGTGAGCAGCATCCATATCGTGTGTGTGCAGAGGGAAACATCGTACGCACAGTTGTGATCAATTTGGTATAATGCTCCTGACCCCCCCCCCAAGGACGGTTTTAACATTATTACAGCTTAAACATTGTTTCTCTTTCACTTATCTTTCTTTATAGCTGTGCACAAAGAGTGTTCTGGGTCAACATCATCGGACGTCACAGATGTTGTAGGCAAAAGAAGATGAAAAAGTTCTGAAATGCTGTTCATTTTGTTAAAATGTCGTGAGTTATTCCAGATGATGCGTCTGTCATCTTCCGTGACACACTAGATAGATAAAACGGGATGTAGCACACCAGCATATTTTCCTGCTTTTTGTAAATTAAATATCTGTGGGTTTTGGACAAAACAAGCAAGCAAACTTTTCCCGTGCACATTGTTGCCAAAGAGAAAACATTGAATTAGTGTTTGTGCACTCAGTAATAATTTAGATTTTTGTTGTTCAAGGTGTCCTGAGGAAATTCCTCTTTGAGCTACACTGGATTTTCTTTTACTCGCAGTACCTCAGTTGGCCACAATTGGGCAGCAAGGCAGAGTCCAGCTCTCTCAATACATCATCACACTCTTCATAGTGTCAATAAGCTGAGTGGGGGCGGCCAAGGACAGAGACACACCATCTGATACCACTTCTAATAACAAGTGAAGGTTACATGACACAATGCACAGAACTGTGTGTGAAAAAATAAATAGAGCAAATGAAGAAGCGATATCAGACACGCGATACTGTCAGCTTAGGTGACACAAAACAAAGCCAGAGTAAGTGCAGACAAGAACCTGAGAAAATGTTACAACAATGCAGCTAGCATGTTGCATAAAGGAAAAGCAAAGGTGCTGCCGAGCTATGGCACGAGGAAGACAAACTGAATACAAGTCATGCTACATCTTGATTCAGAGCCCCTCACAGTGGCTCACAGGGGCTCCTTCTAAATAGCCTGGTAAATTAGACTGGCACGGGATGATATGGGCGGGCAGACAAGCAGGCGGGCAGTCGACTCAAACAGGAGAATGAAAAAGACTGAGGCAGAATGTGTCACCCAGCAAACTGAAGCCTGATTGCTGATTGATACATTGACTGCCACTGATTGTGCATAGTGAAGAAGACCATGGAGAACACGATGAAAGCAGAAAGGGAAACAATGGAAATCTCACTGGCTGCGTGTGTGTCTGTGTGTGTGTGTGTGTGTGTGCGCGTGCGTGCGCTCGTGTGTGTGGTTTGTGTCTATGCACTAGGTTTGTGTTTCACTCCATCTGGGTTCAGTCTTATTGTGCTTTTGTGTGTGTGTGTGTGTGTGTGTGTGTGTGTGTGTTGTACTACAGCCAGCAGGGGTAGTTCAGACCAGAGCACAATCAGCAGCTGTTAAGAGTTCATCCCAGTGACCTCGCTTACAACTGCACTAATTATCAGGCCAACTACATCACTGTTTCTTTCTTCCCCACACACTCTCAGAACAATTTGGTTCCCTACAGGAATATTATTGACTGAGCTGTCACATTCAGGTAATGTCTTTAACGCTGGAAGTTTTCTCCTTCCTCTTATCTGTCCACCTCCCCCAACACACCAACACCATTTCCATCATACACCAGGGCACATGTATTTTTTTCCAATCCCCAAACATCATGCATAATGCACCGCATCTCGGCCGGCACGCTGCATGTAGCACATCAAACGTCAGCGCTAATGGCAAATGTACCGTGGAGTGGCAGCGGCGGCAGCAGCAGGTTAAGGCTAGCAGTCTATTATTTGTGCCCACCTCTCCCTTCTGCCACTTAAACACACTCTCCGCCTCAAGGAGACACTCACTCTGTTGCTATGGAGTTTGTGTTCAGGCGGATGCAGTTGAGCACACTTTACAGGCACTTGGGGAGGAGTGCTGATATTGATGAAACAGGTCAAAGTGGACTCATGTGAGTACATTTACTTGAGCCTGTGACACATAAACATTTCATCTGCTCCATAGATAAATTTGTTTGATTGTCCACACCTTTTATTTTTTTGTGATCAAATTTTTGTCCCCAGTAATGGAGGTATGATTAAACACAGCAAAACATCAGCTCTTTCATACGTGGTAATATTAGACATGGATTCTTTCAAAATAACATACAAACATGCTGTCTTGTTTAACCATGTACATCAGGGTAGTCATCAGCTGCCTAACAAAGGGTTATTTACCCCTCATGGCACATGGATGAAATAACCCAAAACAATACCTAAATAAAAATAATGGATATAAAAAAAGGCGGGGGGGGGCAACAACATTAAGTAAACAGTATATTGGAGGTAATATGTATACTGTATACTGCCAGACATAAGTGCACAGGCTGGGCCATGTACTCTGATTTTAATTTTTCCACTGCCTTGGACAGAATGTTAGTTCTATTTCTCTTTGCACCATTGAAATAAAACCGATTCTGATTCTGATTCTGATTCTGATTGGATTGAGCTAAAGAGAGTTCCACAGAAATGATTATCCAAAGCTGAAACTGCAGAATTTCCCATTCAAACAGACTACCTGAGCTTGGAGTACTCAGTGTGTCTGTGTTCTGTATAGGCCTTTATGTTTGTACTTTAGTAATCAACTACAGTATTTGTGGAGTAATATGACCTCAAAGTTTTCACATAACATATGGTGTCGCCTGGCAGCTCTGAAAAGACAAGTGTCCACCTTTTGTTGAGCCGAAAGCAATCTCTCCTTGCTGGTTGTCTTGCAAGAGTATGCGTTTGAATAGAGGGTGAGTCACTCCTTAAATGCAGCCATTGCATAAGAGGTGAACTTGCAGGTATAGTTGACAGAAACAAACATTTCAGGGGTGACCTTCTTTGCTTTAGGATGGATTATATTGTAATAGGTTTGTGGCCATATGTCCTTGTGTTGATAAATGGTTATTGTGCTTTGGCTGTGGTTCCCTGCATCAGTTCTGCCCAAACTAAGCATCATCATGCAACTATTTCACCTTACAAAAGTCTCAAAATCATTTTGCTGGGCAAAATGGGCATCGAACCCTTGTCCTTGCACTATGTAACTTCCGTTGAGGAGGTACAATCTCCCGCGAGAAGTGTGTAACACTTTACAGCACTGTGTTGCACACAGCTAGCTCCTAGCATCTACAATTTAGCACACAATGCCTGTGGGTTCTGTGGGTTTCAGTCAATCAGATTAGCCCAGTGCTGATTTGACATGAGTGGGCGGCATTATTACTGGTTTGTACTGACATGATGATTTTTTATTTGTTAGGTGAGCGATTGATTGGCTTTGTTTTCTCTACATGAGCTTTTAACTTCTTGGGGTACTTTGCTTCCAGTACTCTTAACTGCTTGGACTCAGAGCTCAACAGAATTTAATGCACTAGCATAAGCAAAAGGGACATAGTCTTTGTGAAAAAGCTGCTCCACTCCCTTTTCACTAGGCCCTGTCATCAGTACTTCAGCCAAATGTTTCCATTCATTCCTCCGGTTTTCATCATTCAATACATTGGCTGTGAGGTGTCTATCTTTGTTTACAGGCTTGTTATCTGATGGAAACGTCAGCCCACTTTGAATTTTTGTTTTTTTTCTGGGGTGGTGGGGTTAGATTAGCTACTCAAACAGGAAACTAAACTTTGTGCACTTATAAATAATTAGTGTGCTTATCGTAGATTGTTATTGTCAGCAATAATAGAAGAATTGAGTGTTTGCGATGTGCGTGGTGCTCTGTATGCTTGTGTTTGTACCTCACCCCCATTCTTACCTGGGTAGGTGATATGTTCCAGGTAGGTGAGGAGGAGAAGGTACAATGCTACTCAGTGGTCAATAGGGAGGAGAGTAGGTGGCAGCTTGCTGTGAGGCTACAGGCTTTTGGTTGTTATAGTATGAGTTATTTTTTGTTGAATATCATTGTTTTGGCCACCCACTCATACAGGCCTGGCAACCTGCTTTTTGGCAACATCCTTTTGAAGTGTCCAGTGCCCAAATACCATCCTCTGCCCTTTATATTGGGCTCAATCTTACCTTTAAGGTTTCAATGTGAAATGACCATTTATGTTATTCCAGTGTTATTACCAATGACCAATCACCACTGGAAGGTCACAAAAGAGAAGATCGTGTCCTGTCCCAATCTGTGCTATGTGACAGCTCAGCCTTTGACTGATATCAAAACTTACCTTCTGTTTTTCTATTATTTTTCTTCCTGACCTCTCTCCTTTTCTTCTCATCTCCATATATTGATGAATGGGAGTCATATTGCATCAGGATAAAGGCAGTTTTTTACAACATTTTCATCTTTTGTGGATTCAGCTTAGCACTGAATTTGCAAGAACAAATACACTCCTCTAAAATTTGCTGTGTTCAGTCTGAACGCATCTCAAAGAAAAGATGAAATAGGGGTGACCGCCGCTATCTTATGTCGTCATACTGCCACGAAAAGCAGAGTATGTGCTCAGTCAGCTGTCTGTACATAACTGAAGGATTAAAGAAGAGAAAGTGTAGAGGGCTTGGACTGTATGTAACCACATTAGGGTCAGTGCAGTCTTGATTCAGCCAAGGAGATTTCCCACTCAATTTTACATTGGCAGATGCTTTTATCCAAAGTTACTTTCAAGTGAATGACAACAGTATAGCTACAGTGCAGTGGGAAACATTTGTGTAAGTATTAGGTACTACATCTATTTCATAAGAGCTGTGAGATTACATAAGGAAGTGCATCAAAAAAATGTAAGTTTAAAGTTTAAAGTGGAAAGTAATTTCAAATCTAGAAATCCCTTCAAAACATTTGTTTAGCCTTCTACATGGAAATAACTGAGAGCTGAGGTTCCATGAACTGCACAAGAGTTCCTTCGAATCAACCCCTGACAAATGGCATATAGCATATGGATTTAAGCAGCTTGTATCTTGCATTATTGACAGGTGCTTGGTGTGTGTCTGTGTGTCCTCATTGGTGTAAACCTGACAAGGCTATGATGATAAGTGCTTCTGCTGCCTGGATCTCCTTCACCACACAGGGTGTGATATTGGGCACAGTGAATGCTCGTCTCTATCACCATGTCCACTTGACAGGATTCAACAACTGAGCCCTTTGTCTCACCTGCTTGTCTAAAGCACCATTCACCTCAGTCTGGCTGTCCACTTCTTCCTGAGTTGATGTGGGGTCGTCAACTATCATTACCTAAATTGTGCTATGGTACAAACCCTGCCCCCCTGGAGTTACTGTGACTATGCCTGTTAGCTTTCAGACAGAACACGGCAAGCGCAACATTGCATTCTGAAACCCATCATTTCCAATGGCTTGTGCCACACCATGACACTCAAAGTTCAACTAGATTGATGACCACCCAAGCGGCCAATAGAAATAAGGCATCCAGCCAGGCATGGAAAGTAATTTTCCTTACCAGTTGATGATCCATGTAGGAAATAAAGAAAGAGTATCTTGTTCTTATATTGCTGTGTAGAGATAGTTAGTCCTAGTATGATAAGCAAAAATTTATTCTAAAAAGACTGTTAGCTTACATACTACAAGCAAGACAGATGGTAGATGCTTTATTGTTTGTATTTTCAGACTGAATGCTTCACTAACATGAGTTCTAACCCATGTTTTGGGGACGTGAAGCTATCCTGAGGAGTTTGGCTGGAGTTTGATAAAGTGCAAACCTCTCCAAATCCAACAAAGAGCAGGACAGAGCTGTTAACATTAGGCTAAACTCAGGGGTGTTGGCAAACAGTCAATGTGTCAACGTCTGTGTGTTTCTGACTTAGAAGGAGCTCAGTGCTGTGAGGTGGAACCACTCAGTGTTGATGTGCATTAAACACCTTGTTTACATAAAGGCTTAGTGGGTATCTTGTGGGAGTGTGTGGTTCTGCATCACATCCGCACATGTTCGTACCTCTCATGGGAAATTGGGCGTCATGCTTCTTGGAACAGTAATTACCAGTATGGGTTTTATCTGCTGGCTCTTTGAAGACATCAGGAGTGATCAGCTTCATCATTCTGATCATTTTGTTTCTTCTTCTGTCCTGTATTTCACTCTTATAATGCGTCACTACTTCTGGTGATTTTCATGGCATTTTTACCTCAGACAGGAGTGTTGTCTTTTTCGCATCTACACTGGGGACTAATTCCTATCATGCGAGCTGTTTGTTCTTTCACTTCACACACCAGCCTGGCATTTTGGCTGGACCGAGTTTTAGCTATCTAACACTGGCTTGCAACAGTAAATATTAAACACATCCAGCTGTCGCTGTGAGATGGCCGTCTGCTCTGCTGCTCTGTACCCTCTGTGGCTTTTTACAGGCTGTTCTGCATTGTGTTAAGCTTAAGAAGTTACAACAGAGGAACAGTGCAGAGGAGGACTGCAGCCACTCAAACACAGCAAGATACTGTAGATGCAAATAGGTCAACAGAGAACAAAAAGGGGGGAGAGTGGGAGAAAACAGTGGGAAAGTAGTGAACTATTCTTTCTACTCACATTTTCTCTCTACAACATGTTGTGAATGACTTGAGACTAAATAGGGGTAAAACTAGGTGGAATGATAAACTACTCAGCCATTCCTAACTCATACATTTATTTATTCATTCATCTTTTATCCCACTCATGATTAGCCTACCTGCCTCTTCAGTAATGGGGAATGATGCAGAAAGCTTACTACACTCTCTAAAACATATTTCCACCAAAATTAGTTTTTTAAACATGGGTAAACTCACTAATAAAAGCCGATTGACCCCTTTTCTGCTGCCTTTCCGTTTCTTCTGAGGACACACACAACTGCAAGGAGCAATGTCATCACACGCAGTTGCAGAGCACACACACAGATACGGGAGAAAGAGTGAGCTGGGAGCCCCCCTGCAAACCGGTAAAACGGATCCGGTTTCATCTCCAGGTTTGTGCTCCTGTCAGTGTTGGAGCCTTTGTGTGAGAAGCTTTGATCAGTGATTGTGTTTTTAAAACTTATTTCAGGGCTGCAGCCCACACTGACATCCCAGAGAGCTGTGCTCTGAAAGACGTTAGAGCAGTGAAAGGGGATGAAAACTAGTATGTTCACCCAGGTGTTGTGTTTACATCACTGCCGTTCGGAGCCAGAGTCATTTGACCCAGATGTGAATGCTCACTGTACCCTTTTCCACTGCCGACAAAAGCCCAATGTTAGTGGGTCTTAGCAGGTTTTTTGACCAGTGGAAAAGGAGCTTAAGATGCATATACTACAAAATGCAACCCTAATGTTGATTTGAACCTTTAAATCCAGGTTAGTCCAATGTTATAAAAAGCTAATTTTTAAAGTTAGGCCATTAGTTCAAAGCATATATAGCACTACTGCCAAGTTGCGGAAAGTTTTGTGCCATACTAGCAGTGTATGGTTGGTCAGTTCACCATTTTAGTTCAGACTGAAGTATCTCTATGTATCAACTATTGGATGGAAGGTCAAATGTCAAAACTTAACATTGTACAATACTTTGGTTTTAGGCCAAATAGGTGCAAAATGAATGCAAAATGATTAGCTGTTCTGCCGTGCTGCTGGCTCAGCTACTTGTCAGTCATGTGGCCCTCACCAATGCTAATGAGAGTTTCCCAAACTTTACTTGTAAACACTGTAAACTTTATCTGCCTGTTAGCATTCTCATTCTGAGGATGCTAGCATGCTGACCTCAGACTGTATATAAAAATGGACAAAGAAAAGTGAAGCCAATGTGGAACTGCTTTAAACCTGCATACTATCTAATGGCCATCAGGGCGACCAAGTCCAATTGTATTGAAGTCTGTGGAAAATGGCCCTGCTTCTCACTTGATTTATTACCTCAGCAAATGTTTTCCTAATGAGTTTATGGTCTCAATCACTAGTTTGAAGTCTTCTTTAATACAACATGATGATCATTATCGCTCATGTTTAAACTAGGGTCCCATTTAGAGCAAAATAGACCATAAAGTAGGGTTTGCATTCAGGCAGGATTATCGTGTGACTGACAGACTGTACCACACACAGCAACCTGCCTGACAATAAAGGGGTACAGAGTAGGTCTGATCCAGCCCTCACTCCTCCTCAGCTCCACCTTCTCATCCAAAAAAGGTTTCAAAAAACCAAGATGGCAACAAACAAATTACAAATTCGAGGCTTCAAAACTACAGTTCACAAACCAATGGGTGACATCACGGTGGGTTGCCACTTGATGCTGACATTCACGTTTAGCTCAAAGCAGCACAAAGCACCACATTGCTTCATTGAAGTTGATTTTTGTTTCCATCACTTCAAACTTCTGCTTTGAAAAATTGGCTTGTGCTGCAAAGTGTGTTGTTGATGATAATGTCACAATTAGGTGATCTCACGTTGTCCAAATGAGATGTACAATGGCATATAAGGGCCAGTATTACTGCGCCCGCCTTTTTTTTTTTTTTTTTTTTTTTTTACAGAAAATGGCCTTTACAGAACCAAACATTCTCTTTCACACAATAATCAGCATTCACACACATTTATTTATTATCCAAAACGCTTATCGGTACATTGCTGGAGCCTGGCTGACATTAGGCGAGGTCAAGGGCCAACATATAGAGACAAACATCCATTCACACCCATTCATACTCATATTTACACTTACAAGCAATTTAGAGTCACCAATTAGCCTACCACACATCTTTGGTCTGTGGAAGGAAGCCGGAATACCCAGAGGGAACCCACGCAGGCATGGGGAGAACCTGCAAAGATGCTTGTCATTCTTACATTGTTGTACTATGGACCTCTTCACCAGGATCTCCAAGACATGTTTACTGAGGTAGTCGATAAAATGACTCTGATTCTGATGTTGCCATTTGTTGCACCACATGTCAGCAATAATTAGCATTAGCTCAACCGTCTGCCTGGTGCCTGGCTCGTCTTTCCCAGGGAACAGTGTAGGTGCTGAAATATGTAACAGATGTTAGCAGTGGCCTGTGAGTGGGTTCCTGATTTGTGTTGTGGGAGACAACGACAGGGTTGACTTGATGCTTGAGGGACGAGAGGCAAAGGTTCCTCAATGCTCTCTGGCAGCCAAGCGCCTGTCACTGGTCTTGGCAGTTGTGGAGGGACTGTGGGGATGGGAGCGGAGGGGAAGTCAAAAGCCAGGAAGAGGAGGTAGAATAACTCCAGCCACCTTTTAAAGCCAAACCCCCCCTCTTTTTTTTTTTTTTTACCTCTTTCTGTTGTCCTGCACACTCACTGCCTCTGCCAACTTTCCACTTTTCTCTCAGTTTTGCTCTCCCATCTTTTGTTCGCACACAGTTCTGCTCTCTTGTTCATTTGTTTTCACATTTTCATGCAGAGAAGAGGAGTTTGCAAATTGTGGTTAAACTCCCACCACCTTTTCTCTTTTCTTTGCTCTCATCCTACTTCCCATCCTACGTACCCTAAATATCCCTTGCTCTATTTTTACTATGCTCTCTCTCCTCTTTGCCCTCACTTTGTCCTTCTAACGCTCACTTTTTCCATTTCCCTATTCTCTAGTTGCTCTCGGAGGAATCATACACAGTCCTTGGAAGGTCACAGTTAGACTGTCACATACTTGGGCAAGGTACTCTCTGGGCAAGGCTCTTTGTCAGTACACATGAGTTCAATGGG
This sequence comes from Trachinotus anak, assembly GCF_046630095.1. Taxonomy (NCBI): domain Eukaryota; kingdom Metazoa; phylum Chordata; class Actinopteri; order Carangiformes; family Carangidae; genus Trachinotus; species Trachinotus anak. The sequence continues at coordinate 10,698,213 of NW_027273870.1, read as the reverse complement.
TTTCTTTGCTCAAGGGGTTGACCTCTCTTCCGGGCATTGGAAACACTCTGCTGAAACACACATACATACCCACAGACTCACATGTCATATAAGAACTGCTCTAACCCCATGTTTTTTGTCTCTTCCAGCTCTGCACGAGTTCCCTACAGACCTGTTCACACACAAAGAGCGAACAGAGGGAGCTGTTGCTCTACATGTCCTGTGTGTAAGTTTGCCTTCACCTTTACTGCTCTGCATTCATGTACGTGTCTGTCGACATCTCGACTGTGTTGCAAATGACCTTTTACTGTTTTTGCAGAGCACTTTTACATTAGATTTTAAAGGACTAGTCTACCTTAATCTTATGAAAAAAAACCAAAACAAGCAATACACTGATCCCAATAACAAGTATAATCTATGTATCCAGTTTTCCTCTATGCCTCAGAAATACATTGTTGTCCAAAAACTATTAAAAATACATCACTGAGCAACAGCGTTGCCCTGGGTGACATGTTCCTTCATTATCATGCACATAGGCACTGTAGTTTATTTTGAGTCATTCCCACACACACTGTCCTGCTGGCACAAACTCAATAGAGCAACAAAAAATGTGTATTAATCCACAGCTGGAAATAATCCCAAACAAATGCAGTATATACTTCTGTTTTATTATCATTTGCTAAAAACTATGGTTCCCAGCTGTTTGAGGAAATTATTGAGCTTTTTATTCATATGACCCAATTTACACCTTCAATAGGAATCAATTGGCTTGGGGCTGTAAGCAAGGATGTAAGAGAGTGTAGATAGATGGACTAATATATTGTTTTTTTTTCTAATCCTGGGATTTGTTGACAATATGATAAAAATACCACAACCAGAGATATCATCCTTAATAGTCTAGACATTCATCTTCCTTGTCAAAACCTGGCACCTACATTACCCACAATGCAATTAGGCCACTGACAGTTTGTTTAGGAAATCACCGGAAGCATTTGTTTTCAGGTTGTCACAAACATGTTACCTCAGTCACACCTTGAGAGAATTTCTTTAAAAATTTGACACAAACATTAACTTTGGCTCAAGGACGAAGTGATTAGATTTTGGTGGCCAAAGGTCAAGGTTACTGTGACCTCACAAAGCATGTTTTTTGGCCATAATTCAAGGAGTCATGTGCTAATTATCACAAGATGTCAAACAAATGTTTAATAGGCTAAAATGATGAAGTGATGACATTCATAACCAAAAGGGCAAAGGTCAGTTTCAATGTGTCACATGGCCATTATTCAGTGCTGTAACTCAGGAACAAAAAGTCATGTCCATATTTCCTGCAGCTTGACTCATTGGAGGAGGCATAAAACTGCGTAGTGGTAATTCTAGTTTATTAAGTCATCAAATAATTACTGCTGTTCTCTAAAGCAAGGCTAAACAAATGGTGCTAGACATTTCATCTTTTCTGGCTGAGCAGGAAAGCATCAGGATCTGCAGCACGATGCCAGGCCCAGTCCTCTCCTCTCCTCTCCTCTCCTCTCCTCTCCTCTCTTCTCTGCTTGTCTCCTCTCCTCTCCGCTCCTCCTCTGCAGCAGCATGTCACTGGTTCAACACGCATGACCAGCCACACTGGCCTCTCCAACGTGGCCCAGCAGGGGTCAATACACAAGGTTAAGGCCACAATGGAGCCCTCTGGTGTCACTCTAACATGACTGGCACAAAGCATGCAGAATGTTCCAGGACACGATGACCCATGTTGTGTTGTGCTGTTTCTGATGGTCTCTGGGAGCTGACTGTAATGGAAGCTCATGCCAGCAGAGCAGTGTCTCCAGGGAACTTTGCTGCACATAAACAGAGCACTAAGAATTATCGAATGGACCATTTTGCCAGTACAAGTCTGACATTATAGGCCGTGTCAGTACTTACAGAGCAGTCACCCTCTCAGTTAGCCTTTTCCTGCAGGAGGAGGGCAAATAGAAGTAACCTTTTCTAAGATGCTTGGATATTTAAAAAAGCCACAAATATAGTATATCATCACCAGCTATCTGCCTTTGATGTCTAACCTTTAAAATAATGTGCTCTGTCATTTCATAGTAGGTGTTACCATACTTTACTTTGAGAGAACAGTGTGCTCTGTGGTTTGAGGAAGGACAATAAGGGCTACTGCCTGCAGTACTAGTATTCTGTGTAGTTGTAATGCTGTCGTACTTTTGCACCTTTCCATTTTAACAAAATGAGAATTCAGACACAAAATGTGCAAAACTAGTTTAAAAAAGTTTAATTAAATAAGTTTGTTCTTGTCATTGGGAACAGTAAATAAACTTACTTGAACTCTAACTTTAACTTCTAACCACACTTCGATCAGCAAACAAAGACCTTTTGACTGCTGATGATACAATAAAACAGAGAAAAGCAGTAAACTCACACTTTGACAAATATGGATATAGAGAAAATATCGAAAAATGGAATGGAAAATGGAATTTTCATATTATTACCAACATAAATTACTACTTAAAATTTTGTCAACTGACTTTCTGTCAATCGACTTCATCAACTTATAGTTTCAGCACAACATTAACAACAAAGAATAAATAAGATTATTTCATTCTTATTCTGTTTAGATATTTAAAAGCTACATGATGACTCAGAACACAAATTTCTGGTCTTGGACTGGCACTTGAAGTGTCTCTTGACTTAGTCTGGGACTTCATAACAAAGACATTAGTCATTTACCATTCTGTCCTACATTTGCTTTATACTAAACAGCTGGAGTACACAGCTGTATAGCTGTGCTCACAGCCCTCTCTTCACCTGCAGCCATTGCCATTTACTACTAATCAGACAGTGCTCCTACCTGATTATTTCATTCCTTTACTTGTTAAATATAGAATTATGGAAAAAAAAAAATCCACAAAATGGCTGTATAATGTACAGACAGCCCTCCCTCAGCCTGCAGAGTCTCCTGTACTGTACTTCCTTGCTAAATACTGGTTAAATATTAAACTAGAATTACCACCTCTGGGTTGTATTCCTCCACCTACCAGCCAAGTTGCAGGAAATATGGTCACAATTTCCACTTCCTGAGTTACAGCATTGAATAATGGCCAGAAGTGGTTTTTCTGAACATAATGATGTCACAGCGAAGTTGACCTTTGACCATTTGAAAAATTTAAAAATGTCATCCCTTCATTTTATCCTTATAGACATGAGTTAAATTGTGTCATAATTACCTTTGATCCTTGACCACCAAATTCTAATCTGTTCATCCTTGTCTCCAAGTGAATGTTTGTGCCAGATGTACTGAAATTCCTTCTGGGCGTTTCTGATATATTGCATTCACAAGAACATGAGGTCACTGCGACCTTGAATTTTGACCTTTCCCCATGAAAATCTAATCAGTTCATCTTTGAGTACCAAAGAGTACCAATGTGCCAAATTTGACGAACTTCCCTCAAGGTGTTAGTGAGATACGGATGGACAGACAACCCGAAAATATAAAACCTGCAGCCCAGGCTGTCGTCGTTGTGGAGGCATAAAAAGCCGCATGGAGCCAAATTGTGAAAGATAACTGAAAGTCCTATAATGCTATTTAAAAATAATTAAACAGCTTACAGCACAGATGTCAGTTCACCATGTAGCTTATGTTTTCAGTAGTATGTTGCATTTGTCCATGAGCAGCATACGGTCTTAGTTCAGGGTTGTTGACTTAAATACTAGATCAGATTATTCTGTCTCTTTGTTGTTTTATCCTGCGATTCAGCCCTGAGCGAAGCTGCTGTGAACTGATCCCGGCGTCAATCAGAGATTCTCTGATCATGTATTTTTCTAGTGTTGGATTCAGCTAAAAGGCAGCTGACAGCATTAGAGCTTTGTTTCTGAATTCGTGTTCGTTTTACAGCCATTCTGCAGACCCCTCTCCATTTCTGTACTGCCCATTAATACAGGATACAGATACAACACAAACACAACTCCAGATTTCAGGACTTCCATTTCTGCACACACACACAAAACATGCACAAATGGAAGCAAATGTACAGTCAGCATACAATTGTTCACACACTGATAATCACACACACATGCTCGCACACAGTTACAGGAGGCTTGAGATAGAGATAAAGGCTGTTTCTCTTGGCCTCCATCTCAACCCTAAATCAGAATCCAGATTACACCCAGTCATCAGGATTACATGTGACCTTTGACCTTTTGCTTGCCCTGAACTGTCAAATCTCCACCTCAGTGACTGATGGCCACATAAACATCCACACACAGAGGAAATCATTGGGTGTATGGGCTCAGTCATAGCTCTCATGCAGGTGTTGGGTAGTTCAGCTCACTTTGACCAGCTTTCAAAAACAGGAAATAGAAGAGCTGCAGGTGCACAGTAAAATATTCAGTCACCTCATCATTCTTCCTCTAAGCACATCTTTAAAAATGTTTGTTATGAAGAGTAAGAATATTCACTTTCACTTTATTCACGCATTCCTGGTCCAATCTCTTGGAATGATACAAATACACATAATACATATTTTTTTGCTGTGGTAAGAATTTAAAGCAATCATAAATCGTAGATCATACTGATAAATCAAACTTATGATGAAAGATGAAATCAAATTTTTGAGAATAATAGATAATGAATTATTTTGGAAATCACACATATATTATGCCAAAGTAAAAATGTCAAAGTTTACCTCAGTACTATACCTGGTATATTTTCCCTAAATGTGTCAGTGTGATTATATGGGTCATTCTAACAATGTACTTGAGGACAGAAAAACTTATATCAGAGCACAACAGTCCTTCTATTCACTCATACTTCCATATATTTCTTTCATGTTGCAAAGGAGCCAACAAACCCTTTGTTTATTAAAGGACCTAAACTTCAGAGACTCTAATGTAGAAACTATGTATAGAGTGAAAAATATTTTACCTGAAAGAAGAAAAATCCATGTAACTTCAGAGGAGTGTGCAGGGTTGACTTTATAGAGCTGATGTATAAATGCATTGAACAAATATACAACATTACATCTAACCTAGTGTCATTTGAGGTCAGAGGTCATGTTGCTTTTCTGTTCCATCCATTCAGACAGTTAAATTCAGTTGGGGAATAAGCAAAATAAATATACAGTAAGTAACCTTCACTCCTGGACCTTTTTAATGCCATGATGTTTTAAGAGTGAAAACCAACTTCCATATTCAAAAATGTAAATAGTGTGGTCTCACAGTTGTTACTCATGAATTTTTTAATGTTTGATCCGTTAATGTACTACACTGCATTTGCATGAGATCAGATCTCTGACTCTATCGCCTTCAATTAGCAGACTTGTTTCATTTTTCGTGGTGACTTGCATATAAATTTAATGTAGCAGTAAGAGCAGGGGGGTATGTTTAAGGCAACATTCATGGCACATACACAGATTTGTTCAAAACAGAATAAAAAGAAGGAGAGGAAATGTAAGGAGGTAAACAGCAGCACTTATTCATGTCAAATATGATGTGAGAAATCACAGCTGGCTTTACATCATGACAGTTAACAGTGCAGCGGGGCCCCATCTTTACCTGGACTTTTCACCCTATCACATGACATGTATCGCATCAAGCAACGTCCCTGATTCAGCATCTCTCTCCACAGGCTATCTACATGTTCTGTGCCCTGGCTCTGGTGTGTGATGACTACTTTGTCCCCTCCCTGGAGAAGATATGTGAGGTATTTAGCAGGATGCTTTTCAAATTAAAACAACAACCAGCTATTGTGTTTTCAAATGAAATATCGTTGGAATATTTATGCTCAGGAAATGCATTAAATTCAAGGTTAAGTTGAAAACCCAGGTAATGAAGAGTGACTTCCTCTCACTGCTTTGACAAACAAATCTTAACTCCAGAGCTTCCAGTTGCATCTCACCGACATTAATCATAATGTTGTATATACATCTACATAATCTACTGCATGTTTATGTACAAAATGTATATACAGAAATACATATCGGACCATATAGCAGAAGAAAGAGAGAGATTGTTTATGCTACCAACCAAATTTTGATCCATATAAAGAATTGTTTTATCCTCATCTCCAAAATTTGGAGCAAGTAATTGAATAACTTAAGGGTTTCCTATTTAAATAAAAAAGTGTTTCTATGTTGTTAGAATTTAAAATAAACATAAATGCATTTCTGTTTTTATCCTACTAAACAAGGTATTGCTAGTTCCCAGTAAAAATAGAGAAGCAAAAGAAAATTTCCTCTTTCAGACTGACATATTATCATGTTTTAATATTACGTGCTAATATAAACCAGATTTACAAAATGTTTACACAATCACACATACAAAGCACAAGCCTTAGTGGATCTTAATGATCAGCTCAAGGTCAAAGGTCAGGCAGTTGATCTCCTACACTTTGGACTAGTCTGGATTTTCTAAGTACAGCTGCTATTTCCTGTGGGAAAATGAACTCTGTAATTGTGTCTTCTTCCTCCCAGCGTCTCCACCTCAGTGAGGACGTAGCAGGTGCCACCTTCATGGCTGCCGGCAGCTCGGCTCCTGAGCTCTTCACATCCATCATAGGTACAAGTGTTCACTACATCCATCCGTCCCTTTCTTCACCTCCTTTGTTCTAACGTCCAACATTGAATTTTTCTTATGTAATATTCTCCAGAGCATTGCTGGTGGGTAAAGGCCATCTGTTTTTATTTTCTTCTTTGATCATTGTTGTCTTCAGTGTGGTGCTGAACCCACAATATAAAGAACTTTCACTTCAAAGACGTGCTAATGTGTGTGTGTGTGTGTGTGTGTGTGTGTGTGTGTGTGTGTGTGTGTGTGTGTGTGTGTGTGTGTGTGTGTGCTGGCTTATTCTCTCCCCAGGGGTTTTCGTCACCAAAGGTGACGTGGGTGTGGGGACCATTGTGGGCTCGGCCGTCTTCAACATTCTCTGCATCATTGGTGTGTGTGGCTTCTTTGCCGGCCAGGTATGATGTCATAGCAGCGTTACACCACTGCAGCCAAGTCTGCCACTGACCTGGTGGCATTTTCACACAGTCCGAGCAGCTGCCTAATGTCACCTTTATATATTCACCCAGTAGAATGTGCTCATGCATACATGCATTTGTTTATGCAGAAGAATGCAGGACACACGTACACACTGTTGGTTTATTCATGCATGATTCCCTGTGACTGACTGCACAAAAGTACAACCACAGAGGGAATGTGATCCATGTGTAAACTGCATATAAATCACCTCTGACTTCGCCTAGCTGCCCATGGGATCATTGAATATTATGTATAGTATTGATGTTACAGTAGTAGTTTTTAATCTTCTCTGTTTAACACAGGGGTTCCCGGACTTTTTTACTTTATACTTACTGAGTAATTCAAGGCCAATAGAAGGACAATGAAATTAGAGAATAAAAAAACAATAGATAAAATATATAAATGAAAAGAAAAACAGAAACCAGTAAGAATAATGAAATATGAGAGAATTAACTAAAAGCCAAATCAAATAAGAAGGTTTTCAGCTGTTAGCTACTAAAAACAGAGCCTCTCTATCCATCTCTTATAGCTCTTGGTAGGTTATTCCATAGACTTGGAGCATTGTTAAAAAACTATTTTCTTGTGTGTGAAATTTTGTGTATTTAAAAGCCTAACAGCAGAAGATCTAATGCAATGTAAGCTGGTCCCAAACCATTAAGAGCTTTATAAACATACAGGAACCTTTAAATCTATTTTAAAAGATATTGGGAGCCTGTGGAGTGAAGCTAAAACCAGGGTAATATGCTCTTTTACTTGTTAATTGACTTTGCTGCAATAATCTAATCTGTTTTAAAATGAAAGCATGAATAAGTTCTTCAGCATATTTATGGGATAGAACATGTTATTATGCCTCCTTATTGTTATGGGGTCAGATGTGGGCCGCCAACATTTCTGAAATTTTGAAGTGGGCCATGAGTTGGAAAAGGTTGGGAACCACTGCTCTAATGTTTTTGAAAACTAAATATTGAAAGGTTGTTGATGTTAGTCACATATACTTACATTCACTTACCATCTTCTGAGTTTTTATTCCACAATCATCTTCAGTCCTACAACATGTACAGGTGCATGCTGATTATGTTTTATGTTTTTTCATATTTGTTTGTTGAAAATTCGGCCAGTACACAAGGAAGTGTTTTGAAAAATACTTTTTTAATTTATTTATTTATTTATACAGCCACATGTACGACAACACATCAGTATGAACACAATAGACAGCCTGTATCTGTTTTCTGCTTTGCATCCTTGGTTCTGTTCATGAGATACAGAGATAACATAATATAGTGCAGCCTCTCTCTGATGCTATCTGATATGCCAAGGACATGGAAATGAGCAGAGAACAAGAATAAGCTCTCTGCTCTGAAAAATATATGCACTGGACTCCAAAAACAGTGATGCAATCCCAGATTGTGCATTACGTAATCATAGTGAGATAATGAGGGAGAAGGGCAGGCGGCGTAACGGCACTTGGAGGGATAGGGTGCAGCAAGATCATCTTTAAGCCTTGCAATGCACCTCACTGCTGTTTATTACCTTTGGCTGGGTGTTCATAGCAGGTTCCTCCTACAAAGAACGATTGTACAGTGAAACAGAGTACAAGCAAACATTTCAAGCTTTGTTATACTCTAACTTTTCCCTCCGCCTTGCAGCAGCAAACAGCTCCACAGCTGGGAGTGGCACATTCAAGATGTGGTTTCTGACCCTCCACTTGTGTAGTGTGCGTGTTGTGTGGGACAGTGTTAGTCACTGCATTGTGGGCTCCTGCATTGTATCTGAATACATTAAGTCGATAAGCATATCAGGACCCTTTTCTACGTGGGATGGTACATTTCAATTGGCTTTCTCACTCACTGTGGTTCAGGAGGTTAACTTAAGAGCTTGTCTGTTTACATTAGTATGGTAATGATGTCAGAAGCGTGAACTGTGCTTATCTCGTGTTTCTTTTTTCCTTTGCAGGCAGTGAAGCTCTCTCACTGGGCTCTACTCAGAGATTCCATTTATTACACATTTGCTATCACGGCCCTCATTGTGGTAAGAGCTTGTAGACTCACATAAAAAAACACAGGACAAATGATCAAGCGTGTGGTCACAGAAATATGCAGAGATACACTTACACTGCCTCTTCCTATAGTAAGACATTATACAAAGGCTTTCGTATCCATTCCCTATGTTGACTGTGCCTCAGCAGTATTGCAGAGATTGTAGAAAGTCAAAAACGAGATACAGGTGCCGTACATCCACTATAAATGTGGATTTTTATCGGTTTTTCAATCCATGCTGTGGTAAAGAGTGTTTTTCATTTTAACATGTATATGAGATATTTAGGGTTTTGCATTCACACGAGAAAGGGGACAAAATCATGTATACTCAAAAACATCAGTATGCATACTAAAAACACTTTAGTTTTGAGTTTGCTGATGTACTTTTATCCCCCAATGTAATGCACAGTGGAAATGGAGCTGTGGTAGTGAGTAACTAAGGACATTTACTCAAGTCTTGGTATAGTTTTGTAGTGATATGTATGCCTTTTATACAAGATTACTAAGAGAAATATTCTTCTTCTTACTCCCCTCTGTTTGTTAAGGTACAGTCAGGTACTTTGCAGATTAAGATTTTTATTCATTAATAATGTTTTTTTATTTTATGAATGATAATTGGTTTTAAACTGAACTGCTTAGCAGTATTAAAATAGTTTAAGTCAGCTCCTCCTGGATTGAGTACAACAGTAAAAATGTTTAATGTCATGCACACAGAATCAGCAGCAAAATCATACACTGTTACATGACACAGGGTAATCCATAATTTTACATATTCCATGTGCAGCAGGCTACAGAGGAAACCTCACAAGTGATTTTAGAATAAATAAATAAAAAAACAGTGTCTTTCTGTGTTTGTTGTTGAAATGGACACAACTAAAAGTTCACGCTTTGACCTTTCCTCTGGCTCTCTGAGCTCTGGATTGGCTATGCCCTCTAGTGGAGGAGATTCAGAAATGCAGAATTGATTTACATTTCAATTACTTACTCCATCTGATCTTCCCTTTGTCTTGCCTTTTTAGTTCATCTACGATGAGAAAGTGTGCTGGTAAGTAATGTTTTTTTGTAAAACCGTCAATATTTATGTAATTCTTAGAGTGCTGAATCATCGCACACATTTTACTGACTCTGCGTTTGCCTGCCAGGTGGGAGTCTCTTGTCCTGATTCTCATGTATGCAGTCTACATCCTCATAATGAAGTGAGCGTCATTGTCAGAAACAGCTAATAATTCTTGTCCACTGATTGGTTGTCATTAACTTTAAAAAGCTGTGTAACCTTTTTTGTCAGGTTTAACGGCAGGGCACATCGCTATTTTGACCGTCGAAAGAAGAGCTCTGTGAATCTGGCCAATGGGCTGACAGGAAGCACTGATCTGGAGGATAATGTCACATGTGATGCTACTGCAGTCCTGCTCAAGAAAGGTAAGAGAAACTGTTCTATTTCTCACAGGCTTTGCCCTCTAACAGGACTCTGCAGGGTTTAGCTGCTCATCTCGAGGCACTGAAATTTGCATAAAGGCAGCTGGGGCACCACTCCTCATCTATTTATGTTCTTCTCCATGAAAAGATAGTTGAGGATGACTTTACTGAATAAGTTCTGTGTGTCCTGGATAGATCCTTACTGCAAATACTCCACCATGCTGTCTGACTTTTGATCTTTGTATGTGGGGAGGCAATGGTTGAATTCTCAGTGTTCCCTTTATATGGATCTCCTAAGACAGATCCCTTAAGCCCTGGTTGGTCAAGAAAAGATTTCCCCTGAGGTGATGAAATGATGGTGAGCAGTACGGTTTCACCTACAGCAGTGTTGGCCCTGAACTCCACAAACTCTAGATGTTTGTAGAGAAGTTTGAATAAATGAAAAATTGCCTGTCAGTATCACTAGAGCATTATTGTGCTTAATGACGCTGTGGCTGCCCAGATTAAACATAGTTCTTGAGACCATATTGTAACACAGTAGTCCTCCTGGTGGAGCAGTCGATGGCAGCAGCCTGGTACAATCAATAAGATGTCATGGAGAGATGCTTTAGCATAAAGAAAACCTTCACCAGGGATGTTGCCATTGCCTTTGGCCTTGCTATGGCTCTATTTGTTGCCTGTGTCTGAGTTTGTTTGACTAACCAGCCACCAGAAGGACTGGCCAAATCTCCTGCATCCTCAAACTGTGGTCTCTTAGCATTTCCACAGATTACTCTAATGTCTCCAGCTGTCTCACTGCCCTCAAAGACAAGGTAAAGTGAGGGGCACAACAACAACTAACAGGAGAGAGTGGTGCAAGATGCTGGCTAAGGCTCCAACCTTCTTCAGCACAGCCTGCTCCGTCAGCTTGTTCTGCATCTGATACTCTGACTGCTGCTCCGCTGAGAACAAGTGACCGTGCTAAGTTAGGGTCCTCAGGGTGTGCTGAGGAGGCGATAAAGAGAACTAGGGTGGCAGGTGGCAGTTGTTTCAGCAGATGGTTGCCAGGCTCAATGTGTCTGAATGTGCAGCGTCACAAATGGTCCCCACAGTTGCCATCAGGGACCTGGACTATTGGATGAGTTTTGTTTTTTTTTAGATGATTCACTCCAGAGTGATTGCTGTGTTCATGGATGCCTCTCTGATTGGACCTTCATCATGCCCCACTGTAACAAGGGTGGTAGGTAGTTTATGACCTTGTTCAGTCCTGGCATTAACATGTGTCACTCTCATGACCATAAGTGACCACTTTTGATTGGATCTCACTTCCCTGCTTTACATGCAAATAAACAGGCATGTGTGTTGAGTAGACATACCTTCATTGTCGTGCTGAACTTATTTGCGTTGACACTGCTGAGTGTGGCTACATGCGATTCAGACCACCTCCAAATGTGGTCTGAGTGATCGGATCTCAAATGTTTCCTCATTGCGTCTTGGGTGCGTTCACACCTGTATGCGGAGCTGTCAACTTGTGATTGGATCACCTGAGATGGATGTGACTTTGAGGGGAAAGTGGTCACATGAACCTACTACAGCATTGTCAATGTTCATGCTGTAACTGTTCGAGTCACTGATCAGCAGAAGAAATGTATTGGTAACAACCAATGGCCATGTTGGCCTGTGTCACTTGACAGGATAGATGACTGTTGCAGACTGCAAAGAGCCTTTGGACACTGATTTTTTTTTACATTTAGGCCTGGAAAATAATGTCCAAAAGTGGAAGCCTGTGGACAAACTGCAGGCTAGAGATGTTTGACAAAGTGGAAATGAAACTATGTACCTCAAGGTTCAGCGGCCATCACTGTGTGCACCCATTAATCTGTAAAGGTGTACACAGATGCTGTTAATGTGCTACAGAACATGGACATAGTTGTTGGTAAATCTGTCTAAACATAGAGCTTCTTGTTTGTGTTGGCATATCTCTATCCTTAATTTAAGATCCTTGGATTCTCAGATTGAAGTACACTATGTATGTTTTGCTGTCACTACATAGCTAATGTTAGCATTAACAGCTGTTTACTTAACAGTCTAGAAAACGCATTGTGAGTTCAACATCAAACTTCATTCCTCTACTCACCAAGAACTTTCGCCAGAGGTGGAAAGAAACACCAACTCTTCTTTTGCTTCTGTTGAAGTTAGCATGTTAACCAGCTAGCCCCGGTCCAGCCAGACCGTTTCATCACTTTCCAATACCGAGTCACTGTAGCATCCAGTCTGCCCAGAGGATGTGTTATCACCTTTTGTATTGTAAATGCAACAATGGCTGAAGCTCTTGCTAAGACTGGTAGGTAAACAGCTGATGTTAGCTATGTAGCAATAGCAAAACTTACAAATAACTCCTTTATTATGTAATCTTTTGTATCTATATATTTTGTACACTGTGAATTTCCCCACTGTGGGACTAATAAAGGCGATCTTATCTTATCTTTAAAACCATGAAAATGCAACTATACATAATCAACAAACAAATCAATAAAACAGTTACAGGCAGGTAATGGATGGTTAATAGGTACATTCCTTATATGTCCAGGACGTATAAGAGTATTAAGTTTTAGGTCGCAGAGATTCCATGAGTCTGCTGCACTAATATTAAAAGCAATACTTCTGAGATCAGTCTTGGCATGAGGTACTGTACCCGAAGAACCAGCCCATCACTGGAGCAAGGTCAAAGAGGACCGGGATTCCAGTGCAACATAGATTTGATATATGATGATAATTTTCCAACCAGGGATTTACAGATATACAGACACAAATGTTTATTACATCTCTCAGTCAGTGACTTTTTGTTGGTGGGGAGGCACTTAAACCTGCAAGTGTTGGCCGGTGACCATATTCTACAGTTCGCATCCATTATTCAAGATTACTCTGTCTTTGTTCTGCTCTTTGTGTAATTCTCCAGGTTCAGTGAGCAGTTCACATGCTACTACATGTATTTTACTGTAGTTAGCTGTTCCTCCCACCACAGTATGTTACAAACACTGGTTTATTTAGTGACTTTTAAAACAAATGTATTTACAGTATAAACCAAATGCAAACAATATGGCATGTGTATATGTGTCTTGTTGACACTGTTGCAGAGACAAATAAACAAATAGTTTCATATCAGCAACCATCTCAGCATATGCATTCCACACAAGACTAACAATGTAGAAAAGTATGGAATATGAAGGGTGGCACTGTGGTTGGCACTGTTACCTAACAATAAGAACATGCTGGGTCCCGCAGGCTACCTGGGGGCTTTCTTTGTGGAGTCTATATGTTTTCTTGTGGGTCTCTGTGAGTTTCGTCAGGGTGCTCCATTTTCTTACACCACTCCATAGTCATGCAGGTTACGGTGAAGTGGAGATTGTAAATTGCCTGTAGGTGAGAAGGTGAGAGTCCACCTGTTGGCCCTGTGCAGAGGTGCTCCTGTCGGTGAGGCAAACCAGGCAAATGCTTGGGAAAAAGGGCCTCCAATGGCCCCTCATATTGGCACATTTTGCAATTACAACTATAAACCCCCTTAAACTTCCCATAAAGACTGATAATGCATGCTGTAGCTAGTTACCAGTTACCTGCATGAGGCATTGAGGGAACATCTGCAAATTGTAGTATATGAAGATAGTCAGCATGTAAGGCGTGTAGGGGACATCTGTAAATTGCAGCATCTACCAATAGTCTGCATGTGAGGTGTTTAGGGGACATTTTTAATTGTAGGGTCTGCTAACAGTCTACACATGAGTGGGCTCTAACTGCCTGCGACCCTGAACAGGATGAGTTCATATAGTTGTTGGAACGATGGAAAATTGGTTTGATTGCTAGTCCTGAATTTCTGGAAATGCACAAAAATGTGAAAAAATCCAGACATATGCTGTTGCTCAGCTGCACAGATGTCGCGTTCCAGATGTTGATCTTTTTAAGTCCCTCAGCAGTTTCATAATTTAATTCCTCATGTTATCACAAGCATCATAGGTTTTACAAACACCAGCCGAAATTTTCTAATCCAGTAAGCAAACAGTGTGAACCCCTTGAAAAGTGTTTAGGGCCAAAGCAAACAATCAGCACCACAGTCACATGAACATTTTTGTTATTTCTGTTATTTCTGACTAGCTAACTTTCACTGTAAACCGTCAGTGCTGATGGTGGATGAGCTGCTATCTGCATACCCCCACCAACTGTCTTTCTCTGAGGCTGGTATGAGGATCATGATCACCAGTCACTTCTCTCCCAGAACCCGCCTCACCATGGCCTCTCGCATGCTCATCAATGAGGTACACTCTAAACTATACATGGACTCACATACATGAGTACATTATCTTGAGTTTTGTCATTTTACATGCTGCAACTTGAATAAAATTGAATCGCAGCAGAGCTCAACAGGAATGTAGTTTTATCAACTGAAGTTACTTTGAAGAATCTCTGCCAAAGCCTTAGTCTTAGCATAAATACAAACCAAATAACGCTGTCTGGGTTCACCAGAAAAGTAAGTGAACTGAATATTCATTTTCTTTTGGATATTACAGGCAGCATTTTCTCTCACACCTGTCTGCTGCAGACTACAGTCTGGATGTAAATCTAAACCAAACAACCAAATTTTGGATTTTAACAGAGAGAAGAGGAAAGAAAATGAACTTCTGCTTCAGACAGATATAAGAGACTCTTTGTATTAAAGCAAAGTAAAGTAGTTCACAGGGACTCTACAGTAATACAAAATGTGTTAATGGGACTACTGTAGTGATATCTTAATGTTGTCTATGATAATACTCTGTTATCACTTCCAGAGACAAAGACTGATCAACACTACAGAGACTCGAGTCAACCGCATCACCAATGGCGACTCAGACTCAGCGGCCAGGACTCAGGGGAAGCGGGGTTTAGAGAATGGAATGGGCGGGGCTGAGCAGAGTCTCAATGGAAGGTGCAGACTTCAGCGGCTGGAGTCTGGGAACGAGACAGAGAATGAAAATGAGGATAATGAGAACAACGAGAACGATGAGGAGAGAGAGGAAGAAGATGATAATGGAGGCCCTGTGGTGCCATTCAAAGTTCCAGGTACAGCACAAACAACATTTTGAAATAAATGAGTGCTGTCCTTAAGTGTTTGTTTTAGTGGTATCATCGTAACTGTTATCCTCTCTGTCTCCATCCAGCTGGAGCGTGTAACAAACTGAAGTGGGTGACCATGTGGCCCCTGTCCCTGCTTCTGTTCTTCACTGTT
Source organism: Trachinotus anak (assembly GCF_046630095.1). NCBI lineage: Eukaryota > Metazoa > Chordata > Actinopteri > Carangiformes > Carangidae > Trachinotus > Trachinotus anak. The sequence goes on along the minus strand of NW_027273870.1, from coordinate 10,682,538 downwards.
CCCAACTGTGCCAAGCGGCGCTGGGAGAGATGGTTCATGGTGTCCTTCTTCACCGCCACCATCTGGATTGCTGGCCTATCATACATCATGGTCTGGATGGTCAGTCTCACTCACTAACATGTTAAGGCCACATCCTGGTCTGAATGTGGAGCTTTATAGTTATAGTGATGGAACATGACGTGTCCAGAAAGTGACACATTTTCCACTGGTGCACAGCAGCTCTCTTTAATCTATTAGACCCAGGTGACAAAATCTGCCAGGGTTAAACCCCTAAATACCCTCAGAGCTGCTTTCTGTGCCTTTTTTTCCTCTTTCAGTCTGTTCATATTGTAGCTGATTAAAAAATAGAGACTGGCTGAAATGTTCAGTGGTGTGGATACACCATTTTATTATAGTTTGTTTATGGTCATTTTGGTGATTACACCTCTAATTTGTGACATTATGAGGATTATTTTTCCATTAACATATTAGGCAGTTCCTTGGCCATTATTCTGAGATGCATTGTCTGCTGTGAGAGCTTATACTCAGGTGTGTGCCTTTGCAAATCATATCCAGTCAATCGACTTCACCACAGGTGGACTCCAGTCAAGGTGTAGAAACATCACAAAGATGATCAGGAAAAATGGGAGGAACCTGAGCTAAGTGTCACAGCAAAGGGTCTGAAGACTTACATCAATGTGATATTTCAGTTTTTCCTTTTTAACATATTTGCAGAAAATTCAGTTTTCACTTTGTCATTATGGGCTATTGAATGTAGATTAAATGTGAAAAAAGTAAAGGTGTCTGAATACTCTCTGAATCCACTGTACTTTATTCTTTACAGTTCAATGAAACACAAAGCAGTCTGTATACAGTATATAACTGCATTAGTATAAGACAGGGAGGCAAAGTGAATCCCAGAGAAAGCTGATCGATCACTAAACTCATTTACTAACACCGAGACATGATTCATTAAGAGAGCTTGGTAGATTTTGCAGAACAGTATCACAAAGCTTTTGTACACTGAGGGAACTTAAACATTGGTATACTCCTGATATTTAATTCCAGACAGGTGCCGTCAGTGTTTGTTTGATTTAATGCACTGGAATGTTCACAGTGTTGTGAAATTAAAATTCTGCTGGGTTTCAGGTGACTGTGATCGGTTTCACTCTCGGCATACCTGATGTCATCATGGGCATCACCTTCCTCGCAGCAGGCACCAGCGTCCCCGACTGCATGGCTAGTGTTATAGTGGCACGGCAAGGTACACACACACACACACACACACACACACACACACACACACACACTCAAATCAATATTTGTGCTGAGTGAAACAGAGCAGAAATGCTGTTAAGAGAAAGAGTGGCTGTTCACAGCAGAATATTGCTTGTCATAACTGACTTGTCTCCTGACTGTATACAGACCTTGACAGTGTTTCTCTTCTTGCCTCAGGTCTGGGAGACATGGCCATCTCCAACTCCATAGGCAGTAATGTGTTTGACATCCTGGTGGGCCTGGGCCTGCCCTGGGCGCTGCAAACGCTCTGCATTGACTACGGCTCCAATGTGAGTGTTTTATCAGCTCAGCCAGAGGAGACTCTGGCGGACTTAGACCAGAATAGAACAGAAATTTGTTCATGAAGGGCAGGAACAATAGTCTGTAATGTGCAATGCAGAGAGATGGGGGAGTTTACTGAAGATTACTGTTGTACTTTACTGTTGTTGACTTTGAATTCAACTTGTGAATTTTTCAAGACCTCATTTTTCAATGTTGACAAATTCAGAATGAAAAGCTTAAGCATTAAAGAATTCAAATCATATATTCAAGTTGCTCAAATTCGAAAGGCTAAATTCAGATAACAAAATTAGAGTTGAAAAATTCAGATTCAACATGATACCAAGGATAAGCAATCAGTTCTTTAAAAAATTCAGATACATAATTTTAGTGCAAAAAAATTAGTCTTAGAAATTCACAGGCTGTACAATTTCAAAATCTAGTGACACAGATTTGCTTCGATGGGAACTTTCAGGGCTGATAAATGAAGCCAGCACTGAAGTGCCAATAACTGCAGTTCCTTGCATGGCCACTTGAGGAAGAAACAACAGAAATAAACATTCTGGTACAAAATATAGTTTTGGTCTCTAGAGCTAATTTCCTCCTTCATGAAAACTGTACAGGGGTGAATTTTTATATAACTCACCCATTTAAATTTTATTAAGGTTTAAAGTTCTGCATACTTGAAGGTGTGCCGCTTTGAGTGAAAGGTGGGTGAGCATATGCTTACCACAAACCACCAAACCACCATCCACCATAGTCTCACCTCCACACACGTCCCACCTCTTTGCCCATTTTTGGAATGGCAGGGACTTAGGCGGAGTCAGGCTCTGCCAAGATTGCCATGGCAGAGTAGCCCACTCCGAGCTTCAAAACCACTCTTCAGAAACCTGTGGGTGACGTCACGGAGGCTACATTCATCTTTATTTACAGTCTATGGTAAGAACACGGAAGGCCCTCTCTAGAGCCAGTGTTAGGTTTGTCCATTCTGGGCTACTGTAGAAACAGGGCAGTGCAACATGGCGGGCTCCATGGAAGAGGACCCTCTCCCTGTGAAGATATGAAGAGCTCATTCTAAATTATTGAAAACACAACAATTCATTGTTTCCAGTGGTTATACACTAGTGATGAATATTATATTCTATTTCTGCTCAGCCAATAGATTACCCAAATCCTGCACACTGGTCCTTGAAAGTCCCCAGCAGCTCTCTGCCTTATTTTATTTTGGTCAGACTTTTTATAAACCTGCATTTTAAGTATAACATTCTGTGTCTGTCTCCTCAGATCCATCTGAACAGCAGAGGTCTCATATTCTCTGTTGGACTTTTACTAGCCTCAGTATTCTTCACAGTAAGTATATATTTACATGGGATCTTTGTAGTTTTAAATTTAATCATAGATTATGTGGTGTTGGTAATGTCCCTAGCAACTTACGGGAAAATCAGAAGAAGAATATGTACAACAATGATATTTAGTGTCTCATGTCAACTCGTCACTCTCCACAAGGAACACCAAGCTCAACAAAGCAGGGAGTTGTGGGTCATGAGAATAACTTCCCCCCTAGGAGAACGTAGACTCAGAGCCTACAGGTGGATGCTGGGGTGGAGTTATGTAATGCAATATGTAATGCAATATGAACAGCAGCAGCAGCGGAAGTATCTGTTAGTGGTGTGGAGCGGTTCAGAGCACTGCCATTATGAAAAGGGTGTGTTGGATATAGAGCAAGTTCGTCATGTGTTAGCAGTAGCAGACTCACGTTGATTGCCTAACGTCGCTCACAGTCTTGCCTCAGTTTTGTTGTATAAAGAGATGATTATAATACTGCTACAATTATTTGATGCATTTTTGTTCTGAAGAAAAGACCGGACAGTTAAGTAAATGGAAACAATGTGATGCTCCTTAATTCATCTACTGTGCACAATCAGTTGAGAAGCCATTAAGTAGCAATGATTATTTTGTATATAGTTTTTTACAGGGTCCAAGCAGTGACGCTGCTGGAGCTGTGTTGTTTTTGTTCTCGTTATTCTTCTTAGTTGTCATTTTCTCTACTAAAAGTGTTTGTGCAGCAAAAACTATAACTGCAAAAATCAGCAGGATGGTTGTGGATTTTACCTATTATTCAGGCACCACATATGACACCTATGACTGTTCCTCAAGTCATGTGCATCTGGTCCTCTGCTCTTCAAATGTCCATTTTTAATTTTTTTGCAAATCTGCTTGGGCCTCAATTATCATTTTTTTAATTTATTTTTTTAAATTTACAAATTATAGAATGGCCCATACCATAACCTCTGCTGTACCTCCCCATCCTTTAGTCCCTACCAGTCTGAAACCACACTTATGCCCTAGAATCCAACTATGACCTTTGTTGCATGGCAGCCAGTCTCTTACATCCATCCAACCTTTTTCCACTTCAAAGGTTCTCATGAAGCAGAAATTGTTTAAATGCTGCTAATCTTTCGGGATAATCTCTTGTTTATTTCCATGCTGTATTCTCGCCTCGCTCATTCACTAACTCTCTCCTCTCCAGGTTCTCGGTGTCCATTTAAACAAATGGACTCTGGATCGGCAGCTGGGCCTGGCCTGCATCATCATGTATGCCATCTTTCTGTGCTTCTCCATCCTCATCGAGTTCAACGTCTTCATCTTCGTCAACCTCCCCATGTGCCGAGACATCCACTGACCTCCCTCCTCCTCATCTTCTTCTACTTCTTCCTCTGGCTGATGGAGGAAACCTCACCTGGCTTCCAGTTTCTTGGCGCCGTGGAACCAATTCCTACCTTTTATTTTTTCAAATAGCGAAATAGAGATCTATATGATTTATCTTTGGTGCAATACACACAAGAGTGAGGACACTGGAGGTTTTTTGGGGACTGGAGAGGTGGCGCGAAGAGAAAGTCCCAGCAGCAGTGATTGCTGCCAATCGTCGAATGAACCGAAAGGTCGGCTGGAGCGAACTTAACTGTATTAACACCGACAGTTAGGCTACTGTTGGTGAAGGAGCTGCTACTGTAACTGACTGATTGGAGGAAAGTGAGAAATCCTGCGCTAACAGCGATTTTTAGCTGGATTGTTTGTTACTCTTTGTACAAGTTTGGATATAAGCACACGATTAAGGTATTTTTAAGTAAAAACTGGCTTTTTCTGTATATATTTGAGGATTATATAAGTACTAATATTAGCTGATATATCGGACTCTCTTATGCACAACTGGATCAGTCTTGCAAAGCTGAATGATCCGATGACAGTGACAACACTGTACGTTTTACTTTAGCAATCTGGTCTGCCAGTGACACACTCAAACGCTTCAACATGTCTCCCATGCTCAGCACCAGCCAACATAGCATGCCATGCTAGCCACAAGTCAGTTCTAGCTTTGCACTGACAGAGAGAATCTAAATATCTAACACTATTCACATAGAGTTTTATTGTCTCTCTACAGGCATATCTAAGTAGATGTGGGCTTTATTTATCTTTAATGAAACCCGCATAAGAAAGGGATCTCCCTGGAACTGATATCCAGCACTGTCACTTTATGGATTAGCGATATTATTCTATTATTGCAAGGCGTCTACAGGTATTCTAAACATGTAACTACTGAAGTTAAAGTTCCCTCTAGATGGTAGAATTAGTTTTTAGTTTCCGAGTTGAATATAATATTGTTACTTCTTAAAGCCAAAAGTATTTTTAGAATAGGAGTAAGAGTCGTAGATATGGACTTAAGAGTCAGCTCGAGTGCACTGTGTGTGTGTGTGTGTGTGTGTGTGTGTGTGTGTGTGTGTGTGTGTGTGTGTGCGTGCGCATGTGTGTGTGCGCGCGTGTGTGTGCGCACGCAAGTGTGTGCACAAGTGTGTGTGTTGCAATCTTGAGGGGAACCAAGGATACCACTGTTACTGGGAAGACATAATCATGATTTATTTATGAATTAATTTATTCAAAGATCATGTCTAACCTCCAGTTTCAGCCCTTTGGGTCATGTACAGTGTATTAAATGGAACGCTCTCCGCTCTTTGTTGACGGAGCTGTACAATGTACTGTACCTAATATATAATCTAAGTACTGGAAACTGACTTGATGTTGTTTATATTTAAGAACTTAGAACTTTATAATTTATCAGTTTTGTATAGTTTGGAAAGATATTGCCACATTTGTATGTTGGTGCAAAACACAGTGGTTTTTGAAGATGATGCACGGCCGGGCAGAGTCGTCATGGCGAAGTTGTGTTTCAGTGGGATGTACTGAAAATGCAATCTTTATCACTGGTTCTAATAAGGGTAAGGGTCTAATCCCCCTGCGTGTTAAATCAGTGATGTAAAGATTCACTTTCAGGTAAAAAGCATATTAATGGCACATGACCCTTTGAACGCAGATCTTGAAGTCTTGTGCCATCTCTTGTATTTGAGGCTTCAAAACCAACACTTGTGGCCATTCTCCTGCTTGTATTTGAGCCAAAAAAAAACACCTTTGTCAACAGTATTGCCACTCTGTTTCAGCATGTGTTCAAACAAAATGTGGAAGATATGTATTTTTGTTATTTTATTTTTACCTTGAAGGATTCTCATTACGATTTCTCATATTAATAAAATTGCTGATTAATTAAAAGCATCCTCTGTAGGCTTTAATGCTCCTCCTGCAGCCACAAGAGAGCACTGTAGAGCCGTGTTACACCTTCAGAGATGGCTGTTATTTTACACATAGTAGGAAGTGGTTTGGGTGTATTTAAAGGTAGGCAACATAGAGACAAATACTGGTGCGTTTGCATGCCTCTTTCATAATTCAGATTATTTTGTGTGTAATTTTAATGCATTTCCAAGATCAAAAAAGCACTGTCTTGATTATGCTGTACATATCAAAGGGATATGCTATTATAAACACAGATGTTTGAATAACTTCTGATGATATATATTTGAGATATATACAGTATTTAGAATGTAGGCCTACAACAGTTTCAGCTAATTAATGTCATTTTATGCTCATGTCTTTTGAATTGTTTGTAAATCCTCATTTTTGTTGATGAGGACCTCTGGGCAGAGCTCAGAGCCAGAGAGAGATTCAGATGTTGGCCTTGTTCCCAGTGGTCTTCTTGCAATAAACTGATTTACATACACATATAATTTTTTCCCATGTCTTCGTTAGTTGTGCGCTGCACTGATGACTGAATACTTTGTTTATCCTAATGCCAAAGTAACACACATACAGTATAGTACACCCAGCAAATGTTTCTTTACTTTTTTGAAGAGACTAAAAAAAAATCCTTTTTATTCCCTTTATTGTTAAGATAACTAACAAAAGCAAGGATACCTATGACATAATGGACATGTAGATGAAAACAAAAACAGTTGTAACAGAGATGTATAATGTAAAATTGTGCATGTTTGGATGGGGAGAGTGAAGAAGAAACCATAGTGATAGTACATTTTGTAACCTGAATAATTGTTGATAGACTGTAATAATAGAACAATATAATAATAATAATAATAAAGAAATTAATAATACTATGTCTTTTATATGATAATCTGTCAATGTAATGGTAATATATCTTAAGAGTACAAAAAAGCATTAAATAATATGATAATAGGGTAGTGATATTATGACACCATTGTATATAGTGTAATAAAATATATGTAATATTTGTATAATTTGTTTTTATACAATATAATAATTTTAAATATTTTATTTGTGATGATTAAATATATTATAATAATATATAGCATTATATTACCTAATAATATTTATGATACTACTTATACCACTAATAATAATAATGCTATAATACTAATGCTCACTGAACATCTAATGTGGAGTGCACATTTAAACACAGGATGCAAAGGCCGTTCCAACGTTTGTTTGTTTTTTGTTACACTTGAAGATGCTTAGGTAGATGGTGAGAAGGATGAATGGACGGATGGATGGTTTTTTCTATACATTAAAGAGACATCAAAATTCATAAAGACAAATTGAATACATATACAAATCAAATCAACATGTCAGCACTACCAATAATTGAATGAATAAAGGAAATCAAGCTGACATTACTTCTACATTACTATGTTTCTCTTAACAACTATGAAATGAATCACTGGAGGCAAAACAAGTGCGTGAAATGGAGAAATAACAGCTATTTTTCACAATATGGCAACACAAAACTTTTTAGCATCTTTCAGCTCATTGTTTCTGTTTTTCTGTCTTGCTACTTTCCATTTGCTTAATTTGTTTCACTCTCACTACTGTCATTATATTTTTTCCAGCGGCAGCAGGCAACTATTTTTGGCAATAAAGCTCTAATAAACACCCACTGTAGGCCTACCCTACCTGTCCACCAAATGGCTGAAAAGTTAGCAGCTAGCTGCTGACCACAGATGCCAAAGAGTCAATATCTTTCCAGGAGTTGGTGATGGCCAAGAAAAAACGAGCTTGAAGGACAGTGAATACTGCACTTACACTGCTTCAAATAAATGCTTATGTTGCCATGTGTCTACTGAATGCGAAGGCAACAACTAACAAGTTCACTGTTGTAAAGTTTGTGCACAGCTTGTTCTGCTGACCCCAAGTGAACAAAGAGAGAGAGAGAGATAAATCAATTAATACAGCTTTTAAGCTTTTGTAAATTTTTGATCATTATTCACCATCAATAAATCCATTTGTTACAACTTAGAAATTAAAGTTCAGAAATGATTTGATACTTAAGGCAAGCTATGGCATAAGGAAAGCAATTTCACCAATTCGCATTTAATATTTAACTTAATAATTAATAATAGCATCATTTATAGTTGAAATTATACTGCGCGGTTGTAACGTTGCTATAGAAGGCCTATCATCAAATGTTTGCACAATAATACGGGTTGTGCGACCGTTTGGGATTGTTCTCAGCCTAATAGCGATTCACCTTTTCAACAGTGACGAATACACAAAATGCTTTGAAAACAGAATGTCAACATTTGATGACAGAATCAAAAGTACAGGTGAAAAAACTCCATGATCGCCTCAGCCAATCAGAGAGAGGCGTCGTGTTACCGCAGCCTCCCTCCTCCTCCTCCTCCTCCTCCTCCGTGGGTCTCACACCTCAGTGATCTGATCCAGACTCGGTCTCCGACACTGTGCTGCAGTTAGACCATGTAACCCATCGCGAACGGGGACATTGAGGCTCCTCGGTGTCGCCGGAAAAGCCGAACACAGCGGCGACAACGCACCGCGGCGGCCGTGAGGTTTCCCCATGGAGGACAACAGGAGGGTCACCTAAGAACCGACTTAGTGGGGGGAGAAACAACTTTAAGGTGAGTAAGCGTCTGTCTGCCCAGGAAACCGCCGGACCATATTTGTGGCCATGACCAGCTGTTCTCCCACTTTTGTGGCAGGAAGTGTCGAATACTTTCACGCATGCTGACTCCGACTTTGAGCGAAGTTTTCGGAGACTCGGCTGGAGATTTTCCGTTGTTTAGCTGAGTGAGGAGAATTACCTGACCGGGAGAGAGCTGAAGGTTTGTGTTTGCTCTGTCGCTTTTAGTTTTACACTATTTCAGTTGGGTTTGTAAACTGCAGGGGGAAGTAGACCCTATTGTGTAACGTAGAAAAAGTGGGTCTTGCACATTCTTGCCACCGCAGGTACAGCTCCACAGAGGTGCATAAAAGGGTGACTGTTCCGTTATAGTGTAATAGTTAGTGGAAAAGCTGATATAAAATCTAACTCAGTTTTGCTCTCTGTACCTGTGGGGTGTTTTTCCTTGGCTGGAAGCTGTGGGGATTCTTTCATCTTGAATGGTATAGATTGAAGACAAAAGTTGAGTAATACTCCTCCTCCTCCTTCAGCAAGTGTATTCATTTATTTGTGTTTGATGAAACTGGGGTCCTTTTTTTTTTTTTTAAACATTATTAGGCTGCAAGCCTTTGAACTTGCACTTGGCTCGATCTTATCACAGCAGCATATTTTTCAGTAAGTTCAGTGGGGTCAAGTGAGACTGTGCTACTTTTTGGGCCCAAATACCTTAAGCATTAACTCATAACATAAAACCTGTAGTAAAAGTAGCTACATGGCAATATATCAAACATGTTTTTACAGGGACTTCAAAAGATTTTCTTGGAAATACGACTTCCATATGATACAACCCCCAGGCTTTACTCAGTAGTTTTCTATCATTTTTAAAGACGTTCTCAGTCATCCAGGTCATGGTTATCCACGAGCAGCTGGATCAAGGGCAACTGGACTTCTGTGTACAGAAACTAAAGACCATTTTGCAATGGGGTCACATCAGCCACGATACCCGTGAACATGTTGATGTTCCAACCTGTTAGTAGGGCTGGGTATCCTTCAGAAACTTTCTATATTGTCACAGATACTGCTACTTTGACTTTGGTACCGATTCTTAACAATCCTTTTTATTGATACCAATTTTATCAAATCCAAGATGTCACACTGGGCTGAACTGACACAAGCCACTCCAACCCTGAAAATATAACAACATTCTGCTACCATCTGTAGGAACTGTGCTAAAGACCATCTTTTTTAATGGTAAATTTAATGCTAAAATTGTTGTATATATAACCATCATAATCAAGTTCCAGTTACTGTCCTTTCTGACTTAACTCCATACACCACAGAAAGCATGAAGCACCATTGAATCCTGCCGAATATTGAATTACCTGCAGTTGTGTATCACCAAATGACCGTATTTCACTCTGCATCGAAGCCATGGAGACATACTGTACAGCACCTTGGCCATAAGACTATTTTAACAATAGAGACTGTGTCACTCAATGCTTTTAACTGTCCAACATCCAATACAGAGTATAGGCTGCTTTTGTTTCATATGATGATCATTATGTGGAAGAGTAATTGCAGTGTTTTAATTCATATCATTAAAAGGGATTTAATTATTTTTCTTTATTTCATAATGATAGAAAAAAGAAATTCCCATGCCACCCCTACAATTATGCCAACTGACATATCATTCAACAAAGTGCTGCTCACCTCCTCCTTCAATAATTTTCATACACTCCCTTACTCTTTTATTTCACGGGTTTGAGTTCCCACTATAAAATTAAATAACTTAGAAAGTATGCAGATAAAAAAGAACTTATGAAAGTGTGTCGTGGCAGCATGGTGCAGCTTCTGCAGTGTCTCCAAATATGTAAGACCTGCCTGTACCTGACTGAATACAACACATCATACTCTGCTGCTCAGCTCCGTCGCCCTCTCTGATTTTTCTAAATGAGAAGTTAGCTGATGTTTATCAGTATAATAGAAGGGCCAATTTCCTTATCTAAGTGTCTTTGGAATCTGTTTAAGAGATTAGCTTCACTGCAAATTCGAGGGGTTTTGGCTCAGAGAGTCCTAGTTAGTGCTGCAGGGAAATGAATCAGCAGAAAGGTATTTTAATGAAAAATAACTTGTAGCTTGTCGGTGCTTGATTAGGCTTATGAAGCTGGGATTTTATTTTTGTCTGGAGTGACCTTAAAGATACATTAGTGTTGCTGTCTGCAGTCATTCAGGGGCATTTGTTTTTATCGCCTTAGAGAGACATTTCCGATTTTTCTGCTTTATATGTCTGATTCCTTTGAGTTCAGATTTTAAAGCCCAACTTTCTCTGCAACTTCCAACCAAGAGCTCCACAGGTTTATGAAAAGTGATGTCATCTGTGCTGGACAGAGGAGCTGCAACTCGAGTTACCAGTGTGAGAATGAAATGTCCCTGTGGGGGATGTTAACACTGAACGTTTTCACAGGAGCAACACTGTCTGCAGTAATCCTGCAGCAGGGCATGAAATCAAATACCCAGTTTAGCTGCAGAGACCTCAGACTGGAGCTCTGCTTTTTCTATTGATGAAATGAATATCAGCTGTTTGCATGACTTCAGATTCTGCAAGTTAAGTGTGTAGCCACCCAAACCCTGTTACTGCCTAAACATAGTTTTTCTGGACAATATGGTGTCTCCTACTCCTGCCTCATTCCAGGATTCAATTTGAGAGTTAGTTGCAGGCAGGGTTGCATTAACCAGCTAGAAGGCCCTGGGGCAAAAATGAGCTGTGGGTCTCCATCGATCCCCTGTTCCTCCCACTCTCTGTGCATTGTCCATGGATCCTGTTGCCTTTAAAGCTGGGGTAGGCAGAAATCTAGAAAAAACAAACAAATAAACAAAACAAAAAAAAACACATACGCCACCATTCTGCGGCTCTCCCTTCACAGGCATATGCGCACATTTCATACTGTTTGATTCAACATAGCCACTCTTCACCTGCTTTCATGGTAAATCTACCTACACAACCAGCCACTACAACACATTTAGATATTACAGGGAAATAAAGCTAGCAGCCTGTTACCTGCCCAGGAGAAGTACAGCGAGTTCTCTCCATCTGTGAAACACTTTACCAACTTTGACATGTATCCATCTGAAAGGACGGCCAATAGGAATGCTCTCTCTCTCTCTCTCTCTCTCTCTCTCTCTCTCTCTCTCGCTCTCTCTCTCTGAAATGACCTGTGATTTGCCAAAGTCTGCCGTCATGGACTAGATTTTTTAAAGCCTGAAAGCAGAGGCAGATGTTTGCTCTAAGACCACTTAAATTACAACATGCTGAAAGATGTCTATGGAATTTTTGCCCACTGATGACAAAAATAACAACCTATCAGTTACAGTTGACAAACAGCATGGAAGGTTTATTATATTTTGGTCAAAGTGCAAGAAACCTACTGGAATACTACTACTCCACCCCAGGTTTGTTTGTGTCAGTTATTTTGAAATGTGACAAACACTATGAGCTCTATTTTAACAGCCCAAGTGCACTTAGGGTGTATGCATATCAACTATTTTAACGATGGAGAAAACGATCGTTGTGCCAGGCACATGGTTCAAAAGGGTTGTATTTACAGTAGTCTCTTAATTATCAAACACCACCTTTTGTTTTTGGTTTCACTGAGAGATCCCACAGTGGCAGTTATATACTGTGCGTTTAGAGGATGAGGCTAGCTGTAACCATGGAGTCAGAGTCAGGTTAGCTGTATCCCCATCTCCAGTCTTTATGCTAAGCTAAGCTAACCAGCTGCTGGATTTTTTGCCACACAGTCAGCCTGGGAATATGGATCCCCTAGGGTCTGGTGCGTAAGGACATTTGCCCACTATGCCTAGTTGGTAATCCAATCAGCCCTGGGCTGCAGGAATTTAAATCCACTTTTCCGGTGTATGTTTACTCTTTGCTCTTTCCATGGGTCCTTCATGACTCAACAATAACAAACCCTGCTGTAGTCATCATGATTGCAATATTTTCGTTTAATCTGGAAGTTCCCACTCTATCTGCATCTTGTACGTCCCTCTCTTTCTTTTAAAACTGAAAAAGTAGAGATATCTCCCTCCTCCATCCTTGGGTTAATCCGGCGTTCCTTGGATTCATTTGAAGGGGAGTAGCCCAGAGAAAACAGCCCAGGCTTTTCTCGGCTGACCTTTATTGTGGAAAGTTATGGCTGGGCGGTGCTGGTGCCTGACACACTTTCTGACCATGATTTAGTCCAGTGACTCTCTTATTATATGTGAAGCTTGATTTGTTTGCTTTTGCATGTTGCTATTGTGAGACTCCTAAAGCTGTGATTAGAGGTTAGGCTGTTGGGGATGTTGGTGTTTGAGTGACAGAACGTTCATAAACATTTCATGGAAAAAATGAAAGTAATGCTAACCTTCTGTCCTTGAGTAAGAAAAGCTGTGAGTTATCAGATTCCTGTGTGATACAAAAAAACCAAAGACTTTCCTCTCTAACTAACACAACATGGGCCAGTCAGTCGGTTCAGCTGAACTCACCAAGAACCACTGACCCAAATTCTGCTCTGTGCCTACACACACACACACACACACACACACACACACACGTTTGTGCAGCTATCTTTGTGGACCTATCATTGACATAATGCATTCCTCAGGTCCTTGCCCTAAAATTAACCTAACCCTTAAACTAAGTCTAAACATTCAAACAGCCATTTAAACTTAAGGATCCTTTCTTTCCATGTCTAACACACTTTCCTGCAAACACACAAAGACACACACTCAAACATCATCTGGTTTGCCTCAGGGCAATAACACAGCCCACGTGTGGGAGTTGTTATCTGCAGTGGGTTTACGCAGCTGCCTGCGGCCCCCTCCTCGCCAGCATGGAGCCCTGTTAGCCTAACAACACTCTTCACTGGATCCCACAACTGACACACACTGCTGCACTTCATGTTGTCTTGACAGTTTAAACCAATAACAGTTAAGTGTGTAGGATATGTTTTTGACTCAGAGACTTGGGGAAATTGGGAAATATTCATTTTTATTAGGTTAAGTTTTAAGGAGAATATCACTCATTTTAAAGGGAAACAGAAAAATAGTCCCTGTGAACAGCTGACAGAGTGTCCTAAGGATTATCCAGAGTAATGGAGACAAAACTAAACCAGACTATCTACATGGCCATAACAAGAGTGAGAGTATGCTTGTGCGATCTTAACCAGAGCCTGACCGTCCTACTGTCACCCTCTCAAATTGCAAATAGTGTGTCCAGTTGTGCTCGCCACTATCTCTCTTGCTTTATCGTGGATAATCGGAGCAATGAAAGCAAGATTACAAAGATTATTTTATATTTTATATTTTAAAACATGTATTATTTACCTTTAATAATTGGAGCATTCACTCAAAATCATCATGGGGAGGCACATAGAAACAGCTGTTGTGGTTTTCAGATCTCTCTCTCTCTCTCTCTCTCTCTCTTTCTCTCTCTCTCGTTAACTTTCCAAAGTTTCTAATTACAACCTTAAAAAGCAGCAGGATAAGAAATTGAACTAAATGAAATGTTCTGTCTGTCTACCAGTCTCCTCCACTCTGTTTAATTTAACACAACCAGCAGCACTTCAGTGACAGGGAGCTGGTTAGCGTTGCAAGCACTGGTTATGTTTGTATACATGAATCGATGGCAGGGCAAATTAAACTTAATAATAAGTTAATACATTAATGGGAAAACAAGACAAATTTCGTATTCACATCGGCAATGGCAGAAGCAATCAGCGATTGCTCTGATGATCATTGATCTCCGAGATCATTGTCCATCAGCACAACCCTATTTGAAAGAAATAATCACTGATTGAAATTTAAATTATACAAAACCTACGCTCCAGTTAGATGTACAGTACCAGTTAAAAGTTTGGACACACCTTCTAATTCATTGTTTTTTCTTTACTTTTATTATTTTCTACATTGTAAAACTATGTAATTACACCTATGGCCACGTCATCTGATGCAGCACTCCTTCACAGGTCTGGACGTGTGTTTTGGGTCATTGTTCTGTTGAAAAACAAATTATGGTCCCGCTAAGCACAAACCAAGGATGCTTGTTAAGTGTGCCACCATCATGCCAAGAGTTAGACACATCACTGTATATTCAACATGAATTGCATAGGTGATATGACCTATTTCTCTAGGTTTGAGAATTGATGGAAACATTTGGGACAATGTAAGTACACAACAAATATATAACATAGGTCTTGACATTTCTAGACATTTTGAGGTGGAAAAGTCACATGTTCTAACTTTACAACATTAACCACTGGTTTAGTTCACCATGAAGACCCTTTATTCATGACTTATTAACATTTATATCCCCAGACCTGCTGACTTATCAGAAGGTGAGAAACTCGTGACGCAGTTATAAATCTTGGGAAGATATGAATAGAGACTTAGACTTAGAGTTTATTTCTCTAATAATATTTCTAACAATTAAGGGTTTTTGCATCAGTTCATCAAGTCTGCAATTATAATTGTTAATAAGGTGATAGCATACTTAAATGGAGTTTAGATTTTGGCAACCCAATAGTTGTTCTTATTAATGGTTTATTACTGATCTATTAAGTATTAGTAAATGATTTATTAACTGTTATATGAAATTACCATCCATCACTCAATATTCTCTCATATATGCAGGAACATATGTAAACATTAGGATAGAAAATGTTAAAGTATGAAAGTTGAACATGAATCAAAGGATCATCATGCTCATCTTAACAGATGCTGAACCTCATATTCACAAATGTGCCATCTCCAGGTCCATCCAACACTGAAGCTATTCATCAGCTCTGATATAGGACAGCACAGTCTCACAGCCTGCCTGACACCCACTGGGAGAAAAATTAGGGTCCCACCATCAGACTGGGCTTTAAAACCAAAATAGCTTAGAGCTTAATGAAGTCCTGCTGTCAAGCATCTTTTTATGATCATTATGTAAAGCACAATGAAATCAGTGTACGTACGAGGGGGTGGGGGGGGTTTGGTCTCTCACTGTGTCTGAACTGGAGAATTTGTTAACGTGTGTTTGCGTGTTTTGTAGACATACGTGTGCATGTACGTGTGTTTACCTTAGGAACAGTATGTCTCTGTGCTGCCGTGCCAAGGAGCTTGTCTGTGGTTCTGTGAGGGAGGGGTACTCGCTCAGATGTGTCTTTGTTCACTTGCAGCTGAGGCTCTTACACACACACACCCACACACATGTAGACTACACGCACATAGACACACACACACAGTGGTCTGTGTGCAGTGACTGAGGAAAATACACTAACATTAGTGAAGAGTTTGGTGTGATTTTAGTGTTTTTTTAAATTTATTTATTTTAATTTATTTATTTATGAATGGGAGGGGGGGTGGTATCTGAAGCACAGAAGTTTATGCATCTGGAAGCATTATTTACCTTAGTGTCAAGAGTTTTCATTGGCTCTGCCACTAGTCGCAGATCTGTTACAGTATCAGCAGCAGAAGGACACAAAGAATCACCACAAACTGATGTACAGGAATTTCACTCAGCAGGAGTTATTTTGTAAAGTTCATCTTTTAATTTTTCCCCCGTGCTCTCAGGCTCTTTGTTTCTCCGCTTCTTCACTTTTTCCAGTTTGTGGAAATGAAACCATCATGTCAGACTGATCAGTTCTACTTTCAGACAGTCAGGAACTGGGTACAGTCTCTGTACAGGTCACCAGATATGTAGATAAGCCAGCTTGTACTGTAATTGGCTTCACTGACTTTGTTGCTGTTTGTTAGAACTGCAGTAGGCATTGTTTTCTTTATTAATTAATCTGTCAAGTTTGATCAATAGAATTATCATTTAATTTCAGTGTCTGTCCACCACCTTGGTCCAAACTGAAACATCTCAACAGCTACTGGATGGATTCCCATGACATTTGGTACAGATATCCATTGTACTTTAGTGATCACTTGACTTTTCCTCAATTTGATGCATGCATGAATGTTGGTACACCCATTAGCCATGTTTCCATTGCAGTTTTCCGCAAAATAGAGGTTAATCTTTAGAAATGTCCACAAAACACAATTGCAAATGGTCTGTGTTTCCATTGAACATTGTTATGCGTTTTCTTCTCTCACAATATCATTCCAATTAAACATGACAATGGATTTCCAGCATCCGTTGTTGGGACTAATGCATAGCTATTGTATTTAATCTAAGGTGACGAGAGCATCTGGTGCACGTAATGACAGAGAGGCAAACCCATTATATCTGGCAGCCGCCCTGTATCAGGGATTTTTGGGGCATAATTGTCTGCAATGTTTTTAGATATCATGTGACTACTCATATCATATTATGTGACTTCAGTGCAGAAAAAGTGTTTCCGTTTCACTTTCGCAAAATATTGCTTTGTCGAATTGTCTGAAAAACCACCTCAGCGTATACTTTTTTTTTGTGATATTAGACAGTTTTTTTAGAAATTCACGTTTCCATTACTTGTTTTTCAGTTCACAATTTCAAATTGCACATTAAGCAGGTTAACAGAAACGCAGCTAGTTTCACATTCATATAAAGACTTTGGTGATCCCCTCACTTTTCTGACGAGAACTATCATCAGTTTATGATATCTGCAAAAGTCCTCTTTGCCCATTTTTGGATTATCAGAGTCAGGCACTGTCAAGATGGCGATGGAGTTGCAAAACCACTCTTCAGAAACCTGTGGGTGATGTCATAGAGCTAACGTCCATCTTTATATACAGTCTATGGTGGAAATATGAAATGCTGAGACACTAAAAGAACTCTGTATTCTTATCATCTTTATTAATTAAAAAAAAAAAATGTGTTCAGCTTCTTACGCCTGATTAAATATGAATTGATCTGAATGTGGTTTCACATTCAGTGGTTCTGGAAGACAGAAGTGGTATCCAAAGCACATTTGTAGCTGAAGTTAAAATTTCTCTGCACTACATTTATTCTTTACTGTGACTTGTTAAACACTGACCCCAGTGGGCAGTTACTGAGGTTTCCGTGTTGGTAAATGTAGCTGAACAAAAACATCCCTTTAGAAATGGTCAGTTTCACATTCAAGTGTCTGAAAGTATGCTGTCCTCCCCCTCGGCGGGGTGGTGGGGTGGTGGTGGTGGCTTCCTTCCTGTGTGAGATGAAAGTGCATGTGTGGATAGACAAACGAACGGAGCATCTCTCGGTTAGCGAGGACTGTGAACCTCTGCCAGGAAGGGAAGGGCTGGCCTAATAGTTTCAGCCTGGCTGGAGATGGAGGAGAATGAGACAGAGACAGGAGGGCGGAGGGACAAATCATACACAGATAAAAAAAAAAAAAAAAAAACACAGATAGATGAAGATAACGAAAAACAAATGGAATCTGACTGAGTGAAACCAAACACAGACTAAAATAGAATATAAAACAAGGAGACAATTATTTAATGTCAGTTCTACTTATCTGAGATAAATGTCAGGTCCGTTAAATTCCCCTCACTTATTTACAGCTCAGTGTGGAGCTGAGGAGTGTGACGAAGATCGATTTGGAAGTACCTCACCAAAGCCCAGAGCCCTAAAACATAGTTACGATGGGTGGGGAAGAAGGGCAGCTGAGCTGGAACAAAGGCTCTCCAAGATGGAAAATTAATTATGTATGTATGAGGACATGGGAACAAAATATAGGAAAGAAAGTGGGAGTGTGTGAGAGAGATAGAAAGGAAACAGCAGAGACAGGTAATGAGAGGACGTCGGTTCGGCCAAAAATGGATAGACGACTGGAATGAGATTTTAAAAAAGGACTGAGGCAACAATCTGAGACAAAGAGGTGAGAGAAAGGAAGAATGTAGAGAGAAAAAGAGAGGGAGAGGAAGGAAAGGAGAAAGAGAGAGTCACAGCAAAAGCCTTCCAGCAGGCCATCTCCTCCGTAATACTGGCTGTGGGCTAAGCAGGAATTTCCTCTGGTTGCACCACAGATGAAGTGTCTGGACTGAAGTGTGTTTTTGACCCACAGAGCTGTGGCCCCCGCAGACGCTGTCTCAGACGTAAACACACAGTCAGACGTAAGGACAGGAAGACAACATGGCCTTCAGCTCAGAGCCTGGGAATCCCCCCATCAGCCTGACAGACAGGAGCGGGAGCTTCTTTAAGGTAAAGATGAATGATGAAGTAGGTGACTTTGCAAAAATAACTTGCAAATAAAACACAAACTTCCTGTGTACCAAAAGTTTTTATTTATTTATTTATTTTTTATCTGGGAACAGCTGACTTGACCCTTGGTGTTTAGCAAAACAGCAAAAATACAAAAAGGTGAATCACTAGTCAAACAAAACCAAAATCTGCTAATTCCATTTTCGGTCAAACTTAAGTTAAGATCAGACCTTTCTCAAATTCACTCCCAGTGTAACTTGGTTTGTAGTCACACTCACAGCTGAATGAAGCACCCTTCATTAAAGTGTAGGATAGAAACACAGCGGCCGGCTTCGGGACGAACTTCCCTCTCTCCAGTGGAAACAGGAACTGTCGCAGTTTTTTGTAAACATGGTTTCATATCAGCATCTCTCGAAAGTAGCAACTGTTGCCGGGATTGACCAGCTGTTGGAAGATGAGAGGAGGAGATTTTCCAGAAGCTGTAGATGTTTAAGGCATCGCTTAGTGCTGGTGCACCAGTGAAGGGTAGGTGTATCTTTTTGTGCTTCTAATGCATTTTGTAACAGTTGTATATTCATGTCTATTTTGTCCAGATTCTTATTCTTCTTTAATAAGTTCAGTCAGTGTGATAAAACAATGTTTGCAAAAACAAGGATAATATTGTTGAAGAATGTCAGAGAAGTAACATGATTTCTAAAAGGCCAATAATTTCCTTAAGGTATTACAATAACATTTTGTCTGTTTCTCATTTTCCCAGGAGACCAGAGAGCTGTACATGCTTAAATGCTGCCAGCTCTATTATGCTGTTGTGTGGTAATCCAAAAAGGATTTTATGTAACAAGAACTACTGTGCCATACTTGCTACAGTCAGTTTTCTCACCAAGGGACCATGGCTGGGGCCTGGAGATAGAGGTTCTTTTGTAAAGGCTTTCAGTCTCTATGGTGAATCCTGCCTCTGGAATTCCAGGAAGCACCATAAACAAAATGATCCACAGAGTAAGCAGGGAGATATAAGCCAAGTTCTCCAGTGCCATCGCTACATGAGTTTCTTCCCCATCCTGCTTTTGCCCATGCTGCCTGGTGCCACAGATGGATGCCACATGTGAAGCAGAGCTCCAAGGAACCAGCACCATGCAGACTATATGAACTAGAAACCTTTTCTGCAG
Organism: Trachinotus anak; assembly: GCF_046630095.1. Classification (NCBI taxonomy): domain Eukaryota; kingdom Metazoa; phylum Chordata; class Actinopteri; order Carangiformes; family Carangidae; genus Trachinotus; species Trachinotus anak. The sequence continues at coordinate 10,662,455 of NW_027273870.1, read as the reverse complement.
ATGTTCATGGGTTATCCAGGCTTGGTACAGTACATGATCCTAGGGTTCTGCTCAACAGTTACAGTTTCTGCCAGGCTCAATACCCCCCCGCTGGCAATTACATCCTGGGGGATGGTGTCTATCCTTGCCTGGAAACACCATCTAACACTGTACAATCACCCTTTGCCAGGCCGGGTCCAGGAGTGAGTGATTTGTATCTTTTCAGGGCTTGTTGTGTCGTAGAAGAAGCGTTTAGGAAGATGAAAACATGCTGGCAAGCCACAAAGGCCCGGGAGGTCCATCCAAATTTCACACCAGACATCATCACTGGCTGTGCATTCCTGCACAGTCTTTTCCCAAACATGAACGATGTTCTGGAAGAGACAGAGGACCTTTCGCCAGATGAAGATCCCCAGGATGCTCCCTCCACAGGATTACTGCCTATCTATCTGCACCTGCCCAGTTACCTGTGACTTTTATGCACATGTTTTCTTTTGTTTGTCATTGTGCATATTTCTCATTTCACCCAAACAGTCATCCTGATTTTGTTTATTTCCCCAAAAGCCAATTAAAACTGCACAAGCTGACCTAATAGACCTGTGTTTTTCTCTTTTTGTTTTGGGTGGTTTGGCCACTGTCAATCCTTGAGCAACACATGATTTTTTTGCCTAAGGAAAATATAAACGCTCCATTATGTTCACCAGCTAGTCGCTAACTGTGTGTGTCCGAGCAGGCCTTGCATAGTGGGTTCTTAGAGCTTTCTTGGAGAAAAGAGCTGTCTGCTAGAGCATGAATCAAACCAATCCAGGCAGCTAAACAATGAGCTGAAACTATAAAACAGAGCAGTGCTTAAGTGCTTGACATTGTCTGCACAGTCATAAACAAAGCACACAATAAAAGCACATATAAATCATCAATACAACTTAAAGCACTGAATTGACACAGTAATGCCCACATTAATAAAGTAAAGGAAAGGCAAAGGATATCACTAGAGAAAATGATAACCATGAGTGCTCACAGAAGAAAACAATACATAAAAGCACATCTATAAATGTACATACAGATTCTGTAAACCTCAGATCCTATGGCAAGCTATTCCATAAATTTGGGGCGCTGACCCAAAAGTCCTAGTCCCCCTTTGTCATTAATCTGAAGTTTGGAACAATAAGTAAAGACCTACCAGGCCATCTAAGGCTGCACAGTGGCTCATAGTCAGCAAGTCTGCAGTGTCTAAAGGGGCCAGCCCACGAATAGCTTTAAGAGTGAAAAGTTAAATTTTAAAACCAATTTTAAAATGGAGATGTCGCCTATTAAAGGTCTCATATTGTATAAAGTGAAATTTTCATGTCTTTTTGATTATAAAGCAGGTCAAGGTTCTATATTGATACCGTTAAAGTATCAAAGCCCTCAGTCCACAGAGAAATGCACACAGCCTGTTTGCAGAAATTGAGCTTTAAAACAAGCCATCAGGACTTCTGTAACTTTGTGATGTCACAACGAAGCAGTCACTGCTCTCAGCCATGCCCAAAGCCCCGCCCACTAATACCCAGAGTTCAGCCTTGCAGAATTTGGTTTTTATTTTGGTGGAAGTACCAGTGGAAGTGTTTATATATATTTATTAAATATTAATAAATTGTTTTCGCTAATGGTAGAAGCACATAGTTTGCGCTTTGCCTCACATCCTAGAAGTCAGAGTCTCGTGTTTCCAAAAACAAAACTTAAAGTTGAAATGCACATTCTTTACAAACGTCTTTAACATCAGTATCATTGTGTGAGTCCCTTACTATATTTGACTGCACATCAATAAAATTGACTAAATGGATCACCACTAAGACTATGCTGCACAAAATCAGGTTTGCATGTGAAATTAAGCTTTTTTTGGGGTTGTGGATGCTTTTAATTGAATGTTGTACAATCTATGTTAGATTTCTTTTCCTAATGATAATGATCCTAATCTTTATCTTCTGTTCAACTCTCCCTCCTGACTAATCTGGACCTAAGCACATTTGTTATTTGTTATGTTGTATATTAATTATAGTGCATACTGTATTTAAAGCAGCTGCAGCCTTATCCATTGTATTTCTTGCTGTTCTATGTAATGTCAATGAGCAAGGGACCTAAAAGTGATGCACACTGTCTCTGTAAAAGGTGACAGTCCTCACCTGGCTGCATCTACAGTTGTAGTATAGATCAAAGTAAAAGATTCTCAAAGCTAAAGAAAGACAGCGTTTGACGATGAACTAAGAAACAAAAACTGAATGTCGTCTCGCTTTTAATTTTCTATGCAGCTTTTTCCATCTTCACTACCCCTGTGAAAGTGCTCTCTGTGTATGTCTGTGTGACTAAACCAAACACATAGTTTCCCATTGACTCCATCCATGGCTTCAACAGGAGCCCATGCAGAGAATCACTTACCTCTACACACACACACACACACATTATTCTAACGGAGTTGAGTAAATAAACTTCACTGTCTATCTGTGTTGTGTAGAGTGAATGAAATCAATGTGGAAACAAAGGCAAATGAATGAAGGTTCATAGAACTCAGTGACAGACTGTTGTTGTTGAGTGCTTTCCTTGATATCAGTCGTCTTGCTCTAAAAGTCAGCTCTCTTGTTCACTGACCTTCATTTTATAGCTCAGGAATTTCCCATGTCTTCTCCTCTGGACTGTTCCTCCACTTTCATTCATATAATTCAATGCCTGTCTTTTAGCACAAGGTAATAACTATCTGTCTGCTTCTTTCCATGGCTAGTTTAACCCTTTAACAGGCACAAGAGCAAAAACTGAACTGCTGGGCCCATTAGTAACTCCACGTGTCTCCCTGTGTATTGTATTTGCATTGTTTACAAAATGTGTACAATATGGAAACAGACTTAGTGTATGTATCATGACACACGTGAAGCTTATGAACTTCAGCATCCACTGAAGCATCTGTTCCTCCAAAGAGACAAAAACATCAGCTCTTCATACAGAAAGCAACAGAATTGCTGTATTTTCATCATGTTCTCTACATATGCTATTTTAATTCTGTTAATTAATTCTGTTATTGCAGCCTCCTCTTCTGCAATGGTTTAATAGCACCTGACTGAAGAATACGAACTATCAGCTGTTTATCTCAATGAACAACCTCCTAATATTTGAACAGTAGTGGATCTAAACATGCTTTATTTTGTATTTTCTTTTATTGATTCTCTAAAAATTGTTTCAGCTTCATTTGGATGGAAACCTGGTTAATGAATAAATGAAATTTTGACACATGGAGATGATAGAACTACATGATTAGGTAATCATCCACTTTAAAGTAGTAGTTTTTTCTTTAAGTAATTAATGTTTTGACATTTTGGGAAATTCACTTTCGTCTCTTACCAACAGTTAGAGGAGGAAATATTCACCACTCTCATGTCTGTCCATTAAAGCTACTGTACAGCTCGAAGACAGTTTGCTTAGCTTTGCATAAAGGCAGGAAGCAGAGGGCAACAGCTGTCTCTGTCCAGAGGTAAACAAACATGAAAGTATAAAAATGATACATTTCAGTAGTACAGGGGTTATTCTATTTCTTCGCCAGGCACAGTGACCTCCTGGAGTCTCTGCTGGATAACATCCACACAAAGATAAAGATTGCAGCACTCACAGCCATAGAATAGTTAAGCACCAAGTGAAACCACTCTCAGCCAGAGGTGAACAAACGTATTTCCAAAAGTGTCAACCTATTCCTTTAAGGTCCTCATCATGTCAGTTGATGGTGTGCTCTAGTGGTCATAGTCAGCTGTTCAGTTGTTTGGCTTTGTCTAGCTGCTAATCCAGCCTTGCAGGTCTAGTTGCATTAACCCAACATAAACAATGCAAGCTAGTGATAATTATTCATATTGACTAATCCACAGATTCATTCTAGCTTAATGAATTAATTGTTTGGTCTATAAATGTCATAACATATTGAAAGGTTCGATATTTTTAAATGTCTCGTTTTGTCCAAACAACACTCACCCAAAGATTTTAAAGAATTTACAAACTAAACAGAGAAGAGCAGCGCAACATCACACTGGAGAAACTGAAACCAGAGGATCATTTATGTTTTTTCAGTAGTTGATGATTGTTTTTCTAATAGACTTATAGTTTCAGCTGTTCTGTAAACACTGTTGTCCTGTGTGTTATGGTAACATTCAGATTCATATGTTGTAGACCAGTAACTAATATCTGTAAACAGCTTGTGGGATCATTCTTTGTTACATTAGAGCTGAAAACTTGATTTTCCAAATGTTTCCCTCTCTGGGATTAACCACAGTCTGGCCCCACTAATTGAGGGTTCATGCAGTTTATTCTGCCACTTTGGTTTTAGGGTTCTCACAGTGCTTGAGAGGGAAAATGACACTTTTTGCTGTGTGAGAGAGCTGCCAGTTGTTCCACTTCTGGTCCGATGTGGAGACTCTAATAGCCATCTCTGTACGGTTTTCAGATTCCAGTAACTCTGGAGCTAACTTGTCAACTTATGTTGTATAATAGAGTTTTGACCTGACTGAACGCCGAGGGAGTCTGAGGCTTCAACAGAGCTGGCTCCACTCAGTCCTGCTAGGGGGGAGGATTAGCAGGGGCCTTTGGTTACTGTGGTCTGGCATGCAGCCACACAGTGGAGGATAGTTTGGAAGAGGATGCCTCCTGCTGGTTGAAATGTGTAATGGACACATTGGTTCAGGTGCAGAAAGTGTTCAGAGTTCACCACATCAAAACAACTCTGATAACATGACATAAATTCTCCATGATGCTAACATGTTTTCCATTGACTGCCTCAAATTCCTGGCCTTCATTATATTGTGCTCTGTGGCAGTCTTGTTTTGTTTTCACTTTTTCACCCAGATCATTAGTGTAGAGCATCCAAATTTCAACATCTGCTCAGTTTGGTTTGAGGAGGCTCTGAGCCCTTGGGAGATCTCTAAAATGTGGAATGAGGAAATGTGGAAATGCAGTGAAAAACAACACAACATGAAAGCAATTTATTGCAGTCTTTAACAGAGTAGTTTTGCAACTCAGGCTGTATTTAAGGAGTCCTGTTTTGGGGAAAATTGCTTTAACTGCGCCGATTTAGGACTGAATTCTGAGTTTTCTCGTATCTGTCGTTGCTCTAGATAAGTGTGAGGAGAAGTGAAGGGGCGCAACGAGGCAAAGATATTGTGAGGTGAAAGGAACAGGTGCATGCCAGTGATCTAAAAACAACTGAAAGTAATTTGGTGTGACTTACATCTTTACTAAACTACTAAACTCTCTGAAGCAAGTATGTGAGGTTGGTATTAGATATAATGTATGTGTGTGACTAAATACAGCACAAAGGCATGATTAACTGTTGTCACCACTCTTTATTCAGTTAACTGTACGTGATTATTCTTATCTTCATAAGCCTACACCTAACCCTGCATGGCATGAGAGATGCAGTACAAGCTTTTCTGTCTGGATTTATCCAGATGTTTATATGGCCTCACACCAAGCTGTACTGTTTGTTGTAGAGAGTTTGGTCATATTGAATAAAAGGTTACACGTGTGACATTGCAGTACACATTTTTGGGCCCACTGTGAATGTTGTAGTGCGTCATTTTTTTGACAATGCTTTGTGTCTGTGTTTCCTGCCTGTAGGAAATGAGGTCCACACACAGGAAAAATGAGCAACCATTTCCCTCCCCTTTGTTCTATATTTCACCAGAGCAGTGCGCCCGTCACTAAATCTCAGTGTCCTGCTTTGTAATTTATGCTTGAGCAATGTTGTCGGTTTCGTTTATTGGTGTTCCCATTCCTCTTCTCCTTCTTGTGTTCCTTCAGCAGTCAAACCCTCTCGTTCTGTCTTCCTCCAGCTGATTGACACATTTGCATCGGAGATCGGGGAGCTGAAGAAGGAGATGGTCCAGACCTCCCCAGATATGGACAAGGAGCCCGTGGAACTACAAGGGTAAAGCTGTTTTTCACATATTTATCCTGCACTTAAACAAAACTTTCCTCAACCTGAAATCTGTTAATTTCCTACCTATATCTGGAAATGTTACCTTGATGAGACAGAACATAGATTTCCATCAGCTTGTTCTGCTTTGCTTTGTCTTCTGCTAAATCTGATCTCCTTCTGATTTGTAAATACGCACATTACTCAGATTGTTGCTGATTTTCACCAGCAGGTGGCATAAGTGTTTTACTCTCTCTCTGTCTCTCTCTGTCGCACTGCCAGGCTGGAGAGTGAGGTGAGTGGCGTTTACCTGCAGTCCCCCCACTGTGGCATTGTGGGGGGTGAAAGGGACTCTGGGTACGACTCCTTGCGAAGGAGGATGAGTGTGTTGGACAGGCTGAGTCAAACCCACCCGGTATGGCTGCTGCTGGCAGTCAGTGAAGAGAAGGCCAATCGCATACTCCTCAAACAGCCACCAGGGGTGAGGGGGTTTCCATCCCGGGATATAAACGTTAATGTAGCATCTTCTAATATTATATAGAAGTGTTTTATATTTAATGACATCTGATTCCTTCCTGGTGCAGGTATTCCTTGTCAGGAAGTCAGCTGCTCTGCAGAGAAAGGTTCTGTCTGTGCGTCTGAAGGAGGATGAGTCAGGAACTCCCATCAGCCACTTCCCCATCAGAGAGAGCCAGTACAGTAAGTAATATGTGTATTTAAACTGACTGGACCTGTAGTCAGGATAATCACAGATTACATCAGGATGTATCATTTAGATCCTATTTAACAGAGTGTCAATTTGAGCAATATTCAAAATGGACTCTCAGGATGTGTTCAAGTTTTATTTTCCTTTCTTGATAAGATTTTACCACATAATCTAGTGTTCCAAGAAATTTAAAGGCCCCATATTTTATACTTTTTGATTTTAAGTGTTGATATCCTTAAGAAGATATGGTTGTGGTTTTAAGTACCGTAAATCATCTCAGTGTAGTTTTACATTTCCTCTTTCGGTCTACTGTCTGGAACTCTAGTAACAACAGGTTGGTCAGAGCCTCTCCTCTGACTGGCTATCTGTTTTCTGAGTGATCAAAATATAGCAGATTTCAGGTAAACACTCAGAGAAACCAAATCCTGCAAGGTCAGATGATGGGTCCAGGGGGGCTGGGCTTGGGGCATGGCTGACAGCAGTGACTGCTTTGTTATGACACAATCACAAAGTTACAGAAGTCCTGATAGCTAATTTTAAGGCTCAGTTTCTGAATACAGGCTGTGTGCATTTCTCTGTGGACTGGGGCTTTGATACTTTCACAGTATTAATATAGAACATAGACATGGAAATCTTACCCTATACAATATGGGACCTTTAAAGCAAGCATGGGAATCATTTGCAGAATTTCACTGTGATGTGCCACAAAGGTTACAATATACAGAACACGTTAAAGGAGCAGTTGTGTACATAACAGTTTAGCAACGTTAATTCAGAAGTTGTAATGTCCTTGACACATCAGAAAGCTTCTTTCAGTTTCCTCTGGACTCCTGATTATGTCTCGTTTAGCCACAACCTCCCCTGCAGTCACACTGTACTCTAGGTCAGAGAGTTAAAAATGTCATTTCCTGCCCGCCTACACACACTGTGTGCAAAGATAAACCCATACACAAACAAGAAATGAGAGTGTGACCGGAGGGACATGAGTTTGACCCAGAGTCGTATATGTTTGTGTGTGTGACTGTGCCTGTATGTTAAAATCACAATGAATTAGAATTAGAATACTGTTATTTTTGCTGTTTTTTCAATGCAACTGGAATTGCTGGTACAAAGTGATGAATTTTGATCTACACGTGATCTGGCTGTAACTTTATAAAGGAAAGGTTTACAAATAATTTATCTTAAGCAAGCCTTTTTTGACAGCTGTGACTTTGCCTGTTAGTTCTTCACATGTTTGTTTGCATAGCAGCAGTGAGTGACATTGAACAGGTTTGGTGGTACTTTGGTGGTACTGTTGTGATTTTACTTTTTGTATCATGAACACTGCAGCTCAAATTAGACATGCTGTTGACTTAAGAGTGCAGTAAGATAACTTTATTGCAGTGTTTAACGATTGTGATCTTATTATCATAAGTTATCATTAAATTGTAGCAATGCTTTTATTATTGGAATAATTAGTCCCACAAGTGTTGTGCTTCAGTATTTGGAGTTACTGTAGTTATGGAGCTGTGGCAGTGCCAAAGTGTGATGACATAGCAGCTGTGGATTTTGTGACAGCACACATGGGAGGGACTGGAGTGCCTTTGGCCTGATCTGGCCTTTAGATGTGGGCCAGCTGCTCTCCAGCTGGCCTCTTACATTGCACAGTTAGCCTTGTGCATGAACAGTCTGAACTCAAGAATAGCTTTATAGAAATGCTACACACCAGTCATTTTAAAATCACTTTGCTCATTAACATGCACAATCTTTCTTGAAGCTAATCTAAACACCCAGTTAAGAAGTATAAATGGCGTCTTTGAATGTGGCTTTATATAGAAACTAAAGGCTGCAAATGCAGATCAGAGAGGCCTCAGATCACGCAGCTCCAGACATAAGTATGAAGGGCAGTTATAGGGCTAGCTTTATTTCATGGCAGTCCATACAATAGTTGTAGAGACATTTGCCACTAAAAACTAAAGTTAGGGGAAAACCACAGTAGGATACGGTGTAGTTACAGTGTAAAAAGATGAGTTTGACAAATTGAAAAATATCTACCTTGATATTGCTAGAAGAAAAATCAAAGGATCATTGTCATTAGGATTTGACCCTGAGGACCTTGGATGTGTGTGTAGAAATTTTCATATTAATCCAAGCAGTTGTTGTTAAGGTACTTCACTCTTGACCAAAGTGGTAAATCTGTCATCCAACATGACCATTCTTTTATAGCCATGCTGCTAGTGTGGCTAACAACATTTAGACTCCATTAAGAGCCATGCTAGCAGCTCTATGAGGCTCTACTCTGGCAAGTCAGTGCTCTGATGCTAACATCCCCACAGTGACAATGATTACATGCTGATGTTAAGCAAGTAAAATTAACATTTGCTAATTAATTCCGATCACAAAGCACAGCTGAGGCTTATGGGAAAGTCACTTGAAGGTATTTGCTCATAAACCAAAATACTGGATAAATTAATTTTGACCTGATGAGGAAAAGTCAGGTCAGCACCAAAAAGATTTCAGTTTATCCTGACAGGGCGTGAATGACTGCACCAGAATTCATGACAATCCAGCCCATAGTTGTTTAAATATTTCAAACTGACCAAACCGGCAGACTGACGTTGCCTTCCCTAGAGCTACACCATTGATATGGCTAAAAGCCACCTCCACTCAAGCTAGTCTTCCCTTAGACATCCAGTAGCCTGAAGGCCAAAATAGATCAAATCAAGTCAAATTAACTAAATCAGTAAAACTAAAACAGCAAACTAGTAAAATTCCACCTCACTCACCTCCTGTAACTGTTTAGGCTACTGTGCACTCACCAATCCCTCCGGTTGAAGTTCCAGCCATTTCCCCTTTTGTGGCAGCATTCCCCGCTTCCCCGTATGTATGTGGGCCAAACCTAGCTGTGGTTGTAGTCCCATCTTTGTAACCTGACCTCCAAAGCAACATGTTTCCACCTCCGGCAGCTGTCCCAGCCATGACTTGTAATAATGACATAATGAAAAAAACAAGTTGCTATACAGGAATGAATTCACTCCTGTATAGCAAGTGTATAGCAAGTGTATATCTTTGCTGTTGACATAATATCTTGCTGTTTTTGATGTGCAGACATTTACTAATAGCAGCTTATTATAAACAAATGTAAAAATCAGTAGACAAGAATAGACCTTCATTTGTAATTTCATCTGTTTACAGCCTTCTCTCTCGAGGGATCTGGGATAAGTTTTGCAGATCTCTTTCGCCTTGTGGCTTTCTACTGTGTTAGCAGGTAAATGGACAACGTTTCTTTTTCTATCTATCCGTCTAGCTCATTCCCAGCTTCACTGTGTTTTTCTCTGTGATGAGGAGTGGTTTGAGGACGGAAACTCCGTGGAAAATAATGTTTGTTGAGTAAGCAGTCAGCTCTCGGTGCCCAAGGCTCTCACTTCTTGTTTTAGCTCGTGCCAGCTCGGGAGACTCAGACAGACTTAAACAACAGACACAGGAAATAGAGGGAAATCGCGCCGCAAGCAATAACAAACACAACCTTGGATTTGACTGTAGAGATGGACCTCAAATCCAACAGATATCTGACATTGTGTAAATGCTTAGAATTTTTTCTTGAGCAGCATGTTAACTCACATTCACAGTCCCAACATCAATGTATTGCATAGTTTATCTTTAGACATTCATAGCTATGAATTTTGAATGGAATCAAAGGGTGTTTATTTTTGTGACGATAAATGAAAGTATTTTCACTCCTCTGTATGCCAGTGTCCACGTTTTGTTTGCAAACCAAACTTATGGCTGTTAAATAAGGACACTCTACACTATGACCCTAACCATAAAACACCAAACACTGAACAGTAATGATTAGATAAACTCACTAATCATTAAGAACTCCATGTTCTTATGTTTCCAATTTCTCTCCCATCATGCTTATTGCCTGTTTTTCCTTAACTTAGGGATGTCCTTCCTTTCACCATCAAACTCCCAGAGGCCATTGCATCTGCCAAGACTCAGAAAGAACTCGAGGAGGTGGCACAGCTTGGAGCAGGTATCATCCTTTATAACTTCCCTGGTTTGAAGCTGTGCTATATGAGTGCTCATCTTTAAGGACCATGCTGGTGAATTTCCAAGTTTGAACTACAAACTTATCACTGCTGATAATTTTTAAAAGCATACTACCATTTTTAGATTGGTGTCCTCCCATTCAGGAAGCCATGAGTTTACATTAATTTCACTTGGGTAAAGTACTCATAACCATGCAAGTATGGAGCAAGACATGGGAGGCAACTACACTAGTTTAGCATGAAGATTGCAAGCAGGGGGAAACAGCCTGGTTCTCTGCAATGTTTAAAACCTTAAAAGCCCAGTATTTTACATGTTGTATTTTGTTTTGTTAATCAGTACACAAAAGAAATGTAAATGTAAAAATGATATTGATATCTAGTTACACATTGTAACCATTTCTTGGTGAACAAGAGTCTAGAGTCTTATTATTACAGAGTGGTTGCCAGGTTTGGTACTTTTTCATCTGTACTGTTACCTATGTGAAAACCTCTGCCCAAAGACCTTATCTGGCAACCTTCACTACAATAGACACTGAACATGAGTACTGGGCAGGTAGTAAGGTTGGGCGATACACCAAAATTTCTTTTCAATCTGATATCAAGTAATACAGAGCCCATATTGCCTATATCAATACCAATACCAAAACTGGCTTATGCACTTTCACGTAGGAAATAGCAGTGTCATGATTTATGAGGTATATGTATCATCAATAGCCTCAATCTTAATACATTTTAATGAGGACTATAAGATTTGCCAAACAAACTGTCATTTTTGTACAAATTAAACCATTAGCGCTTCCTGGTAACAGACCTGTAAGAAAGTTGATGGTGTGCTAGTAGAAACTAAAATTGGGGAGTTAACTACTTCAATTTTAATTAAAGAAGAAGAAAGAAGACATCATTTTCATGATGTCCATGTTTGCATGTTCATTATCTGGCTTTGATTTCTCAGTGACATACTGTGGCTGAAGAATGTGGTGTTTGTCTCAGTGAACTACTGTTACATGTTAGAGTTAGCTTCAGCATACCAATTGGCTTACCATCATAAACTGTATAATGAGGTTACCACACAAAAATGTCAAAACTTTGACTTATGCAGAAAACATAAAAATGTATAATAATGCTCAGTGTTCACTGTTAGTTGGTTTTCATACTGAAGTGGCATAAACTGAAAGAAATAGCCAGCAGCTAGGTAGGAATATAACAATGTATAGTATACTTAAGAGGAAATGAGGCTAAAGACAAGACTGGACTAAAAATGGCTGCACTTGTTTAATAAACCACCCTCTCTTCAATGCCAGTGTTGCAGGGTGCAAACCTTGCAGGGCTATAATATGCAGTCAGTCAATCAAGCAAAGCAAAGAGAGTTAAACAACCAGTATTTCACAGATTGTGCACAGATTTTGTTTATTTTTCTTCTTCTGTGAAATAACACGGACCATTCAGGTCTGGTTTCACAGCACATTTAGTTGTTTCATCTCCACAAGTTATTCTAGGCTCAGCTGCTGTGAAACTGCAGTGAGTCAGCTTCCTACAGTAGAAGCCTACGACATAGCTCAGTGCTTAGTGTGTGTGTGTGTGTGTGGGGGGGATGGCGAGTGGAAAGCTACAGTGGGCTGTGTGCTATCTAAACACACACATACCATCATACCTCATTCAAACGTAAGAAAACACAAAACACCTTTCAAGTGAGAGTGCTAACATAACGTGCAGCAAACTGTGTCATAGGTATTTACGAACATAGTCATTGTTTTTGCATGCCTGCATTCCTGTGAATGGAAGTGGGTGTTAGTCTGCACTGTAGTGCCTTGTGCATTCTTACTTTTGACGTGTGCTGGAAGACGCAGAAAAGTCCTTCAACTGTGAGCCGGCTTCTGAGCCTTTCTTAGCAAACTACATTCATCAAGGGAAACTCCCATTCTCCACTGGAAAGCTTCTATTTAAAGACAAGAAGCAGACTGCCTTGATCTTTATGTTGGGGAATCTAGGCACGCACATGTGAATTACAAACACATGTTCCAAACAGCTTCAGACATTTGAATCTTGCAATGACTTTGCACCTTGTTTGCCTCCCCAGAGGACACGGAAGGCGTTGTTATGCTAGAGTGGTTCAACTTATTAACTGATATTTTTATCATGAATATTTGGTCGGTCGGATATTTTTTGGTGAGTGTAGGATTCAACATTTTAGCCATATTAGCAACATGATTCTAGTATGTATGATAGTAATTTTGTTCCGTTGAAATATCCCAGCAGCATTGGATGGATTGCCATAAAATTTTGCAGACATTGATCATCCCTTTACCTTCCATCTAGGGCCATTTTAAGGTCAAAATTTAAATACGTCTGATAACTTGGTTTATGACCAAATACCTGCAAGTATAGTGACACAGCTGTGCTTTGTGTTCAGTACTAAAATTACGCTAACATGCTAAAATAGGATGGTCAAGGTGGTCTCCACCTTGGTAAACCCCATCACCCTAAGCATAAGTAAGGTTAGCAGGTGGAGTTGACACTGTAAGCGTGTTAGCATGCTAACATTAGCATTTAGCTCCAAACACCACGGTGCCTATAGCCTTGTAGAGCTGCTAGCATAGCACTGCTAGAATTTTATTCACTGAAATCAAGAATGTATGTCAGAATTTATTCAGTGGACATCAAACCTTTTTCAACTTTACTTGAAAAAGGCTTACAGCCGTGGCCTCATTTGTGATTTCACCTACTTTATTATGTTTTAGTAAGAACCTTGCATTTTCTGATCTGCCTCCATTTAATTTGCTGTTGTCACGGTTTGCTTTTATGCCATGTGCTGTCCTGGTAGAACTGTATTTTTATACTAGTCCAGTAATTTCACCTCTCACCTGTTTTTACTCTACTTGTACTGTAACAGGCGTGGCCACAAACAAATGTAGGTCCATTATTTGAAAACTTATTTTAATTTTAATTTTTATCATAGAATTCACAGTACTAAAATATCAAATAAAAATAAACACAAAGCAAAGGGAAAAACAGAGTTTGAAGAATCGGCTTGTGCTACACTGAGGGTCAGTCAGTGTTATTCAGGGAGGGTTGCCTGGTGCAGTCCTGCTCTGCAGTGTCAGGTTCCCATTGCTCACATGGACCAGTAAGAATACCACAGGCAGATCTGAAACTGCTCTAAAGGCAGTCAGCTGGCTTTACTGCCCCAGGACTGCAAGAGTTACCGTCTTCCATTTTTAGGCTGCAGGAGCAGTCATCACCAGGCAATGAATGCATACATTTTGTGTATGATTTGTCGTCTATGTCTATTATTGGGCTGTAACTACAAAACAAATAGCATCAATTTAAAAAAGGAAGAGGAGCGGAAGAAAATTATAAAAATAAGGTTTGCAGACAGCAATGAATTCATTTAACAACAGAAAACTGTCAGCTGCTCAGCTTGGAGAGCTACAGCTACAGCACCATTTAGAATTATGAGAGAGGAAAACAGAGCAGGAAGCAGGAGTGGAGGAACTGGAACTGTGTGCCGTGTGGTGTATGCCCTCCCACTCTGTGATTAGCATGGGTCACTCCCTCTCTGTCTCTGGGTGTGTGTCGGCATTCAGTGAATCAGACTCAAGAGCGACAGAGCTGAATTCACCAGCAAGACGAAAGACACAGGCAAGCAGAAAGACAGGCAAAGAAAAGTAAGGAAAACTTGTAGTAAACATCTGAAGTGTTGGTAAGAAGTACTTGAGAATACTGCGTTTGTTCTTTTAAATCTATTCTTTAACTGATCTTTACTTGAACACTCTTGATCCCAGTTGTTGTCTAAGGACAGTGTTTCCCTGGGGACTTGAATTGTTCTACAGGAGAAGTATGTCTAGCTTAAAGTTAATCTTTGCTTTTTTATGTCTTTGTATTGCAGGTTTCTGGGACTCTGCCCTGTGCAGTCAGCGTCGCACCTCCCCCCATCCCTGTCGCCCTCTGAGCCGTACCCTCAGCCCCCAGCGGACTAACAGGAACAGGGAGGGCAGGGGGTCACAGCAGAAATACACCACTTACTGCGACAGTGCACCACCAACCCTACGGTCCCACGTTCCTCCACCTTCATTTTATCTGGAGCGAAGGCATTCCAGTGGTCCTCTGTGCTTTGTTAACCCTTTGTTTCTCCAGACGCATCATCACCACCACTGTGAAAACGATTCTCCTTCACATGCTCTGAAGTCCAATAACGACCTAGAAAATGCGGGGAAATCATCTGTTACGCCATTAAGCAGCAGTGAAGGTAGCAAGCAACACGTGGACAAGATCAAACTGAACGGCAAATCAAGGCCCGCACCCCCTCGCCCCCCTCCCCCTCGCTCAATGCCACGCCGGCGCCCTGCCCCACCTCCACCTGGGCCTCCAGCAGCTACCACCAGACCCAAGAGCATGCCAGAGGCCGTTGTTGTGGCTGCAAGGCAACACCAGTCCCCCACCAGGCGCCTGGCACCCGCTCGACCACCAATGGGTGCCAAGCACAGCAGCCTAAGTGCCAGCTCACCAATCCCTGTGCCTTCAAACCCACCACCTCCAAGGCCTAAAAAACCTGATTTGGAAGCCCATCGCTGCCACATCGCACTGGATGATGAGACCATCGCCAAAGCTCTGTCTCGTGCCAAGCTTCCACCCTGCGAGCCTCCACCTACTGTCCCTGCTGATGTGCTACTGGAGAATAATGCTGGGAGTCCATCCAGTCCTAATGAGAGGGGACGCCAGCGGCTCAGTGACATGAGTATGTCTACTTCTTCCTCTGACTCACTGGAATACTCACAGTCTCCAGGATTCTCCCTGGGCCTTGCCCCAAACCCATCTCGACACCTTGACCATCAAGACCCAGTGGAGGACAGCAGTGAGGAGGATGAGGATGGGGAAGAAGATGAAGAGGAGGACTATGGGGTCGGCCTAGAGACAGATCTAGAAATGCGCCTCCGTCCATCGTTTAAGTCGCGGAGGCGAAGGGTTGGTGTGAGCCTGAGTGGGGGGTCCTTTATCCTGCCTAGGGCCTTGAAAGGACGCTTCCGCAAAGTGAGTGGCATGCTGAGCTCCTTCATGACACCGGAGAGACGGGCGGTGAAAAGGATTGCCGAACTGTCCAGGGACAAAAGCTCCTACTTTGGCTCCCTGGTTCATGACTACATCAGCTTTGTTCAGGAGAACCGAGGCTGTCACACATCAGGGGTGGATTTTCTGCAGACTCTCAGGCAGTTTATGACACAAATGAAGGCTTACCTGCGGCAGAGTTCTGAGCTGGACCCACCTATAGAGTCACTCATACCTGAGGATCAGATCGGTAAGTCAGACAACAACAGTGAGAATCTTCAAAACCATGAAGTTGAATGAAGCTTTTGAGATTTGTTGGTTGCACAGTGGGTTTGTGTATCCTGACTTCATGAAACATCTGCCTAAGCACATGTGGGCACATGCATGATGTTTTAGTCATATCCCATCTCTGACAGCATTCAGTTTCTACAAGTTTTAATTCCAGTATAATTAGAGAAGTGAAACCTCTTTAGTATTGCTTCAGTTAAGGATTTCAAAATGACATCATTCACTGACAATGTTCAGCGAGTGCCCAGGCTTGCCAATGTCTTGGGAATCAGACATACACGATTAGGTTTTCCATATTAGTCTGCATCATTACAGGTGTTGATTTACAGAGATGCCATTGTGCTGTGCCCCAAGTTATTCTTGGCCTCTGTTCATTGGCATACGCTCATTATGCAGTTGAGGCTCATTTTGAAAGGCAGGAATTACATTTAACTGTACTTTTTTTTTATTGTGGGCTGGTTATTGAACCTCTGTACTCTTTTGGTATTCTTCAAAATGTGTCTGTAGCACATCAGTACTGTATCAGTATTGGCCTCCAATATCTGGTCAGATTTGTACTATTATTATTTTATCAGATGGTTTCTGATTCACTGCAGTTTCATTTAGGCAAAGTTCTTGTACAGCTACATTTTGGTTTTTTTACAAAACCACATCCAACCCGTTATCCTAGTGGATTATATGAAATTTGTACATATTGTCATTGAGGTCATGATGATAATACAATTAAAGTTTGCAGACATGAGCATGCATTATCAAAGGGTTGTTTCATTGCAGTCACATTATTGTGGACTAGAGTATTTGCATGAATATGTAAGTATGTCTTTGCACACTTCTCACATCCCTTGTTCATTGTAAACAATAACAGCAAAGCCTTGTTCAGGCACAGAGAAGTGATCCACTCTGGTTGTGCTAGCAGACCACAGAAGCGTCTCGTGCTCTCAAAAGTTCTCTTTAGACACGGGAACTGTACAGAAATATAAGGACATTTTATGCAACAGACGAGGACATGAAAGTGAAGTTTATCCGACCTGGAATTTTAAGTTGTGTTAGTGACACTAGAGAAATGTATATGTGAAATAACTGAGTTGGTTTTTAGATAGTTAGAAGTGTATCTGTGCAGCCTAAGAAATTACAGATATTAATTTTTCCCTGTAAAATCAAAACAAAACTGAGGACTATGAGGAGGCAGACAATCTGGTGTCTGTGCTCCTATCCAGAGTGTTTACAGAGAGATTGAGAAGAGTGGGATTGTGTTATGGCTGGAGTCTGGAGTCTGACATCTTGGGAAAGAAATGTTTCAGTTTAACTCCAAAGTCTGACATGAGTTTTGAGTGTATATCCATTAGGTGTTTGTAAAGGGAGGATGTACGACTGTCAACACACACCCTGACTTATGGCAGTGAGAGGATGCGGATGAAGAGGAAAAGCTGTCATGTCTGGGTTATAAATCAGTAGAGTACACAAATTTAAAGTTAACTTTGTGTGCGTACACTGTATATTACACACTCTCCTACAGTTTATTGCAGTTGAAGTATTTGAACAGGTTGTAGCACAGATAAAGCCCGATAACAAACATTGCTCAATATACAAAGGAAATGAGCCTTTCTGGAAAGTATCAGGAAGTCCATAGTCAGAAAATGTGCATGTGTGTGCATGTGAGCCAACATGCACATACTACAGTGAAACCAACAGTGTCCTTAATAGTCTTTGTACTCCTCCTTGTGTACACACAAGGATCTGATGGGATTGTCCAGCCACTGTAAACACCTCAGGCCTCCCCTTGTTCATGACTCCATGGGTTATGAGTTATTTGTCTTAGCAGCATGCAATAAAGGACAGCCATGCCCTTACCTCAGGTGACCGATGGATTGTTTGTGTTCTAGTGCACTCATCTGGTATTTCTCTGAACCACCACAAAGGCATGTTCTCTGGAAGAACAGAATTCCTGTAAGTGCACGCTGAATTGTTAACACTGTTGCAAAACATGTATTTTGCTCTGTGTAGCTCATTGCATAAGCATGGCACAAACACTGCCTGGAGGCTGGGGATGCCTCTGCAGCATGAATAGTTGTGTTAGTTCTGCCAGTGGACAATAAGACACAATTGTGTCAATGTGAAATGCTGGACATGTAGGTCTGAGGTACAGATGGAACCATTGTAAGATCCACACGCAACCTTTTCCTGCATGTCATTTCAATGAATGGTGTACTTGTGAATGGGGTTGTGTTACATGTTTGATCAGGTTCCAGGTTGGTAAAATACCTGGATTTGTCAAGGTCAGACCTCAGCAAACGGGCCTCTCTTCAACTCTTCAAAGAGCAACACGCTAAACATTCAGGTTGCACTTTAATCACAAATAAGTAATCTATCTGGTAAAACCTCACAGATCTGTGATTGTGAAACTTTGGGGTTATTTATTTATTTATCAATTGTGTTTAAGTTGTTGAAAGCCAGGTATCACAAATGATTCAAATGCTACATTTTTATAAAAAGTTTTTTAGGGATGCATGCAACAATTGTTTTCGTTATCGATTAATGCTGAGGATATTGTCAATTAATTGTTTGGTAAATGAAACAGAAAACAGTGAAGAGTGCCCATCACAAGGTGACACCATCGAGCGACTTGTGTGATGGGCCAACAGTCCAAAACATCAAAATGTGCAATTTA
The DNA here is from genome assembly GCF_046630095.1 of Trachinotus anak. Taxonomy (NCBI): domain Eukaryota; kingdom Metazoa; phylum Chordata; class Actinopteri; order Carangiformes; family Carangidae; genus Trachinotus; species Trachinotus anak. The sequence goes on along the minus strand of NW_027273870.1, from coordinate 10,643,817 downwards.
TTCCCCTATAGGCAGAAAATTCACATTTGACAATCTTGAAATATCAAATGTCTGAAATATATAGCTAAATAATGATCATTCAATAATTGCTGATCAATTTTCCTTTGATCAATTATTCGGTCAGCTTATTGTTGACCTCCAACGCTGATTTAAAACTTACAAAATTGGTATGTTTACAATACCAGACAGTGTTGTAGGTAGTATTACTGCAGAACAGTTGCATGAATGAATGCACATAGAAGATCAGTAGATAGACCAAGCCATTGCTGGTTTTGGTTTTTTCATGTGATTTGTTGTTATTTAAATTGAGGTGGACACATAGAACAGGTGAAGGACCTTTGGGTGTTCTACTTCACTTTCTAACTGGTTTCTTCCATATAATCTTTGAAAATGTATGTGCTGTGTGTTTGAGTTCATTTCAGTTAAGTGTTTGTCTTTCTTGTCTTTTTGTTTTGCAAACCATTATTAATTTTTGTGTTTTGGGTTAAACTGACTGTATGCATGAAACGTTTAATCAGATTTATTAGTCTAAACTGGTTAAAACTGCTAAACAACAAGAATAGAACAGTATAAAAGAAAGCCAGCCTTATCCTTTAACAGATGTATTTTCAGTGCCATATGCAGGATAAAGTTTACATCACTGAACGTTTTAGGGTTATCGACCACATTGTGGTTTGAGTTGGGCTGTCAGCTGACTTTCTATAACCTACTGATGTAATTTACTGAGAAATAAAGTGTCTGGATGACCAAACAGAGTCATACAGGCTCTGTAGTAACTGACAGAGCGGCGATGTTTCCTGTCATTAGTCTTACACAGTACATAATGATGCACTTTCATTTGTAATCAGTAATTTCTTTGCTTGAAGAATTAATAATTTCTTTATATACTGGTGTGATTTGATCATGAAAAATGTCTGTTTCTCTTTTATCTGTGTGTGTGTGTGGTGTGTGTTTGTTTATTTGTGTGTGTGTGTGTGTGTGTGCGTGCGTGCGTGCATGCATGTGTACAGACCAGGTGCTAGAGAAGGCCATGCACAAGTGTGTCCTGAAGCCTCTGAAGAGCATGATCGAGGTGGCTTTACATGACTTCCAGGTCAGGATTTTATTGTGTTTATTATGTTTGATGTGAGTTTTCAGACTGTGGAAATAAAAAAGGAAACAAACATGATATCTGGCAATGAAACATCGGCCACTGCACCCTAAACAGATGTCTCTTTAGTCGTAAAAGTCTGTGTTGGCACACCTTTAATAAACAGATGTAAATTTTCTCATTATCAGAAAGAAATAGTGAGCAGACTGCATGCCCCTAACATTATTTATCAATAATACTTAAAATGAAAAAGAAACCACACCATGAAAGAGGAGACTGGAGTTATTAGACATGGCTGTATCGTCCTATATAAAAGACAGACATGAGAGTGATATTGATCTTCTCACCTAACATAGAAGCAATAACCCTTTAACCCTGTCTCTCTCTTTTTTCTCTAGGTGAGCAGTGGAGCTTGGCAGCAGCTGAGGGAGAACCTGGCCCTGGCTAAGACCAAGCAGCCCCAGGAGCTGGGGGTAGATGGAGCTGTGCCCCCTGACGCCGTGGCTATTGAGAAGATCCGCCACAAGTTCCTAAACATGCGGAAGATGTACTCCCCTGAGAAGAAGGTGTCTCTGCTGTTGCGTGTGTGCAAACTCATCTACACCATCATGCAGGATAACTCAGGTATCGAAAAAGTGTTAGGTGATAGGTTGTACCCGAAATGTAACAAGAAGTTGGAGACTCTTGATACTCCTAGTCCAGACTTAGCTTCAGATTCTGTTTATGTTAACGAGCGTCACTCTGTCTGTCTGACCTGTGTGACCTCCACACCTACCTGCCTCTCTGCTCTCTGTCTGCTTCCGTCCAGGGAGGATGTACGGGGCCGATGACTTCCTGCCCATGCTGACTTATGTGGTGGCTCAGTGTGACATGCCTCAGCTGGACACAGAGATCCAGTACATGATGGAGCTGCTGGACCCATCTCTGCTCCAGGGAGAGGGTAGGTCATGTAGATTTGTTCAGCTGAATTTACCAACATTTCTCTTAGAAATAACATTAAAATTTAGCACAATATCAAATTAACTGGCCTTTACTTCTGCTTACAGTGTTGGAGTCAGCATGTGGTTAGCCTAGCTTAGCTACCAGAACTTAGCACACACAAGATGTTTTTCACTTTGGACAGAGCCAGGTTCACTGTTTCCCACTGTCTTTATGCTAGGCTAGGCTAACCACATGCTAACTCCGTCTCCCTTAAAACACAGACATGAGGTTGACATTGATCCTCTCATCTCACTCTTAGAAAGAGTTGAACTATTCCTTTAAAACCCTACAGTAAAGGGTCAAGTAGCACACACAGAAAACCCAGAATCTCATTTTACCCGTGTAACTGATGTGAAATTGAAGGGAAAACAACTTCACAAACAACTGAGGCTCCTAGGCTGTTTCTGTCACTAGAAGACATTCACCTCACTTCAAGATATAATGTAGGATGTTTCCCTCATGAGGTCAGGCACATTACAGTGTGGTGTGAGGTTAACGTGTTATCCACCCTATTGTATAACCCAGTCAAAGGAAGGTCTGTCCAGGGGGAAGCACTTAACTCTGTGTCAACGGAAGGCATACCTCCAGCTGTATGGTTGGAAACGGTTCATATCATTAGAGATCAAGGGTGGGGGTCACATATCAGAAGGCGTCACCATCAGATTTTCATTTTTCCCAGCGGTCACAGTCCGCTTTGCTTTGTGTTCAGAGACTGATGCTACAGATGTACAGATGCAAGAAAAAGTATGTGAACCCCTTTGGAATTTGCTGGTTTTCTGCATCAATTGGTCATAAGTGTAGAAAAGTGTAGACAAACACAGTTTTCTTAGTATTTTTTGGACACACCCATCAGTAAAAAGTAAAAGTGAAAATTAAAAAAGTAAGTGAACACCAATAACCTCAAACAAGCTCTCCCAGTAGCTGTATATCAGATCTGCATTCAAAAGGAAGTTCTTCTGGTGTGAATGACTTTCTGGGGTCACTCCACAGCATCTCTATTGAGTTAATATCTGGGTTGTGACAGGGCCACTCCAAAAGGTGGATTTTCTTTCGTTTGAAATCATTCTGTAGATAACCCAGGTTCTACTGAGCTTCAGCAGGTGGACATCCACCCTGGTGTTATCCTGTAAGATACAGTGATAAACTTGGGGATTAGATTTTCCCATGGCAATGGCTCAAAATAGCTGTCCAGACCCAGAGGCAGGAAAGCAGCCCTGAATCATGATGCTCCCTTAACCCTAACCCTCCCTCAACCTCTAATCAATATTTTTGTTTTAAAAATTAATTAAATTACCTTGTGTAGTGTGAAAGGTGGAGAATTATCACCCAACTCTGCAGTTCTCCAGGGCTTTACTTTACAGGACAATTGGTAAATGCTAAAATATTGCAGAACAGTTACACAAATGGACACTTAATAATGCCAACACACAGCAATTTCTACCTAAGCTAACATTTGCTAATATTTGCCACTACAAGTTACTGGTCTGCTATGAGTTCAACTTTTCATTTGTACAAGGAATATTATTTCTTGTTTTAAAAGTTGCATGGTCTCAGTTTTACTAAGCATTTACAGTAAGGCACAGACTGCTGTGTGACTGTTTCATGAGGCAGAATTCAACCTAAAGCACTTTGGAATGTGAAAACAAAACTGAAAATAAGACAGGATTATGGTTTATGCAGTATTATGGTCATGGTCATCAGTCTCCACTGTTAGGATACAATTTCTATTATCACATCCTGCTGAAATAAATGCAAAGATGTCTCTTTTCTGGAAGACTTTTCTTGTGGGAGATTTCCAGTTTGGTTTCTTTTTTTTTTACCTCTGCCAACAAAGTTGTGTTCACATCTATGTCTGTTTATTTGTAAGTACTAAAAAGTACTTAACCAAACTGAACTTGGTGGAAGGATGGGGCGTGGGCCAGGGAAAAACCCATTCAATTTTGGGGCAGATCCGGATCAGTTACTTATTTACTATTTTCTCTGAAGTCTAGTGCAGGTTTGACATTGGCCTTGGTAGAGGTCTGCGCTCTTTGAGACAGGCCTTTTATCAGGACCATCAGCTAAGTTGAGTTTACCAGGAAGGTTCAGAAAGGGTCTTGAGAATCACAGGCATTGGGAAGGAAAGCCCTTCTGACATTGGTAGGAAATTCCATTGCATGTTTCATTTGAATGGGCTGGAACAGGTTCAGAGGAAAAAGAACGGTGAACCCTCCCAGAATGAAATATTTTCCTATCGGCGTCAACCTGTCTGGCATGTATGCTCATTTAAGAACTGCCTAAATGTATGTGGTGTATTACCTTCTTTGAACTACACAACTTTGAATTCTTGCTTTGATAATAAAAATACCTTATATCAAATTTGTGAAATATTTACAGATTCATTTCTCTTAAAATGAATCAGATGAATGAGGAAATGTTTACATCAGACTCTGCATATCAGCCAGTTTCATTTCTAGGGAACTATCCATGATGTGTTCTAGTTTCATGTGATGTGTTCAATCTGTGACGTGCAGTCTCTTTTTCTCCATCCATTTTCAAAGCTTCAAATGTCTTACTTTCCTTCCTACCCTAGGGGGGTACTACCTGACCAGCGCCTACGGGGCCATGGCCCTCATCAAGAACTTCCAGGAGGAGCAAGCAGCCCGGGTGCTGAGCTCTGAGGCCAGGAACACTCTTCACCAGTGGCATCGGCGACGCACCACCCAGCGTTCGGTGCCATCTGTGGACGACTTTCAGGTATCACACCTGACCTGAGCCCACCTTGAACATCCAGGCAGTGAGTCTAAGTTGTACCAATTCCAAATAAATCCAAACTTCTTGCGCGGCATTGGAAAGGTGCATGAAAGGTGTCAGTGACAAGAAATCTACATTTTCTACTAATACTACAGCATGTGGATCTAGAGCTGTGGTTCTATATTTTTAGTAGAAAGCACCCTCTAGTGGAACATTAAACAAACTGCATGTGATTTTGTTCTACAGCAACAGGGTAACTGCATGTGTTTTTACTGCCTGCTTGCTCGACTCATTAGCAATGCTTCTTTCATTCACCGTGGAGATTTCTGTCTGTTCTGCCAGATTTTAACACAGGACTTCTTGTTTCTCTCTTTAGAACTATCTCCGTGTAGCCTTGCAGGAAGTGGACACAGGCTGCACGGCCAAAACCCTTCTCGTCCATCCTTATACCACCACAGAAGAGGTCTGCTCACTCTGCGCTTACAAATTCAAGATCCCTGACCCTGAGAACTACGCACTGTTTCTGGTGACTGAGGATACCAGTCAGCAGCTGGCCCCAGACACACACCCTCAGCGCATCAAAGCCGAGCTCCACAGCCGGCCCTGCGCACAGATCTTCCACTTTCTCTACAGGAGAGTGCCGAACCTTAACCTCTGTATTCCTGCCATCATGCAGAATGGAAACTGCCTTCAAGTTGAGTAGTGGAGGAGAATGTAACAGCTTGTTGCACTCGATCCAAAACTACAGTAGTTGGAATTCTTCTGGTGCTTGTGGGTGTTTGTTTTGTTGATAGATTTGAGGATGTGTGAAACAGCCCAAGCTACAGATGTTAAATGTGACATTTTGTAGTTTATAAGAAACAAGTGATCTGATGGATTCTGGAAAGTGCTGAGGTTTTAACTCTTACAGCTCGGAAATGTGGTTCAGATATGGGTCAAAAAGGCAAAATTATGGTAACATTCATGTTTAGGTTTATGTCAAGGCATCAACAATTAAACCACTTGGCCTTGATCCTTATTTGCAGAAATTGTTGGATCGTGTATAGAGACTGATTTGCAGGATTTTTAGCATGTGAAATGTTACATGGAGATGAAAGGTTATTTAGATTGTTGGACGTGTTTAACATCCTCAAAGCAGAGGTCATTCAGTAAAATATTGCATTTTATGTAACTAACTTTTGCCTTAACTGCTGTTATCCCAGGTGATCTCAAAAGGAGTTGAACATACTGTATGCTACTGAACGCTTTCAGTGATTAGTCAGCTTGCATCAAAATGACCTAGATTAAAAATTCATGCTTAAACATTTATTTAATAAGTAAAATTAACTATTGTAAAAGTTCTGATTGTTTTTTTGTTTTGTTTTGTCTGTTTTGTTTTTGCTCTTATGACTTTTTTCTGCAATTGCTGGTCAATTGTACCCTGTATTTCTGTGTAGAAATATTTTTATATTCAAATGTTGTCTTTTTTTCATCACTAAAGTGACAAAGATTTGTATTCTGATTTAATATTTCTATACTGGACTCATTACTGGACTTGGATTTATGCCAGTTATTTCTCAAAAGTCACATTATGACAACACTGTTTCTACTGTTTGTTATGAAAAGCTCCAAGCTGGTTGTGGAAAAATATAAAATTCTCCTCAAACAAGACTCCAACATGCTGTTATTTATCAGAGGAAATGTCAATTCTTTGCCAAAATATCAAATATTGTTGTGCCACAATACCCGAAACACCCCAGGAACAATGGAGGACTTGACTGGAAAATAGTGTAAAAATCAGTCAAACACAATTAAGCTGTAGATATATACAACACAAATGAGAGCAATTAGAAAAAAAAAAAAAAAATATATATATATATATATATATATATATATATATATATATATATATATATATATATATATATATATTTACAGAAAGTGGTAAAGTATAAAGGATGGTCAAATAAGATTAGATTAGATTTACATTTACATTTACTTTATCCAAAGCGACTTAAAAGTGCAGGACATCAGTAAAGCTTCAGTGCAGTAGGATACCTTGGTGTAAGTATTGTTGAGTTCGTCACCTGAACTCGCGTGTTGGTTTGATGAAGGAAACAGGAGACTCATTCAAAGTTCAAATCCCAGCATTTATTAAAGCCAACAGCAAAATAGCATTCAGAAAAGGAGATCGTTACAGAGCTCTGGGCCAAATGATCTTTTCCTGACAACAACATGCAGTTGTGCCAGTTCACGAAGTCTGACACCCTACTTCCTCCTTGCCTGGTCTTTTTATTATTGTTACACAAAGGAAGCAAAGAATGTAGGTTGAAGTCTTCTTCACTGGCTGTTGTCCACTCTGCCCGTCGCTCAGACGCCTCCTTCGTTGCTATTTGACTCCATTTGACCTCCTTCACTTGTGCCTGGGTGCAGATGATTTCTCCTGTTTGAAGCAGAGAAAAGTAGACAGAGACACAACACTCCCACATCCTCAAGGCTGTCTCACATCTATCAGTTAACCGGGCCCTTGCACATGTCTGTCTTTGTCTTTACCTACGCAGTCTGCCCGTGGCACGTCCGCCCCGCACCTGGAGAACAACCCCTGCGCACATCCTTGACTTCACTATCTGTAACACCCTGTTCCATGTTGAGACTTCAGCAACTACCCGACATATAGTTATCAAAATATCAACATGTTTCTCATAACCTTCCAATACTCACACACACAATGCTATTGTATAAAAATGTTCTTCAGTATTAACCAAGGTTTAAGTCTTTATTTGTCCCTGAGAGGCAAATTGGTATAGTCAACATAACTAACATTCATCAAAAAATAAAATAATACAGTAGTGGAGCACATTTATTGCTTTGATGGATCAAGTTAAACGAACTGTTCTATAGAGGGCCTGTTGTGCAAGCTGGAGCTAAATGTATTGTTTAACTGTTTTATCTTTAGCAACATCAGAAATGATCACAACACTGACTAACCCACTGAAACAACAAAGTCACATATTCACAATATGGTATTATGTAAACCTTATTGTGACTTCTGCCTCTTAACTCTCTCTGACATATAACACATCATGCCAGTCTCAAAATACAGCCTTCTTAGTACAAATTTGTATTCAAGGTATTTTTCTAAAAAGTCCCATATTTTAAATTTTTTCCAGTGTTTTGTTTGAAGTGTTGATATCTATGAGATATATTTGTAGTTTCAAGTAACAAAAACTATTTCAATGTAGTTTTACAGCTCCTCTCTCAGGCTTCTCTCTGGAGCTCTAATAACAACAGGTCGGTAAGAAGAGAGGCTCAGCTGACTGTTTTCTGAGTGATCAAACACAAAACAAAATATTCATATCAAAATGCTACATACATGTACACAAAGGCTATCAGATTTTTTTTTTTTTAATTCATTTATCGAATGATGCTCAAATTAATGCTGACAAGACTGGTTACACAAAATCAATTTTGTAAATTCACGAGAGAAAATATTAAAGTCTGCAGTTTTTCAGATCAACATGGAGCTTAATCCAATCCCAATTGGGAGAGGAAAGGTGTGTGCAAATTACATGCATGCAAATTACACACCGATACTTTAAATTTGACTGAAATATACACAATATAAAGCACAGTGATACACCTGAGTTACAAGATCTTCCTTAGATTAAATTTGAGCATATACTGTAATTATTAAAGTTGTTTTCTGATATGTATCATATTATGACACTAAGCATGGCATGTCAACTGTATAGCATCATGTAAAAAAGTTTATATTAATTATGAATGCTACAGTGTTGATACAGTTTAGTAGATCTAGTTTGTGGTTTGTGACATAAATACAATGTCAGTCCTGTCACTCTGATTAATGCATCTTATTTCTGTTGGTCCACCTCTAAGGCTCGCTTGGGGAATAGAGAAAAGTGCAGGCCTCAAGTATCACTCCTGTACAAATCACAAGGGTGGGAGTAAGAAATGGTGTGCGTTTACCTGTAGAAATTGTTGGGAGGCGATTCAGCTGAACATAAGCGTAATTATTTTAACATGTATTGTCAGTCAATTTCCACAGCAGTTATCAGCAGGGTTTGCTGTAGTTGCTCATTAGGTCTCTGTAAAGCAGTGGTAGGCCAGCAGCAGCCTGTGGGCTAAATCCGGCCCTCCAGAAACATTTGGCCATGATTCTTCACAAACCTACTGCAGGTAACACTGTACAGTAGATACACAGCCCATGTAAAAAGGGATGCAACAACAACACAAAATAACACACAACACAATATATAATCTGTAATGTGAACTAAACAATACTGAATGAAAATATAAATACAACACTTTTGTTTTACTCCAATTTTTTTGTTGAAATAAAAATCTCAGACTTTTTCTATAAACACAACACAACACAACACAAACACAGTTCAGATCCATTCTCATGCCATTGCTGTATGTTGCAACATGATGTAGCCTGTACTATTGCTTGAAGCTTTAAACATCCCAGTTCTCCGTGGCCTGCGTAGTCACCCACTGAGCATGTTTGGGATGCTCTGGATCTGTGTGTGTGACAGCATGTTCCAGTTCCTGCCAATATCCAGCAACTTCACACAGCGGCTAGTGAAGATCAGAGGTCCAAAATTCCACAGGCCACAATCAACAACCCAATCAGCTCTATACAAGGGAGTATGGTATTGCATGAGGCAAATGGTGGTCATGCCAGATACTCCTCCCTCCCCAAAAAAATGCACACATGTAGCTTAAGTCATGTGAAATCCACAGTTTAGTTTTAATAAAAGTTTTGTTTTTTTTGTTTTTTTTTTCCAAAATAAAGCTACACATTTAAAGTGGCCTTTTATTGTGACAAGCCCAAGGGACACCTGTGACATCATCATGCTGTGTAATCAGCATTTTGATACGCCACACCTGTCAGGTGCGCGAATGATCTCGGCAAAGAAGAGAACATCTAATGACGTCATTTTTAATATATATATCATTTAAAAACATATTTTTCACTGTACCACTTTTAGTTGTTATCTGACTGTGTCAAACTCATAACCCTAACATCTAAATGACGCTGGTGGCCTGCTTCGCGCCTGCAGGGTCTGTGCTCGGTGGGTGACAGCACTGACCAGCAGGGGGCAGCACATAGAACATGATGCCGACGTAAACGCGAGTCCTGTCCTCCTGAGTGCTCTGCCTGTGCCCGTGTCCTCTGCACACACCTCACTCTCAGCTGCGACACCGAGGCGGTTTTTGGGCGAACTTTCTTAAAAGGTTGAACCAGTTTCTCGGAGATTTTTTTTTTTTTTTTTTTTTTTTTTTTTCACTTTAAGTTTCACTGCAACTGTCGCCGCTGCCTCGTCTCCGTTTTTGGACAGGAAGAGCTATGTACTCGTGTTTGTCGGTAAGTTTGTCACACCAATAATCGATCAGGTGATAAATAGCCTATTGTCACCAGCAGCTACAATAGTAACACTCGGTAAAACTGCTTTAGTGTTAAAAATAACCAGCTGGTTGAGTCTTCATGTCTTAACTAGGAGCGGCTCTCAGGAAGCTCTGGTGCTACTTTCGTTTTCTAATGTGCCGCTAGGCATGAACTAACTAAAGATAAAACCTCTTTACTCCTCTCAGTAAAGAGACGTCTTAAGTGAGCCAAATGGTTCACATCAAGATGCAACGTTTTACAATGGCTTTGGCTGAGCAGACGGACACTTTGTTTTAGTTTAATTTAGGCAATTTGCATTATCAACTGGTGTGTAATCAAGTGAAACGCGATTCAACAGGGGAACAGAGATCGATGCAAACCCGCAGAATAAAGTGTTGTGTGATGGAGATAAACTCGCGTTTATCTGTGTTTATGAGTTAAGCTCCGTTTTGGAAATGTATTGAGAGCTGCGGAGATCCACAACATTAGTCCTAGTTCTGAAATGACCAAATTAAATGAATGAAATGAAAACATCGATATCAGATTAGGTAGTGTATGATGCAGGGATTTTATCAGAGCATCACAACATGGTTCATGTTTGTCAAAATTTGCCTTATTTAGTGATAATCTGTTGAGCAGTTCTTCTCAAAGTGACCCCCTGGGGCCCTTGAGGGGGTTCCTGTGGGCAGCATACATTTGCCATACATTTGAAATGTATGGCAAGAGTGGTGAAGTAGCTTTTATGTTGTAATGCTTCTCACCTGGGTGAAGTTGTTAGAATAAAGATAAATGTTTGCAAACACTGGTTGTATTTATTCAGTTATGTGAACACTCAAAAATAAGCACTGTAATTTATGCTTAATTTAAGTGTCTGTATTTTGAGTTTTCAGTTTACATGTACTGTTCTGTGCTTGGAATGCCATGGTGTATAATGGTAAGAATTTAGCTAGTCGGTTTGGTAAATCAAGGATTTTTAATTGTCACTTCCTCTGCAGTAGCTAGTAAGTACATAGATTTTTGTCCACTGCAGAAACACTTTTTATTTCCTCCAACTGTTGTTGTATTGCACAGCTGAATATTAATGTACAGCTTTGTTTTTGAACTCACTATCTTCCTATCTTTTCAGGAACTTCTGCCTCTGTGATGGACCTCCAAACCATTCTCAAAACCACACTGAAGACCAAATATCAGAAACTGAATGAAGCATATTCTGAAAAGTCGTTACTCCCTTCAAGACTTTGCTATCGGAAGCTAAGGCAAGACTATGTGTTATCTGAATTGCACCAGCATGAGTTTAGATATGTTGACAAGTCGGACCTTCATACGTGGGTTGTTTTTACGACCGTCCCACTCACAGATATTTTATCATGTGACTGCAAACACGACAGCAGCAAAAGAACAGTCATCACTTTAGGAGTGAGTGGAGTTGGGAAAACCACAACAGTGCAGAGCTGTGCTCTCGAGTGGGCTGAGGGGAATGGGTACCATGATATCCACCTCCTGCTTCCTCTTGCGTTCTGGGAGCTTAATTTGCTAAAAAGCAAATTGAGCTTCATTGAACTTCTCCAAACATTTTACCCAGAACTGGAGGAACTTGATGCTTCTAGTCTAAATAAAAACAATGTGTGGTTTGTACTTGATGGATTAGATGAGTATCATCTCTCACTAAATTTCAGCTGTCCAGCAGTGAGTGATGCTACAAAGGTATCCACAACGGATGTTCTTGTTACCAGCTTGATAAGGGGGACATTACTTCCCAATGCTCATGTCTGGATAACAACTCGACATGAATCGGCAACACAAATCCCTGATGGCTATTTGCTCAAAGAGACTGAGGTAAAAGGGTTCAGTGATGAACAGAAGATGCAGCACTTCCAGACAGTTATCGGTAATGATGATCTGGCCAACAAAGCCATGGATCATGTGAGGATATCAAGGAGTCTGGACTTCCTTTGTCAGATACCTCCAATCTGCAGCATCCTGGCAACTGTTTTGAAGAGTCATTTAAACGCACACAAGGGATTTAAAATCAGTCCTTTGAGTCTTACCCAGATTTACACAAATCTGGTCAGACCATCAAACTTGGCTATTATTGCCAAGCTGAAAAGGCTGGCACTGCTTCGGCTGGCAGAGGGTAATGTAATGTATGAGGATGACCTTTTAGAGAGTGACTTAAGTGCTGAGGAAGCGTCAACTTTCTCCATAGAATGTCCACTTGTGTTGAGAGAAGAAAAGGGGCTTCATAACAACACAGTGTTTCGCTTTGGCCACTCAAGCATCCAGGAGTTCTTGGCTGCATCTGCTAGACTGGACCACATTGAAGGGAGCTCTTCCTGGTCTGCCTCTTGTCGGTGTCTGGTGGATGAGGCACTGCAGAGTGCTGAGGGAAAATCTGATGTCTTCCTACGGTTCATCTTTGGCCTCATTAAGGAGCGCCATATGTTGGAGCCCGATGATCGGCTATTTGACTACACCAAGAAGAAGATCCTGGAGAGTGTTTTGTCACAGGGTGCTGTAGGTCTGTTCCACTGTCTGAGGGAGTATGACAGCCAGGCTTTACTGAATGAGGTGAAGTTCTTTCTGAAGTTTGGCCTCTGTCCATTACACAAATTCACACCGATGCATTGGCAATTCATGATCCAAAGGACCAGGGCTTTTGAAGGGATGAGGGAGAATTTTGAGATGGAAGTTTCCATGAGTTGTGATGAAAGACTCCTCAGGCAGCTACCAGCAATTTTGAAGTCAAGGAAAGCCATGTAAGTTTAGACTAACTGCATTCATCTCTATCATTTATATACATACCTTCCATAAATATTTTTGTTGTGTTGGTTTTCTCTTTCTGAATTTGAGGGGAAAAAAAAAAAAAAAAGTTAAAATTTGTTGCCTGGGAATTACCTTGGGACCCCTTTGGGTTATATTAGTTTCTCCTTAAGATAATAGGTCATAAATGTATAGCTTAATTAAAAAAAAAAAAAAAAAAAAAAAGGTTCAGTAATTTGCTAAAACAGCTGGATTCTGTAGTTTTTAGTGAATATTCTCAAAAAAATAGTGCCCTTATTGAGGACTATTTTTAGCTGCATAGTAATAAATGTTTGGGGCTAAAAATAAACTGCAGTGCCCATGTTCAGAGTAATGAACATGTCAGCTGGTGTAACAGTGTGGCTAAGTCATGTATATATTTTAGGACTTTTTTTTCTACACAGGCTATATTTGTTAGTAGGATCAATTCCTTGTTGGTTTTGGTCTTTACATTGGATTTGTTGACTAATAAGGTATAGAATAGTGCCAGCCCTATTCTTTAATGTGTGCATAATTTTTCCTGTGTCATTAACTCCCATCCCAGGCTGCGATTCTCTAACCTGACAGACAAGTGTTGTTCAGCATTGGCAGCAGTCCTGAGCACAAGAGAGTCATACTTGAGGGAGCTGGACCTGGGATACAACAGCATCAGTGACAATGGAGTCGGGACACTTGTGGAGGGGCTGAACGATCAAAACTGCAGACTGAAAATTCTCAGGTTGCAAGGTTGTGGCGTGACCTCAAAAGGCTGTAAATACCTGGCCACGTCCCTGACTCAATCCCTGAAACTGCAGGAGCTGGATATCAGCAGGAATGAGATAGGAGATAAAGGACTGAAAAGTCTTTCAAATGGTCTGAGATCTCACAATTGCCAGTTAGAAACACTCAAGTAAGTGCTGCAAAGTAAACCTAGATGTTCACTCCCTTTTCATACAAAACCAAAAAAAAAAAACAATGAAAATGAATCCACATTTTTCTACAGAGCATGTTTATTTCATGTTTCAATCATTTTGATTTATGTGAAATAAATCAAAATGATAATAAAATGCCATATATAACAATTTTTTTTTTTTGTACAAGCAAAACAAGAGAAGAGGTTTAAGAATTAGGTACAAAATAAAGCAACCTTGAGATTTTAAAGAACTCCTAACATTACATATGCATAAACACACACACACAATGCATATAACATATGTTGCATTTCTGTTGAGTTACTATTTCATTTTTGTCATCGTAGACTGTCGCAGTGCAACATTGAGCAGAAGGGCTGCTTCTATCTAGCCTCAGCTCTGCAGCAGAAGTCTGCCCACCTGAAAGTTTTGGATTTGAGCATCAATATGGTTGGAGACAAGGGAGCCAATGAGCTCTTTAGAAAGTTTGATATATCACAGCTAAGGAAGCTGGAGTGAGTATGACTTGATGTAAATACATTCAGCTCTGCTTGTCAGCATATATGAATAGAAATCAGTGCGTTCACCTCTCTTTGCCAGGATGTACCACTGCAACCTCACCGTGTTAAGCTGTGGAAGTATTGGGGAAGCTCTGAAGTCTGAAACCAGCACTCTGGTAGAACTCAATTTGAGCAACAACAACTTGAAAGATGCAGGGTTTGCGCTCATCTGTGACGGCATGTATGCATGGTGCAGTCTGGAAAAACTCAAGTAAGGACACTTTGCTCTCTTTGATGACTGGAACAAAGAGAAATAAAAATACTGCAAAAGGAGAATTTATTTTTTCTGCAGCATTGTGCGATAAATGCTCATGCACTGATCAGGTACTGTGCTTAAACCATTGATTAATGACATTTTGTCTTATTTCCCTTCAGTGTTTCAAGATGTGGAATCACTGGCATGGGTTGCATTTGTTTGGCAAAGTTCCTGTGTTCAGTCTCAATGCGCTACAATGGGTGGATGCTAGACACAGAGTTGCAGGCAGTGGAGCTGAGAGAGCTTGACCTCAGTATGAACTGCCTCACAGACGAGGGAGTCAAGGAATTTTCAGCTGGACTGAAGAATCCCTACGGCCACCTGAAAACTCTGAAGTGAATCATTTTCCAAACAGAATTTTTCCTAACAGTATCTCTGTAGTTTTGTTGGAAGAACAGTATGCTATAACATTGTTTTTGTTTCATGTTAGTCTGAGCCACTGCAGCCTGACTGATGACTGCTGTGCCGAGCTTGCATCAGGATTCGCGTCCAAGGAGAGCATCATCAGTGAGCTGGACCTGTCTGGCAATGACCTTCAAGACAAGGGAGTGAGGAAACTCTGCATGGGCCTCAGAAGCCCTCATTGCAAACTTGAGAAGCTACTGTGAGTTATTTTTGTATTTGCTCATATCACTTAATCAAAGAAGTAATGAAAAGGAATTCATTAATTATTTTCAGTCAAAACAGGGTTCCAGATAACTCAAATCTATGTAGTGAGTGTTCGTATTCAAAGTAACTACTAGTATTGATATCTATGAGAAGATATATTTGTCATTTTAAGAACCAAAAAACATAATTTAAATCTCCTCTCTCAAGTCTCTTCCCTGATTGGCTGACTTGTTTTATGAGTGATTTAATAAAACTATAGCAGATTTCAGGTAAACATTCAGAGAAACCGAGTCCTGCAAGGATGGTACGTCCAGGTGGGCTGGGCTTGGGGCATGGCTTAGAGTGTTGACTACTTTTGTGTGACATCACAAAGTTACTGACGTCCTGATAGCTCGTTTTAAGGCTCAGTTTCTGAATCCAGGCTGGGTGCATTTCTCTGTGGACTGAGAGCTTAGATACTTTCACAGTATTAATACAGAACCTAGACCTGTTTTTATAATCAAAAAAAGACATGGGCTGTGTCCAAAATCACTCACTACTTCCTGTATTGTCCACTATATAGTGAATTTGCCATTCTGTCTGAATATATAGTGAGAATTATTATACCCTATATAGTGGACTCATAGTATGCCATCATGCATCATGAAAAGTAGTGTACAACCGATGGTCACTAACCAAGCAATATATACCATCAGTCATTGTGTTCGGGGTAAAATGGTACAGAAAAAATAGTAGTGTCCAGAAGTGTTTTTCAATTTTACTGATGAACTCACTGTATAGACCTCTACATAGAACTCCCTGAGTATTGAATAAGAGAGTGATTTCATACATAAGCATGAACATCTCATTTTATACAATATGGGACCTTAATTAGTAATTACTATAACAAGACTCCTGACAGATTGTTTGTTTGTTTAAATATTTAAATCAATATTTTCACATTAACAAAATCAAATGACTGTGTTGAGATGTTTATACAATGTGAAAGAAAGTTATCATTCGGAGTGACAAACCTGCAGAGAATTACCGCCCACATTTGCAGTGTCACTCAGTTTTTCAGTTTTATTGTGAAATTCAACTTATTGTTGCACTTTCCAGTCTGCAACTCTAATGTTCTGGTTCACTCTCATAGTTCTGTTTTCCGGTGAACAAAGTGGAGCATTTAGCTGCTAAAAGAGACCAAAAACAATCAAAGGAAAGTGATCATTATACTTCTGCTTGCCAGGCGGTCAGAAACATGACAAATGAATGATCATGTGGCACTGGGATATAAATATGTAGCAATTTGCTAAAAAGTTCGCTATATCAACTTAAAATGTGATTATATGTCAATCTCATTCTCACAACTTGTTTCTGTTGCACCCAGATGGCCAAAACAAATCTGTTTTATTCCTTCAAAACATTATAAAATTGGAACATATATTTTGTGGACTCTCTAAATGTATTTTATATACACATTTTTTTTCCCTGCTACTTACAATTAATGTTGGAGGGAGCGCCTCAGTGGCTTACCTGGTACAGCGTGTACCATTTGAGGCTTGTTCCTGACTGCAGCGGCTCAGCGTTTGAATCTGACCTGTGGCCTTTAGCTGCATGTCATCTCCTCTCTCTCTCCCCAACTCTCCTGCCTCTCTCTCTCTCTCTCTCTCACTGCAGCTATAATAAAAGCATAAAAAAGCCAGCTCACAAAGAATTCCACCACAGTTGTGATATCTCCAAAGAGTTATTTGTACATATTGTGGGGCTGGTGTTGAGGAACATGTTGAACACTCTCTCTCCCCAGACTGCGGACCTGTGGCCTGAGCTCAAGGAGTATTCAGTTCCTGACCACTGCCCTGAAGTCAAACCCCCAACATCTGGCAGAGCTGCATCTGACGGGCAACCGTCTGGATGACTCAGGAGTCAGAGAGCTTGTGGAGCTAACAAAGAACCCTAAATATTCATTGCATACAATAGAGTGAGTGTGAATATTGGTTTAAAAACTGCATATGTGTTTTCAATAATAGATCACAGAAAGTATTCCTGTGTCAGCTCTGCTCCTTCTGTCCTGTACCTTAGTTATTATGTAGCAGTAACATAGGTTAATGTTTCTGTATTTGTTTCTCTCCAGTGTTAAGTGACTAATGTCAGTTTCTGGTCACAACTGACATGTTACTGTACTTCTGCATTTTCAAATTTTCTCTTGTTTTTCAGTGTCTCGGCAGATTGAGGAGACGGACAGAAAGCAGACATAAGGACACAAACTGTTCAAACTGGCTCACTCGTTTTAAGCCGCATGCTTTAATACCAACTTGATGGTGGGGGAGTGGGGGGGTCTTGTATTCTTTACATTTTTGTAGCCACAATATCAAGTATTAAGTACATTGTTCCTTCATTCGACTTTATCTACTGCTGTTTAAAGATTATTCTCAAAAAATTGTGGCTATACCCAATTTTTAATTTCGTATTAATATATATATATTTTCTTTTTTTGCCTTGCCGGAGTTCTGTATTGTGTTTTCTTAAAACGTCAAGTTCACATTGTGCAGCACTCAAAAGTTAGATAATGCAGAGACAAGTGAGAGATGATTGTATGAATAGTTGATGTAGCGATGTATCTGCTCATATTCATTTGTGCCTGCACCTACAGTATTCTTGTACACCATAGCCTATTAGTTGATGTAATCCATAACTTGAGAAAAGTATGTAACCGCAGTGACCACCAAATAAACTACCGCCTTTTAAGTGTCGTGTGGTGGCGCTTCATTTCTGTGTTATAGCAGCATTCCATCTAGTGGCCAAGCCGCGTCATTTCAGAGAATGACGCGTTTGACGCCAGCTAACATAGTGGCACCTCGGCTGCGTCTGTGTCGGTGCATCGCGTCAGGCAGCATCTCCAGTGTCGTCGCCGCGAACCAGTGGACGCACATCTGAAGGAGAGGTGAGCGATGAGATGGCATTGCAGTGTGAACGTTATAACAGCTAGGGTGCGTTCTGTTGACATCCTTTGATAGACGTGTTGCAGAGAGCTGGTGATTTCAGGGACGTTTGTGATCGCTGTCAGGTTCCTGCAGCACACCGGGTCGAAGCTGGTAGTTGAGTGCTGTGCGGCTTTGATGTTGTGGTGATCTGATCAAGTCGAGCGTTGCCAAAAAGTGCAGAGGGGTGTGGATTGGTGTCATAGCGGGCTCTACGCATTTGCAGACTAGGCCTGTATGGCGCAGTTTCAGCGGAGAAATATTCCCCTTCACGGTCATGCGGGAGTCTTCTCTATCCATCATAATCCTGCGGGCACATTAAAATCAACACTGCTGTGTAATCGTCTGCAAGAAAGGGATGCTGAGACACGCAGGAATTTCTTAAACGCCCTCAGCTCTGCAGTCTTATTAGTACCTGCAGGTCTGTTAATTGCGGCATTGTCTCACATAGATGCCCTTTAGTGACATTTTTATTATACGCTATTCATCGGGATTCATTTAAACTAAATTAGTTATTAGTTTTTTTTTGTTTTTTTGTTTTTTTTGGACGGGGAGCAGTGTCGCTGTCACGTCAAAACAACATATTAATCAGTCATAAAATAGCAGGTGTGATGGGCTGTCGTCCTGTGGTGTTGCTGTGTAGTTTGGGCTGTATTTGAAAATGCGAACAAACAAACAACATTTTGTTTAATTTCTGATGGTAACACAGCACTGAACCGTCTGAGATAACAGCCCCCCCCCCCTTCACTCCCCCCTCCCCAGACCTGACTGTGCTCCAGCGAAAAGCAGTGTGATGCTAATGATGCGGTCAGAAAAAAGTTCGGAGGTTAGAGTCGCGCTGGCTGAGCTGTGCCGCTGTAGGAGAGTGACGCAACACCCGGCCAGTGTGGCGAGCTTTATCGATTAGTTACTGAACTGTTTACAGGAGGCAGAAGGTAAGGGGCTGCGTAGGTCTAACAACTCTATATTATCTGATAATATTCTTCTATAATAAATATTAGAATTTGAATATGCATACACATCTTTTTTTTTTTTTTTTTTAACAAACTAATAAAAAGACAGAAGCCAGTCGCAATTTATTATTAGAATTGATCCCGTGTGCCAGTTTTGCTTAACACTAGCGTGACAAAACAAAATTTCTAACGTTACATTATTATTTATATAACAATTATTAATTAACTGGTAAACTTTGATTGCTGTCTTGAGCTTTCTTCGACATATGCGTTGGCGCCAATCAGCAGGAGCTAGCTCCTTAGTTGAAAATAGCTATTAGCCAAAGCTATTAACATTACGGATTCAGAAAATGCTCAGAAAAATAAACTACTTTGCGACATATTCCTTGAGATAATGTATGTTTGGATTTGCCGCTATACAAATAAAATTTGAATTCAGTTAAATATGACAAGGCGCTGTGCGGACTGTTATGTAGCTGAAATAGTAGAGTCCTGGAATAAGTAGCAATATGCTAGTAGAGTGTTAGGCTAATCTTTTAGCCCCATTTGATTGTTTTTCCTTTATTGCACGCAATTTAGGTGTACAATAAAATATTAAACAGTACAAATGAAAATTAACAAAAGATGGGGTCAGTCAATATAATCAGGTCCACTAAAGAAATAATAATTGTACACGTATATTTAGTTATTTCTTCCATTTGTCCTTTAGGGCTTCACGTTCCAGTGAATAGAGTAGAAATAAAGGAACTTGTTTAGTAACCAATGCCAGATTAAGCCATCAGATCTCCATTATGTTATTCTGTTGATTTGAAGAATGATCCTCACCAACATCGGTTAATTAATTTCTCAATTAGCATGATAACATGGGGGTTTGGATGCTCAATATCTGCCTCAGAGAGGCATCACTGCTTACCTGGGATTGGTTGAATTCAGTATGGACTTCTGCTATATAGTATATCTCAATATTAAAGCAGTGGCGCCACTTTGATTTGACCAGAGGACAACTTTTGTAGAAACTCAACTAAATGTAGGTGCAGGTTATCACCTTGTGTCCTTATAGTTTAGCTACTGCAGAAACAAATCCCCGCTGTGTACCTTCTGTAGGCTGAACATACTAAGTAGGAGGGGGAACATTTGACTGACATGACTCTGTCTTTTTAACAATACACACCCTCTTCGCACAGATTAATAACTGTGCCATTATTCAGTATATACAATGGAAGTTGTGCATACAGAATGTACACGAGTTCCCTGGTCTGTTTGTACACCGTGTTTGTCTGGCAGCATTAGCTGTAACATTCACTGCTGGTTAGATAATTACCATTTCATTTTTTATGGACAAAAATTACACTAAGTAGAAACCTGTGTTGTGGCCTGGTAAAGAATAATAGCTCAGCTCTGGGTTTTTTGTTCACATTTCCTGGATGTTGATTCTTGCTTGCTGGAATTTCTCAGTATCTTCCAGGTTGAGCTGCTATGGGGAAGGAGAAGCTCCACATAAACATTGTGGTGATAGGACATGTCGACTCAGGCAAGTCGACCACCACCGGCCACCTCATCTACAAATGTGGAGGCATTGACAAGAGAACAATTGAGAAGTTTGAGAAGGAAGCTGCTGAGGTATGACTCATATCCTTCTTACATGAATTTAAAATATGACCATTTCAATTATTTGCTACTGTGTAATTGCAGTCTGTTGCACAGGTGCTTTAGTACAGTAATAACTTGTTTAATTTGATGTGACATGGTTATACAGTATCTTTGTAAGCATTTAGCAGAAAATTATATTTAATGGATGCCATTGCTCCAGCATTTGGGAAAGAGGTTAGCTTTATTTGTAGAGTAGATATCCTGCAGTGACTTCTTTTAAATTACAAAGAATCTTTTGTTTTGGGTCATAGTTTGCATTATTCATTACCACCAGATCTAGAGCACAAATAAAAGTTGAAAATACAACATGGAAAGTAGAATAGATAATATAATAGTAGAATTCAAAGTAGGCAATATAAAAAGTACCGGTAATCATAAATATTTATGTGAGGTAAATAATTTGCTACTTTACAAATATCAAGACTTAAAGTCCTGATACTGAATACCAAAGCTTTTAAATTCGTTTTATGGTTGCCATGAGGTAAATGTAATGCAAGTCACAGTACTGTATCTACAATACTGAAATTTGTGACATGACCGACATGTTTTCATAATCTTAGTCTCCATCAGCGTCAATTACACTAATGGTCAGATAAGTAAATACTATAGAGCTGTCCTATATGTACGTACATGTAAATTTATTTGCATGAACAAGTATGAGTTTGATTGCATTGCTTGGCAAGGTTATTATTAGTAACAGTACTATATGAATAATATCCTTACCTTTCTTTTCACATCACCTAGATGGGAAAAGGTTCCTTCAAATATGCCTGGGTTCTGGACAAGCTGAAGGCAGAGCGTGAGCGTGGCATCACCATTGATATCTCTCTTTGGAAGTTTGAGACCAGCAAATACTATGTCACCATCATTGATGCTCCAGGACACAGGGACTTCATCAAGAACATGATAACTGGGACTTCTCAGGTAGACGGAGAGTAGGGAAAAGTATAGGAAACAAGAAAGAGGAAAGTTCTTAAGGAGGAAAACTTGAAGGGTGGCTGAAAGGCTTTTTCACATTTCCTTCTCCTCGCTCTTTTCAGGCTGACTGTGCTGTGCTGATCGTGGCTGCAGGCGTGGGTGAATTCGAGGCTGGCATCTCTAAGAATGGACAGACTCGTGAACACGCCCTCCTTGCCTACACCCTGGGAGTGAAGCAGCTCATTGTGGGCATCAACAAAATGGATTCCACTGAGCCCAACTACAGCCAGAAGCGCTACGAGGAGATTGTGAAGGAAGTCAGCACTTACATCAAGAAGATTGGCTACAACCCTGACACTGTGGCCTTTGTGCCCATATCTGGTTGGAATGGAGACAACATGTTGGAGCCCAGCCCTAATGTGAGTCTGACCTGAGAGTCTCAACATGTATTATACTCTGGGTATATATAATAATTTTTAATGCATGTATTGTATATACAGACCTCTCATATGTAGAAAGTTATATGTTTTCTGAGTCTTAAATATTTAGTGATAATATTAGTTTTCAAAATATGGTACAGCTTCATTATATTTCAATTTTCCTATGCCTTTGGGCACTTTTATTTTAAAACATTGTTAAAAGAATTCTAAATAATAAAATGAAGGTCTTGCATATACAAGATCACCTTTACATCAACTTTTGAGCTTCCTCCTTCCACAGATGACCTGGTTCAAGGGCTGGAAGATCAACCGTAAAGATGGCAATGCCTCAGGCACCACACTGCTGGAGGCTCTGGATGCCATCCAACCTCCCACACGCCCCACTGACAAGCCCCTCCGTCTGCCTCTGCAGGACGTCTACAAGATTGGAGGTGAGGGCGGTGTGTGGGTGTTTGAAAAAGTGATAGCTGTTTGATTTGTAGTTGGGAGAACAAATTTGACAGTGCTCCAGTTATCAGGTTCTTCTAAAGTGTCACTTGCACCAGATTATGTGCTGAGAGTTTTTAGCGAATGAGAGCACATTGTGACAAAAAGAGCAGAGCTGAATGAGGTCTTGAAAGAATTCCCAGTGGCTTATTATGTCCTATAATGAGTGTCTGTCCCGTTTCATAGTCTTGTAGAAAAGTTCACGCATGTATTTAAACCTGAGAGCATAACTTGTTTTGCAGAAAGTTGTCTAAACAGACCTTGTAAAGTTAATAATTCCTCTGTGGCAGGCATTGGTACTGTACCTGTGGGCCGAGTAGAGACTGGAATCCTAAAACCCGGCATGGTGGTG
This sequence comes from Trachinotus anak, assembly GCF_046630095.1. Lineage (NCBI taxonomy): Eukaryota > Metazoa > Chordata > Actinopteri > Carangiformes > Carangidae > Trachinotus > Trachinotus anak. Next base: position 10,620,754 of record NW_027273870.1, on the reverse strand, counting down.
ACCTTTGCTCCTGTGAACGTGACCACTGAGGTCAAGTCTGTGGAGATGCACCATGAGGCCCTGACTGAGGCGCTACCTGGTGACAATGTAGGCTTCAATGTGAAGAACGTGTCTGTCAAGGATATTCGCCGTGGCAATGTGGCTGGGGACAGCAGGAATGACCCCCCACAGGAGGCAGCCAGCTTCACCTCTCAGGTTTGCATAGTGACTTACATCACTGCTGCAATAAATATCCATGTACTTCTGCATGTGCCCTTACCTGTCTCTGCTGTCCTCCAGGTTATTATCCTGAACCATCCCGGTCAGATCAGTGCTGGCTATGCCCCTGTGCTGGACTGCCACACTGCACACATTGCATGCAAGTTTGCTGAGCTGAAGGAAAAGATCGACCGCCGCTCTGGCAAGAAGCTTGAGGACAACCCTAAGTCCTTGAAGTCTGGAGATGCCGCTATTGTCGACATGATGCCCGGCAAGCCCATGTGTGTGGAGAGCTTCTCTGAGTACCCACCACTGGGTGAGTTTACTGTCTCACAACAGGATTTCTGTTTGTGGGTCAAGCTGTAAAGTGGTGTCAATTGAAGTCAAACATTAACCTCACTGACAATGTGAACTTGAATTTTAAGCAGAGATAACAAACATTTCCTCTATGATGCTTCCTCAGGGAGGTTTGCAGTCCGTGACATGCGTCAGACGGTGGCGGTGGGAGTGATTAAGGGAGTGGAAAAGAAAGCCCCCACTAGCGGGAAGATCACCAAGTCAGCACAGAAGGCACAGAAGACCAAATGAACGTTGTGCTGGGCTGCTGCCCCAAACGCTCACCATGGCCGAAGACACACTAGCAACCCGCCCCTTCTGCACACCATAGTCAGTGTCTGGGCTATTATCACAATGCATCGCAAAAGCAGACGAAGGAAAAAAATTAACAGCCATACTGTTAGTGAATAACATGTTGAAACACTGTTATATGTAGGTTTCATTGTCATGCAGTTTGTGGCAGAATAACAAATTTGTGTTACAGCTCTCTGGTTGTGTGCTGTTATAGTTAAAATCAAGCCGCTCATTGATCTGTTCAACAAATTTAACTTCTGAACACTAGTAATAAGGCAGAGATGTTCTTTTGCCCGTTCCTTGTTGAAGTAATGATCTGTGTTCTAGCTTTAAGAGATATGCTTACTAGCCAGAGGTAGATTGGCTGCATGCATGTTCCTGTTTGCACCTTAGAGAAACAAGCTTCAGAAACTTTGTCTGATTCCTGAGATCTTCATCCCTAGCACTTTGCTTGACTTAAGCTCCCTTGCAGTTACTCTACTAAATGTTACAGTTAAGTTCATGCACTTTAATCACTGTTGTTTGTGAGCATATGTTCATAAAAGTAAAAATGTTTAAACCGTATGTCCTTTTTTGTGGTATCATTGCGAAGTCTCCATACTCACAAACCACACAATGTGGAAACAAAAAAAAAAACTCTTCATAGAATTTCCTTTATTGATGAATGAGAATAAAAGTCCACTTGCATTTTCATTACATTACAGGCTTCATAAATCTGAGATTATTACTAGTGTGTAAATATGTGCACATGTTTAAATAAATTAAAAGAAATGAGACAGAATGTTAACATGTCAGAGGCCTGTTCTATGCCCAGTAGCAAAACGATTGCTGAATAAAAAAATTATAATGCCTCAAGTTGGAACATTTACCGGGAAAGAAAACCAAGACAGTGCAACCATTTCTGTTCAGAGGAACCTAATGCACTTTCAGGAGACTGTGTGGAGATGAATGTGTACGACAAAAGCAAGGCACCAATATACTACTGCAGATTTTCTTGACTGCAGAGCTAGGGTCTTTTTTTACTTTGACTGCAGTCAGTATGAACCATAAACGGTGATTTGTCTTGATGTGGCATTAATTCTTAGCTATAAATAGGTTTGGATATGACAACCTCTTCATGCAAAGTATATTTAAATATCTTAAGGAAAGTAAAATCCACTTCTTGAAAGCACTCCAGGCGTCCTTCACATATTCTGGTCTTTGATGTGAGTCTTAAGAATTCACTGATGTACTGCTAGCTAAAGGTGATTATTCACCAGCGAGGCTTTGGATGGTTTATAGGTAGTATCTACCTGCATCTTGCGGTGCTGTAATGATTTTCCTACAACCACTTAACCTTACCTGATGCACCTGGTTCTTCACCATGCAACAGGAGGAGGAAGTGGGTCATTCGTCATTTTGATGTCACTGCTCAGCAGCTCAAGAAATAGATGTCCTGCTCATATTAATAATGAAATAAGCAATACATTCTGCAGTGAGTCCATTTCAAGGAAGCAAACATAATCCAACATTACACTGTATGTAAAAGAAAAAGCAAACACTAACCATGATTTAAATAAGATATCTTCCTTTCATGTAGAAACAGGGTGGCAAAAAGCTAAATGTAATACAAAGTTATATTTCTGAACATTTCTTTCAGTGAGTCTGATTCTAAACCAAAACAAAGTGCTTTGTTCAGACACTTCCATTCTGACAAAATAACAAACTGTTCTTTAAACCAAGAAATGACATTCAAGATGTGTTTCAATCCACGGCTGTCATCAGCTGGACACTGATCGGTGCTTAATTGATCTTAAAGTAAGCAACAGCTGCCTCTTGTTCCTCTCCTCTGGACTGTACCTGTGACTCTCCACAGCATAATGGACATGTAACATCACAGCTGGCAGTGTGTGTAATGGGCATTCTTATCTGTTCATGTGCTTATGCTGGTGTATACATGCGTGTATGTGCTTTCAACATAATGCACATCATACTAGAGCTGACTTGGCAGAAGTGCCATCAATAAGTATCCAAATATTTGGCAGCAACAGCAACACTGACTGTCTGGGCTTTCCTGTTGTACTCCTCAGTAACAGGTTATTATGGTTGTCCAAATAAGATGACCACCAATTCAAAATGTAACTAAAATAAAATAAATAAAAGGAATAAATCTGTGGGTTTGCATGTTTTAGCCTATTTACTACAAATCACTTAGGCACATGCCGTGTCATAAATTTGTCCAATATTGTTGGCAGTTAAATATTCAAATCTTTTTGCAGAACTTGCTTGTTTCAAGTCATTTCTGTCAGTGACTTCATAGTTATGAGGTAATGCAATGCAGATTTTAAAAAATGATCTGTGCTGAAATTGCGAAGCTGCAAAACAGTAATGCAATGCTGACAAAAATAACATTTACTATTACTCACTACGCAACTCAAGCACCTTTCAGGAGTCTGCTATTTGAAGTACTGTGTGGAAATGAATGAAAACCAATGGATGGACTGCAGAGAAAATACATTAAAAAATCTAACACTGAATTGCCCTCATTTGAGAATGGTTGGTACAAATGGCCTGTAGTTTAGGAGCTAAAACTTGCATGTTCACTGTTTTTTTGGTGTGGTACATTTGAAAGACTGTGGGCAACCAACATCACTGATTGAGGATATTAATTAAATTTGTCATTTCAGGATATAAACTTAATAATAGGAGATAATCTGGTTTCCTAAAATTGGAAATAAAATAGTTTGGTAATGGTCAGCAATGTTTTCCATACATTGATTTATTCGTGGTGACCTGCTACAATATCAACATTGACAGCCTTCACTTGATTTCCTTCTTTTAAAAAAAACAAAACAAAAAAAACCCCTTATTTCATAGTAGAGCTTTGCACAGCGCAGTGATTCACTCAGCTCACCTTGCCATGCTCTTTTTCTCTCTCACAAACACACTGATAACAAAACTGTGTGTCACAGTCGGACTGACCACTGGGAGAAATCCCACCGTATTGGTAGGCCGGTAGACCAAAAATCCATAAAGTTTTTACTGTCCCTGTCTGTCTCCTTACTGGCCCTCTCGGTGTGCCTGTCATTTTAGGTAAGTATGAGAGCTTGTGCTGGGACTAGGCCCACTGGCGAGTCACAATATGCAATCAGCCCTCACTGACCCAACTCAAGAACTGGGGACTTTTTCTTCACTAGAAAAAGAACACAAAAAGATTTTTTTTTTTTCCCTCTTCCCTGACATTATTATATCCATGGTTTGAACTTGCCATTTGCAGCAACCCCTCAACTTGCTCATGGACTCGCCTCTTCTGTGACATTTTGCCTGCAAGCATCTAGAATTTATGGGAAAGGAAATTATGTTCATTAAAGGCCACTGACAAGGTAAATAAACAACGATATTAGATGTCAGGTGTCGAGATGTTCCTGCGTAAACTGTACCTTGCTAATCTCAGTACCTATGACTGAAAACATGCAGTGTTCATGCTGTGTCTCAGGATCACATATCAACCAACCGTCCCATAGGACCAAGTTTAGTTGGCTTTGTTTAATAGCAAAGTCTCAGGTTTTGGGGGTCTGTGTTCTCTCTGTGTTCTTTTACAAGACTTCATCTTTATCTCAGATGTGTCAATCATACTTTAAAACAAAGAGTAACTCATGCAATGATATGCCATATGTGATCAGCCTGTATGAAAATACTGTGATTCTTATCAAATGGATCAAATGAAAATTAACAAAAAAGAACAAAAAACAAAAAAATACCCCTTATTATAGTCCCACTCTCCCGTTCCATCCAAAAAGGATAAAATCCATCTCTGTGAGGTGAGATTTGCGTGCCTTCCGAACTTGTAGGTGGGCCTATTTTAGCCGTACATGCGGCATGTTCACCAATTCGGTGCTGCCAGCAGAGGGTGAGGAGGCGTGACCAGTGGCCAGGCTATGGTTAGAGCCCCGGGACCCTGCCCCTGCTCTGCCCCCCGTCCTTAGGAGCTCCGAGGAGTAGCGGGGGGCCTCAGCAGTCCCCTGTGACATGAAGTAAAATCCCTGTGACTCTATGTCCCTGTCACTGATAAAGAGGTCCTCCTCACCCCATCCTCCTCCACCACCCCTGCCCACACCACCACCAGCGACTCCTCCCCCAGGATCCTGGCTACAGCTGTGGAAGCCAATGGGAGAGTCACTGCTTGTACTAGGACTTGGAGATGGCAGGCTGTGGCTGTGGTGGGGGTCCTGGACAGCCCCTGGAGGTGCCTGCATCAGGTCCTGCACTGACATGGACTTGCCCAAGCCTCGGTCTGTCTGCCTGGGGCCAGAGCAACAGCCCACGGCTTGTGGCACCAGGGGCTCCAGCTCCAGGCTCATATGCCTCCTCCAGGAGCCCTCCTCCTTAGTGTTTAGCCTGCCATTGCTGTTGGTGCTGGTCTTTAGCTGCTGCCCCAATCTTCCCAGTCCCAACCCAAGGCCTAGATCCTCCCTGACACTGCTGTCCTCCATCTTTCTCCCTAGACCTCCACAAAAGTCCTCTATGTCGGGGGACGCTTCTGTGGAGGTCGCTTGCACCAAGTTGCTTGGGCCACCGCTTCGGCTGGGAGGGAGTGGTGGTGGAAGCCTCGGCAGAAGAGGAAACCCTCCGTCTCCTACTCCTCTGCCCACTCCACTGCTGATACTATTTGGGGTGAGGATGGGTGGGGAGCTGCCCACAGCCTCATCAGTTCCACTTTCAGGTGTGGTGGCCTGAGCCTGGGTATGATGATGGCAGGGAAGATGAGGATGGTGATGGTGGTGGTGGTGGTGATGGTGATGAGGCAGTGGCGAAGGACTAAAAGATGAGGATGCAAGGCCAGAGGGAGATGTGGTAGAGGAAACATTGAGATTGAGGTTGAGCTCATTGGGTGGTGCCAGGATGAGATGGAGTCCTCCCTGGGAAAGGTGTGAGTTGGTGGTGGAGTGCGTGACACATCCACCAGGGGGAGGCGCTCCACTGCTGCTGACCTGGGTGGAGCAGGACAAGTCCTTGCTGAAGACAGAGGAGTTGTAGTCGGAGGTCTGTTCCAGTTCGAACAGGGGCAGAGAGGAGAGTGTAAGGGCTGAAGAAGAGCCTTTACGCAAAACCTGACGATAAATGTCAAGCAGGGAGTCCAGCTTTGACTCAATCGACTGGACCTGTGAGGAGAAAAAGGGGAAGACGTGAGTGAGGAGTGTAGCGATAGGAAAGAAAGAAAAGCAAGTCAGTGTGGAAGGAAGGCACTTTTAAACCCACTTTGTGGAGAAGTTTTTTTTATGTGATTATAACAATTTCAAATGTATATGCTGGTGGCATATGGAGGGGTGCACATTTTCAGAAAGTCTCCCCTAGAAGTCATTCATAGTCTTACACTTGGTTACACATGAAAAGAGTCACAAATGTGTAACAAATGAGAAGAGAGCGTAAGAGATGAATTCAAATCCTTTTTACTTTCTCACCTTTCATAACTGGCCAATCATAGTGTGAAATGGTTGTGAATGTTGGTAGAGTCAGTTTAGCAAAGTTACAAAATTGATAAGCCCAGTTTAGTCTACATTAGCATAGGGACTGAAAGCAGGAGGAACAGCTAATCTGGGTTTCTCTGAAGTAAAAAAAAACTCAAACATCTATGAGCGTTGCTAGGTTTGCTACTGCAACAATTTCACAGTATTATATGCAGGTATGTAAATGCACCTTGGCTCTTAGTTCACTCCTCCTCTGGTAGACAACTGTACAGACCACCATGGGAGTCTGAGAACTTGATGTGGTGTTTATCTCAACAGCACCAACACTTTTTCTGTCTAAAGCTCCTCTATCCTTGTTTCCTCTTTCTTCAGTTCCTTGACGACAGAAAACAAGTTAGGTCACTGTTACACATTGGCTATGTCCCACGCAATTTTTCCCCCTTTACTGTCTTCATAACCATTTCAACTGTATAAAGACCATAGGTGTCTATAGCACTATAGCTAAACTGTGGTCATTCAGTAATCAATTGCAGCATTCTCCTAAAGTCACGGATCGTTATTTTTACTAGGTTTTTTTTTTTTTTTTGACAGAGCCAGGCTAATTATTACCTCTGCTTCCAGCTTTATGCTAAGCAAGGGTAACCATGATGTGATTCCAGCTCTGTACTTTATGCACACACACAAGATTAGCATTGATCTTTTCATGGGACATTTAGAAAGAAAGCAAATAAGCATATGTCCAATAATTCCTTTGAGTTTTGGGATGAGAACTGAACTGTTGGACCCTTTTCATTCACATTTTCTGCTGATCGTATCATAAGATCATAAGATATTCAATACTTAAACCAAAACTTATTTATTAATTACAAAGTATACATTGGCACAGTCTTTAACGTGGTGATAAAGTTTTATATTACCTCACTATGCATTCTATAGGCCTGTGGTTAAATTAACTGGCTTATGTTATTTATCTCAATAATCAGTCACAGGTTATTGCACTTCAGTTGGAGAGGACTGTGTCTGGGAAATAAAGAAAGAGAAATAAACATAAAATGAGAAGCTATACACGGACCTGCCGCTCCACCTTACAGACGCGACCCAGCATGCTCATGTCTTCTAATATATCACCATCAGACAGCAGCTTCTCCCGAATCTTCTTATCCAGCGGGATCTGGCCCTTCCCAAGGATTTGGTCCACTCTGGAACACACACACGCACACAGACACACACCGAAACATACAAACAAACACACAAGCACATGCAAACACAATAAGACATTAATGAAAAAGAAAGAGTGACGAAGTAGAAATCAACGAGGCAGCCGACAGAAAGGAAGGAAGTTTGAAATTGCAACAGTTACCATGAGCCCACTCTCAGGCAAATGAGAGGTTACACTTCCTCACTGGATTTGACAAATACTGTATGCTAGATGAAACAACACTAACAATCATAATATCTTGTGATTCAAACCGTTAACAAGAGGTTTGCTAATTCTGACCTGAGTAGAATCTTGTTCAATCCTTTTGTTTTACAGCATCTTATTCAAATTCAGTTTCTTTGTCTCTTTTGTCTCTTACATAAACACTGTTCCAGCTCAATCCAGTGAGGTTCAGTAGAATCTGGTTAATAAAGTCTGTTAATCAGGACAGGGATAAGCCAAGACAAATTCATGCAGTTATAACAGCACCAATGTTTTTGAGAAATGTTAAAAGCTTTGACAAGATTCTTCAACACCAGACATGAATCTAAAATGTGTTTTCCTTCCTTGAATGTCTTTGAACGCTTTTTTGAACGTGTGTGATTTTCCCCTAGATAAGGTTCATAACAGATCAATACATTATCGGAAAATTGTAATTAGAAACGCACTTCCTGTCTGATGTATAACACTTAACTATCAAGTAATTCATAATGATCAAAACAAATGTTGATACAGCTGGGGGCAAAAGGTCATTCTTGACCTCAAAACCAGCAGTGCTCTTAGCTCAAGGTGCCCATATATAAATATAAATGTCACTTTGATCATGTGAGGACTACTGAGTTATCATCATGGCAACTGCTGATGTAGACTGCGAGATACACTTGAAAGCAGCTCTGGAAAAAGTGAACAGGTGGAAGATTATTTTCTCAAAAATCTTTCAGTACTGTCTCAGTCCTCCCTCTTAAAGTCTGATCAGAACCTGCTACATAAGATCAGCTGCATGCAGCAGTTTCAGTGAACAGTCGACGACAGCAGAGGTCACTGTTACAACAGTGATGGCAGCTAAAATTTACAGTAGCACGTGGGGAATTTAGTTTTTATGTATGTGTGCATGTGCATGTTACAGGAAGTGTTTCTGTATGATAGGTGTTTATGTAAGGTTGCAAACTCATGAGTATCCCGGAATTCACCTGAGCAAAAGCCAAAACCAGAGTCACTATATTATAGAGATGTGTTAGTGTTTGGTTAATGGATGACCGCACACCCAGGACAAACATGTTAAGGAGCAATGGATGACATAGATGTGTGAGGAAAGGCTGTGGGATCATTTCACTTCCAACCTCAATCAGTTCAATGAAACTTCATCTTCATTTTATAAGTTTCATATTTTTGAGGACAAACATCCTCTTGAAATGACTAAATGACTGACTGAAGTGAACTGAGCCCAAGTGAAATGTGACGGATAGTGTGGAGGGGTGGAGGGGCATATTCTGACCCCTGAGTGGAGTTCTTTCTGCCCTGGCTGTAATAGAAAGGTAGGGAGGGGGAAGAAAAGGTCTTGGCTCTGCTGCTCAGGGGCTGTGGGCCTACAATCATGTCCAGCCTATGAGGGAAGCAAACACATGCACACACATACACACACATATATACACATTTGTACATACACAATGGAAAAGAACAAACACACATACATCAGCATAATATATACCCATGCATTTATAAATTATGAGTGAGGGAGCACACACAAATGCATACACACATACACACACATACACATACATACACAGATGAATCAGTTACAGTGTGGTCAAACAGCTCTCAAGCAAAACTGTGAGCCGATGATGTTGTCATGCTGTGTGTGTGTGTGTGTGTGTGTGTGTGTGTGTGTGTGTGTGTGTGTGTGTGGTCTGCTGTTATTCCTACCTGGTCTGCAGGCTCTTGATGCGACACAGCATGTCCAAGTGTCCGGCTGAGTACTGTTCAATCACATCCTTCACATCGTAAGGACGCAGCGTCTCCTTAAACTTCTTCTTGGCTACATGGAACTTCATTATCCTGCACAAACAGCAGAAAAGTTCAGGAAATGGCCACAAGGAGGAGCTCTGATGCAGTCAGACAGGATGACTGGCAGTGACTGCATCAACCTGTAATGTTACACAGAATGCAGCTAATGAAAACACAGCAAACCTTTCTGTTGTTTTCATGTTTTTTTTAAAAGGGTTCTTAAAATGTGTCACTGCATGCCAACTACTACTTTACCTTCACACCAATGCAAACAGTCACACCACCTGAGCAATCGCTTCAATGCACCCTATAAAAACACCTAGTGAGGTAGTGGCTGCTTCTTTTAGCTCTGTGTGTGTGTGTGTGTGTGTGTAAAACTAATGCTGTGAAAAGGTTTATCAGAATTCATACACTGGTGGAACCTTTGAACCCAAAGCTAAATTCAAGGGAATTTGGCTCTAAGTGAGAATCTGAGTCCTTGTGGAGGGGAGGAAAGAGCCAGCACAGACAGACAGCAATAAAATTCTGCCTTAAAATAAAGTGCATGGGAAACAATTCTTGAGTGCCCAAAGTATGGGCTGCATCCTGTCTATCACATTGGCCAAGTAAAGTTTTTCAGTCCTCAGATGCATGGAATGACAGGAGCTGGAGGAGGTTTTTAAGTATTTTAACCCTTGATTAAGAAATCTACGAATTTAGGTGATCTCAGGAGTCAGGTTTACTTGCAATGGACAACTCAAAAAAGATTACTGTCTATTTCTTGCAAGCACCCACTTGCATCTCAGGAGATTAAGATACTGCAGCATTGGTAGCAAGAAACAGCATTACTTCTGTTGTTTAGTTCTGCCATGGAGAAAACGAGAGTGGGTTCAGGATATGAGCCAAGTGAAAGTTCAGACATTATGATGACATTATGAACATGATTACAGAACTGGGGTCAAACTAAAATGTTTTAATTACAATACAACCTTATCTTAATACCACACTGTTGTTTGTATTATTATAATATTATATATTATACTATGTTTACATTTTTTAAACAAACAAAACAAACTGTTGAACCATAAATTAAAGGTCCCATTTTTTCCCCACTTCTGTGTTTTATTCAGACGAGAGGCTCTGAGTCTCTCTTCTGATTGGCTGTTTTCTGCATGATCAAATAAAATATTGCAGATTTCAGGTAAACACCCAGAGAAACCAAATCCTGCAAGGCTGGATGGTGGGTCCAGGGGGGCGGGGCTTGGGGCTGAGAGCGGTGACTGCTTTGTTGTGACATCACAAGTTACAGAAGTCCTGACGGCTCGTTTTAAGGCTCAGTTTCTGAATACAGGCTGTGTGCATTTCTCTGTGGACTGAGCACTTTGATACTTTCACAGTAATAGCATAGAACCTAGACCTATAATCAAAACAGACATGGAAATCACACTTTATACAATATGGGACCTTTAAAGTTATTTAAAACTTAATTCTTGCAGGTTAAACCCAAACTTACAGTTTTTGTTAAACTGCATCTGACAGACTAAGACACACAACTGTGTCCCCGTGACATGATCCCCTTAAACAGATTCAGTGTTAATGCTCCAGCTAAGCACTTTCCAGCATTTCCTCTCTCTCAACATTGTATCCAATCACCTGAACCAAAAATGATCTAAAAATAAAAAAAAAATTCATCTTTCAGTCACTTTAATCCTCTGAGCTTGTTCAATCAGGAGAGCTGCTGAACGGCTGGGGGTTGCAATCAGGGTTTGTTTGCATGCAACCTTGGTATCAGAAAAATACGGTATTAGATCATCTTCTTTCCTTTGCCTCACCTGACAGCTCTAATGACAGACTTGACTGAGGGCAGCAAGTCCTCCACTGAGATCTCGCAGTGACAGCCCTTCTCATCGAAGCCATCCTCCCCTGCCATGTTGGAGTCTGCTGCTTGGGAGAAAGGACACAGAAAGGATCCAGATTTTGTTCCTTGATCAGACCACTTTATGTCACCAACAGCATTTTACAAAAAACAGATTACTGTGAGGCAGAGAGTTGGTCTTACAACTCTAAAACATGCAGTCAGTAATCAGAATCCTCCCACCTGCAAATACGCATCTGATTGTATTATCAGTCTTCTCTGCCTGGTTGTAGAACAGGGAAATTTTAACTTTCCTGATCATTGTTTCACTTACAAATAACAATCCTGGTAAAATTCTGCATTCAATTGTTGCCAAAAGAAATAATGTAATTCCATCCTCCATGTCACTTTTCTGCAATATAGTCATTCCTTTGGAGTCATGTTTGAGTGATGAATAAGACGTGAGTCTGGGGTCCTGAGAACCAAAACAAGGAGTGTGAAGACATTTAAATGCTAAATGATAATTCTCTACGGGTGAATCACTACAAGTGAACCCTCTTACGCACATTATCCAATTTTTATTTCATAATATTGTATGTGTTAGTGCTGCTTTAAGAAACTTAAGTTAAAGGTGTCTCAAAGGAGAAATCTAGCTGCATTATTAATTTTTAAAAATAAAAGGGTACACTGAGTTTTGGGTTTACATGGATTTTTAGCAGGATCTGACAGAGATGGGAAGTACCCAACTCCATTACTTGAGTCAAAGCATTGATAATCATGGTCAAATTAAAGTGAAAGTATTGGAGTACTTGCTTTTAAAATATTTAAGTATTCAAAAATACATTTTATATGATCAACACATTGTTGTATTGTTCCACATTTACAGAATCCAATGACTCTGAAACAACCTACTGAAAGAATTACTTATTTGTAGAACCTGTAGAATAAAAATGTTTGTAGAATATGATACAAAGCCATAGAAGTGGCAATAAAACAAAAGTTAATCAACAAAAGGACAGCTATTGTTGTTTGTTTTGTTTTTTTTGTAGGCAGTGCTATAGTTTGGTTGTGGTAAACCCAGCAAACATGTCAAACTAAAGGAATCTTTCTTTATCTATAAAACTCCACAACATGGACTTCAGATAAAGTCATGGCTTCTCTGGTGAAGAATTTTTTTGCCTCATATTTTTCCAACGTACTGACAGGTTCAAACTGTGCTGTTCAAACATGCAGAAAAAACAACATGACTGACGGTGTAGGAGTTGGCTGTGATTTGTTTTTCTCCTGTGAGGGACTCTGAAGCAGAGATTTTATTTTCACAAATGTAATAGACCATACACAAAGTAACAAGTACTTCATAGAAATGTAGTGGAGTCAAAAGTTTTAAGTGTAGTTGAGTAAAAGTCATAAGTTTCCAAAAAAAATTTAAAAATATTCAAGTATACAGATGCTAAAATAAATATACTTAAGTACAATCCTCAAGTAAATGTATTTTCTTACACTGGGGATTAATCAGGTTACATTAGTGCATGCAATCACATTGAATTTGATTGGAATAGAGTGGATTGGCTTGAAAGAGAAAGTGACTGAAACAGTTTTGAGCAGCAGACTCATAGTAAAGAACAGGCTTTGTGACAATGCGGCCCTGTTGACGGGCCTCGGGAGTTACGGGCAGAGGGTTACAGTACCAGAGATGGGCTGCAGAGTTGAGCTATTCGTTCTGTTTAATGAAATATTGTAAATGACCTTGGATAAGGATAAGTATCATTTAATAGTGCACAGCTCGCAGGATCAGTGTGTGCTCAAGTGTTTATATGAGTGTGATACACCAAGTCAAAGCTGCCGACTATTAAGACTGAAATAGATGAGGTAGAGTATCACCAGATGAAAAAGTTAAACAGTGCTGCTTAATAATTTGCTCCATTAAATATAACAAACATTTTCCACTAAAAAAACTTCTCATATCACTTCTAATTTAGCCATAATGAAAGGGAAACTCGAGCATCTCATTTAGCCAACATGTCAGTGAACGATCAGATGGAGCATGGCTAACCAGCCAACCAGTCTGGTTTTGGCTAGCTTGGTCATTGATTCCTCTCCACCAACAGGCCACAGCCAGCTGGCTGACTCTGACACCCCATATGGCTGCTGGAGCTCAACCGCCCCCACCCTCCATCAATCCACCACTCAACCCACAAACACCAACTGGCCGTCACCCAGGACGGCCTGCCAGGCCGGCACTGCTAGGCCAAAGGAAGGAAGTGCAATCGACCATTAGCATTCCTCCCCTCGGCAGCCTGAATTAGTGGGCAAAACCAGTTCTGGTGGGTTTATGGTTGGCCAATATGTGTCATTACATACACGTAGTGAAACTGCTGGAACTTAAAGGAATAGTTCAACATTTCTGAAAGTGAAACCCTTTGTTTTCTTGTTGAGAATTTGTCTCTTTAATTTCTGTCTGTTGAGTATGAAGCAATAGCCAGGAAGGGGTTAGCTTAGCTAGCATTAAGTCTGCAAGCAGGGAAATAGCTTGCCTAGCTGGTTTCTACACTTTTTCGTGTACAGATTAAACAAACGAGAACAGCAAGTTAATTGGTGAGTTTTAGAGGTGCTGATAGGCCAGCATTTTCTCCCTGCTTCCAGTCTTTCCTGAACGGACAGACATGTGTGGTATTGATATTATCACCCAATTCTCAGCAAGAGATTGAAATGTTGAATTATTCCTATAAGACATTTGAGCATTTGGGCATATGAGTTTTACATTTTTTGCAGTTAAGCTGCATCAAAATACTACTTCTCATCTTATTCATGGAAGTACTGCACTGAAAATTGAATTTAGAGAGGATGATAAATTCTACACAACACTGAATGACAGGACAGAATCATTTACCGTCAGTGGTGGAGCGGGACTGGCTCTTAAGGCGAAGTGAGGGTCTGAAGCGTGTGCGGTCATTGAAACTCCAGCTCTTCTGTACCTTGGCAGGGCTGGTGCCCTCCGTCCCAGCCTCAGCCACCGGGGACCGCCGGTCGTTCACAGAAGACGTCTGCCTGTTTTTGATACTTTGACCTCGAGGGCTTGCCATCCTCACCCGCTCCTTGAAGCTCAACTTCTGACTGTAAAGCGAAGTTGGGAGGAATAATGGCCCAGAGGGCGAGAGGAATGAGAAGGGAGTGGTGTTGTGAAGAGGTGAAATGGCAGACAGATAAAGATTTGTTAATGATATAAGTTTCAGGACAACAATACAAATTATCTTAAGCTTTTGGCAAAATGTTTTTGCTTTGCACAATTTAACCATATGGGAGTCATCATCCAATATTTTACCTACCAATACAAGGATGAATGGCTGCAGCGCAGGGTAGAGAAAGACCAACATGCATTGCAGCATTATAGCATTATGAACTGCAAGCTCAGGTGAGGTATGATGCTTCAGCTGTGTGTTTGAGTAGCATCTGGATGTGTGCATCTACAGTGGGGTCCAACAGTCTGAGACCACTTTTTGTACCCCCACTGTATAATGGTTACAGTATTTGATTCTGTGACCAGTTAGTGAGCATCACCTACGGGGACAGTCAGTGCCACATTGTTGTATCAAATGGTTATATGTTATTATACTGATATTATATCACTTACCATACATAACAGTAAATCTTCATTTAAAGGATTTATTGCACATAAGTTAACATATCATGACAGGGTGAAGTTATGGAAGGAAATAACTGGAAAACTACTTTGTGGAAACTGAATTAACATGACGATGAGAAGCAGAGAAAATCAGGAGGTGGATGATTATGTGTTTGTGCAGCTGTAACAACTGCATGCAAAGGCAGTGCACAGGCAACAGGCATGGCTAATTTAAATACAATCACTGAAGTGGCCCTGTGTGTTGGATCAAACAGTTGGATTGTACAGTTTAACTTCAAAGGATCATGCAGGTGATAGTTTGTCCTCTATCACTGATACTGTCAACAAATCAACGAAAAGACCAAAACTAAAAATGTGTTAATCTGCTCTCAGACTCCCCTCTCATTGGTTCCTGCTGGAGATGAAAATTGGTTCACAAACACAGTTAATATGGTACTTAAATTCTAATTTTTTAAAAAGGCTCAGTAATTTCTGAGCAGCTGTGCACTGAAGGTTTTAACAAACAAGTTTGTATAAAAATGAAACTACTTTCAGCTGAAGATTCATACACTAGTGAGTGTTTACAACAGCAGAATAGTGCATGTGGAATTGAGTCAAAACAAACTGCAGTGTTCATGGTAATGAAGGAACATATCACCCTGTGTGATTCACTCACTGATTCATTGCTAGTTTTGGTCTTTTCATTTGATTTGTTGGCAATAAAAATATAAAATATATCACCAGACTTATCTTTTAAAGTTATTGTGGCTATAGAGACACACATGATGTGTGTGTGAGTGACAGCAACATGTCATAACTACTCCAGGGGATAGTTTAATATATGCATCAGGGATGTGGGGGGTGGAGTGTGACAGGAGTTTAGATGCAACAACAGGAGCTGTGTGAATAAAAAACAAAATAATCTTCAATATAAAATCATTTTCATGTCTCTACGGTGATGAAAAATCTTACAAATGTTAATTATTTAACAGAAAATGAAACCTGGCACATATGTTCTGAGAGTAAATGTAGTTAAAACCAAGATCACAACAGGCAGAAGTAGTGCATTGCTCAGGCAAAGATCAAACAGAGGCAGATAGTGTGTTACTATAAAGGCGACTGATGTCTCCCTGCAAGATTTTCTGGCTCTGCCCTCTCCAAGGCTGCGCAGCCTACTACAGACACCCATGCACCAAGAATTAGTCAGCATTCCCAAAGAAAGACGTCATGTAACACGGGAGCAGAAATGCTGTGTACCTATGTTTCCGAGTGGTACACCTCCTCAGAAGCTTCTGTTTATTACTATGAATTTTACTAAAAAACCAAGGGGAGATAGACATATGGTGATGTGTTACATGATGCAGAATTAGAGGACAGAAAATGTTAAGCTCTGAATGTTTTGTGGATGAGGTATTACACTTCATTTTATTACCCTTTGCCTTTTTCACTTTGACCCTTGTTTTTCTTGCTTACTTATTTCTCGCTCTATGTTGCATTAAGCCAATCTGCCAGACATGTAAATGCAATGATCCTGGGTAAGATCTTCCGTATGCAGGCTGTGAAGTATGAAGTAATATTTCAGAGTTTCTGTTGGCATTTCAATTTGTCCACCACTGACATTTAGAAGCAGCAGAACGGAGGCAATTGAGCTTAGTCGAGGAAAATGAACATCTACAGCACAGCACCATTTGAAAAAGGCTGCAATTTAGTGACTCACACACACTTCATGTCGATATCCCTCATTTAACTGTGTGAATTCAGCTGGGCCATGGCAACAAGTGCCTGAGTCACCAGCGTGAGGCCAGTAACCTTTAGACAGACACTTGTGGATTCTCTGAGGGTATTAGGATACAGACCTTGGCCTTTGTTTTTCGCTCTATAGTTGTGTTTTATTGCTGCACTTCTGAGATGCATTAATTTGGAAATTAATAAATAAATCCGGCCAATAAATAAAGCAAGGCATAAAGTAAGGCAGCACCAGTCGGCTTTTAATCTCTCCAGCTCTGCAGTGGAGATGTAAACAGAGGTGGAGACTGGAGCTGTCCTCTCGCTCTTAAGATGTGCTCAAGATTGCGTGGGATGATTACTGGTCTGACTCTCATCTCTTCATTTGGTTATTTACTTCATTGACTTTTCCCATTCTTTGGCTTCTCCTCTGAAATGTGGAATAGTTCATTCTATATGGCACCAGGCTGGAGGGAAAAACAGTTCGACTGGCTTCAGTTTGCTGTGGAGGTTCGCAGACAAACATTTACTCATTGTTTCATAACTGCAAACACAACATATTACATCACTAAACCCTCAGTGCCCTGCATGCTGTCCTCCCATAATGTTGTTAAATGCACTAGCTCAAAGACTAACATCAGGAGCACTGATATCATTAAAAAATTTGGTAATATGAACACACAATATAATTTGTGTGCGTGTGTGTGTGTGTGTGTGTGAGATTGATTGTAATCGTGAGCCTCAGCATGTCCACATAAGTGTTTTTGGAGAAGAGAAGTGATAAGAAAGGAAAGCTAAAGCACCAAACTCCAGGATAAAACGAATCATAGAGTGTGCCAGTATAAGAGTTGATATTAACACACACATTTCCGCACTCACAAACATCAATCCCTTCAGTTAGAGTGACTTTACTGACCCAGATACAGAGCACTTCACACAGAAGTGGAGCAACAGGAGTTTCGAGGTTTGTAATGGCTGCTATTTTTCTCCAAGGAGGGCTCGGCATCAAAATGTTTAGATTTTACTTCATTTCTGTCCAAATACCAAAATAGGAGTTCTCTGATATCTAACTAGCTATTTAATATCGTATAGCTACAGCATATCTTGTATTGTAGACTCTTTCAGCTGATGTTTTTAGGTTTTAGGGTCAGTAACTTTACTGTTTGTTTCAGTCTCATCGGCTCCGAAACAGCAGAAAAAACCCAACTGTACACGACTGCATCTTCCCACCACCAAACAGCAGACAAGGTTAGAGACAGAGTAAACATAGTGGAGCATTCAGCAGAGAAGAGCTAAAAAGTTGGACAATAACAGGGGATGATGGAGGCCAAAAATAAAATCTTGTCTTTCCTTTAACTAAAGAAGCCAAACCTCTCATAAGAACTTTGGCTAAATAAGATCTAAGTTTGAAATTAAACCACAAGTTAGCTGAGCTATGTTTTTAATACTGTATGTAAAGGTGCATTTCAGTCAGGTATCCAGGCCAACAATTAAATTATGGAGCTACAACACAATGGAAGACAGTGAATGTTCAGTAAAAGTCACAAACCTTGTCGTTGACTCTCCTTGCTCCTTCCTGAGGGTGACGAGAAGAAAAAAAAAAAATATATATATATAAGAGATAATCTTTTCATTGTACTCAAGTGTTAACACCTTATAGGACCACACCAGTGTTTTTCCATGTTTCATCCCATTTTTTTTTTTTTTAAAGATGGTTTTTTGGGGCATTTTTGCCCGTAGGAGCAGAGAGAGGGGGAGTGACATGCAGGAAAGAGTCGGGCCAATTGAGACTCGAACTGGCTCTCAGCTGCTAAGAGCATCAGCTCATGCAGTACGCACCCTAACCACTCGGCTATCAGGTCACCTCACATGTTTCATCCCACTTAATACATCATCACCATGTAGACGTTTAACCTTGTCGAAAACCAGGTTGCTATGTATGAGAGGTTAAAATTTCCAGTTATTTTCAGACAATAAAAAAATCTGAGGGCAAATTCTTGAAACTTGTTTAAGTTGTTTATTCAAAAATGGTGGACACAAACATTTTGGATACATGATTTGTAGTTAAGGAACAGAAACCTGGAAAGATACTGGTATGGTCCTCTAAAGCAGCATGATAGGAAGATTTTTGTATTAAGGGTTTTGTCCACAACTGTTGCTTTTTCAAGTGCAGGGGAGGACAGCAACACATCAGTCAATAATAAGCATTCCAGGGGAAATAAGCATTAACAAACAGCAGGCTCACTACAAACATGCAGGTCGATGCAGACTGTCCAGGCAAACTAAGGAAGCACTTGCAAAAAGAGAAGGTAGTGACTGAGTAACGGAAGACTTGCCACTTAATCACTTTACAGAGTGCCTTTGTAATCAGTGTGTGCTTTGTACATTATGCATATAACTGTACACTATATGACTTGCAGATGGTTTTCCTAATATTTCCAGGCTCCATACAGGTTTCTGAGCGAGATCATGTGCACACAACGGGGGTTGAAAACAAAACTGAAGGAATGAATGAATGAATGGCAAGAATTGCAAAAGTAAGGGACGGTCCGTATCCCAAGACGGAAACCTTCTGGTTAGATACAGTGCAACAGCGCAACAACCAATGTGGACAGAGCCATTTTACACACTACTTTTTTAAGCTGAAGTTACTTGTATAAATGGTACTTTTCTGTTTTTAATCTCACACACACAGGCCATTTCTCACTAGAAGTGCTAACTTTGTGTAATCTCGGTGTGTGCAAATACTTCTACCAGCCGTGATTTTTTACTTAAGTTCCATGTGTTGTGATAGTGAGCTGGAGGTGAAAGAATATCTATCAAAAAAGGTTTCACGTATAAATTTACCTCTAAACAATAATTATTTTGGTTTCGAGCAGGTTGCTGTGATATTGACAGTGATAATTACACAGGAAAGTTGGGGAGAGAGGGAGGATGACATGCAGCAAAAGGCCACAGGTCGGACACAATCCTGGGCCGCTGCATTAAAGACTAAGCCTAAATGGTACGTACTGTACCAGGTGAACCACTGACCCAGGTTGGTGTATTTCTAATGGTGGTTTCACACCTAACCTGTTTGGTTTAGTTAAAATGAACCCTGGTGTGTTTTCCTGGTTGGTACAGTTTGTTTGAACTTGTGTGAAATGTGTGGTTGAAAAAAATTTATAACATAGTGATCTCACAGTAATACCCCCCAGAATACTCCTTTACAAGAAGCCTCTTTTTTGTCCTGTCTCTGCCTGTTTGTCATTATTCATAACATGCAGTCAATCTGCAGTCTAACAATACTAATGATGCTTCGAATCACTTGCTTGTCCAAAAGCTCTTTGTGACACCAGAGAATGTAAATCTTCTGCCAGCTGCTGAAGCTAATGACAAACATAATTATATGCACTGTAGCTCTAAATCACTCAGGGCATCAGGGCTGAGTGGCTGCCCAGTTTAAGGAGACTAAAGAGCTGCAAATTCAAGAAAGCTTGAGTGGCCCATTGAGGCCACAGTTGCTGTCATAAGTAGATATATCACAGAGAGTGACTGCTAAAATTGGAAGAATCAAAGATGACCCATCAGCGTGTATGACTTCATGTCCACTCCTCTTGGTGTGTTTATAAAAAATGACTGTGAACATGAAACTGTAACTATAACTAAAAGGCAATAACATATAATTTCTTCCTTGGGCCAATCAAAGTACAGATCCATATATAAGATTTCATAACATTGTGGCAGTGAGTTTTCTACCTCCGTGTGTGCATCATCATTTGTTTGTAAGTGGGATAGCCCTCATAGTGATCCATACTGTATCTTCATGTATAGATATTCCAGCTGCCAAAGCTAATGGCAAACAGAATTATATGCACTGTAGCTCTAAATCGCTCAGGGCATCAGGGCTGAGTGGCCGTTCAATTTAAGGAGACTAAAGTGCTGCAAAGTCAAGAAATCTTGATTGGCTCATTGAGGCCACAATTGCCGTCATAAATAGATATATCACAGAGGGTGGATAGTAAAATTGCTGCCTCAACCTCTCAAAGTGACAGCAGTTAAAGTCCCAGGTCCATTGAGCACTCAAACTGCCTGTAGTCAAACACAGAGAGGCTGACTCAATGTGAATGGTGTGGAGGGATAAAATGTTCATTTATATAACAACCAAATTTAAAGGTTAAGAGATGTCTTTGAAGTCAGCGTTTTTTTGTAATTGAAGTAAGCTGAGATTAACGGAGCCTGGAAATTATTAGTCATTTTGATGGCTGTGAACCATTTTCCATTAAGAAAAAAGAAATTATCAAAATGAATGCATTTCTATGTTCAATAAAGAGAAAAAAGCAGATACGTTAAACAATAAGACAGACCAGAAAAAAGTTTAAAGGCTGAAGATAAATAGTAACTTAAAATGTACATAATTGAATTATAGGGAAAGATGGCTAGAGTGGCACAAACACCATATAGAGACACCAGCTGCCATAGTTGTACCTACTTTGTAGGGCTGCAGGTATGCAACGCCTTCAAGTGAGGCTTCCAGGTAGCAATGGAAACCGAGTTCTCATCAGCCGCATAACTACGCCAAACACACTGCATGCAGAATACACAAAACCAGGAGGAAGAAAAAAAGTACAAAGAGAAGACCCCAGAAGAAAAAGATAAATGAAATAAAGAAAAAATAGAGATAACAAAAACCAAAGCCAAGGAGGGAGTAAGGAGGAAGAGGAGGAAGAGGAAGGAGAGGATGAGGAGAGTAGACAAGAAAACAAATAAAAAAAGCTGATTAGTTAAAACAAAAAAACTGGTGTTTCACACGTCTGTGGTTGGGCGGAGGTCAGGCATGGATACATGCCTGTGGGAAGGCAGGAGGCTCTCATAGTGCCGCCATGTGGCGTCCAGGTAGGGCTTGGTGCTGTCGGTGGAATAATAACGCCACGCAGCCTGGTACAGCATGGGGGCGGACAGGATGAAAAGGAGGAGGAGATGGTGGTGGAGAAGACAAGAGGAGGTCAGGAGCAAGGTGAGATGGGAACATAAGATGGGAGAGAGGGGAAGCCAAAGAGGAGGAAAGTGGAGAAGCGTGGGAGTAAAGTAGGTGAGAGAGCAGGGGAGGAAAAGGAAGTGTATGGAGAAATATATGAGGAGGACAACATGAGATCAGCACCACTAAAATCCAGGATGACACACAATGAGTGAGAAGATCAGGCTGGAAAAGGAGGAAACGTGTGATGCAGAAAAGAGGAGGTCGCAAGAATGGGTTTGCCAAACTGGTGTTTTGGGATTAAACACAGGAGAATGAAAGAAGTGAAAAAAACTCCCAGAGATTACAGAGCTTACTGCAAAGTGAGGATGAGGGGGCACAGGGCTGAACAGGGTGAAGCTACCAGCTATGTGCTTTTTATTGGGTATAGTCAGGTTTTGGAGAGTCCACGAAAAAAAAAAAAAAACTGGACAATAATAAAAAATCATTTAAGGCTTTTAATCACATTTCATATTAGGCAGGTATTCAGTTCTCTTCGCTATATCAGCAACAACATTTTTTTTTTTCCAGCCCAACACTGGCAATGTGTGTAAGAGAATTAGAAGAGAGGGGGCTGTGTGCTTTACCTGGATGAGGTAGGCAGCTGGGTTTCTCCTTTTCTCAAAGTGCTTCTGTCTGTGCTGCTCTTGGACCTTCAGGGCAAAGCCCGAGCCAAGAATACCCTGGTACGATATTAACAGGAATAAACACTGGTACATTTGTACACCAAAGGCTGTAGTAGTAAAGCATTACTGAGCTGCTGAGAAATGTAACTCTAATGAGAACATCCATTTTGGTTGTATGAAAAATGACTGTCAATTCGGAAACAGCTTGCAATATATCTATTCCAGAAGCTGTCCTGAGCTGTGCTGACTGTTGTGGGCACAGCCAGTCCCTGTTGACCACTGTCTGAACTGAGAGATGGACCAAAAATACAAAATTTCCACAACTGCACATTAACAAATTGGCCTCATATTGAAACAGACAAAATAGATATTTGTATGTATACTATTTGTACTATGTGACTCCTAAAACCACATTTTTACATTTGTGTTGTGCATGCATTCAAGAAATGAGATTAATTAATTGAGTGTCAGTGAGCTTGACAGACAGTAGAGCAGAATCAAAACTCTTGTCTCACCCTCCGTAGGAAATCGGTTTACTTCCCAATCTATACAATAATATATATATATATATATATATATATATATATATATATATATATATATATATATATATATATATGATTAAAATATACAACAAGAAATGAACACAGTGTAGAACTAATTTTGCTTCTTTTTTAATGAGAAGATTCTCACAAATAGTCAGACTTTTTATGACTCAACTTTGATCTGATTAAAGCAGAAATTAAAGGTGCCCTGTGGAGTTTTCTTGTAAACATATAGTTATGTTGATATTCACCGTTTCTCACCAAACTATTTTTTTGTCTGTATCCTTGAGATGTAATAAACATGTTGAATAAATTTCCCTTCCTCCTGAAACATTGCAAAGTCAATTTTTGAAATATTTTGAAACCTGCATTGTGCAGATCATTGTTTACATTGGCCAGCATTCCTCTTCCCTGCTTTTTACCAGGAATTTTGGCATGTTATCGCCAACAACACTCCATCAATTGAATAGTGTGAAACGGCTGCAAGAATGTATACGTGTATGCAATCTTGTGCAAGTGCTCATCAACATCACTCAATAACCACGAGAGGTGTGAAACACCATAGGGCACCTTTAATTAAAACTAGAATTATACAAAGTCACTTCAATCTTTATATATAAAGCCTTTCACTTAAAAATAGAATAAAAAGTAAGAGTTAAACTTAGTTAAATTTCACCTCCTTACAATATATATTACTTTTAGCTTAACCTCACAGGCCTGCAATTAAATATTAGCAAAAAAAAATTCAAATTAAATAGCAGCCTGACTGTGTAATTCATAAAGCAATCTCTCAGAAGAGGATTAATAAATTCTCCCTCTCTGAAAAGCAAAGTTAAAGGAAAGTTTGGACTTACTGCTGGCAAGGCAAAGAAGGAGATGCCCAAGAGGGCGAAGCCTGCAGACAGCATCCGTCCTGTCCACGTCTTTGGTGTCTTGTCCCCATAGCCAATGGTTGTCAGGGTGATCTGTCAAAACAAATAAATAAGCTGAAGGTCCTGAATGATTCTCATATTGAAATGTCTCAGGATTTATATAAATTAATGAAATACAAGAAAAAATATATTACAATAACCACAGTGCAAGTTGTATGTAAGCTCTATTTGTCAATATAATAAATGCACTTCATGGCAGAAAGTAGTTCCAAAGAAAACAGTTGACAGGAGGGGTCTGGGGAATGTGGTGTGTAACCTGGATATTGTTTCTTGAAAGTCGTATTGCTTCATGGTATCACTTTCTCACACTTTCTCATAAAGCACTCTTTATTGGGGCTTTATAAGCTATCAGTAATAACTCTATTAATGTTTAATGAATAATGTATTAGGGCTTCAGACCATCAGAAAATAGGAGTGACACTGTTTCCCTTCTGTGTTTTCAAGTTTGTAAAACCAAAGATTTATTCACCATTAGAAAGCAATACTGTAAAAGTATCACAGTGCTCTGTCCACAGAGAAATGCACAATGCTTACATTCAGAAACTGAGCCTTAAAATTAGCCATCAGGACTTTGTGATGTCACAACAAAGCAGTCACTGTTGTCAGCCATGCCCCAAGCCCAGGCCACCTAGACCCACCGTCCAAGCCTTGCAGGATTCAGTTATTCTGAGTGTTTACCTGAAATCTGCTTTATTTTTCTATTTGATCACTCACAAAACAGTCAGCTAATCAGAATAGAGGCTCAGAACCTCTCTTCTAAAATGGTCACTGACCTGTTGTTACTAGAACTCCAGAGAGAGAAGACGTAAAACTACATAGAGATGGTTTTTGGTTCTTGAAACCACAAACACGTCTTTTTATGGATATCAAAACTTCAAATAAAACAAAGGAAAAGTGTAAAGTATGGGACCTTTAAATTTACACATGGTGCCTTAATAGTAAGTGTTTCTAAATGTATTTTTTTCACTTGTCTGAGCAGCAAAAAGAACATTTAATTTGCTTCTGTAATTTTGAGGTGGTGACAGATGTTTCTGGGGCAGATGTCTCAAAATCTCTGAGCCCATCAGCATGGATATATCAAGGTCCCTGGGCAAAAACAGACATAACATTTAGAGGGTTCATTTGGATTCACCTGTAACAGACTTGAGTCTGTTAGTATTTTTGTGAATAATAAGATATTTATGAGCAGTTATATTTTTCTTTACTTGCCTGTGTTTCTTTCTCTTTAACAATTCTGGTTGAAATGTCTCTTGATATGCATAACTGTAATGTATTTGCATGTCGTTCCTTTTGCATACTGCTTGATTTTGCCACACAGAGGCAAGATTTGAAAACATGCCTTCAGGCACTGTAATCACATCTGAGTGATTAGACCTGTGTGGAGGATTTGTAGGAGTGAGTCTGTTTGGCCTTGGCTCTACATTCACTGATGAAAGCCTGTGGCTGAAATGTTTATTCTGTTTTGACTAAAAAGGTTTCTCAGGCACAGTATGTGGGTTGTTGTTGTCCTTCATGTGTTGAGCCATACTTCAGTCTATGAATGTGATCCGTAAAGACACAACGAGAGGCCTTTTTAACAATACTACACCTTTGACTGACTGAAGAGGGGACAAAAGTATCTTGAACAATATTTTAATAAAAAAACTGAGTTAATTGTGATAATGATTCATAGTGATGGTACTTAGCTCATGAAAATATGACCACTGAATGGAGCCGTTGACAGTAGCAGTTCATGCAGTGTATTCATTATTTAATGACAGGAGCAAATAAACCTGGCTGTGAACAGAAACTGGCACCTCTTTGCAAGACTCTTGATTGCATTCAGCACTCTGTTTGTCTCTGTGTTTATCTGCCTTTCCATCTATATAGACGTCACCTCTGTTTTGGCAGACTGATCACCCTGATTATCTGTCATTCAGGCTCTGGTTGATGACAAAGGTGATGCAGCCATTTGGTGCCATTATGATTTTTGAGCCATTATATGAGCAGGGATAATGTTTATGGAGTTTCTGTGAATGCTCAGAGGCAATGAAATACTGAATAGATACAACTAAAAGGACACTGATTTTCAGCACCCAGTCCAGGACACATTTTTCTTAAAGAATTATCAGAGCACTTTTGTACAGTGAAGTGTAACTCTAAGTTCTTTTGTTGCCCAAGAAAAAAAAAAAATCAATTCAAGAGCTCAGATAGCTACAGGTACTGTCTAGCAGCTGTTAAAGCCATCATTTCCATTATGAGTTTGTACTGAATCCTCAAAACTCACCGTGCCCCACCACAGGGCATCAGCGTAGGTGGCAAACTCCTTGTTGAACTTGTTCTCCACAAGGTAGACGAGGAACGAAGAGAAGATAAGAACCAAGAAGCCAATGTACCAGGCGGTTACCAGCTCCTGTAGGCAGAGTTCAAAACCAACGTTCACAGTGTAATCATGGAAAAAAAGAGAACTTTATTAATGCACAACCACTTTGGCATAGGAACACTCACTGTAGAGCAACATAAATCAGCTTTTCTGTGAACTCTGAGGACAAAAGTTTATATAAAAGACTGAGCAGTTGATACAAGTGAAAGTTATGACCTGTTTTTGGAGCTATGTTTTACTGTAGATCTGCTGGGTGTGAGCTCTTCATAGAAACCCAACAACAAAAGTGCAACAGAGCAGGAACATATTTCATGAAACCATGTGAGAAGTTTGGAGTTAGAAATCAGTGCAACTGCTAAACAGCTCATAGACATAGCGTTGTTTTTATAAGAGTTATCAAGACAAATGTTTTTTTTTACTGAATTTACTGTCAAATAAATGTAATGGAGTTAAAAAAAAATAGTATATTTTCCTCTGAATTGCAGTGGAGTATAGTAAGTATGATGTAGTTTATAATGGAAATACTAAAGTACGAACACCTCAAAACTGCACTGAACTACGGTACTTAAGTAGCCTAAATGTATTTAGTTGCTTTCCACCACTGGCAGTAAGATGATGTCAGGAGGAAATCACACGTAAATGGATCTGATTATGTCTGTTGTGGTAAAAACTTGCCTTGCCTAAAGCTCTGTACATGGGCCAGGAGCAGGTTTGCTTATTTTCAAATGTAATTTATAAAAAACATTTCTTTTATCTCTTTGATTCAGTCTGTTGTCTGGCTCCATGAGTGTCATGTGTTGCAGGTAGATACACAATCCAGAGACACAGAGCTGCATTAGTGCATCAGTTTTCGACCACGTGTTATTTGATCACACACTGGATCACACTGATCTAAGATAGAAATTAAAAGAAGCTGGAGGATTTGTGTGGGTTGACTGAGATGGAGCACACAAAAATGCAAGAGAAGAAAATGCTAATTACTGCTTGTTCCATCCATTACTTTTATGTGAATAGGAGGAATTGGTTTGTCAAGATAAACTGAGGCAGTAATTCTTCAGGTAGCATTAAAACAACTGCAGGAGTAGAAGAAGAGAGGAATCCAGTCAAATCTCAAACAGTGAAAAACAATGTAGAAAACACAATAGAAATATTTTTGTTTCATTCAAGGAACGTCACTTATCACTCCACAACATCTGATGTTTTCATTTGCTGCTACTTTCAATCACTCCAGTGGACATTTAAGTCACATGCTTCATATGATTAATTTGCTTAGACCAACAAAAGCCTTTTGTGAAATTTTGAGGATTTTTTCTTCACTGAGGTTTTTTTTATGAGCAAATTGAAAGTGTGAAAAACAAATAGATGGAAACACACTGTATGACTTCCTTAATGCAGTGAATCTCACCAGGCAGTTGACAGCTTTCCCAAAGATTTAAAGAAAGTTAATGTGGATATACTGTACTCTAATGAACACTATATTATGCTAAATTTACACGCGTTTAATGTGTGTAGAATCCCATTTACATAATAATAGAAACCCCTCACAATACAATACACCTCCACTAGCTATGGTTTCACAAATGACGTTGTGTCAACACACCACATTTCGACAGGTGTACCTTAAAATGTGGTAACTCAGTAAGTACAGCAATACATTTTCTCTAATAACCTAATTTACATGTATTCACTTGATAATTACCATTTACTCATTATTTCACTAAAACTAAATTTACAAGCCTAGGCTTTGTTACAAATGAAATTCACCTTGAATTGAACTGGAAACTATAGTTTGACATGACAATAACAATTTTAATACTGCCCCCCCCCCCCCCCCCCCCGCCACCTACTTTGCTATGTGCGTAGACCACAGAGCCAAGCAGCTTCCAGGTACCTCCTCTTCGGTCCATCCGCACCATGCGCAGGATCTGCAGGAAGCGCAGGCTTCGCAGGACCGAGGTGGCGAAGATGTTGCCCTGACTGCCAGCTGACACCACCGCCACCGACGCTATCAACACTATGATGTCTGGAGGGCAGAGAGGAAACACACACAAGGTTGTTTTTTTTGTGTTAGCCAAATAGTGGGAAATGACAATGATCACAGCTAAAACAAAGTCATGCAAATTGGTTGCACATGTTTAGGCACATGACAAGAAAAAGAAATACAAATTAATTATCATAAGAGCAGCAAGTGACAGAGTGTTCACCCATGATAAAAGTTCAACCTAAGGGCAAGTATATCTTATTAATATTGATCTTAATGTGAAAATGGCCTTTACACAGACAGCCTCATTCAAGCCTTGGGGGTAAGAATATGTGGAACTGTCTTGATGTTTATCTGCAGTAATCACCTCACTGTCGATTATCCTAACAAAGGCTCCATATTACAGAGCTGACACAAGCTGCCATGGGCATCAACAGCACAATACTGTACTGTGTACTCTTTCAATATACACTATATGTTCACACAGGTTGCCTGACTACCACATCAATCTGCTGTGGACACAAACAGGACAGTGGAGACGACAGAAGCATTGTTCCATGAAGAATAAAATTCACACACGAGGTATTAAATATCATCAATGATCAACATCTCCACACCAAATACCACTGCGGTTCGAGATCTCTATTCAGTTCCTCATAAGAGCATCCTGGACAGCACAAGTACAGACAAACTATATTTACGGTGGCCCTGAAGGTCAAAACACAACATTTCAGAAAACAAAACAACAATTCAGAAAACAAAACAACATTTTAGATTACCGAAGCGGCGGGACAACACCTCTTGTTTGTGATTGGACAGAGACCCTGGCGACAATTGCATGTCATTCACTGTGTACTCTCAACAGTGTTTTTGCATGAATTTCAAACTGAGTTTGAAAGAATGGAGGAGGAGAGTGAAATTATAGGGGAATATTTAAACAAAGGACATACATATGATGTAATTCTTGTGTGCTACACGCCACAAGTAATTTGGCATAATTTAGTTGTGGCGTGTTACTACATTCCACAAGTAATTTGGACCCATAGAGTGGTACCTGCATCTGATAAACCTGCGACTCGAACAAGACAAGGTACCGCGTGGGTTTAGTTCACAAAGGATTCACATTACTGTTTAACACAAAGGCCATGTTTCTGCTTTAAAGTCAGCCACATAGTTCTGTATCCAAACATCTGCCCAGGTCTGCGCAGCTCTGATAAGTTGGCCAAAATTTGTGCAAAAACACTGTTGAGAGTACACAGAAGGAACAGGAACTGACATGCAATTGTCGCCATGGATTACAAGCATTGTCCCGCCTTTTCTGTAATCTGAAATGTCATTTTATTTTCTGAATTGTTTTGTTTTGTGAAATGTTCTTTTGTGAAATATTGTTTGGTTTTGTGAAATGTTCTTTTGTGAAATATTGTTTGGTTTTGTGAAATGTTGTTTTGTTTTCTGAATTCTTATTTTGTTTTGTGAAATGTTGTTCTGTTTTGTGAAATATTGTTTTTTTTCTGAATTCTTGTTTTGTTTTGTGAAATGTTCTGTTTTGTGGAATATTGTGGTTTTTCGGAATTCTTGTTTTTTTTGTGAAATGTTGTTGTGTTTTCTGAAATTTTATTTTGTTTTTTGAAATGTTGTTGTGTTTTGACCTTCATCAACAAACAAAAGCACAGACAGTGACACGTGCACGCGCACGCACGCACACACAGACAAATGAAGCTCCTTTCACTCAAGAAAAAAACACGTTTCCTGCTTCGCTCCACCACAAGCAGATCTTCCAATTCAGTGACATGCCACCTGAAACCCTACCCTTGAGTAGTGTTGGTTTTTTTAAGAGAAAATGCTGATCAAGGTGTGGCTGTTGGCTCCTGCTATAAACCATGTACCAGTTGAGTCATAATGGGAAGAGGGAAAAGGGGAAAAGTCAGCAGCAGCACCATGAAAAATACATTATTGACACCCAGGGGATGGGGATCTCCAATGGGTTCACTCCCTTTGAAGGTGCCGAGAGAAAAAAAAAATCAGGGGGTAGGGAGTGGGGGGTGGGTTGGTGTGGTGACCGTCAGAAGGTTGAATATGTGTCCATGTGTAGGTGCATTAAAAATGAGTGCTTGTGGTTGTGGTGGGAAATGATGTGAGTTAATATGCTGCAGGCCAACAAGCCATCTGTCCCTCTTTTCAGTTGCCAAAAAAAAAAAAAAAAAAAAAAATAGTAGAGAATCAGAATCATCAGAATCATCTTATTGTTATATAAGAATCAGGATTAAAAAAAAGGATCCTTATTTTCCCACAATGCAACCCCATATTGTCTCTTTGTTAAGATGCAGTCATACAGTACTTTACTGAGCGTAATTTATTCAGGAATTAGTGCAGGTAAGGTGCAAACTACTGGAGCTGGTATACAAACAACAACATTCTGTAAGATGTAAACTTTTCAGCTTCTTATGAAACTAAGAAGAAGAAGAGGATGAATAAAAAAAAGAAAACGAAGAAGAAGAATACAAACAAGATGATGAAGATGAAGAGGAAGAAGATGATGAAGAAAAATAATAAGAAGAAGACGACGACGAAGAATGTGCTTAATGTGCTTTAAATGAATAGCTCAAAGTCAAGCTCTCAAGCATTTGGTAGCAATGAAGATTAAAATCTGATTTTGTTAACCCAGTATTTAATTCCACTTGGTTCTCAGCTTATGTAGTTGACACTAGCAGATTGTTTTTCGAAGTAACGGTTTGACTTAAACTTTTTTAAAGATTAAGATAACTGACTGATCCTGACAGACCCCGATGAGCTGCCTCCCTTCCTGTAAACTTTCTTTTGCTGTATCCATGGGTGCTGACTGTCAGGGTCTGTGAGGCAAGATATGACCCTGTGTGTTTTAAGTCGTTTGTTTTTTCATCCATGGTGAAAGATGAAATCTTCTGATTTCTCACACTTGAGACGAGAGGAGAAACAGTCTTTGAGGTTATCTTTGAAGGCCTGATTTCCTCTGCCTGAACACCAATGAAATGGTGGCTTTAAAAATCCTCCAAAGCAGGGAATACATTGAGGAAGCAAAGAAAGAGGTACAGCACAAACTCTGTGTATCACCATTTGACTTTTGTAGTGATTCAAAAGACATACTGCATTCAAATCAAAACTCTTACACTCTTACGTAGGAGGCTGCGTTTAGGATGATGAAAGAGCTCGACTCAGACATGTTTAACATAATAAGAGGGAGCGACTCCTAGGAAGGTTTTTACTATCTGGAGTTCGAGAGACTGGACATAAGGCTGGATGAATACATGCAGAGGAGCCAGCAGCAGTCTCTTCATTTGAAGGAGATCTGCCCCATTATGCAACAGGTTTGTTTTTGTAATACTATGTTTTTGTAATAATAGAAGTTGTTACACACATTGTATTGTAGGGAGAAGTATCTAGTGGAAATAGCTGTGAGACATTCATGTAGCTTATATAGTTGACTGTACATGTTTGGAATATTTGACAGAAACTGTCATATATTGTGTTGTAGCCTCGTACAAAAGTACGTATTTCTTTTTGTTATCTCTGTGTTCTCATTCTGGAAAAGCATTCGTTGAAAACGTGTTGTCCTAGTTTGTGTTGATGAATTAAGCCTGCAATATAGTTGAGTTTAACTGTTGGTGATTTGATGATTTCAGCTGGCTACAGTCCTGGAGTTCCTGAAGACCATTAGGATCATTCAAGCAGACTTAATGCCAATATAATAAATATCACGATGGTGGATCATTTAGAGCAGCCACTAACAGTTGCCGTGCTGATCTGCTGAGGAAAAACACGCTCGTGCTCACATCAGATGCGTGTCTGCTGCGTCGCTGCATCTGGAAGCTCTATCTGTGTACATTGTTTGCAGGATACTTTGACAGAAAACGCCTCTAAAACGCCGCTGTCTCCACATGCAGCTGCTAAAATGGTTAAAACATGTTTTTTCATGTCTATAACATTCAGATTGAGCCTAGACTTAGAGACTATAGTGGAAGGTGTCAGTTTTTTGTAATATTGCTGGTATGATGTCAAAATGTCCTCAACAGATCTTTTCTGTCTATTTTTCCTAAAAGACATGGGCCTCACACGTGAAAAACAGGCCGAAATCTCAAGATCACATGAAACAGCGGCGATGCGAAAGACTCACGCAGTGTCTCAATGTGTCTCACGCAGGCAGTGTGTCCAACCCTAATCTGTTAACATAGGCGGCGAAATGAAAACCAAGATGTTCCGCAGTTGCCACGCACATGCGACGCATCGTGTGTATCTCCGACCAATGGATATCAAATTAAGGAAGTCCTGTTATTTGTTAGCTTATGTTATTCTTTTTAACCTGAGCAATATGTTTGTGTTTCTCTTCTTCCTCTAAGATCTCCAGAGATCCTAGTGGGGTCTCCCTTCAGTGAGGCGAATGATATATGGTCTCTGGGCTGCATTGCTGCTGAAATGTTTGTAGGCATTCCACTTTTCCCTGGCAACGACGAATATGACGTGTTGTGCAGCTTTACATAATATTACACTTCAAAGACAACAGACACCAGCCACAATGTCTTTGTTGTATTATTATTACTATTATTAATCCGTGCATCGAGTTAGAATGGCGAGAGATTAACCATATTCCTATAGTCACTGATTGATTAATGAGACAAACAATGTCTCGTGTTTTGGAGAGGAGGAGACCTCTGTAGACAATTTGGCTGCTGGTAAAAACCTCCTGAACAATTGAAACTGAAAGAATCCAAACCAGGAGAAGCTTAGGGCAATGATGGTGAAGACAACAACGCCCATGATCCCTTACTATTTCATGACATCACCCAAGGCTGTTTGTTTTGATTGAGTGAACCCTTGCAGCAGGAGTTGTATACTGTGTGTTAAAGGGTTCAGTGTTCATTTTAGATATTTTACAGGTAAACCAGGGGAGTGATTACGGCTCATATATCAAATATTACAAATATGTAAAACATTAATATAAGTTACCAGTTGTCATGATACTGTAATGTCATGATGTGAAAATATATAACGGAAAATGCACACCAGGAATTGATGACTGGATACAGACTGTGTCTTGTCTTACTATTGTTGATCTTGAAGAGTTTCAACCACATCTCATGGTCTTCATCAGTGAATGAAACTGGCTCAGGTGCTGACCAACTTATGGGACTTCAGTCATCCAGCAATCATCTAATTGTATCTATTTGCTGACGATAACCATGAGATGTAGTTGAAAACACAGACAAATCCAGTGAGTGGACCTTGAGTTATGGAGATTATCTTGTCACACATACTGCACAAGGCCAAGAATGATCTTTCACACTCAATCACTATTATTATTATTATCACTAATATAATTATTATTTGCTTAGATCAGGGTTAAAATACCTTGGTTTAGACAAATGACACCTCAACAATATAAACTTATGGCTGTACTGTCCGTGTGATTATTAGCAATATTAATAATTTCTAGATTTTAAATTGAGATTAGATTTTAGCTGCCAGAGTCATGCGACAGTTTTTTTATGAAAACTCTCCACTGTTGCCGTACCACTAGACTAAAGCTGTGTCATGTTAATGTTGTATTTACAACAACAAAGTGGTGTCAGCATGATCAGCAGTTAGACAGTCTGGGGAAAACCTCCTTAACTCACTGCCAGTCTGCCACTCACTGCCACTCACTGAGTGTTAATATGTCCTAACATTTAAAGATTCTGTAAATAATTGTCACTGCCACTAGATGTCGTACTAGACCACCAGTGTCTCAGACCAAAACAAATGTTTCTTCAGCTACACCTCCGACCTCTGTTTGGCTTTCGTTCAGGACCGTGTTCGAACAAAAGATACTGATAAAGCCGGTAAAAACTTGAAAATTTTTTTGATGTCAACCAGGATTTTAGTCAGTACTCCCCTATAGCCGGTCCACCTCTGCTCTGGTCTTATCTCTTTCTTTGTCAGGGCCTTTAAACCCTTTAAAAGAAAAAATGGTTTCTTCAGTGGAGGAAATTCTGGAAGGTTGCTTTCACCTGAACACTGCATACTGAACTGTGTCAGCTCACGTGTGGGCAGTGCCTGTATGTTTAAATGTGGGGAAGGCCAATGGTTTAACTCAACCACATGAACATGCACGCATTCCAAGGCTGGTTACGGTCTATGCTCAGGAGGCCATTACTCCACTATATTTATGTAGTAAATATAATAATTATTTACTGCTATATTGTATATTGTTTAAAATCTTGTTACAGAACCTTTAATTATGTATGTAGTCACTTATTGTTTTCACTACAGCATTGTCATTTTCTGGAGCCAAATTCAAGCAAGTTGAAACATGTTGCCCCTCTATCTGCGCTGTGATGACATGTACGGCATGTGGTGTACATGTCGTCTTCAACTGTTTCCTGCCGAGGTGGTGTGCAGCAAATTATGTTGGCTTTGTTCACAACTGGAGGACTTTATTGGGAAGACTTGGTCTGATTAGGAGAGATGGCGTACGTCGTACGTTGGATGGAGCAGCTCTTATATCTAGAAATCTGACCGAGTCTATAAGTAGACCAAAACTGTGACAACCCTTAGTTGGCACCAGGAGGCAGGGTTGCAGATCTACACGCTTCTCTGCTCCTCCATTAGAGCAGTCACCCACAGAAAACCGTATAGAGACATCCTACACTTAAAGAAGTGATTCCAACAGCATTTAATTCAGTGCCATGTCTCAATAGAACAGATGACGTCTGTGCTAACTTTAGTCCCTCCCCAATTAATCATCTTGTTGATAGTGCTGCAAATGATACTCAACTCTAAAAAAGAAGATGATAAAACAGAGGAGATCAGCTTAGCTCCATGGTAAAATATTGTGAAAACTTGAAAGGAAAATGCATTTGACTAATCAGTCAAATCTCGATTAGTCTGGCAAGATGGACTTAAAAGCATATAGGAAAGCCAGAACCAGGAAATTAAAAACTGCACTGTAGCCAGGCTGATAGAGAATCATAGTTCTACTGATTCATGTAGTCCTATAGCACTCAGTAGTAACACCTTCAACACCTAAGAAGCTTCTTTATGAAAAAAGATTCTGTTCAGCAACCTTAGAAACATTCACACAGTAACAGCACAGCATATCTGTGAAAGCCACAAATGTATGATGGGACAGATCAACCTGTGTCCCCTCCATCTGTTTCTCCACTGCTCAGGTGCTCTGAGTTCAGCTCATTTTCTCTTTCATTTTCTCACTTTATCCCATCATCTCTCTCGTTTTCTCGTGCTCTCCTTCTCACACTGCCTCTTTCTCTCTCTATTTTTATTTTCACCCTTTTGTTTTGTTCACATTCCTTCAGCGCTGGCAAACAGCACCACTCGCTACAAAGTGTGAAGAGAGTAGCTTGTGGCACCCTGCATGACCTCTCAGCCCTGTTCTCCTTCCCTCAAGCACCCTTAGTCTACTTTCCAAGAAGCAGGAGAGAGATCCATGTCTAAACAGTGGAAAGAAAAAAAGGCAGTTAATGCAACCTCATTACATAAATGCTCTCTGCTCTTATGAGCCCTGACCACAACTGAGAATGACATGAGCAAACTCTGGTGAATAGCGTGCTGTGGAACCATGCTTACATCTAATATCAAATTGCGACAACCACAGTCCACTAGAGGGCAAGTAGAGGGCAACTGAAAGGTGAAACGGCGAAGTAGAAGAAATGATACTGCTCCTGGAAAATATTACTTTTATGAGGAGAATTATTAAAGTCTGTGTCCACAAAGGAGACTCAATTGAAAGTTTTTGCTCGAACAACTCACCGATGACGCAAAAGGGCTTCCTGGCAAAGCGAAGCCGTCCCTGCCATCCTCTGTAGCGACAGCAGCATCCTGCCGACCAGATACGGATGATGTACTCCAACCCAAACACCACAATCATCACAAACTCCTGATGAAAAACACAGAAACAGTAGCTGTTTTGGCAGTGTTTTAATGATGCTAACAGACGACACTAATGTGAGTTTTCAGGCATAATAGGTTATTCATTGCTTGTCAGTGTAGATTACAAATACATCATTGCATATCATCATACACAATTAATGCAAACGGGCTGTTTGTTAACGCACACACATCGATTCAGCTTCCATTAGATAAAAACGCCTTACTGCAATTAGCACAGAGCAATTTGTGGAATGGTTGCTACAAGCTGCAGGTTCAAATATGATCACTACAAAAAAAAAATAACCTCTGCTTTCTGTTAGGGGGGCGGGGTGCCTCACAGAGCCACGAGCATGTCTGTAGATTCATGATCTAGCTTTTACAGGCTGAATTGTTTAATCAGTATCTTTAATTTTAACTACAAAACAAAAAACAAACACAAAAAAAAAGCAAAATTTCCCCAATAAAATTGTATTCATGAGAGTGTGGAGAAGGTTTAAACAGAATATTAGTATTAGTATTAGTATTAAGAAAGAAAGAAAGAAAGATTTTACAAACTTGATGACCCTGTATTTGTCATTTCAGCCCTGATTAACTTGAGACCAGAGGAAAATGCTTCATGGTGTGTGTTGTATGCAAGTTAGCTAGTTGCACTGACAGGAAGTGGTCCAACATTCTGCCTGCAAATACATAATCCTACTGTCATATGAATTGTATCACATCAAATGAGTTCACAATGTGAATGCCATCTCCTCAGAAAGTTAAACCACATGATGTCATTATTAGAAAAACATTTAGAAGTGTGTGACAGGGACTATTTAACAGTATTGTGAGTAGCAACATAATGATATTAAAATGGTTGTGTTTGAGGAAGAGTCAGTACAGTTTTTGAAGCTAATGTTGAAATTGATATTTGAGTTTCTGATTATAGATTAGCCTGATAGTAATGTTTTAATACCGACATAGTACACACAAGCATTGTTAATACAGATATTAACCAGGAGCATTTTGCTATTTGGGTTTAATGATGAGGCTCTTTGGGTTTAAAGATGAATGTCTTGGAAATTAAATAAATAACATAAGGAATGACAGTTTCTCACCAGGATTAGGAGACAGTGGGAGGAGAAGTCCTGATGAGCTGGGATGGTTGAGAACACTGAGAGCACCAGGCAGCTGAAGACCAAGATGAACCTGAATAAGGCAACAGAGAGACAAAGTGGAGAGGAGTCATACAACATACACCCAAAACTGGAATCAGACAGGATGACATCAGTGGTCTGACCTCTGAATCCACACTGACCAGCAGATCAAATCACAGATTCCAAAACATAATTTCCACTGGTAACAAACAGTCTTCTGAGCTCAGAACTGTCTGCTGTATTTTCCTCCGTCAAAAACTCATGAACCCATTTTGGCACCGAAGGAAAAGCAATGCACGAACAACCTGGCAGCACAATCACAGAACTTATTTCCTCTCTGCAGTGAACCATGAACCCAGCTATTATTCAATTTCCTGAGATATCAAGTTAATCATGCTTGTTTGTGCAACATGATTTGCAAGAAACAAGCAGTGAAACTGCGGCTATTGGAAAACAAGCAACATCCGACCATTTCCACACTCTGACTGTTGCTCCCTCCAATAGGACGCTGTAGCCCTTCCATCTTCATAACCATAACATGTTTTTTTTTTTCCGTCACACAAATCTTCCAAAAACACATTGTTGTCTGAAATATGAGCCTGGGCCTTAGAGTAATGGAGGCTCTTGATGTTAAATGGTGAGAGCACATCTGTGTTTCATCATCTCAGATCTCCTCTTAAAGCCTGCTGGAGAAAGCTGTGTGTGTACTTTCTTTTCACTGTTGTCCAACGAGAGGTTAGAGTGGGTAGACATGGCTTGTTTCAGTCATGTCCTGCTCCATGTTTGTATAGTTACACAATCCTAATTCAATTTGGAGACCTTTCAGCAAGCTCTAACCTTTATGGCTCTAAATTTGTGTAAAAACTGGACTCCATTCTCTGTGACTCCACAATGCAGTGTGACACATTTTGCAGATGCTAAGATTAATAATGAGTAGTTAAGTGTCCAAATTCTCAATTTACTGCTTACTATGCAGTAAACAGTTATATTTAATTCCTGGAACGCGCTGTCCTCTTCTTTTGGACAATGTCGGTATGCGCGTATATATACACACAAGTTGCATGCAATGTGCCCATGCGCAGCTCCTGTTTTCCAGATTCTGTCCATCTGGTGCATGCATTGCTTCCTGTAAATCCTTGGAGTGAAGAAATGCTGAAAAGCTGTGACTGATGATGAATAAATGACAGCTGAAAGTAGTGTTACACGCAACAGATAAGGTTTGATATAATAGAAACTTTAAGAATGATAAATTGAACAAAATCTTTACACAACTGATATGTGCTAATAGGAAGACACACACAACCAAGGTGTTGTCAGCCATTACCACCAGTTTGCTACCATGAAACTACAGGGCCAGATGTTTCACAACTGGATTTCTTAAGTTAGTTAGCAAGTTTCTTAAGACCACAACTGGTCAATTTCTCAACCATTGCACTGATTTAAATTCTTGACATTTCCCAATATAATCATTTTTGCATGCAAAAACATCATTACTGGCTCTATACCCATAATAGAGTTTGTCCATCTCCACAGCTGTATAGAAGTAGAGACTGGGGACTCCTTACCCCCCTTACTATCAGCCCCTTGGTGCCAAATTGACCCCAGATTATCATGCAGTTGAAAGGAAGTCTTTCAAGCTTGAGAATGGGCCAATCAGTACTAGATCCAGCGCTTGAATGGCGACTGTGTGAAAATTGTGGGTGTGCAGAGTGGGTCACTGTCCCATAGCCCTCAGTACAGTACAGGACTGTGCTGTCCTGACCCCAGTCAGACCCTCTCTGACATCCACAGAGCTCAAACAGAGGTCAAAATTTTCCACAGCCGCGAGCATGGTTATGTCATTATTTCCCGACCCATACGTTCTCCTTCTGCTCTGTCACATGGCTCACAGAGCTGCCGGAGGTTCAGAGTGAATTAAAAGCATACAGTATCAAAAGTTTGAGGTTTGCTCTGTTGACATCTCCAAAGATTTGAATAATGTGATTTTGATTGGAGGAAAACATCTAGTGACAAGCATTGTGGTGTTGACAGCTGAAAAGCTAGCTCCTTGTCACCGGCACACCTACGCCTCTCGCACTTACAAGGTTTTCAGACCGAAAATTACAGAGTGACAATCAACTCCCTTCATCCATAGCCTAACTTGTGTTTCCATTTTGAATATATTTACTTTAAAGGGGGTAGAGAGCTACTGAAAAGCCCCCTGACAGCGTCATTAAGCACTCAACAAAGTTCACTAATTAATCCTACGAACCAGTGTTCTCGGCCGGCCTTGGTCCCCATGTGTCATGATGCCCTGCTCTCATAGGTGGCAGAATTCATCTGCAGTGTCTCAGAGTGATCACTCTTAACAGCAGTGGCTGAAACACACACACACGCACATGCACACATAGGGACATCTGTCCTTCCACCCACTCACCCAAACACTCCTTTCAAATGCACCGCCCACCCCTCCTCCACTCACATGTAAACAGAGAAAGACCCAGCACCACTGAACAAGTGCTGAGTGTTGCTCTGATTTGCATAATATAATTGATTTGTTTGAAAATGAGTTGCAAGACTAATGACTAATGTCCACAAACTGGAACAATGCAATCTAGCCTCTGGGGTCTTGCTCCTGTGTAGGAGGGGTGGGTGTGGGGGATGGGGGACTTTAGTCTTAAATAGCAGCAATTTATTGATATTATTTCATATTAGTATATAAGGTTGTATTTATTACATGGATATGATTACAGTTATTACCAAAACCCAGGGCTTTAAATTTCAGTCTAAATACATTTTTTCTCATTCTGTAAATGTGCCCTCCTTTCTTTGAATCTGTGACCATGTCTGACCCCCCACCATTCAAGCATTTTTAACCCCGACCCTGTCTGTGTCAGGTATGGATTTGACTTCTACGACAGGTGAGAGACCAAGATAAAAACTGCCGACTGACAAAATCAGTGCAACCTCTACATCAGCAGAATGGCAGGATATAATGAGTAAAGAACTAAGTCACCAAAAAGGCCTTTGAGTCTTGTCACATGTTAACACTAACATGATAATGCTGCTGTAACTGCCAGACCTGACTGGGTTTCTTGACAACAGAAGAAGCTCTCATGTAGATGAGTTTGTCCTCTGATGCTGTCCATGGTCCTGAAACCAAATTCTGCTCCTGCATTTGATTCAACCCGTGGGCTGCTGACTCATTATCAAAAATTTTCTTTCAGCGTAAATCATGATGCTATCTGATCTGGCATGATTTTAAAGGCAGTATTTAAGATCTGTGAGTACATTATCTTTTTTCCATTGATCACCCTTCTATTTAAGTTTTGTCTCACTTCCAAATTACTACTAATTCTAATCCCAGGCCCAGAGGATAATGTGATGAGTGATCAAATTACTACCGGAAAACTACGACCTTTTAAAGATAATAAAAAGAAAACACAATTTCACGTTTTTCTTTTTCTCTTCTAGGATGTTGCTGATGCACAATTTACATCTCATAGTGGGACAATAGTGTTCATCCACAGAATATTTAAAAAACAAGTGAATTTAGTATACATACTAAAGGTTGATCAGAATTTTACCCTTTCCAGTGTGAAAACAGGTTTTTTTTCCCGTTATCACTTAATCTGTCAATCTTTTGTGATTGATAAACTAAATTAATTTGTTTGCAAATTTCAGGCACCTTAACCATTATGCCAACTGACGCCCTAACTGACAATGTGTCAATTAAAACCTGGTTAAAAATAGTATGCCTTGGGGCCGGCCCGATAGCGGAGTGGTTAGGGCGCATACCACATGAACTGATGCTCTTAGCAGGTGAGTGCCGGTTCGACTCCTCCAACTCTTTCCTATAGTCATTCCCCCTCTCTCTGCCCCTTTCCTGTCACTCTCTACTGTCCTGTCAAATAAAGGCAAAAATGCCCCAAAAATATCTTTAAAATAAATAAAAAAATAGTATGCCTCATGAAAATGGGACACAGGGTAAGTGTTGGACCATGTCACTGGATACAGGTCAGAGTTCATCACCTGGTGAGCGGTCAGAATACGTGCATGCTTTGGCAGATGGCACTGTTCTCAAATACCATAACTTGGATTGTAGACACAATAAAAATCAACCGCTTTTCATCCTAAACTAAGCAAAGCCAGGGAACAGGAGATCTTAATGTCAGCTCTGTTATCCTCTATAAGGAGATGGGGATACAAAGTGAAGTCTAAAGCCCAATAAAAGTCATAAAAGCCTGTCTTGTAAGTAGCTTTGCTGTGTGCTGTCTGCTTGCCCTTATGCTTCTGCTTATATTGAGCAGCTCTTACATAAAATCAGTGCTGGTCTGAGAATCCTTAACAATGTCAGCTTTAGGCACTGGGACTTACAAAGTGGTCAAGCTAAACAGTAAAGAGATAAAACATTATGTATATTTAGCAGCATGGCCATCAGAAAGAATCTCCAGGTCCACAAAGCTGAGTTACACATCATCAATAAAAATGTCACCACCTCTCCTCTCAACATAACTATCCACAGTAGTCTGTCCACATCCTTTTATGGTGACTGTGACCCACGGCCATGACCTCATGACCTCTGACCCTTCTTTTGAGGTCACACATTCGCATTCCTACACACAGTCCGCCTCAAAGCATTCTTTACATTTACCCTGACAAAGTGTTGGTCTATTCCAACAGATTCTCAGTGCGCTGGGGGGGGGGGGGGGGGGGGGGGGGGGGGGGGGGGTAGATTTAAAGGACATGTCACACACTGTTAAACTGTTGTCACTTGTTTAAATACTGAAATTATGTTCCCCCTCTTTACACTCTTTCAGCAAGGCAGCATGTGTGTGCATGTGTTCTGTACAAGCTATCAGCCGTTACGTGTTAAAAGCTACAGTGCTGACAGTGAGCTGAGGTAATGAGTGTGACTGTAAAGCTCAGAGGACTACAGTACAAGACCGAAGACGACAGGACAATTTCCATAATGCACCTGGGCTCTCTGTAAGGCTGAGCCAGGGATGCTTACTGCATTTTGTCAAGAGGCAAAACGCAGGGGTGGGGGCACATTGTGCATCTCCTTCCCTATTACGCTGATGTTATGCACTTTAGTCTGCAAGAGGCATTGAAAGAGAGAGCAGAATGAGCAGAATGTGTTGCGGGAGATTAGACGGGTGCAAATGAACTTGCAAAGTTGGCTCAAGGAGAGAGCGGGAGTGAGGATTTTCATGGCATCTGGCTATTGCTCCGGTGAGGTGTTTAGGAGGAGTCCTGTGGCTTCGTTTGTTGGTGTGTGAGGATTTCTGCTGCGCACAGTGTTTAGACAAACAACGCTGTTTCGATAACACAGGCAATACACAGTATGGAAAATAATTCTGCAGAGTCTGATCTGTTGGAGAGCTGTGCCTCCACACAGCAGAAAGTATAGCATAAGATTTTCAGTGTTGTGGCAACATAATAGCATCCTATTTTGTGGGGTGGCATGGTGCTTATGTCTGGGGTAAGGAAAGAGCCTTGAAAGTTCTCTCCACAGCAACGAAAGGTTTGAAATATTTGGAACAGTCAAAAAACAATAGTGTTATATACCGGCCATAGATACTGCATCAATAACAATAAGAACTGTTTGATAGAAAGATAGTTTGAACAAACCCCAAGCTTGCTCCCTCCCTGGCTCATCATATCCCTTGAAGGAGTGTGCTGTGGGTGACACCAATATATCACCCAGCCACAGATTACAAAGTGAACACAACAGCCATCTTGTTGGTTGCCAAGATTTCCAATTACAGTTTTTTACTCTTCTTATTCTTTACTCTTGTAGACAGAGAACTTTAAAATTATTTTTGACTCGTGCGTGTGTGTGTGTGTGTGTGTGTGTGTGTGTGTGTGTGTGTGTGTGTGTGTGTGTGTGTGTGTGTGTTTGTGTGTAGGCTGGACTCACGAACCAGGTATATTTTTGGGGTATTTAGTTACGTGGTTGCTAAGCTGGGTACAGCTAAAACTAATGCAGACCAAATAACAGAATCAACTTCATAGAATACAGCACCAAAATCTACAGGCTAGATAGACAGATTACAAAACCTAACTGTTAAATAATAAATAATACTAACTATAACTACAACTAGATCCTAACTATTTTAGAAACAAAAAAAAAAGTTTGGAGCCTGGCAGGTATAGGGGAGACAAATCTTGAAGATATAGGCTCTGTGGAATGTTACTGGGATTAGAAACCAAATCATAAAGTAACACAACACCAATCGCCATAACTAATGTGTTACTGCGCAACATAATTATACTAACTGTCAGTCCCAGGAAGTGCTAAGAATACAGGACAAATGTGAAATGGTTTATTTTTATGATATGAACATGATGTGGCTGCACCATTAACGAAGATCACAGTTTGACTGGGCACTGATGTCGTGCTGTGAAATGTCATGTTGTCATGATGAGTGCAAGTACATTATGCAGACACAGTGGTTCCTGCTTCAGCCTGCTGTTAGATGTACCTGTCAGTCTTTTACTTTGTACCCCATTAAACATGAAAACCTTTAATGCTGTGTTCAAGTGCTGCCACACTCAATATGCAAGTTCCCTCCTGAGGCAATGCTCTGTTCAGGGAAGGCTCTATTTCTTCCTGCTTTGCAAAAAAAGGCTGGTGTTCAGTTGTTTATTAAAGGTCCCATGTTGTATAAAGTGTGATTTCCACTAACTATAACAGCGAATAAGCAAAAGACAAATAGAGATAAATAAAGACGAGAAGCACACACGTACACATGTACCTACATTAACCACACACACACATATACACTATAGAATAAAAATAAATCAAGAAGGAACCAACAAATGTTTCTCCTATACTTAGTAATCACCAATGTCCTACAGTCAGCGTAAAGTGAGGTGTGCTAGGCCTGCATCCTACTCCTAATACAGGAGCCCATCAATCATCTTCAGATAATTAATAAAATGCCCCCATACTTTTTCAAAGAGCTCTTGTTTTCCTTTCATAGAAAAGGTAATTTTCTATGCAAATACATATAGACAATTCCTATCTGCTATATTTTTCTTTGATCATTCAGAAAACAGTCAGCCAATCAGAACAGAGGAGATGTAAAACGAAACTGAGGTTTTTGGTGCTTTAAACCACAAATATATCTTCTTATGGAAATCAAAACTTGAAAAAAAAAAAACTTGAAAAAAAACTACCATACTCATAGTTCATAGTTCAATTTGGTGCCAGTTTTCAAGATATTCTTTTCTTCTTTTATTAAGCAGGTGGCAGCATAATTAAAGTCTGTGACCAAAAATGTGTAACATTTTAACTTGTGCTCTCCTTGACAAGATGATAACTATCTTATAGTTGCACTGTAGGTTGAGACAAAAAGGGCTGACAGCAGAGCTCGCTCTCAAACAGCAGTTAAATAAATACTTTAAAGCTCACACATAACATCATGTGAAGACACACAAGGAGTTTGGAGGTTTTTAGGAACATGGTGTGTGCGATATCCAGTTTGTTCTCCTTCTGCTCATGATGCACAGTCTGTGATTCTTTCTTCTTGGTAAATTAGATATTTTGTTTCTCTTTTTTTAAAGCAGGAATTTTGGCCTAGTTGGTGTTAAATTGTGTAACCAATTACTGCTTCATCTTACCTCATTTCCCACTCTGCCCCCTAAAAAAGATAATTAGTGCAAAAAGCAGATGGACAGGCTGCATCATCCTGTCATGCTTCCTCTCACACAGCAGTACTAGAGATAGAGTGAACTACACAGCTGGGCAGAGATATCACAGCTCAACTCCAAAAAAAGAAACACAAGAGGAAAACAAGAGCAGCCTCTGCACTGTGAAATGATGTACTATTACAAAAGCAAAAAGCGAAGGCGCTATGAGGAG
Source organism: Trachinotus anak (assembly GCF_046630095.1). Classification (NCBI taxonomy): domain Eukaryota; kingdom Metazoa; phylum Chordata; class Actinopteri; order Carangiformes; family Carangidae; genus Trachinotus; species Trachinotus anak. Next base: position 10,575,770 of record NW_027273870.1, on the reverse strand, counting down.
AGGGAGCCACAGAGACCACCCACAGTACACAGCTATTTCACACTTGTCCTTCATTTGAACACATCCAAGAGACCAAAATGAAAATTCAGCAAAAAGTGCCATGGATGTAAAATGAAATATTAAGGGCCTTTATATGCTTGTTAGAAAAGAAAGAGCAATACACAGCTGTATTGCTCTTTCTTTTCTAACAAGCATATAAAGGCAAGTGTATAAACCCGTAAAGGCAGCTTCACTCTCGTTTAGTGTGTCCTGTTCTCTCATGTTGAGGCACGTAAAGAGGCTGAGCAAAATTAAAACTCCATCAGCAGAGCTTTAGGAGGATCTGTAATGGAAAGTAAAGGGGAGGCACTGAACAGTTCTGACTTCAAAAATGAACCAGACCCTGATGGTGCAGCCTCTCACTGTTTATGAAGCTCTGCTGTGCTGTTGAAGTGTCCGTCCCTGAATTTAATCTTAGTACAGCATGCTTGTAGGACCTGGAAAAATTTATTCTGTGAGTCAGCCAAACAACAAAGAGACTCTTGGCTGATAGATATGCTCTCTACATGCAAAGATGGTGGCACTGAAGAAAACAAACCACGAGTTTGATGTCTGAAGAAAATCAACAGCGGGTCGTGTTTGATTGCCGCATGTCAATTTCAAACAGGTGGTTAAATGGCTAATTCCTCGGAAAGAAAATACCACAATAACAGCAAAGATGTAGTGTATGTGGACTGTGTGATCCAAACTTTACTCCATTTTCAGCGCGTGTCATAACCATCACAACTACCCATGTAGCTGATATCAATGAATATAAATACAATAAATAACGTTTCAGCATCATTCTTAGAGTATATTTGAATATTATATAATGATGTTAAGTGTACTATAAAGTAATACATAATAAATATAATAATATAATATAATGAAATACAATTTATCAAATAATTGAAAATTTAATATGAACAAAACTGATTATTCAAATTAATTGGTTCAGGAGTAAAAAAAACAACAAATTTTATGTAATTCATAACCTATAAATTCATTTATATGAATTTGATATGCAAGTATCTTATTCAAAAGTTAGTAGATAAAAAATAAAGCCTTGGAATTAGATATTTTCTCAAAACTGAAATTAATAATAATTTTCCTTGTCAATTATTTTTTCTTTTTTCCCAGGTGTTTAATTCAATTCAATTTTATTTGTATCGCACCAAATCATAATATACATTATCACAAGGCACTTTACAGGGTAAGGTCAAGACCTTACTTTGTTATAGAGAAAAACCCAACAGTTCCCACAAAGAGAAAGTGCTCGGCGACAGGGGGGAGGAAAAACTGCCTTTTAACAGGAAGAAACCTCCAACAGAACTGCTCAGGGTGGGCGGCCGTCTGCCTCGACCGATTGGGTTTAAAAGGAGAAAGGGAGGGGGGGGGACCAGGATGTAAAACAGCCCAAAGTGATATGGTTCTATCCGACCAACAGTCCTGAACACAAATATATTCAATTTACAATCATATAAATGGAGAAAAGCAGTAAATCCTCACATTTGCAAAGCTGGTGTTTCTCATATCAATACATGAGAAAAATCACAAAATAGATAAACCACACACACTAGCTATATAATAGTAGAGAGAGTGTTCAATTCAAAATGTGACATTATGTGGTTGTTTGCACCCACTGTTTCTGTACTTGCAAACTTCTCCACATCTGGGGTCTAAGTGGAGCAGATTCCACAGAGCACCTCCTTCCACACATATGGAAACTCCTGATCTCGGAGTATTTCATATAAAGTCTTGTGCTGGGGTGGAGCAGTGATGCTGAGCATCTTGGTGCTAAGCATCGTGAAACCACAGTATTTAACAGTGTTTGGTAACATCCTGAAAGTAATGTGATTCTGTTGTGAAAGGACTACACTGGTCACTGGTAATGTGATCTAATGTAATGATGTGAGGGAGTATGTCAGTCGTTCTACCTCCTGGCCTCAAAAAAATAATTCCTTTGCTGTGTCTTGGTATGTTCTTGTTGATGAATTCTTTCTTTCTTTCACTACCCGGCCTCAGATGAATCACAATCAAGAGATTCTGCTGCCAACTGGGACTGATGTGACAGTGTTTTTAAAAAGGGCCCATGAGGACGATTCATCCTCACTACTTTAATTTGAGTATTTCTCACACACGGCTCCCATTGCCTCTGTTATGAGAGAGGATATTGTCCAAAGCAATCATTATCAGTGATTGATGCGTGTCATTTGCAAACCTATTGATCCTATTCCACAGCTTAAAGTATCTGCGGTGACTTTCTCCTGCAGTCTAATCTGCTCGGCTGTGATGTGCTCACTCCGGTGGCGTCCCACTTTTCGGCGAGTCTCTCCATCGATCAACACTATTTGTCTACTTTCTCCAGCCAGTGACGGGTCAATACGGGACCTCCAGACTCCGCCCCACTTCTACCTCCAATCTCCCTCTAGGCAAACAAGTATTAATGGAGCCAGGGGAGGGGATAATGAGGCACCCAGACATAGACTCATAGAGGTTGGGGAGTGGCAGAAACGCACAGAGTTCTCATTGTCACACTTTAATGAGAGACAGACATAGAAGAGGAGTGAGGCGGCATCCTGGACTAACCCCGCAGAGTTTGGAAAACTAAAACCTTTGCGTCCTGAATAAAAGCATCACCTGTCCAGATGGTGTTCTGGTTGACATCCACTGGAACCACCACACCCACGCTCCCCTATGGTGTGCATAGTCGCCGACTCAAAGGTCAAATTCATAGATAAATAAACCCACTGTACGTTTGGAAGATAAATCGGCAGAGAGGAAAAAATAAAGTCAGTGGCTTCAATTCATTCAGTGGAAAACCTCAGAGGTCAGCAGAGTTTAGACCAAAAGAATTTTGGAGCTGGTCAGCACTAACTCGAAGGAAATCAATACAAACTGACCCTGTGCTTCAAACTTCAGAGCCTCAAACTAAATCAAAAACCACTCTCTCTGAAAAACTCAAGCTCATGGGGGCAAACTGACGCATACATCACTTTCCAACTTAGCTAAGAGCTTCGCCGCAATTTCATTCACTGTGATATCTGCTCAGGCAAACCCCTGTGACCTCAAAATAGCAAGGACCCCATAAATCAACTGCGCAGGACCGGGGCCAGTCGATGGGCTGACGTCTAGCATCCATCTCCATGCAGTCTAAATTTGGGTGATAACAAAGGAGCTTGATGGCTAAGAACATTAAACTGGGCTGCACGGCTGAGCCAGAGCTGAATTATTAATCAAATACAGATACGCGTTTTGACGACAGCTTTTCAATCAACAGGAAATCTTTATTTTCAATCTTCAGCTCCTCTGTTGTTTCTGATTTTCTTCTGTGGTAAATTAATTTGAATGTGATCAATTTTTCTGAGACACAAAAAAAAAAAAATCTCACTGAAGAATTACATCACTTATTTAACTTAAACAGCCACCCTCTTCAACTGGGCTGGGCCCGTCTTTACATATGTACCATCAACTTTTTCTTTTGGTGGTGACTGACACTGCACAGATAGACATTCGTTTGTAGAAACCATTTGAAAAGAAGCTTTAAATAAGGCTGAACAGTTGAACAAAATATTATCAAAACCACAATATGGCCAAGGGCAATGTCCAAATCGCAGGATTGTGGTGCTACAGAGAGGCCTCCAGCCTATGAATCATATTCTCCTGATTTAAGGGAACATGCTTGTGCAAACTTCGCACTTAAGCTCCATGTGATTCACTCATTGGGTTTTCTGCCAACACTGTGAGTTTTTATAGGTGGCACATTTGTATTCAAACAAGTCTATTGAGGAATCTAGTCTATTGTTGAATGCCAGATCCATTCACAAAATATGTTTTCTTTTTTTGCAACAAACACTGTGTTTTTTAGTCTAAACCAGCCTCTAATATTAAGACAATACATTAAAAAGCTGCAAACATGGAGTAATCCTTCACTGGCTTCGAGGCCCAAAAACATTTCTGTCAAGAGACACATTTTGTCTGATGATAAAATGTCTCATAACTGGCCCATGAACGCAACATATATTTCAGCTGCTGAAAACTGTATTGAAGAGACACTAAACAGTATCACTTAAATTCCTTTCAGTTCTTTAGTGGGCGACTGAGAGGACAATCATTGGAAATGTAATAATGCTGTGATGAATGACCTCTGGATGACATGATGAATGGCCTGCAGGGGTATACTAAAGACTTTACAGAGGGTCCATATCTCCAACACTGACAAGCCATCATAAAAATATACACAGGACTACAGTGAAGACTGTGTGATGAGGCCTTAATGATTCTCTGCAAATATCTGATGTAAGAAGGAAAATGATGGAGTGTCAGCATCTCTAATGGCAGCAACCGTGGTTTATGGTTGCTGCCATTAGAGATGCTGACACTCCAGGAGATCATCAGTCACCTTACAGCAGACAACCTGCCCGTCACAGCACAACATGTGAATGAAAAAAAGCTGTTTTCCGAACAAGGACTTACATGCAAAGACACAGTTCAATTTTGGTAAATGTGGTAAAAGTCACAGAGGTCATTTGGGATTAAAGTCATTCAAATAATACAGATTAAGTTTTTTTCCCCTCTATTTCATTGAGAACAAAACAAAACTTTCCCTCCAGCATCACCTCACCTCACCCAGCTGTAATCTCATCAGTGGTGATGATGATAGTGTCATATCAGATTTTCTAAGCATTAGGGATGTCACGAGAACTGATACTTTGGTACCAAGTCTGTCAGTACTTGTTTTTCTACAAAATCTACGGTACCCTTTGTAAATAACCCTGCAAACGTTCTAGCCTGAACAACATGTGGAAAGGAATGGAAAAAAAACCAAAACAAACACCCCCCCCCCCCCCCAAAAAAAAAACATGCCAAGACAGGTGTATGAAGATATTTTGCATTTGATGCTGATCAGCAGGGAGCAAACTGGAACACGTCAAACAGGAAAACACCTCAAACTTATCTTATCAGCTCAGAGACAGACATCCAGATGTGTACACACAGTTCAGGGTGGCTGAGTTTCAGTTGTTAACTTTATAGTAACAACATGTCATCAATATGTCAACAAATCCTGAAATGTTACTATTGTTTGTGAATTGTGACAGCTGGCATCTGTTGTAGCAACACTCTACACACAATGTTAACAAAGGCTAAAGTTAGCCCGTTTAGGCTAATGTAGCGACAGCTCATACCGTGCTCACCACATTAGTAGGCTACAGTCATCACTTTTCAGTCTGTGTATAACGCTGATGGTTTAAATGAATATTTTCACACCATGGGTCTGTCACATTGTTAGGTAATTAATACCACTGGTACTGGTACCAACTACCAGATTGCTGGTATCATGACATCCCTACTAAACATAGTCTCCCAGAAGCAGCTGACCAGCTGTTAGTGTGGGAAAAACTGTCACCATAAAGGTCTCTGAAGACCCCAGTGAGCAAGTAGACAGGAAGCAAAACTAAATGTCTGATACACATTTATATATTCTCTCTGTATTTTTATTTCTATACCAGAACAGCTGCTGTTGGAGCATCTGTGAAAAACAAAAAAACAAACAGTTTGTTCCTTAAGATTCCACTTCAATTTAATAAAGATACCAGAAAAATTTAAATCCTCTTTTTGGACAAGACGTGAGAATTTCTAAAATAGTCTTAGAGTCATTTATTATTTATTTTTATAGAATATTAATTTTCACTGTCACTTAAGTGCAACACACACATAAACATAGATCACCGAAGAGTGTGTGTTGATGCTGCAAACAGGACAGTGACAAGAACATGAGATTTAAATGCACTGTAACTCTGACACCATGCTGACAATGCAGAGACAGCATTTACAATAAAACAATGCTGCAATTACAGAAAAAGACCTAACACTAGGTACATGGTAAATATATCAAATAATATCTGAAACATGCAAACTGAATGCTACAGGCAGAAAATAACAGAGCCCAGTTTCCAACATCATCAAATTCAGCAAATCATCTATGCAAATAAATAAAAGTTTTGTGTCCCATGGAAACTGTGTTGTGTATGACTTGACTGCATTTCTTTACTGGCTCTAGGAATGGTTACATTGCTCAGCTGTCTCTTGGTCCAACACTTTGGCCCAGAAATAAATATTTCAGTTCACACAAACTTTAGTGCATTCCCGGTTCCCAGAAGATGAACCCTGATAACTTGTGATCCTGAGATTTCATCCAGTGCTGCTATAGAATAGCCTAAATTCTTGGTTTGTATTAAAATATCTCGACAACAATTGAACAAACTGCCATGGAATTTAGCAAACACATTTATGTTCCCCAGATGATGGATTGTAATCATTTTGATCCCCTGACTTTTCATCTAGAACCATCACCAGGTCAAAACTTTTAACTTGGTTTATGACCAATTACCCATTAAACTAGTGACAATCCCATTTAAAAAAAACAACTATTTGTGTTGATAGAAGTTGTAGATACACAACTTCAGCTTTTTATAAAGAGGAAGAGACTTAAATGTGGCCGCACAGGAAATTGTGTAATAGCATATAGCCCACACAAAACAGAAAGAAGTAAACTGAACTGAACATAGAGATAACAATCAAAATGTTAAAGATGTGACATGCTATAGCAGACTTTCTACAATCTCACAAGACGTTTTGCTATGTTGACAGATCAGCAGACTTGCAGACTGTGCAAATTAGACCACTAAGATTTCAGATGAACTGAGGAAACAATCAGTGCAGGAAGTTCATTTTTTACAAGTGCTGCTGCAGCAGAACACAAAACCTCCACTGCAGCTGCCACATCTTCATCTCTCTCTTGACGTTCGTCTCTTTGTCAGCAGCAGCACTATCAGCTACTATTTGTTTCCCCAAATGACAATTTACACTACTTGTTCCTCCAATATACTAGAACTAGTCATCCACACACTTGTATCACACCGACATGCACTGTTGATGAAGCGCGTTGTTGTAAAAAATTATTTATTCAGTTGCATGCAGAGATGATAAAACACATTTACCAAACAAACCTCACAATGAGCGACCTGGGAGTGTTTCCTATATACTGTAGTTCTCTCATTATTTCATTACATTGTGTGGGCCCTTGTAAACTGTGTGCATAGGCCCTTTCATTACCATTCACTGCAGAAGAAGAAACACAATTAGTTTTTAAAGCATATTCAGCACTGAGCTATAATATCAGGCTGGAGATTTACTTTATTAAGTCACATTATGATGAGACCCAGCCCCTGGTTCATCCCTTTGCTTTCACTTTATGAAGATGAGTTCAGCTGGATAAAAGCAATAACAACAAACAATGTCTGACAAAGATGAATAGGCAGACAACACAAAGAGGAGGGAGGTTTCAGTCTAGTGATAACACTATATTCTCTGTGGCTGATGCATACCTTCCAACAATCAGTAACCTTAAGCCCCATCAAAGGTTGGGATCAGCCATTGTTAAAAGAGGAGTTCACCTATTACCTCGGTTAATTCGGCTACAGCAACTCTCAGAACTGTTTTCAGCACCTTTTCTCGCTGCTGCACCACTGACATGGTGAGAAGGATGAGAGTGAATGATGGGAGTCTATTGATCTCTTCAGTGTGACTGACAGCAGATGTTACAACCAAGAAAACACATGCACCTGATTGTATGCCACCGTTCATGGGAAAGCCATTTTCAGCAAAGCGCTGTGGAAAAGCAGTACACTTCCTGTTCAGTCGCAGAGTGGTGAACAGCACATTCTTTGGCGGGCCCTCAGTGTCTCTGTTAAAGGGATTTGTTATGCCGGTTTTACAGAGTGGGTACGCTTCAGACCAATGCGTGCGACTGAGAGAGCTGCTCGGTTTTTGTGGAAACAATAATTGAAGTGCCAGATAATCATGCTCGCTGTTTTCTGGAAAAACTGTTGACTTTTCTGTTCAAGGTAATTTGAACTTGAAGCCACCATGGAGTAACACAGAAATCAGAAATCAAAAACAGAAATCAAGAAGCACATTAAAGCTTCTTCCATTAGTTCAGAGTGACAGAAAAATGTTCTGGTTACACAATGAGACATTTTATAGTGTAAGATTGGTTTTTAATAACCAGGCACATTTTTCAAATGAGGGGCATTCACAGGGTCAGGAAGATAAAAGGCATTAATACAGGAGCCAGTTGGCTGTTTTTGTTACAGTAACGATAACAACCTCACAGTAAATTACAACCGGTCTCAAGCCACTGCTATGATGAGAGACAGCCCGAGAAAGCCAAATGGAAAGATGATATAAATCTGAGATGCTAAATCTATTTACTTTAGAATGCACAAGTTGGAAATTATGAGAAGTTTTCTGGTTAAAGGGTGTGGGGAGGATGAGGTCAGAGATGGAGGTATTTTCCATCCATTAGTGGTGTAGCATGAGATACACACATAATTCGCTTTCCACATCTTCACCCAATTAACTAATCACATCACAATTGAAAGTGCTCTGGCTGGATGCTTCACATCAGTGAGAAGTTATTGAGCCCCAAACACTAGGCAAAGTGTCTCTCCCTCACTCTCTCTCTGTCTCTCACACACACACACACACACACACACACACACACACACACACACACACACACACACACACACACACACACACACACACACACAAATATATCCTACAGAGGGCTGGTATTGTGCTCTCAAATGATCTGAATGAACATAGCTGATGCAACCAAACAAACCATTTCCAAACACATTCTGGCAGAGCTTCTAAACACATGTATTTTTAAAAGCCAAAAATATGAATTAACAATGAATAATGCGTGGTGCAGATGTAGGCGGCTTTGGCAGCTGCTTATATTACAAATTAATTATAAAAGTGAAATGTGCGTAAAATACTGAAAATCACATAAAAGGACACATAAAAGGACAATTGCGTAACTGGGGAAAAGACAGGTGCGGGTGAGAAATGAACATGTACACGTGATTTAAGTCAGAGAAGCAACACAGAATTTCAAGACTTATGTTTTTCATAAGTGAATGACAGGACTGTCCTTATTCTGTTTCACTTCTGCTTGTACAAGAGTGTGTTAATCTAGTACTTCAGTTTACTTCAGAAAGATCACTCTGGCTTTAGTGGATCTGCAGAGATTTACCATTATTGAGAAGGCAACAGTCTTCTTCCTCTACTGTTGTTTGAGGTTTTGTCAAGACAGATTGGTGACAAATTAAAACCATTATAAATAAGATGTTATTCCATGACAAACTCTTAGAAAAGCCTCAGAAAGGTGCTGGCATTTATCAGCAAGTCTCTAAAAATCTAAAAAAAAAAGAAAAATCTCCCAAATGATGTTCAAGTGGGTTGAAATCTGGTGATTGTGGAGGCAATAGAGTATGATTCACTCTACTTTCATACTCATCAAACCATTCAGCGATCCCCTTGTTCCAGACCTCTGAATTTCCACTAACATCTCTGATTTGTTCAGCAACTGAAATGATCTGGTGTTGTGCTTATGACAGCTGTAACCCTTCTTGAAAAAAAACAGCTGAGTCAATCAGAGCTTTGTACAGCAGGATTAAAAATGGAGACGCTATCATCCTGCGCAAAAGACAACAACAAGCATGGATGAGACTGACACAGCTACACAGGTTATTTCATGTGCACTTACAGTATATGATGAAGGTTTGTGTAAGTGACACTTTGGCAAAATGATACTTTGCCCATAACCAGTGGGTTATGATTAAAGTTAGGTTGGGATTAAGCAGAGCTGCACAATTAACCGAAATATAATCAAAATTGCAATGTGGTCAAGTGCAATATCCAAATCGCAGAAGCTTCAAAAAAATTAAAAAAATTAAAAATCTAGGTAAAGTGTGTCACAACATTGTTTTGCATTGTTAGCACTATGAGGATTCTAGTGCAGAGGTGGCCCGGCCTATAAATCATATTCTCCAGATGTAAAGGAACATGCTTGATTTGTACAAGACCCAACAAAAATCACATTATCATTTTAATTTTTTTTTTCAGTGACAGTGAAATGCAAAAATGATCATTCCAATAGAAATTGTGACTCATATAGCAATTGCAATAATTGCCAAAATAATAGTTTAGTTGACCAATCTGGCCTCTCCGACAAGAGCCAGAATTTCTAGGGCTGCTACATGTCTCTACATGTAATGTTTTAGCCTTTGCTGGAACTACAAAAACTTTCTTGGGGGGCAGTCTCGATTGGATAGCCATCTATTTTGAGAAGATGATGGTTTGAGACAGTGGGGTGCCATAAGGGCAAGCAGTGCTTGACCAGTTAAAGCTAAAAATAAACATTAATGTAGCAATAACAACTTTTTGTCCCATAAAGGACTGCTCATTTGTGGCAGTGGCTTGACAACCAGCCATTGAATCTATACAGTCATTTTCATGGCTCTGATTGCGATCCATTGACAAAGGCTGAGGGCTTCTCAGGCAGAGAGGGGAGCAGCATTCTTTTAGACATTTGCACAGTGAGGATAATCCTGGGATCTGACAGTGTGTCTGTCCTTGTCATTTAAAGATGAATATTTTAAGGATTATGGCAAAAGTTTTTTTTAGATATCTTTCCAGTATACTGCACATTTGATATGTTTATTGTCAGTTCAGAGGAATAATCCTACTTCTTCATCAGCCAGGAAAGAGTGCAGAAAGGTGAAGATGTCCAGGCAGAGAAAAACTTTCAGCACAGGCCCTGCGCCACTGGTGGTGCACACTGACATGGTGCTTTTGGGTGGTGGTGGTGGTGGTGTTGAGAGGGGAATAAAATTTTATAGAAAAGTTTTTTTCCCAAGAACATCTGAGTGGAGATGTAACTTTACAGTTTGTTTTTCTTGTGTTCCACATCAACATCTAATTCAAACACATTCCAGTAGATTTCTGTCCTGTGTCCACAATAACTTGGAGATGTTCTTTCACATTTTCTATTTTCATTCTTGTCATTCTCTCTCGGTTTAGTTCAGATTCTATCTGATTAGCTCAGCCTCTTATATCTTGAACAAAGTGCTTGGTCTTACAAAACCATGGAAGCAAAATGTCCTCAGAGTAGTTTTTGATCAAATCAACCAGGATCAGAGTAAAAGGTACAGAGTCGAGATTACTTTATTGTCTTCACTTGGGTAATGGCAGCTGAGCAGACAGACATTTCAAACAGCAACGGACACCAACCAAAAGGGTTGAAGAGGGAAAATAAATGTGCTATGACCAAGGATGCTCAACTGAATGCTTTGGTAATGCTACATTTGAAAATTACATTCAGTGATGAAGAACGACCTACAGTTCTTTCTTTTGTGCCAGTGACAATGACATTCTCGTTCCCAGCTCCTGCATCATTGACCTTGAATTAAGAATGAGACATCCATTCAACCCGTCTGGCTGCTCCCACTTTCAAAGCCAAACAGCCCTCAAAGCAGACATTTGACAACAGTGTTCATTAACAGACTTATTTGCACAAGCACAAAGCAAATAATAAATCTTTTTTTTTTTAATGTCTGTGTGACTGACAAGTCAAACAGGTGCCACAAAAGCTGCATACAGATTTCTTGTGTTCAGTTTCACTGTCATGCGGATCAGGGAATCAAATATAACCTCTGTTAGTGAATAAAATGATTAGCAACGGTAGCTTTTAGCAAAAATGGAACAATAATGTCATGTGTTAGTGCAAAGTGGGCGTTATTAATGATAGAGAGAATAGGACAAATAGATTTGCCCACAGTGCTTTAACAGATGTGAAAGGTTTCTGGCCAGAACAGACTCACGCTTAATGCACCTATTAGAAGGCTAAATCAGTCAACATCTCTGGCCTGCTTTGTCTCATTCACATGTGCTTGAAGGCAGAGAATCACTGAAACAAACTATTTTATGTCTTTACTTCTCCTTTCTCTTCTCCTTTACTTCCCTGCTGCAGTTTAAAATGAATGAATCACACCAGCAAAGATTTCAAGGCGCTGCGTGTTTGTGTATGCGTGTGCATATGTGTGTGTGTTTGCTGTATGGCAGTGGGTGCATCAGTAAACATTATGTCATTTCATGCTGCATGCAAAGTTTTATCTATGTTGATATGTTTGTTCATGATTGTGATTTTCACATTTACACAGTGTGAAGTGTTTTGTACACAACGTTGACCACTTAACACGCTGTATTGTTTCACTGTATTGTTACACATTCAGAGGTTGGATAAAAACAAACTGTTTCCAAATATCCACCTTCAGGAGCTCCATGTTTCCATCCTGCCTCATTCATGTGCAAAATTACTTTTTATTTTACCCCGGTTTAGCTATTAACTTGTGTCTGTTTCAAAGCAGCAAATAGTTTTAAACCCTCTGAATGCGTTTACTTGAAGAGAACTGTAACATGTCTCTCCTCTCATCTCCTCTTTTACCTTTGACCCGCTGCCGTAGCAGGAGATAAAACACCTGTATCCAACCAACAGCTCCTTGGCTGAGGTCACTGTTGGCGGTGCCGCTACTTCACACTACAGTACAAATGTAAGCGAGTTTGCATCTGGAAGTCATTGCCTCACAATCCTATTATCAAATTACCAGGCTGAAAACACACTTGTGTTAGCCCACTAGCACACGGCTGTTGTAGGCTGGAGAGAGAAAGGCTGCCAGCATTGCTCTTCACTACAGTATCAGATACATTTGGGCACTTTGATGAAGTTGCCGCGTTACACACTGATAAAAAACATGATTGGGACCACCAGTGTCACTCAAGAGAAAATTACTATGAGAGATTTTGACTTTTTAAGCAAAATACATTATCATATTGTATAATAATCTGACATATTCAAACAAAATGGAAGCTATTGCTAATGTGTTAGGAATACTGATGAGATGAAAAGAAAATGGAAATGTCAGACAGAGCAATGACTAATGGTCCCTCAAAAGGACTTTCTGTGTGTGAAGTTAAACCATGTGTGCAAATCTTAAGTAACTGCACTGGACACTTTAAAAATGGTTTAACATTTTGTAAAATGCGCCTATTCTTCCTTAAACCAAGGCGAAAAGTTTGATATTCCTTTCAAGTCTGTGTGTTAAGTAGCTTATGGAGCTGGATGCAGAATGTTTCAGAATGTAGCTTAGCATAAAGACTGGAAGCAGAGGGAACTGCTGGCATGGCTCTTTCCAAGGTGAAATTGGCAAGAAATAGTTAAACCCTGTAACTCCAGCTGTGAACACCAATTGTGATGTTGGTAGTTCTTAGTCTTTATGCTAAGCTAGGTTTAACATGTCCCAGCTTCGGCTCCATACATCATGCACAGACATGAGGCTGATATGGATCTTTTCTCATTCACTTATATCAAAACATGAAAATTTACCAAAATGTTGAATATTTCTTTAAAGGATATTTCTTGTTTATTACCATTTATGTTTTTTGGTAGTTTTTGTAGGCTCTTGTTGTTAAGGTGACATTCCCGCATCAAAGTTTGATGGGGAAAGAAATATATACTCTGCAAATACTGCATATGAGACACTGATAATACTGCAGATAATATACACTGACTATGCCTGACAACGTCACACAACCCTACGCCAAACAACCCAAACTATCCCTTTAAGGTAAAAGATAAAACCAAAATGTTGCCAATTATCCATGTTGATCAGAAAAAACTCACAACTACAGTAAGCACAGTAGGTCAAAGTTAAAGCAGGAAGTTTGACTCACCTACAGATTTGTTGGCTGATCTGCTTGTGGTTCTTGCCCTAACTGATGTGTCCCCATGTTCCTGGATTTCAGTAATTAACTTTGTGAGTACAGTGTAACTATTACAAACAGGAACTACTGGTTCCTAGAACTTCAATCACCACCAAGTTTCAATAAACCAGAGTTTTCTTTCAGCACTTGATGGATATAGATTCCAGTTGGATCTGTATGTATGTTTTTTTTTTTTTTTTGCCCTTACTATCATGTTGACAACCATTTTTTCTGAGAGTCGACAGCAGAAGAGTCTGTGAGATTGGCAGGAAAGAAATTAAAAAAAAAATCTCCTCTCAGAGTGCACTTGATCATCTCCTGCTGAAGTACTAACCTCTCAAGGTTAGAAAGTGCTGGGGGTCAAACTCAGCCTTAAACTCCTCTGGTTATCTGTTCACATTGTGAGGTCAAATCTCTGTTTGTCAAAGTAGTGATGAAGCCGTTAAAAATTTCAAAAAAACAAACAGCAGGCTGCAGTGTGCAGGGGACTGCAGACGAAAGCATATGGTAATTCACTGACAATGCAGTTTGGATGTGTGTGTGAATGATTGCACCTCTCCTGTTGAGACTGTTGACACACACAAAAGTGTAGACTGTGTATTTTATCTGACAGTCTAATGATCAAAAAGCATAATCATGTTCTTTCACTCATCCACCACTGTTTCCACGGAAACTTTAAAAAAAGGTTTAAAGAAGACTAAGGTTGATTATGCTTAAATGACGTGGTGAGTATGAGCTTATTCAGGTATGTCTTAAGGCAGTGTTTATACCTATTCTGTACTACGTCAGGCAACCTGAAATCCAAGTAGAAAGGTGGAGGGGATTCAGACTCTGTTTTGCTGATTTGACTTGTTTGAAGCATATTGAGGCCATCTAAATCCTACCAGCAGCTCTGTCTGGCTGTATCTAGGTACAGTGGTGCCTTGAGCTAAATGATAACGTCAATGACAATGCTAAATGCTGGTTTTAAGCAGGTAATCTTGACCATGGTTGGTTTTACATCTCCTCTTTCAGGCTTCTCTCTGGAGCTCTAGTAACAACAGGTCAATGAGCCAATCAGAAGAGAGGCTCTGAGCCACTCCTCTGATTGGCTGACTGTTTGTTCGATTGATTGAATAAAAATATAGCAGATTTTAGGTAAACACTTACAAAAGCCAAGGTTGGATGGTGGGTCAAGGTGGGCAGGGCTTGGGGGCGTGGCTGAGAGTCGTGACTGTTTTGTTGTGACATCGCAAAGTTCCAGAAGTCCTGACACTCGTTTTAAGGCTCAGTTTCTGAATGCAGGCTGTGTGCATTTCTCTGTGGACTGAGGCTTTGATACTTTCACAGTATTAATATAGAACCTAGACGTGATTTATAATCAAAAAAAGACACGGAAATCTCACTATATACAATATGGGACCTTTGATTCAGGTCCTCTTGCCCTCGTTAAACTTGGCTATTCTTATCTTTTTAGAGCAAAATGAAAAATTACTGCTGCTTTGAATGGATAATAATGACATCAAACTATGTAAGGAAGCATTTTGGATTCATGGATACATGGCTAAAAACAAACCACTTTATTTCATTTTCTTTTACGCTCCTTTTTAAAAATTTTATTTGAATAAACTCTAATCAGGTAAAGGTAACAGAGTGAAATAAGGAAATCTGCCATCTTCTGGTGCAGTCAATTTGAGAAATGGGCTTTAAAAATCCTTTCCTTCTTTTGAATTAATGCTGTGTGTCTGTAGCAGCACAACTGTGGGGAAGAGTTAATGAATACCGCCCCAAGAGTGACAATCAATACTGTAGATGCTCTGGAAATCAATGGTGTCTCTGCTGTATGAAATATGAAGTGAACCTTGTGTGTAAAAAACAAACACTATAAAGTTCATTTAGGATAATGTTGTGTGTCATTGTGGATTTCAAGTCCTTAAGGCAAGTAAAGTGTTAGCTCTGCACCAGTGTGGAAACCAGTCTGTTATACAACCCCATCTGCTCTATGGGCAGACAGGTCAGACACACAAGTAGATGAATGCCTGTCTGAAAACTCAGAGCCATTAGAGACAGATTTCTCAATGGCCTCCACACAAACTCAACATGAGGGATCATGGACCTGAAACAAACAACAGAGGCAAGAGGCTGAAATCCTGTGTCAAAGTCCCTCAACAAACGCGCGCTGTGGAAATGAATCGCTGTGAAAATCTGCCTCTAGTCAAGAGAGTGCAGAAAGACATCTGGTCCTGATTACACTACTCACTGACAGCCGGATGTCTCCTCTCCTCTTTGTGTCTCGGCTTCGTCAGTCCTCCTATATCTATATCTATCGCTGTCTTTTTTTGACTTTTCTTCCTCACTGTCTGTCTTCGTTTTCTCTGGCTTGCATCCAGGAGTTTTGCTAATCCCTCGGCGCTGTCTGCAGCGCTAGCAGCAGTAGTTTTAGCATGGAGTTAATCAGAGAGGGGGTTTTAATTCTCCAGCCAGATAAGGACTGTGGTGGTTCTGCTGCTGATGACTGCCCTGTGGCCTGCACTCAATGATCTGCTTTGTGCTTCGACTTCTTTACAGCCCTAAAGGCTCGGGAAGGAGAGAGAGTCAGTAGTCTGTCAAAGCCTGTCCTACTGTAAAAGATGAGACCATAGGTCGTTATTATGACGTTTTGTTGGAATATGACACAGGAGAGCAGTGTTCGATTCCCATATGAAAGTAGCAGTTTACGTTGTTTCTATTATCAAGGACCGTTCAGCAAAGTTAGCCATGTTGTTATAATTCTAACCATGACAACAAAGATCACCTAATGTTGAGGAAGAACTTATCTGAACTCAAATCATCATCGTTTCGTAAACCTAACCAAGCTATGACCGTTATTCGGTATCGTTCAGTACACCTGCCCCGTAGGGGCGTAATTTCAGGAGACAGTCCAATGGGTCATATCAGAGGGTTTGAAAAAATAATCTGTGTGGTTGTTCAGATTCGAGGAGTTGTAGGGTGAGGTATAAGGGAGAGGTCCAAAAAAGCACTAATATAGTCTGAGGTGGAGCCCACAGTGTCTAGGCCTCTGATTCTAGGCCTCACAGAAAAACAACAAGAGAGCAGAGGTTGTGAAAAGAGATATGCAGTCATTATTGAAGGAGTGATAGAGGTTTATTCTAACTTATGACTCATGAGAAGTAAAGAGAAAACTATTTTGAAAGTTCAGCTGTGATGATTACAGGAAATAAAAAGGGACATTATGATTAATCAAAATGTGGCAAAACCCTTGAGAGTCTACCCAACACAGAACTGCAAAACACACACATACTGTACACACATACATGTACAAACACACACACACACACACACATACACACGCGCGCCCACTGACCAGTGTGGCCAGGGGTGCCCTTTGAGAGCAAACATGTTAAATAATTCAGGAGCAGCTAGAATGCTTACTATCACCAAACTGATTCTGCAAAAAGACATAAAAGTTTCTTTTTGAAAAGTGCCTCTGTGCCATCGTGAGACAGGAAAGAGGGTTTCTGAGAGGGCAGTAGTTTTAAATCTTTCATGAACATCTGACATAATGATTGTATAAGACAGGAGCAGGCCGTTTGCTAACAACACACGGCTGCAGAAAGCAAAGAAACACCAACGTTTTTCCTGCTAATGTGTCAAGGAAACAAAGAGTTGGCATGACAGCAGATCAGGCTGATTGGCCAAAGTGCTTTCCACTGTAAGACAATTCTTGCTGTCATTCATCAGGAAAAGACTCCATGTGATGCACGATTGTTAAAAGGAAACATATTGTTTTATATGGCCTAGTGCAGTCAAATGTTAGCTGAAATGAACACAACACTAAACTGTAACACTGAAACCAGAAGATGTGTGAAGGAGAACAGGCCTGAGGTCTTGTTAAGATGTTGTTGTCTTGAAAGAAGGAGCAACAACCTCTGTACTTCTAATTGTTTGTGTGTGGATTTCAGAGGTTTCAGTTTGATATGGATCATTTTGTCACTTAAAAGCAAAGTAAAGTGGATATGGGTGTGCAGGGGTCCTGTCCTCTCTAGTGGCGCTCCACATCGTCGCTCCAGACAGCATGAACTCACCAGAACAGCATGGTAAGCTCATGAGACGCAGGCCATAGCGGCTTTGGAAAAACTATCCCCTGACATTTTCCATTCATAAAATTCCTGGAATTGAGATGAGGAGGGAAAATAAATCAGGCTGCAGCCTGGTGTCTGTGTTTTTTCATATATGTTTTTTTTTTTTTTTTTTTTCTCATGTTGCTGTGATTGGCGGAATGGGGGTTTAGCCATATGTTTCCTCCTGCTACCATTCTCCACAGCCTCCTTTTGTTTTTCCTATTGACATTAAATAGACAGGATTTGCTGAGTGTGCCTTCCAAGTGAAGTGGTTAGAAATTAGAAGCTTTTACGACATGGAAAGGTCTTCATTACTCTGCATATTACCAAGAGCCATCTATTGATGGAAATTTCCGCTTCCCCTCACTTTAACAAAAAAAAAAACAAAAACAAAAAAAACAAAAAAAAAAAACAAAACATGACTATAATTTTAAAAATGCCTCTTTAATCTCTCCCCCAAATGCCCTTGGTTTTGTTTTAGTTCTTATACACTCAGTCTCTGTGATGAACAGTATGTCTACCACATTGCGGCTTATTTGGTTTTCATATTTATTGAAGGAAATTGGTTAGCTGGATTGAATGAGGCAATTCAATTCCCTTTTCTAATCTGCAATTCTTTGAGGTGGTTTTTCATTCAGTAGTTAAGGGCCCTCCTGCTAACATACCACCCCTGCTGCGCCAGTGGCTGTGCACTGTAAAGATAAAAGGATCAACTTTGAAGTGGATGTTTAAAAAAAAAAAAAAAAAAAGAAAGAAAAACTGTCATTTCATCGAACAAACAGAAGCAATCCTTTCTTCTGATCCCTTGCAAACCAGATCAGTCAGACTAATACTGAGAACCTGATGAACGTCTTTGTCACTGCAGACTTCACACTGAGCCCAAAACAGATGACCTGTGTTAAGGTTGAAAAACAGAACAGGACTGGTGTGCATGAAAAGAATCCCTGCGCTTGGATAGGGTTGTGAACGATAAACTGATGCGACCAGATATTCGGTTCAACAAGTGAGAGATACGGCTGCATCGGTAGCAGCCTCCTCAATCGATACGAATTATCATTGAATTCCTAGATGAATCTGTTATAGAGTCATGGATCGGGTATCGCAATACTTTGAATCGGTTGGCGGCATTACACACGCACCAGGTCTCTAAAACAACGTGAGAGCTGAGGCTGCCCGCGAAACGCTGTAGCTGCCTGGCTGGTATTAGCATGAGTGATAAACAAGGGACGACACGGAAAATGGAGGAGGTGGAGAACGAAAGCGTCAGCCTGACCGAAGGTGATAACGCACTGAGAAAGATTTTCGGGGAAACAAAAACAAAAATCCAAGGTGTGGACCGTTTTTGGGTTTTATAAGAAGGATGGGAAGCTCGAACAAAGTTTGTTGTTACTATTCTGTGCTACTTTTACCTCTGGAGTTCCCATCCAACGATTCAGCCAGACATTTTTTTGGTCCATGTCTAAAAATAAATACATTGACATGTGATTTTATTGTTCTGTTTTTTTTTTGCCAGTGCCAGTCTTTTACATATTTAAAAAGAAACTATTGTACTGTCACTTTCATAGACTTGGCTTCCTTATTATATAAAATATCTACAACAAATACTAACCATAGAATCGAATCGTATCGTTCTTACACTGTATGGAATCGATTCATATTGAATTGGTCTGTAATAAAAGGATATCGTTTTTGAATCGAATCGTAGCCTGTGTATCTAGATGCATATCGAATCGTTTATCACAGAGAGATGTGCAACCCTACGTTTGGATGTTACCATGTGCCAGCATCCATTGTGTTGCCTTTTGTGCCTGATGAGCCGATCCTCAAGTGTAGCCAGTCATTACCTCTGCACAGAGCTAATTAATTAGTTCATTCATTACTTCATACAATAACTTTGCCTCATAATGTCCCTCCTCATCCCTTAACCCATCCTGTTTTGATACTTTGCCAGAAGGTTGTGAGCCACTGAGTCACAGGAGGGAAATTACATGCAAATCCAGATGCAAAAATCAATGTGTGTAAAAAATCGGCACGCCCACATGTGTGTGCAGACACAAAACAACACAAGAATATTCCCACACAGACACCAACACATATATCAGTCATCAGTCAGTGGTATAAATACACCACACACTGTGTTTAATACTGAAGCAATGTTCGTTCATCTGAGGCACACGATATAAATCATGCTGTTTGTGATGGAACAATGTCAAGCACAGTGAGCTGTCCACTTCTAAACAAAAGAAATCAAATCACATTTATTCTTGAGCCAGTTTAACCAGAGTGCTCCACAGGGAACATTCAAATGAAATGAAATGATTCTGAATGCTTTGATACAGTGCCCTAAATTCAAAATCGAAATTTATAGATTTAAGTGCTCTGTAATGTTGTTACATTTATTCTTGTGACTGTGAGTAAAATGAAATTTAAGTGCTATTATACAATTATAATGTTGTCAAAAACAGTGAAGTGGTCTTGGCTACATATTTAAAAGAGAAAAAAAAAGAAAAAAAAAAAGGAAAAGGAACAAGCCATCCACTGAGCCTCCAGTGCAACTAACAAGCAGGCACAGTAAAATGCTAGTCAGCACCATATAAATGGCATAAAAGGTGGTAAAATCTCTGTTTTGAGATTTGATCAATTTATGATCTTCTAAATCTTCTTTGTTATCCCCTTTTGTGTTCACTCTGTGAGCATATGAAGTCTGTAAAATAATGTTTGTGACTTTTGTCTGCTTTTTGTGAAACACCCTCTGTGAGCGTTTTTGTGTCTCTGAATGTGTTGCCAAGCAAGGTGTTGGTAATTTGGGAAAAGTGTGACTATGGGAGCAGCACAGCCTGCAGAAAGGTTCCTGTCACTGACTGTTTTCTCTTTTCTTTCATGTTTCCACACATTCTCTCTCTCCTTTGTGACTCATATGGACTTGTGGTATGTGATGTCTCCCGCTGCACCCCGCTCCTAATTGGGATTAGCATATTACCCACCAAAACAATGCTGCGGTGATGTGAGTCTGCTGGGTCCAGTGGCCTTTATTCACCACAGACCCAATAATCCTCCTGTCTCTGGGAGCAAAGCTCATTAAATCTCACAGAATGGAGCCCATTATGAGCGGCCGTCGGCTCTGGCACCTCCTGCAAATCCTATCATGGCACAGATATGAAGCCGTGGCTAGCGTGGGGGCTAGTGGGTGGCTAATCATAGCCCTGGTGTTTGGACTAGGCGATTAGCACTCCTCACTGATCCCTGATCCCTCAGGATTAAACCCAAACGGTGGCAGAGCCCAACTGTACGGGATGAAATAAAAACACACAACCATGTCCACCCTCTTTCTCTTTCTCTCTCATGTGCACACACACCTGTATGTAAAACACTCTCTCATTTGAGCAACCTCTTTCATCATATTTGCCCCTTGCCCATTTTTTAAATGTAATTGGGAGTTGAAACACCTGATCCTCATGCTGAACATACTATTGGCTGTTCCATCTCATGTCAAGTACACCTGGAGGCTAAAAGAACCATCTTACACTAAAAACAGTTTGTATGCTGCACTAATATGTGACTTCTGGTACAACACCAACCTGTTTACTGTGTTACTCAATGTCTCTCTTATCAGTTCCTGTTTGCCTGCACAGGTTATGATGTGGTAATTTCTTCTTTGCCTTTTTATCTTAAGTATTTTTATTATGTTTATTGTATTTTATTTTCTGTGTTTATTGTGCAATTTTATTGTGAAGTGTCTGCAAACCAAATTACCCTAATGGGACAGTAAACTTTGAATTACAATTGAAATCTTTTTGGGAATATCTAATTGAAAGCAGGACATGAAGAGCTACCTAAACAACTTTCCTCTTCAGACTAAAACAGCCAATTTTTCAAAAACTAAACTTTGAAGCAATTAGCGCTAATGTGTATTTGTATTTAATAATTAAAAAACAACTCAAGCAGCCTAATCCTTACCGATGTTGTAGAATTTATGTGGTACTTTTAATTTGTAATGCCTCTGCTGCCTCACTTGAACGACAAGCAGACAAGCTAATGTAACTGTAAACAGAACAGGCAACAACCTTATCTCTATCTGCAATTTCCTATCAGTGCTGTGGAATCCAAAATGCTTCCTTACATAGTTTGATGTCATTATTATCCATTCAAAGCAGCAGTAATTTTTCATTTTGCTCTAAAAAGATAAGAATAGCCAAGTTTAACGAGGGCAAGAGGACCTGAATCAAAGGTCCCATATTGTGTAAAGTGACATTTCCATGTCTTTTTTTATTATAAAGCGGGTCTATAGGTTTTACATTAATACTGTGAAAACATCAAAGTGCTCTGTCCACAGAGAAATGCACACAGCCTGTATTCAGAAACTGAGCCTTAAAACGAGCCGTCAGGTAAGTTTGTGATGTCACAGCTATATAGTCGCTGCCATCAGCCATGCCCCAAGCCAATCTAGCAGGATTTGGTTTCTTTGAGTGTTTACCTGAAATCTGCTTTATTTTTATTCAATCACTCACAAAACAGTCAGCCAAACAGAAGAGATCCTCAGAACATCTCTTCTGATGTCTGTCAGTGACGCTCTTCTGATTGCTAACTAACCTGTCGTTGCTAGAGATTGAGAGAGAAGCCTGAGAGAGGAGATGTAAAAAACTACACTGAGATGGTTTTTGGTACCTAAAACCACAAATATATCTTCTCATGGATATCAACACTTCAAATAAAACACTGGAAAAGTGTAAAATGTGGGACCTTTAAGTCAGTGCATTTTAGGGATGATCACCACCAGAGTATAAAGCATATCCTGATACGCTTAGACACTTTGAATTTAAATTCAAAACAGATCAACAGATTTTCCTTTTTGTTTCACATTCAAATTATGGTGATGCTGATGTATCTGACATCAAATCAGGGCCATTGGTTACCTATCATAGTAGACAATGACACTTTGGTGCTGCTGACTGGTTGCCCTGAAACAGACAAAGGCCATCCCCCTCGTGCTGCATAATCTCTGCATGAGTCTGATGTGAGGCTCCCGCAGGGAAAATCACATGATAATGACAATGTAATTACAAAACAGAAAATGCACTGTCAAACAGTAAATGTGCTGCTCACTTGAGGGCAAAAGAGCTCATGTCTCCCTTTTACCGTTCCATTTTAGCATGAAAAAATACAGGATTTCAATGCATGCAACAGGCTCTGAGACAGGTCTTCTATCCCCCACAATATGAATCATATTGTATGTGCCCATACTATATGTGCCCATACATATTCTTGCACATTTCCCCCAATATAGAAATTAACAGTATGTTCAGGCACCCAACACTGGAGGTGTGAGCTGTTACTCCAGATGGAATGAAGACATGATATTTATTTTTGTATTATCCATGGCTGATATCTTGAGAACAGTATGGGAGATGTTAAGAACACGGTTAAATGTGTATTTAACTCTTTAATGGTGTTTCTTGGTCACGTCTATATACATATTAAATTAAAACAGTTAACCATTCCCTTCTGGCCATATGGACAGTTTCAAGATGAGTGAATATCACTGGACTGTCCCAAAGCTCTTGGCTGCTGGTGCAATACATTAATGGCGGGGTATCACTGTTGAATATGTATCAGGTCATGTGTTAGTGCTCTCGGCCAGCCTCTCTGTCCATCAAGCTGAAGGCTCCAGTGGTTTCTGTGGACTCTCTTTAAAGGTGTTAGTGAGGGGAACGTCAAAGCACATGACCTGAGGCTTTGAGCTCTGATCACCAGAGGGAGAGAAAAGGAGGCAGAGAGAAGGAGCGAGGGAGAAAGGCCTCTGGGTAATGACAGGTTATGGTTGCTTATCAAGACTAGTAATAGCATCAATGGCACCCTTAAGGAGAGATTGATGGGGCTGTAGTGCCCAGTCAACACTCCACCCTCAATCTGAAGGACTTTGGAAAAATAAGATGCTAAATCAAGATTTTAGAAAGCTATTGAGGAATGACATTAGAAGACAACTGAAAAGGGCAATTAGGGACTGAGTATTAAGCTGTCAGAAATAAAAGCTTTATTGTAAGATAATTATTTAGATTCATTATTACTTTGTTCCTGCCTGCCAGACAGCGATTGGTTTTACTTTATTTCAACAATGAATGAAAATCAAAATGCCAAGACCCTGCACTAACTTTCATTAAAATACAAATGGTCCATAAGTTCAATTATCATGTTCTAGTGAAACCCTCTGTCATCTGCCCTTATTTGCCCTTATTTTCTTAACTACCTTTCACACAAAATGCACAAGTATATTTAGTTTGTACAAGGTAAATAAAGCACAGGATGAAGAGCATTATGCAAACCAGCCCTTCCAACAAAGCAGCAGACCAAACTGCTAGTGACTAGACTGGAATTTAAACAATGACAGTGCTCTAAGTAGAAAGACTGAATGACAGACAGGAATGCTATCAGCAGCCTAACTTAACCATCCTTGACACTCTCAGACATCACTTCAGGGCCATGTCAGTAATGAGTTATTGATAGACTGTATGCAGCCAGGTCAGATATACTGCATCATCTTTACATAGAAAGGCATCTCAACACTTGTGTAAGAACATCTTGTTGATCCAACCCACTGCTATCTGCCATGCCTTTGTGACAACAGCTCATTCAGCCAGACGACTATCTGACATCTTAAACCTCTGAGGCTGCTAGAGATATATAAGACCCAACAAACAGAGATGCAAAAATAAAATGAAAACATTATACTATGTGTCAAATCCAAGCTAGACCTGTAAATGTTTGATGAGTCATGAACAGGGAGGAAACACTACATGGTGACTCAGGGGGCAGAGATCCATCTGCCATGTCTGTCCATTTTCAACAGTTTCAAACACTAAGGAGTGCTAAGTCGTTCCGCGGGGCAGATGGCTCGTCTCTTTTATCAGTTCTGCCGAGCAGAATGTTCAAGCATGTGGAGGAACACGAGGAGATTTCTTTGATTTGACACAATCACTGGCACCAATGTGTGTTTAGTTTAGAACTTTGTTCATGAAAGACGTTTGCTTATCGAACAAGTGAAATCCATGTACGGCAGATTATCAATGAATTTTCTCAGTGCTTGTTTAACTCCATGCACAGAATGATGAGAAGTGACACGATGCTGGGTAGGTTAAAAGGTTACATGTGTGGTATGGTAGAATGAGATAACATTAGCCAGATCTAATTTTAAAACAAACAGCAGCACAGTAATATCCTCATTATTCAATTTCAGTCCACTTTCTGGCAAATTAATGTGACCACTCCTCTGTTTCCAGGCTTCTCTGGCTGAAGATGGGACTCTAAATAGCATCATACAGCATCACACTCTGGTGTCTGTGATGGAAGAGGAAGTGTAGAGAAAGGAGCTGAGGAAATTAGGCCAATTTCCCTGTGGGGCCCCAGAAACCAGGAGTGGCCAAACAGGATCCGCACAGAGAAGCCATTAAACTACAGCCCACAGACCCTCCCACTTCCTGCTAGGTGTCCCCCAAGGGTTTGTCCTGGGTCCTCTGAGTTTTTGTCTGGGTGTCTTCCTCTCCTTTAGCCTGTCCATCTGCACTTCTGCACGCCTGTCTGTTCCTAAGTAACCTCATCATGCTCCTGCCCCCTTTTTTCTATATTAAAGAGGCTAAACAAACAGTATGATTTGCAATGAACAGGAGTTCAAGTTGGAGTGGAAAAAAGAAAAAAAAAAACAAAAAAAAAAAAAACACTGGAAGTGAAATTCTACAGAACGGCTACTGTGATGAAGAGAGGATGCTTTGGCCAGACGACTGGGGCCACTGAGGGAGGCTCAGTGTGTTTCCAGTGGCAGTAAAAGGGAGCAGGCCTGAGCTGTGAGCACAAAGTGTGCAGAGCAGACTGGAAGTTGAAGAATTTCCGTACCGGTGTGAGTGTGAGAGAAAGAGAGAGTGGGCTAGTGTCTGCCAGCGAGAGCAGCGCTCTCTTTTTCCACAAGGGAGAAGTTATGGCGTGATTTGCATGTATTCCAAACCACTCTATTTGGCGGGAAATTGGTGTGTGTCCGCATATGTGTGTGTGAGGCCATCTAGCTAGAAGAAGAAGAAGTAAGATCTACCCCACTGACTGCATGCACGCAGAGACATGTGCACACAGATGCAAGCACATCATTCATTTTCCCACCTCAACAAGTGTGCCATCATGCTGAGCACAGTGGAAGGACGGCTGGGTGCAGCTCGGCAATTCAAAAAACCAGCACTTGACATATTCAGCCGCAGAGTCCAAACTGCTACGGAAATCATGCACATACCACGGTCAATCAAACACTAATAGTAGCTTTGCCTCAGCTCAAAATTACAGTTGGGAAGGGTCATTTTGTGTCAGTCAGCTCTGATGTCTTTATTTCATAAATGTGCAGCTGAACACTGCGGGTAATTGGATGTTCGCAAGTGCATCTGCAACCTCACTGATTGAATTTCAACATCACACCTCAGTCGCTTTCTGGCACACGCTGCAATCACCATGCAGGGGTGCAGGGAGTTGCCGGTAATCAGGTAAGTACGTACAATGTCATGACGGCAGAATAACAGCCATATCTGAGATCCGTCATCTCTTTCCAGATTCTATTAGCTGCACTAATATGACCGCTAATGAGAAGGCATTACAGAGGCCAAAAATAACCTGGCAGGGTGGTGAGGCTTCATCCCAGCTCCGGGTGCTGCTGGCTATAAGAATATATGGACTGTGGCCGCAGCCAGCTCAGCTCTCCCTCACCCGTTTGCCGGGCCTCATTATCACACAATCACGCCTCACTAGCTACAAAGCTGCCTCGGTCTGCCTGGCTGCCAGTCCAGACAGGTGGAGGGAAAAAGGGAGAAAAAGACTCAGACGAACAGAAAGAGAGGGAGCAGACTGAGAGTATAAGGTAAATGTGACAGAGGAGTAAAAGGGTTGGGGATTAAGGCCATGGAGGTCACAACAACGAAGAGGTGGCAAGAGACAAGGGGGTAAGTGAGGCGGAGGGACTCAACTCACGAGTGGAGGGAATATGAGAAAAAGCTGAAAAAGCAGAGAAGATAAAGTAGTGGGTAACTGAGACGGAGGCAAGGAAAGAGTGGGGATGGAGGGGGGGTGCAAGAGTTTGTGGATGACTGTGGCAATGTTTCTCTTTCTCCTCCCCCTCCTGATTTTCCGTCTGAGTTACACGGTCATTTGGCAGCACTGGCTGAGACCACCGGCGTGTTTCCACTTGGCCGTCTGGTCGTCTGCCTGTCTGTTTATCTGTGCGTCTGCTTCACTACAGGTTCTTTCTGTCTTCCTGGTTGTCCACTCGATTTCTCCTCCTGTCTGTCTTTCATCCAGTGACTGTTTGTCTGTCTGTTTGGCTGGCTGACAGTTTCTCAGAGTGATCAACTTAGGAAAGCAGAGCTCTCATTTCCCCTTCACCACAGAGTCTGGACTTCTGGGGGGCTGAGCTGAGTGAAGCAATGAACATGCATGCACACCTCATATTCACACACACACACACACACACACACACACACACACGTATATATATGGAATACTGCTGCACATTTTCCTGTTATACAGACAGTGTCTCTGTCTCCTGTCTCTTTTTCAGGATTATTTCTGTATTTAGTTTTCCTCCTCTGAGAAGTCCTGCTCTTGCTTAAGGGAAACAATACATTTGAACAGTCTGTGCAGTCTGTGTGCAACTAAATCTGAATCCTGTCTTACATCGCTTCTGGAACCTAACTCCTTCTGAATCCCTTATTGAAAATATTTTAGTTAACTTTTCAACATTTGCAAGGGCATCTGCAATCACATTGTTCACTGAAAAGACAGGAGCACTACATCTTTTAGTGATGACCTAACTAATGTTCATTATGTATAGCTGTAATTAGCATAATTTCAAAACATGAAATGTTGATTAAATGTATCTGACACACTGAAATTAGATGTATCGTACTTACGTTATTTTTCTTGAACTACTTACTCCAACCCGTAACGGTCCCTCTGCAGAATTATTAATGAGCTTAAATCATTGATGTGTAGAAAATAAAAAACAAGGAAGATTTGACTGAAACTGATGCAATCAGCAACATCATTTCACTTTTTTTTGTTCTATTTCTTCCTTAGTGCAGCACTTCCCGTATTGTACATGGAGAGAATGACAATAAATTGTACTTGTAGCTGGCACCTTGTACTCACCAGGTACACACACATTTCCACACCTTACTGAACTGCAAAAACACACAGTCCACTGATCATAGTGTAATTTTACATAATACCTCTCACATGTGTGGACACCGACTACTTAAAGTTTTTCACCTGAAGAGCTGATCTCCAGAGCTCACCAGGCAATATCTTTTTCTGTCATTGCCTTTGTAATAGCAAGACTGTGGGTCATATAGCTCTTTATATTTCTCAACCTCAACATGTAGTCTCTCCTCATCCATTGTATGCACAAAAAAGACAACGACAGCAAGTCAAGCCACTATGGGACCCGGGAAGTACAAAACCGCCTTTTCCCCGGAAATAAAAATGCGTTTTACAGGGGGGAGCAAGGCTGGAAACAGAACAGTGGCATGAAGTGTCGCCGGGCAGCACGTTAACACAAGTCTAGCAGCCATCGATGTGGGGGTTGTGCAAAGAAAATAATAGGGGTGGCCTGTTTTGATGCATGCCATTTGGCAGCAGTGTGTTTTGGCCTTTTTCCACCAGCCTCTAAATCGTTTCTGAAAGCGACTTGTTTCATATTGTTGAATGCACTGAAGAAATGCAGTCTGCCTCAAACTTTTGTCTGGCAGCACCTCTACACCTCTACACTGCGTGGAAACTGAATATCACCTTTGCATGTATGTGAGGTCCATAAGAACACATTAACATTGGAGACATGTTCAAACGCACCCAAAGGTGTCATTCACTGAGTGAGTGTGTGTGTGTGTGTTTTGCATGTGAAGCAGCTTACCTCCTCATATTGATTTCAAGTGTCAAGTTTACTCCCAAACAGATTCAAAAAAAAAAAAAAAAAAGCAATAAACTGTGAAACCACAGGCAGTGAGCTTGTCATACTTTCTTCAATGATAGGTGTTCTGTTCAGTCATTTAAAAAGATGCCTTAAAGAACAGCCAAGTGGCGCAAACGACACACAAACCTCTGACTTACGATGGAAAAAAGTGAGTAAAAGTTGCCGTCCATTCAGAGCCAGCTTTGCTGTGTCTCCGTTAATAGTTATGTTTTGGGTTTTGGGAAGGAGAGGGACTGATGCCAATTCAGCACACATATGTTTCCACACCTCATACTCAACACCCAAAACTCTTCTCGCCATCTGAAAACAAAACCCATATTTCAAATTTAGCTCATTATCGCCTTCATCCCCATCACAAACAGAGGAAATGTGAACTTTGACGTCCAGACAGAAGAGTAGGATTTTGTGAATGGTTAACCGTGTGATTTTTTTAAAAATATAATTAACAATCCATTCAAAAGCGTCAAGTGCCAAGGTCTTCAATTTCCAAAGCACCTTTGACATCAATCTGGATCTCACCAGACAGAGCAACAGCAACAGGTTTTACAGTAGCATCTGTGCATTGTATTTGGCATCATATGCAACCTAATGTGACTTTTCGGTTCAACTGGATTTCCATTAGCCAACATTCTGAGTGGAAAACAAGAGGAGGCAGACAAGACAGAGAGACACGCAAAAGAAAAATCTGCTGTGGGTTTTTTCTTCTTTTCTTTTTTTTAATAGCGGAAAATAACAAAAGCACCCAAGGTCAACCACAGAGCATAAAATTTTGCAACCAGCAGAGAGGCGTTAAAGGAGGGTCAAAAAGGTAATGAGGACAAGGTTGACAGTCCCCTGGACGTGTGTAGGTTTGTAACTGAAACGTTCACTCTGTGGTTCAGGGCTAATAATTGTGACTTATGTTTGATGTTTGATTTCTGATGAGAAGTCAGAAGTTTTCTCAGCCCTCTTGTCCTCCTCTGCTCTGCTCCCTGCCATTTGTTTCACTTCTCCTCCACTTTCTCCGTCAACCTGATGCTATTTTTATTTCCATTTCCCCACTCTGACACAGTCAATGATGGAGGGAACATAAGAAGAGGAAACACAGGCATAAGTGAGGAAGATGACAGTGATGGCAGTGGTTAGCACAGTGGCGGTTCGCACAATGGTCACTGTAGCTCTCAGGTGTGATTGGAGATGACAGCTCACCAGGCTGCACAATGCACTCCACAGTTAGTCAATATAACATACTCCAGTCCTGTTCATCCTACTTAAGTACCTTGCAATGGCTAAGAATTAGCCCCTTATGGTATAGAACTAGCAACAGGACAGAAACAAAGCTTGATCAAATAAAGAAATGTTCCCACTCTCGATGGGGCTATTTGTAAGTTTTCTCTGCTGCTAAATGTGGTGGTGTCGCTTGACAAGAGCTGCAGCAATCATTGTGTTTATAAGACAAGAGATTATAATTTGAAGCTCTAGCGTAAGTTCAATCAGGAAGACCTATCCTCTTGCATGCATATCCCATGTATAATCCTAATTAAGCCACACCTCTTCTCACATTATTCCCTCATTCTTCCAGCCGTGGCTGTCATCGTCCTATCAGCTGTTCAGACAGCTGTTCACAACTAACCAATAGCAGGGCGACACAATTTCTCGTTAACCTATCATCAGCTGGCGCTCCCTTTTTAAAGATGTTCTTTCTCAGTTTTAGTTTCCTGCTCCGCTGACGTGCGCCCCTCCTCCTCCCCAATCTCCACCTGGTTCCAGAGTCCATCAGCCATAATCCGTCTCAGAGGGATGTTCAGTCTTCTCGGAGTCTGAGGTTTCTTCGGCATCTCTGCGTCAGGGGTCTCTCAGCCATCCCATCGTCAAGGGATCTTCAACCTTGTCAGTTTCGGAGCATTCTCAGCCATCTTCGGCATCAGAAGTTCTTTGGCCATCATCGGCATCAGAGGGATAGTCAGCCACCACCAGTGTCTGGTCTCGGGGGGATTATATTCATATACATACATATATTTTGCTGCTGCTCCTCCTAACTCTAAACATCTCCCCCACGAGACCAAGCGCCAAAGTCTATAACTTCAGCACTTTTTATCACATGTCTTGTCTAATTAAAATATTTACTTTCACTTCATTCACTTGTCTCTCCTGACTGAAATGTCCTTTAAGCAGTGCTATGTCTGCAGCACTATGTCTGCAGGGTACAGTGAGTTGCTACAGTGAGTCGCTTTCGGAAAGTAATGAGATAAGCCGGGACTAGCTGGTTAGCATGCTAACTTTAAATTTGGATGGTGGGTCCAGGTGGGCTGGGCTTGGGGCCTGACTGAGGGCGGTGACAAGTTAGAGAATTCCTGATGGTTCATTTTCAGCTGAATACAGGCTGTGTGCATTTCTCTGTGGACTGAGCCTTTGACACTTTAACACTATTAATATAGAACCTAGAGCTGCTCTATAATCAAGAAAGACATAGAAATCTCTCTTTATACAATACGGGACCTTTAGGCTTCTATCCTTGCTTCTTCTGGTGAGGGTATCCCAGTACAGTTCCAGTGCTTTACTCCTGGTAATCCTGCAGCCAACAGATTTGCTTTAAACATGTACTGTATTAATAATCACCTGCAGCATAATTCTTATAATCCTTACATGGGCTTTTTGCAAAGATCATCACAGTCTCTCATTCTGACCTATGACAATTCAATCAGGCTACAACTGTAATACTGTAAGTGTTTTTTACACATAAACTCGTGATTTGGTGTTTGCTTGTTTCTTTCAGTGGGTGTTTCTTTCTTCCAGAGCTGCTATGTCAAAAATGGAGAGATTAAAAATAGTTATGAATGGTAAGAAAAAGGAGAAACACAAAGCAGATGGGGTGGAGAGAATCTGCTTTGGTTTGATGCTTAGGGTTAAAGCAGATATAGTACTGAAATAACAGCAACAGCAGTAGCAGAGAACAGCTTGTTTTAATTGTCTCTGAAGTGGAACAGCTGGCTGCGACTACTGGGCCTCACAGCATAACGCAGACAGAGAGAGAGGAGGGGGGAGAGAGAGACAGAGAAGCAGAGAGAGAGAGGAATTGGCGCCCACGGCCAGGGGTTGAGGCTCAGGCCAAAACCTTCATTGTGCTCTTCAGAACTTAAGAGAGTTTGTCCTTGCTGACATTAAGATGACTTAGCCCTCTACACCAAACTCAGATTCAAAGAGAAATGCATGCATTGCATACAGCAAACAGTTACAGTAGGGAGACTCATGTATGCGTCAGATAAAAACAACACAAACAGCAGGAAAACTTTAATACCTTGGGGACAGCCCATTTCAGCTGGAAAACTGTGTCAGACACCAAGCTACCTGCTCATTTTGGGAAAACATCCAGTGGAGAGGCTGAACTCATTTCCTCTCAGGTCCGTTTTTGGTTGCTTGTTAAGTTGTCAACTGTTCAAAAATAATCCTTAATTACGCTACAAAATAATAAGTAATGCAGTCACTGCATAAGTTGATCCCTCTTCAGCTTTGATAGTGTTAATAAACCCTCTAGGCAGTGGTTATGGAGTGGTCTCCTAAGGCCGCTGATTTCTAACTGCTCACCTCCTAAAGGTCAAAGTCATCACATACTCTTCATAACCACAGAGGCGAAGCTCTCTCTCTTTTCTCTCTCTGCCACACTGTTGTCTTTATTAACAGCAGTGCACAGGAGTTACCACAGCTCATCCCACACATGGGGTTTCACATGTGAAATTCATTTTTTCACTCAAATGGCCTTTCTTCCATAGTTGTGGTGTCTGCTTCCGTCATCTCGAATGTTTGGTGTAAGGTCATCGTCTGAGTTGGGTTTTTTTCATCTTGACCTTCCGATAAAATCAAACATGTTATTATTATTGTTATTGTAATTTTTTTTTGTCTGGGCTCATGCAAATAGTGACATTCAGTGACGTGAATACTGTTGACTTCTCCAGAACCAAACAGGAAGCAGGAAACTGAGTTGATAGTGGGAAGGGAGGCAACTCTGGGGAGGCGCAAGAATGTGAGTTGCTTGTTATAAGGCTGACATCAAATACAAAAAAAAATCAGTCAGATTTTTAAAAAGCCTTCTAATGTATGGTGGGCATTACAGAAGACAAGTTAATTCAGAGCAGCTGAGAACAATGGTACATATACTACACACCAGTACAATACTGATCACAGTTTTTCTCAGCTTTTTCAGCCCCAGTGTAGTGTGCACATGTACAGTGTGCAGTGGGTATGAACTGATAGTTAGACAGTAAAATGTGCACACAGACTATGAAATACATGGGAAACAGAGAGCGAGAAAGAGAGCTTTGCTGCTGCAGGGATCTGAACATAACATGCAACTGACGAGCGAGAATGCTAAACAAACGACACGCCATCACTAACAGAGGACCAGCCTGGGAGCGAATCTCCACCCTCATTCCTGCATTGGACACCCTTGGGCCCAACCAGGGGCTTAGCTGCCAACTGCGGGACATGATGAGGGATCACAGATCCAGAGTTAGCCTCCACCTCCTGTTCCCATAAAGTGATGCTGGAAAGCAACAGTGAATCAATCCAAGACACAGTCTCTTCACTCCAATACTGCAATAAAAATGTGTGTGTTTCATGCATGTGTGTATTTGTGTGTGTTATGGTCCTCTGCATAAACTTTATACTTGGCCATTAGAGATGCTGCAAGTGCGACACAGTATCTGAAAACCTTATTAAGCAGAAAGTAAAAATTAAAATCCACAGTGTAGTTTGCTTCCTGCTACATCTGAAATGTATCTACTTGTTTACAAAGCCTTTGGATAAAACTCTGTCAGATATAATCCAGCAGAAAACAAATTATGTTCTTGCAACAAGGCATTTTTACTGAGTATTTTAACCTGATATATTGCTCCACGATGCCGGTGAGACCAACGGCCTCTCCATTCCCCAGTCATGAATATTCAAATGAGACGTTCAATTTGTGTTGGGGAGATTATTGGAAAGCTACCGAAGCAATGCGGGATTCTCCCTAAAGCCTGGGTGAAACCATGTTATGCACTAGACTGAATGACTTGCTGAGATACCAAGTCTGAAATTAAAGTGGGACCTCCTCCGTACTCCTTGAGAAGAAAAAAAAAATAGAGTCAGCCTGTTGGCATTTTAAGCCGCTGGCAAAATCCAATATGTCTGCTGAGTAAGACCTTCAGAATTCTGCTCAGCAGGATGGAGCTTTATGCAACAGCTGAAGTCTGAACTTTGTGAAAAAAAAAAACAAAAAAAACAGGAGATAGGAAATTAAAAGGGAAGTTAAGATATCTTGGCCTTTTCCAAGGTATGTAATCTTTTTCTAATGTATAAATAAATCAACAAATCAATAAATCAACTAAACTTTGTGAGGGAGGTGATTCTGTAGCAGAGAATGATGAAGAGGATCATGTTGATTTGTTGTTGTATTTCTGAAATGTGAGATATGGACAGTAGTTGCACACACATGCTTATCTTGATCTCTGACTGGCTTCCTGCTGCGCTTCTTGCTGGCCTCATTTAGCTTATGAGCAAAATATTTATCAGATTGCTGCGTTTTATCAGTCCTGGTTCACCAAGCAAGTGAAGTCAGTTGAAAACACAGTCAGTGAACTGGAGGCGACATATTTCAGACCACTTCTAACTCAACCATATCCTGTGAGCTAAGTTCACGAGTATTGTGAAAGTAATAGAAGATTAAATGATTGGTATTAAAATGAGAAACCAATCTTTGAAAGTAAAATTATTAGACAACTACTACTACTACTACATGTGTTTCTCTTATGATATTGATTGTGTTATTAGAAATTACTGTGCTCTTGTTATTTGTTGAAGAAGCCCACTGTTCTCCTCATCCTGTTCATGCTTAAAGAGGTCCAGGGCTGCACAGGGTTTGGGTCTTTATGTATCTTTAGGTTTCTTGTGTCCGAGAACATATAAGTAATACTAGACATGTGTATGTCTATCTGGTGTTTGCTATCAGCCTGAGTCTGTATTGTTGGGATAGGAAATTATTTTACTTGCCACCTTTGTGTGAAGCGTGTCCCATTATTGATCAACGATAATCTTTGTCTTAATCTTTGGGTCAGTCAGTGTCTGTGCTTTTATTTCTATGTCTGTGTCCAGTGTCTCAGCAGAGGATAGATAGACAGACAGATAGACAGAGAGACATATAGACAGATAGATTTAATCTTTTATCTCACACATAAACGTGTTTAAAACTTCAGAGAGGTTTTATCATAAATCTAATTTTATGGCGGGCTCAACATTTTCTGGTTTCCGTGGATCCATCAAGGATGCTCAGACACTGATGAGAGAAAGGAAACATTAATGTCACATCACATCAAATTTACACCAATCAGGTTCGAAGCGCATGTTTTCCCATAACATCAAGACTGACCCCAAACCCCTTCATTTTCCTGATTAAAAACAGTCTCTGGTTGGCTTTCTTACATATTAGATCAATATTGTCTGTGAAACACAGTTTGCCATCTGTGTGTGTTCCCAGATACTGGAAACAGTTCACAGTTTTTCACACAGTATCAGTGCTGAGAGCGACTCTGTTTGGTTTAAAATAAGTTCCTTTGTGTTTACAACACACAAATAATCTGAGGCATCATCATTTTCATATGACGTCACGTCATTACCATATTTAAATAGTTTGAAATTGTGTTGTATAAAGTCATTTCATTAGTTTACACAGATAATACTGCAGATGAAACACATTTTTGTATTTAAAACTTCAGAGAGGCTTTATCATAAATCTGATTTTATAGCTGGCCCAACATTTTCTGGTGTCCATGGCACACTTCATGTTTGACACTAATGAGCATCAAGAATGCTCAGACACTGATGAGAGAAAGGAAACATTAATTAAAAACATTTGTTTTTAAAAAGTATTGTGCTCTGACTGGTCGATATCACTGGACTCCCATGTCTGTTGGATCTGTACATTATTATCATGTGAAAGAGTGCTGGAGTCATAAAACACGTGGGATAAAGAAATGACAAGATAAGTTGTCTTGTTTTGGTTGAAGAAAAAAAAAGTGACTCTGTTGGGGAACTATGCAGAACTATTTCATAAGATGATGTGACTTACCACTTCTCAGAACAGCTAATTCAAGCTTTAACATTGAATCTTTTCATCTACAAAATCCTTCTGATATTTCAGTGATTTCATCCCTCACAGCTACGATTACAAGAAAGTGCGGAAGAATTGACCAGAAAAAAATTGAAAGAATAATAAAAACAGATAAGTACTCAAATGTGAGAAAATGCTGTTCTGTTTGATGGAGCAATACAAATACTTGAGTTACAACTTTATGATATAAAGATTAACTATAGTCAAACAAACAAACAAACAAAAAAGATGAAGGAGATTCAAATTAGACTAATTTCATTTAATTGAAGTCCAGTATAGTATCGCTTGGTTAAATGGATAGGTTATTATTATATTATTAAATATTACATGATGTTATTATTATTATTTGCTGCTGCTATAATGACTGCTGTTATTATTAATAACACTGTCACAACTATCACTATTATCATTATCATTATAGCATTATAATCAGTCTGACAGTGCTTGAGTACAACATTACTACAGCTGTTCCTGGTCTCTCTCTCCTCTCTCCCCCTCCCTCCTTGTCTTCCTCCTCTCGCCCCCTTGCTCCCCTCTCAACTCAACCAGTCAAGGCAGACGGCCGCCCACCCTGAGTCTGATTCTGTCGCCAAGCGTTGCTCATGGTGGGAACTTTTGGGTTTATCTATTATAAGATAGTGTATGTTATGTTTTGTCACTATATAAATAAAACTGAATTGAACTCCATGTTTCTCGAGTCTTGTCATGTAACGGACTTAACACACACGTTTAGACACAGGCTGGGTCAGCAGGAGAAGGCTCTGCAGTCACACCAACAATGACAAATCTATTTCAGAACATGTAGGTGCAAGAAGGTCAAGGCTGAAAATGTCTTGACAAATGTGGATTTTCTCATCTGGAAACTTCACACATTGAAATCATGACATTCCCACACATGAAACAGGTCCCAAATTTTCCCTGCAGATGCGCACATGCACGCACGCACGCACGCACGCACACACACACACACACACACACAAACACACACACAGCAGCACACACTGTGATGTGAGTGATAATAACCTGTGCTTGTGACTCACCAGCACTCAGACATCGCTGCGTTTCAATATGAGAGACCATTAAAAAGCCAACAGCAGTCATTCCCTGCATCCTAGAAGACTTATGATTCATTATGTGTTATGTATGGCTGGTTTGTATGAATCTAACTGGTTATTTATTGTGTGTACATTTGCATCACAGTCTGTGCATGCCATCACTTAGAGGTCTCTTCTCCTGCCTCACATCCCTGCAGACATCTCTTCACACTGAGTACCGCTGAAGGGTCACACACATCCATCTCGCTCGCAGCCTTTCGGTTACTCACTGCACTCTGGCAAAAGAAAAGGGTCTTGTGCATTTATCACCAGTTGTACAGCACGCCTACGCTCTGAAGCGCAGGAATGAGAGCAAGACAGAGCGACTAAAGAAAAAGAAACGACTGGATGAAAAGAGACACAACAGAATAAAGCTCACATGTGCAGGAGCAGAAGGTAGGAGGTAAACCTGGAGAATGCCAGAAGATAAAGCTGTGAGCTGTGAGCTGCAGTTCAGATGAGGTAGCCCTTGTTCCTGAGAGTGCAAGAAGCAGTAAGAAACAAGGAATACGCTCTGAGGCAACTTGCAGGGAAGCTTCGTGCAGAGGAATCGAAGTGAACCTCTGTGGCGAATGGAAAAGCTCGCCTGCTGAAATGAAGTCATGCCCTGGAGATGGACAATTATTCTGAACAATGCTACTGCACATGTAGCAAGATGGGAGAAGGGCCAACCTGGCACAATGCTGCTGTTATGTTTCAAAACTGTAACACATGCAGAGCGATGACATCAGCGACATACGGAGACATAAATCAGAGGGACAGCAGGGCAATGTGTAGGAGGCAGAGATGCTGTAATGCCGGCCTGAATGTGATGAGGCGTTATTGTGTTGTGACTACAAGAAATCAGCAGACTACTGAGAATTAATATGCAATCAATATCTAATTAAAATATAAATATTAAATGGTGAGGGCATGCTGATTAGCTTCTAACATATACTATATATAGCATGAGAGCTGCCAAATTGTAATTTGGACAATTTGTGTTTTAGTAACATGAGTAAAGAAGCTGAACAAGGATGGTGTCCACCTCTGACTTAATATAAGAGAGGGAGTTACAATAATAGATATGTCTTAGGCTGCATGCGAATTACTACTGTATATTCCAGCTGTACATTACAATGACTGAAAGCTAACACTTAGTGTTTTGATTTATCATTCTGAATCTGTTCTTAAAAGTGACTTTATTTTAGAGGTTCATTATTGTCTACTAATGTCTTTAAGGTTTCCTGTATAGGGCCATGTACTTTGGTACTAATTAACAGACAAAATTCATTATTATTTAAGAATTTTTTATTAATGGCTTCCAGATGAATTTCCATTAATGAAATTGCACTATTTAAAAGGTGCTATATGTACGTTTTTGCTATTGCTACATAGCCAACGTTAACATTAACAGCTGTTTACTCATCAGGCTGTACTCGCCAGGCTAGAACTTGTTGTGAGTTCAGCATCAAACTTCATTATTTCACTCACCAAGGACTATCTCCAGCGGTAGGAAAGAGCGCCAATCTTAAGTCTTGTTTTGGTTCTATTTCTACTGCTTCTTTTCCTTTACTGAAGTTAGCTTGCTAACCAGCTAGCCACTGGCTGTCCCATTTCGTAATACTACTTTGTCATAGTGAGTCATTGTAGTGACCTGTCTGCCCTCAGTCTAACCTCTTGTCTTGTAAATGTGATGTGATTGCCGAAGCTCTTGGCAAGTGACAATTATCAGCAGTAGCACCACTTACCACTCCCAGGGTGGAACAATGTTCAGTGCAAGTGGCAACCCCCGGGCTGAAAAATTAAGTCAACAAGGAGGTTCTAAAAACTGCAGCTCTTTGAATGGCCACTTGAGGCTGGCTTCAAAAGTGAGTCAATTCCCATAGACTCCCATGTTTAAAACGCCCGACTTTACAGCAGAAATAAACATATTTACAGCCTGGTACAAAAACAGGCCTCTATCGCTAATTTCCTCCTTCATGACAACTGTTCCGGGGGGTACAATTTTATATAACTCACCTGTTTACATTTTATTAAGGCCTAAAGTTATGCGTAATTGAGGGTGCACTGCTTTGAGTGACAGGTGGGTGAACATATGTTTGCCACAAACATGAGGCTATGTCCATCTTTAATTATAGTCTATGGATCAGTGGCAGACAAAACTTGCATATAGCACCTTTAAACCCCTGTGAATATGTATTACTCATTCATATTTTATTGAAAGCTTTACTCTTCATTAATCCTGAATCATTTGTTTGGACTGTCTATTTCTGGTCCCTGTTCCTCACATCAAAGAAACCTCTGAAAAGATAATTTCATCTTACTTATCTTTAATTATATTCTTACCCACCCAGCAGTGAAATATCAGACAAAGTGAAGCTGGTTCAAACAGAGGGCCTTTTCTGTAATACAGTGGATGGGGCACATCCACATTTCTTAATACCAATGAACCACTGTACCTTACCCAACACCAAAACCATTTGTTGTCATAGATGAATGACTACAGCACTGTTACTCTTTTATATCACTAAGAGCCAAAACTGAAGCTTTGATCTTTCATCTTAGATTGCAGCATTGTTGTACTTGGTCTTGTAATTGTTACAATGAATGAGGAAAAACATATCAAGATATAAAAATACCTGGACCTCTATGATTCACAGAACTGGCATTAGGAGGGTAGTAATATCAAAAAGCTGTCGAGACCGTTCTTAAACTGGGGGATCAAGTGAAATGACACATAAAAGACTCTTGAATCCAGGGCAGGACATCATACTGCTTAATATCCTGTGCATTCTAGTTGACATGCTACAGTATGACATGCGTCATAAGACACTGCGGTGGCAATGTTTTCAGACTTATAGAATCCACTAAGGGTACACTGGATAGTAACAAGTTGTCAGCAACTGAAGGCAACAACCGAATACAATAATGTCATTTTGCCGACTAAAAGCAAGCCTCTTCTTATTAATTGTGAGTTACGCTCTCAAGACGTTGCAATCACAGTCAGACAGCTGTAGACTACAACATGACTGCTCACAGTGTTACCACATTAACCTTTTTGTTAAAGAGGTAACACTTTGAAGAGCTGCTGCTATTATCCACACAACTGCCAACAGCCAACACAGTATAGAGTCCTGACTAAAGGCTGATTTATGAATGAACAGGGCAATTCTTAAACCAGTCAACACAAATGGGCAACCTCACCCAAATCCCATTCGCCATCAGTGATTATTCCTGCTAATGATTTAAACACCAACCCTCAAATGTGTCCAGCATGGCCACAGTTCAACCTCTACAAGCTGCTTAACTGTAAATGGATTAACAACAGCCGTGTTGATAGTATACACAGAAACCCAGCAGCCTTGGTTGAGGGTTACCAAGGTTTATCCATGTGGGCAGAGTGTTAGAAACAGTCCAAATGGTCTGTTAAACAAAGGGAAATAGTCTCTGTCGTTGCTGGCAGTTTGAATTAAAATCAGATTGAGTGACTAAATTTTGTAAAGAATATCTAAACTGTGTGGTTTGAGATTATTTGAATTTTTGGATACTTTGATGACTAAGAATCTCAGTTAGTCTGAAAACTAGCTCAGCACACTGCAAATACTAACAGATCCAAACACACAAAAGCGCCACAAATGTTCACAACACAACGTAAGTGTTTCCAGGGGACACAAAAAAGTGATGAACCTGGCTGGGACACACACTTATTGTTCAATGATTTGTGACTTTTGAAGTTAAAGGCATTGAACAACAAGTGCACATGGATGTATTTTAATACAGTTAATCAATAATTTCTTCATCCAAACAATTGTCCTGTCTCTTAGTCCTCATCTCAAGTGGGCTGCTTAATGAAGTTTTACACACTAGATCTGATCAGTCTGTCTTTATTAATGCTCTATGTACCATAGTCCATGTAAGTTACTGTAATAAAACTCTTCTTAAGATGCCTTGACCCAGGTGTTTTAGCCTTTAGACCTACATCTAACGTTCCCTGTCTCTCTGAGATCCTCGAGTAGGCAGTCACCTGTGAGTTCTGTAACTCTCTACATAACAATAGTTTATTTGAGGATTCTCAGTCAGGATCCT
The DNA here is from genome assembly GCF_046630095.1 of Trachinotus anak. NCBI lineage: Eukaryota > Metazoa > Chordata > Actinopteri > Carangiformes > Carangidae > Trachinotus > Trachinotus anak. Next base: position 10,534,706 of record NW_027273870.1, on the reverse strand, counting down.
AGGACAGAGACAGGTGAAAGTTAAAAGTGACCTTCTAACTGCATCAGACAAAGGACTTGTCTCTGTACTTGTCTTGTTAGATCTTAGTGCTTTGTCTGACACATGACCGACATTTGATTGTCATTAAAAGAGCTGAACTAAGCTGGTTTGAGTCCAATTTTCAGATTGACTTCAGTTTGTACATGTTAACAATGAATACCCTGTGCAAGCAAACATTAGGCACGGAGTTCCACAAGGTTCTGTGCTTGCTCCAGTTCTATTCACATTATATAGTCCATCCTTCCCTGAGGTAACATTTTTAGTAATATTAGAAATATGATCTGTGCATATTCATATCCCATTCTTCCCTGTAGATTTGTCAATTTCTGTGGAGCTGTAGAGTCTGGATCTGTGATTGTAAGCCACCTACTGTCTGCATGATCCTGCTCAACACCCACTGCTACAATTATCAGTATTATTACTAGTATTATTATAATCATTGTATCATTATCATTATTGTTGTTTTTGTTGTTGTTATTGTTGTTGTTGTTATTAGTAGTAGTACTACTACTAGTAGTAGTAGTAGTAGTATCATTACTATACATCTCTATGCTGGTCTACGTAAAACGTGCCCACAGATTATTTATGTTATGATTTGACAATATACAAATAAAATTGACATTGCTTGAATTGAAGAACCCAATCTAAAAAAGCTAAAACTTAAAAAGTCTCTGGGTGCAGGAAGATTAATGTTTTCCTATCTTGACTGTAGTTTTTCAAATCACACAAACAACCTCACACACACCCCTCCTCATTCTCACTCCTTTATCTTGTCTGTCTTGAGGCCATACACACTTTGCTGTGTGTGCACACTCTCTGCCTTCATTTTCCACCACTGTCATATCATCTATTTGTCCTTCTCAGCTCCATCTCTTTGCCTCCCTTTGTTTCTCTGCTCTTTCTTTCCATTTGCTGAACTATGCTCCAATTAGTTTGGCCCCACAAGGCAGCAGTGTACTAGTGAGGACACTTTATAAGGACATCTCCACACATAAAATACACACACACACACACACACACCCACACACACACACACTACTTTATTAACCTTAAGTTATACATTGGTCACTTGATTGTTGAGCACAATGAGTACATACTGTAAAAGAAATATTTCTGCTTTACTGTCACTTATATTACTGGAGTTTTACATATACACTGATATTAAATTGCAAAAAAATAGCAAATGGTTTCCATTAAAATGACTATACAGTACCATAAATGCTACACAATACTATATTATTATGTGCTATTATACATCAGGGAATACTCTACTGCAATTGCATCTTACAATACTAAGCACTTTTGAAACAAATACTCACAGAGGGAGCTCATCATCATGTGCTCCATTTTCAGACTGACATAAATAGGACATAGGCCTAGTATAGTTGGTTACAGATTACATAACTGTGTGCGTGTGTGTGTGTGCGTGTGTGAAAACCATAGTTCTGATGTGGCATAAATGTGACTGTAATTGTGTGTCAAATTCTCAGGACCACTGACAGGAAACAAGTCGTGTTTTAGGTTTCCTTTGTATAGCATGAGCGAGGCCACACTGTCACAACAGCACCAATAACAACAATGACACATTTGGATTTAACATTCCTAAAACTAAAGGTCACTGTTGTCATATCACTGGTCTGTTTATTCTATTTCAAATGAAAGAGGAGGATCAAGTCAAAATAAGGAACCCGAGAAATTACAGTACAGTTATTCATTAATTTCTTGAAATTGTAATGATATTACTTTACTCGTTTCTCTATTAGGAAAGTTATCAAATTACTAATTAGTCATAATTACTCACATTCCCTTCACTACACAGGTTCACATACTGTCTAGAATAGACAACATTTATGAAATAAACTAGTGACTTTCTTTTCATAAGTAAGGTAAGAGGTAAGAGTAACAGTAAGATGATAATTGGCACTAGACATTGACCAACGGTGGAATATCTGGTGGTTTGCAGCAGGAAGAAGCCGATAGCCAATCAATCGAAAGAAAATGATCTAGATTATGATTATTAACTAAAGCAATTCAGTATAACTAGTCCTAAAATGATCAGATATGCCCACTGGCCCATAGTTGTGCTAGGTTTGCACTTATAGCTAGCCAAATTCTACTGAGACAGCATGCTTTAAGCAGAGCAGCAGTTATCAGTTCAGTCTAATGCATTAATAACGTCATACTTTAACTAACAACCTTATCACACTGCAAAGTCTGATTAACCAATTAATTGTTGGACCTCTGATTGATACCACTCTCATGTCTATGCATCAAGCTGACCTCAGGATGCGGTGAGCATAGGTTACTGTAGCATAAGCACTGAAAGAAGGGGTTCAACCAGCCTGGCTCTGTACAGTTCTAAAATGCAATATGATGAAATAATTCCCATAAAACCAGAAATATTTGTTTTTACATGTCTGTACGTCGTACGTCGTGTATGGTTTAAACAAACAAGATACAATATTAATATTGTTAGTAAGTATATATTTTAACAAGCTACCTGTTTCCCGTGCTGTCACTCTTTTTGCTAGGTTAAGCTTATTTCCTCCTAACTCCAGCTTTATAATGTCTCCTTTAATCGCATTCCCAGCATTTCAAGCCAGAGGTTACTGCATTTAGGAACCTAAAATGTCTGTACTGCATCTTTCCATGGAAAAAAAAAGTACATTGTATTTTTCCCTCTATAATGCTGCCGAGCATATTGCCATTTGCTCAGCGGTTTGGCTACATTTAGCTTTTTTAGTCAGTAAGATAGAATAAAGGAGTAACTCCAGCTGTTTTCCAAATAAAAATGTGAATAAGCTCGTATCAGCAGAGCATCCATTTGCTGGCTTGACCAAAACTGAAGCAGAAAACCTATCCAGCCCGAGGCTAAACAGCTCCTCAGGTCGTGTATGACAGATAGCAGCATCTATCTACAGAGTTTCAATAGCTATTCAATTGTGCTTCTCTCTCAGGTTCAGTCGTGCCGGCTGGAAGGCTGTAGAGGCTGCACTTAAGCAGATCCACATGTATGCTGAGTGGTCCACACAATGCATTTATTTTTGCTCTGTGTCATACATTTACTGACACCTTCCATTTTGCACCCTCATCATCCTGAATAATACCAATTACTGAGCAGCAGAACAAGAGGAGAGAGATGAGGACACTAGTGGTGAGGAGGATGAAAAGACAAATCGCAGCATGACAACTGAATTATTTGCATGGTTATTTGCATGTTGGTCATGCCTCCATGTGCATCTTTGCTCAAAATCATTTGCCTACAGGCTTGGAGCTGTTGATCAAGACCAGTTGCCACCTAGTGCATAGCAGCTTTCCTAACTGAGACATTAATGCCTCTGAAGCACATTTCATATAGCATTTCTCATTTCCATATGTCTTGTAGTGAGGTACAGGTATAATATGTTGACTTGAAGCACACAAACATGGAGCTGGCAACATCTCTGTAAGCCTGGTGGGGTTCTGCGTATGTGTACATACATGCGTGCATACACAGTATTTGTAGTTACTGATATTGCTGAAGGGCTTTACCCAGTTCACAGCAGATGCTGACATCATCACTGCAGGAAACTAGAGGCGCTGCTGCTTTTCACTGATGTTCAGATGTAATATCAAACATAATGTCACTAATCCTTTTTCACAGCACACAATCATTTGCCACAATAAGGCTTTAACAGTGAGGCAGTGGCAACAATAGGCATGCATCCGTCTCAGCCAGGGTCAAGCTCAAAGCAGAAAGCACTCAGAGAAACTCCGCCAAAGTCTGCAAAATCTAAATCTGAATTTGTTATTTTATTAATAGAAAATGTTAAGTCTTCAATGTGCATCTAGATTCAGATGTGCATCAAAAGACACCCAGGAATTTTATGAAACCTCCTGAGTTGTGATCATTTAAATTGAACTGGGCAACAATTAATTGTGAAAGATCATCATATACAGGACCACTGGGAATCTGTAAGTACAGATGTCTTCTATGTCTTTGGTTGTAACTGCACGATCAAGAGTTGCCACAAGGCAAAATGATGGAAAATCTAATTTGGTTGGAAAGTTAGTTGGGTGTAAAAGGTGTTGTAGAGTGGCCTTACCATGACAAACAGAGTGTAAAACACACACATCCAAAAAAAAGATACTGTAGATAGACACAAAGACATTCATCACCCAGGTGATTGTGATTTACATGATAAAGAGTCAAACTGCCCTCAGCTGGATCAGTTAGAGCAGCAGGGTGGCCTTACTGCGAATTCTCACTGAGACCGCATGGTGTACTGAAATCAATACATTCATTAAGAAATAAACACAACATGGCACAGCAAAATTCCTCCGCACATCTCTGTCAAATATGTGGTTGTGGAAGCTTGGTCCGGTAGTGGCTAAGTACAGGGCTAGTTGGAGAACTCCTATGGCTCTTGAGCTAACTGCTAACTGCTAACTGCGAACACACTGGCCATCTGAGGACATGCTCTGGGCTGCCATAACTGCTCTCCAAGCTAGCTCATTTGCTAACAAATGTACATGTCAAACATCATCACAATTAACTTGAAATATATAATTCCACTGAAAATTATTGATTTCACAGTGCTGTTTTTTTATTTGTAGAGCTTCCCCAGAGCCTAGATAAGCCATTTTTAGCGATATCTCAGTGTAAAATTTTGGTGCAAGCCAGTTGGTTCAGAAAAAGAAATGGGCTACACAACATGGAGTCCAACCAGGAGGAGAAAAACTTTTTTGGCATACACACTGGATAAACAGCTTTTATTGGAATTAATGGACAACATCTTGGAACATGATATGCAGTTCTCCTAATACTTCAATGATTATGAGCCAACAGTAAATTGGTTTATAAATGGTGGTGGCACTATCTGTAGCAATAACTTATGAGTTTTTCCTTGGCGCATTATTGCTGACCAGATTTCACTAAAATGCATATACCAGATTTTATCCTGCTAACTAACAAACACACAGGACCATCACATGAGCTCTTTTACTTAGGCAACTCAAATGTCCTGACTAGCTCTGACTGGCTGACGGCTGTGAATTTGCCTTTTGGAATCACCTTTCCACTAGAGACGGTAACACTCAACATGGCCAATCCTGCAAAAAAATCCAAAGAATGCTCTAAAACAAACAGCGCAGCCGAATATTTAACTTATAAGCCAAATCTGAGACTCAAATACCTGAATTATTCAATAATGATGCAACTAAAAAAAAACAACATCATATGTCTTTTACACAGTTACTGTAAAATGTAAGAGGCGATATTCAAAGCATGTTGATTCTAACAGGAATAATGCAAATGTAGTTCAGAATCATCAGTTAGTCTACCTGAGCAGTTCTCATCAGTGGGAAATAATGTTGCATCCACATTCATACAACACACCGTGTTATATCAAATGCATTTAAAAATGAACAGTACTTTCTGCTGAATGCACTTCCTTTTTTAGAGTATTGTTTGTGCTGTGACCAAGGCTGAAGCTTTCAGTCGAGCTCCAGTGACTCTGGCTGTCAGTCGCAGCAGCGCACACTGACAGGGAGGGGTTATCGCTCAACACCTCATTAGAGACATTCTGAGAAAAATAATCCTCCATTGTTGTGCTTCCATACAGAGGTTATTTGGCATTCCTTGCCATGTTGTAAGCCGAAGGATGAAAGCAGGGTTTTCTATAGACGTGTCTGTTCACTAACCAGCTCCAGAGAAGCCACAGAAAAATTCTTGGACAGGCAACCTTCCAAAATGAGCACATCTTTAAGGATGATAATGATGAAATACTGTCTATATTTTCATTTCATTTCAACAATACTGGAATTAGAATTTATTAATTCAGGGATTGATAGTTTTTTTTTTATTTCATTTTTATGAGAGGTTGCTAAACAGATGCATGCAGTGTTTTTGCAATTTAGCTAATAAAACCATAGCATTAGCATTATATTTAGTCACATTTTTATGCAAAAAAACTTTCATAATGCCCTTGGATCATAGTGAACCACACCTCAACATGATGTTATAGCAACGAAACAACATGATAGTATAAGAACAGATGACTACACTGACAGCACAGAATATAGCCAGAATATAGGAACAACCCCCACCCCTTGCCAACGGGCAGCTCACTAACTGTCAGTGTATGTGTTTTTCAGTGTATAACATACTTTGGAGTCCATCTCTCTCATATTCTAGTAAAAAAATGAGAGAAAAACTGATGAAACACAAACACAGCACCAGCCACAGCTTCTGTCAATTACAGGCTTTGTTTGTTTACATTTATTGCAAACCACTTTGTACTCAAACTAAAATTTGACTGACGATTTTTGAGTAACATTCAACAATATGTGAGAGCCAGAAGTGGTTTTCAGTCCATTTGAGGCTGGAAATTCAATGCATATTTGTAGAATTGTAGAAAAATTGCTTCCACTGTTTTTGTTTATGTTGTTATATTTGCAGTCACTGCATCTGCCACTTTGAGTTATTTCCTTTCCCTCTAAATTTTCAACATTACTGGTACTCACAAGAAAGGTTTTGACTGATTTCGTCAGATTAAGTAGGTCATTTTACCCACTGACAGCCATGGCAGCTAGAAGGGAGTGCTGATCGCACAGTTATATCAGACGTTCTGTGGCATTTGCATCAATGTTTCAGCAGGGGACAGATCAGCATGTTGACAGCAGGTAAAAGGGGCTAACGCTGAAACCACTTAGTACCCTCACAGAGAGGGACATACACATGTAGCGACGATGACATGTCAGGCTTTTCAGGCTCTGGACCCAAGGCTTCCATTAACATCCATGTTAATAATTAAGGTGACTGCTTTGGGAAAACATGGCTTGGCTCTGCAACTGAGAGGAGAGTGGGGGGGGGGGGGGGGGGGGGGGGGTGGGGGGGGGGTGAGAGAGTTAGAGAAGGACAGAGTAATGGCTAAAGTTGTAGCTCCATGTACACAGACAAGTTTAAAAGAAGATATGCATTTGCTAATCTGGATTCCCAACTTCTTTGTTTTGATTTGAACTCATCACTTACACAGCACTAGACAGCTTTTTTTGGAATAAAATAAAATAAATAAAATAAAATGAAAGTAGTAAAAGTGAAACCACTACAACTTACTAGCCCAGAATCAAATTGCAGAAAGAATAAAAAGTTTGTATCTAGCTAGTGGAGTATTAAGCAACTAAAGAGACGGATATTTCCCTCAGGAGTAGTTTGACATGCTCACCAGAACATTAAGAGTGATTCAGAAGTTGTGAATACAACACATATACATGGTGAACTTGTTAGCAAACAGTTAGCTAAGCTAGTTATACATCCAGCAGATATGGAGCAACGTTAGCATTCTTTGTAGTCATGTTTCTGGCTACCGGGTGAATTTAAGTGCAGCGTTCACCCTCTTTTAGCTCTGTTTTTGCCCCCTACCAACTCCTGAGGGAGATATCTGGCTCTGTTACGTTCAGCTAACTGTGTCTGTTGGTTTGCTGCTGAGCAGGTTGTGCACTGTGGGTTTTCAGATCTTTGTCATTGAAAGCAGCTTCCTGTTTTGATAACAACAATACTAACCATAATAATGAAAGCTATGAAAGCTCTACACAGAGAGGTAACAGAGACACTGTTTCTGATAATACATGCTGCTGTTAAATTTTTTCATGTATTTTTCAACGCTTTGAGCACCACAATCGAAATTACAGTCACTTCCATTTCATCTGACAGTAAACATTTCAGTGGCTGGAAACTGGGCACATGAAATAAAAATCTGCACTGTTGAACCCTTTGTACACCAACATTGGCATTTTTAAGAAGTTTTTTTAAACACAGGTAAACCCACTAAAAATGCATTAACTCCTTTCACACTATCAGACAAGTTTACCTTCCTGTTCAGACTGAGAGGACACAGACACACAACTGCAGGGAGCAACGTCGTCACATGCAGTTGCAGGGCACACACAGACACACACAGACACACAGAGACAAGGATGCAGGATGCTGGTAAAGCGGATCCCACCTTTAATGTCGCAGCCTCCATGTTGGACACTTTGGTAGATGATTGTGTATTTTTCAAACTTATTGAGCGAAGCGCACTCTCAAAGGACTGTTTAGCCACAGTGTTTCTGGTTCAGCAGCACGGTGCTGGGCAGGTGCAGGTCTGTTTACAGTGTTTCTGTGCTCCACACGCCACCACCACCACGCCGATAAATACCAATAACACTACTAAAAACTGCAGTTCTTCAAATTGCCACTGGCAGCTGGCCCCAAAAGTGAGTCAGTCCCCACAGTCCCCAACTTTACAGCAAAAAAATGGTTTTGGTCTCTGTAGCTAATTTCCTCCTTCGTGACAACTGTATGGGGGTTGAATTTTTATATAGCTCACCCCTTTAAATTTTATTAAGGCTTATAGTTATACATAATTGAGTGCCAGGTGAGTGAGCATATTCTTGCCGCAAACCCGCATTCACTTAAGTCTGAGCTCCACACATGCCCCACCTCTTCGCCCATTTTTTAGGTGGAGTCACGCACTGCCAAGATGGTGACGGTGGAGCAGCCCATGCTGAGCTTCGAAACTGTTCTTCAGGAACCTGTGGTGACATCATGGGGGCTACGTCCATCTTTATTACCAGTCTCTATGCTGCAGAGTCATTTGACCCAGGCGTGCCATTTGTACCCTTCCACATTGCCAACAAAAGCAATGTTAGCAGGTTTTTGTCCAGTATAAAAATGGCTTTAAATGCCACCTGGGGTAAGGGACAATGTATTTTTTATAATATGGGTGAAGTGACCCTTTGATGCTGTTTGATCATCAGTTAGTTCATTAGTACACAATTCCTGAAAAAATGAAAATAAAATATTTATTTCAGGAGACATGAGACACATGAAGTGCATTTGACAGCGGCTAAGTTGGTGGTGTCAGCCGTGATTGGGGTGTAAGTGGGAAATGAAGAATGGGTGGGTCATTTGGAGGGGGGGGGGCACTTCAGCAGCCTGTGCAGCTGCTGTGTTTTGGTCCCCTGGCAGGTCACATGGCACAATGACGAGATGTGTGGCAGGGGTGGGGGAGTTAGAGGGTGGGGGGGGGGTCTATTTTTGAGCACTGCCATTCTGAAGCATGAACCATCACCACCACCTCGCCCCCTCTCTCCTCTCTTTGCCTCCTCCATCCCTCCCTTTTTTCTCCCCTGGCATCCCATTTCCCTGTGTAATTAGGCTTCTAATTAAGGCTGTGGATGTTGAGAGGATGAATGCCCACTGTCGTCTCTCTCTCTCTCTCTCTCTCGCTCTCTGCATGGAGCCTGTGAGCTACACTGTGCAGCACAAAGACCCAGAGCCTGCTTCTCTGACAAATTCTGTTTTTGTATATTTAATTCTGAGTTGGATGGCTTGATATGAAATGAGCATAATCATGGAAAATGCAAACGTGCACTCTGTGCTTTAAAAAAAGGAGTGAAATGCAGTATATTTCCACACCACCTAAGGCTTACATGGAGGAGGTACAAGTAGAGACTGGCAGCAGTGGCATTAAAATGGCACAATGAAAAGAGTATGAAGGTCGGGGCTGTGGATTGATGCTTTAATTTGCCTTTCAGTCCAGCAGCCTCCAGTTCCAGTCCTAAGTCACTCCAAGAGGTTCTCTTTCATTTAAACATCTGCAAATACTTTTACTTTTATGCTACCTTTAAACCCACAATTACTCATGATGATTGTTGTTCTCTCACATGACAGGCAGGTGAAAATGTCCTGTCTAATTCTAGATCCTGTCACATGTCACATGTTGGACAAATGTCATACATCCTGCCATTAGTCATGTGTGCAACACATCACCAAGATTTCAGAGCATATGTGTCCTCATGTCAGAACTAACCTAACAGTACTCAGTAGGATAGTTATGATCATGGTGTCCACATGGACTCAGCACAAGACACCAAAACAACCATTGCTGTGAATATTGTAGGGCTGCAGCTATCGATTATTTTAGTAATTGGGTATTCTACAGATTATATTCTATTGATTAATAGGATAAGAACTACTTTGTCTTATTAAAGAATAAGACATAAGAAAACAAGAAAATATGTAAAAATATACAGAATATAGTCAATATAGTCAATCGCCTTTTTTTTAGCGTGTTCACTCATGTTTAAAAAAAAAACACACACACAAAAAAACTAAAAACAAACATTCTATCTTTGACATAAAACGGTATTAAAAAGCTGAAAAATCTCTGGAGCGGCGCTGTCACTGCCACCCGATATGTTTTGACTGACACATAATAAACCCACGTTATTTGCCACACATGCGTCTGGGAGACTGTTGCTGGTTGATGCTACAGAATCTAACGTGAGTTAAATTAACCACATTAATTAACCCAAGTATCAGCTGTGATTATAGTGATCTCCCCTCTACAAATGAATTATAAAAGAAGAAATCAGAGATCAAGGACACTGTCATACAGTGATCAATAACGCATAAAAAGGACCTCATCTTCACTATCACTTGAATTATAACAAACTGTTCGCAAATTTTTTGACTTTTGATTCATTTCTTTTTCACAGGAGGTGATGTTTGTACCACACATCAACCAACCATCTTTTCTTTTACATAAGGAACTATTGAATATCACCTCATTTTGAAAATAAAACTAATCAGTCATAGAAAATACTTAATTTCAGTAGTCCGGGGTTGTCCATGCAAAATGTGATAGTTGGCAAAGTGACATCATGAGAGTGTAGGGAGAGGTCCATGAGTTTCAGGTTTTCTAAGAGGCCCAAACTGTGCAGACTGGTCTTCAGTACAACTTGAGTTGTACTGAAGACCAGTCAAGAAGATCAAGATGACAATTATTTTATTTTTAGATTCCCAGGTGTACGTCTTCCATCCATCATATGTTTATTTATTCCCCACTCACCCCTAACCCCCACCCACACCCAGCATCCAGAAAGCCAGTGTCAGTCATATGGATGGTCACTTTGTGACCAATGACAACACACATAGGGAATGTGCATGCAGTATACATGGGTATAGGTGATTATGTAGAGTGTGGACAGATGGAAGGATAGATGGACATGTAAATGGATTGGATGATGTGTGGGCTTTAAGTTGTGTGTGAGTGTTTATGCATGTTTGCCTGGTGGGCATGAGCCTGAGTGGTCATTCAGTAAGTATTTGTTCGTGTGATCGTGTGTGTGTGTGTGTGTGTGTGTGTGTGTGTGTGTGTGTGTGTATTTTAATGCAGTACAGGGTATGAAGCAGCTGATGGGTTCAAATTTAAAACATGATGGTGAATATGTGGGTGAATACGTGGGTGAACGCAGCTGCCTTCCACAGTCATATCACATAAATCACTCTTTTAACATGATCCACTCCTTCATTCCACACGGCAGACAAAAAACTGTCTGTCTTATGTATCTTTTTTGTTTTCTAAAGATTTGGTACCACCAGCGTTTGTCATGTAACAGCAACACAAAAACTGAGAGAATTCACAGCATTTTACAAGGAAAATATGACAAAGACCACGATGCACAGAGTCACACAGAGAAAAGCCCTTACACAGTTTAGAAGCAGTACTCAAAACCAGTGAATGATGATTTAGAATAATACATTTTAGTTTTAAAACACTAAGTTTTAAACGAAAACAGAGACTTTTGGAAATGCTGCAGGGCCCATTTTGATTTGAAAACTCTGGACTTGCAATTTGGTCTAGATGGGCAAAAACGGATACCTGTGTAAACAATGATGCAGACACCCATGGTCACTCCCTGATTGGGTCTCATCAGCCAAGACCAGTGGTTACAGCAACATGGATAACAAAGTACATGCAATACTAACCTTGTTGTCTTTGCTAGGAACTCTTGTGCAGTTAAATTCGGCATTTTAACACAACAAGGTCAGTGTTCGTGAGTGGTCCTGTATGTATGCATTTTTAGGTGTTTTAGTCTGAATGGACACAGTTTCTGATACAGAGATTGGATCAGAGATTGTTTTCATTTTAAACCACCATTTTAAAATGAAAACGTAGTAGTGTAGATGTAGCCTTAGTCTTGAGTCTATCAGGGTGCAGGGTCATCCTGCAAAAAAGTTGCATTGATGTAACAACATTATCGGGTAGTGAACTATGACGCACAGACACATTCCCGGTAGATCACTTTGTAATGTTATGATCATCAAACGGAATACAGAACGATTGAGGTTGTAAATCATAATATTATAAACCACACTGCAGTGCTCTGGTGTCTGATAAACCTCCAAACTCATTCAAACCAACCCCTCCTCGCTATTTTCAGTCTTAATTCCTACTAACTGTGTTAGTTCTGTATGCAGATCAGTCAAGTTTGGTGTGGCTGTTTTATTTTAACTTTTACTTTACTCAGCAGGTTCACTAAATGAGCTTTATAACATGCTACATGCTGCTGCATCTGTTTCCTCATCTCAGAGAAGGCTAAGTGGTCTGTTGCACATTATGTCAAATTAAGTGGGATTTACTTCTAGAATAAATAACCTCACACCAGTGAACATCTCACAGACATCACTGAGTAGGAAGTGGTATAATCAATCAAACTCAGCCATGAAACAGCTGTCTCTTTAGTGTGTTCCAGCACACAGTCCATAATAACACCATGGCCCATGCATTAGTATAAAATAAATTTTGGTGTGTTCATATGTGTCTCAGGGCATCAGTGTTAGTGGAGCTGCTGCCACCCTCGATGAGTTAACATGGCCCTACATAATGATCATGTGCAGCAGATGTGAGCCTGGCCCAGCTGAGCTTTTAGATGGACTGTGCAGTGAAAGAGGGAGGCACACAATGCAGGGGGGGGGGCAGTGAGTAACTTTTGCTCCCAGCCCCCTGAAACTCCAGCATTTCCAACATTTCATCATTCCTCAGGTTTTGTCATTCATGGGGCCAAGCTGAGTATGAGGCGCAACCACAAAGGCAGGTAAACTGATATTCAAAATTGATGCAAAATATCTATCAACCATGACATTGACATTTCTCACACTCCTCACTTCATTTGTAATCATTCCTTGGCAAGTTGTGTGAAAACTGCTCTCAAATTAAACACATGCGTTCTCTGAGGAAAACCTTGGTGACGTTTGTCGTGGGACAATAACACGGCTGCTGCGTGTGGAGCCTGTGGGATCACATATGAGGGCCGTTTTTAACTAGTCCTCTGTCTCCCAGTTTAATTAGAGAGAAGCCAATAAGCACGCAACTTCACACTGTGTTTATGGCATCATAAAAGACAAAGCTTTCTCTCTGTGTCACTGATGGGTTCAGTTGTAATGAGTCCTGCTTCTCATTTGTCCTCAAATGGAGGAATTACCATTTCACTCACTCACACACACACACACACACACACAACCATTTTCTCTCCCATTTTTTCACCAAACTTTCAAGTTTTAAAGAGACACCAGACACCATAACAATGTAAAAGTTTACAACAGCAAATTGGTTAACTGTAGGAAAAGCTAGTCTGGAGGTACACGTAAGAGGAAAGCGGTGTGTAAAATGATGCATTTAACAGCTCTCAGCGGTACATTTACAGCTCGAATCACCCATGACAGACCACTTCTCTAGACACTTGCCCACAAAGACGCAGTACTTCTATCCTTGTAAACTGTAAAAGAACAGTGGGTGGGCCCAGTTAAAAGGGCTACAGTGAGTGTGTGTGATAGAACGAGGAGCATCATTAAGTTACAGTGGGGGAGGGCATGATATGATGCAATTTTATTCATTAGTGGTCTGATGGATGTTCAGCTGCCTGCGATTAGGAGGGGTAAACAGCAGCTGTTCACTCGAGTGAAAGTTGTTCCGCCGGGGAAGGTCATAACTCTGTCGACACTGGGGGAAAATAGAGGCTGCTGATCAGGACAGGATACAGCTGATTCATGGGTAGAAAGGACTCTTCCTGTCTGACCTGTATAAGTGCAATGATTCCCAAACATGGTATGACCTAAGCAGTACTTAAGCAGGTGTGTGTCTATATGAAAAGATTTTTTTTTAAAGTTATGAAAATAGAAATTCAAATCTGATTTAAAAAATGAAGCCATAGTCTACCATAAAACCTGAACACTACTACTTGTTTAGTGTATGAAAACTAGTGAGCAAGTGAGCAGAGAGTTAGACGTAATTGATAGATGGTTGGAATAGATGCTACTTAATAAACAGTTCAGTAGTTAGAGAAAACCAACAAAATAGCAGTTGAAGTAGATCGCTAAAATTGCATGGTTGTAACAGTTAGCTAAAAGTAATGGATAAATGGTTGTAAAAGTTGTTTAAAAGTAACAGATAAATGGCTGTAATTGTTAGCTAAAAGTAATTGATAAATGGTTGTAATAGTAAGCTGAAAGTAATGAATGAAACTGTAACAGTTGGCTAAAAGTAATGTATAAATTTTAGCAATGGTTAGCTGAAAGTAATGGATACAAGTGAAATAGGTAGCTACAAGTAATGGAAAAAAGTAATCACTAATATAGCTGCAAGCGGTAATTATCGGGGTCCAAGCGAGCATTTCAATAACTTATGCATCAATTATTATTGAAATTTTGCTTGGCCAAACTCAAGGCTGAAGTACAGTTTTGGGGTTTCAAACCTCTGACCTTGGTATCCCTAGACAGGTGACTTACTGGTTGCACCACCGGTTAACCATGTGCCAACTACACATTCACACCAATCAAGCCAATGACATCACATGTGCAAAAGCAAGGTACTGTTTCATCTTAAACACTTAAAATAGTCAAAACGTTAGTGTGAAAGTCCTGAAAAAAATCCCACACTATTCTAGTGGTTTGGGGAGTGTCATCAAATTCTTTGGTGACTTTGAATCTAACACTGAGCAAAAAAGAAAATGTTGCGCATACAGTACAAATTATATCAAGACTATCAGTATCACTGTGGACTCACTTTGAGTCCAATCCAAACACCATTTGAAACACTAACACACTCTACTTTTTTAGGCCATCTGGGGTTTTCAACCCCTGACCTTGGTATCCCCCGAGAAAGTGACTTATGGGATGCACCACTGGGTAACCGTGTGCTACAGACGCATACACACAAGTTGAGGCTGTGACATCACATTTGCAAAACCGCGGCACTTTTGCCTGTTTCACTTATAGAATAGCCCAAGACTCTAGAACTGTGCTAGGAGCAGTGGTCTGGAGTTGTGCTCCGAGTTTCATTATGTTAGCGTTAGCCAATTTTGATTTCTGAGCATTTATGTAAAATTAATATTAACAACACAATTTTAAAAGTTTATCATTTCAAAACGGATTAGTAAAATTGGATTGTTTCGATAACTTTTTGTCAGCATTGTCTGTAGATGACGTAGACAAAATTTTGTGAGAATCAGATGAACAGCCTCAGACTAGTTCGGTTTGGATTTACATTCAATTTATTCAAAATAATTGCAAAATTAAGCATTTTTAGAGTAGAAGAGTATTTAAGCAAAGATACAGATAATTTCAGAGATTAAAATGGAAAAATAGCAGCAGTGGGTGAAATTTGCAATCTATGTGCCAATTTTCATGAGTTTTTGCTGCACAATCACTTTTAGGGGAGAAAA
The DNA here is from genome assembly GCF_046630095.1 of Trachinotus anak. Lineage (NCBI taxonomy): Eukaryota > Metazoa > Chordata > Actinopteri > Carangiformes > Carangidae > Trachinotus > Trachinotus anak. Next base: position 10,519,136 of record NW_027273870.1, on the reverse strand, counting down.
AAATAAATAAAACAGTTTTGACAGTGTGAAAAATTTAGAGGGTAATATAATCGATTTTTATTAAAAATGCTAAATAACATCCAGTTTAAAATCAATACAACAGGACAGCGGGTGTTTATGAAAAAGCACTTCTGTTCATCTGATGGTGCAGAACTACGTCTGACAAGAGGTTGGAAATCACTGCATTACTGTTTTGATCATGCATTGATCAAAGGCTTGATCTCAGTGCTTTCTCTACAATGCGGGGATTTGACATCATAGAAAGGCTGAAGACTGCGCTAAGGAGCTCATGCATGTTAAGGTTAGTGAACAAAGAAAAGGTCACTACTGGAAGCACCGGAGGGAAGTCAGACAAGTTTCAAGCAAACGGAGCATAAGGCCAAGGATCACAGACCATTCAGGATGAAGCAGCAGATGGTTGAGAAAGCTGCTTGGCATGCATTAACGTTCATCCAGGTGCAAAGAGTGAGAAGGCGACAGAGAGCAAGAGCGACTTTTTTCATTTCTTCTGCTGAGGCTCTCAACATATTCATAAGATGTGCAGTCTGTTTAAAAGTCATTATATTCTTCTATTCATGAGTAGCCAGGCAGAAGCCAAGATACAGGATTACAGAGTCTCTTAGGTTTGAAGAATAAATTCATCATGACAGTTTACAGTTTACTGGATCACTGTTTAATAAGGCTAGAAAAATGAAATATTTTATATTGATTTCCCTCTCATTCATCTGTTTATGTCAGTGAAATAACATACAATTATTTTCACTATCACTGAATCTAAAGATTATTCAACTTTTTGGTCTACAAAATGTCAGAAAATAGCTAAACATGCCCACCACAAGCCCAGAGTGACTTCAGATGGTTTCTTTTGTCTGAGCAACAGCAACAGACCAAAAGTACTACTACTAGTACAACCACTACTTTCAAATTAGCAATTAAACTCCAATCACTATCAAATACGTGGTTGAATAATCTTGCAATAATACATAATTATAATAATGTATTTTATGTTTATGTTTTTTCAATAATATTTTATGTTTCAGGTATAAGTGCTGCTGCCACAGCAGTTCAAAGTTTTAGATGTTGCATACCAAGGCACAATGCACAGTAAGCAAAGCAGTGAAATGAGGGTCAGACTGAAAAAAAAAAAATGTTTTTGATATAATGAAAAATATTGCATATGGCAAGAAATAATGTGATATTCATTGCTATCGCATTTCACCCCAATACTGATAGGTGACAAATTAAAGGAAAAAACAACATTAAGTGTGTTAGAAAGGTGTTGGGCCACCAAGTGCTGACAGAACAGCTTCAGTGTCCCTTGGCGCTGATTCTACGAGTCTCTGACAAATCTAAAGATATTCCCTCATTTGGTGTTTTGATGATGGTAGTGGAGAACATTGTCCAACATGCTGGTCTAAAATCTCATAGTTGTTCAGTTGGGTTGAGATTTAGTGAGTGTGAAGGTCATATCATATGATTCACATTATTTTCATACTAATCACTTTCATATTAATTTAATCTTGCAATCTAATTAGATATTATCTGTTTTATAATCTGTGTTTTTATACAGTTTTCTTATTATGCTTTTTACCTCTATTTTTAAGCTTCTTTTTTTTCTGTTAAGCACATTGAATGACAACTGTGTATGATAATGTACTATATAAATAAATTTGACTTGCCTTGCCTATGGATGAGGGCATTGTCGTCCTGTTTCTCCACTCATTCTCCACTTTTTCAGGTTTTTCCTTTAATTTGTCATCCGTCTGTATATATAGTTTACACTGATAGGCCATTGGTGGTTGGTGTATACACTAGTGTGTAAACACTATGACCATAAATACAATGAGAGAACAGCATTCTTATACTGTAGAAGTGTATTCACTAAGGAAGAGAAAACATCAAATTCTCATGAAAACAAAACTCTAGCTCCTTGCATGAATGGAAGATTTTTGTGAATGACATATTCAGTATTCGCCCTTTGAGTACACAGGGCCAAAACGACAAATTAAGCCAGACTTGGCAAGTGCAATTGCCAAAGTCACAAAGGAACAGAACTGCTCAAAACATCCAAGCCCTGTAAGAAGTCCTCTGTGATCCCACGTCAAAACAAGGCTGGGGGAAAAGAAAAAAAAAAAAATCGACTCAATTAGCAACAAAAACAACAAAAAGTACATTTTGAGAGAAAGAACTGGGAAAATGTGGGATTTTAATACATGCCAGCTGAAAAGGAGCTTTTTCTCTTTTCCACTGTGTGAAGATATCATTTGGCTCAATGGGGTTTTTTCAAAAGGGCAAATGGTCACACTAAAACCAGAATAGACGTGTGAAGATGCCATATTTTGGGTTCAGTAAAGACTTCAGTAGTGATTAGGTAGTGAAGCCACGGTATCGAGGTCCTGCCCATACACCTGTCCAACCCAATCGTGTGTCAATCACAGCTGTCATTCATGACATCAGGCCTCCTTTTATGGCATCAAATCAGAAAAATTAACACCTGAACATACATCGGAAAAAATGATTTGATATGTACTTTAATTTTTTTAGCTTCGCCCATGTCACAGAAGCTAACGTGGAGGGGGTGGGGTTTATGACCTATACAGCAGCCAGCCACCAAGTGGCGAAATATTCAATATTCAGTGAAATATTCAGTGAAATATTCAAGACTACATGTCTGAAATTTCTAAAATTTAAAATAACTTCCTTTCTTCCTTTCTTTCTTCCTTTCTTACTGCCCTCCTTCCCTCCTTCCTGTTTTTGTGATGACAACCTACCACTGAGTCAGAAACATTTAAAAGTTTACAAGTATAGCATACTGATCCAAAATTATCAATTTGTTTTGTTTCATGAAATATTTAAGCCCAATTTTATTCTAAACATTTTATTATGTCAAGTCCTGAATGCTTCATCAACAAAGCATCTTATAATAGCTAATGTCATTAGAGTGGCCTTAAACTTTTTACTTGCACTTTTATTGAAACCTTTTTTATTCATTTAGTATTTGACTTTGCATTAATTGATTGCTTTTAACTGATGTTACTGTCTTCCATTGCTTTTTTCAAAAAGTCAAAACTGTATATATGTGCAAGCTGGTGGAGTACTGAATTTCCCTGAGGGGATGAATGAAATATCTATCAATCTATCTAAAAATAGTTTAATTTGTATCATCACCATAATATTCAGAGAATGTTTGACGTAACTAGAGATAGTTTTCTGTCATCAGTTATGAATATATACCCAGTGACTTTACCAAATTAAACATGCCATTACATCTGTAGTAACATCAAATGTCTACTCTCACTTGGCCTGACTATATTTAACTACATATTACTACCAAACCACTGCTTATTTCACCACCTCAGTTTGTGCTGCCCATTAACAGGTCCTCCAGATAAAAGGAGAAGGGATTTGTTTGCCACTTGGCTGTCACAGGTGGTAATGCAGCCATCAAACACGACAAACTGTCACAGGAATATTCACAACACACACATCAGGGAGGCAACAATAGTTCACAGGTGGCAAAGGTAGAGATTCAGAGTACAGAGGAATACTGCATGTAGATTTGTAGCTCTCTTACATCAATGTATGATTTACTTCAACAATTCAAAGGGATTATTTGGAAATGACTTACTTAACTGTTGTCATACTAGTGGTTTTGGGGCATTTACAAAGTACACTGCTCCTTAATCATGACAGGAAATTGGGAAGAGCTGAGTGTGTGTTTCACAACTGGCTGCTTTATTTTCAATTTTCCACAAAAGAGAAAACAGATAAAGCCTTACAGAGTGCTGCATGAGCATATGGGAGCTGCGGAGAGCAAAAATGTAGAACTCATAGTTTGAGGATTAGATCTAAATATAAGTTATGAATAAAATCTCTCATTAAAATATATTTAATTCTCCTATAAAACCAATAACGACGGTTGGTTTTCCATCTCCCTGCAAACTGCCAAGACCAATAATTCTACTTCACAATCCTCGCCACAGCAGCCAGGCTAAAATATAAATTACTTTGACAAATATTTTTCCAAAAACCTCAGTAGCCATATGTAGAACTGAGCTCCAGCGGAGCAGGAGCATGACTTAATCGTTGTGACAAGCCAGTCTGATGGAGATTCCAACAGAGGAGCTGAAACCTAGAGGACTTCATCAATGAACTATCAATACACATCAAAGAGCAGCACGTACTCCTAAATAACTTAGAAAAAACCATTTTTGGGATAACATGCCTGGAAAAGTTCTACATTCAAAGCCTCTCAGCTTACAATGCACCTCTACAAAGAACACACTAAGGCAGAGTATTCTTCTGTCAACATACCTTTCAAAACGCTTTCATCTATGATATGTGATCGGGCTACTGTGCTCCATACTAATCATTTCTCTCTGCAGTGAGGCTAGCCTATTAAAAGCCTGGGTGGGTAATATGACCCATGTGGTGCAGTCATTTTAGCTACTTGTTATTCCAACAAGCAGCTGTTGTGTGTTCCTGTTCAGCTTGATTCCCAAAATCCAACCCCTCCCACCCTCCCTCCCTCTCTCCCAACACACGAGCTGGCATGCTGTGGGGTCAAGCTTATATTTTGCAAAGACAAACACTCGGAGTTGATTTGTCGAGAGACAGGCAGACATGACTTGGCAAACAAAAGCGATGGGCAGCAGTTCAGAGTCAATTTAACAGACTTATGTTGGGATAGTAAGTGACATTCAAGCTGCTGTCTGGGATTCCTCATTATTTATCACTGATTTATTGGATACAAGGTCTCTCACGCACAGTTTGTAACACAGTCAGAACTGGTTACACTTGATTTTGAGCGGACATGATTTGACCCTGGGTTTCAGAGCATTAAGTACAGTATAGTTAAGATACTGCACTGTATGTAAAAATACTAATGTTGAACCCATGTGGCCCCATCCTCCCTTACGGTCGATTGAAAATGACACACCAGCTGGTCATAAACACACTACACAGATTACCACTGCTCTCTGTCATATACACACACTAATTCACTTCATACACTACAAAGCAAAAACACACACACAAACACACACACACACACACACTTGCACTTCTATCTTTGTGAGGACACTCATTGACACTCATAATGCATTCCCTAGCCCCTTACCCTAACCTTAACCATCACAACCTTAACCTAAACCTAAACCTAATTCTAACCATGACTCTAAAACCAATACTTAACCCTCAAAATGTGATTTGAAGGTATCTCAAAAAGTGAGGACTGTCCAAAATGTCCTCACTGTGTTAGTGAAATACTTTTTTTCGTCCTTACAATGTAGCAAGTACAAGTACACACACACACACACACACACACACACACACACACACACACACACACACACACACACACACACACACACACACACACACACACACACACACACACACACACACACACTAGTTAGAGTTACTGATATGATCATATCTCCTCGTCAGCTCCAGTCAAAGCACGTAAAGAGGGAAGGAAGCAGGCCAGAAAAATAGCTGCTCAGTTAAAAGAGAGGTCTCCCGTTAGATTTGATATAGAGGTGAGAATTACAACATGTATCATTTTACTCATGAGATACAGCAAACATGGGAGAGTCTGTCTTAGTGATACATAGAGCATGTAACAAATGTGCAAATGATTGAGACATTTCAAGGAGTTGAGTCATGAGACAATAAGTAAAGGTCATTTTCATTTCTCTTCTTAAACAACGGAGTTGTAGACTTTGACTTAACTTGAGAGTTACTCGAGTCAGACTTAAATCTGCACTACTACTGTAGATAGGCTATGTTATATAATTTAGGAATAGTTATTATAATTATTTGCCCTCTTGCCAAGAGTAAGATGTAGATGAGTTTCATATCTGAACCATAACTATAAAGCTACAATTAGCAGCCAGTCAGCTTAGTTTAGCACAAGGGGAACTGACTAGCCTGTCTCTATTGAGACACAATCACTTTGTTTTTTGTTTTTTTTAGATTAAACAACTAAGATGTCAGTCCTGAAGACTTCAGCCCTAGTTGATTTGGCAACACCTGCAGTTACAGGTAGGAACTATGAAATTTATGTTACACTGTTACACATTGTTGCTTTCATTTATAGTACACTTAGAGGAGACCTTTCATGGGCAGTAGATCAACTATTTTTAGTAGGTGTTGGTGGGAAAAATATTACACATAATCTGTATTTGGTAAAAAAAAAAAAAAAAAAAAATCAACTGACACATATATATATATATATATTTATTCATTCATTTTTTAATAATTTTTTAAAAATATTATATATTATAATTATTTGCTCTCCACCACCACACACACACACACACAAACACTCTTTCCGTCTACATGACAGATGACTTCGCCTAAGGTGACCTCAGGAGCAAACTTACCACTGATGTGTTCTGACAAGTCAGTTACAAGAAAATGCTAACAGAGCAATGTAATGGTTAAAACCACCCCAGCACTCATTCATACCTCAGCACTTTAACCTTTAACCTATCGCTGACTTCTCTGGTGCACGTTGTCTAATTTTGTGAGGGCAAATAAGAGATCACATTGGCTGCAGGCTCGCGTCGTGCGAGAGCCTGGAATAGTTTTGGGGATTCACTGGTTCAGTTCGCCTGAGGGGGGTCAGAGCTATGGGAAAAAATTTAAGTTGACCAAAAACTACGGCTCCCTCTCACAGAATTCAGACTCAGGACTGAGTTGACCCCTGACACTTGTGACTTGTAGCCATAAAACACAACCAAAGAGAAACTAGGCTACGACAAGAAACAACAGTGGATAGCTCATAAAAGGATTTCTGATAAATTATTTAACTTTTGATGAGTTATAGCTATTTTTTCCAGTCAGTTTCAAGATTTTAGGGATAAAATGTCAATAAAAACCTATTTTTTTGCACTTTGTAACCTCTCTACCATCTCTCCCTCTGCTAACTGTAGCTTTTTCTATGCTGCTTCTGGGCTGACCATTAGTTTTACCTTGCCCGTCCACACTGAGCTTTTTCTGTTCCCAAACAGAGAAGCTGTGTACAGGCTCACTGCTCATACCGTTTGCATCAAGGTTGCTCACTGCCCAGAGCAACCTCACATCTTTTCTGTATATCTGAATTTAAACATCAAAGCATGGACCACATAACTGGGAGGAAAGACTGGGAGGAAAGAGAAGAGGAGGAAATAAAGGCCAACATGTAGTGCAAACATGTCTCTCAGGTTTACATGACATGAGCACACACACACACATACACAGAGAGAGAGGGAGAGAGAGAGAGAGAGAGATAGAGAGAGAGAGGAAAAGCAATATTTTTATTTCAGTGCAACAGATAAAGATTTGTAGAACAACTGCTTTAATGCAACAAGAAACAAGAATCACTGAAAGCATCACTAGATGTTTTCACTCACAGCATCATTTCTCTGACTGTCTCTATTCTTTTTCTCCCGCTCTCTTTCTCTTCTCTCCTCTGTGCAGGCACATTATACACTGTGGTTGTGGGGGGGGGGTTGAGGGACAGACTGGCTACCCAGCTGCAGTGCTGCCCCTGTGGGAAAGACAGGGAGGTCAGAGGGCCTCTGGCCCGGCACCCACTACACTGCAGCATTATCAGGCTCGTGCCAAGCAAAAAGCCAGAGGCATGGCCTGGTGGTGTATCTCCCTGATGTGCTGCCGTTTGCTCCGAGCACCAATCTTCAGCATGTATGCTCACCCTGGCTGTGAATGTAGATGGTGGTAAATCCTTTGTCCTTGCATAGAAGCCACCCGTCACATCATGACAACTGTAGTGTGTAGTCTACATCACACTAGGACCAGGCATGGTGGCACTATTTTTGGACCAAGAGTGTCTTTCCTGAAGCATTTTGATACTGGGGGTCTTTTGACGTGCGCTGCAATATCAGCAAAAGTTGCATCGTCTTAAAAAAATAGTGTGAGTTTGTGTTTGATTAGTTTATTCTAAAAATGAAGCTTTATAGACAATTAAAGAGGAAAAAAATACATCCTGTATCCAAAGTGGACTCTTTCTCCCTGGAGAGTAAGGCAAATCATGGGAAGCTGAAATCCAGAGGAAAATGCATTGTATTAGGTATAATCAGATATTAGATTAGGGCAGTGTTTAGGGTTAGCTGTGATATTCCCACAGGGAGAGAACAGGCCCAAAGACCCATGAACACTAAACGCTGCATGCCTAAATATAGCATGGTAGCAGTGGCTAGGGCATGGCTTGTATCAGCCATGACTAACTGCTGGCCACGGTGGCACAGCAGTGACAGAGCGGCCAGTGGAGGCCACACCATGTGAATGACAGAAATGCACATGCAGCCAGGAGCACTCACTCTGATTTATTTTGTTTGCCTATTTTTTCTTTTTTTTTTTTTTTTTAAAACATTCTCAAGGAGGCAGCATCAGTTGCTATGGCAACAGAAAAGTGCTCAAAATTCTGTAATGACTAAAAAAACAATAGAAATAGGGTAAAAAGAAAGGGCAGAGCTGTAAGAGGTCACACTCTTCTCTCCTCAGTGCTAACGCTGGCACAATGATGACAGAAATGCAACCAAGCAGCGCTGTCTGCTCAGGCCACAGGGGAGAGAGATGAGGAGAAGATAAGTGGGAAGAGGCGATAAAGACTCCGCAGAGATGTGCTGTGCATTCAACGCTGTTACACCACTCACAGCTGATGGTATAGGTCATTCTGAATTAATGTTACTACAGTTGTGGAAGATGAGGTTTTTCTTGGGGGAGAGAGAAGAACTGACGAGGGGATGATGAAAAATAACATGAAATCACTGGAGATATTACAGTAAACTGAAGGTGACTCACTCAGTGCTTTGTCACACACACTGCAACCTGTGAAATGACTGGTTGGAACGATGAGCCACCTTCTTACCAGAAAATGAGAATAAAGGGGTGGCCAGGTGGAAAAACCCCCTCGCTCACAATCACAATCACCGCTGCTCAGCTGTGAACCAGAGTTCCTGTGTAGGCTGGGGGCTGAATCTGACAGGGGTCACAGGGGGGAGGAAGAGGAAATGAGCCACACTCTGATACAAGAGATTAATCTGCTTGTCTGCTTGCTGTGGGAGGTGTTAAAACATCGCAGCCTTTCAAAAGGAGGCAAACAGGTACTTCGGTGCGATGCTTCTTCTCTCTCTCTAGCTAAAAACACAATGCGCTCAATGCATGTGTATGTATAGGCGTGCCCTGTACCTCGGCCTTGGCTTTGTGTTTACTTTGTGCTCATCTCTGAAAACAGAACAAGGGGAACTCCCTCGGAGGATTGAAACATGATACCCACAGCAGGTGATCCCGATCAGCTGCTATTGTCCTCAAACAGGCACAGAGATTTACATATACATGGATACAAGAAATGCATGTGTGGTTCCACATAATTAATAATTAAGAATAAGAACATTTCCTGACACGTATCTTACCTGGTTTTTATTGCAAACCATTTTTTAAACAATTTCATGCAGCCATTGATTTTAGTTAATTCCAGTGCACTGTTAAGATCACACTGAAGAGACTTACAGTAATGTTTGAGATAGATAATCTACCATGGTGAACATTTAATCATGAGTTATTGTGTATAGTTGCTGTTTGGCCACACTGCTCATCTCACCTGTGTGTAACCGTTGCAGAAACTCTTGGTTTTCAACCCTAGGCTGTAATTATGTCAGTAAGTTAACAAAGCGTTAGGTGAAATGCAGTAGTTTTCTGGTTCTCCCTCTCTCTTACATTTATAAAGATATTAAATCAAACATTCTATTATTGATGGCCATTTAAACTCAATGTAAAAAGGGGTTTTTAATAGTGGAGTTTTTAAAGGCCAATATAATAACGATAGTTTGAGGCAGGAAAAAGCCGCTAGCTGATAAATCAGCCGATATAGTCTCTCCATGGGGTGAGGAGGATAGTGTTGTGTTATATATTCAAGAGATAACTTTTGTGGGGAGAAATAAACAAAAAGCTGGTAAGTTATGACATGAAGGCCACTCATGACCCTGGAAAACCAGTTGTTCCGATGTTTATCCCAGGTTCGCACAGGTATAGTCCATATTTTCTAACCCTAATCACCAGAATGATGTGATGAAGGTTTCAATCATAGAGGGGAGATTTTCTTCCTGAAAAAAATATCTCTGATGTAGTTGACATTGACACTTCGACGGTTGATCATAATCAGGAGTTAATCACATGGACACAGATATTTTGAGCCGAAGTCAGATGATCAGATATGCCCATTGGCCCATAGTTGTGCTAGGCTTGCACAAGGCTAGAGACAGCATGTGTTCAACAGTTATCTTCAGTCTGATGTGTTAATAATGACATTCTTTAACCAACAACCATATCATGCTCATCACGTATGAATAAATCTGTCTTTCATCTAAACAGAAATTATCTCCAGTAAACAATGGCATTAACTTGATTTAGCAAATTCAACTCTTCACGCAACATGGTGATGTAAGTCTGTTCTTATGTGAACAGTCGAGGCAGTGCAGCCGTCGACCAAAGTTCAACAGTTCTTTCTGTAAAACATCCCGTTAGTGACAATCTACCAAACCATAGTATGGTAGATTTTCCTCCGATGTTACGCTGAGGATGGGAGGCCTTTAATGTCTCTGAATAAATCCTGTGCAAGAATGGCGAGATGGTCGCTTTCTTTTGAGAAAATTGATAAATAGGCAGTTAAATTAGCCAGGATCGCCAAAAACATTTAAAAAAGGACACAGCCACTGAACTGAAGCTCCGTGATGTTGAATGTAAGGCCCACACTGGAAACAATGCGAGTTAATGATAGGCTAGCAAACATGACGCTTGTAATTAACAGAAATGTCAATGTTAGCGCTACTACAGTTGTCAGATGACAAATTAATCCATTGGCTTGTGCAAACATTAAACATTAACTAACGTTATACATTTTCATTATCAACCTGCCTGAATGATACAGTAATGTGACAGTGGAGCAAGTGCATCACTACTGACTTCACCTTTCACCTTTTGTTTTATTTGTTGTGAAATGAATGATGATTTCTGATTGGTTTCATGTCGCAAGGTAATATTAAACAGTCCTGAGTGAGGAACGAGTAAAATACTACAGTTCTGTTTCGATTTCAAGTAAAGTTGAGGATAACAGTAACACTACTGTCAGAGCAAAGGCATACTCTAGTATGTGTTAAACGAACCTCCCTACAGGGTTCAGGTAATTAAGTTTAGCAATAAGAGGCTTTTGTTTTGTTCAGAATTGTCAGATTCCCTACGTTTATATCACTTGCTACCTGGAGCACCACAGTACCACATTATCCTTTTAGTGACAGAATTTGAGCTTCCCACCCTGAGCGTGATGTCAGAGGAAAATGGCCCCGTGTGAACATGGTCTATTTAATCAGTCGACCTCTAGCAGAAGGATACTGGCGGCGGCAGCAGCGTTCACTGGCAGTGTGGGCACAGACATGTGCAAGCTGCAGCAGTTCAGAGAAGTAACCGTCACACACAGATGAGGTAGGAGGTGTGGCCCAGGCTTAAGCCTTTGAACGTGGGAGCATCTTGAACCCATCGATAGGAGGTTTTCCATGAAGTGAATGCTACACTCAAACATGAGTCGTTTCTGCAAGGAAACCAATCGAAAATAGTAAATGTATCATGTTTTATAAGTGTAGCATGCTTTGAAAAGTCTTCATCAGTAATGTAAAATATACATAAATTGCAGTTAATGGGCTAAATTACCAAAACCCCTCTTCTATAAAACATGACCCAAAACATAATAGCATTATGAAGCATCACATAACCACAATTCAATGCTTCAACTACTATAGAAACCATTCGAACGCACATTAGCTGACCTTTTATGTCTGAGTCAGACTTCCACTTCTCCTCGTTAAGATGTCACAGACAGACTTACACCATGAGTGTGTATGCACAGCTTCTGCTCCTCACTCTTGCACTCACGCAGCCAGGCGAGAGCCATCTGGACAAAGACATCACACTTCTGCTTTCTGTCACTGCACTGATCAAACCGGCCAGTTCTTCTGAAGCAAACAGGTCGGCACTGTTTACAGCACTTTGCTCTCACTGTTTATAAGAAGCTTCTTTCCATTGAGTCACAAACTCAAAAAGGTGACAGTGGGCCACGCTGTGTGCTGATGCAGAATGTCCTCATGTCACACAGGTTCAGAACATATACACTAGATCTATTGTGGAAATGCATCTACTGTGCACAGACAAACTCTACACCAGAAGGCAAAAAAACTCTCAAAGAGATCATGAGGAGGGGGTTTACAGGAAAAACAGATATTTCTATGTGGCAGAATCTCAATGGTTTGACTATAAATAAAATACACAACCGCACTGGGATTTAGAGCAGCATCTGATTAGTCTACTAAACATTTTATTGTGTCTGTTGGTTTCAAATACACAATAATGCCTATCAAACACAGCTGTCAGGATGGGCTCCTTTCCTGAGGCCTATAAAACCAAGTATCCCAAACAATTAACCAACTGATGGATATTTAACAAGTGAGAGCAGCGAGTTCATGCCACTACTCCATGCTCCCTGATTGTTGAGCGTGCCAGCTCAGAAACCTGAGGTGAAGGAACACTGTATCCTTTCCCTCCACACTTCCCTGCCCCTGAACATACTTACAAGGATAAGAGCTTGTTAATCCAGAGGTGAGATGAATGGCAGCACTGTGTATGTGTGTGCGTGAGCAGGAAGGAGGGCAGGCTGGGACCCCAGGGGCAACTCCACTCAGCACAAAGACCGGCTCAGTGCTGCTACTGTCACACATAGGGAACGGATAAAAATATACACTATTGGTCAAAAGTTTAGAAAACCCACAATTTTTTTAGTTTTATTGAGATTTAAGCAGCTCAAGTCCAGTGAAGAACCGTAAATGGTAGAACAGTAAACTACCCAAGGTAAAAAAGGCCTTTTCAAGGAATTAAGAAATTGGTGAAGCTTCTGTTGGTTACTTACAAACCCTCTGTCTGTACACAGGCAGTGTTACTGCACCCTCTGATGCACTGTTAGTAGCTGTACGTTGCTATCAGACTGGTTGGAAAAAGCCAGGAAACTGGTTGGTCAGGGGTTTGTCCCACAGAAAGATAATGAGCTAAAATATTTTCCAACTCATGGCCCACTCAAAAATGTTGGTGACCCCATAAGAATACAGAGGCCAAATAATATGTTCTCAGGGCACTTTTTATATCAATTTTATTTCTAATTCTATTCAACTTCACACTCGAACATTCAGGACCAAACTGAAAGCAATCTCAATTTCTTTTTTGTTTGACGAGGAGAGATCACTTGTCGATTCACCATCAACTCTCTTGTTTCTAACCAGCTATCCAATTTGATAATGCAGTTTTTGCCATGGATGTAATCTTTTAGCACAATCAGACAGATAGCAAACAAGTATACAACATTTTAAAAAATCATTTCTTTTTGAAACATTTAAAAATATGATTTATATTTGTATATATAATTACATCTTTTAACCAAAACTGTTCCATTTTGCAAATGATTTGTCAGCCCATTTGCACTACTTTCGCCCTTTAGTGGACCCATGCCCACAGTTTGGGAACCACAGCATTAGAGGAAAACACCCAGACGGAGGCTTCACACGATGGAGACCAGCACAGCCTCCAGACTTACTATATGGAGCTGGTTTAGGATGCAATGGACAGAAGGTAAACGGAAAAGCAAACTTATGCAACAGTGATGGGATGGACTTTCTGAGCGGTATTTGATTTCCATGGGAGTAAGAATGAGTCAAAAATTTTGAGTGAATTTACTGTTTTTTTAAAATCTGCAATTATTTGCTTTAATTTCAGAAACACTGAGACATTGAACTATGTAGATTTAACAGCTGATAAAATGGAGGCGTTATAAAACTTTTGATCAGTAGTATACATGTATGCAGGAGCTGTACAGTAAGCAAAAAAGTAAGTAAGTAGTAAGCAGTAAGTAAAAAATGCATCAGCAGGGAGTTACAGGGAATGTGTGAGAAAGACATTTACAGATGTTGTGATAATATTTGTTTCCTTTTACTTTCGATACCAATTGCAATACCTGAACTTGTGTATGGGCCGATACCAAGTACCATTAAAAAAAAATTTTAATCCAATGGTATCTGCTAACCCTGTATGGATATGATGGCTGTCATTGGTGTATACCATGGTTAAACCCTGTGTAAAACACAACAAAAGAAACATTTATTTTAGGGAAAAGCACCGTTTTTTCTGGGTATGAAACCATAAAATTGGTTACTTAAGTGTGTGGTATCTGACCAGTGCATAGACTCTACTCACTGATGCCTGATTCCAGGTATTTTAGAGGCACTTGTGATACCAGTATCAGTATTGGAACAACTCTAAAGATGCTATCCCAGTATAAACATATATGTATTGACAATGCCTTCCCCCTAGTATCTGCTGTGACTTTATGTTGCTTTTATTTTGAAAAACTAATATTAACTATACAGATAACACCTAATGAAGCTGACCCTGATGCTCTTACTTCTTCACATTGCAATTTTCAAGAAGTAGCTTCACCACGAGCTGTCTGTGTGTTAGACTGTGGAGCAGTCGAAGAAGATATATCACTGTGAGCATGATGCTGTGCTGTGTGGGCACGTCAAACAGATGATAACTGGATGCTGCGAGGGCAGGCTCGTAAGCACATTTGCTCCTCTGACCTGCTCCTAATGTGTCAGCTCAGACGAGGCAGATAAGGAAAAAGAGTTTTTATTTGTTTTTTTTTTTGCCTCCTGAAAGCACTGGATGATGAAATTGAACTTCTGTGAGTTATCTAAACAGTGTTACAGCTGTTCAAGCAGAATAGCTTGGCCAAATTAGTAGCAAGCACACTGATCCTCACAAGGCAGCATGTGTGCACACACACACACACACACACACACACACACACACACACACACAAACGTCAGAGTAAGAAATGACACAATACTGCATTTTCCCCACATGAACAATTTTACCACAGCAGCAAAACAATTAACTGATATCTGAGATAGTTAATAGTTAATAAAAAAGGATAATAGTATTAATAACTTTGATGAAGATAGAAGGTTTAAAAGAGGATTATTTTAAAGCAAACAGAATTATGTGTGTGTTGTGCCTAAACAATGCATTCAACCGTCTTTAAAAGATACAACACACATAAATAAATATGATATGATTTTCTAAACTTGTGTACGCACGTAACGTGCCAGTGTGTGGCTAAAATATCAGCTGATACTAACCTGCTCGATGGTTTATACTAGAGTTTACTCTTCCCATAATGCACAGAGAAAACATTTACACCATACATATTTGCTCGAAAAGCCTTGGATTACAGTGATTGTTTTAAGCTGCATTATTATTGTAATAATGTTCTTCTGTGTTGCCACTTGGGGATAACATAGCAAGCTGTAAACACAACACTGCAACCATGTCTGCTACAAATTACTTTTATATACAACTAAACTGCAACAGCAAAGATGTTTTATAGGAAAGATAATCAGTGTCTGGATCACGTGCAGAGGCATGGTTGGCTTAAAAAGCACACAACTGTCACACCACGTACTGGGGATTGCATCCACAGTCCTGTCTGAGCTTCTGCAACAAAAGCCCTTTGGTTAAGATTACAGAAAGATGGTGGTTTGGCTGGATGTCAACATGAACTTTATCTGTAACGTTTCCTTAAAGTTTAACAATGCTGTAGTCACTCGAAGTGGATATCTTCTAATATTTTGACAGATAACAAATACATTTCACTGACATGTTCAGTATAAACATATTTGCTTACTTGCCAAATAAGTAAATTAACATATCCTCATTACATTAATAAACAGTGTAATCCAGTCACAATTATTATTTGCGGTTGAGTTTAATATAAACTTAATTTCTAGGACACGGGGATGAACACTGACACATTATCACATTTCGATGCTGATATGCTGTCGCAGTTGGCAGTGGTGTTAGCCAGCAGTTGGTAATTTACATATCCAACAGACCTGGATTCATGTTTCCATCTACCCAACAAGTGTAAGTTCATTGCTCATTTTCCTTGCTTTGTTTTGGTCTTCACTAAAACCTGAGAGAAATATCTGGCTGCTAAATGCTCCACTGTGCTCACCAAGTAGTTGCTAAATTTGTCTGCTTGTTGTTTGGTGCTGGGCATGTAGTGTACAGTGGGTTTATAAGAGCTTTCTACTGAAAACAGCTGCGTACTGTGGCTGAAAATGATCAAAAAACAATTTACCACGCAATCAAAACAACTCCATAAGTAATTCTCTCTGTGTACTTCATTGCGACCATTGTTCTCCTGCACCCTTGTGATAAAAGGTAAACAAGTGTTTTGGAGGTGGAGTGCAAACATCATCATGTTATCACGCAGGTATGCAAGACACCGAAAGATGCAAAAACAAGTTCATAAAGCAGCAGAGAAGATGATTTGCTTAAAAACCTTCACCATGCAACAATAAATCAGTGCTTATGTAACATTTTCAAGAACATAAAAGTTTTTCATTTTCAGAAATCACTGAACCGCTGTACTACTCTTGATTGCACTGCACTGAATTTATTTCACTAATTGTCATTATCCGCTCAAGATTACAATAATCAAGCATAACACAATAAGTAGCTACACATCCATGTAAAAGATATGTTTGGCTCAAGTTTAGTTTTTTGTGAAAGTTTTCATCACAAAGCAGTGCAGCAGGAAACAACGACATCCCAATTCTTCTTAACTGAGATGATGCACACTAGATATTTGCCTCAGGGACAATCTGGTGTTGAGTATCAGTCTGTTATTTAGGGACTGGAGTCAGTGTTTCATCTACCGTAAGTTGGGTACTGGGGCAGCCACTGGCAAAGGTAAATAATGCACCCACCTGATCGCACCACCCTTTCCTGGGACCCCAACACACAAGGCTTTTCTTTACAAATTAGTAATACAGTAGATTTTTTAAACACATTTAGCCTCCAAAATCATTGTGTGGTTAAAAAGTGAAGTGGGCCCAAAGCAAAATATCACTCTGAGCCATTACTAAAGGATTAAGTCTGACCATGTATTCTTTGACTTTCAGTCCATTTCACTTTGTGTAAACTGGCTCCGCAACAGCAATTCTGATATTTTTAACTGCAGTAAATATGAAGCACAACTAAGCTGTACATACAGTAGATATCATGTTACTTCATAGATAAAATGTGACAATGATAACCTCTCAACTGCAACAATTGTCATATCAGCAGAACAGAACAACTTTCAAGGCCAGTGACCATCATAGCAACATTCATCAAAGGGCTGAGAGAGTTCAGCCTCTGCATTTCTCCAGCTCAGGCTCACTGCCACAGGGATGAAAGAAAATCATTCACCAACTTCCCAGCCACCCAACCGTGTATTCCTAACGTTCATGAGCGCTCATGTGAAGAGAGCCTGAGTCCAAGGATCCTCGTGGGTGTGCGTGAGTCAACACTTTCATAAGATAGGCCAATGTAAATTAGCATTTTGGAGTCAACCTTTTAGCAAAAGTGCAGACCAAAGGAAATCCAACAGTGCCTCTCCTTAAATTACAGCCCTAATAAAATAAAATAAAAATTTAAAGAAAGATATGGGAGGTCATTGTTGAGTTGAATGACCCCCATGGTGGTTGCTGACATCATTACAGTACCTCTCTGACATCACAAAGTCTGGACATGCCTCATAAAGAACAATTGATGGCTGAAACACTTTAACACCAAAATAAGGTAATATCACACGACTCTAGAAGGACTGTAAATCATCGTGTTCTTGTGTAAAATTTTAAGGTTTTTATCCTTATTTACATAATTTTGTTCCAAATAGGGGCTACTACAGCTCCAGATAAGAAAATGTGGCCAATAACGGACTGCAGTTTAAACAAAGGAGTGTTATACAACAAACTCCTCCTGAACCGTGATTTGTAAGAAACACCAGCTCCTATTTTCAAACAAACAATCGCATTTAAGCTTTCTGGTCACGCACAAATTAACCTGATTGGAGGAGGTTGTTGGGAGTTGAGGCCTGGACAGATCCATATTGTGCAACATCAATTTAAATCACAATCAGTGGATCCACTTTCGGGGAATAAGCACGCCTATCTGCACGAGGAAGTCAAGTTTGTTGAACTCCGACATGCAAATTTGCACCATTGACCAACAGCAGACTGTCTTAACAGTGCTGATCGCTGAGGTAACGGAGTGAAGGCATACCTCATTTGAATAAACTGAATAAACTTATTGTCCTGTTAGCGATCGAACTAACAGATTTGCTAATTGATTGTTAGCAAGTTAGCTACCACCCATCAAAAATGATGTACAATCCTTATAACTAAATGCTAGAGAGAGAAACAGCAGGGCACAGGGTAAACAGAAAGAAGTGGAGGTGGCACGGACACTGTGCCCCATTCACATCCTAAATTAATCATCACTGACCATACCACACATAACAAATAACACATAACACATGCACACCAACAGTAGTGTTGTCCTGTGCACAATTTGATATAAAAGTGCAAGTGACTCTCCTTGTAGCCACTCCTATTACAGTGCACACACACACACACACACACTCCTACACACAAACACTCCACCCACACACCCAAAAAAGACGGTGCTCTACAGTCAGCATGTGTCTCAACTTCCTTCCTCTCAGAAAGAGTCATGAAGCCACAACGACAGTTGCACGCGGGAAATCAAATGCAGCTGTTTGGGAGGACAGGGAGGACAGGAGGGACAGGGAGGACAGGGAGGAGACAGCAGGGCTAAAGGTGTTCCCCAGTCCGGACCTTCAGGAACCAACAGAGCCTGAGATCTGTTTTGAACAGTACACATGTGAAACTCACTGAGGCCCTCATAAATTCAGAAGACAACTAGGGACACAGCTCTGACATTTACTATTACATATCCATGCACTGGTGAAGCTGTGGCTGTGTGTGTTGTGAGTGCTTACATTTAAAGCTCCAGTGACAAAACAAAGACTGTTGCACTGTTGTAGTTATCAAGAGAGATAATGCGCAGAGAGGGGAACAGTAAGCCTCTCTTTGTGACAGAAACCTGGACTTAAATTTCAGTGGGCTCAGTCAAACAGCAGAGGAGGGATTCTCTCCGTAAGCTGCGAGACTGGCTCAGGGTAAGAGGTGCTCATGCTTTGGTGTATTTTTAAAGATGACACCCACACGAGTCACATGTGTCCAACCATCGTGTCCAAGAAGTGACAGAGTGATGTGTGAAAATATTTAACACTCGATCAGCAAGTGTCTGTTCACATTACATAAAATAAAGTAGGTTCGTTCTATGGTAAGGTGTTTTAGGTGGTTTGGGAATGTAGTGAACCTGCAGTGAGGAGCAGCATCAACAGGTGTGCAGCTTCAGATATTCACAAGTTAAGAAGGTGAACTCACACAAACGCATGGTAGATGAACGCCCAGGCTCTCGGTCTCTCCAGCACGTTGTACAGGTAGTTCTGGAGCCGCCGGTACCGCACGTTTCTCCGGCCGCTCTGAGCGCTGTATATGAGCGGCTTCCCCAGCAGGCTGAGCCGGGCACCCTGCTTCCCCCTCAGGCTCTCGGAGCCGGGGGCACCTGCGGAGGTGGAGGCTGACAGCAAGCCGTCTCCCGCGCTGTTCATCATCTTTCGTCCGGACTCCACATCCTTCGAGCCGTAGCCTTCGGTACGGTGCCCCGGCGATGTCCTCATCCAGAGCCCAGTGCCGCCTTCGTCGCCGCTGTGGTTCCGGGGCATGGCATCACCGGAGCGGGCATCAAGTGCGCGCTGCTCTTTTCAAGCATGCGTGTCCTCTGCGCGGTGCTTCCGCAGCGCGGCGCGGTGTTTGCCGTCCCACTCTGACCGCCCTCTTTCTCTCTGCTTCAACCGCCTCTCATTTACACAACCGGCGTCCTGTGCGCGATGTTGCCCTTTCAGACAAAACCAGAAGTTATTGTGCACAGCGTGCGGCCCTGTCAGACTGCGGGGGGTGGGGGGGTGGGGGGGCGTTCTTGCATTAATGATCAGCACTGGCTCCCTTTCCGTTCCTCCGCGCTTCACCGCCTGTTGCTTCAGCACACCGCTGCGCGTCTGCCGTGGACGCGCAGCGGTGTGTTTATATTGGATGTTGTGCCACAGTAAACAGTTAGATCTTTTTTTTTTTTTTTTTTAAATCTCTCTGCCGCATCTTTAGGGTTTCAGCTGGTGGCAGCTGCTTTTTAGGTGGCGTTGTTGCGCCAGGGAAGCAGAGGTGCAAATGAGCAACTGTCGCAATTCGTGTGATTTAATTCTCCTGAGAAAAGTTCTGAATCGCAGCTCTCTGTGGAGGAGCCGATCAGGTAACACGGACTCCGATGAAATTTCCACTTGGCGGAGTGGAAAAGTAACCACTGAAGACAGCTCCCTGAACATCTGCAGAAAACATCAACCGAAATGACTCTCAATGCGGAGAGGACTGTCCTTGTGCCATGAGTCGTGTTGGCTGAATGTGATTTTATTAAACGTTGTTATCTATAAAAGAGAGGCCCCGCATTGACAGTCGTCCGGGCTGGTGTGTCATCTGCTGTCACTGCAGCCACATGGCATCACAGACGTATCATCTCTCTGGGGGAGTCATGCGGTTTTCGATGCCCTGTGTGAAGGAGATATGTGAGCCGTGTTGCTCGGACAGTTCCGAGTCAAGAAGCCGATTGAAGGTGAAATGCTGCTTCCTTTTGTGTTCATACAGCGGTTAGAAAAAGTGTGGCGTCAGCTCTACCCTCGCACGGACTTCCTCTTCTACCCTACCCGATATCGCCCCCCCCCCCCCCCCCCCCCACCCCACAGCCGCCTCTCTTCGTGAGCCTGATTGGCTGCTGCACTCGCATGCAGCAGAACGCTGACGACAGGTGAGATAACAATATTTCACTTTCTTGCAGTAAGCGAAGGTGAATGAGGAGAGTGAGGCGGACTGCCCAGTGTGCGGGCCTGTGTGTGTGTGGGTGTGAGGGCAGGGAAGCGCGGAGTGCAGGAGCCGCTCTCACCTGCGGAGGTCTGACAGCCTCCTCCTGTCTTCCAACAAAACTACGCCATCTACTGGTCGATGCGGCACCGGACAGCCCTGTCCGCACACCGGGATCTCAGGCTCTGAAAGCGAATCCTCTCTTTTTGCTCTTTCTTGCAGTTTGCTCTCACAGCACACACGTCACAGAAATGTTATCTGGCACTGAATCTCCTACAGTTTAGTTTGTCAATAAAGGTGATTAAGGACATGAAACCTCTGAAGTTAGACATGTTACACGTGGCTCCTTTATTCTTTTCCCTCACCACATTTTAAAAATGTTGCAGTAGCCTGTTTCCTACAACTTGATACAAAATCATCACAAACTTCCTGTCCTGCAGCCAGATATTTGTTCAAACCCAAAGACTTTTTTTTTTTTTGAGTCTTGGGTATGAATATTTCACTCAGTGTAAACATCATATACAGTAGGGTCTGTTTACAAACACATTAATATCGCTTAGCAATTGTGATATATGTACATATATTGAATCCCATATATAAAATATATGTACACGTGAATTTTAACATGTAAAAATTCTATATGAAATTTATTAGAATTTGGAACAATTTTCATATATTGATATGAATGTCTAGCCCACAAAAATGTACGTATGTGTATGTATGTATGCTTTTATTGTAAAAATATGTTTCATAAATATATATCTATCCCAAAGCCTGTCAATATATGTTGATATTATACACAGTGGGGTCCAAAATTCTGAGAGCACTTTACCGGATTGGGAAGATAGATGTTTGAAATTGATGAGAAATTAAAAAGAAAAACATAAATAGGCAGAAAGATCTATTATATGTATGTTGTTTTAATTAACATGCATAAATTGAATATATATTGTTAACATATATGCTTGCAACATGTTATACCATATGAACATTTATCACATAGATTCTTTGATATATGTACATATTCAAATTTTACTATGGGTATTTCATAGGCCTATATGTTATAAACTTTGAGACTGTTTAGACTACTTTAAGAGGAAACAGAATTACTTAATCATTGACCAGTGACACTTAAACATTTAGAGGCCAGAGCACAAAGACATATAAGAATTAACATAAAAGAGTGCATACTTTGATCCTAAAACAAATATATGCTTATATAAGAGATAATTTTTACATTTCATTGCACTGCTCTATGTGGGCCAAACTAAGAAAAGAAACGGAGGCCTTTCTTCAAAACTACTAACCTGTATAGTAACTGTACATGTAGAATAAACTCTGACACATTTCCACTTCTTCATCTTGAGGGGAAGCAGCAGTTGCCTTACAACCTTAAAACTGTAAACTTATCACCTCATCTTCTCACAAGATGAGATGGTTTCCTGCATCAAGTGCATGCCCCCTGTCATTCGGCTTCAACAAGTAAAAACATTCAAATAAAGAAATGCAGCCTCATGTTGAAAGCTTCTCAAAGTAAACAGTCATGTCAGGAGACATGATTTAGCTTATATGTCCCTTTTTCCCAAAGTTTTTGTTTGTTTATTTAGTTTTTTCTTCATGGATAATAT
This sequence comes from Trachinotus anak, assembly GCF_046630095.1. Taxonomy (NCBI): domain Eukaryota; kingdom Metazoa; phylum Chordata; class Actinopteri; order Carangiformes; family Carangidae; genus Trachinotus; species Trachinotus anak. The sequence continues at coordinate 10,496,584 of NW_027273870.1, read as the reverse complement.
TAAAAATTAACTTCATAATGTTTGTATTCCACTTCCACTCATGGTCTCCGTTTCCACCGATTTGTGATCTTTGACCTGATTAGCTAGATTAATCCATTTCCTGGGAGCAGCATGGAAATTTTATTGTGGCCTCTGACTTTTATGATCTGCGGTTCTCTTTTCCACCGTGGTCTGCATCCACGCTTTGTACACAGAGGTCATGACCCCTGATGCTATGACGAGGGGAACTGGGGGTCCGGCTGGCATGGCGAGGCTGGTGGGAGGGTTCGTCAAGATTGCCTGCAGATGTTGGTTCGGGGGCCCTTTGCTTATTTAACAAGAGGATGTGGAACATAAATCTCCCAAGCCCTCTGCTGCACTGTATTGTATGTGAGGTCACACATGAGGCCATGTTGGTTCAACTTCCCCTTTGGTTAGACGCACTATAGCACGGAGGGAGCTTTGGTGTAGCACTGTAGCTGTACATTACTGTTATGTGCTTTCATTAACAAGTCTACATCATTAAAGCTTTTGCTTTCCAGAAACTTACCACTGCTTTATGAGATTTTCTCTTACCTGTGGCATTATCTTTTGCAAAAGCTACATGTCAAAACAAGAGCCTCCTGCTTGTGAAATGATAAAAATGATAGTAAAGGCAGCACCAGGAATAGAGGCATGCTCTTTCTTTTAATTGATAAAAATGGTTAAGGGCGCAGTAATTAGCAGACTGCTGGCTGAGTGTAGGGGCCCCGACCTCCTTAAAGGCTCCTTTTTATTGGTGCAATTATCCAGTACAAAGTAAACAGGATTTATCACTTTAAATGGGAGGGAATTAATGGACAATCAATATAAGACACAAGTAACACTAACACTGCCAACCTCAGGGGCAAAATTACAAAGTACGTGACTCTACGACTAATGACCTGGGACTTAATGTACACATTAAGCTGTAAAATGAATAAATGCCAAAAATATGACAAAGGGACACAGTCTCAACAACAAAGAGCTGCTAAATAAAAGGTTATCGGGCTATACCTGGACGGTGCCATTACCAAAAATCAGTGAGTTAGTAATATACAGGGAGCGACTCCAGGGGAGCTTGAACTTTTGGACTCTACTGTATATAATATCAACATATATTGACAGACTTTGGGAAGGAATATATATTAAAGTAACATATGTCTGCAATATGAGTATACATAAACATACATATTTGTATGGGTTAGACATAATGTACATGTCAAGATATAAAATTATCCCATTTCCGAACAGGTTTCATATATAATTTTTGCACTTTTTTTTCTTTTTTCTTTTTTTTTTAATTACATTTGCATACGGGGACTTGGTCTTGTTTTGTTTTTTTGGTTAGAGTCATGGCCGCTGCCAGCTTTGAGGTCATCAATCGCCAGACCTCTATAATGTTTTTAGAGCTAAAAATAAAATTTAAAGCTAAATATAATGAGTATTGCACTTCAGTACATTTTTACATTTTTGCAGTATCTGTACTTTTCTTGAGTATTATTGTTTTTGGAAACTTATGACTTTTATTCCACTACACTTGAATATTAAATATTGTACTTAAGACTCCATACAATTCTATGAAGTCCTCTTACTTTGTAAGTCAGTGGAATTAATTTTCTTTTATTTTGGAAAATGTGAAACTTCATCTAGTCCTACAACAAATGAAATATGAAAACAACAATGGCTCCTTTAGTTGATTCAGTTGTGTTGTCCATGTCTACAGTCTTGTCTGTTTATTCTACAGGGTCTACAGTCCTCCATTCAGTAGGTTGCTTCAGAGTCATTAGATTCTATAAATGTGGAACAATACAACAATGTGTTGACAGAAAAAACTTTTTAATACCTAACTATTTTCAAAAGCTAGTACTCCAGTATTTTAACTCAAGTAAGAATTTGACTGAGCAACTTTCACCTTGTATTGGAGAAATATTTGATCCGGAGAATCTGTACTTTCAGTCAAGTAATGGAGCTGTGTACTTTGTCCACCTCTAAATTTAGACTTGTTATTTAGTGTCAGCTGTGAGTTATGAAAATCAGCATCATAAGCCCCTCCACTGACAGCAACTGGAATTTACACAGTAGGATTCTTCTGACCACAGGAGGATGAAGTTAGCCTTCATGGAATGGTAATACATGATGTTGAAATTAGTAAGCCAAGATTAAAATTACATTTACAGCTAATATAATTCTTTATGATTGTGAATGTGCAGTCTGATAAACATTATTTGGGTTGGCTCATTTGTAGTTTTAGTACATATTTATTTCCATATATTACAATGAGTAATTTGCTACAATATAAAACAATATAAACAAAAAATGTCATGTAGATCTATTGATGTGAAACATGTATCTTATGTCTGTGTATCTTCCTTTTGAAATGTGTAATTATACAGTGTAATGTGCGTATGACTTTACTTCTCAAATTTATTTCCAAAGTTGAACCTGATTCTGCTCTGCTGAAATACACAAGTGAAGCAAGAGAGCCCATTTGAAATAAGTTTTTCACTCTATCCATCTGACATTATTGCATGATGTCTGAGAGCTTAATAAAAAAAAACAATGATTCATATTATCTTAGCTAAGGGACTCGAGGAAGATATTGAAATGAAGGCAAGTTGAGAGTCACTTTTCTTCCACACATTCTTTTTATTTGTAAATAATAAAAATGAACTTTTTTTTAAATATAAAACATACACATCATTTGAGCCACATCTGTTATACAAACAAGAAATGTTGCAGTGAATGCTTTACTTTTTTCTAATTTTCTTTTTGTTTCAGTGGAACACAGAAGTTGTAAACAATCAGCATTTTTTCCTGTTAATACTGACAAAAGAAATGAATAAAAAAGAAAAAAGAAAAAAAAAACTTCACCGGACGATGAAAAGAAAAGTCAACTCTTCATAAGTGGGGCTGAACGTGGCTGAGGTTCAGACACTGGTTTTGAAGCACAGAGAAGTGTTCAGACGATGCCTTTTAGAGCAGCAGTTCAGACCTGTAGTTTTTGGGGCTGTGTGTTTGAGCTCAGCCGTTTATGACCCCAGTCCACGGCCTTTTGTTGTCCCACTGCATGTGGTCCCCGATTATGAATGAATCGCTTCTCATTATATGACTTGGCCCCTATGCATTTATCACTCAACCTAATGAAAACCCAGTGAGTGGCTGTTGAGTATTTACAGTGTATGACTCTCTGTGCATCTGTATTTATTCTCTATATAATTTAAGAGTTCATGTGTTAGCATATCTGAAATCATTATGTTGGAACATAATTCATATTTCTGTATAAGTGGATCTGATTTGTACACATTTATTCATACATCATCTCAGCCCCTTGGAGGTATACTATGATGTGGAATAACAGTAAGAGGGGCTGTGAGGTCTGCTCAGTACTACTGTTTAGTCCAGAACATCTTCCACAGGGCCGAGGAAAGACATCAATGTAATTGTGGGATTTAGTTTGAGAGACATTCAGCACCGGACTGAGGGACATGGAATAGACTGCAGTTGAGTTCAGATGTCTTTGCGTAATGGGAATGGCTTCGGTTTCTTGGTTTTATCTCTTTAATATTCAAGTACGAGCAAACTGTACAACTGCATGCAACATACAAGTGGCCCTACAGTATGTGGAACTAACACACATATCTAGTTCAGTATCTTTTTTTCTGTATCTGTTTCGTTTTACAAAAATATGCATGCAGCTTGGAACAGGTTCCAAAGTCATGCTGGCCCCGCCTCCTTTCCTGGTGGGAGGAGTTAGTGGGCCAAACGGAGGATGAGCACTGGTGTTGGTGTCCTGACAGATCAGTCTGATTGGTTACTTTGACATTCACAGAGATGCACAAGGGAAACTGTGAGTGAGTCTTCTCTTCTGTTTGTGCGTTTTCTAATATCTAGACAAAGAAATGAACCGAACCAGTGACGGGAACGTTACTTTTTTTCTTTTTTTAACTACATGTTTTTTTCAAAAAGTTAGACTTTTTGTTGTAAAAAAATCAAGCTCTTGTGCTTGTGTTTAAATTTCAAAAGAATTTAAACTAAGGGTTGGATAAAAACTTTAAACGTGCTGGGGTGAGGGACTGCACTCTCCAAAAAATGTGGAAAATTAGACGGTCCTATCTTGCTTTTGCGTAGGTGAACAAAGATTTATCTTTTCATTTTTTTACAGTGATGTTGTACCCTTGTGATATTTCAAAGTGACATAAATTGTATTTATTGGTCAACCTCTTCAGAGGCCTAATATACATCTATACAAAGACGACTGGCCTGGACGTTTGCCAGAGGTGAAACAAGGAAAACAACTTTGCACGCTAATCGCACTGTCAAGTGTAAAAATCTAAGCTGTGTTATCATCACCAGCAACCCCCCCTCCCCCGCATAACACTTGCAGACATTAAGTAGTTTTTATATCCTTTTTTATCTCTTGTGTTTTCTTTTTTTCTCTCCATGCACACACCAGACTGACAACATTATCATGAGCATTTTACACACTGTAAAAACATTTTGTGCCAGTAGTAACAAAGGGAAAGAAATGAACAACAAAGCAAACACGCTAAAACAGTGTGGCTTCGGAGCAGCCATGGTAAACATATTGAAAAGAGGATCTTTCGACAGAGAGAGGGACCAGTGATGTGGCTCCAAGGTCGAGGCACCAGAAGAAGGCCCTGTGCTTCCAGACTGAATACCAACATGGGAGCACCCAGGGGTGCCAGCAGTCTGTTGGGGTTCTGGAGGAGGCCACTGCAACCATCTGCAGGTGTGGAGGGTGATTACCTCTGTCTCGAGTCCATACATTCCGATGCTTACATACATTTCTTTGCTATTGTTGATTCGGTTAAAAACCACCCTGCTTCATTTTGATTCTCTGACACTTTTACATCTCCCATCTCCAGAGCTACTGCTTGGTGTCTGTCGACAGCCCTGCTCTTTCCACATACACAGAGAAAAACTATAAGATTTTTCATTGAATGGATATGAAACACTGAAATGTGGCACTTTCTACAACAGACAAAATTAACCGCAACAGGAGTGATTGTCAGATCTCAACAAAGCTTTCTCGTTGTGACTGTTTCTGATTGTTGTTGTTCTACATTTCCACTATATATATTATTATGTTTTCTTTCTCTACTGTATGTTTCATGAGTTTGTTACTCGCCGAGCAGTGTAGAGCTGTTGGTCCACTAGGATCGGACCCCCGGAGGTCCAGAGGAGCTGTCAAGCGACGACTGGGAAGCTCGCCGCGTTAGGGAGGCAAGTGTCGGATCCACCAAGGAGGACGGTGGAAACAACTTGTACCAACCAATGACTGTGCTTGATAAGTCCAGTTCCTCCAATAGGATTTGTGCAACTCCCATGAAGCTTTTGTGATCCATGCGGCCGTAGTCTCCCCATACAATCACCTGAAGGAAAGTCATTTTCTATCAAATTACACAGCTCTACTTCCTCCTGCTGAAATAGAGTTTATTGATATATTATATATGATATATATTTGGAGAAGGAAGGAACACATCTCATGCTCACCTGTAAGACTTTACCCTGTGGGCTTTCCTCAAATAGCAGTGCTTGCTGGTACAGTGGGTCAAGTGTTTTCCGTGCAATCTTAGTTTTCTTTTTGGCTACATACGCTCCATTATTCAGCAGATAGACCTTGACGTATGGAGCTGAGGGCGAAGACAAAATAAAAAAGCCATTAGTGGGGAACACAGCACCTCACCTATATAATCTAGATCATAGCTCGGAGCTGGTTATGGGAAGGAAGAGCACAGAGGAAGCTTTGGCTGAGTGTATGTACTGGATTACAATGCATGTAGAGAGTATATCATATACTAATGTGAAAAAACTGAGGGATTAGTTGCTCTTCAGGATCTAAATGTAGGTCAGGTGCTTACCAGGGAGAGATTTCGATCCTGGCTTTTGTACAAGTCCTCGAGCTCTGATGACTTCCACCTCCAGCTGACCCTTTTTCTCCATCATCCCGATCTGGATGTCACCTGGGAGACAGATGAAGATGAGAAGAGGATGATCAATTTTCAAACAGCAGGAAGAGATCAATGACGGCAGGTGCTGCAGGGCTAAAAGGTGTCAGGATCAATAAAGCTAGTAGTGCCCGCACACACGGCCTATAAATATATATAAGACCAAGGAGCACAGCGCATTTCACTCAGCGCTTAAAAAAGTGCAATCAAAGGTCTGAGTATATGAAAACAATAAAAACAAACTGATCTGTGAATAGTTTGTATTGCATTATTACTATAATACATTATGTTATATAATATCATTAGACTAAATGCTATATGATATTGTTACTATGTTAACATAGACAGTTATTATTTTATTACTTTTTTTCTTAAAGTATATACACACACAGACACACACACATACATATAGTTCAGCCTTTATTGACCAGGACAGTGTAGAGAGACAGGGGGGAGGGAAAGAGAGAGAGAGAGAGAGAGAGAGAGAGAGAGAGAGAGAGAGAGAGAGAGAGAGAGAGGATGACATGTAGCAAAGGGCCAGGACCAGATTCAAACCTGGGCCACCGTGGTGAGGACTCTGCCTTAATGGTAAACATTTAAGCAGGTGAGCTATCAGTGTGGCCTATCATATTATTCATCATACTATATCATATTACTGCACTATTATATCAGTTTGTATCATATTACTGTTATGATTACATATAAATACTACTAGTGTCTAATATACTATACTCTGCTGACTTCGTACCAGTTATCAGACTCATATGCCTTATCTCTGCTTAATTTATTTTATTTTATTTTATTTTATTTTATTTTATTTTAGTTTAGTTTAGTTTAGTTTAGTTTAGTTTAGTTTAGCTTACCTTTACCATACCTTATTCTTAAAAAAAGAAAATATGCAAATGAAACATGAAAACATGACAGAAAAAGGGAATTAAAAAAAATAAAGAAAGGCATAAAATTACAAAAAAGAGAAAAAAATTATCAAAGTTATAAGCCTTAGATAAGAGAAGAGAAGAAAAGAGAAGAGTCACGGATATCACCAGTATCTTACCAATGGCAGGAGTAGCCAGCGTTTGCCTGCCCACTAACTGAGCTGGTCCCAAACCATCCAGGAAGTCACTGAACTGACTGCTGGCACCCAGATTCACTCCAGAGAAGATCAAACTAACACAGAAAACAGAAATATGGTTTTAAGTACGATAAAATCAACAATATCACCATCTCCTACATCACTCACGGTGGTGTCTGCAGAGTTTGAGACTTCAGTGCTCATTTCCAGCCTTCAGGAGGAACCTGCTGCCAGTCAGTTATTTATAGCTTGAAAATCATCTTGAAAACTGCCCAAGTGAGATAATCTGTCACAGAAAATGCCAGGTCTTTAGTTGATTCAGACAAAATTTGTGTTTTCTCACCTTACTACGCTCAGTATATTACAATGTTTACTGTCAGTCAGCCACCTGACACATACAGGCAGAAATGGATGTCTCTGCCTGGATATGTTGAACGTGTCTTTACTGTCACGTCCACATTATTTTAAAGGTGTCATATAGTTGGGTGGGAAAGCAGTTAATTTCAAGCTACAGCAGATTTAACAGAGTAAAATCTGCACTTTGAAACCAGTGGAGGGATATGCAGAGAGTGTGTGGATGGTTATTGGAAAGTGATGAAAACAGGAGGAGTGTGATTTACTGACTTTCCCTCAGAGTTGTAGCTGTTCATGCTGCCATTGTTGGACTCTCTGCTGGGCTGGCGGCTCATGTTCCTGGTCAGCTCCACTGCCATTCCAGTCTCTGTGCTCCTCTGGATGGGTGCACCTTTCTCCTTCTTACTCTTCCCCTCTGAGTGAAACAGGGAAGAAAATCACAGTGATGTTGTCAGAGATGCTGGTACGTAGTGGAAGTGCAAGAGTATTGGAAAGAAAGAAATGCTGGATCACTGACTCCAAACCACAAAATTATTTAAGTAGACACATGTTAATCTGATTTGGTTTAGAGTAAGTTTGCAGGCGTTATTGATGCTGATTCCACAATCAAAACCCTAAAGAACTAAGGCAGAGGTGAAGCTCAACAAACAACAAATTTTCTGTACAAGACAAAATTATGATTTAAGTCTATTTCTTAAAGGAATATTTTGATATTTTGGGAAATTTGCACAAGCGCAAGAGTGGTATCAATCATCTTATCTAATTCTAAATCGAAATGTAATGTTTAATTTAGAACAGGAATATCTTAAGAACAATTTCTTTTAACCCTTATTATCTCTTATATCCTGACTCACTAGTGTGGGTTAAACTCCACAAAAATCTGGATCTCACATTTCCCATGATGCATCTCAAAAGCAACAAACACATCCTTAAAGCTCACACCCCCTGTTTGTAAAACTCTGTAGATGTCAGGATTGTTTTTTCAAACATATCAGGACCACAGCAGACGTTAGATTCAAGATTCAAGCTTCGATTAAATGATCATTATGCAACAAGACTGCATAACGAAATTACAGATGAAGCCCCTTCATGCTACTCACAAAAAAACAAAAGTTATATAAATTAATAAATAAGTAATCAAGTCATGAAAATCTAATTGTTTTCATGGAGGAGTGTAGAGGATTAATTCAGGAGAGTCACAGCCTGAGGAGAGACACTGCTGCAGAGTCTGCTGGTACAGCAGTGGATACTTCTGTGTCACTTGTCAAAACAGCAGCAGGGTGAACAGTCGATGGGGTGGGTTCTTTTGGCCTCTGCACAGGCACCTCACCTCACCTCACCTCACCTCACCTCACCGATGCTCTGTGGATGGATGCTGATGATGTTCTGGGTATTTTCAATCAGTCACAGCAGAACCCTCCTGTCCTGGGCCTTGTACATACCAGTGTGATGTTTCCAGTTTGTGATGCTTTCTATTGCTCCTCATTAAAAGTTAACAAGAACTTGGCGCAGGAATTGAGTCTTCTTTCTGAGCTATGATTCCCAAGTGATGACCATGACAGGTCCTCTGTGGTGCTGATTCCCTGGAACCTAAAAATTGTTCTCCTGCTCCACCTCAGCTGCACTGATGTAGACAGGCGTGTGTGACTTTGGCTCCTTTTTTCTAAAATCAACAATCAGCTCCGTAGTTTCATTGATGTTGAGCAGTAGGTTGTTTTCTGTGCACCACTCTGCAAGACTGTTGAATTTTCTGTAATCTAGCTGATGAAACTTCACAAGAGTGTTCCATGTCTGCGAATTTAGTCGCAGCGTGAACAGGAGGGGGGCCAAGCACACAACCCTGGGGGACTCTGGTGTTGAGAACTAGAAGGGAGGAGGTGTGAGTGCTAATCTGAGTGTGGTACTCAAACCCAGAGACTCAAGATTGATGGTGCCTGTCTTGAAGGAGGTGGGAAGAGTCTTTTGTTACAATTGCTGTGTGAAGTCTTGAGTAATGGGTAAAAAGTGTTATGTAAGGCCAAGGCCTCAAGGCATTATGGAGATATTGCGTTAACAAGGCCAAAACTGTGTTTTATGAGGTCACCATGACCTTTACCTTTGACCACCAAAATCTAATCAGTTCATCCTTGAGTCCAATCGGACATTTGTGCCAAATTTGAAGAAGTTCCTTCAAGGCAGCCCTGGCTCTCGCCAGCACGGAAGCATAAGAACGTAACTGCATTTCTGAGCCTCCCATCCTCCCTTGTATATACTGAGCTTGAGCTGACTCTTTTCAGCCAGAAAATGTCTGTGATATATATAACCTACCATAAACTGTTAGGTACCTATTACCTCATAATTACACTAAAATTAAATAAAAAACTCAAGCAGAAATGTTCCTTACCTGCATTTGCTCTCATCCATCACAAACAGAAAAGACTTCTTAAATTAACATTGATCTTCGTCTCTCGTCTCTCTACATCAGGGAGAGAGGGTAAGAGACCCCCTTAGGCTCAATGTCTTCTAATAGCTTTTTATGTCTTCCATACTTTCATCATGAATTTTACACCACCCCGTGGTAAAAGTGGATACCAGATTCTGCTGTGTGACTGGGAACTGAACTGCGAGGGGCTCTCAGCCGGCCATGACGCTCTGAGACTCTCTGAGACACTTATTGCTAAGATTTCCAATAAGTGTCATGGGGGAAATTGTATCGAATGCTGATCTGACAGAATCAGATCCAGAATCAAACAGCAGTGGATATGGCATCCTCCATGGATCTGCTGGTTCTGAATGCAGACTGCTGAGTGTCCAGGCCAGCTGGGAAGCTGTCTTTGATGTACTACAGAACCAGCTTCTCAAAGCACCCCAAGTGTTAATGATAGGATTGGGTTTAGTGAAGGTTAATGCTAAGGCTTTATGGTTATGGTTAAATGAGAAAAACTTCACTTACAGGAAAAAACACATGAAAACCCTTGAATTGAAACTTGAAGTTCAGTCAACAGAGCTGATAGTAAACAGGTAGTCATCCATCATTCAGCCTCCAAGAGCCCCTGTTAGCTCTGTCCTGGCAGAGTGTTGTTGTTTCTGTTTATCACCATCATCATCGTATCATCATCAGCCATCAGCAACCAGTGTGACACAGGACAAGCAAATATGTCCCCAAATATATGCAATAACTTTCAGTTGCATCATATTTCCAAGTAGAATATTAGCCACATTTATATCAGACATAACCAGTGGGATGTACAGTCACCGGTGCACACTTTAGGGTTGTCATGGCAACTCACCAGTGCCACTGATCTGTGAAGTGCTGCGGCTGCGCCGGTTGCCAACAATGGCCACCACCCGCGCGCTGAGGCTGGAGCGTCTCTTCTTGCTGCCACCACCCACCATACCCAGTGCCGTGTCTGATTGGCTGCCGTCAGTGCGCTCCTGGGTGTAGATCTCCCCGCTCACACTGGAGCTCTTCAGCATGCTGCGGCCCATCGACGATCGCATCTGCCGACTGGAGACAGAAAAGCACTACATGACACTGTGGTCTTGTGTGATGAAGAGGGGATGTAACTAAGGTCTCTGTAACTTCCTCTATACTGTACCTGAGTTTTAGTGGAACACAAAAACAGCCTGGCTGATAAAAGGTGGTGGAAGACAATAATTTCAAACTGAATGTCGTTGAATGATGTTTAATAAAACAGCAAGTGACTCAAACAACAGATGAGTAAACATCTGGAGTCCCATAGAAGGGAAATGATGATGAGATATCCCACTGAATAACTCAAGCTAAAACAAAGTAAACATGGTGTACAACTAAAACTAACACTGTGCTTTGTGCTTTGATGTTTGATTTTTGTCATTTGGATGACAACTCTCTAGAAGAAGTCTTAAATCTTCAGAGGCCATCCCGGTTAAAATCAAGGAATAGAATAAAATGTTCTATCAGTCCACAGCTGATAATCATATCATGTATTGAAGTTCATTCTTCTCAAAGGAGCCACTACGCGTGAGCAGAGGTTGCCCAGTGCTCCATGCTGCCTCCTAGGGGCTTGCAGGAGCCGCCGCATGTCCATTCCCTCAGAGGTGGTCAAGGTGCTGCAGGAAAGCCCAGCTATGCTGCCCCTATCACCCACACTCTCCACTCCCTGCGCGCCCCTGACAGCTACGGTCCAGTAGCCCAGGGGAGTCAGGGAAGGACTGGGAAGGGGCAGGGTGGTCTGAGGCCTTTCCACTGACCCCTGCAGTGGTGTTAGGGAGGGGCGTGCAGCAGAGGGGTAGGTTGGGAGGGGAGGATCCAGGTCTGGAGGATGGAGAGGGTCTGGGCAGCCACAGCACAGGATGCATGCAAGGAGGGATCTGAGACATGCAGTGGGGGATGCACAAACACACACAGACACACACAGGAAACAAAGGCCAAATATAACAGGCATGAAGAACACTATTGTACATATTGTAAAGTGAAATGCATTTTTGCTTGAGATTTGTGTTTCTTTTAAATTTAGACTGTAACTAAACTAATGACCATGAAAATGCTCACAATTATGTGATTTCAGAAATACTGTAAAACTTCAATTAGAAGCCAAGTCAGAATTAAACACAGAGTCCCTTTTACTGGCCTGGTGTGGCTGCATATTTTGTCAAATAAACGCAGGTCTCAATTGGATGCCCTGTTCTTTGGATGTATTGTCATGAGAGTGAACGGCGCTCACATTCAAAAACCATGTGGCAAAGACAAAAAGATACAACGTAATATTTAAACTGTCATTTAACAGATTTGCTCGCTCTCTCTCTCGCTCTGTGCATGGGGTTGGCCTAGATGTGCTGCCTCTCAGAGCTAGATCAAATGAATGATTCGTAATATGTTATTTGATAGTCTGGTAGTTTATATAGGAGTAACATTCATACTGGTTCAATTAATCAGTCTGATAGTATTTCCCATCTTTGCTGTGCACGACTTTTGAGCGAAAGGAATTAAAGGCCAGTCCCATGTAGACGCCTGTCCCAATTATTGGCCTGTTAAACTCAGTGACTGAAGCAAATAAAAGCCTGGGCTATCAACTGAATTTTTACGGAATATGGATACCAACCGTTTTTTCTGTGTGTGTGGTTTTCTTCTGAAAGGTGAATTTCTTATAATAACACAACATTTTCATCCAACAAGGGATAGTAAATCTATGGAACCAAAATGCCAAGCAACAAATATGAATCCTCTACACAAAAAAACAAATGATTGACACATGTGGCATCCAGTGAATTAATGAAATTAATGAGAAATATCAAGCAGGGGCAAGGTTGAAGAGCAAAAGTTAGATGTGACAGTGCATCCTCACACCACCTCTGCCTCTGCCCCTTTGTATGTACTTAGTCACTTCCACAACTGGTCATCAATCTGGCCTGAAGCAGATATCCAATGAATACAGATATTAATATCCCACACTGAGTGAAAACTGACCTGAGGCCAGCTATCCATCACTAGATTACTAATTCATCCCCCCAGTGTCTCTAATAACTGACCCTAGGTCTATATTAAAGGCCTTCTAAAAAAGACTGACCAGTTTTTATAAATGGACACTGACTCCATTGTCTGCGTTTGGAATTCAAACCTGTGTTTTCACTGTCTCATCGCAGCCTTGTTTGAAAACACACACATACTCCCCTCTCACCTAAGAGCTGATCTGATGCCAGCATCTGCACAGCCAGAGAAATAATGTTCATCTCTCTCTTCATTCCCCTGAATCTGTCTATTCAGGGGAATGAATAGACAGAATACTGTATTCATAAATGTAAGCATATTAAGATTTGCCCTCACATGAACAACAGGAAGCATGAACTGATTATTTTGCAAATATATATTAAAACAATCTTTTACACTTACAAAAGAGGTAGACGGCCTTACACTCTCCTATTTCATTAAAATAACATCTTGATCAAAGACGACTCTGCAGACTCTGATGTGAAGGACAAAATAAGGTCCATAAAGAAACAGCTCTTCCAGTTTGGCGTGGAAGAACTTGACTGCTCTTCACTGTGCCCTGACCTCTACCCCAGCCAAAACCTTTGGGATGAAAGTGTGTCAAAGGCTGTGGGTCTGTGTTAATATGCTCTGTTTGATTGATTTGTAGCAAGGCCATAAAGAACAGAGCCCCCCCCCCCCACCCAGACCTCAACACATTAACCAGCTAATAAGCTGCACTACATCACCACCTGGCCCACCAAGGACCACTGGGATAGGGTCATTTGTCCCTGTCAGCACACTGCTGCTGGTCAGCTTCGTGTGTGTTTGCGTGCATGAAGAGAACATGCAATGTTTTGTTACAGTTTTTTGGTATTGTTGCAAATCAACTTGTTTTTCAAAGGAATTATTCTTTTGAAACTGTACATTCATGTATTATTACAGTAGCTGGAACTACTCCTAAGATTTGTACGCTTCGTGAAAAGAAAAAGACCAAGCTGAAAACAGTTAACGTGGATTTTCTTTCCCTATGAGTAGTTTTATTTTCAGATGAGAGTTTTATTCTAGTTTCAGTTTGATTTGGTTATTTCCATTTACAACAATCCTGTTTAACACCTACATTTCTTTAGGGGGAGTTGTGGGACATATCTTTTAAAAGGACAATCAAAAACCAATGCAGAGGAGGGTGAGATATGTTAATTTTCAGTCCCTTGTATCCTTCAACCTTCAAACACTCTAGATCCTACATTTCCCGCAATGCAACAGAGCTGCATTTTTCATTAGACCATTACTTCCTGCTAAATATTCAAAATCTTTCAATCAAAAAACAACATTTGTAATGGATTTTTTATGCTTAAATTTGCAGTAAGATAATAAGTAATCTGATAACCTTGATATTAGCATTTAGCATTATATTAGCAATAACATAATCTGGGTCATTTCAACAGACTTAATAAAAGCTCCTCAAGAGCCACAGAAAATACTCCTCACAACAAGTAAACAGGTATTTCATTGTAAACTGGGTGGAGTGCCCGTTTAACCTTGTTTGGGACTCAGATATCCAGAGTCCCAAATAAAATCAAATAAACTGTTGCAACAATAAGCAGAGATGAGCCGGAACACCAGAAGATTTAAGCTTATCCCTGCATCAGTGAGCATCTAGCCTCTAGTGTATTTGAGTGAGACACTGAACCCCCTACATGTTCAAGGGACCCTGCTTTGTAGCCTCTGACCTCCCTTTGGAAGGTGCAAGCAAAACTAAAATCTTCCTTCAGAGATCAATAAGGACCTGTCTATAACGGCTACCATTAAAAGTGTCTCTGTTGTCTTGGGGATTTAGGGATCAGTACAGTGAGAAGATGGATTATCTGCCATCATCAGCTAATTCAACATTCGGGATCAAATGATCTTTACCTGGACTCCCTCGTGTCTCCTGCTACAGTGTGTCTCCTGCGCTTCAATTCCTCAGAGAAACGTCTTTTTCCTGCTGCCCTCCTCCTTTCCTCCTCCCCGTTCACCCCCCACGAGATCCTCCTGTCCTTCTTCTCCTCCTCTAATGACTTGGATCTGAGTTTGTCAGTTTGTTTGGATTTTGTTTTATGTGTCCATGTGTTGTTGTGTGAGTTGTTGTGTGGATAGAGGAGACAGGGCATGCAGAAGGACAGAAACATGCAGGCATGCACAAGTAAAACAGAAAGACACACAATGATTAGCATGCACAAAACAAACATCATCTCAATTACACAAACATCTCGGCTTATTTCAAAATCTACAGCACGCCTAACATCTAACCTGTACACACAGTATGAATGAGGACTGACCTGAGTCGTCCCCCAGGTCGCTCTGATTGGATAGACATGTAGCTGGTGCTACTGAGGCGGGAGGCACTGCTGGCGCGGGAGAGGGCGGACACATCGCTCATATCGCTGTCTGATGATCTGGCTGATATGTCACTGCTACGCCTCTGTTCTGCGTACATCTACGGATGGAGATGAAGAGGAGAAGGATGAGGGTAGAAGTGATGACTTTGCTCAAATTAGGTATAGAAAACTAGACATGTATCATTTATCAAGTGCAGGAGGAGGAGGTAGGGAACCAAAGATGCTGACCTCCCGTTTGGTCTTGAGGTCCGTCTCAGGGTCGTGGGAGGCTGAAGGCCGATAGGAATGTACTTTCATCAGCTGTCGGGCTCGCTCCTCTACGGCAAGGGCTGAAGCAAAAAAGACAAAAAGAGATTCAAAAAAGAGAAAGGAATAAACAAGTAGAAAAAAAACAAAATCCAGGAAAAAGAACTGAGAAACACTGGTATGCTCCCAATAGGAGAGACAACAGGGGATATCTGGAGGATGCAGGATCAGGTTTTTGACACTAGATGGAGCATGATGTGTACTGATACATCAGCTATCCACATAATGGACACTTTGAGGGGCTGGGAAAGAAATTCTCTCAGCCAACCTGGGAAAAATTTTATGTGCCTCTAGACCAGCTTTAAGACAGTGGAGTAGACTAAAGATTATGACTGTCTATACATTTAAGCTGCTATTTAATTCTATCTAACAAACCCCACCCATTTGGCAGCTACACCTGCAATGACACGCAAGAAAGAGTATTTTAAAGGAGATATGTGTTATACTTCCATGAAGCTCTGTACACAGTGTTCTCTTCTCAGCTGTCATGATCCAGAAGAGTTGATAAAAATGTTGATACACACGTTTATGTCACTGCATATGCCACCCTAATCATTGGACTGGAGGAGCTGGTCTGAGCTGAACATCGCTAAGTATTGTCAGTCCAAACTCAAACAAAAAACAAAACAATTTAAAATAAACTTTTGATTCAGAGCTGGATATTTGTTATTAAAATAAGTTCTATTTTTTATATTGTAGTCAAAGAGACACAAAGATGAGGAAGTCTTTGCATGCTGTTTTCATTTTGTTTTTTGTGCTTTGTTTTTAAAGCTCCAACAACCTTATCTCAGTCTCAGCTTTATTTGAGTCAAACTAAATCATTTTCAGGAAACCAGCTCAGCATGATAATAAGTTCTTTGTTAAGTAGAAATACATTTTTTGTCAGGTCAAAAGACATGACTTCAGTGCCCACACACAACATACCTTGCTCTATGCTGCTGCTCTTTGCAGGGAGCTGCGGCAGCTGCCTGCCCCTGCGACCTGATGAGGGAGTCCCCGTTGGAGGAGAGGGGCTGCCATGAGGGTGTGTTCTGACATTCAGGAAGACACAAGGAGAGAGAAGAGAAAAACATAAAAAATGTAAAAACGTAAAACAAACTGTTATAATTATATTTATATAACATCATAATGTTATAACTGTGGTCATCATTAACTGAGGTCAAGCTAAAAACAAAATCACGGAAGTAACAAACATATACTCAGAAACAAAGGTCAAGGTGGGAGAGGAGTGAATCAGAGTAACCAGTGAAGATTCAGCAGGAGTACAGAAGGAGGCACTGAATGTGCTTATATATAGTATGCATGGTATCACAGAATTTGTACATATTCCACTTACTGTAATGGGATATGGAACATTTATACAGTAAATACAGTATCCTCTACATCAACAACTTCATACCTGATTGTGCCACAAAGTTACAAAAACTACATAAACCACTGTTTAAGATATTTACATGCCTAACCCTGCTAACCAGATATTACACCTCTCAGAATTAATCTGGTGTTTGCTTCTTGAGATGTGATATTCACAGTGCATTCAGAAAGTATTCAGACCCCTTTCACATTTGCTATGTGGCAAACGTAACGTAAAATAATTTAAATTCATTTTTATCTCATCAGTCTACAATCAATACCCCATGATCACACAGTGGAAACAGAATTTTTTTTAGCAAATTTATTAAAAAAGGAAAAAGTGAAATATCATATTGACAAAAGTATTCAGACCTTTTACTCAGCACCTAACACCTTTGGCAGCGATTACAGCCTTGAGTCTTCTTGGGTATGACGCAACAAGCTTTACACATCTGGATTTGGGGATTTTCTGCCATTCTTCTTTGCAGATCCCCTCAAGCTCTGTCAGGTTGGATGTGGACTGTCGGTGGACAGACATTTTCAGGTCTCTGTAGAGATTCTTGACTGGGTTCAAGTCAGGACTCTGACTGGGCCACTCAAGAACATTCACAGAACTGTTCCTATGTCCCTCTTTGTTGTCTTGTTTGTGCTCTTAGGGTCATTGTCTTGTTGGAAGGTCAACCTTTGGCTCGGTCTGAGGTCTTGAGCGCTCTCAGTAAATTGCTCAATTCAGCTCAGCTCAGCTCAACCCCAACCAGTGTCCCTGTCCTTGGTTTCCTCCAGACGTGATGCTTAAAACTGAGGCCAGACAGGTGAATCTTGGTTTCATCAGACCAGAGAATCTTGTCTCTCATCTGAGAGTCCAAGCAGCTTCCTTGTTTCTTTCACTGAGGAGAGGCTTCCATCTGGCCACTGCCATAAAGCCCAGATCAGTGGAGTGCTGCAGAGATGGTTGTCCTTCTGGAAGTTTCTCTAGCATCTCCACACATGATCTCTGGAGCTCAGCCAGTGTGACCATCAGATTCTTGGTAAGCTCTCTTACAAAGGCCCTCCTCCCTGATTACTCAGTATGGCTGTGTATTAAGCTCTAGGAAGAGTGCAGGTTGTTACCAAACTTCTCCATGTAATAATGATGAAGGCCAATGCAGCAGGAAAGTTTTTGTACCCTTCTTCAGAGCTGTGCTTCAACACAATCCTGTAGACAGTTCCCTCCTCCTTGTGGCTTAGGTTTTGCTCTGGCATGCAGCTGCCAGCTGTATGTTATACCCGCCTCCAAAATGATGTCAAACCAGCTAAATTTACCACAGGTGGACTCCAATCAAGGTGCAGAAACATCTCAAAGATGATCAGGAAAAATGGGAGGCGCCTGAGCTAAATTTCAATTGTCATAGCAAAGGGTCTGAAGACTTTTTAATACATTTTCAAAAATAACATAACAAAATGTGAAAAAATTGAAGGGGTCTGAAGACTTTCTGAATGACCTGTACCTGTGTTACCCGTGCATACAGTGTTACCACACTCAGTGTAACAGAGAGGGAGTCAACACACAGGGGAGCAGAGGTGTAGCACTGGCAGTAGCATGCACCTGTCTAGCCGTGGTGAGTTTGGGCAGGACCCAGCCAGGACTGTCTGGCTGAAAGGCCTTAGTGGGCCCCCTCTCCCCCTACTGCCCCTCAGGATAGAGGTGGGTTGAATACGACTGCCATCAGTGGGCAGGCACCAGGAAATAAAAAGAAGTGAAAACATAAAACCATATAAATACAACAAAATTAAATCAAATGAAAATAATATAACTTTGCTCTTTTCTAGGCTCTGTGTGTAAAGCTGTTTAAGCTGTTCAGTGGTCCATGATGAAAAGCACAGACGGTGTAGAGCAGATGCTGCAGTTAAAGTCAAACAACAAGAGTTGGTGAACTCTACAGCAAAGAAATACTACGCCTTTGCTGTTGTTACAGCCTACAAGTGTCAGCAAACGTCCATTACTGTGGGGTCTTATTAAGTGTAAAAATCAAATCATAAATTCTTAATTGTGAGATGTTTCAAGCTTATGTGTTTCTTCACCATGTTCTAAGGAAGCTTTTTTTTTTATTTCCAGGCTACATACTGCACAAGTCCAAGTCAATATTCCAGATTTGACAACCAGATGGTCAGACACCATCTCTCCAGAGACAGGAGAAGTAGGTGACAATAATGAGAGGAGATGAAATAAGGTGACAGAGTGAATGAATAAATGAATGAATGATCTTACCTGTCCCCCTCCAGGCTTTTTTTGCTGCCTCTGTTACAGTTTGGACTTGATGAATTGCTACACTGCCTGTTTCGGCACACAGCAACCACAGAGAGAGAGAGGAGGAAAGACAAACACAATATGGAGAACGACACGCCACAGAATGGTAAAACTAAATATTGATTTATAATGTAAGTTGGAAATAATGTAAAAGCCTCAAACTGACACTTAAAGGTTTGGGTTTTGTGGTTTGTAACAGCAAGCTGAGAGTTGCACCTCTTTTTTTTTACTGCCAAAAACAGTGTTACAGCAAAGACAGTGCTTTCAAGCCAGAGAAGTGGAACAGGTGCTCAGCAGAAAGAGCAGGTGCAGCAGGATAGAGGAGGGATTACACAGCCTTAGACCACAAATATTTACAGGGAAAAGAAAAGAAACAGTGCGGATCGCAAGGTCTGTGCAACGCTATTGTCTACAGAATGAGTTACAGGCTACGGGATAGATTTCAAGATATGGGGTCAGGGGGCTAAGCAGGCAAGCAGAGCTGTAGTGCAGTGTTTCCACAGCAGGCTTGGTATACCTGTCCTCCTCAGGGGCCACATGTTCAACTAAGATCCTGGGACTTGGGGGAGTCTTGCGGGGCAAAGAGTTGGAGCACCTAGAGGGGCGGAGGGGGCGGGATCAGGAGCATTTTGAGGTGGGAACATCAGGAGACGTCTATCGTTTTCCAATGCAGTTCAGATGAAACCACGCCCACTTCTACATGACTGAAGCCTCGACTCACCAACGAAGCTAACCCACTCCTAACACTAATGTGAAGGTGGCACAATGCGGAGGTGGGCATGTTTTAATCTAAACTGGGTTGGAAAATAAAACAACCCACCAGGTAAAGTTGTTGAGTAAAAGGACAGTCAAGGCAGTACCCAGGTAGCAAAATAAATCTATACTTGGGCCAGATGCTTGTTTTCTTCTGGCCCAGTATATGCCCGGTTCTACAGCCTGAATCAGGCCCGTATACAGCATGACTGTGAGATGCTATTTCCACATCTGGACCAATTCTGGTGCACACATAGAAAATCTGCTGCTCTCAAACACCATCAGATGATAACAGGCGGAATCTGCCCAGATGTGAAAGTACATGGGCCAGACCTGGGCCGAAAACCCAGGCAAATGTTGGACCAGAAGTTTCATTTTGCTATCTGGAGAAACTGTGAATTCTTTTTAAATTTCATGGCGTAATATCATTCAAAAGATCTGCATTGACTTGATTTATCAAACATTTTAAGTATGTCAGAAATCTGAGCATTACAAGCACTTATGAATGACCAAGCTAACCATGTGATTAATACCATGCTCTTGTCTGTGCGGTAGCCTAAATATGAAGCTTCAGCCTATAAGCTTATCTTAGGGTAGGGGAACAGCTACCCTGACTCTGTCCACAAAATTTGCCTAACAGCACTTCTTCATCCCATAACAATGCGAGGGCCAAATAATGTGTCCTTTTTTAAAAAAAATAATTTTAAATAATTTTCTCAGCAAAAGACTCTCTGTTGAGTCACACACTCGTGATAGGCGAAACGTCTTCAAGAATCAAAAGAAGTCCAGTTGCCTTCAACTTCAGCACTTAATGTAAACTGAATAATCCCATTTCCCCAAATGTCTGAGTGAGACCTACCCTCAGCTAACCTTCCTGGGATCTAGGTACAGAACATTCTAGGCTCTATAACTTTGTTCCTTTTCCAGTAAGTAGATGGTACTAAAACTTTGTGGCTTATTATTTTGTCTTTCAAATTAAAGATATTGCAAACTCTAAACAGCAGGGAGATTTTTATGAAAGTGTGCAATGGCAAATTCAGTTATGTATGAAGGGACAAATGACATGAACTTGGGTGAAGACATGCAGCACTGTGAACCCGAAATATTGACTGATTCAATCATATAAGTCAAGAAAATAGGTGACTGAAGTCTATGATTATTGATTGAATAGTCATTCAGTACCTTGTGCAAATTTAAATACACTTGATTCAAGTAATGTGTGAATTCATGTGTGTTAATTTTCTTTTTATACCTGTCTCTGTCAGGGGAGTGAAAGTTGGTGTCTGGTCTCAGACAAGTGGTGCTGGCACTCCTCACTCTGTCCAGCGACGGCTGCAGGTCACTGCACCGCCACAACAAAGCAGCAGAGAGAGAGACAAAGAGGAGAGAGAAATAGAGATGGAGACAGGATGTACAAGGACAGAAGATGCAAGGAGGGGCGTCAAGAAGATGAGATTAAGAATAACGTGGGAGAACAAAAGGGTGATAAGTAGGAGGCAGAAAAAAGAAAATACAGAGAGTCAGAAAAAGGAGGATAATGAAAGGTAATGTTAAAAAAAGAGGAGACAAAGAGAGAAAAGGCCATCAGACAGTGCAGTAACATGTAATGGCTCTGATGCTGTATCTCCATTTATCATAGCCAGTCATTCCTCGCGGCCATACACTGCGAGACCACTCAGATGGAAGGTTGGTGAGTTGCCATGGGAACCAGGTGTAAGTGGGAGAGAGGACTGCTTGTAAGTGAGTGTGTGTGTGTGTGTGTGTGTGTGTGTGTGTGTGTGTGTGTGTGTGTGTGTGTGTGAATGCGAGGGACTGAATGAGTGAAGAGGAGAGGAAAGCAGCCAGTGTTCACCTCTGTTCTCTGCTGCATACACTCAAAGCTGTATGTTTGTCACGTCATGCTGCTCTGTGACAACAGGTACTTTCAACAGATGGCTGGCTCTGTGCCATCGCATGACATTGCACATAATGGTTTCAGGACTAATGCTTCACAAGGATGGCTTAGGAGTTAACTGTTTTTTTTAATGCTCTGCACTTGCCAGTACATGCTTAAGCCTTTGCTATGTGTTGTAAAACAGAAAAGAAAGTAAGAAAAGGTTGTGGTTGGTGAGAGGACAAAGGAAGAGATGGTGTGCAAAGTGGGTTCTTACCTAACCGTGACCTCATCAGTGAACCTGAGCACACGGTGTGTAAGGATGCTACGAGGCATGGTGCTAACCCCCTCTTGTCTGTGGGGCGGCTTGCTCTTTAGGCATGCAGGGAGGGTGGAGCTGTATGCCAAAGCCCCGCCAACACAAGGTGGGGAAAGACCCGCGTGCAAAGGGAGGCAAAGGAAAACAAAAATGACACATGCAACTGATAGAAATAAGCAGACTAAATAAGTGAAGGGGGAAAAACACAGGCATGAAACTAAGCAGGCTTCTTGCAAATGATCAGGGCAGGAAAAAGAGCCAACACAAATTATGGTGCAACATAAAATATGGTTTCCTTCTCAACTCCATATTCACAGTTTACCTTATAGCTGACAATAGGAAGATCACTTCAGAGTCAAAATACACCTGCTGCATGATGCTTTTGATGAACGGAAACAGTAAATCACTAAGTGAACACATACTCTATACTCTTACATAATGCATTATGTAAGAATATAGAGACAGGTCCTCTTGCCCTCCATGTGGATTGACCCCAAACACACATATCGGGAGATTACATGTAATGCTGATTGCATAACACAATCTACAGCTCTAAAGCTACCGAGGCACCATGTGGTGAAGAGGCTGAGCTACAGTAGAGCTATAAAATGTATAGAAGTGGCATAAAATGGATTAGAGCAGAACAGAGGGAAATGAAGGAGAGGGCGGTCTGTCTGTCCAGTGGTTATGAAGTCAGTAATAATGCATTACTGCAAATATGACAGATGATCATTTGATTTTTATTCATAGGAAGAAAGAAAAGTATGCTACATATCAGTATGCTCTGTTGGTTCTGGCCAAAATTATTATGATTCATGATCTCATGAATGACAACATTGGTGTTTTTTTTTTTATGTTTTAGCCCATTAAACTGTACATGACTCAATATTTACATTACAGCCAACCATTTCCACAGCATTGCACCAGTTTTACAAAGAATTTCTGACAGTCGTTACTATGGGGCACTCCTTAGTGCACACACAGTTATTAAAACATTTTGATAAAGTTTGAGACACTCACCAAAGTAATCCTAGACTCTAGTCCCTAATATGGGTCAAATTCCAACAAGTCTAGATCCTATGGTTCCCATAACACAACTAGTGAAATGCTACTAGATATTTGGTATTAGTAAAGTTAGTTTATATACTAGTAATTTGGGATCACTTTGGTGGAGTGCTTCTTTAAGAAGACCAAGGGTCTATGCTAGCAGCTCTGTATATCTGTACTACATCTACATCTGTTCTTTTTAATTTGCACGAAAAAGAGAGTACACAGGAGGCTGTCAGGAATGTATTTACAGATATTTGGTCATAAAGTCTGACAAAGCGATGACGCTAAAGAAAAGCTCAGGGAGTCACCAGAGCTAGAACAATTCATCCTGAGGAGAAAATAAATGGCAGTCCATCAAATATTTGTCAAGAAATTTGATAACCACAGATCTCAACCTGTCATAGTGACACAAAATCATTAGGAAATGTTGTTCAGGCAGCATTAATGTGAATAGGAAATTTTGGGGCGATCTGTTTCATTGTAGCTCAGGTAGCCTATTTCAGTCTGGATCAAAGTGGGGGACCAACTGTCTGACCTAGACTTGGTTGGTCTACCCACTACACTTGACAATGTTGACAGTGTTTCCCTGCTGTACATTTCAGGATGCTCAACATCCCAGACTTCAGAGTCAACTAACAATCATTACCATTTTTACAATGCCAGTGTTTCCTTCTGAGTTTGAATATATTAAAAAAACAGCTTTAGTCAATGCAGATGACGGAGCTCCTTTGACTGCATCATTGACTCCCTATGTCAGCTGCTTTAAAAAAGTCAGTCTAAAATCCTCTGGTATGTTTGGACAATGGCAATGCAAAAATCTAAAAGCGGTGATAGGTTCTTCAAAGGGTTGCCTAATACAGAGGGAAAAGCAGCACATACCATTTAACTAGCCAATGTAGCACCATGACAAAGCACCTTGGTACACACTATGACCAAAGGAAACACAAGCAGCACAGCGGTCTGGGAGACAATGCGTTAAGAGAACACTGACGCAACTAAATGGCCCACCAACTCCACAAATGTGTCTGGGAAAGCTGGACAGGCACAGAGGAGGGAAACTGTCACGCTTAACACTTACCTGTAAATGTCTTTATGGATACCGTTTACTAACAGGGGCATTTTTGGGGGGAGTGTGTTGCTGTATCTACCTATGCCCCTGGTTGTATGAGTGGAGATCATGCACATAAAGCGAGACAAGAAAAAAAATACAATACAACTGCTGTGAGTGAACACATCCAGTGCAAAAAAAAGAGAAAGAAATTAATCAAAAGAGCTTTGCCTTCTTTGAGGTCAGCCACCAAGCAGGTCTCTAATCCCCTCACACAGTCATCAGTGTGTTGTGTGTGTTTATATGAGACAGTTGTGGTGATAGACAATAGTTGGACATGAATTTATGAGTGTACTACAACTACTTGACGTTGATGTTATACGTTCAATTTGTGTTCATGCAGTTGCACAAAAGCAGACATACACTCAAGACCCATACAAGATAATTAATACACTGTTTATCGATAGGAAGTATCAACATTATGTATTAAGATGAAGTTGTTAAAGAATAGTGAGGATGGAAATGATGACAAAATTGTGCATAGTATTAAAATAAGCCTGAATGGTCCTGTTTGTTTTACCTGTTTGTGTGCAGGCACTCAGCACTCCCGCCCCGGATAGACCTGTGCATCTCCAGGACCTCACTGTCATTGCCATGACGATGGGTGAACAAATGAAAAACAACCCGAGAAAACACAAAAGAAGAGGATGGCAACTCAGACAGGCAAAGTGAACGTATGAATGACAGAAACCAGGAAATCATAATTCTCAGATTTCAATCAAATCTGCATTCAAAAATACAGAATGATACAACACACTCAGTATGCCGCAATGACTAGTTTCAAACTGTTAGTAGTATTAGTAGAAATTAGTCTGGTAGTATCACATTACACACACTGAATAAAGAAAACAATATTCAACCTGTAGGTAAATATAAAGCATGTACAGTACTGCCACTACTGAATGACCCACTAGTAGCACTGATCCAATGTGTGTGTATGTTTTTCTTTGACATAATTAAAATTAGAAGTCAACTCATGAACACTGCCATAGCCTCATCCCATGTACCCCACGGTTCCCCAGAGATCCCACAAACAGGTTACCTGTCCTCAGAGTACTCGTAGTCTGAGTCGCCGGACCGTTGGTGCTCCAAGTGGGAGTCGTGGTAGCGGGAGGGGGAGTGGGAGTGGTGGCGGTTCTGATGGATCTCATCCAGACTCCTGATGAAATCAAAAAAGTCTTATGAGTGTAAGTTAAACCTTGGTCCATGTCAACCTTTACTTTTGGTCTGATCTGAAGCAATATAAATACAAAACAATATGACTTTACATTATAGGGGTGAGACATTGCTCTGTTACAGTAAACACACACACACACACATATATTTTATCAAATCTAGATTTATGAGGATATAAGTTTACAAAATACATGAAATACCCATAGTAAATTTCCATATGACTGGTACTACATATTAAAAATATATATGACCATATTTTATAAGGTATAACATGTTCTGACCATATATGATAATGATATGTATTTTATTTGTATTATTTATTTATGTCAATATATGAAATTGTTCTCATTTCTAACAGGTTTCATATACTGTATAATTTTTACATATATGTTTTTATTCTGTTGTTTATTCTTTTATTGGTACATATATTTCATATATGGAAATTAATTATATGTACATACAGTATATTACATTTGCTTATGGGCACTGATGGATATATTGATGTAGCATTAATTATGCTTTTAGAGACTAGCTGATGTTTTTACATTGTCACCACAAACAACACCCTTTCCCACTGACAGTTCACCAGGTGACTGCTACAGAAGGTGGTCCTGACCTTTGCATGGGCACATGTGCGGGCCGTGACCGGGCCCTGCAGGAGTCCTCTCTGTGAGGAGACACCGAGCGGGATCGGTGCTGGACTGGCCGCTGCTGCTCCGGCACAGCCAGTGTACTGCCACGCTCTCTCTCCCTGGAGTTACGCTCTGCACCTACACACCACACACACACACACACACACAAAGCATGTATGCACGCACACAAGTGCAAAAAAGCAAAATTCACACACAAACACACACATTCATCCGAACATGGATACAACACATACAAATGTGAATAAAAACACACACACACATGTACACACACACATACACACACACACACACACACACACACATCCAGGCATTAGTTCTGTGTCCTTTGATAAGGGTACACAAGTTGTGTTTTGTGCTGCTGAGTACTGCTACAGATGCCATTCTCTGACAGACTGTAGAACATCATAGCAGGATGTTTTACAGGCAAATGAGCAGCTAGCGAACAGGTTAGCTAGCCTGAGTAGCTGACTGTTTCTGACATGTCTCTGTCAGACCTGAGGTTTGTTTGCAATTTGTTTTTTAAACAGCATGGAGTGCTGCATATTTGGCTTATTTTTCTTGAAACATGTTACTGACTTAAAAATAAGAAAAACAGATATACAGATATAAGATATACAAATTTACAACACTGTTGAGCCTCCATATTACAATCTGTAACATGTAGTTATGCAATAGAGTTACAAATAGGGAGAAGTCGTTTTTGGTGATCTGGGGTAAGTCCTGTTGATTTTCTGCATAGACAAACTTATGTGACTTGCAGTTGGAGCTCGTCCAAGTCTTGGATGGACATTCTCTTCTATTCTATTCTAATCATCAGTGCAAAGTATGAGGAACTATGTTAAGATTAAAGAAGGTACAAGCCTGAGTATTTTGATGAATTTGACATTTATGATTTATTGGACAAAGCATTTTGAATTTGCCACAGCTCTAACTTGTCCCTTCTTTTCCATAGAAACAATTGCTAATTAATACCATTAAGAGTCATCTGCTATACAGTATTAGGCTGACAGTAAAAGCAGAAGTGATAGCTAGAACATAAACCTACAGTATAGTATCAGACTTCTATGTCTCTCTGTTGATGAGCATTACAAATATCATTAAATGAAATAGGGAAAAAAAGGAAAAATATGAAACCACCAGTTCCCACGACTTCATAACTCATAACGCATTTCTCAGTTTCAAGATCAGATGTCTCAAATATACAGTATATCAGAGTAGAGTGCACATGCACAAATGTGTCCAATGAAGGTATGAATGTGCATTGTTAGGGCGCACAATCACAATCTGAGCTCAGTGTTTGCATCAGGATAAAAAAAGAAGCATAATGAGGTTCAGATTAGTTGCAGATTGTGTAGAATCATTAAACTTCCCATAAAAATGTGTAAATGTTTAAAGCAGGTCTGCAGCAATAAGTCACAGCAGAAACAGTCAAACAACAAAGCAGTTGTAGTGATTCAACTGAGCAAAATAACACAAACTCAGCTTCAGGTGTCCTTTAGGTGAAGTAAGCAACTTCTGGGCAGAAGCATGCAGGAGAATGGAAGAAGACTTGGTGGAATGGCAGTGAGCTATTGTAGCTCTACAGTCAAACATGCACTCAGTGCTTTAGTGTTTCTACAGCCCAGCAGAAGAGGAGAGGCCGTTCAATGCCGCCTCACTGAAGCACAGTACACTGCTGAACCTCAGCAGTATAAAGGCTGTACACTACGACACTGTAATTCAGAATCTGCAGTCCAGTAGCAATATGATGAATTACAAAAGTCTTTGAAGTGTCGCCTTTTGCTGATACAGCAAAGATTAATTAATTTAATTTGGGTGCAATTTGTTCTAAAACACACAGTGGAGTCAAAATGAGGCTGAAAGGCTTGGGAGTTAACAGATGAAGGGAGGATGCAAGAAGATGCTCTCTCACCCAGTGCTGGACGCCTACAGGCTACTACAAGGAAATACTCAGTAACCATGCCCCCCACCCACCTTTAGTCACTACCATCAAACCATCATCAAACTCTGTATCAATGATACGATGAGACCCTGCACACGCAAATACACATACAGACACATACAGGACAGGGTAAGGTTGAGAGGTTCTGTTTCTGTCTCCCACACTAACAGACAGAAAATAGAGCTCAGTAAAGGAAAGGTTAGCAACCACTCACTCAAACATACTGTAGGTTCACAAAACAGATATTAAATATATACACATATATACACACAGTCTGTACATGTAGTGATATATAACCAGACATACTCTGAAGTTTCTTGCTGGGACTGTCTCCGTGGACATGTCTGCGTGGGAGGTACGGAGAGGGCTGAGGCAGAGGTATAGAAGACACGTCATGTGTCTGGAGTTTATACCAGTGAGGAATGTCGTCCAGCAAGGCGGTCTCCAACTCAATCAGGATCTGAGAGAGGACAGAGAGAGATGATGGAAGATGAGTAAGCACAAGAGAAACAGTCCAGTGGATCCACTGAGGATCAGTGGGACTGTCTTTGGAACCACTTGAGTCCTGAGGATCTTAAACGCAGACATTCCCGACATTTTTGTCTTATTACCCCTTAATATAAAGACATGCCAACTGCCAACCTGCAACCTCTCATCACAAGTCAGACAAGCCTTTTAGTTTTGATAAGTTCAACTAAGTAGTTGTTTTCTCTTTTTTTGGTATTTAATCTAAATAATTTTGGAAGCCTGAGGACTTAAGATGAGCCAGTATTTCACAAGTTAAAATCACAGATTAGAGAACAGAATGAAAATCTGTATGATGTTGTAATTTTGTGTAGCAGAAAGATGCTTTTCCTCCTTTTCTATCTCACTATTCATCTCATAACTCCTTATAGAGTCTTTATTGTGTGGTATGGCTTCATCTTCATTTATAGTCAAACTGGCTAAAATTGGAAAAATATGTGAAAAACTATGCAATTATACAATGATGCAAATATGTAATCAGAATATTGACTTGAATAATTTGGATAAGATATTAAAGAAAGCAAATTAAGATGAAATTGATATTTTAGATCACATTAAGAATACAGTATGTCCCTTTGATTGTCTAAAGCAGTGGTTCTCAAAGTGGGTTCTGGGGACCCCAAGGGGTCCTTGAGGGGGTTCTTGGGGGTCCCCAGCAAAAAAGGGAATCATTTATTTTCGCTATAATTTCATCCATAAGTAACACAATGACAAAATGTATCACTATTTTGGTCATGGGGTTCAAACACTTTCTGTAATAAAACATCTAAAAGCCAATATCGTATCACATGGGGGGTCCATGGTCTAATTTGTGTCAGTTTTGGGCTCCTTGATGTGAAAAAGTTTCAGTACTACTGGTTCAAACTGCCACAGTTTACTGTCCAATCCAGAGGACCACACCCATATGATAGCATTACTAAGAAATAAAGGTTATTCAAGATCAAAAACTCAACTGCAAATGAGACCTGTATAAGAAAGAAGTAAAAGTGTATTGACATGGTGTCTCACCCACCTCGCCTAGGAATTCACTCTCCTCCTCCTGCACTCTGGGCTGGTCCCAGACTGTGATCTCCAACATGCGTTCTCTGAAGTCCCGCCGGTGAACATGGGAATATATGAAGGTCTGGTTCCACTTAGGCTCAGCGCTCTTCTTCACTGTTTTAGTCCGCCGTTTACTCTTATCACTAGAGCAAATGTATGAACACACAGGGAGTCATTGGCCTGAACATGACCTCAAAAGACAGTAATCCTTTGAAATAACAAACACAGAAAATGGGATATTTATAGTAAGAAATACTTTGAGAAGGAGCTGCAAAATAAGAAAAAAAATGTGTACTCTGTCTTCACCTCCTATCAGGCAGGAAGTACATTTTGACATAGGGGTTCCGAGGTCGTCCATCTGGTCGGGTTGGCAGGTCTATGGCTTGAAGGACGTTGACAATCAACTGATGGCCCACTTTGTCGTACCACAGCTTCACCTGAAATGACGTATGAAGGCAGTTAACATCTATCCATATTTATACCTATTCACAGGAACCTCTGTCCGCCCTCTTTCATATACTCACAGAGAGCTGTCCAGGCAGTACCAGAGGAAGGTCTCGGAGGGTCCCAGGGCTGGTAGGGGACATCACTGATATAGAGGGGCGGTCCATCTTTTGCGACTCAAAGGAGCTGGAGCCTGCTGAGGGATGAAGAGAACAACAGTTCCTTTTAATAAATCATAGGAAAAATTACTTACATATGCAGTAAACAATAGTAATAACATGCACAGTATGGCCAGTAAAGCCGCCCCTATAAACACTTACTAGATTCTAGAGGAGGGTGGGATGATTCTGGAATTCTTGGGATGTCTCTGTAAGAAGCAAACAAGAGTCAAACAAGAGTCACTAAACTTATTTAAATAAGTTTATAAAGTATATATCAAGACACTTGCAAGGTAAAGACACAGTCAAGACGTTAGTGTACATTCATCTTTAAAAAATGAATGAGTAAATGACTCAAAAGTTGCATAGAAGAAGAGCAAGCACTCAGTTGAATACACACTTACATAATAAACAATGGTGCATAGTAGAGAACAAAGGAATAGCTGGAAAAAGGGAGTTTTTCTTTGGATCTGAGGGATTTAAGGGGAGGCACGAGGGTAAAGGGCTCGGCCCATTCAATCAACACTACTTACTGATATGCTCTATACACTTTTCGCAAGAAGTTTTTGGACATAATTCGGTGGATAGAGCTTTTAGATAAAGGAAGGAGAAATATCACAAGTGCCTGTCAGAATAAAGTCAATGCCATATTTTAATGATAATTATTACATATTGATAACATTCATCTTACCCTATAGGTCTTGAAACAACTATTTCCACTTGAGGTTCGGCCTTCGATTCAAGGATAATGTTGTACACTTCTTTCTTGGTTGCTCCTGGCAACGACTTCCCATTCCACTGCAGCACCTCGTCACCTGGAACCAGGTAGGGCAACACACACAACGATGATGATGCAGCCTGAGGCTCATCTTGTATTATGACTGTCTATAAAAAGCCAGCTGCTGATGGAGAATTGTATTTCTTAAAGTCAAACTGAAATTTGAAAAGAGGATAAAAAATATATATATTTGTACATGTATGAGCCTCTTGGTGTCATTTCCCATGGCAACTGAGCATGGCAACCAGCATAGCTAGGAGGCATGGCGTCAAGTTGTGTGGTATCCGAACATCAATAGAGAACATCAAACTGTATATATCTTATGAATACTAGCAATCAAGAATAACCAAGCTAATTCAACTAGCTTGCTAACGTTTGCACAGATTCCCACTATATATGATTTAAAGGTCCCATGTTGTGAAGTGAAATTTCAATGTCTTTTTTTATTATAAAGCAGGCCTATGTTCTATATTAATACGGTGAAAGTATCGAAGCACTCAATCCTCAGAGAAATGCACACAGTCTGTATTCACAAACTGAGCCTTAAACCGAGTGTCAGGACTTCCGTAACTTTGTGATGTCACAACAAAGCAGTCACCGCTCCCAACCATGCCCCACATCCAGCCCACCCGAACCCCACCATCCATCCTTTGGTTTCCTTTGGTTTACCTGTAATCTGCTATATTTTTATTCAATCACTCAGAAAACAGTCAGCCAATCAGAAGAGAGGATCAGAGCCTCTCTTCTAATTGGTTCACCGATCTGTTGTTACTAGAGCTCCAGGGAGAAGCCTGAGAGAGGAGATATAAAACTGCACTGAGATGGTAAATATGGGAGCAGAGGATATTATGAAGAGGTTGACATGTTGCTGGGAGTTTTGACAGTCATTTGCTATCACCACATCTGGGACTAAGAAAAAGTTCATTTTAATTTTAGTTTGACTTCTTGATGAAACTGCTACTGACTACACAATGTACAATAGCGCCTACACAGAAGCAATATGTTAAGTGGGTTCGCACCTGCTCGTAGGTGTCCCACAACATCTGCCAGGCTTCCTTTCTTGACTTTTGTGATGAAGGCCCCAAGTCTTCCTGTCTCTGTCATCTTCCCTCCTACCACCTGCACACAAAGATGAGAATAGGAACAGAGGTGCATGATGGCATTAATTGCTCTACAGGCACTATTATACATATTTATGCACAGTTGTCAGACACTTTTTACCTTTCAGCGTTTGCTACCCAGTACAGCACAGCATTCACAGGAATTACAAAACACTATTATTTCTGGATTGAACATTTCCATTAATCCTTCACTGTCTTCTTTTCTTTATTCCTTCTTTTACTCCTCATCTGACTCTAGAACAATTCTTAATGGGGCTTTTTGTAAATTGCCACCGAACGTGTTTTTTTGCCTTGAGGGTTAGGGTTAGGGTTATTGCTGCTTAACAAGAGCTTCAGCCATGGTTGCTGTGGTGGTTTATAATTGGTACACATGGTGTAACCACATAACCTTATGAAACCATATATTATGATTAGTCTTACTCTTTGTACTCTATCAGTGTATGATGATAGTATGAGTGTATGATTGTGCAAACTAACTTTACCCGGAAAGCAGTGTCCTGTTAGTTGTTAGTTAGGCCATGGGGGAAGTAAACAGAACTATTAAATTGTCAAATAGCACTGAGTAAAAAGAGTGTTCAGCAACCGCTGTGGTGAGTGTTTGGCAACCTTTGTGGTTAGAAGGAGCCATGTATCAATATGTTTGTACAAAAAACAGGAAAAGAAGGAAAGTCTTTAGAGGGAGTTTACTCATCCTGAAACTATATAAACTGATGCACTTTCACTTATACTCATATAAACTCAGGTCTTTATTATTGGTAATAAAGATCGACATACTACTTCAAGCTTTTATCCCGTTAAGTTGCGAACTCCACCTCATTGCGTTTACAAGACAAGAGGTTATGATACGCCCTCTGAGCAGTGCTACATCTTCTGGGCAGATTGGAGGCTACAGTATTTTGCTATCGGAAAGTGGCTTGTCTTTATCACGTCTTTCTGAAGTTAAGCTAGCTGATGTGGTGTTAGGTTAGCTGGTGTGGTGTGGCATAACTTCAGAAAGACGCGACGATGACAAGCATTAAGATCGGTGTTGCTTTCCACTGCTGGAGACAGCTCTTGGTGAGTAAAGGAATGAAGTTTGACGCTGAACACAAAATGTTTCTTCTAAACTGTTAATGCTAACACTGGCTATGTAGCAATAACAAAACTTGCAAATAGCTCCTTTAAACACACACTAAAAAATGATGGGGAATGATTTCTTGCTTACTTTTAGGCCGAGGAGGGAACCAGCCTCACGTGGCATAGCCGACCGTTTGCTTAGCGTGATGCGTCCAATCAGGTGATCACCTTCTTTAGATGGCTGCCATGTATTGGGATGCTACATGGAGAAGAGAGCAGCGAGAAGAGGACACAGAGACATTTATAAGGTATTAGGTGGAAAGGAAGAATAAAGGAAGAGCAGCGAGGGGGAAGGGAGGACAGAGTAAGGAGGGTGAAGTGTCACAATGTTAATGTTAGATTTAAAGAGTAAGCTTTAGTAGGCAAGTAGATGCTTTCTTTAGATTACATGTGATTGTATGAGAATAAAACTGTGGTGATCGTATTTGTATTAATGCACCCAGGGGTGTCTGTTTGAATGTGGAGTTATGTGTGAGTCAAGTAGTCGGGGGAGAGGCACATTAACATGCGTTGTGTTTTGCTCAAACTCACATGCCACACTGCAGGATCTAGAGGATGACAGTCCCAGTCACCTGCAGGCAGAGAGAGACAGAGGAGAGAAGTTAGTCACCTGCTCCAGCTTGTTATGTGCAGTAAAAATGTCCAGTCACTATCTTACAGTCTCGATATATAACAGACTGCGAGAGAGATGTTATGTCTCAAATTAAATTTGACACCCCGTATAACACATGTAATGAGTTTAACTTCCCATTTGTCTTACGAACTGGCACACTGGGCCCCTTAATACTAATGGTATGGGATTGCCCCAGAGTACATACCTATTGCTGGGGGCCATGTTTAGACCATCACAACACTGGACAAATCGAAATGTTCTGATGGATTCAGACCTTCACTTATTTGTCTTATTGCTCAATATCGGACATCTCTACCAACTCTGACACTTGATGTAATGTTTATGAACTAAGGAAAGAAGGAATAGTAGCTGTGACAGCCCTCTTACTCCCATATTATATAAAGTGAGATTTCCATGTCTTTTTTGATTATAAATCAGGTCTAGGTTCTATATCAATACTGTGAAAGTATCCAAGGGCTCGGTCCAAAGAGAAAAGCACACAGCCTGTATTCAGATACTGAGCCTCAACACAAGCGTCAGGACTTCTGTAACTTTATGATGTCTCAGGGCCTCACTTCTGATTGACTCATCGATCTGTTGTTACTACAGCTCCAGAGAGAAGCCCGAGAGAGGAGATGTAAAACTATGCTGAGTTGGTTTTTGGCTCTTGAAATCATGAATATATCTGTAGATATCAATGCTTCAAATAAAACACAGGAAAACTGCAAAATATGGGCCCTTTAAATTCAAAATCATTAAACTGGTAAAAGAAAAAAAAACAAGAGGGGAAAATACTGTAGTTCTTGTACTTACTGTACTGTATGCCAAACATAATAACAAACAATCCTTGTTTTGAAAATGTATCTTGTAATGTAAATTGATTGTTAGGTGGAAGGAAAAGGAGCCATAAAGACACAAAAGTTAGATCATACGAGTACAGCTGTCATTCAGCAAAAAAAATCATTCATAATCAAAGTGACTCCCTGAGCTCCTAGCCTGTCCAAAACTGATGCCAGCGCTCAGCCGGGGACAGAAACACCAGTGACTGTCAGAGTATCCCAACTCTCATTAACACTGACAGATGGTCGGTGAGAGTACAGGAGCTAAACTGGCCCGGCATCAGACTGCGACTCCACCATAGGAATAAAACAATAGCAGGATGACACCAGATGGGAATTTAAAAGATCTCAGGAGACTCTGAGGATCTTCAGCTTCAAGATAAGAGAAAAGTCTTTGCCTGGCAGAGTGAGGCAATAATTGAATCCAAGTTTCTGGCAAAAGAGAGCAGGAGGGGAATGAACAGAGATTTATGTTGATGAAAAATGAGGGAGACATGCACTGGTAATGTTTGCAGTAATATTCAAAGGTAAGCAAAGGGAACGCCACTGCTCTTAGAGGTTAGCCGATGAGAGCGTGTGCGTTGGAGATTGTAAAAAGTAGACATGACTCCAGTGTTGCTAATCTGAAATCTGAAAGTCCACTCAGAATGCTTACTCCACAGTATAAACTGCTGAGTGGACCTTTTAAGTTTTGGAGGATGAACACACGGGGCAGATTGCAAAATCTGAGCTGTTCCTCTAACTGATGCTACATCAAAGCATCAGCTCTTTGCAGGTATTAACATAGTGTGTGTGTTTGTGTGTGTGTGTGTGTGTGTGTGTGTGTGTATGTTTGTGTGTGGTTAGAAATTAGCAAAGATGTGCCTATTATGGAAAACATTAGGCTAAGCAGACCATCATCATAAAAGAGACGTATGCAAAACTGTTGACAGGACACCTCCAGCTGCAAAAAGGGTCAGTTATTATGGAATTCACGATGGTTTTAAAAATTAAATCTAAAGAAAGAAAGACAAAAAATCTGACCATGTATGACCAAGCTGGATCAAGACTGCTCTCTACAGTATACAACAGCAGAGACAGCAGAAAAAAATAATCAAAATCATCAGTGCTAAATATCTGAATGTTACCTCAAAATTGAAATTACTTCCTCTTTTTAAACTTCACTTTTGCACTGATGCTCTATTGGCAAAAACAAATCCAATAAGTCAACAGGCCATATTACAATATCTCAACACAATGTGTTATGATTGAGAGGTGACTCAGTCTTCTCAAGTGTAAAAAAAAATCTCATTCCACATCATTGCTAATGCTCTGTGCACCAACACATACAGCACGTTCATGTTCTGGGTACTGTTTAAGTAATTTGCTGTTTTACTACATTCGTGGTGACCCATCATTGACATAACGCATTCTCCTTGCCCATTACAGACCCTATGAATATAGTCAAACATGACCACACACGCACACACCACGCCAAAATGTCCTCACAATGAAACCAAAGTTTGTCCTAACAACATGTGAACACACACACACACACACACACACACACACACACACACACACACACACACACACACATACATATAGCATCAGTTAAAGTGCAGCACCCTGGGATCCAATGTCATCCCACCAGCAGACTTCCTCCTCCATTTTCTTATTTAATAACTACCTGCTTCCATTTGACTTCAAACACTGAGGCAAAGCTGCTATGTCATTAAAACCTCAGTCTGGGATATACCACACTGTTATATCCAGTTATATATGACTTATTGGGCAGAAAGGGAAAACACACTGTAAACACTGTTAACAATAATCCTGCTGAGAGCATTTTCAGAACATATAATCAACTGTTCATGCATGAACATTACATAACAATATCCTCTTATGCGTTATGTCTGTTTTGCGATGAGTGTTTAAAAAAAGTCAGAGCTTGTAATCTAAGCAACGTACATGCATTGTCTCAATGCTCGTGTTCGGCTGTAAATCGATCTATCTTACAACTTTTTAACTTCTCAGTAGCTGACAGCTGCTTTACAGTCAATTTAGACTCTTCATTACATTTGATAATGTCATACTCCACCATCACTAGGTCGTCTTTGTGAAAATAAAACTGTTTCCTCCTATTACAATTGCCTTATGATGATCACTATTAAAGTGGAGCCACTAAGCTTTTTTATGTTAACCACTAAATCAGTGATTATAATCCAGTCCATGATACAATCTGTGAAATCCCATCTACCTGATTTATAGCTTAAAACTAATAAAGCTCTTTGGTTACAGGCACTAGGAGTCGAAATACTTACAAGTAAGGAATGGATCCAATACAGTTCATTTACTGAAGCAGCTTTATAAAACTACCAGTAAGTCATTAAAATAGATATAAAACCTTCAAACCAGTTATTGTTGTATACAGAGCAATGTCAGAGATTCACTATCTTATTTGACTGTCTTGATTACAACAGTAATGTTTTGTTTCCTCTTAATGTCGTGGCAGGTTCCCTGTTTTTCCACCCAGCTCTGCAGCAGTTTAGACACAGTCCAACTGGCAAATCACCCGGACCAACACTATATACAAAAAAAAAAAGTCTAACATTACAGTCTGCAATGTCTTTCTTATGTTTTTTGAATGGTGATAATAATGCTTTCACAATTCAGGAAGTCATCTGACTCAATATATGTGCATATTATGTCTAAAATATTACTTCAGATCAGGTTTAAGTAGTTTTTCACATATGACAAATTAGCTTTGGTTCGTAACAATAAAAACAGTAAGTAGAAAATATATAAAGAAGGATAAGGCAAGTACTGCTAGTCAGGAAGCATAAATAGAAAATAGAATTTTTTTCAAAATATATTTGCAATACAAATATTATATATCATATTTAATTGATATTTTTATAATGACAATTTATCAAATGACAATGTGATAACAATGTGACAGTGTGAAATGGGTCACTCATTGATGAATCAACTAAGACTTATCACCCAAATCTTCACAGAGCTTTATAGCAGGTTTGAGCTCATTGTTCAGATGCCCAGCCCACAACTTTCCTATTCTGGTTCACCCTCACTTGCCAGATTCAGCCGCAGCACGAAGCTCCACAAACCCACAGTTCACCACCCAGCCAGCACCAAACAGCAGACCAGCTGCTAAACATTCAGCATCTAAAGAGCCAGATATTTCCATCATGTGCTTGTAGAGACCAAAGCAGTGAATGTTGGACCTCATGATTCCAAATAAATGCTCTGTGTAGCTCTGTAACTGCTGACTAAATAAGCAGCTGTTTACCAACAATCTCCCCATATCAACATAAAAGGTGATGATGTATCAAATACCCCAGTTTCCATCCAAACCTAGCAAACATTTTAAACAGATTACCAGAAAATCTGCAAAAAAATGAAAATGAAAGCATGTTTCCTTTCATTACTGTTATAGAAATATCAGATGTTTGGTGCTAATTCTCCAGTCAAGTGCCTTCAAACCACTGCAGAGGAAGAGGGTGCAATGAGATGAAGTAATTAAACAAGTCAAACCTCAAACAAACCAAAACACTGTGGACAATGTGATGGAAATATGGTAATTATGTTGGTTTTATGCATTCATTTGAGGAAGATTTTGCTTACAAAGTCTGTTACATGCAAGTTATGTGGCGCTTTAACGGCAGACACATAACATGACGTTGTTTATCACATCTCATAAACTTGTAGCCCAAGTTGGCCTTTGTGCCAACACCGTCATGTCTAGACTTAAATATATAGTCATCTCATGACACTAATCTCAATGCAACGACATCCCATAAAATGCAATTACTTCTAAAAACAGAAAAAGAACGCATGACCCTATGATACCATCTCCCTTTACCCAATGCTTCTATGTAGGGAAACATGCTGAACATTATCCTGTAAAACTTGCCTCATGCCACAGATGAGAGTAAAAGGAGACATCCTGTTTTGAGGCCCAGCTAGCTAAAGAGTGTTTAAAACAGCTAATAATCCCAATCCACACCATCTACCCATTACCAGTCCCTGAGTCATAGTAATCTGGATTAAAACATCTGGAACAGGCCCCTTCTGTGACCGGTGAGAGAGATAAGCTGATAGGGCACAGCTAGCTCTACCTACTGCCTCTTGAACTCAGACACTCTCGCATGGCTTATTTTAGCGCAGCTTCTGCAATAGCAGTGAGCTGCAAAATACACAGCAACCAAGAAACCACCAGCAGCCATACAGCACGCAACTGCAACCGGGCATGATTTGTAGCTGGTGGCCCATGGTTGGCTAGTGCAGCTGGCTGCTTGCGAAGCATTACGTAGCAAGCGAGCCACTGACCTAATTCCACAAATCTGTTGGCCTAAATCACAGGAACTCTCCAAATAAACGAGAGCTGTCCTGAGAGCAGCAGGGTTTAGCCACAGCACAGAGGTGTAGATGACACACAGGGATAGTAATGCACTGTGTGCTGGGTGGGTGCTTCATCCTATCACTTATCGTATAGTTTTATAGTCTGAAATATCTCTTGCTTTTTTTTTTTTTTTTGCATATTATTGTTATTCTACTACCAAGCCTATTTTACGGGATTGGACTGAGGCAATATGGCCATGAAGCATGGGAAGATGGAAGATAGTAAATGGAAAGGAGCTTCAGTATGACGTTATTCCTTTACCTGGCTGTTTAAGATCACTGAATCTTTCATCTGAATAACAATTCTTTTCCGGGTTAAAGAAAATTTGCTCATTTGTACAGTTATTCTTTCAAGATCATCCCATCTCTTAGAGTATTATCTGAAAATATATTACTACTGTGGTAGTCCTGACCACACCACACTGGGTATACAGTAGGTGATATAGGCTGAAAGTCTGAAAGTCCTCTTGTCAATGTTGAGAGAATCAAAGACAACAAATGCAGATTAATTAAGTTCCTTTATGATTCATGGATATCATGGATGAGCATGTGAGGTATGTGAGAACTGCAGCAGCTTATGAACAAGTTTTGGTGAGTAGCAAAAAAATAGGTGAGACATTAAAGGCAGCTTCCACAACAGTGCCTAATGGAATGATATGAATGAGAACAAGTGATGTGAGGTGCAAGTTGGGATCGATTTAGTTTAGTAAACTACTGGAGCGAGTACATCTGTCTGACTGACCTTTCTCGCTGACGCTTTCCATGTCCACGTCCTCACAGCTGGTGTACTCGGGCGTGGAGCCGCCCTCCTCCTCTGAGCTGCTGATGGACATCTGCCTCTTGTTGACTCCGCGCTTGCTCTTGTATGACCGTGGCGGGGGCGGCCGCAAAGACTCCGACTGGTCCGAGCTCTGGGAGTCCTTCCTCAGCAGGTTATCCCCACCTTTGTCCCTTGGTGTCCGTGTTGTACTAGATTCTAGGCGGCCCTTGTTCGGACCCCAGTCTGGAGGCACCGGTCCCCCAGGCTGGGGCCCTGATCTCAATCCACCTCCAGCAGGTGGAGGTCCCCCTCCAACCCCCACGGTCCTATCCACAGAGTAGCCTCGGTGGTTCTCCAGGGGGGCCTTGCGGTCTCCCTCCCCACCTCCACCCCTCCTGGCCAGACGGTTTTCAGACACCTCACCTGCACTGCCTCCTCCACCTCCTCCTTCACCAGGTCCCAGTCCAACCTCATTGATCGCCAGATCACTGTGTCGCCGTTCATGGCGTACCTTTGACACCTTAGCATGCATGCGCATCTCCTGCTCCTCTTTTTGTGGTTTGACTGGGTATCGGGCCAGGTTGGGATCACTACGGTAACGATTCTGGAACTCTTCCTCGCGGCGCTGCCGCTCCCTTTGCTCCTCATCCTCTGGCCGCCTCCGGTGTGTTTCTGAACAACCCAAGTCCTCCCCATCCTCGTAGTCCTGAGAATGGATCTTCTCTAGCCGCCGTCCATCTCCCAACCTTCTTTCTCCTCTGTCCCCAAGGCCCACTCGCTCATCCAGGGATGACTGAGATGGCAACTTCCCGGCAGGTCTCCGGCCACTACCACGCCCCATGCCTCCTTTACCATTTTGTTCATGGAGGGAAACTGGCCTTTTCCTGGATGAGAAGATGATTCGTTATACCAGTGTACCATATAGTCTCCAGACACAGGTGCATAACTTCCATGACAACAGCTGAGCATTGTTGGAATTTGGAATATGGATAAAATGCTGAGAGGAGAGAAATCCTGTGAGCGTTCTTTTCTATATTTGTAAAACCTTGATTCAGTCACTTTTATATGGACAGATGAAACTGTGATAAATTCTTACCTAACTCACCCACCAAGTGAAAACAAAGGGATTGAATCAAAGACCTCTCAAGTCTAAAACCTGTGACCTAGCTTCTCCACTGGTTAAGCTAGAGCAGACACAGATCTATTTTTTTACCCCAGGGATTAAAAACACAACAGCTTCAGCTAATATACCAGAAAATGGATCCTCCACCTTGAGGCAGTGCTAGCTTTCTCTGTTTTAAAAAAATACGATTCCCATTCTCCAATTCCTATCATGGTGAATGATGGGACTGGAAGAAGGTACAGATTATAGTGTGAAACCTCCTCCAGTGGCAGCTACAGCAGCATACAGATGAAATACATCACAGAAGTTGTGTTGTGTGTGGTCTGATGCCTTACTTTTCTCTAGGTGGTTCACTTTGGGAGCGAGAGCCAGGCATGGTGTCAGCACCCTTGGCAGCAGTGATACCAGTGAGCGGCTGTGTCCCTTCTGGCCCTGCACTGATCTTGGTGCTGGAAGGCGGGGCTTGGGACCTGGAGCGTAGTAGCTTCCTGTCCCTCTGGGCCTCACCTCCCGTGGCTGGGTCGTTCAAGGAGGTGCCCAGGCTCCCCGGCCGCACCCGTGACCCCGAAAACCATTCTCCTGATTTGGTGAGAATCTCCTGCTGCTTACGGCACAGGTTGCAAACCCACATTACCTACAGGGGTAAAAGGACAAAAGTGTTTGCAAGCTGGGTCCAAGAGCATGACAGAAGAACAAAAAATAATAATTAACAAACACATGTTTAGGCATGCCCGTGATATAAAACTCTATGGGATTGTCAACATTTACACAACACAAATTATTTTCATTGAGCATATAGCCTAGAACCAAACAGATGCAGCAATATGAGCAGATACAGTTTCTCCTAAAAATATATCACCAAAAAAATATAGTATTCCCCCACATGCTTTTCCCTCCTTTCGTTGCTACAGCTAATCAAATATTAAAGAGCACTCAGATATGACAGACTGTGCTATTTTACCATTTCAGCATCATCAGTGAATACAGCTCTGCAAAGACTGTCATATGATCTGCATTGCTTTTAAAATAAACAACAGAAACCTCCTCAGAGGTTGTGTTTTACCTGCTCCGTGGCTCTTATGTTGTCACTTTATGACTCTTATTGCACTGTAGCCGATGAATCAAAAGTACTACATTCAGATTGATCCATTATGATGTATTTTGGTGATATATCACAATTTAGAGGGCTACAAAGACTGTAATGCAGTAGATGAACAGGAGAAAATGAACTGTAAATTGTGTTGTGCTGTGCACATATGTAATGTTTTTATCTCAAAGTAAGAATATTAACATCATTCTAGTCAGTGCATCATCTTTGCACATGCAGCCCGTGGGTTTCTGTGATTTAGTCTCTAAAATTGTATAAAATGCATCATTACAAATGGAAAATTGATGATCACAGACATGTATAGAAGCAGTGATAGAATAAGATTCTTCAGCCTCTAAATGACAACACCATATACTCACATGTAGCCATGGCTACTGAATATCACCTCACTTCGACAGCACAAAAACAGGATTTATCTCCCTCCGTATGTATAATCCCAGTGTTTTTTTCCCCCAGAGAATAAATCCAAAACAAGGGGAAACACAGT
Source organism: Trachinotus anak (assembly GCF_046630095.1). NCBI lineage: Eukaryota > Metazoa > Chordata > Actinopteri > Carangiformes > Carangidae > Trachinotus > Trachinotus anak. The sequence goes on along the minus strand of NW_027273870.1, from coordinate 10,454,046 downwards.
CGTCCCTTGTACTCCTTTTCAGAATCTCAGCACAAGTTAAAAACACCACTGGGACCTCAGGAGACCCCCAAAATACTGCTCCTTGATGGCCAGTGGGATGACTGTTAGCAGTCAGTTCAGCAGTTAGCAGTTAGCCTTCAGCGCGCCAAAGCACATTCATCTTGGCCTGATTGAATCCTAGTTGGCGCATGTCCAGACTAATCTCAAGTAAATCCACTGGCTGCACGGCCCACAGCTGTCAGGCAGCCACCCAGCTACACACTACACTCTCTTTCTCTCTCTGTCTTTCCCCACCTCTTTACCTCAGCTGAGGGGCCACAGATTACCAGTGGCCAGTAATCCTCTCAGCTCCTAACCATTATTCAACTCATCATCAGCTACACACACCAGCTCACAATTCACAACTTCTAACCTATAGTGCCCCATCCTCCATCAACCCCCACTACACAGGCATACTATTCTTTCCCAGTGCAGGATGGGATATCAGCTATTTTATGTACAGTAAAATTTAAGTCAATTGCACCTCTCACATTTCTGCCAAATGGAAATAGTCAAACCATTCTTCACACCTGTTAAACTCTGAACTACTTTATTTTACTAGCAATTTTCAACTCTTTCTTTTAATATGACGCTCTACAGCCTGGACTACTGAAAGTTATGATTCTGACACCTTTTTCAAAACCTTGATATGAAGAATTCTAACATGTTTTGTTATGACATTTTATGCAAACCTTTTATATTACAGTTTTCAATAACCGCTGCCATAGGCATTTCATACATTTCAGACTTCACGCTCATTACTCAAGAAGTATTTCAGTCAGACACCCTACATTCAGGGAAGTGATCATTTAAGGCAAGTGTTAATACACTTATACACTCACATTATACTTATACACATTTAGAAATCCAAGCAACAAAGTGGATTCTGCTGAGAGGAGAGAACTAAATCCCCCAGACAAGAAGACGAATCTTAGTTAAATTAATTGTAGCAAACACTGTATGAGGAAAAGTTTGGGGTGGTGGAGGAGGCTGTGTGATCATCAGAGTAACAGTGTCAGGTTATAATGTCTGCCATGTACACCTGAATGAATATGACTGGATATTACTAACTACATAGCTGCGAATGAGCCAATCAGTGTAAAGCATGCTGCAAAAAACTGGAGCTTATCAGCCAATGACCTTAGTGCTCTGCCTGAACTAACACCACAGCTCAATGAGTAGAGCTAGTATCAAATGTCAGTACTTTATATGTAGCAACAGAAATGTGTCAAAACTGTCAGGCATGGAGTTTCTGATTTAAACTACAGTTTTTCTTGCAGAGTTATTATACAGCTGTTTGTGTTTTAACATTTGCAAACTTAGCTGAATTTCCAGGTGAAAAAACAAATAAACATGCTAAGACTACAGAGTTATCATATTTCAGGACAAACTATTGTGCAATCAGACTCTCACTGTGGAGCAGCCAAAACCTGGGATCCCCAAGACAACTGCAATGGGCTCTGACTTCATTAATGAAAACTGTGACTAAATATGTCTGTTAATGACCTTTTTTCCTCATCTAAGATGAGAATTAGACAACACAGCACCGTTGTCATTTAACACTGACAGCGTCTATATCAACATGCAATATCATTTGCTAAAAAAGGCAGGACTAAAACATAATCAAAAAAGTAAAAAACTTTTCCAAAACCTCTCATTATTTTTGTTGATGAAAAAGAGGAGACAAAATATTTTTTTGTAGCAGTTGCTACATGTGTCATATCTGGACTACAACATAGCATGGAGCACAATGAGGAGTACCTTGGCTTGGGGAAAAAAAAAATTAATGCAAGCAGATTGCAACTGGTGTGTGCACAGTATTATTTTCAGTTTTATTAGGCCAACTACTTTCATTTCCATTGTGCCTTGGGGCGACCGAAAAATGTGCCTGTTTTATAACAGGTTTAAAGAGACCATTGGGCCCCAGGGCCAGCTGTTGATTGGATCAAAATAAATATGCAAATCAGAAAATGTCCCATGTCTGGATGTGTTCCTTAAATTGACACCGTTAGACCAAATACTTTCTACTAAACTGCATTCATCCTCATCCAGCCTCTATTTTCCCTCAAATAATGATCAGATAAAAGTGAAATAAGTTTGACTAAAATGACAAAAAAAATGACTGAAATGTTCAATATAATCTGATGGGTAAAAGGACAAAAATGTCAGCATTGACTAAAACCAGATAAAAAATAGTTACCGTTTTTGTCACAGGATTAATACTAAGACTAAATTAGAAAAAAAAAAGCTGACAAAATTAACACTGGCTCTGACTACAGTTAGTTTGCTTTGCTAGTCACTGCCAACACAGAGAAGGAAATGCTCTAATCCACAAGCTTAATCCTTCAATGAGAGCATCATATAGAAGACGCCACATGACAGGACGACTGCTGTTGCCCCAGTGTTCTCAAAGCAAACGGGAAACAGATCTCATTCTTTAATGGCACGCCTTCATATGTTTGTTATGTGCTTCAAGGCCTACACTTTATAGTCAACAATAAAGTTCACAATAAAGTTCAACGCATGGGCACACACGCATGCACACACATAAATTTAAGGGGGAATTGTGTGTGTGTGTGTGTGTGTGTGTGTGTATGTGTGGGTTGGTGTGTGTCTGTGTGTGTGTGTGTGTGTGTGTGTGTGCATAAGATGCAAAAACCCCGCCCTATCGTGTGTGTGAGACACATGTATGTGCAGCAGTGCTTGCTGCTGGACCAGCCAGAGCGTGATGTCAGATACTCAACCAAACCAACCAATCAGCTGCATCTGTCCAGAGGCAGCCCACTCTAGTGTCAGCTCGAGTTTCTCTCACTGCCTCACTGCTGTGGAGAGCGAAGTGCTGTGAGAATGTGTTTGTGTGTGTGCAGATATGCGTACAGTATGTATATGTAGGACATTTCTGAAGCCTTCTTGCCTAGAAGAGCATGGCGTGGGCGACTGCCTGGAGGCAAGATGTGTGTGTGTGTGTGTGGGGGGGGGGGGGGGGGGGGCATCTTCGTCATGTAATAATGTCAACCTCCTTCTGCCTAAAAAATGTGTTTCTCCATGGTAACCAAATCACAGAAAAGAGCTAGCAAGAGGGAGGGGGAGAAAGCTGTGTGTGTGTGTGTGTGTGTGTGTGTGTGCACCTATAAAACTGAAAAAGAGAGAGCGTGTCAGTACTGAAGGAGAATGACAGCAGAGAACCAAAAAAAGGCACAAATGTCATTTAGACTGCCTCAAGTTATCACTGCATCATACAGGAATCTCAATATAATATGATCCTGAACCTGAACCCCTACCCCCTTACTGTTCTGTCATTTTTGGTTCTTTCTTTGACTCCTCTTTCCCTCTCATTTCTGTTCCATTTTTTCCTCTCCTTTCTTTCTTCTCCTTTCATTTCCTCCCTCTTTTTCCTTCCTTTTCCAATCCTATGCTTATTTCCTTTTCTCTCCCTTCCCGTCTATTCCTCGCCATTTATTTCCTTTCCTTTTCCTTCTCACTTCTCTCCTCTGTTTCTCTCAGTCTCTTCTCTCCCTTACTGTCTTCTCATCTCCTTGCTTTTCTTTCCCCTCTTTATTTCCTCCCCTCTTTTCCATTCCTTTCCATTTATTTTGTCTTTGTCTTCCCTTTCCCTTGCTCTCCTCTCCCCTTTTTCCATCCCTATCGTCTCTTTTCTTTCCGCTCGTCTCCTTGCTTTTTTTCCCTCTCCTCTTCTTTCCCTCTATCTCATTTTCTATCCTTTGTTCCTTTCCTCTCTTCCTCTCCCCTCGTTTTCCTCACCTCACCTCTCCCTTTCCTTTCCATTTCATTCGCTCCACTCTTTTCATTTCCTTTCTGATTTCCTTTTATGTCTCTTCACCGTCTAGCTCAGCTGACACACCTGGCTGACTTTACAAATGAAGACACCACACACCTGTCACTCACACCTCACACTTCTCTACCCCTCAGCCCCTTCCCTTCATCTCCCACCCCCAGCACCACTCCAACCATCTGCTAACAAAACGGCGAAGGTGTGTGACGCCGCCACAGCTCTGCCAAGAGCAGCAGCCTTCAACAGCAGTTCACAGGAAGAACAGCGTTCATTTAGGCCTGAAATGTGTGAACATCAGCTTTTCCTTAAATGGACAGAAAAGATGGGAGCCTTGGGGGTGGCAGATCAGTGTGGAGGGGGTGTTTGGCTTTCAGTCAGCGTATGTTACCCCACCCTCAACACACACACACACACACACACACACACACACACACCTCGACAGAATGACATATGAGGCAGCACTGGGTGTAAACTGCCATCGTTCAGGGAATGGTAAATCCTGAATGGTGGGAAGAACGACGACCGCAAAAGACATAATGCTCCGTTTCCTCTAATAAGGTGATAGATCAACTCTGAAAGCAGATGGGCATTCAGTGGCGAAGGCGGCTGAAAGAAATGCAGAGCTGTTGTGGCTGTAAATCCCCACTGCTTTTGCTTTTCTGATCACAGAGACGACACTTTCATTTCTCTACATCACTACTCCCGAAGCAATTTATGAAGACAACTTTAATCCTCAGATGCTAATAATTATGGCCATGATAATGTAACTGTGATGGACCGAGTTGGAAGACAATGAGGAGTCACAGGTATCTTTCCAAAAAGAGGGTTTATTTACCCCCAAATTAGCAAAATTCAAATTACAAAAAAATAACCGAAACAGTCTGGGCCCATAAAAGAGGTCAAAGTAACAAAACTAACTGAGGCAAAATAACCTCAACTGACCTACAGACAAAGAACACAAGGGAACATATATGCTGGCTGATCAGCCCAGCTAAGACACACAGGGGGGAAACATAAAAACTAACAATTTAACTAACGAATAAACAAACAGGACAGTTGGTCTAGAGCTTAAAACAATATTGAATATCCCTGCACAACAAAAAAGAAATACCCTACTGTCAAACTAAGATCTGAATAAGTAAATAATCAAACATAATAAAATAGATAGATGACTTTATTCATCCCCGAAGGGAAATTAGTTCTCCGGAGCTACTACAACAGGCTGCCGCTAGGACGGCGCCATTTTGAACAAGGAGCTTGTAAAAGATGGGAGCCTTAAATAAATAAATAAAAATAAAATATGTAATAAACCATAAGTATGTCATATGAAATAAAGAACTATGTGTCCTTCTTTATGTGTTTACATGTATGAGCAATATGGGTGTGAAGTGTAAGGAAAACCCAAGATAACTGAAGAGATGTCAGTGCATGGGGTTACCGCCTTTTACTGTGTGGCTGCAAGTGTGGCCATCACAGTAACTGTGATCAAAATTCAAAGTGTGTGAAAAAAAGTCACATTTTCCCATTTTCCAGGTGCTCCATCTGTGACCTCAGCACAGACGTTACTCCATGATTTGGTCACATTGTGTCTCCTACACAAAGGTAAAATCAAAACTTTATTTTTTTTACCAGCAGTGGGTTGTTTAAATCTTTAAAACTATTTTAATGAGAGATATCCATTGTTTGGCCAGAATGATAAAATGTTTGGCCGGGGTGATCAACAATTAAATCCAAAATTTCCACAGATCCCAACAGCCACACTGCCTGCCATAGCTAGCACAATAATAAAGAAGAACAGAGTGTTGAAGTGCATGAGAGTGACTCAGTGGTTTTCTTTCTTTTATATAAAAAACATATATAAAAACATTGTCCTTTTATTTTATCTCCTTATCAGATAGTTAACAGTAGAGGGATTAATGTTGGGTACCGAAAACCCATTGCTAATGTGGCGCTGGTTCCCATTTGACCAGTACTGACCTGACCAAATGAAAACGCAGATTTCGGATGCTCATTTCGTTGTCACCTTAGTGCCTGAGCTGCCTTCTGGCGTTGGGACACAGAAATTACAGACAACAGTAGCTATCATACAGAGGATTAAACTGCCAAAAGCTAAACGGTCTGAACTGTAGTTGTATTTCACTCAAAAGGATTCCAACACTGGGACGTGCAACTAATGATTAAAACCAATTGTGTGTTAAGGGGTGAACACGTCAACTTTCATGAAGCATCTAGCAATGCACAGGATACACTCGACAGCAGACGGATGTACCATATTCAACAGCTTGTGTGACCCTATGCCAAGCACATCAGCCAGCAGTGGGTACCCCTGGCTCTGGCAACGAGATAACGGCAGCAGCCTTTCCTCAGGTTTGTAATGTAACATTAATTGCGAATATTGCATTTATAAAAAAAACTAACAAATTATTAGCAATAAAAAAGCCCGTGTTTAATGTCGCTGACCAATGTTTTGTGCTATCGGTTCAGGTCCGCTACTGTTTGTTTTTGCACCAGCATCTAAAAAAACAATCAAACAATACCTAACCCTGGAGATGACAGGAAATTATAGAGATGGGGAGTGATGGCCTTCAAACCCTATAAGCCATCAGGAAGCACATGATGTCCAATGGGAAATTCAACACAAGCAGTCATACAATCAAACTTATAAAAAAGCCAAGAGTTTATAAACCACTTCATCTGAAGATAAAGCTGAACGTGAGCAGACCTGAAATGTTGGTTTTAATCCCTCACTCATCAGGAAAACAGTACACACGATTACAGCAAGTAGGGTAGGTCAAACTTGAGCCTGTAAGCCACGATGGATTTTCACAAGCTGACAGTATGTATAATAATTTCACTGTTTGCACTGTTTTTCACTGTTTATTTTCTTGTCCACATTTGCTTAACCTGTAGCCTTATTTAAAATCTTTGAAAAGGCTTTGAATTCACATTTAGGCTTTTACTTTTCACTCATAACTTTTCAGTGAGTGTGATAATAATAGGAGCTGAAACACTATCACAAAACACTTCACAAACATTAAAGGCAGTTGCTTTTGGTTTTAGCCAGATCCAGTCATGGGGTCCTATTATTAGACAAACGAGCCTTACGTGAAGGCCAGAATAGTTGTCATCAATTGTCAGCCTCATAAACACATAATGTGGTGGTGGGTATACAGTGAGAGAGAGAGAAAAGACAGAAAATAGGGACAGATAATGAAAGAGGGGGATAAAGTTAAATGGAGATGCTTTAGACAGAAGAGACAGCTCAAAGAGAGAGAGAGAGAGAGAGGGGAAGAGCGAGAGAGAGAGAGAGTGTTACAGAGGCTGCTACAGAGACACTGGTGTATGAGAAGAGAGGAGTGGAGTGTAAGGAGGAGGGGGAGGAGGAGGAGGAGAGAGTAGGGGGTTAGTCATCTAGTACTGAGCAACATGATTGAGATTATGCAGTGCATCCTCCCTTCCAGTAAAAAGTGCAGTGTCAGCTTGATGCAGTGAGCGAGCAAGACTGTATGAATGTATCCGTGTGAATCTGAGCATGTGAGTCTATAAGTGTGTTCCAATTACACAGGTTACCAAATACATACAAATAAACATGAGAAACAGCTGCAATCATGTACTGAATAATGGATGAATATTACTATAAACTGCACAAGAAAACAAGAACACCAGGGATCTATTTGGGCCAGATTATCATACAAAATCCTTAATTTGGTATTAATCATAATTAATATTGACAAAGGAAGTTGTGATGACTGTACTTCCTAGACTTGTTTTAGTCTATCTTGTGCGAGTGTTTATTCATCGGTGTTTATGTACATTTCCGTGCATCCTTTTTTGACACCAGTATGCAGTAAGAGTGTATGAGGGGTAGTGTGTGTGTGTGTGTGTCTGTGTGGGTGTGTGTGTGTGTGTGTTTTTAGGACCCAGCGCCTGCCTGCTCTCCACTGGGAGGCAGTGCTCCTCTATAAAGGAGACAGATTGTCAGTGGTTTGTTCAGTTTCTGGAAGCCATCTGGAGCTGACATTAAACAGACATAAACAAACACTCGGCCATTAACAAGCTATAGCACCAGCAGTAGCAAGGCAGCTTGACACAGGGCTATGATATACACATCAGCTTCTGCACACACTTCTGAGAGAGCTTAGCCTCTCTTCTACACACTGAAACTGAAATTAAACTTGAAGCTGTTGTCATTTAATGATGTGTTCTCTTTACTAAAAAGTCCCACAAGTGACCTTCAGTTTCAGACACTAAAAATATAATAAACTATATTCTGTCCTTTAATTTCAAGTTCAAGAAACTTGTATATGAAGGTGGTTCAACATTTAATAAGTACAATACTTTAAGTATTGTCCTTTAACAGCCAACATCACTATCAAAACCAAAGAACCTATTGTTCCCATGATTGATTATGCCAGAGTTAACAAGGTTTTTTTTAAGGTAAGGTGAATTGCCCAGCCCTCTCTGCATGATAGCATGACAGCTTTGCCAAATTTACCACTTAAAGACATTTTTGAGACAATAGGTAGATTTTAGATCTAATAGATTTGATCAGCTATAGCTAGCTAGGTAATGACTTTTAAAAGGAGAATCTTGTTAAGATGATAATAAATAAAACTACTGCTAAAGGACTAAGGGTAAAGCTTGTAACTTTTGACATGACAAAGGAAAAGCCTTTAGGCTGAGGAGTAACCAATGCGTTTGCTATCTCGGGCTGATGGAGTGTAAACATCCCCAAAACCAATCAAATGCAGATCAGAGCTAATGGCATTAAAGACTCATAGCAATTAGCATTACTAGCATACCGGATCATTCTATAAATGTTAGCAAATAAACACGCTGTTTAATCCATTCCTCACTCTTTTGCATTTGTGTTTCTTGTGTATTGTACTTGAGCTAAAACCAGATTTTAATCTCATATAACAGTAGCAGTTACTGAATTGTGTCTAAACCATAAGCAGCACTTCAAAGTCTGCATGAAGGACATCAGTCAACCTTTTCTACTCTCTACTCTCTGCGTATAGGACCAAATCATAATATACATTATCGCAAGGCAGTTTACAGGGTAAGGTCAAGGCCTTACTTTATGATAGAGAGAAACCCAGTAGTGCCCACATAGAGCAAGCACTTGGCAATGGAACCAGACTCAGGGTGGACAGCCTTTTGCCTTGACCACTGGAGTTTGGCTCGCCCGGTTGGGTTTGGGTCTGACTTACATGCTACCTTACCTTGGGTGTTATGTAAAGAAACATATTGAATCCTCTTTCTGACAATTAAAGGGTTGAGCACATCCCAAACTAACACTAACTGCAGTTCCCTTCCCCATGTCAGACTTTCAGACAGGACACAGCAGTAACAATACTGGCAAAAGTTTTGCAGTGACCAAGCATTAGGGGGAAGTGGCAAGTGGACAAAGTGGAACATATACCTGGCCCCACCCGTCTCCCTATGGCAAGGCTGGTCTGGTCTCAAACACACAGGCGGGAAAAGCATGCACAGGCATGATTGTGCATTCATTATGCATTCAGATAAAAGGTCTGTAGGGTAGAGTGCTTTATTATATGCATGCCAGCTGAAATGCCAATCCATCGTCCCAGTTTTTTTTGTTTATCACAGTAACTATTGCCCCCCTCCCAGCACAGCCATGCCTATAGCCATAGGAAGAGGGGTCAGGATGGGTCAGACAATTCAGACACCCCTGCAGACAGCCTATATTACAGTTCATGCTCACTCTGCCCGCCAGTTGAATTTTCAGGGTCTGCATTCATTCTCAGAATTAAAGTAGTGACGCAGGATCACCAGCCAGCTGCCCTGGGACTGCTTATCCGCATTCATATGTCAGACAAAAAACTGAATGTGGGTCTGAATTCGTGTTCTGATACTGTGAATGAGCACAGACCCGAGTGTGGAGGGGAGACAATAGGAGTGACCCATGCAGCAAAACCCAGCAAGCCTTACCCTGTCCTTCACTATGAGACACTTTGGAGGGGGAGGAGACAGACAATGGACACAGAATTAGTAAGGGTTTACGCTAGAAAACAAATCTGCTGAGGACACAACAGTTCCAGGTGGCTCCACCCCACACAGTACAGTGATTTCTCTGAGAAATCAAAGTTAACACAAACTATGAACTATCAGGAACTCCCTCTGTTCAGTTAAGTCAGTAATCCATGAGTGGATTTGTACGCACACTGGCTCCATTCCAATCCAATAGCTTCCTCTCTTGCATCTGATGTTGGTTTTTCAACCCCTTTTCTTTCAGCTGGAAAATTATAGGCCTGGCCAACATGAAAGAAACTAAATTTAGAAATATTTTTAAATCACTTTTCCAGAGTAAACAGACAAGAGAGATCTCAGCTCCAGATTTGAACACAGCCAGCTTTTTTTTTTTTTACCTTCAGGTAGCACAGACATCATATTCACAGGACAGAGAGAACACAAAAAAGATGCTAACCACTTTGTCCTCCTTTGATGCATGCAGTCCAGGTAGCAGTGAGAATAGAGAAAAGTGAGGGAGAATGTGGGGCAAAGAAGGAAAGGAGGAAAGAAATGACAGAACGTGAAAGAAATAGAGATACGGAGAGGGTGAGTTTGTGAAACAGGAGACAGAGGACAGATTGTGGGAAAAGAAAGGAGAAAAAAATAAAGGAGAAAAGGGGGGAAAGAGGATGTGGTGCAAACATTTGTTAATCACATTCTGCAGAACTGTTACACACACACTTCATGTTCAGTGACAGTCTGAGGCAGTCAAGGACAACAGTATATGAATGTAAGTGACCATTGACATGTTAGGCTGCAGCGACATGCATGACCCAGCTTGGCATGACCTAGGTGTGACTCATGACAACATCAGGATGTGTCACAGGAAACTAGGACACCAAAAGCAACATGGAGTACATTCTTCTACAGGCCTCACCTTTTAATCAACCTCTTCTCTGGAAATATACTGACACAAACAGTCTTTACTATACTCACATGTTAAAGTCACTTGTTGCTTGCTCTGTCTTATTGTGGAATGACAGCAGGTAAGATGTTGCTAGCTTTAAATGATCATGAAGTTAGTGTAAGCTACTTATCGAACACTGTGAAATAATATAACTGCTGTGTAACAAATTCATAAATCTTATTTTATGGTACAGTATGTCCATCCAATGTGAAGCAGGAGGGAAGCTTGGATGGCATCTGTGTCAGCCTTTTGCTGTGATGCCTTCTGCAGGGCACAGGGCAGCACTGCAACGCTCAGTCAACAGGAACTGATGAATTATTAGAATAAAAGTTTTTTCCTAATATTTTTCATAATGTTTTTAATTTTACTGATCCTCTACAGTAACATTAAAGGACACACGTGACATGTTATCTGACAATTAATGTTAAAGTGGTTTTCAAGACCTTTTATTAAGGGGTTTGTGTGTGTGTGTGTGTGTGTGTGTGTGTGTGTGTGTGTGTGTGTGTGTGTGTGTGTGTGTCATCATGGAAAAATGGTCCTGGAGACACCTCCTGTAGCAGGGACTACCACAGAGACAACATCACAACCTGCAAGATACAGTCATGAAACTGTGCAGGTGTGAGCTGAGATCCAAATGAAGGCTTAGTTCAAAGATGGGTGTGGTCTGACCCATGGGTAGTTCCCGTTTACTCATGGTTTAAAAGCTAACTGGAGGAGAGCGCAGTGTGCTGCTTATGTGGAGTAAATGAGCACACTGTGGGCAGGAGAGGGGGAGAACAAAGCTCACACTTTCCTGATCCTGTTATTCTGCTTGGCCTACTGGACAACCCAGGACAGAGGCAAGCACTGCCGAGACTGAAGGAGCTTCAGTTCTGACATATCCCTCCCACACATTATACTCACAAACACACACACCCATTTACAAATGCACACACACAGAGGAAGTAAAGTTGTTTTCTCATATCCTTTATAAGAATTTATAAATTAAGGAGGATATAAGGCTAGGAGATTCAGTAACCTCGTTTAAATTACTTCTTAAAACCCATTTTAACAGGCTTGCATTTATGTGATGTTATCTTATTTTATTTTCATTTTATTTCTATTTATTATATTTCTATTTTAAAAATCTTTTTTATCTTTTGATTGTATCTGTATCATCCTTCAATTGTTTTTAAAGTGTTTGTGTGCATATGTGTGCGTGTGTGTGTGTATGGTTTTACTCCCTCCTTATTTACATTGTAATGTATTGCTTGTCTTCCCTCTGTCTTGCCTACCATTGCTTTTTATAACCCTGTTTTTAAAGGTGCTATACAAATAAAGTTATTATCATTATTATTATTAATATTAAATTGCTCCAAGACTATAGAAATTCAGATCTGTTTTGGTTAAATTATGCAACAAATCTTAAATTGAATTTTGGGTTAGGGTTAGTTATTTGGGTTTCCAGTAGCTGGATAACAATGGAATTGTGCAGGGAACCAAGTGTTAGATATATTTTGTATTTAGTGTCTTAATTTGACAGGACATAAATGTATTGATTGATTCATCGATTCTTATCTCACAGACAAAAACACACACTCTCACATAAACACATAAATACACACAAAAACTCCAATAAGAGGGTAAATCTACTCATTATAGATGGAACAAACATATAACACATCTGCACTAAATTAGTTAAATTATTTAGGGCCCCACTTCTAAGTGATGCTAATTACCATCTCAAGGCATTAAACTCCATAATAAAGCATTTCTCATTTTTAAAATATAGTGATTGATGTTATTTTGAGCACAATTTCCATTCAAATGAATCTTTATTTGTTGTCTTTATTTGTTTTATTTATAGATTGCATTAACGTCCTGCTAGTCTCTTGATTTCCATGTAACAGCCTGCCTGCTGTGAAAGTAATATTAATGGCTTTACCAACAGAGATACTATCTTTATCCCCTGGTCTCACTGGCCTTCGATTTCTTCATACATGTGGTGCCAGTTTGAGTCCCAGCTGGGATGGGCGGATTCTGAACAGATTGGGGACCAGCAGGCCAAGGGTGGAGAGCCCACAGTCAGGTAAGATACTCAGGAGGAGGTTCTCTATCCTGGGTTGGAGGAGAGCCCAGCGAATGGTTGCATGGAGGAGGGCTGGGACTTAAAATAGCACAAACATGTTTGGTTTATGGATGGATGCCACGCTGATCCATTCTGGAAGTAGACTTACATCCCTTCTACTGGTTATAATTTATAATTGATAAACAATAATGTTGCCACACACTGTTGACTGTTGGACAAGTTGGATGCACTTTGGACACTGGCATTCCCCATTGGATGATCTTTGAATTTTAATTAATAATCACCTGAATTTTTCTTTAGTGGATTTGGTTTCAGACCAAACCCCTGGAAAATAACCCTCAGCTGCACTCTTTGTGTTTATTGCTAATTGGCAAATGTTAGCATGCTAGCATTTCCAATGTTAGCATTCGGAAGTTAGCATTTAGCTCAAACTCTTATTTACATATTATCAGTTTTTTCACTTCACTGTCACCCTCTTTAATGAGCAGTGTATAAAATAAGTGATTAATGCTATCAAACATTACTGCCCTGTAGACTTGAATGGTGGCTCCACTGTCCGTCTGTACACTCTGTAACTCAGCTAGCTAATCTTGCTAGCTAACAACGGAATCCATGTCTTTTTCAGTGTTTTGGTGAAAATATGAGTGACTGGAACACACTGAGCATTAACAGAGACAGCACATTGGCCTCAATGCATCGTCCTTCTGCTGCAAGAGTTGTTAAAAGTCCAAACAATTTTTTTATTTTTTGGGGGCTTTTGTGCCTTTATTATAGAACAGTGGAGACTGACAGGAAAGAGGGTAGAGAGAGGGGAATGACACGCAGGAAAGAGTCGGGCCGGTTGGGAGTCGAACCAGCGACTGCCCGCTACAAGCGTCTTGCGCTCACGTGGTACGCGCCAAACACTCGACTACTGGGCCGCCTCAAGCAAATTTTTTGGACAATTAGCTTTAGTTTTTGCCGTGAAACCAGTTTGGAATCCAACTGTTGCAATTAGGGGTATAATAACAGTATATTAAGGATGATCTTACTTTGGCATATAATCTACTTTTCAGATGAATTGTGAAGATTACCTCATTAAAAAATATATTTAGATAATTAATTTCAAAAGTTTAGTTGCTGCTAACCAGCCTGCTGGTAACTGTTGCCAGCTACAGCTAATCCACTAACTGTAGCTGGCAACAGCAGTTCTTGTTCTGCTCTGCAGCCTTGGCAAGTTTGGTGTACCACCACCATTCTCTCTGGTCCTGGTCTTTCGACATGTTGTAAGAGCAGCAGCACTGTCACTGCCTGACATGTGTGCTTCATGGCTGCAGTGCAGTCACAGGAGAGACAGGACAAGACAGATGCTGTAACTGCTAAGGTCAAGTATTTCAGTTTCTAACCATACCACAACACTACAGTCTCAGACTTAAAATGGGTCTTGAAGGGCCAATGACTGGTGCCAAGCCATTCTTCCAATACACTTTGGTCTCACCAAAGTGTGACCAGGAAGCAAAAAAGCAGACATTAACAAACACACAGCAGCAGAGGGACCAACTGTAACATCGACTACAGCAGGAATGAGGTGAGTGTAAGAGGAAGAAAGAAAAATGAGGAGGTCAGAGGTCAGGTTTCTCACATTGTTGGAGCGCAGAGAGACCCGTCCTCCACAGCGAGCACAGAATTTGGTCTGGCAGTAGGAGCAAAGGTGACCGCAGCCATCGGCAAACTTGGTCTTGCGGCAGATACCGCAGGTGGGCGCGTCATCCTTCTGCTGTGTCTGCTGACGTCGTGTCTCCGCCCCGATGCGCCGCACCTCCTGTTTGTAGCTCTCAAACTGCTGGTGCAGTGTTCTGTGGAGAGGGGGGAGAAAAAGTTGAAAATTGCCCATTAATGGTACATCATGCAACTTTTGGTACTTTGATAAACAGAACCTTGCAGCAGTGTTCAGAGAGAGATCCATACATTCATACAAACCAAAACAGAAAAGGTCATGGAGGAATTTCTGAATTAGTGATTACTTTTTTAAATAAATAAATCTAACAGAAACAGAAAGCAATGTAATGTTTGGGCACAACATTTCAGTTAGGGCAAAATAACTGGCAATTAGAGCACCACTTGAAAGGTGCCTTTCAAAAAAAAAAAATCATACATGCAATTAAATGAAACTTCAGCACAGTTTTGCTCTCTGCAGCTCACAGCCTTTCCCCTCCCTGCTTCCTGGGATGCCTATGGTGGAAATAACCCAAGTGTGAATTGCAAATCAGGCCATGTGAAAACACCCACAATGTTGTCTCAACAAAACTGTCAAAGGAATCCTGCATTAGCATACCATGGCCCATATAGGGGACCCAGACAGGCGCCTTAATTGCCTCACTGAGTGAGAGAGATAAAGAGGAAGGGGATGGCTTCATTCACAGCTTTGCAGTTAATTTGCTGATTTGTAGAAGTAGACAAACTCCAGTTGATTCTCTGGCAGTGCAACTCTACAGTCTTTTCTGCAACTTATTTGTCAACTGACAGACAATGCAGTGAACTGGTATTCACACATTTGCTGAAGTAAAAATGAGGCATTCATATCAAATCTGTTAACCCAAATAAGGAAGCTGAACATGTGGAAGGCCATCTCAATAGTAATATAAGTCTAACAGAGCAGTTGATTTCGTCTATAATCTGTAATCACATCGGGTAACTTCAAAATTGCTTGTTTAGTCCAACCAAAAGTCCAAAAAAAAACAAAGATATTCAGTTTATGTGGATCACCTGGGTCTGTTGAAAGCAGACATGTCCTCCCGTCTACAGTGGTCAGCTGCTGGGTAGGAATGAGGCTGAAGACATAACACCTGATCTGGTGTCAGCAGCTTTTTGTTGTAGAAATAAAACCAGTTACAGTCTTCCACCATGAAGCCATCCAAAACCCAAGAACAATGGTGTCCTTTTACAGAATAGAATTTTTGAAAAAAAGTCTGTCTTTGTCAGTCTTTACAGAAAAAAGCAAGTTGTCCAACAAAACCTTACATAATTCCCACAAAGTACAAAGTCTCCTGGAAAAAAAAAGTTTTCATACAATGCCAAACAGAACCTTGTGCAGGAAATGAGTAGACAGAAGCCAGTTGTTCACTCCTTCTACCACAGCCTTTCTAGCTGTCTGTGGCCAGTGCTGGAGCAGACACAGCAGACTGCCATCATGCACAGCTGAAACAGGGAGGCGACTAGCAGGCTTGGATGCATCTTGGCCAATCAGCTGACTCGGGGAACAGTTGGATCAGGGACAGTGATGTCGTCACAGGGAATGTTGAATGAAACATGAAAAAAATTTTAAAAAATGAAAATTTGCACTTTGCTTTTCTAGTCTTATCTTTTCCAATGGAAGCCACATTCCCCTATTCACACAGCGCTTCTACCTCAAACACATGATGATACATCTTGCCCAAGGACAGACTGGACTGCAGACTGGAGAAGCAGGGAATCAAATCACCAACTGTCCGATTAGTGGACGACCCGCTCTGCCTCCTGAGCCGCAGCTGCCCCCTGATCTGTTGTCAGTTTTTTTTTTTTTTTTTTTTTTTTGTGGTATTTCTGGAAAAGTATACAAGGATGTCAAGGTTACAGAATCAAACATCCTCTGTGACACACAGCTTAAACATCTTTCATCCTTTTTTCAAGTATTTTGGATGTTTTGCTTACGTTTAAATGTTGAAGTTTTGTAATATATGCTTGAAGGAGACTTTACAACTAGCCGTTATAACGTAGGGGCTTAGCATCAAAGTGCTGGTACCATCTATAATATAATGCTGTGGCAGGGCAATTCAAAATAGGTTAACACAAGGAAGATCATCCCTGTAACATGAAAGCATTGTTTTACACCATCACATTGACTCTGATCTCCATTTTTGGCTGTATTTGGCTAAAGAAGACTACCATCACAGATAGTGAGATAAAGCATCCGGTAGATTCATCCAGATAGACACAAATAAAGGTCTCAAGAGGAAATGGCATTCAAATCTCATGAATGAATTTGAATTGCGCATGAATGTTTTCATAAAAAATGCTCCAAATAGGCTTTGATTGAACCCGATAAATGGAGTCTAGAGTTTGACACAAATACGTAATTCAAAGGGAAAAACACCACCACTGAAGCAACGTCACTAACGTCACCTTTGACCCCGAGAAGCTATCGATCCTGCCAATGGGAGTCATGGGGCTGAGCCAAGCACAGGCACCATGGGAACAGCTGTCAGAAACAGAGGGTGCACAGCCGGTTGTCATGGTAACACGGTGGCATCAAGTGCTGGGTGACAGCGGGTGTCAGTGCACCAGCTGTTCCTGTTCCTGTTCTTAGAGCTGTGGTTTCATCAGTCTTTTCTGCTGCTTCCACACATTCAGCAGACGTGCACTGTTAAAGCAGCGAGAGGTGACTTTTTTATTATAAAAATAAAACTGTGCTCACACCCTAAATCACAGAGGAGCGCTGCAGTGAGGAGAGTCTCTTTCTATCTGACTGAAAATCTCTAGATTTCTAACATCAGGTCTGGACAATTTCCTGTCTCCTAGATGTCAGCAGGTCAGTAACATTCATCAAATTCTTGACCCCTCAGCAATAGTTTTTTTATATTGTGCTCTCACACATCTTTCATTTTTTGTCAAAAAGAAAAAAGTGTTACCTTATATGCAAACATATTATGGCTTTACCCTTGTATCAATTTAGCCACTTGGGGTCAGTAAAACAAGCTGAAAACACAACTCTGACATACTATCAAGTCACCAGTACACTCAGGGTCATTAGCATTCATTTTGATTAATCTCTTTTTTGCTCTGTTTGCACTTTGACCAACTCCTAAGGTAAAGATCTGCTCTTCAGCTGCTAAATGCTCGACTGTGTTCAAAAGTCAGTTGTTATGTAGCACGTAGCGTACAGATTCATCAGAGTTTGTCAGCTTAAAACAGCTTCCTGATTTTGGTGACAGTGGTGAAACCAAACCAAAACAGTAAAGCTGCTGGCCAGAAAACCAGAACAAAGCGCTTAAAGATGCTAAAACGCTTGACAGAGCACATTCTACCTGTTTTTAATATAGGAATATTGATTATTGCAGCTTTTCAATGGTTTCAGTAGTGTCTGCACTTCTTAGTTCAGACCCAAAGAACAACACTACACCTCCTGTATTTTTTCAAAAGAGCTTCACATCATCACTGATGTCTATGACACAGAATGTGTGATGGTAGCATGCCCTGACAAAGTGTCAGGCTGACACACTGTGAATGGTGGAATCCATAAATACAGACTGTACAGTTTTCAGTCACTGTGACATTTCTTCTGAACTGAAAAGCTGTCTGTGAAGAACTATACACATGTATCAACTACACATACAGTCAAAAATTTAAAATGTACATCCTGTTAAATGACAATGTGACAGTCCAGCTTCATGTCCTCTGAGTCAGCACACAGTTCCCATATTCATCCGTATTTTCTACCGGATATAATGAACACTAGCTCTATGTTAATCCTTGAATCAGCAGAGGATGCAAGAGTGGCCCCAACCATACGGCTGACAACATAATCACTCTGTGGAGACACAGGGAGAGACGTCCTCTCAGGTAAGGACATGTTCTCTGTGTTCACTCTACTGTAGGTTCATCGATTACATGCCTGAGCCTGCTGCCTCCCCGGGGGTCAGACACCATGCCTGGGATCACAGGTGGTGAAGGAGAGCTAAAATATTTTAGTGGAGCAGACAGACGCTTTGTTCAGTTGTCTTCACTCAAAAACAGACTGAGAATAATTGCATTGCTAGTTACTGCATAGAAAAACTAACAACACTCCTAAAAAAGGTTAAAGTCCACTTTGTAATATTTGTTTTCTCCCTTTAATAATGTGGCGCTAACATTCATCTACCCTGGATATACAGGCTTCACTACAACTTCACACACATTAAATCACAGGGGACTGTCCTGTAAAAAGACAGCCCATAGGTGGAAGGATGAGTCGACGGAACACACGACTTTTACACAGAAGACCTGACTGTTCCACAACCTTAACCACATGTTTATTATTGTAACCATGATGACAATGATCATTTACCCTTAATCTTTTCCTAAATGTAACCAAGTAGTCTTTGTTTATGGTCCTAACCAAACTGTTTCGTACCAACAACTGACATCTTTAACTTTGTGTTCATTATTGTTACCATGGCACAGAGTATGCACACTTTTGAGAATGCAGTGTTAGGGAATCTACTTAAAAAATATATGGAGTTTTTTCACATTTTTACGGAAACATTTGACAGGGCAAGGCTAGAAAACTACAGGTGTAACAAATAACGTTTATTACAGCTGCACTTCATCCACTGCCCTGGTACAGGCCTTTTTCATGGCTGACATTCCGACTTGTGATAGCAGGAAAAGTTGAGGTAAAACAAATTATATTAACAAACCAACACAAAATTATCACCCAACTCCGCATTTCTCATCAACTTTAGAGCCAGGGAGTGGTTTTCAGTGAAAATCTCTGATAAACACACTATATTCTACTTTTCTACTTGTCTTTACCATTAACAAACCATTAATGACAAACCATTAATTCATTAAATACAAAATGAGACACCATAGTGTAATCAGCAGCCAGCCTGTGCTATCGATCAACCTCTAACCTAAGGTAACCCCTAAGCTAACTGAGCTCAGATAACTAGCTAACTGACCAGCAGTAATTGAAACACACACACAAATCTAAACAAAACACAGATTATTTCTGAGTGTATCAGTTGCCAATTAGACAGCTGAGAAGACGCCACATTTAAAAAGACAACTTTAGCATTACTACATTGCATAACTGTCCTCTTTCAGCAGAGATTCTCACTGCCCCCAGTGCTAAGCTCCTCTCGCACTGTCCAGACCAGGACCAGTAAAACACTGGACATGCAAAACAAGACAGAAACAAGTCCACCTTCTATCTATAACACTGTTAAACTATAGTATACATTTGTATATTACTAAAAAAATGTGACCTAATCTACTGTAATGTGTTACTATCTAACACTGTTAGCATGTGGCCATGGCAGACTGTGACCAGAGGGGTTCAAGTGGTGTGAACTGTGAACCAGCTGAATTGTGGCTGTCTCCTCTCTCTAGGTCAACACCATGGGCCGGCAGGGACAGCCAGAGAGCCAGATGTGGGTTAGCCCAGCTTTGGCCTTGTCAAAACAAGCGAGGAGAGGAACACACATACATATACACACACAAATATAAAAACATGACACAGACAGAAAAAACACATATACTCATGTATGGGTTCGCATTCACAGAGTGCCTCACACATCAGCTCATCACGTCCAGGGACTGTCTCCTCCCCACTCTCTCCATTTCTGTCTCTTGTTCTCCCCATCTCTCCCTCCTCTCTCTCTTCTCTTCACCAGTCGTTGGTGTGGAGTTGTTAATTAGCACTGCTATGAATACATTGCCCAAGGATGGGGAAGCTGTGTGTGTGTGTGTGTGTGTTCCTGTGTATTAGTGTGTGTAGGGCAGTACTATTTCTGTCTCATCAGCTGAAACCCGGTGATGCCTTGCAAAAGACTTTCTCAGTTGGAAGTTAGAGAAGAAGTAGTCCGTATGTTTCAGTAGGAAGTGATGATGGACTGTTCACCAAGCCTTTCCCCCTTGGTTACTGGTACTGTAAATCAATCAATGGTAAATTCACCACTCAGAATCTGCAGTTAGTTTTGAAACAATGGGTCTTCTGTTTTACACAGAGGAAAACAAAAGCAGGCTTCCCAACAAAGAGTACTCAAATAAGAGATTTCAGTTTTTGATTTTTAGAACATGTTTTCACTATTATCATTATATGTTATTGAGCGTATTGATGGGCAATAACAACTATTTTACCCATTTAAAATTAAATCTACAACACAATTAAGTTTGCAAAAAGTAAAGAGACATGTCACATTTTTACATCACAGGGTTTGAGGATGAGGACTAACCAATGAGGTTGGCAAAATGAATGCCATGGAATGTATGTTTGTTTGGAATGTTAATTAGTATTACTGTAAACCAGTGGTGTGTGACAGTGACTCACTGCAGTTGCGGAAACTTCTGTCCTCAGGAGCTGGTTGTAGCACGTACACCATTCAGAGCTAAACTGCTAACTGCTAGCTAACGCTCTGCTCAGATCGCCAGCATCATTGCTCTCTCTCTCTCTCTCTCTCTCTCTCTCTCTCTCTCGCCCGCTACCTACGTACTGACTTATGGCTGAAAGGAGTTGCTCTACTTCTGTAACAATATTCTGACCGAAACTTCTCAAACTTACTGCAGATCTTTCACAGTGTAATTTGTTCGTTTAGTTGCTACCACTGCCACTTAACGGTTAATGCACAAGTTCCACACACGTCTGCGCATGCATATGGCACTACAATGTCATAACTGATCTCAAAACGGTAGAAGCATCCTCAGTGGGGACTCAAAAAATTAAAAATGAAAATAAAAGTTTGTTGTCCTCTTCGCTTGACAAGCTCCAGCCTTTACCCGAGCCCTTATAATGGGTCCCACCCACAAAAATAACAGAAATGAAAGATACAAGTGCTAGTAATCAAGCTAGCTTTCAGGGACAACAACCTTCTGCCACCACAAGAGGGCAGTAAATTACATGATGAAAGCAAACAGGCATCAGATCTTTTATGGGACAGAGTGCTGCTTTGAGATCAAATGTAAGAAGGGATAACACTTCCACTTCAGCATTGTTCTAATTGATGTCTATTTATAGCTTTAACTTTGCAAGCACTGCTTGCTTTATTTGCCCTGACAGCACGCCATTGCTCTAAACTATGATATCATAGGGAATTGGTACCCAAAGGGTGGATGGTCCAGTCCTTAGAAGGTATTTTTTCTGATGAACCCTGTAACCCCACTAAATAATGACCTATTGTTGGTACCCAAAGACAAGGGGCATGTCATTACCCCCTCCTCTTTGGGTATAATTTTGTTAGATTGTACCTGGGCATGTTTTAATCCATTCCATAGAGTTTTGTTCTTTTATTTTTGTTTTTTAAAAGACAAAAAAAGACACAACACTGAAAACTATTGAGGTGTCAGGTATCATCTTATACATCATTGCAGCATGTGGAGAAATACTAGGCCTATGACTGGACAATCACTGTTCAGGGGTGGGGTTCAGCAAACAGTCTACTTACATGAATTGCTGGAACAACACAAAAAAACATTTTTCAGGGGTTTGGAGCTTTTAGATGAAAGAACAAAACAAGCATGGTGGATCAATAGCCCCAGCACTTCATGACTGGGCAGTTAAGAGTGCTGATGGAAAAACATGTCTGCTTCTGATGGAGTTGGAGACCGACGTCAGACATGTTAACACATGCTGTGAGGAGGCAAGGAAAGAAGGAGTCGGAGTTGAGATGGAGGCTGAGGGATCAGAGGTGGTAAAT
This sequence comes from Trachinotus anak, assembly GCF_046630095.1. Lineage (NCBI taxonomy): Eukaryota > Metazoa > Chordata > Actinopteri > Carangiformes > Carangidae > Trachinotus > Trachinotus anak. Next base: position 10,431,793 of record NW_027273870.1, on the reverse strand, counting down.
AAATGGGAGCATACACAGACAGGGAGATGAGACAGTGGGGTAAAAAAAGAAACAGGAGGATGGGAAGAACAGGTGAGGAGTGTATACACAGTCCCAGAAGTCTTTCCATCACAGAAAGAGATGGATAGACAAGCAGCTGTCTACAGGAAGGAGGAGGAGGAGGAGGTGGTGGTGGTGGAAGGAGAACAAGTGAAAAAGCAATGGATGAACAAAGAGAGCCAAGACGGAAACAAGCGTGGGCCAGAGACCAGTGGAGGAGAGAAGCCGATGCATCCGGAGCCACTCTATAAATACACTTGAGAAGAGGAGTGGATGATGGAAAGAGGATGGAGACAGGATGATGGAAAGAGGATGGGCAGGATGAGAGGAAGGAAAAGAATAGATAGATGTAGATGTCGGGAACACTAGTAATCTGTTTATAAGAGCAAGAACACTAGTATTTTATTGAAATGAAGAATGTGTCAAAAAAAAAAACTGGACTCAGTGTGGTGTGTGAAAAGTGAGGAAGAAAATGAAGCAGGAGGACGAAAAGAGCAACAGATGGGTGCTCAATCAAATGCAAACACCTTTGTTGTCTTGTTTGCCTGTCATGTTCTCTGTCACGATTTTTACATATTTGGCTCCCTCCACTGTCAAAAGGCTATAAGATCGTACAACCATCATAACACTAGCAAAAATGAAACACCCAGATGGTCAGTGTGTATCCATCTATAAGGTAGGGATTTCTCAAACAATCTGGTCAATCCTCCCTGGCTTGGTGGTGTGTGATTCCCAGCTGTCATTCTTTCCAGGATCCGGTGTCACAGCCACATCTCCTCATCCTGCTGTAGTCTCATAAACCTGCTGGTTTAGTATTACAGCTTTAGGGCCATGATATTCACTGAAAATGAATCTAAATCTTCTGCATTCTTCAGCTCCATCTTTGAGAGGAATTGGCTACAAGCCCTTTTACAACCATTAACTTTTTTCCAAACCGATCTCCACCCATCATGAAGTCACACTCCCAGTTGCGAAGGGCACAAGGTGGAGGTAAGAGCAGGTATACTGTGGGCGGCACAGGCCACTGTCCATCATGAGCGGGGAGCCTGGCTACTGACAGATGCTGCTGTTGTATTACCTCACCTGTTTGCTCCTATGAATATATATCTCCAAAACAATAAGCATGCACTCTGGGTGTAAGATAATGGGTGTTACTGTGGCAAAGAGATGCTTTTGGTTTTTTTGTTTCACTTAATTCATCTTTTAATTTATCTAAATTCTTCATGAAGAGTCAGTGTAGGAAACATATAGCAGTCTGTTTGAAATGGACTGCAAGCACTTTACACTACCAGGCATATTTACCCATTCACACAACGCTTTTTTCTACACATACAGTGCTTTTTCTACCATATACACAATCACTCACCAATGATACATCACAGGCAACTTTTGGACTTCAGTATCTTGCCTATAACCACCTCATTTTGAGAGGTTTCAATGGAACTTAAATTTCTATCCTTCCTCCATTCTCAACAACCTGTGCTCCAATTTAGCAGCAGTGCAGTTTGGTAAATCTGCACTGATTAACAGGTTTTGTTTATATTGGTTTTGAATATCCATATCCATATCAATGGGGATAGCAGGGCATGTTTTGGGGCAGACTCTCCTCAAAGACATTCGTGGTGTCGCACTTGGTTGCAGTTCAAATCCTGCCCAATTTTTCAACACCACACACCTGGCCAGTTGCTGAATAGAGCCGCAATGCTAGCTGGATTGTCTCTTTCAGAAAGTTATAAAAGTCTTAGTTCCAACATTGGAAATGTTCTTTCTCAGTTAATTCTGTGAGCCGAAAGATCATGCTTTTGATGTGAAGTATAACTACTCACTTAAATCCTTGTATTCCATGTCATCGTTACAAGTGAAATCTTTAATTTAAAATGTCACTTTCAAAAAACACAACATGCATTTGTAATGATGGAGTTACTGAGGGATCCGTGGGGTTGGAGAGGTTGAATAAACAGACTTGATGTTGTCCTTTCAGACAGCAGTTGTGTTAATTCATTTCAGACACACTGCCACTGTCGCTGCTCCATCACTACACACACTGAATCCTTCCTCTACAAACAGTACAGTGCATGGCTGTACGTAGCTTTAGCCTATCTTCAGTCTATAGCATCAGACTCCAGCAGCCCCTCCCATAGCCAGTGCTTAGATGTTGATAACTGTTTTTATTGATGCTGTGAGTGTTTTACCCGCATTTATGGAGCAGAGTGTTTTTTTGGCATGGACTCCTCAGTGTGTGTGTGTGCATATTTATGTGTCTGTATCATTCCATCTCTCTCCTCTATGTGCATTTAGTTTTTCTTTCTTTTCCATTTATATCCCTCTTACTCTCCCTTCATTCTCTTTATTTCTTTTCTTCTCATGTGTTACTCTCTCTCATCCTCAGTGCTGTATATTCGATTCCAACTTTTCAAAACCTAGAAGCTGATGAATATGGTCATTTCCCACATGGCTGTATATATACAGTTCAGTTTCCTTTATCCTCCTCTCTGTTTCTTTCTCTCTTAAATACACAGACACTCATACACAAATCACATGTAGCGTACAAAGCCTCTGACCTCATAGAGCCTGCTGGGTGATGTATAAGCCATGACTCTAGCTGCTGGAGTAGTTGTGGAGTAATTATGGGTGATCTCTAATCCCTCTCAGTCTATCCCAGCAGCCTCAGCTTGCTGCCAGCATGTTGAAACAATCAACCACTATTATTATTTTATTTGTAGTCATTTTGTTTGACTAGTATTTAGGTCGACTAGTGAGTTAACACATAACATACATACAGGTGACAAATTAAAAGCAAAATCCGCCTTAAAAAATCCAACTGAACACCTACGGGACACCAAATAACTGACATAATATCATGAACAAAAATACATACACTAGAAACCGCCATGTATAATAATGGCTCACATGCTATGGCTAAACTTTTCAGAACAAAAAGATGAAAGTCGCTCTTTAACCCAGAAAGCTAAAATTACATTTAAAGCTACAATATGCAAGTTCTGGAAATCAAGCTAGCACTGGTAAACCAATCTGCTCCTGCCACCGCTAACAGAAACAACACAGACTGCTACTTTCACATGGGAATAGGACACCGCTCTCCTGTGTCATCTTCCTGTGTTTTGTTGAGCCATCGATCCAACAATCCCCAACCTCCTCCTGACGTGGACTTTGTCGCTCTATATACTATGTACAATGACGGCTAACAACAAAATGTCGCTATGGTTTTTGTTTTGTTTTTGTTTTTTTTTACAGGAGAACAGTCTCGGAGTGTCACAATCCCTCTCTGATACATTGTTACAACCCAGCTTGTTGTTTGGGAAAAGGGAAGCATCATAAACCAATTTGAAGTGGCAATGCAAATTTATCAAATAGCAAGGCTGATAAGGAAGTAAATAAAAGTACAACCAAGGTGAGCGGGGAACTAAAAGAGAGCAAAACAGATACTGCCAAATCAAAATTAAAATATACCAAAAGGAGGACTCTATCTTAACCCTTTGACATGAAACAAACAACCAATCTGCTCTATTACTAAAAACAAAAACAAAAAAACACAGGAAGCCGCACCCCTGTTCCTAAAGAAACTACAGCCGTTTCTTCCACGTGTGAGTTGTGTATCAGTATGTCTCTAATACCTGGCCCAGTCCACAACAAGTACCTCACAATCGGCTGCTACACACACACTCACAACACACACATAGCCACATATTCTAGACACAAATCACCTCTCTGTGACTTAACATAAGCTCAAAGCTTGTTTGCATGTTTGGAGTGACCACTCTGGTGTTCTTTAAATAAGCATAACGAGACACTTTTTGAGCAGTGGCCTGTGTTACTGGAGGATATAAACTGGAGTCCCATACAATGTTGTGTGTGGCCACTCATGATATAATCCCATCGCTTCCTCTAACCACAAACACAGACACTCATGGAGGGAGAGAGATGTAGAGAGCCTGGTCAGCCCAAGCAGAATGCACTCTGATTAAAGTTTAATGCTGGGGAGGTCTAGGAGCACTAAAGAGGCTACTCACCGAGACTCACTCAGGTCTCTCACTCCCAACACACTCACTCACTCACAGTCCCACCCAGCCACACGTTGTGAGCCGACATTTCTTCCCATCACCTGTGTGATAGGTTGTACCTGGCTCACTGTCACATTTTGTCCTCTGTGTCTCTGCTGCTGTGGGCCAATGATTAACCATATCTCAAATCAGCGCAGCTGCATCAATACACAAACATGAGGCTGTTTCCCAGTTCACAAAGACCAAAGATAGCTCAGTGATTTGAGGACATTTTTAGAAAAGAGCAGAAACAGAAACAGATTTAGAATATGTAGGTGTGATGTGTGCGCCAGAGGCAGTTTCAAATATTTCAACCATATGTGATTGTTGAACACAGTGCAGTCATCCATAGTTTACTTCTTAGTTATTTCTGGTACAGAGCTCTAAAGAAGGAGAAGTAACTATATTTTGTTGTGCCTCCATCTGTCAGTAGTAGGACTGGGCGATATCAATATTGTAATCAATATCATGATTATTTTAAACCTTGACCTCGATTACGATTACTTTGGCGCTTATCGTCTCTTTTTTTTTTGAGCACGCCTCATATATGGCATAACGTGATTGTGTCCAAGTGATTAAACAAATTGGTGAGGTTACTTTTGGCAGTGTTTGCATTTGACTTCTTTGTGTGTGGTGTGGTCTTCATTCATATCGCCAGCTTCGCTTTGAGTACACGCTGGCTAATGTTAGTTAGACGAGGTAGAGTTTTTTCAAGGGGGCAGTTCATAAATGCACGCATTGCGGAAGGTATTAATTAACCCACATGAGCGAGATGAAGTTGGTGAGAGGTTTTGATATTTTTCAGTTAATTAATGGCCCTGGTCAGTGGCATAGGTGGGTAGAAAAGCGGTTCAGAATAGGATGAGATGTTATTATTCTGCTGTTGACATGCTCTGTGACTGCATGCGACTACTGTTTAGCAGCCTCCACTCTTCTGGTTTCAGACTTTTCACAAGATTGTGAACACTGGCTGCAGGGATTTGCGTCCATTCAGTCGCAAGAGACCAAACTGGACATGCCACCTTCTTGTGGACCTACAGTGGCTTTCAAAGGGCACTATGGGGGGGTGCTATGGTTTTACGTTAAAATGACTGGGAACCACTGGTTCAAACAGCCCAGTATCATAGGATTTATGATCACACTGGACAAAACTGAGGTTTACAATCTACATCCACTGCAAGCATTCACATGTGTTTCAACAAGTCCTCCAACTTGAATAACCTTATAGGTTGTTGGTCCCTATAACCTCTGATACAACCCATAGAAGCGTCTCCTGTAATAGCACCCCTACTGCAGCTGGCATGCAGGACCTTCATCGCCATGGTTACACACAATGTGCACACACAATCTATGGGCCTGTTGTTTATAGAACAGTCTTTGCTCTTTATGTAACAAAGCAGAAAATGAAAAAGGGTGATGAGGTCAAGGTGGTGGACAACTGTGAGGACTGGAGTTCACATCCCACTATAATCCTCCATTAATGTTGCCTTTTTCAACCATTTTTACCATTACCTCGATGTTTCCCTACAACATTAACATTGGTGCCTAATCTTAACCACAACCTCTCCATAACATTGTTGCCATGTGCAGATATTCCTTAATAGGACGTAAGAGGCTGGGCCCAAACCATAAAAATCAGCCCAAGGTAAGAAGTATGTGTGAACATACTTTTAGCTACATAGTATACTGTCACTGATTACGATTAGTTTACTGTCCGAAGGCATAAATAAATACTACAACATTGTATATTTGAGGGATTGAAAATTGTTGTTCATAAATTAAATGTTCCTGCATTACAATGTCTAAAAACAACTAGACCTGTGTTATATACTTTATTGAGTTGTGAATTTACATTATCCCAGATGTTTCCAGCAGTTTTTCAAACCTTTTAATCAAGGTCACTGTTTCATTTGATCACCTTCAATGGCGTAATATCCCCTTTGCACATCCGTCAGTGTTGTGGAGGTCTGCCAGAAGCCGTCAAAATTAACATATTATCCAGTTAAAGTCACATTTTTTTACAATACAATTTTTAGATCTTGGTCCTTTCCTATATATTTTAACCGAATGAAAATTTTAGTCAATGGGCGGCTAGATCTTAAATTATCAGGAAAACAAGCTGAGCAAAAGTTAAAGGCAGGCTTGTATCTGCGAGGCAGCATCAGAGAAACACCGCTTTTTAACATGAAACTGCTTTATTCTGTGTTTTTACCAGATTAAATCACTAGGTCTGTTTGCTTTTGAGAGGAGACATCTCTGTGGATAAAAACCCTCTGAACGTCTGGATCTTAAGCAATGTCTGTACATAAAGATGTGTCTCCACTTGCTTCCACTGCACAGAAATGAAGCCAAAATATCCCAGATACAGGCGCTGCCATCTTGTGCTGGTGACATCATTTGGAGCCAGACTCTCCAGAGCAGTGATCCGGGAGTGGAACTGCAGTACGGAGTTCCCGCCCATACACCTGCTCAACCCAATCACAAGTTAATGACAGCTGTCAATCATGATGTTACACTCACATTTTGTAGCCTCAAATAACAAATTAAAACCAAACTTATTAAAAGTGAAGACTTGACCAGACACAGCATATTATTATGAGATCTACCTACAATGACAAAAACATTTCTTTGACGTGTACTTGTTGTTGTTAGTTTGGCCCCTTGTTGCATCTTGGTTATTGTTTTGATCGAGTGAAAATGATATACTCGGTTTTTAAAGCTACATACTTTTTTCTTGCTTTCAAGCTGACTTTCTGGCCCACATTTAAATACTGTAATGGGTGGACTTTGTGTCTTTCTTTCTTTTTGGTTTCATTTCACAATGAAAAACTGAAGCATGCAGCAGAGACATGTGGCAATGATGACAGATGTGCAGACAAACTGCAGAATGCAAATACACACACAAATGTCACACACACACACACAAGCACAAATCATGTATATGCATGCACAGACACCCCCCCACCCCACAGGCTTCCATTCCTCCAGGTGTTGCAGACACACCCGACTGCCTTTGAGTTCTTTTAATTAAGAGCAAAGTGTGAAGATGCAATCCAGCACACTCTGAATACACACACCCACACACACACACACACACACACAAACACACATAGATGGAGCAAACAGACTCTCCAGCTGCCTGGAAGAAGAGTGGAGGCTAGCTGTGATAGGACAAACTGTACAGTAACAAAGGCAGTCTGTCTTTGCAAGAGTTAACTTTCTGCAAGCTTTCATCCATAGGCCAGCAACACAGAAACACCATCTGGGTTTGTGGTGCTGTTGGTGTGTCGCTTTCCACAAGTACTGCAGCACAAATGTTCTCAGACATACAGGATAGATACTGTGTTTGTGTGTTTGTGTGTGTGTGTAAATGGGTGTGAGATATGAGCTTGAGTACCTGTATAAAATAGGAATGTATATAAACACGCCTCCTTCCTTCTTGTGCACACACACAAACATACATGTGCACATATGGACAAAATGCAAACATCACACATGTAATTAGTGGAATTCAACAGTGGGCCAAAACTGAAACAGGTTAACAAGGAGAAAAAAACCTTTGGAACATCGGCAGCAGCCAGTGAACTGAATATTTAAATATTTCAAGAACCGCTTCCAAGTGTGTGCTATTTTCAGACCTGATCCATAATTCAACATTAGCATTTTTCTCCCAGAAACCTTGAAATTCATAAGTCTACTCTGTACTATGTTTCTCTTTATCTCAGCTGAAAGACACCAAGTTAAAGGTAATCTTTTTTTTTTTTTTTTTTTTTTTGGGAAAATTTGATAACTTTTGCAAACAAGCTAAAACTATCCTGGAAAGACAACAAATATCTGAAACAATGGTAACGATACACAAACACAAGTCATACAAAAGCCTATGATGTCATCATTGAAACGATGGTTAAAACAAGGATAGTGCAGACAACAGACATTCAGAGCCTAGTAAAAGCAAGTCTGCTTCAACAGGAATGAGCATTAGCCAAGATTTTGAGTGAGTTTGGTAGTTCTGTTTAGTCTGGGACATCAGTTTATGTAAACTGAGCTTAGACATGTTAACACTGCTATGAGTTAAAGTTCACGTAGTTGTTGAACAACATAAATGATGGTTTTAGCTGTAAGATCTGGGTCTTAAAATAGCCTAAGCTGTTTGCCAACTTTCTATTTGCAGAATGAATGATCCTTAGATGACGTATTTTTATGCATCCATTGACAGTATAGAGCACACCATGCTAAAAAACAAATAAAATAAAAAGACAAACTCATATGTTACATCATACCTGGAGTTTTAACTTTTGTGTGCTTGTGATTATTAGCTCTGTATAAGAGCCTTGAAACTGATCCTGTTTTCTCTTTTTCTGGTACCAGTCTCATGTGTAGCATCCTGCACCTGCTGCAGGTGAGACAAAGAGGACTGGTCAATGATCAGGTACAGTGAGTTGCAAATGATCCAACCTTGAGGAGACTTATACAGTGGGAACAGTATTCATATCACTGCATGAGCTAAGTTGAGCAAAACTTACATTAACTGCACACAGAGAGTACATCTGCAGTTGTTTGACTCCACATGAAGCAACAACTGATTTTTGATTCACTTGAGAGCAGCTCAACATTGACATATTATCTCCCTATAAAACCATTATAGGTAACATGTTAGCAAACAATTTCCCTATCCACACAACCAGTAGTCACAGACTAACATTAGCATCTATTTGGCATCATGCTTCTAACCAAAATATCCATCTCTTTAGCTGCTAAATGCTCAACTATGTTCACCAGCTAATTGCTAACGTTGTCTATCTGCAGGTAGCATCCAGTGGGTTTATTAGAGCTTTTGTTTTTTCGCAGAACAGCCTGCTGCTGTGGTTAGAGAGGAGCGGCGAGAGTGAATCCGACCAGTGAGGCTTGGTGCCATAAAATCAAAAGAGAAAGCTTACAGACACTGAACATCGGACGGATGATAACTGTGTTATTATGACCCATCACTATGTCCCATTGTTAATGTAAAAATATAAATGAGTGGAGTTTTAAGGGAAAACACTCCAGCTCACCAGAAAGGAAACTTCCCACATTAGAACAGAAATGAAGCTATTTCCCCTAAAACTGATAACTCACTCCGCTTTTGACCTTGTCACCAAACTACTGCTGACCTCTTGGTGGACAATAGCAGCCATATCAGACGGCAGACAGGGAGGGGGACTTCGCTGCCCTCTAGATGCACCCTGTAGCCTGCAGCCGTGGGGAGCCCTGGTAAAGAGAGATTAGCAGTGTGTGTGTGTGTGTGTGTGTGTATGTGGGTGTGTGTGTGTGGACCCCTTACAGAAGCTCTTCCCATTCTTTCTGTCCCCCCTTTTCTCTCTCTTTCCACTGCTCTAATCCTTAAAACCTCTAAATCCTCCCTCCTCTTCCTCCTCCTGTGCCCCAGGTCCTGATTTCTTCATCTGCCCATCTGGTGTCAAGGGACAAACTCTACCCAATCTGCACCTTGTATTGTGTCACAGATAAGAAAAATGTTAAAGAATACCACTACTAATACTGTTTACTTTTACTCTGTGCCTTAATATCAACAGCAGCGCCTACATTAACCCTGCCCACCACCCCCAAGCCTTAAGGCCCTGTGTGTATGTCCACCCCGGTCTGAAATGTCTACAACGTCTCTGCTGAGTGCATCAATATTTTACACATTGCTTCTATATTTACATTTTGGAAACCTCAAAAGCTCCCAGGGGTGAATGGGATCTTGGAGTGTTGGGCCGCAGAGAAAAGATTTCCTGTTGTGCTTAGGCAAAGTTGTTTTTTTTTTTTTTGTTTTTTTTGACGTCACATTGTCAAAGAGGTTGGTCACTTATGCGCTCACTCCTCACTCAGCATGATAGCTCTCCTCCACTAACATCCTCTGGATTAGGAAGTCAATGGAGGAAGTCTCTGAAGTCTATAGAGTATTAGATGTGGACAATGTGCTCGTTAGTGCTGTGAATCAGCGAAGGAAAAGCCCAGATGTCGGCTTCTCATGACCCGAACAGAGCAAATTATTAGCCCAGAACCAGGTGTTCTGGCTCAGCAGCAGATCAGGATACTTCAGTTTCTCCCATGCTGGAGGTTAAACTCATGACAGATTAAGTCCCATATCAGTATAACCTTATCACTGCCAGCTGCTCAGCTCTCAGGCAACGCTGCAGCCACATTGGACAGTGCTGACCAGGTGGAATAGTCCTGACGTATGGTACAAAATGTTCTTTTTGGATGTGAATTCTTACTGCCGGGGGAAAGCAGCATTGGCTGTTATTTATGGCTTCCTGTGCCAATGACCATTTCATAGATAAGGAGGTTGCTTTGAATGACATTGCTTACAAGAAACACTAACATATGGTGTAAAGGTGCATATGTTCGGCTATAGCAAAATTATACAGAAGTAAATGAAGACCTAGTTTACAGGAATGTGAATAATTTAATTAGGCTATAGCAAAGCAGGACACCTGCTTGTTCATGTTAGCTGATTTCTGTTTGATACATGGTAACATGGTATTTCTGCAATTCAACTAACAACAACCTCTACACGTGTTAATCTTATTTATGTTTGTTGCCATTTTCCTGTCACTATTTTTCATGAATGTAGCTTGCACTCACGCTACAGTAGCCTACAGCATAGTTTGCCAGGTAGCTAGCTGGCTATGTAAGGAGAGGGCACCATCGTTTGTTACTCCCATCTCCAAATGTAGCTTGTCAACTAAGATCACTTGTGTGATAGTACAGTTTGTAATGATAAGAGAAGGGGTATTAAGCTAGTAGACAATAGGGAGAGTTTAGCAGAACTCTAAAAAGCTGTAACCACATGGCCAATTAACACCCATGTGAGAATAATGTGTATTCAGTGGCTCTGTGACCAAAGAATGCATTTTAGTGTGGTTCAGGCATCAAAATGGTTCTAACAGCAAACCTGTTGCACACTACTACACTTAAGTATTGATAATACCCGATGACTGTATATGATAATGCACTACAATATTAAAAGTACTTAGGAATTTGAACGGATGCCAGATTGTCCTACAGATGTCATTTTGAAACCGCTCATAAACTAATATTTTGGTTCAGATTCTTGTATCACATTGTCACAGCGTTTGTTTCTACATCCAAACAAAAAAAAAAAAACATTACAAACATTATATCCAGTTTACATTAGACTACTAGACTACCGTATCTACCTTTAAACCACTAGACACAATTTACAACAAATTACATTCAATTCATCACTCCAGATGTATGAAAATGGTCATCACCTACATCTGGAAGGCTCAAACACTGGACTCTGTTTTCATTTATAAAGCCCTGATATCTCCCAGATTCAATTAAAAATTGTCCATGAAATTTAAAGCTAATAAGTGTCAGGTAAACACACCTTGAAGTTAAAGATTTTCCTGTAAGGACTTCACACATTTACTTTCTAATATTTAAAATAATATTTTTATTAGTGTGTCTGTGTGTGCAGTGGTTGGGTTTGATGACTGATTCATATCATTGTGATCTTGTATATGTGTAATTCAGTCTCAGCTCTCTTTAATTAGATTGACTAAGTAACAAACGTGCTGTGGCTTTAGAGATCTTGAGGCTCTCCGTAGGTGTGACAACAAGTGTGACTAGCAATTAAAGCTCACTTTTCTATTCTAAGTCGTTCTAGATAGCAGCATCAGCTAAATGACCAAAATGTAAAAAAACGGAGCCCAATTTATTATTCTTATTCTGGTGCACAGAGTGGCTTCTGCATGTATGTTAAGTCTAAATAAATCTTTCCCTTTGTTAACAACAGCACATCACTCGTTACTTCTCTCTCTAGCTGTTTTTTCTATGTAGTCTAATATCCATTCAGTATCTTGCAGAATAAACTGTAGTAAACATTAAAACTACTGATTATTTGCACGGTTTTCTGAAATCACATTTCCCCTTTGTCCATGCCGTGCTGGCCCCATCAATGATTAGCCAGATGATGAAGCCATTATTGACTGAACCTGAGCCTGTGCCTCATGGAACATTAAATACATCACTTCCTCTCAAGGGGCCTGAAGCAGCTATCACCCAGCAGCCCTTTAGGTTGCAGTCAGGAAATGAAAACAGCCATTAGAATCAGACCAAACCAGAGTGCTTATAGGATGCTGCATGCTTGCAACGACAATATCCGCTGTTATAAATCCAGAAACAGGGCCCTCGCATGTTTCAGTGCAGGTGTGGATAGAACAGACTGGCGTACAGGCCCAGCTCAGTGCAGGTTCTGCTGGTTCAAATTGCCATTGTATGTGGTGGAAACCCCTGGGGCATCAAACTGCAATGTAATAAACCCTTTGTAAGAGGCAGCTGAAGCACACCCAGCCCTCATCACATTGTAGTGTCTCTCTAACAACTCGTGTTTGTGCAGATAGTGAGTTTACAGTGACCTATAGCTATCTCCTGCTATTTAACCATGATGTTCCTTTAGAGGATTGCAGATCTGTAAAGCCCATAGCGTCTTTCTGGCATGTCTCACTGGTTATTCTTATTAATTCAGGGCTCAGATTCTTACTGTTTTGGCGGTTGTTTGACATTTGATCAATACACGGAGGGTTTTCAAAGGTGCAACAATGTAGTCGATGTCTTTTACTCTGTATCGTGTCCGGTTTAGGCCTGCTAAGATTCCCAACCACACCCCATCTTCTTCTCTCCGCCGCGGGGAGCGCAAATGATCACCACCGTCCGCTTATAAAACGGTTTGTGTCGCCCCAGGCGTGTGAGCTATAATGTCATAGTTTTTCCCATTATTATCAAAGCCACCTCTCTCTCTCTCTCTCTCTCTCTCTCTCTCTCATACATACACACACACACGCAGAGAGACGCGCACACACATTCACTCCTTGCTTGCAAAAATCTACACTGATAAAGCCACCCCGGTCTGCATGCATGCGTGCGTAAAAGGAAAGCCAGAGCCGTGCTGGATGTGTAAACTGAGGGATGGGGTACAGTCCCCATTGATGAAAACGAGTAGCTGAAAGATGGTCGATGCTATGATTCATTCCCCCTCCCCACCCCTCCCGCCTCCACCAGCACTGTCACACCCCATCCTCACAGCCCCATCTACACCTGTAACACGTTTGACCCTGTTTCGGGTCATCTCCATTGACTGTGACTGTATATTGTTTTAATTTATTGACTGATTCCAACAGCATGCCATCCTCACAACGCTACCAGATGTATTCCTGACGATGCTGGCTGCTTTTAGAGATACATCCTAAGCTGTTACTGCTCTACTGTGCCTTTATATTGCTGGGTTAATATTTGGGGACGCACCACTACACCACACCACCTCACCGCCTATTTAAGACGAACCTACAAGTGTAAAACGATGGCAGAGCAGTGGAAATGAATCGGCTAATGGTTACTGGACGTGATGGGTGTGTGATGTTGACCACTACAATGGCAATACTGGGACTCATTAGTGTTCGAGGGACATCTTTCTACTATGGTTTTGCTATGCGTTAGGCGGTTTAAGTTCCACGGGAAAGAAAAAATGTTGCCCTTACTTAAGCATGGCTTGTTCTTTCTCCTCTTCCTCCTTTTGCCGAGCCATCACTGCCATGATGATCTTCCTCTCCTCCTCGGTGAGGTGGCTGAGGTCCGGTAAATCCGGCATGGATGGCGGCACGGTGGGTGGGCGAGGGCCGCCCTGGGGCCCCACCGAGGCGGACATCTTTTCCACCACCACCACCACCCCACCTCCTCCTCCTCCTCCTCCTCCTCCTCCTCGGCGTGTCGTTTCGGCTGACAGGTTCCCCGGAGCGTTTCCGAGCCACACCTCAGGACATGGTCCGCGGGCACAGCGGCAGCGGCAGCCGCAGCCCTGGCGAATAGTGCAAGCCGCTCATGGTTGCAGGCACCCTCGGTTGTGCTTTTGTCTGTTCGCTCACTGGGTGTTTCTCCCACCACAGTCTCGTCGCCGTCCCCCCCCACCCCCCGCCTGCCCTCCTCTCCCCTCCACCGCCCGGAGTCACGGGGAGCCCATCTCTGTTTGTTTTTTTTTCACGCCGGGAGTTGAGTCGAGCTGAGGGGGACCCTGGTTCACTCGGCCGGTCTGTGGTCCCTCCGCCGTCGTCAGACTGGAGCAGGATGTTGGGCGGTATAGGCGGAGTCCGTGCCGCTTCTCCTCTCTCTCCCGCTCTCTCTCTCTCTCTTCCTTTCTCTCTCTCTTCCCCCTCTCTCTCTCTCTCTCTCTCGCTCTCTCTCTCTCAGTCAATGGGAATGCAGCCCTATTTCCTCTTCTTTTATTGCGGAGGCGCGTTTACTCATGTGAGAACGAGGTCCACACCATCATCGCATGCAAGCGCAGCTACACGTATACACACCTTGGTGTTTTGTCCAATAGACAGACGCAAAGACACGCACACGCTCAGTGAACAAAGTTCCAAAGCGCACGGGGGATGTGGGCCTGTGACCAACCTGATCCCCATGCGTTTTAGTGTGTTGCCAATTTAAATAAATCACATATGTTAAAAGTAGCTGTATAAACCATGTGCAGCCTATGTTGCAGCTTCAACATACACACGATAAAATGATGTCCAGTTGTATGTTGCTGTCCGTTGTTTCAGCACCACGGACAGCTCATCTGAAAAGCACCACAGTCAGATTTTATTCTTCGAGTCTTCTGCAGATTTGTTTTTATTTTTTTATTTATTTATTTTTTTTTTTTTTACAATAAACTTGACATTTAAGCTGCTCTATCTAGCCTCCTCACGGTTATTTGGTTTTTGTATTCCCCCAAACATAAAATCTGATAATAGCTCAACACAATAAAAAAAAAAAAAAAAACTTGAATACATGTGTTGTGCAATTGTTTTTGGTCTTTGGTTTTTGTTTTTTTTTTTTTTACCTTTCTACAGAAACAGTGCTTGTTCATCATATAAATGTGCCAGTATTTGCCAAAACGTAGCCTAACATTTCCTACTTCCCTTGGTCATATGTTAAAATAGCAATTCTATCTTTTCTTAGTTTATCATATCTTAGCTTATCTTATTTTAGCGTCTCTTTTCTCATAGATTAACTCATGATACCAGCTCACCGGGTTACTTTTTATTCAGTTGTCAGCTAAGCTTGGAGAGGGTGAAGCCCCCTGCTCGGTGCAACAACTCCTGCCCCCCCCCCCCCCCCCATCGGTTTCGCATTCACATCCAGACTCTCAGGCTACAGTTTACCGATCCGGAGCTGGCACCGGTTTTTCCCCGATGACGTAATGCCTGGTGAATGGCTGAGTCCATCCACCAGATGGCATTAACCCCGGCTACCGCTGCCGCTGTCGCCCAGCCTCCGTCAAGTGACGTCACCGGAGAGGTGACTGTACCACGGTGACGTCAACTTCCCATGGTGCAGAATTTTGTCATCATTTAGGTCGTGACTAGGGACCACCAGCCCTGAGTGATACAGTCGTGCCAAGGCAGAACGGATCTTTGGTGCAGACCTTGGACTATAAATAAACCCTGATGGAGTCTGTAGGACAGGAAGGCCTTGCTTTAATGCCTCTGCTCTTAATTCTTTTTCTTTAGATTTAAGACGTGTAGGCTACCATTTACTCTGTCAACCCTAATGATGCTTTATTACTGATGAACTCAACACATAGGCTATAGTAAACTTGATGACACACACGCATCACAATTGTGAGTTAAGTAATGCTTTAGTAGGCTAATGTATGATTAGTGAAGTCAAGTTTCCGCTGCTTAATTCAGTTGAAGGGAAGTTTATTTCTATATCACCTTTCAAATAGAGAGTTGCTTTAGTCAAAGCTTTAGTCAGAGTGCTTTAGTTAGTATTTAGCTATTTAAATATACAAGAAAAGAGGACAAAAAGAGGAAAAATTGGTTTAAAACATAAAAATAATATAAGTAAAATGAAATATAAATGGACCAAGATGTGTCTCGTCAGGGACAGCCAGGGAATGAAAATCTGCCCTGGACCAGATAGAGTTACACCCAAACTGTGGACTCATGTAACAAAGCTAAATAATGGTGAACCACAGAGAATGAGAATCAAAATCTAGTATTTACTGGACAAATGTTATGTGAAGAACACGATTCACAGAAGTGGTTGGTGCCTGTGGTAAGAGCCCCCTGCTGGACTTCACTGACTATGAAAAACTTTATCAAAATATACATATTTTCATATCACACAGATACAATAAGCGTTTTGTTCAAATTCTTTGATTATTAAAAAAAAAATACATAAAATTAGAGGTCAAGCTGGTTTTCTAAATTTTTACAAATTCAACAAGAGCAAAAAATGAATTCCAAACATTTTCATCATAAGCCTCTAATTTGAAAAATCCATGTCAAAATAATGAAACAGCAGGGAAAACCACAAACACTGAAAAAATAGCACAATGTTTTTAAATGTGATGCTGCAGAATCTGTCATTACACCAATATGAATTCAATTTAAAATAGACATACTGAACAGAGAAATCCAGCACCCTAAACCCCAAACCTCCTGTACTGTAAGTGATAACATTCAAGACATTTGCCTCAGTAACCTGTGATGCCTTGAATATTCTCACAAATTTCTATAATATTCAGTAACTTAATGGATAAAAGTCTGACAAGATAAGATTCTTTATTGTCATTGTACAAAAAAATCTTTGATGCAATTGCATTCTGATCATGAAGTAAAGCAAATGAGCTGCTACAAGGAAGATTTTCTCACAGAAACAAGCGGACATGACCAAATATCTAATTCAGAACATGACAGTCAGTATTTGAGAACAGTACACTCATCACTGTGAATATACCGACATCTAGTGGACAGATGGAAACACTGTATGTAAAGATAGAATGTAAAGCCCTTCACTTCTGAGGAGTTAATAGTAATTGTAGTAGTAAAAGTAGTAAAAGTAGTAGTAGTAGTAGTAGTAGTAGTAGAAGTAGTAGTTAAGGGATACTGTAACGTGTTGAACAGTAGCCTTTGTTGCCACAATTAAGGGATAATATCAAGTGCTTAAAGAAAGTGCAACAGTGGCAAAAGTGCGACAAGAGTCAGCAAATGGACAATTTTAAGTTAATATTTGTTAACATTAGCTAAAATTTAGCAGCCAAAAGCTTTTAGTCATACAAGACGAAATAAGACCGTGGTGTTGTTAATACAACAGCCTCGATCCTAATTTCAAGTGCAATATGTTAATGGTACAATGATTTTACATAGTCCTAATTGCACATTAAGAGTAGGAATGCTGTGTACTACCGTTTAACAAGCATTTCATCTTCTGCCTAAAAGAGCTACGAAATAAACATTGATTGCCACTGTCACTGAATGAGCAATAGGCACACACATAAGGAATGTTCACCTACTGTGATGTTATTGAATATTTTTTGGCTGTAAATCTCTCAAGAAAAGGCTAAAAAAAATAATAAATGTCCAATAAAAGACCAATTAGGGAATAGCTGCAAAACCCCCAAGTGTTTTGAACTGAGCAGTTGTGTGTTTGGTATCTCCACCAAGGAGGTTATGTTTTCACCTTTCTTAGCAGGATTATATAAGAAGTACTGAACTGATTTGCACTGACCTTGGTGAGGGGATGTGTTACAGGCAAGGGAAGAAGCCAATACATTTTGGGGCAGGTCTGGGTAATTTACTATGCATGTGAATTCTTTCTCTGAAGTCTGGTGTATGTTTTTTGCCATCAGCCTTGGCAGAGGTCTGTGCACTCCTAGTGCCTTTCAAGTTACCTTTGATTTCAAATTTAATTTGTAAAAGAATGATTTTTTAAATTTATTTTCTCAAAAGCTACATTGTCTCAATTTAAATGTCAACTGAGATCATAAATTAACTAGACTTAATTATTAATCAGATTTATGTAGGATGTAAATATACCTTTTAGAAAAAATTGCCTTTTCAGCAAACTACTAGTTCAAAAACTAGTGACTTAAGAAAGTAGTGAACATAAAGATTTTCATAGTTAAATTAATTGCTAGTGTGGACTTGTATAAGATCATGAAAGAATGTTAAAATAACACTGCTATTTCCTTTTTGTTATCCTCTACAAAAAACTGTGTTTTTTTACAGATAAAACACAAGTGACATTGAACACAATAGTTTATAGACTACTTTAAGACTTTCACATTTTTGTGCAATGGTAGATGAAACAACTGGAAAACATGTTCTTTTGTTTTTTCAGAAAATTGACAAAGCAAAGATGCAAAGAGCCCAATTACAACCAGACACAAGACAGTTTCTAGGAAATGTGGTTTTAATTTAGAGATGTACTTCCATATTGACAATGGTATACTTTGTTTATGCTGACTGTATTAGTGTAACATTTAATTTTTCACATTTTGCATGACCTTTCATGCTTTCACTGGCAATTCTTTTACCACTCTGTATCAATCCAAGCACATTTCCTTTAAAAGGCTCACAGCGCCACCTAAAGTGTAAATCTGTTATTTCAGGAGGCAGGCTGGAGGACAGTCAGCAGAGTTGTTTTCAGTGGGCTTTGGATAAATGGGATGGTTTAATTTTATTTTGGCGAAATACATAAATATAAAATCTGGTTCAATCTCTAACATTTACACATTACTCTAAAACTTTTTAAAACCATTTTGCTTATTTCTTCTGACAATCAGAATAAATATTTTGTGACACCGCAGAAGTAGAGATATCTGATATCTGATTTGGGGATGGATTTCAGATCTGGGTGAAATAATAGCCCTGTTAATCTTTTTTTTCATTTTATTATTTGATCCAGATCTGTTGGGATCCAGCCTGTCTACTTGCTGATGACCTCTGTGTCCACATCTTCTGTGCGTGACACCACTTTTCCATCAACAATCTCTTCAATCACCACCTTCCTCCTCTGGGTTATGACTGGTTGATCTGTAGAGGGAATCAAAAACAAAATGAAATCTGTAGTATATTTCTCTTTAACAGGCAAAGAGCAAAAAATACAGCAGTGATGTAAACTTACGTTTGACCTCTTCGACTTTTGTGATGACGGTTTTCCTAGAAGGAAAGATGAGAGATAAGGAAAAAGTTCATTTTTCCATTCTTACCATTCAAGACAGAGATAATGCAAATGTTAAAGCAGTAGTCTGGCATTTTGGGAGATAAACTTATCCGCTTTCTAGCTTCACATTTAGCATGCAAACATGAGAGTGGTATTGAACATCTTATCTAATGCATAAAAGCAAATAAGTGCTTTTCCCAAAAATGCTAAACTAATTCTTTAATATGCTTTTACGCTTTTTTTATGAAGCAGAAGTGACATATCCTTACTTTTGATCCTCTCCATCCAGCAGCCTTCTATACTCAGCAATCTCCATCTCCAGCCTTGTCTTGATGTCAAGAAGCACCTGGTATTCTGCGGCCTGCCTCTCGATGTCCAGCCTCATCTGGCTGAGCTCGCTCTCCAGGGCGTTGACCATGGCCTGGAGTTGGCTAAGCTGCAGGCTGTAGCGGGACTCTGTCTCTGACAGTGTGCCCTCCATGGCAGATTTCTGTACAGGAGACAAAACACACAGGAGATATGAGAGTTTACTGTGAGCACTAATTGTTTGTTTTCTAATTCTTCTTTCCACTTAAGTTACTGGAGCAAAAAAAACTTACTGACAGGTTTACTGACTGCTATCTGTAACATATGTCACTATGGTATGTGTGTTGTGCGCAACATAGAAACATTTGATTACAGAATTGATGTTGAGCAATGCAATAGGTCAGAGACATAAAAGTTGTATTGTAGGGGAAAATACTGCATGGAAATATGTGCTGCGGCTTCTTTTACGTGCATCTGTTCATGTGTAATCTGCCATACCAGGCTGAGCTGGGACTGCAGCTCAATCTGCAGGGCCTGCAGTGTCCGCTTAAGGTCGTTGATCTCACTGCGGGAGGTCTGGAGGGTCTCTGTGCTGGTTGCCACCTGCTTGTTCAGCTCATCAAACTGGAAGCATCATATTAGACACGGTCACAAGGCTATTCAGGCAATAAGGAGACCACTTGATACTTAGTTAAATGTGGGCATGAGATGATGATATGCACATGGTTTTAAGATGTTAAATGTATTCTCTTGCTGTCCTCACCTTGACCTTGTACCAGTTCTCCATTTCGCGGCGATTCTTGTCAGCAATGCCCTCATATTGAGCTCTGATCTCATCCAGGACACTGTTCAGATCCTCCTGGGGCCGGGCATCCACCTCTACCTTCACAGAGCTGGCAGTAACTTGGCTGCGCAAGGCCGCAAGCTCCTACAGGTGGGATGACAGTCAAAGGTAAGGTAAGGTCAAAAATAAAAACTATGGAAAGGAAAAGAAAGAACGGGATCCTGAAATAGCACATTCTTACGCTGAATTAATAAGCAATAAGCCGCACCTTGTTCAATTCAGGTTTGGCTGCTACAGCCTTACATGATCTGGTATGACCTGTAGCTCATAATGGCTAACGTCAACTTTAAATGGATAGACGTTGTGTAACTTACATTACTTAAACTCTCTTCTCAAAGTGAAACCTTATCTGATGAATCTATGTATCTTTCATGGTGATAGACATTTATTTACCATAGGAGACCTTTTTCAGCATCTCCATAAATAAAGAGGCAGTAAATCAACCGGTTATCATCTGAGATGTCTTGTAATCAGATGATGTCTTATGAGTCATTATTTTTTTGCAGCACCCAATGGCAGTGCTTCCTGCCATTGGCCTTAGGGTGCCTTAGTTTAGAATTAATTTTTGTTTGTGTAAGCAAATGATAACATCTCTGGGGAGGGATTAAGCAAACAGCTGACGAAATGTCTCACGAAAAACCATTTAATGTTGTTCTTACCCTTTGTTCTCAGGAACTGTAGCAGTAAGACTTCTTAAATACATGCAATGGATGAATGGATCATATTCCCTTCTGGTCTTGTAATGAAACTATCTATCCTCTGAACAAGATTTAGGTTTGGTTTTCCAGAAATTGATGCTGAAAGTAATAACCATGTAGATACTGATACCTGGGTTTACTGCAAAGGTGTAATGCTATTCCTGACAGTAGAACTCTCACCTCTTCATGGTTCTTCTTAAGGTAGACCAGCTCCTCCTTCAGGCCCTCCACCTGCATCTCCAGGTCAGTCCGGGTCATGGTCAGTTCATCCAGAACCTTGCGCAGTCCGGCAATGTCCGACTCCACAGACATGCGCACTGCCAGCTCATTCTCAAACCTGTGAGGAAAGCAGCGAGGAGGTTCATGGTACCACACCCAAAGACAAAAATAATTCAAGGTGATGCTCCACCAAAACCAGTCACACTTGTTTTCTCACTTTGTTGACCATTACACCCCTAGGACAATATGTACAAGAAGCAATTATAAAACATAGTAATGCTAATCAGTTTTTTAACCACAGAGGGATTATAATTCCTTATATAACCTTTCCACTCACTTGATTCTGAAATCCTCTGCTGCCAACCTGGCGTTATCAATCTGCAGCATCAGCCTGGCATTGTCCTGTGAGGCAATACTTATCTAGAAGCAAAAAAAGCATTGTCAGTGGTTTGTTATCCACATATCATCCCATCACAAATGTGTGTTCGTGATTCATTATCTAGAATGTGGGCTAACAAGGTTTTTGTTGATCAGCAGATTAATTTTCTGTACACCTGACTTGTGCCGGATGGCGTCAGACTATTATCACATTTACTCATCAAGCGATAAACATTACAGGGTATGTAACATGACAGGGTTTGCTGGTCAGAAACAAAAAATGATAAGGAGCTTTAGTTTTAAAGTCCAGCACACCAGCCAACTTTTTCTTTCTGCGCATGCACATGCTCTAAACCATCTATGTAGCTCTTGATATAATTTCTCATGGTTTTGCTGATCCACATTGCCTGTGCACATGACTAGACTTTAACGAGGACTCATAGAAGTGGGAAAATAAGAAATGAATAAAAGGTTTTCTTCGACTGGCTGATCTGTGGAAGATAAACCCATTTTCTTGTTGCAATGTATCAGGTCAAGTTATAAGAGGATGGCGATTTAACATGATACGAAATATAATGATAAATTATAATTCTTTATATGTTGGTTGTTTTAGGCCATAGTTTAACAACCATCTTTAGCCAATTATATCCAAGTGATTAAAAAAAAGGAGTTCTGGGGCTGGAAAACACATAACATAATTTGAAGATTAGCATATATTATATTTTTTATTATGTTTATTGTCTCTTATCGATATTATTTTGCAAGTAGGGAAAAATAGTTTATGTAATTTAAAGCATTTTGTTTCATACTAACTGGAGTGGAGAGGGAAAAGCTCACCTTTCTGCGCAGGTCGTCGATGATCGCCTGATACTTGCTGTAGTCCCGGACCGTGGGGGTCTGCTTCTCGTACCACTCGCGGATTTGACGCTCCAGCTTCGCATTGGTGGACTCCAGAGTGCGCACCTTTTCCAGGTAGGAGGCCAGGCGGTCATTGAGATTCTGCATGGTCATTTTCTCGTTAGCAGAAACGGAGAAGCTGCTGCTGCCACCTCCGTCGCCTCCGAACGCCGCGGCCAGGTCAAAGCCGGAGCCAAGGGCGTTGGAAGCGTAGGACACCCGGACGTTTCTGCCACCCGCACCGCCATGGACGCTCATACCCCGCCTGGAGGCTGACAGCGAGGGAACCGAAGACAGGGACAAGGAGGACAAGCTAGGGCGGAATGTGGCGGTCATGTTGACTTCTGTTCTGACTCGAGTGCGGTGTTCACTGACAGCTGACAAACTTCGAGAGTGGCGCGGAGGAGCTGGTGCCGAGGCCGCCCGGAGGATAGATTTTTATAGCCGCCTTCCTGGAGGTGGGTGCGGCCCGACAGGTACACGGAAAGATGCTGCTGCCTTCATCACAGGTGTGACCACACAGGGCGTGGTGGCTTGGCATTCAAGTTTACTGCCCATGATATTTAACGGCTGTCAGGGCACATTTCTCTAAGGCGTGTGAGGCAATGTTCATCTTGAATTTAATCCTGTCTGACACACTTAGTCTCAGGGGGAAATAGGGGGAGAGTTTCCCTTTTGTAGGCAGACTGTTGTTAATTTACTTTATTATTTTAATTCTGAATGTATCCCACAGAAACTGACCCGAAACTTAAATGCCAATGTGTCACTTTAGTAGAAAGTTTTTTTTTTTGTGTTGTTTGTCTTTGAGTTTTAAAGATATAGTTATTACCGTCATAATAATCTTAAAACGCTGAACATTTCTCCTCTCTCATGAAAGACAAACAAATAGTAAGTCTGGAAAGAGAAAAAGGTAGGTGTATTACAGCTGTTACGCATAAAGAAGTCGAAGGGTAGACTATTTGACTGCACATACTATACATTTACTGAAAAAGGAATTCATGCATCACTTATTGAACACACATTCAAACATACTGTTATATTCTCCCTCACTTGTATGTATAACACAACATGACCCTTATGTTGTCAAGGCGCTTGAAAACCTGCCATTTGTTTTTGACATTTCTTTTAGTTAAATGACATGTTGTTATGAGGTGTAGGCACATATCTCAGAGATCTAATTGCTAATTACCCGTAAAACTTATTTGTTCCAGTGCTGCCTCAGGCTGCTGCTGCTGCTGTTGCATAAGGTTTTATAGGCGAGTGTGTACTTTTAAATTTACGCCCCTATAAGTTTGACATAAGAAGCTGGATCAGTGACTTGACCTCTTCGGGTTCATTCTTCTCACCAAAACCTGAGCTTGGATATGACTCACAACATGAGCTGAAGTTCTTCCTCCCCTTTTCCACAAAGACAGAGACTGCAATTCTCCCACGGACAGTGACCATTTCATGTCATGTAGTGGTTTGATGAAACCCGAGGCAGGTGTGTGTTGACCGGTCCTGTCAGCAGGTTTTAAGATTACCTTGACGTGTAGAAGGTGTATCACACATGCTAGAACAAAAAAACACATTTTCAGTAACCCCCAGTGGCAGATGCCCAAGATTGGGTTGTTGTATCAGGATCCAGCATGACTGAGAGCAACAAGTGTTTACAAATATGACATTACAAAATCTTAAAGAATGCCCCTCTCTGTCACCTGCCTAGCTTATAATGCCTATCCAACCATGCAAAAAATGTTTACTGTGCAGGTAGAAGTTGATCTTGGCAGCGATACTTGTATATTCCTGGATAAACACAGAAACTATAAAAACTGTTTTTCATAGCAGCTGCCAAGTGGCCCTGTTTTCAAAGCTAATGCTTTGAAACTGAATAGGTTCCAATTCCCATGAAAAATGAATCACCTAAATTGTACGTAATTACCAGCACTGGCCATGTGAAATAGATAATTTAGAAGTGACTGGCAGGTGTTAAACTTTAGTTAATGGGTGGACAACTGGGTGCTGCCTTTTAATCAGATGTTCTTGATCTTTTTATCTTTTTTTTTTTTTTTTTTTTTTTTGGCTGACTTTCAAATTGCGTAGGTTTCCATGGCACTGATCACGCTGACGCAGTTTTAAGAACAGAGATGTATACTGAGATATATTATTAGAAATGCATGTACCAACGTTTAGTAGAGACAACACAGAGGTTTAAACTCAAGTTAAACTGGCAAAGTAGATTAAACTAAGGTTAGATTAGCATTACAAAACAGAATATTTTAAACTACCAGTAAAAAGTTCAGGTTCAAACTAGGTACAAAGTGATAATCATTAAAAACAAGGTTTGACTGACACAGGAGCTTAAAGTGTTTCATTGTTGCCTCGAAGAAGAAGAGCTGCTCAGAGGACATATTATAACCTCTTGAATTGTAAGGGCAACAATGGCTTAAGCTCTCGGCAAGACTGATAAATAAAGAGCTGGCTATGTAGCAAGAGCAAAACTTACAAATAGCTCTTTTAAACTCAGGTTATAATGACAGAGGAGTTTAAACCAGGACCAAAACTGTACTAACCCAGGGATTAGGGGTCCAGTTGAAGCTGTCGCTCTGTCACTGGTGAAATTTTCAACAAAATGTACAATCACAGTTTGAGTGTGCTGTCTTGGTGAATTTCTTGTCTTAGTATTTCTTATCTTGTTGAATTCTTAATAAATGACTACATTCAGAAAAAAAATACTCTCTCAGTTACTGCATATGCATATTTAGCTGTAAGTTGACCACCTGGTTGGCTGTAAACTGAAATGAGTAGAACTCAAGTAGAACTGAGAAAGTGGCCAGTTTCAAATGTAACAGAAGTCTAATTAACCCCTGTGTCATTACAGTAAACTGTACAGATTTGACTGTGTATATTGTCATGATTAAATCCCTTAGCTAAGCTCAGCAACATGAATATTACCTGCATTTCTGTGAGCTGGCAGTGCAAATACTTGCAAATAGTTTTACTAATACTTTTTTGACACTGGGTCTCAGGAAAGATTTACAGTATTTAGCATTTACAATATTTTATTTATTCATAATGGTTGCTTGATAATGAAAATAATTCATAGTTGTATCCCTACAAACAATATTTTATCATGATGTTGAGTGAGTTTATTTTGCATAAGAACTGGTAAAAGATAAAATAGGATTTGTCATTAAAAAAACATAATTTAAATACAGCGCAGGTAATCTGGTATGATTGAGGTCTCTGTCACAACTTCTGCTGTCCCAGAATGTCTTGTTAATGTCAAACGGTCTTGATCATTAAGGTCATGTTGTCATGTAATCACATGCTTGAAGGTTGGATCAAACAAAGAAACGCCTCTTCTCACTTTACCTTGCCATTTTACCGGACATATATCCCGCCTTCCAGCCCTTCTGTTGACCCTAATAACCACAGGTAAAATCATCAGGGACGAGGCCCTGACTTGTTCGCCTGAAATATTTGCCCATCCTCATTCTACACAACACTGAGTGACACCTTAGTGGGGCACTCCTAGTGAAATTGTTTTATGAGAACTAAGTATTGTGTAACCCTGAGGTATTTTGCAAAATGTCAAACAAATCATGACGAGGATAATAGTTTTTTGGGCCCTGCCGCAGTACTTCTTTTTACATATAACACAGATATTTAATGACACTATTTAATGATGAGATTTTAATGTAAGTATTTTCCCCTAATGTAAGTATTTTTCCCTCAGACCTCACAAAATTAGTTTTATTATTTATGCTAATGACACTTCGTTAACCTTATGAATTCTTCTCTCTATGTAGTGTTAATTACAAACGAACTCTCCCAGCCAGTCAGGAGGAGCCACATTGCCTGGTTCGTACATGTGTGTCAGATTAATTAAACCGTTCCCTTCACTTCCCTTCCTTGTACAGTTGTCAATCACTTTCAAAGGTGTTTCTTTCATCTGTATGTCATGTTGATCCTCTAGACTGTAATCTGTGAAATGTATGGTATGATGTCTGTCTATGAAGAGGACAAACTAAATTTTTCATCTAACACTGGTATGATCAGTATTTAAGTTGTAGGTGTGGAGGGTTTGCTTGCTGGAGTAAAAAGGGTCGGAGAAAGTTTTTGGCGAGAAATGTGCACATTCTGGTTCTGATAGTGTCTGAGCTAAGGTTAGGGTGGGTCTGTTGGAGTTTGTATGTGAAGTTATGTGTGGCTGTGAGTATTTTCAGAAGTTGGGACATTGAAGTCTGCCTTTGGTTATAATGCAAAAAAACTCAAGTCATGTTCCTAAACAGTACGTACAGGGAGGCCAGTACATGGCCTAAAGTGTGAAACCTTGAGTTGAGGACCTGACTCTTATACAGTACTTGTATATATACTTGTATACACTTGCGTATATGTGATGACTGCACATTTTAATGATGGCAGCCACTGATGTTGATTGATAAGGCCTGGTTCTCAGTATGAGTTCCAGTTCATCTAAAATGTGCTTGAGTTAAGCTCTTCCATACTAAAATGGGAAAAAAAAAATTTTATGGACCTCACTTTGTGCAAAGAAGCATGTTTAAACAGGAGGGGGTCATAGACAAACTGTTCCCACAATGACAGCACAAATAAAATATCCTTGTATCTAAAGTTAGAGTCAGCTAAGTTTCGTCTTTTTCATCTCTTGAATGTATTACATAGCATGTACTGGTGTCATGAATATGCAAATTAGCATGTGGCATAATCTAGCAACATTACGAGCAGCAATGATACAGTAGCTACTTTACATTTGAAATGTAAACTGAGGTAGTGAGTAACTGTGTGTCTGACATTTGGTGCCAGGCAGGTGGTGGTCAGTGGGTTTGTCAGAGATTTTCTGCTTAAAATGAAACGAGGATGAAGATGATGATGAGAGAGCGAGTGAACCAAACAATAAAACAGAGGGCCAGAAAACTCAATAATGAACTGGAGGGTGCTTTGTGAGCGACCCCTTTCACATTGCACATGGTCATTTGACCCAGGGTTGATATAGAAATGGTTATTAGTCCAGCTTTAAATGGTAAAATGGTAAAATGACGATAATGATTATTTTAACTAGAAGCATGAATGAATGTATAACAGGTATAAATAAATCCTGAGGGTCGCAGATTGAGTGATACCTACTTTTATTGCTTTTTCGGCCTCTTACAATACCTTCACACTGCAAGTCAAAGCACATGAGACACGTTTTAGCTGAACATAGCTCTTCTAAGGAGTTTATGTGAAGATAATCTCTTCTGTGGTTTTGTATTTAAACCACAATACCTTCCAATCCAGAACTTGAGTAGCTTGCATAACGATATCATGTACAGACAAAAACCAGCTGGCAAGGACTTTTATAATTGTTAGAGGATGGATCAAAAGCTATTGTGCGGTTTTAACAGGTGTTTCTTTTTTTCCGTCTGTCAAGCACCTTTAGTAAAAGCTTCTTCTACAGAAAATGAGGGATCAATAAGTAACGATCAAGGAGCTACTTAGCACCCACCGTGGAACAGAGAAAGGCGAATCTTAAGTCACAGGAGTCAAGCACAGCAGACTGTTGAGACTGTTCAGTGTTAAACCCATAACCTGAGGCTGACTTCATTTGTTTTCACCCTTGTAGGAAGTGGCCAGCTCTGAAACCTCTGCGTCATCTCCTGAAATTTGCATTTTTAACAAGTCACCACCTGCTTTTCCCTTTAGCTCGTAATTACACAACTGCCCTTGCTAAACACTCCTGCAAATGCCATAAAACAGAGGCAGTTCCTTGGATCTATGTGGGAGCAACATGACATCTGAAAACAGGCTTGGTAACATTCCTCGTTTGCAGTCACAGCGAAAATCATCAGTCCCAGACAGTCAGTACACAGCTGCCTGCAACGCCCTGACGGGTGTTGTTTTTCCAACTGACACTATCAATCACTGTCACCAACATCGCCACCTTCTTTTGCCAACAGGATGGTACCTTGCTGAAACGGTATGGGAGTGTGATGATGGTAAGTGTCCTGGTGGTGCTGTGTGTGTGTTTGTGTGTGTGTGTTTAAGAGTTTGTTTAACTATGTTCATGGAGTCTGAGGAGCCCACTATACTTGTGGGGTCTGACAGCTTTGTGGGGACCAAAATGCTAGATCTCACAACTTTAAACTGCTGAGGGTTAGGGTCAGAATTAGGTCTTGGTCAGTGAGTGAGTGTGTGTGTGTGTGTGTGTGTGTTTAATAATTCAAATTTCTCTTTCCACACTTTTCCCTTTACTATCTATGATGGATATTCTCTCTCTCTCTCTCTTTATCTCTCACTATATCGCTCTGTCTTTTTATGACTATACAGGTGGATGAAAACCACAAACCCTGACAAACTGTTAGGTCAACAAAACCACATGAGACTGTCAGCTGGCTGCTCCTCATCTGTCGTTTCTCTGGGATAAGAATAAAAGTCTTCACAGGGACAATATTTGTACAATGGTTGTAGCAGATAGAGCTGCAGGCCCTGTATTTATAATCCTCACATCCTGGCTTTTTGTAAAGCACACTTGTTTACCCAATAAAGAAGTCATCTGATTGTCAAACTGACAAAAGTTGCTCTTTAAGCACCACTCTGTCAAAGTAGGTACAGAAACATATTAGATAAAGAAGAAAATAGATACTCCAAACAGTGGAACTACATTTTAATGTACCATTCACACTCAAAGGATAAATCACTACTTTTTAACTGCATGAGTTGTAGTTGTATTCACACAAAAAGGCTGAACTTTTGATTAATGCATTTATTTGTAAGCAAATCATATTTTAAAACATACAGTCAGCATTTTATTTGTTTTGTGAGCAAATCTTTAAAGTGAGACTATGCAACTGAAATGAAAGAGGAAATAAGATTTTATGTAGCAATAACAAATAAGTACTGAGAGGGAAACTTGGACCTGATAAGGTTTCAGTACCCATCCCTAGACAAGCATTTGCATGCTCCCAAATGGCGAGTTTGTCTGTGAGTTGATTTAACAACTAGCTCTGTGACTTCATTTCATCATCAAGCTTAATTCCAGCTCTACCTTTTACACAGAAACGCGCAGAGAAACTTGGCTTATGTGACTGGACCTTTACTCTGCATTTTAGCATAAGCCTGTGCCTTCCATCCACAGTGACAACTGTGTAGCACTATCAGAAAGCAGAGCCACACCGTTGTTTTTTTTTTGTTCGTTTTTTTTGTGATAGTGGACCAACCCATTTGTTTACATTTGTCTCACACACATTTGTATGTATTTGTACCGTAGCTTAAACATACAGTGGTATCCTGATACCACACCCATGGTTTAACCAAACATCCGTCTTATCATAAAACCTTAAATATTTTCATTATATTATTGGTCTGTGATGATGCTGTACACACTGTCTGCTAGCTATAGAGGATGGCTATGGAAATACATGCAAATTGCGGAAGTGCTAAAACCATAATGTGTCTGCTGAAAACACAGGGCTGTGGTTGTTACAGCGTATCTGCAGACTGTGTATCTAAGGAAATACTGACACCACATTAGAATATTTGGACGATGAAACCTTTGTCCCAGACAGTCAGACGCAAACACTCAGTTATTCTCTAAAACCAGCCAAGACTGTTATTGAGCAAGAGTTCGCTCTGCACAAAGTGTGTCTTCAATTCAGAGCTGAGTGTATATGGACACAGGCTACACATTATTTACAGTACATGTAACCTCTTATTTAAGCAGGACTCAGATACACACAAACACTCACACACAGGTCCTGTCACTGTGTCTCCCTGAACATTCCCTCCACAGCTTGTGTCTCCCTGTTTGAAAGCAGCTCAGTAATCCTGGATCAGAGAGCACAAAGGGCCCCAGAGTGCTGGTGATGTAAGCACTGTGTCCACCAACTGTGCCTACCCCACTGCTCTCTCCTCTCCAAAATGCTGCTCTGGGTGGTGAGGTGGGACAGGGAGGACCATCCCTATCGTGGCTGTGCCTGAAGACTACAGACTGGCATAGAAGCAGTGATACTGGCGGGCTAATGGCAGCCTGTGCTCTGTCTCAGGAGCCTGCTGCTGCTGACGACCTGGATCACAGTGGGAAGGGAGAAAGTGTTGACCAGCTTGCTGCTGAGGAATGTGGCTAAGCTGTGGTGAGTGGTGGATCAGCTCAGTGTGATCAGGCAAATAGACTGAGGGACCTTTGCTACCTGTTACTACATTTACTGTGCTTTACTTGTGGAAGGC
The DNA here is from genome assembly GCF_046630095.1 of Trachinotus anak. Lineage (NCBI taxonomy): Eukaryota > Metazoa > Chordata > Actinopteri > Carangiformes > Carangidae > Trachinotus > Trachinotus anak. The sequence goes on along the minus strand of NW_027273870.1, from coordinate 10,401,146 downwards.
CTCTTTGTCTCAGGTGAGTATCGCTGGGTAAACATTTACCTAGTAAACGCCTCCAGCAGCGTGTGGTCTCTGACTGGATGGCAGATTGTTTGCTGTGAAAGTTGTAACTTTATTTTACTGTGTATGAATTCTGTGGGAAACATAGTAAGTCCGCCGGTCGCATACTATCTGCATGTTTTGACCATCATTGGCTCAAACAGCTGTGTCATGTCATTTGACGAAGTGGAAATATCAGTGGCTCGTTGTGTGTATCTGTAAACATTTGGGTGTGCGCTCTCTCAGATCAGGCATCCGTGGACTTGATGCAGGACACCAGTCAAACCATGTGGGGTCTGAATGCCCGCTTGAAGGGCTTCCTGGAGCAGGTTAACAGGCTGCAGGAGGCCAACCAGCAGCTGGAGGCTCAGATAGTCAACTGGGGCATCAGGAATGCCTCACGTTCCCAGGACTGGTCCCGACAGGAGCAGACTGTGAAGGAGCTCCGTGCTCAGGTCAGACTCACATTTGTTGAAATCTTTAATCACTAGGTGATCTTTTATGATCAGTAGTACTATTAAAACACGCTTGGAAATTGCACATCACAGGCACAATACAGATGTAGCAGACATGCTACAGAATTATTTCCACTCAGGCTTTATGATTATGCTCAGATTATTCTCCATTACATCAGCTCAAGGCCATCTTTGCTGGCAGAGAACAGAAGCAGGTGTATATAATCAAACAGTAATGACTGTGGTAAAAACAAGGACACAGTCGATAACTAGTGCTGATGACAGCTGCGTGCAATATGTCAACAGTCTCAAATACATGTTCACTTAAAGGCCAGGTAATGGCTGTGGTGCAACCCTGGTATGAAGACAGATGCCACAGTCCTACCTCTGTTTTTAATCAGTAAAAACTACCATATAACATCAGCTTCTTCATATTTATAATGTTGCTGTTGGGGCTTGATTCAAGGACTGACAGTGTGTGATGGCTGAACATGGGTCTGAGCCTAAAAAAGCTCCAAATTGCTGTTGATGATTTATCTTTTTGACATGATTACCCCTTGCTGGTTTGGAGAATCAGCAACCTAGTCTTGATACATGACACCCTTTTCTAAACCAACTGGATACTGAAGCTTATTTGTCATTCATTTTGAAGAAACACTGTTTTAAACAAAAGCAAAATACCAAAATAACACTAAAATGTAAGTACTGAGATTGCACAAAAGCCCATGAGGTGAGAGGTAATGCCACATCAAACAAACTTGCTGCAGAGGATTAGAAGCATATATATATGTGTGTGTGTGATTATGCCTGGATCAAAGCCATAGAGACACAGCAAGAATGCTGGCTGTCACACGCAGAAAGAATGTGGAACTCTTTATTACCTGAAAAGTTTTTCCACTCAGTAGACCATTAACGCCAACCAGTATGGCTGCTCACATGACTTGACTTGATGGTTTTTAACAGCTGCCTGGTTTAAGAGTCACTTTCTGCTTGACGTGCATAAGTAGGTGTTTTAATGACTCCCTTGTTTCTCATTGCATACCACGTCACTCAGCTCGTTTCCAGAGTTTGGCAGATGAGGACATGAATATGACAGGCACAAGAGCAAACTCTGCTCGTTTAATTGTTCACTAATCCAGGGAATGCTTTCATGTTAACATGTAGGATTACTTCCCCATTTCTTCTCTATAACTGCTTTATAATATCTTTTTATATACAGTGCAAACTTAATGGTGGGTAATCAGCCTGTAAGACATTAAATAAATGATCTTGTCAATGCTCTCATTCACTCATTTCACAGGGGCCTACAAATGGGAAGCTGTAAGAAAACATCCACATAATGAGTGTACAATAATGTTGCTGGTATAAATGTTATGGAATATTCCATAATATCTTTGTCTTTCCCCCAGCATGGGTGTGTCTTTTTCTTAAAGTGTTGCACTCCTAAGTAAACAAAGGGAAATTAGGGTGTGTTAACATTTTCTCGTAAGTGATAAAAGATGAGAAGCCACGGTTCTGTGCTTGGAATTTACCTTTGGTTTTTGTAACATCCAGACAGCTTTTTATCTCAAATAGTGAGATTCGAATGAAACCAAAGAATTAAAAAAAAAAGAAGAATTTGCGATGAATCTACACTAATGTTGAACATATGAATACAGTTTGTTGGCTGTGTTGAAAAAAAAAGTGTTGGCTTTGTTCCATGTACAGTATGTATAATATGTATACAATATGTACTCTTTTAGCACTGATTGACTATTTGAGCCTGCAGGTCAGGTGAGGAGAAGAGAAACAAATACTATGCACAATGCTGATTTGTTTTGAACAGAGGTACAGTTGTTACACTACAGTGTTTCTGCAATAGTGGCGACCCACGAATTTATTACCATTGCTGGAACATTATGATGTCGCAATTACAGGACTCTCCAGAGGGCTTTTAATTTGAAATGAGAGATACAGGAAGTGGAGACGCGTGATGACCCGTAGCCGGGGTGGGAAGGAGTGCATGGTCGATAGGAATTTGAGTGTGTAAAGTGGTGTTCACAAATAATTCCAGTGTTTATAGTTGTAAATCAACCTTTGTAAACCTGTAAAATAAATCTACAGTGAGAAGATCTGATCTAAAGGGACCCTCTATGCTTAAGTAATTGTGGTCTTTTTCATCTGAGGTTCTTGAGAAAGTAATCTCATCTTAATTGATATCTTTTATGAACAGAAATAATGTTTTTAATAGTTTCCAGTTTGATTTTAGGGTGCATCATAGTACCAATACAGCTCTTGTTAAGGTTACCAATGACCTTTTGTTGGCTGCCTGCTGACTCGCTTTTGGTTTGATATGGTTTTCATTGTATCCTCCTACATCACCTGGAAACATGGGTAGTCATTAAGGGCTCGGACCTTAGTGTATCACCGTCTTACTTCTTAAACCGAACTTTTTCTGCCACCCTGGATAACCCCATTCCCTCACGGCTCAGTTAAGATGGGGTGCGCTCAAGGCTCTCCTCTTGGCCCCCTTCTATTCTGAATTTACATACTGCCACTTAGCAAGAATCAGGGTGTGCTTAATCATTTTAATGCTGACGACACTCTGTTATATATGTCTATCAAGCCCACAGATCCTAGAACTTCTTGCCTGTCAGATATTAAATCCTGGATGTCCGAGAATTCTCTCAGACTTAACGATGATAAGACTGCAGTAATTCTGGGTCTGGCCTCTCAGCTCTTTTGGTGCAAATCTTGATGACCTCACCATTTATATTAAGCTGGTAGTGAGGAACCTTGGGGTAATATTTGATGCCAGTCTAAGAATTGATAATCAGGTCAAACATGTGGTTCAGCCCTGTTTCTACCAGCTCAAGATCATTTCTAAAATTAGATAATATCTATTATCTATAAGGAGCCCTCCTGGTCACCCCTAGATTAAGGTTTGTGACTGAGGGCAGTTAGGCTTTTGCTCGCACATTCTGGAGCTCTCTCCTGACTGAAATCAGATACTCCTGCATCTTCACTTCTTTTTTCAACTTCTTTTAAATCTGTTCTTAAAATGCATCACGCAAAATCTTTTTGTGAGCCTTTGGTAATGATATGTGTTTTATTTATATTGTTTTATCCCTAATTATTGTTCTTATATATTCTATTGTCTTTCTTTATCTATTGACAGATCCTACTTATAATTTTTGATATATGTTTTATTTTTTCTTTTATTACTCTTATTTTCTTATTCATTTAATTGAATCTTCATTTCTACTATGCTCAGGCTTTTTAGTCTTTCTCTTTTATTTTTCTGTGAAGCACTTTTTAAATTTTCTTAAGAATAGTTATATATGAATAAAGTTATTATCAATACTATTGTTATTATTATTATTATATATCAAAGTACAGTATTTGCATGTGTTGATGTAGGACATAAGATACAAAATATCACTTACTGCTAATAAATGAATGTAATATCCAAAACTAAACAAAGCCTTTTACTTCCCTTTTTTAATAGACCTCATTCGAATGCCACAGCCCAGCCCACCTCATTCACTTATGACTTGACAGCTGAAAAACTGTATGTTGTCTTTGCACATTCCTTGATCTAATCCGATGTTATTGTGATGTATTTTTGTGCTATATTTCCAGGTTGGTAAACTGCTGATAGAAAATGCCCAGCTGGCATTACAGTCTGACAGCATGAAGTCCAAAGCTGCTGCCATCCAGGCCAGGTCAGCTGCATTTGGCTGTAGTTTTCCTGAAAGCTCTAACTCTCCCCTCCCTCACTCAATACAGTCTAGCCCTTATTGATCAATATATTAGGCAAGAGATCACATCCCATAAGCATGCAGTCATTCATACAGTTTATGTCCAGAGTGATTAGATAAAAATACAGTTTTCTGGATTTGAATTGGTAACATTAAATACATGTCAGTGAGAAAATGTGGGTTTATCTATACTGAGCCATAAAACATCTAAATATACTGAGGAGAGCCATAGAATAACCATCAAAGATTTCTTGTTTTCATCCTGCTGCAATGCATTTCTAGTCCTCTGTTATCTAACTCAGGCCAGTTCCCGCTCTTGTGAGCCAACCTGCATATAAATCCAGGCCAGGCTTTGTGCTGCGTTGGCACTTTCACTTATGTATTGATGCAGAGTGACACTGAGCCCACCAACACCACCTCCCTCTCTCTCTCTCTCTCTCTCACACACACACACACACACACACACTCTCTCACACACACACACACACACACACACACACACACACCACCCCTCTGCTGTCAGCCATTAACCCATGAAGGACAGTGGCGACACGCTGCAGCTTGAAATAAATACCCGTGTTCTATTTATAGCTCCACCTGATGTGTCTCCTGCCCAGCTAAGTGAGTCTGTGAAAATCTGGACTGTGTTTAAGACATACTTAGGATGATGTCTAGTTCTTTTGGCTTGTAGTTAGTTATGATTTCTGAAACACCTCACAGTCAGGTGGTCAGTGTATTCCCGTTAGCTATTATTGGAATTGCTTAAATCAACTTAAAATTCACATCACTTAATAAATATATTTTCCTCTAGTGTCTTGACCATTACATATTTTCTCCCTGTGTTCATATGAGGTTTATATTTATTTACAAATGATCAACAATAAACCCTGAATGAGGATCAGTAAATAATCTCAGCTGTTGGCATTGCAGGTGTGAGACAGAGGAGCGCAACACCCGGCGTCTGGAGCAACAGGTGGCTCTGCTCAGGGAGTCAAAGAGGAAGGCAGATCAGAGCAGCATGACACTGCAGGCAGATTTTCACCGCTCCATGACAGAGCTGCAGAAGATGCACCAGGAGTTTGAGGTCACTAAATGTACTGAAAATGCTTGTTATGACATCTTTTTCTATGGTTTCCTTTTTTTCTCCTCCAGTTCGTCTGTCTGCCTGTTTTACTGTGCCGTCACACTAAAACCTTTTTTTATTTTAATGTTCACTTTGTTCATTCACACAATGAAAATAAAATGTCACATGCCCCCAAATATGATATATCAGAATACTCATATGGATATGAATAATATTAAGAATTAAATAACCCCTTTCAATACCTCAGTATCTCTTGAACCTTGCAAGCAAACACCAGGCTGGATAACCCAGCAAATGTAAGACATCGTGTTTGGGTTAAGTACAGTGTCTTCTGGACAAGTAGTGCTGTGGACATTAGATGAAATTACATAGTTGGTGGATCAGGTTGGAGCCTCTTTGTGAAGTTGGCTGGAGATTGAGTAGACCTTGCTGGGCTCACTTATTATTTGCTCTGTAACCAAACACCTGTTAGCTTTGGTCTCTCTTCAACTCAGGGGTTAACACAGGATGAGAGGCACTCACATACTTTGGGCAGGCTCTCCTGGTGGATTAGAGGGTTGCCTAAATGCGACAGCTGACATGTATTCAGTCTTCTCGACTAATGTTAGCAACAACATCCGGAGGACAGTGATTGAGAAGAATGGTCTGATCTTGTCTGAATTCCAGTGGTGAGTTTGTTTACCAAGCAGGCTGGCAGTGGATTGGCCATAACAAATTGCATGTTTCAACACAAATGGTGGAGCAGTTTGGACCAGAGGGGTTTGGACAAGTAACTGACTTTGTAGTTGTTCTATCAAAGCCGGGGAGTAATTTTCTTCACTTATGAAGCCAGGTGCTGAGGTGTTAGCTGGTAATGAGTTGGATCAGATACTGTGAAGGCTGCTGCTCAGGCCTGCTAGACCCAAATATGTAGTGAACATTCACTGGGAACATTGGTTGAAATAACTTCATTTAATTATCCTTTGAAGAAAGTTATTTTTACTCCTTTTTTTGTTTTGTGCAAAACAGTGCACTGTCATGCTACCTGTTTGACTCTACAGATACAATCTATGTAACATCATTCTTTCCATCACTGAAATATTTCAGCAACTATTTGATGGATTACCATTCAGTTTTGTACAGACATTCATTTCCCTCTCAGGGTGAATTGTAATAATTTTAGTGATCCCTTGGTTATTCATCTACCAGCATCTCCGGGTCAAAATGTACTAATTTTGTGCTTTTCCATTAGCCTCATGTATATTTTCTGGTCAGTGCAAAGTGCAAATGGCAAATGTTTGCATACTGACAAACTTCACTGAGATGGTGAACATAGTCAAAGTTTTATCAGCTTATCTTCATCATGTTATCATTATTACTGTAAGCATGTTAGTTTGCTGACATTAGCGCTTAACTCAAAGCTAAATGCTAACGCTAAGCTAAGTGCTAATTCCTAGGTCCAGCCTCATGGTGATGCCAGCATGGCGAGACTTGCTTTTTACTATGTACAATGTGATATAATCTGATTATTAAAAGGACACAAGACTGAATGATAACAGCTGATTAGCCAGAAGTTATTCAAGGCCTGTGAGGATCCATTTGTCTCCTAAGCATTGTGCCAGTTTGGAATTAGTACGGTTGCGACAATTGACAGTGATTGTCAGTCGCCAAAATATCTGCCAGCTGTTTCACTCACTTGACTTGAAAATGAATGTTCTACTTTGTTGTGTGTGCCCCCCGTGTCGTGCCACGTGGAAATTAAGCCTCTACCGGGTCCAACAGCGTGTCCACCTTCCTCTGTTGCTGTTTTCACAAGATTGAAAAAATGTTCGTGACACCCCACCCCCTTCCACTGCTTAGCCAAGATAGCGACTGTTGAGGGTGAGAAGTGTCCAGCGTTCCATACTCACCTTTTTGACTGTTTTGAGTGAACCATCTGGGAACTTGTAGTGTATTTTTCCATACTGGTTAATGTGAAGCATGTCAATTGAAACACTTTATTATATATTACTTTATCATGGTGAACATAACAATCAACCCTAACATGATAGTCCTGTCCTTTGTGTGTGTGTGTGTGTGTGTATGTGTGTGTGTATATACGCATGTGTGACAACATCTCCTGATTCCTCTCGCCTCTTCACTCTTACCTCATCCACCCCTCCTCACTTAATTTTCTCATTCCTGCTGACTAATACCTCCACCCCTCTCCTCCTGTGGTTTTTCCTGCATACGTACACACACACACACACAGACACACATAAACTCAAAGACATACACATGCACATATGTAGGGTTCAATGACCAATTTTTCTTTTTCTCTTGCCTCTGCATTGCGTTGACTGTCTCACTGCCCCACATATACACATGCACATTCTCCTCTCTGGCCCTTTTCTCCTTTGCATTCATTCACCTACACATTCACAAACTAATTTCATCTCTGTTTTTCTTTTGTATTTCTCTCTCTTTACATCATTCGCTATCTTTTCACCCTCTCTCTCTTTACATCATTCACTATCTTTTCACCCTCTCTCTCTCTCACTCTCTCTCTCTCTCTCTCTCTCTGTCTTTCTGTCTCTCCCCCTCCATCCCCCTCTTGCTCCCTCTGGTTGGCTGTTTGCAGGCAGCCCAAGCTCTGCAGCTGCAGCGGGCCGGCTCCTGTGATGCCCTGTTAGCAACAACCACAGCAGCAGCAGGAGGGGAGGAGGAGGATGGCACAGGGATGGAGCTCACCCAGCTCCTCGACCGAATCAGAGCGCAGTGCGACCATAACAGACTTCCCGGCCCTGGTGAGAGAAATCACGGCCTGGTCTCAAATCCGCCTCCCGGCTTGGTCAGGCCTAGCCGCTCCGGAGCTGGAGCAACAGCAGCATCCAGAACACACAGGGGAGCTCTCAGTGAGGTATGTGTCTGCTCCTGACTCTTCACTTATCTCCTTTTCTGTACCTCTCTCATGTTGTCCTGGCCCACTGCCAGACAGACACACCCTCAAGACCAAGTCCAAGCTCTCCCATAGGTATAGCAGACTGATGTATGTGCTCTACTTACTGACTTAAATGGTTAGTGGGGTGTTTGTTGACTGTGGTGAAAGGCTGTAAGCTTAGGACATATAAGTCTCTCCCTCCTCTCTGTGTATGTGTGTGTCTGTATGTGCTTTTTCTGCAGGTTTTTGCATGACTTTGCGTGATTGCCTTCTCACTCTTTTCATCTAAGCACTGCTACATTCAGTGCTACATACTCTTACAGTAGTGTGCTACAACATATCATCAGTTACTACTTTGTGTGAATGATTCCTGATCTTCATTAAATATTTATGAATTACAACCAGAGCATTCTCATCTATCGTACAGATTTTTTTTATCCTTCATCTAATAATAGCAGCATTTTTCATGTTGAAGTAGGAGCTTTTCTATTGTTGTTTTAGCCAACTGTCCCCTCAGTCTGGGTGCCTTTTATCATCTCAGTGTTCCTGTGCCACAGCACAATGACTTTGGTCTGACAGTGACAATAAAATGCTTTTGCCAAGGGCTGGAAGCAACCACAGTGCTAAAACAGAGCAGGTTTTTATGAAATGCTGTTGTTTACATCAGACCCACTCTGTCTGTCCTACTAAAGTAACTGTTACATAATAGTAACAGTAAGATATTTAGGCTTTAACTTATAATGCAATGTATTTTTTTAAAGAGTCAAACTAGGTATATTGATATACAATTAGCTGAATATTATATTGTTATAGTATTTTGCAGGGAAACCTGTGCTCCCTCTGAGGAGTGGGCAAAGTTGGAAAGTAAAATACAGGCAGCAAATCTACATGACATTCACCATCATTTTCAGTGGCATTAAAGCCCTTTTAAGTTTAAAGCTGCCATGTGGAGTTTTCTTGCAAACAAACAAAAGTTATGTTCTCACCAAAACACAGTGTGTATCCCTGAAATGTAGCAAACATGTGGAATGCATTTTTTTTTTACAATGCAGTGTTTGCTAGTTTGCTGTCTTCCTCCACACTGACTTTGTAGGCACATCACTACATCTCTTTGCTTGTTACTGGTGCCATCAGTGGAACAGAATAGTATTAAACCAGTGGCATCATGCATGTGTGTCCTGAAGCATGTTTATGACACAAACAAAAGTGGAGCTTTACCAGTGGTGACAAACTCCACATGGAACCTTTAAATTGCCCAATTAAAATCTCTTTAAAAGTGTATGATAGAAACTATGAATCAGCAATGGTATGCACAGATGTACAGACAGGTTATGTCTGAAATAAAACCTGAGATACTTTAAGTACATTTTTCCGCTGATGTACATGTGTATTCTTGGATCTAAATACTTTGCCCACCACTACCTGAGATGACAGATGGAATAATTATTCAATTCCCGCTGAAACTCAATTTAACCCCAAATAATAGTGTGATAAATTGTTGATGTAGGATATTCTCTGCCTAAATTTGCTTATTGCATAATTCTAATGATTTGAATAACACATGCAATGCAGTGAAACAGAAAAAGAGGAGTAGGAGCAGGAGATTAAACAGAAAATAACTTGAGTCACTGTCTTTTGTTTTTTACTGTCAAAATATTGTCATAACTGTGCTGAGACAGTTTCACTGCTTCACTGCATTTGAAGAGGGACAAAGACAGACGGTGCAAAAGGCCTAACAGCTGTACAGTGTGTTAGCACAGCTTGTACAGCTGTGTGTACACGCAGGCCTGCGTGTCTGCTCCACTGTCTGTTTACTTAAAGTGAAGTGCACACTATCAACAGCACGACCTGAGGCTGCCTCTCCTCCGACTGTCTGACTGAGTGCCAGTGGGAAAAAAAACAGTTACCCATAAGGTGGTTGTATGTGTTTCTCATCAGGCCTGACTTGTTTATCCAGTACAGATGTTCAGGTTAGAAATGTAACTCTTATTTGTTATCTCAAGGTTAAAGACTTGTGCTCTTGTCTTTGCAAGTAAATAGAATTGAGAGTGTGTGTATTTGGCTGAGTGGGCGGCAGTGGTGGTGGTGCTGGGATTCTTGTACCTCCTTTAAAGTCTGACCCCCCCTCACCTCACCTAGGAGGAGGCAGCATGGGCTCAGGTGAGCCTCGGCGGGGCTGCCCTGAGGGAGGCGCGGGCAGAGCTAGCTGAGGCCAGGAAGCAGTGGCACTCCCTGCAGGTGGAGATTGAGACCCTGCATGCCTTGGTAAGAAAACATACATCATCACACCACCTAAATCTTATCAATTTTACTAGTATAAATAGTTGTATATAAATATGATAAATATAATGAAATATTGATTAGAATCCTAGATGAAAAGTCAAGAGATCACCAAAGTTATGAGAAATCAACCCTCAGTGGAACCTGAATTGGCAGTTCATCCAATTGCTTTTTAAACATTTTACTCAAAACCACAATTGTCAGCCTCATGATGATGCTAGCAGAAAAACCAACAGATCATTGAAGTCTGTAATCTTCATCCCCAGGGACCATGATTGTCAGTACAAAATTTTTATCACAATCCATTAAGTAGATTTTGGTCAGTTTGGAACAAAGTGGTGGAAAGGCTGACATATACTGGCATCCCTGCACCCTGTCTGTAAGCATGACTAAAAACTCAGAATGTAACAAACTGTTTACAATGGTGGTTATTACATTTTAATTTTGTTCGCAAAATGACATGTTTATGATAATAAAATAATAGCTAATATGATATCAGTAATTGCATATTAGGTGTTTGATGGATACATTTTCTTTTCAGCAGCATTTCACATCCACAAACATAGATTTGTACTGTTTAATTTTGGGTGGTGGAAAGCCAGTGAGGGATTATGTTCATGTGTTATACTATATTATTAGTTTCTACATGCCACTTTGAATCCATAACATAAATATAACTGTCCAGTCATCATGCTAATAGCCCCTGGCCTCTTGCTGTCCAGGAGAAAGGCCTGGAGAGCTCCTTGCAGAACACCCAGCGGATGTACTCCAGCCAGCTGCAGGACCTTTCCCAAGTGATCATGAGGCTGGAAAGTGAACTGCAGCAGGTGAGAGATGGTTTGGCCACCCAGCGCCAACGCCACAGCCAGCTCCTCAACACCAAGATGAGGCTGGAACGAGAGATTGCCACATACCGACGTCTGCTGGAGCGTGAAGAGGGAAGGTGAGGGCAAGAGGCAGAGAAATGCAAACACTAGAGGAACCAGGAAAGAATAATTCAGAGGGAATTATTTGGTTTCAGTATGAACCAGGAAATTTATTTTTACTTCTTAGTTGAAAAGGATTTCCCAGAATACTTCACCTAAATAAATGTTGTACACATACTTAGTAACTGACATGAGTAAGACGGGAACTTTCTTTGCACTTAACATAAAAGTAAGCAAAATTATTTCTTAATCATGTCCTTTATTTAGGTGTCAAACACATAAAGACGTGTTTATTCTTACAGTTTGTTCAAAGCATACTATTCAGTCATGGATTATGTGGATTTCCGCTGTATAGAAAATAATCCACAATAATTGCAGGTTGTGACAGACTAAAGCTGTGGAGTATTCCCAGACAACCTAGTGACATGTGGTCATATTGACTGGAAATTTTACCATATATGTTACATAGAAAGAACAAACAATAAGGCTGAAAAACTTTTACCACTGAATTATAAGCTAAAAATCCAGCTCTGTCTGTAATCAAACAAGATGACAGAACCCAGACAGTCTGTCGGCATCACACAGTTTTATTAGGGAATGTTCCATTATTTTTCCATGGCCTTTAATTATCCTCACATGTGATTTGGACCACAAAGAAATATCTCACATCGAGCCATACGATTGTTATTTTATAGTTTGAGGAAGGTAATTTTGTTTTATGACTCCTGTAAGAGGTAACAGAGTGACTGATGTGTTTCCTTTGGTTTTCCTCATTTCTTTAGACTGCAGACAGTTTTCATTCAGTGTCTGACTTTGACTGGTGTTATTGATGCAAGGAGAGACAGGACTTGGCATCTGAAATTTGCATTGTTAGTTCATATTTGAGAAGGGTGGCGACTGAGTGGGTTGCAAGTGGAGGCTCAAAGGGCTGTTTGACAAACACAAGAAAGAGAAGAGAGCATCCTCATACAGTGAAAAAGATTCTCTCTTACAGAAGCATCAGCACCCATAAAACCACAAAGCTTTCTGAATTGGTATGTCTGTAAATTAACCAAATAAAGGGCACAAAAACACACTGACTCTTTTGCACCACATGAAGTCTCACATTGGTGCTAAAATTTTAGCAAAATAAGATAACAGAACTAAGTGTCTACAGCAAGGCTGTACCTGGGCACACTGGTGCTTGGAGCCAAATACTAACATCAGCATGCTAGCATCATTACAGTGACAATGCAAACATGCTGATGTATAACAAGTATAATCTTCATGTTTATTGTGTTAGCATGCTAACATTTGCTACTTAGCACTAAACTAAAACTATAGCTGAGGCTGAAGGGAATGTCTTTAGTTTTGAAGATATTTAGTCATTAAGCCAAGTAAGTATGAAAAGTCAGAGGTTAGCCAAAGTTATTACAATTCATCCTGAGGTATCGCGAATTAACCTCATGGTGGTGCTACAGGAAAAGTTAGGGAACACCAGAGTCATCAAGCTTCATCATCCGAGGACCGCAAATGTGTGTTGGTTAAAGGTTCCCTGTGTGTCTTTTTTAGTTTTAGGCATGTTATGGAGCTGTTGTTTGATGAATGGGTCCACGTTTTGCTTTTTCTCATGCACATGCTTTAACATGCACATGCATGTGCATGGTTTCACACTACTATTCCACTCATCAACAGGTGGCAGAGAAGAAGACATAAGCCAAACAATAAACAATGCTTCATTTAAAAACCAGCTTTGCAAGTGTTTTATGAGAGAAATATACTCACACACAATGTGTTTTGGTGAGTAGCACTGAATGTAAACACAATTTTAGTTTGTTCACAAGAAAACAAAAATGAAGGCTAGTGACGTGGCAACAGTACACTGTTCACATAAGCAAAAAAAAAGTATTTCAAGAAGACCATGAATCCAGTTCACTTACACTTTTTCGGGTATTGGGTACAGGTGTTTAATGGTAAATGGACTGAGAGCTTTTCTAGTCTTATTGACCCGTCTTATAGTCTTTATAGCCACATCCCCCCATTCACACACACAGTCATACAGCGCTTACATCTACACATAGAGACCTCCTACCATTCACACACACACACACACTGATACACTGATGGAACAGCCGTGCAGTCTGCACCAACATTCTCCAATCAGAATTAGAAAAAAAAAAGATTGAAATTGCTTTGTTACAATTGCAACACACAGTTGGGAAAGAGGGAGTAGTAAAAAAAGAAAAACTTGCATCCCTGACATGCCCTAGCCAGCATAATTGAAGTAGGACTATCAAAGTACCCTTGCTGCTGGTTTTAGCACACACCTCTGTGATTCAACTGGTGCGTTGCAGGCATCCTATGTGGACCATTTGATGTACCTTGATGTGGTGGCTGTGGGTGGTCCGGGCTTGGTACATACAGCACTGCAGACATCAACTTTCATTGGAAGTCACAAATTCTTGCTTATTAAGAACCTCCAGCATAGGTTTCCAGGGTCCAGATTTGGTTTTGTTCAAGGTCAAGGTTTTAGTTCTTTGAGATGATGCTGCTCAATTATTTTTTACTTGTCAGAAGGTCCTGGCCAAAATGGAGACAGACAGGCCTGGTGGCTGTAACTGAAGTTCTTGAAATGCCTTCAGAGCTTAGAGACAGAATTGTGTCAAGGCTCAGAGCTGGGGAAGGCCACAAAAAAATTCTGCTGCATTGAAGGTTTCCAAGAGCACAGTGGCCTCCATAATTCTTACATTACAGAAGTTTGGGACAACCAGGAAGAGTCCTGGTCCAAGAGCTGGTCACCTGTCCAAACTGAGCAAGCAGGAGATAAAGGCCTCAGTAAGAGAGGTGACCAAGAACCCAATGGTAACTCTGGCTGAGCTCCAGAGATCATGTGTGGAGATAGAAGAAACTTCCAAAAGGACAGCTGTCACTGTAGCACTCCACTGATCTGGGTTTTATGGCAAGCCTCTCAGTCAAAGAAGCATGAAAGCTGCTTGGAGTTTGCAAAAAGGCCCCTAAAGGTATCTCAGACCATGAGAAACAAGATCCTCGGCTCTGATGAAACCAAGATTCAACTGTTTGGCCTCAGTTCTAAGCATCATGTCTGGAGTAAACAAGGTACAGCTCATCACTTGTATGATACCATTCCAACAGTGAAGCATGGTGGAGGCAGCCTCATGCTGTGCAGGTGTTTTTCAGCAGCAGGGACAGAGAGACTGGTCAGGGTTGAGGAAAAGCTAAACTTTCAAAAGTGCAGAGATATCCTTAATGAAACCCTTGTCCAGACCTCAGACTAGGCCAAGGATTCATCTTCCAAAAAGGACAATGACCCTAAGCACCCAACCAAGACAACACCAGAGTAACTTAGGGACAATTCCAATTCCAGCGGTCCAACTTGAAGCCAATCGAACATGTCTAAAAATGGTTGTCTAACAATCCCCATAGTTGTATAATTTTGGCTATGATTACTCTAGGTACTACTCTTGTGGCTGCAGGTACATGGGTCGTGATGTGCAGCCGATGGGTCTGCGACCCTGGAGGTCTTCTGTGGTGGAGCCAAAGGAGAATGGGCTGGAGAGCAGTTTCAGTGACCCTGCTGTTACTCCAGATGAACCCAAGTCTGAGCCTTTACCTGAAATACCATCACTCCTCCCAGCAGAGAATGGGATAAAGAAAAGCATACTGCATAGACAGCAAAGCCTTGTGATTCTCACAGGTCAGACACACACATGCGCGCGCACACACATACACACACACACACACACACACACACACACATAGACATGAATGCATGCACACAGACTTACTACAGTGATATCTTTTTATGATTTGTCATTAATGTCTTCTCACAGAGCCAGAGCAAGATAAAGACTTACCAATCTCCACGGTGAAGACTCAGGAGATTCTTCAGGGCAATGTTGTGCGGGAGAGCGCAGAGGGTCACGGCACCATCGAGTAAGTATTGATCTTTGTGCCCCTCATTGACCTGTAGTCAGCACCTCTGGTTCAGTTTGAAATGTAGGCGATTTCTAGGAGTAAGGGCTAACAGCATCACTTTATAGTGCACTGTTTTACATTACCCAGATAAATGCCTTTTTATCTATGAAATAACATAGTTTCTTGCTAGGTTAATCTCCTGCAGCCTGCTATGCCTCTCAGGCTTTGGCACAGTAAGCTTTTTATTGAGTCATTTGTTCATAATGACACAATCATCTATGTTCTCCCCACCCCGGCGACGTCTGGTCCACCAGACAAGATGTACAAACTCTCAAAGGAATTACTTTTAAATATCTAACAAGTTACAAAGCATAAAACGTTTGGTTGGCTACACAGGTTCCCATGAGTAATACATCATAGCACTGCATGGGAATTTTCGTTTCTTTAATGGCTTGTGTTTGATGTGGAGATACCCGTCTGGTGTAGAGTCTTCAGGGTGTGGCACCTGTTATTGTTGGATGAGACATGGGTGGAATTCTTTGTTTATGCTTCAGGTGTTACCAGCCACACACACAAATCCACAAAGCCACACACACACTTGCATAATGCCCACAGAGAGCTACATACACGCACAGCCACTGCCAGCTCAGGGGTATGTGTGTATTTAAATATATGTTCATTTTCTTTTTCTTTTTTAATGCCTTTATTAGATAGGACAGGAAAGTTGGGGAGAGAAAAATTGAGAAGATGACATGCAGCAAAGGGCTGCAGGTCAGATTTGAACCCTGGGCTGCTGTGGTTAGGACTAAGCCTTGATGGTATGCGCTCTACCAGGTGAGCCACCAAGGCACCCCCTAGATATGGTCATTTTCCGAACTTTGCTTCCCAAATGAGGATAATTATACTAGTTGACATTAGGCAAGGCAGGGTGCTGCGGTATATTTGGGAAGGCCTCTTGCACATTTTGTCCTAGCATCTGTTTAATTATTTAGCTCAGATGTAAAGGTGCAGATTACTTGCTTTTGTCTTTTAGGTGTGATCAACAGTTAAACAGTTGAAGTTATTTTACCTGAATGGCCCTAAAATCATTCCTGTATGATTCTATGACTGACAGAAACTATTATCTTGTTGAAAATACTCCTTCATTTGGCACTTAGGTGGCTAAACAATTCAGTCTGCAGGTAGTGAAGGAACCTGTGTTTGCCATCTGAATTTCCTCTAAATCATCACAACCCACCTGTAACATGTAACAACCCACAATGACACTGTGGTGTTTCCTGTTGTAGTATGGACTAATTATTACTCCTTAAAGCTGCGCAAATCAATATTTTTACACTAAATGACTACATATAATGTGAGAGGGGTCACTTGTGGTGACGAACCCACAGAAAATATCACCTGAGTTTGCACTTCACCTCAGCTCTACAGACTGTTTTAGCATCTTTCAGCTCATTGTTTTGATTTACAGCCAGGAGCTGTACTGTTTTAGTTTTGCATTGTTTCCAGGAGAAACAGCTACCTTGTTAGTGACCAGCTAGTGAATATAGTGGACTATTTAGCGGCTGAAGAACTAGATATTTCCCTTGGGAGTTGGTGAAGACCAGATCGAATATTGGACAAGTGGCCAGAAACATGACTCCAAATGAATGCTAATGTACTGTACCTCCTTAACTACTGCTACTGTGTGTGTAAATAGGCACTTTTTGCTGATAGGCTTGTCATATCAACTTAAAAAGGTGCTTGTTAAAAAAGAAGAAAAAAAAAAACAAAAAACAAGGGAACCGAGATCTCTCACATGGTGAATATTTGTGTTTCTTGGTACATTTATTGTACACCTTTGCAACCATTCTTGTAAAAAGTCCAACAAATATATGATCCCAATGGTCAAACCTTTCCTTCTTGTGGTCACAGATATCTATTAGTCTGTTAGACTACCCTGTTTATGTAGTAACGCACTTGCAAATGAAGTGACTTGCTCCTCTGGAGAGGCAGGGTCTATTTTATTCTTATTTCATTATTTTGAATTTTGTTTGATTTAGTTTCTTTACGAGATCCCAGGTTCTGATCTTAGCTAGTCTATTCAGTGCCACACTGGTTATGTGTTATCACAAATTATGTGCATCTTCCATAATATAGCTCCTGTACAAGACCTTATTTAAGGTGCCCCAAACTGTCACATTTCAGCAGCAAACTGTTCTCCCCTGCTGCCCCCTAGTGTCTTTGAGCAGTGAATTGAACAACCTGCCGCACCTACTATTGTTGTATAATGAATAAATTAATGACTGAAAGGAGTATTTACTATTGTGTCATGTCATTGACATTGTAATCCCCACTTGGGATTACAAGATACACAATAAAATCACATGAATACAAAGACTCCTGCTGGTTGACATTCACATTCAAAAGAGGGACAAATTATTTAGGAGTGCCACATTCTCTACATGTTCCTCAACAAAGGAAACATGTTTTACTAATAAACGAAATATACATGTCAATGCATTGTTCCAAAAATAATGTCATGTGACTTTCATCATGTATCATCATCAACTTTTATCGCTGTGATTCCTAACCTCTTGTCAGGACGGAGAAGATTGACAAGGTGATCAAGCAGTGGGAGGGCTCCTTCTTCAGAGGGAATCCCAAGCTGCGCAAGAAGTCGGTGTCTCTGCGCTTCGACCTGCACATGGCTGCGGCCGATGAGGGGTGTGCCCAGACTAAACAGGACAGCCTCCCTGATGTGGAGGTGCGTCTCATCATGAAGAGATCTCGCAGCATCCCAACTATCACACAGTAACTCTGTTAACAGTGGATCAGAGTGCAGTGCATCAGTGCATCAGTTTGCAGCTGTTTGTGGTAATCCAGACAACACTGAAGTCACAGAAATAGCATCTGTGCCGTTCACATCTGGGATATTGCCATCCATTGCCATCATGCTTGATATGAATTTCAAATTACAACCTTCACTGAACTTTGGATCACAACTGATGACTGAAACAAAGATTTCTCTCATCAAATCGTGACCTTGGCAGGATAAGCATTACCCATCTGGCTTGTGTGCTGATCTAATGGGGCCATTTTATAGGATCACAACGCCACTTCAGATATATCAGACGTACATTCATCACATTACAGAGGATAACAGTTTAATATGCAAACATATTTCTCCATCATCTGTCTAGATGAGGAAAAAAGTGTCTCTCAAAACTGGCATTATTTCAGTATGAGGTCACTGAACAAGAGATTGTATCGACCATATGAATATGGCTAACTACTGCATTTAATTTTAATTAACACTCTACAGGTGGCTGCGTGCACAGATAGATGGAGATAAATCGAGGTGTAGAGTTAGAGATCACTATGAGCTGCTGTGAACTATCTGGGGTGGATTTTTAAATAGATATTCTGTGAGGGAATGTGAGGAAATTATTAGGGGGAGGAGGGCTCAGAAAATGGAAATTGAATGTTTTCTCTTTATAGAGCACGTGATTTGTCATTTTACTATCACAGCTCCCACTTCCACTTTATTTTGTATGTTAACAGAAGGCAGACAAATAACATTTAAAATGTAATTGTGCCGTAAAAGTGACAAATGACAGCTCTTTATTCTAAATAAAGAGGGTTAGAATATTTGGAGAAAGATTTGATCAGTAAAATACTGAAAATTTGGTAAAGAATTTGCTTATTCCACTCCAGAGGAGAAATTTGAAGGCTATATTCCATTGATGAGTAACATAAATTCACTTTTTTGTGTTAGTAAATTACATACACAGTCACTATATTACACCATTGATCCTGGTCCCTTTTTATAATGTGCGTTACAAAAGAATTTTTTTTTTCAAATGATGCAACCTGGGACCCTCTGCCCCTACAATGTCACCTCCCACCCCCACCACCCTGACATAAACATACTGCAGCAACAGTGTGAACAGTTTGGAGTATGACATACCGCAAGAAGAGATTGGCAGTAGTAGGAATATTACAGTAGTAGAAACACCATCTCCATTACTAAACTAATAGTTGAGACTGAAGTATACAATCTTAAATCCTTTGTGCCCTTTTTCTTATTAATTGGAAAATAAATTGTACTAATTTAGTAGTGTTACATTACAGTAGGTGCATTTCCATTAATCTGCTTAATGCATAATTTGAAATCGCGAACTTAAAAAAAAGAATTGGAAACATGTGAATTTGGGAAAAACTTGACAAAGCAATATTTTGCTAAATTGAAAGGGAAACATTTTTTTCGCATTCAAGTTGTGGCGCCTGCTGTATCATGCTCCAGGGAACCAGATCCGACTGAGAGGCAGAGTGCTAGAAATCCGCGGTCATGTTTAACTGGAAATGATATTGCGAGACGAGAAAACCCATCCTTATTCACATAACATCACTCAGTGGAAACACAGACCATTCACATTGCTGATCAAATTGCTTCTATTTTGAGTAAAACTGCAATAGAAACTGGGCTAATGAGATATTGTGGAGGATCCAAAGGGTCCAATGAAAATTTTTACGGCAAGTGGAACATAGTGTTGAGCCCCCCTCTTCACCCAAATAATTTTCCTACGATCCTAAATGTTTGCACCGCAGACACATACAGCACTTAGCAGAACATCAGTACTGGGGGATATCCAGAGTTTGAGAGAAATTGAGAAAAATATATATCATGCAACTCAAACTAATAATATAGCTACATTTTATGACGTATTGTCCCTAAAAAACTGCTCACTGTGATCTTAACAGCAGTGAGGCCCATAACACTCACCATGTGTTCTCAGAGAATTTAGATTCCCTGTCTTAACCAGAGGAGGGCAGTATTTGTAAATAGTTAACACTGCAGTGTATCTTCAATGCTCAACTCTGTTGTTACACCTTAAATTAAGAGTTTTTATGCTTAGGATTTGAGTTGGCACCAATGATGTGAAATATAAGAAATGGACCATTGTGCATTGCATTTGGGTGCCTCAGAATATGTTGAGAATATTTCAAAAATATTATCTATGCAGTTCTGTGCTTGATTTTGCTTTGCTTCTTGAAGCACACTCTTCATTTTGGGAGCTCTGTACCTTCAAAATGAAGCATTATGCTTTTATCTTACAATATATCATTTAAAATAAAAAAAGAAATATGTGCAGACTTGTGTTTTCTGTCAAATGTTTACCATCATAATCTTCATGTGACTTACTAGAAGATGCGGTGTCTTCATTTATTTTAACAGAGGCTTTGGTGTTAAGGTAGAGGAAAAAAAAAAAAAGTTCACCCTTTGTCACACATTCACCACAGTCACACACACAGTGCTCTCTCAGACATAAACATTTGTAAGCCCACACATGCAGAACTGCAGCAGTTCAATGTTAATTTTTAATAATAATAAAAAAAAAATCCAAGTCCATTAATATATAGAAGGAAATTGTTGTGCAGTATAATAAATACATTCAGAATTGTACAACTTGGGTACATACCACATTTCTGCTTTGAAATGAAAGGACAGTATTTCAGTTTCTTTTCTTCAAGTCTATGAGCAGAACCTTCAAATTCCCTCATCACTATATTTTACAGCATTATCCGGTGCTGATTTACACCTCAATTTACACGGGAATCGTGCGACAATAAGAAATAAGTCAAATAAAACTGCTGTAGCATGTGCTAACCTCTAAACTGGTTTTTCACATTTTATACAATAACATTTTATACTGAAATAATGTCCAGGCGGCTTCATATATTCAGCAAGAGATCAATATTGTTGTGTTTTTACAAGTTGGTTAGATATTACTTTAAGAGTAGTCGCGTGCCATGCAATTACAATCATACAGTTTGTTGTTGGTCCCATGTCTGTTTTCTTCTTGCTTGACAGAGCTGTGTATCTTCATGTAGTTACATCTGTCTTTTCAACTTGACCTTAAGTATCTGACCATGTTACAAAGCTGGATAGTCCTAGGCACTTCTAAATTTGCTGGTACTGTAATCATGTGAGACAGATAATGTGTTCAGTGTAACAACAGCAGGAGCAAGACTCACAATGGCCACCACACTGAACAAGTTACTGGAAAATAGTACAGTATAGACAGACATCTTAAGTAGATCCTAAAAGTCCCATGCTGTGCGAGTTGTCTCAGTCCTTGTGTGTCTATAGCTTGGCTATGGCACCTTGAATAACCTCGATGACCTTGTTGGAAGGCTGCAGGGGGTCATATTCTGCAAAGACATGGCATACGTTCTCCATACCAGCATCTATGCCTTTTGCCACAAATCCAAACATCCTGTGGGAACAAATAAACAATAGGTTAGATTTCATTTGAACAAAAACTGAAGTACAAGAAATGTTATATTTGTAATATAGCTATATAAATGTTATAAGTATAAAAGCTAGAATGAATGGCAGATGCAGGCCTTAAACCTGTGAGCTTTCACTATGGATCCTTGCATGAACAATACATAGAATTTACAGTTAAATACAAAACATTATTCTGATATGTAAGCAATAAAAAACAGTTAAAAATTACCTTGCACCAAAACTGCAACCTTTCACCCATCTGTGAAGATGAAACAGACAAAGTTTAAAATCAAAAAGTTGAGATCTGCTTTTATTTCTCTGTTAACAAAAATATTATATGTAATGATCAGTAGATATTTTTCATATTGTGGTGAATTAAAGACTGTGACACACGGAGTACTAATGTGGTGATCTATGAGCTCTTCACCCACAGTAACATGAAAGAGACCGCAGTGAACATCGCATGATATTGTTTTCAACACAGATGTATATCATTTAAAAATGAATCACTGTTCCTTTACAACATGTTGTTGCATACTCACAATCGATTGTCTGGATCTTCACCACTGTAGCTAAGCAGGTGAGCAGGGTAATGGCGTCTGAAGAAAAGTCTGTGAAGACATTATAGAGGTGTTAAAAACGTTCACTGAATGTTTCACACAAACGCCCAAATCAACATCACTACTAGGATTTTGTTGTATACTGTAAGTAAAAATCTCAGCAGCAGGTTAACAGGATGTTTCTTTTCTTACTTCCTGTTGATATCTGTCAGTGTTACACCCTTCAAAGACACCTTCAGGTTGACAACAGTTGGTGTGAAGGAACCTGGGGCCTTCTGTAGTGTTGATGACACTGCCTTCTGCACTGCACAAGGGCCCGTCAGCATTTCAGTGGGGACAGCATTCAGGTAGATGAAATTGCAAGCTATGAAAAAGACAAATGTTGTGATAATGTAATCAGAAACAGAGGTTGAATGCACATATACACCGCATTAAAACTTCTTTAAAACATCAACTCACTAGATTAACCTCACACAGGGAACTAGGGTTCATCAGCAGTTTATGATCTGGTGCAACCATTGTTTATTGGTTGGTAAAGCTTGTTATATCAGTCATACTCAATTGGAAAGTAGACATAATTTTGCATATATATAAGGTAATTTAAAATATGATTTGGCCCAAATTTACTTATATTTACTGACATAAACTGTCTTCTCTCAATGCAATTCCATTGTACGGGATTATTTTGTATATTCTTCAGACTATGCTTAGTTACACTTATACTTAACAACTTAAACTTAATACACTTCCAAGGCAAATGTATTCCCTCACATAGGTAACAATAACATTTGGAAATCATATATATATATATATATATATATATATATATATACAAAGATGTATAGGCTATGTTTTGGGGGTTAATTTTAGACACTTGAAAAATGTTTGTTTTTGTTCATTATTGGAGGTTGCCCAGTATGCAGCCAACAAAAAAGTAACTAAGTACATTTACTCAAGTACTGTATTTAAATATAATTTTGAGGTACTTGTGCTGTACTTTAGTGTAACTAACCTTTACTGCTCCATTCTATTTAGGGACACTAGTGCTGGCACAACTAAATGGAACGCAGCCTCCGTTAATTAAGGTTATTAATTACGCCTGTACGTTTTTCCTTATATGGTAAGTAATAAGGGTCAATTAAACTGCGCGACGTTTCTGACATAGAAGATTAGCTACGTGGGGAGGCAACAGTGGTTAAAAACGTTAAAACCTCCCATTAATCTGTTTTCTCAGTTTCAGTATAACATCACCTCAATTTAGTTTGTATCCTGAAATTCCTCATGCAGGACTTTCTGGAAATGTCACAGAGGAGTCCTACAGACATGAAGCTAGCACTTAATTGTAACATGCTAACGTAAAATGGCTTGTGTGGGGCAAGCTAGCATTCCAGGACATGGCTGCAAAATAATGAGACTACAGAGGAAGAAAAGGTAAGAACATAATTTAATGCAGTTTAAAGCCACATTTGTTACTCAAATGTAATGCCTTGTTTCTAATTTTTGTTTCATATTTAGCCCATCTGATATAAACTGCTGTTGTTGATTTTTATTGTTTTTCTTCTCTTTATGTTTTGTGGCACTACTTACTCAAAGACAAATACTGGTAAATAAATGCACTGTATAAACTTGAATTACATGCAATTGTAAACAAATAGGGGTACTTGTCTGTATGTTGCCTCACCAGTTTTACTCTTGTCCTCAGCAGCTGGTTTGTCGTTCTCCCTCTCCTCTGCTTTGCCCAGATCTGTGACAGCAAATAAGAAATTAAGAGAGGAGCTTTTCATTTTTCCACCGTTTCTCAGCACACGCAGAGAGACACACACACACACACACACACAAAATCCTGTGTCTGGCATAAAGGTTTGCTTACCTTGGTAGTGGAGCAGTAACTTGCAGGGTAAAGCATAAGCTGAGATAGTGTGCTGATAGACCAGGGCTGAGAGACTACCTATATAAATAACAGAATTATGGATTTGGTTAAGACAAATTCATTGTCTTCCTCTGGAACATGAAAAGTCAGAGAAAAATGTAGACATTTCTATCTTACATCTCTTACATGTAAATGATAAAGGAGAGTTCTGATTAGTATGACTTCCGAATAGGTTATTTTCTAGATTGTGAATGGTAATTTTACTTTTTGATTATTATCTGAATCTTCATATTTTTTAATGTAAGTTGTAATGTAAGTTTTTTTTTGCTGTGATGGGATTTTTCAGAACCACATCTGCCACAGTAAAGGTAAAGTAATTTGACGGCATCTTTACCTCAGTAATGAAATTAAATATAGAAGCAGGTAAGCTACATCAGTGCACGTGTCTCATACACCCATAGGCTCTGATAAGAACAATAAGACCTTGATAATTAAACCTTGATAATGGCTCCGTGGGTGTGAGAACACACCCTGTGAACTCATACCTTTACATAAGGAGCATGATCTGTGCACTGCTTCCCACCCACATCCCATAAGGTGACTAAGTGCTGGTGTGGCAGACATCAGCCAGACCAGGATGATTAGTCACATTGTGTAGGCGATTGAATTTAAATGAGTTTGAAAGAAAATTGATTATTTTTAGATATGAAATAAAGTACGTGTTGTTGACTTTTACAGCACTTACCAAAGTATGGTTCCTGAGAAGAGCCTTTGATGCGTACACCTTTAGCTGATGATTCAATAAGGAAGTGTCGAATAAGATCTGAACTGCTCTCTCCTGCTTTGATAGAAGAACAAATTTTCAGGATGATTAATGCACATACAGTCACTGAAGTTATGGTACAGCAAAAGTGACATTGGCAAGGATTCCACATGGCTCATGTTTGATCTTTTTTAATTGATTTATTTATTAATATTATTTTATTTTTAATAATTATATATTATTTGATTGTCTCTCTATAAGTCTCCTGCACCACGTTGTGCCAAGCCCACCAGAGAGCAACAAAAACCAAGATGATCACACAGCAAATCCACAAATTTAAGAGAAGATTTGTGAAGATAAAGGAATGTCCAATGGTAACCTATGATACAGAGTATTCTGTCCTAGCTGCCACAGATTTTCTGGAAAACTCATTCATTCAGGTTGTACTTCTTTCAGATCTCTTATTTCCATTGTCTGTGATACATCTTTCATAACTGTGTTTAACACAATTTATATTTCTCTGTGAAAATAACATGAGCCAGAAATAGAAAATATTGCAGTGACATCCCTCGACTAAGGGTAATTGTTCCCTAATTATCTGTGGAGGGATAATTCAGAAGAGGAATATTGAAACAGAAAACAAACTGTGAGCCTTCACACACTGAAATGGCCTCAGTGCTAACACGCTGATCACATGTCTTTCCTATCATACATCCCTATAAAAAAGTGGAAAAATATAAATCTGCAAATGAAAAAGTCTCAAAATTGTTTTGTCAGTGGTCCATTTTTTCTTCTTAGATTGCTTACTGTGCCCTAAACAGCTGGTTTTCTTTTGTGTTTATACAGGGTATACTGTGGGTGGAAGTAATAACAGCACTGTCTCCTGCCTTGCCACAGATCGCTGGATACCATCAGACATGCCCATACACATCAGCAGAGTTAGGTAAGTGATTCCCTGTGCCTTTCAGGTCTCTGGTATAGACAAATGACGACAGCAGCACTGTGCTACACTGTGTTCACGTTGTTTGTCTGTGAATGTGGTAGTTGTGGCATTCAAAACCTTGTCTTTCCTGGATGTGACCAAAAACTGTGACGTTTCATCATAGCGTGATTCAAAAGAAGTCAAGGTTTACCTGGGTAGGCAGTAGCAGTGAAGTTGTTGGGTGTTTGGTCCACCTTCATGGCCAGACCGAAACTGCCTCTGTGGGAGGTGCTGTCTCTGACCACAAATGCTCCTGCTTCCTTGTCTTTTATCAGGGCTTCAGCTACAATCAATGAAACATCACAGAAACTGGTTACAGATAGTTCTAAGTGTGTGTTTATTGCTGTATCTGTGTTGCAGAAGAATCCTACATCTCTGGAGAAAAAACACTATATCCACAAGATGAGCTAACTTCACTTATGTATTATGTCTTAAATTAGTTACTTTTGTTTTGAGATTCTCACCTTCTGCTCTGCTGATATGTGGACGGAACCAAAACTTTGAAGTGTCCATGACGAATTTCATAGAGGCCTGAGTGCCATTAAAATGGGCATGGGAACCTAAACAATCATAGGGAAGAGATATGACAGTTGGGTCAAATAATGTTTAAAATGTGGTAGCTGCCAGCAAATCAGACTACTGCGACACCTGCGACTCACTGTGAGGAGCTGGCTTTGGGCTGGACACTGGGATGCCCTGGATGAAGTCAGTTTGTGGTCCAGGAGAATGGATGTGCAGATCCTGTTCAGGTGCGCCGTTGACTAGCAGTACAGGAATATCAGTCAAAGACCCAGAGAGTGAAGCAGGACTGCTGTGCCCTCCTTTGCTGTGAAGCTCCTGCAGATGCTCTTGCTTTGTCAGCAAGGGCTTGTCTGGGCTGTGCCTGGTATCACATGGTCTTATTCTGGACACATCACTGCAGGAGCCGGACATACTCGTAAAGATTACCTCTGGAGAGTCATCTTCACTGGCCAAGGACAGGTTGCTATGTCGGAAACAAGACAAAATGTTTACAGATATGATGAGGATATTTACAGATCCATATGTTATTCTTATATTTTTAGTTGCATCCGCAAACATTAACTTAAACTAAACATTTGTAACATTAGAATGAACTGAGACAGATGAAAAAGTTGACACCAAGTTGTTCCTGGGAATGTGGTTACATTTTCCACTTTGTGAACATTGTTATTGCTGTTAAACTTTTGTTCCACTGTGAAACCACAAGCAACTATCCATCCACTAAGTCACCAAGTGAACTGGCCCATTTACAAATCACTGCATGAATAAGGTACAAAATTTAGACTGTATATTAAAGGCAGATCTTGCTTTAATTGTGAGTTTTACCTGCCAAGTATGTAGCTGGTATCTGAGCATGTTGACATGGAGAGGAGTGAGGTGGCACTGTTTCTGTTGGTGTGTGACAGTCGCAGGGATCCTTGGGAAAAGGGTGCATCTGTCTTTGGTGAGGGATTTCGTCGGGGTGCACTTCCACATGGCAGTGGAGGCAGGGAGCTCGAAGAGGAGCTGGAGAATGCCTGTGTACCATGGGTCCCATAGCTGAGAATGCTGTGTGCAGGGATGGGTATACTGGGGGATGTAGATGGGACCATGGTGGGCAAAGAGCTGGAAGAACATCCTCTGGGGACCAGCACGCATTCGGGGACGTCTTCGTCTGAGCTTAAGTCAGCTGAAGAGGAGAGGAAAGTGTGAGCAAAAACACTGAAAAAATGGGAAACCTTGTGAAGGATGTGAAACTGATGCACTCAGTGGAAAAAACCTGTTTGTCCCATGATTTCTTTGACTTCATGCTTTGGTTTTCTGTTAGCAAAATGGGCTTGGCCTCCTTATGTAAACACACAGTTGCTTAAACTCCTCTGATAAAGACATTTGTGTTTTCATGCAGGCACCTGCCTGCACAACTCAGCCCATGCCTTCCAAACTTAATGCATTTCTGCTATTTAGAGTCATTCCAAATCACCCAGAGGAATCTCAAGTTGTTCTTGTCTGTCTCTCTGTGAGTGAGTTTATGGCTTTGGGAATACTCTGTGGTGTGTGAGTGTGAGCCAGACGTGTGGCTTCTGCAACCAAAGTTACATAATAATGACTAATGTTCATACAGAAATAGCAAAATCTCTCTGTCTCTAAGTTGGGGGAATACTGTATTTTGCAACAATAGGAACAGAGTACTCATCAACACTGGATTGTCTCTTTTACATATTGTCTGATTTCTCATCACTGTTGCTTGATTTCCTTCAAACTTGTTCATCTCCACAACACATGTTGCTCAGTTTCATAAACATATGACTTAACATCTTTCAAGAAAAGATGAAAAACAGGAAATCCATTTATATGTTTGTTGACTCTTGTGCACACTTTCTGATCAGAGCAGGTCTGAGTGAAGACGCTCACTGTCCCACCCTCATGCGTGACTTCTTGGTGAGCTTCACCTTGTCTGTAGCCCAGCATGTGCAGGGTGTGGTAGCAGTCTGGGCAGTAATCCTAGAACAGCTGAGGTGGTGCAATTACCCCATGATTAAAAAAATAAAACTATCTCAAGGGTGGGTAATTTTCCAAAGCTCCAGGGTATGTGTATTGTTAGTTACCATGGTTTTACTGCACTCTGTGTCACACCTCTATCGGTGTAGGCTGTCCTAAGTTGCATTTTGTTGACCTTGTTGATGTGTAAGTAAGGATGAGTTAGAAAATAGAGAGAACTTGAATGCAAAGTGGCTTTATGGTTGTACTGTACCTGTAGGAGTGCTGATGCTCGAGGGACTTTTGCTGACCGGGATGGGCTCAAATGTCGGATCCAGTTCCAGGATGAGCTGGTTGAGATTGTCCAGGGAAATGTCGAGATCAGGGTCACCATGGTCACCACTGGGCTTTGTGAGACTGGGATGTTGATTGACCATCTCCTGTGCCGAGTCCAGGCGGATAGTTTCACCCACTCTCAGGACGTGATTGGGAATCATGTGGGACATGCCTTTAGTTGTAGGCATCATGTTAGGAGAGCTCAGAGTCTTCTACCAAAGACAGGAATACAATGGAAAGAGATCAGTTACACTTTCTTCACTGAAATTACAGTCTCGCTTTTGTCCTCTTTACACAAAACAAAACCATCATGAGCATTTTTTCCCAGATAATCATATTCTTAGAATATGTAGTGCATATTCATATTCATATTCACTTTTCATTATAATTTTTTTTTGGTGATTGAAGCAACAACTTGCAGACATTTTTACTGCAGCAGCTGTCAGATTTTAATAAGAAATAACTTTTTTTTCAGTGCACTTGTACACTCGTTAGTTCATCACTATAAAACTATAATGTAACCTTGATTCCAGTCACCAAACTTAAGTGACAAATAACTCGAAAATGTTCTTTATTGGCCACTCGCTGTGGCCAATAAAGAAAATAAACAGTTACATGTATAAGTTAGAGCATGTAGCCCAAGGCTTCCCACATATTTCTCAATCTATGCATAAAACCACTCAGGCTGAGTAACTTGCTTACTTTGATACTGATATGAGCATGAATAGCTGTTCGGGAAGGGTGTGTTACATTAGGGTCAATCAGCTCATGCTGCTTCTCCCTCTCCATGCTCTAGTTGAGGCGTGTTGCTCAGTGAGTCACCCAGGTGACTGATGGTTACCATAACTACACTAGTGTTTTCTACAACAGCCAAAAGTTTGATGATGAACATAGTATTTTGGAAAGTTGCAAAATACCAAAAGCTTTTTTTTTTCTGAAAAGTTTTTACACTTGAGAAGCACACATGTATCACAAAGCTTTACCCTGGTAAGTAAAATAATGTGGCATGAAATACAACTGGCATTTGAGCATTACACAACTTTTGAGTTATTCAGTGCTTTTCATCTTAGGTAAGGAAGCATATAGTACATGTGGCACATCATATTTTGCTTTGATATAACTTTTTATGTCTGTGCTGTAACCTGCTGCAGTGACAATAAAAAACACAGACATCATCAGTAATGAACTTGGAGCAACCCCATAAAAAAAGCACTGTTGATATATTTGTATATTCTATTAAATATCTTAGTTAAGGTAAAGAAAGGTCCTCTTACCTTATCTTCCTCTGGTCTGGATTCTTCTGTCTGGATTCTGCTGCTGTAATGTTGCCTCACTCAGCCTGTTCTCTGTTTTACTTTGGAATTTCGTGTGTTGCATGTTTTTATTAATGAAATCCCAACCCTTTTCCCAGTGAGCCTATCAGAAGCAAGGATTACTAATCCCTGCGGCTCCAACTGATGATGTCATCTGAGCAATGTAGAGTTTATGGCCGGAGGGGAGTTTATTTTTTCAACACTGAAATCAGATGAGTAAGCAAAGTTATGACTTGAACTGTTGGACGGAAAGTGCTCCAAAAGAGGTGGCACACACATTCAGTGTTATTCCACAACATTATTTGTAATAATGTGCTCACTTGCTTGTAACAATTTCAATATTAGCATGATATAATATGAACCTACTGGGTGCATGTAGCTGTGGAGTGTTTGCAGTTAATACTGGGTATTGTAGGAATTAACTGCACTTAATCCAGTGTGTTTCATTGTCATCTGCCATCCTTCAAAGACTCAAAGTTGATTTTTATCTGTTATCTCAGTTTTTAAGACAAAGCTAGTATGGTTGGTGAGTTTATTAATGCAAAATTAAAACATTTACATTTTTTTTCCCCATAACTGTGGCTGCACTGAGGTTTAATGATTTTTATCTTTGATCTTCGGTCAAGAAAATGTGTTTAACAGTTAGTTTAAACAGCAGAATTTTCCTCTGTTTTCACGGAATTAAACCAGTCCCAATCTCTCGCCTCTGACATTGCAGATGATTTTGTAATTGTTTTAATAATGCATGTTGGTGTGCTCTGGGTGTTCTTCTGGAGTTTAAAGCCCAGTAATCTCCTCAGATTAATGATGAGATCTGGTGTGCAAAAGAACATAGGAACACTGAGTCTATTTGTCAGACTCAAATGAAGAGTTTGCTTCATCATATGATTATGATTTCCCAAGGTGCACAGTGAGAGAGAGACAAGAAAGTTGGGGAGGAAGAGAGGGGATGATATGCAGCAAAGGGCTGCGGGTCGGACTCAAACCATCAGACCACTGCGGAGGTGATAACACAGCTCAGTCTATGTCCACACTTTGTAGTCGAGGACAAGGGAAGTTTTATGATCTGTGTCCATGGGACATTCAGAGTGTTTGCCACATAGCCTCTTAGTTTGTTCTGCTTGACAAAACTGTAATAATTTCTCAGAAAACTGTAGCTGATAATGTTCACAGATTTGTCAAACTTGTTAATTCTGCAAAGCAAGCATAAACATCACTGGCCTGCCACTGGTTTTACTGTAAAGAACTTTTTTTGTCTTTTGAGTATTCTTCAATTTAGTGTCAGTTTCAAACTGTCCGAGAGAAATTTGGCTACCAGAAGATTTCTGAGCAATCCTTATCTGGGTTCTGTCGGCATTGTAGCACAGAGACAGCTATCTATCTAGAGCCACAAAAGACATCCTGACTGAGGGTGGGGCAGATCCTCTGGATTTAAGTGTAGCCTTTGACTTGAATTTCTTGTCTCTGATTTTCTGAAACATCTGTTTTTATGCCTCCGCTCTAGCGACAGCCAAGGTCGGTGGCATTATGTTTTCAGGTTGTGCTTCTGTCCATCCCATTTTTGAGAACACAGTATCTCATTAATACCTTGAAGGAATTTCTGATGTTCAAAGGTCAAGGTCACTGTGACCTCACAAAACACAATAATTATGACACAATTTAACACATATGTCTAATAGAATCGAATAGAATAACATGATAAAGTGATTTTATATCCAAAAGGTCAAAGGTCAACTTCACTTCATGTTCTGAAAAAACAACTTTGGCCTTTTTCATCTGTATAAACACAACACAACAGAAAAATGATCACCCTAAATATTTTTTTTTGGCTGCATCTTGAATTTATGACTTGATTCATTAAATGGACTGCTTATATAGCGCTTTTCTAGTCTTATTGACCACTCAAAGTGCTTTACAACGTGAGCCGCATTCACACACAGACAATGGGACAGCCATCAGAGGCAATTTGGGGTTCAGTGCCTTGCCCAAGGACACTTCGACATGTGGACCGGAGGAGCCAGGGATCGAACCACCAACCTTCTGATAAAAAAATCAGGCCTTGGTTCCTTTGAGTAATGTCTCATGGTTGTCATGCACTTGAGACTTAGAGTCATGTTTAACATTTGTGCTGTCCTGTCTTGCAGGTGTTCACAAAGGTTCTGGGTTTGAAACCTGGTGGCCAGCTGGGGACTTTCTGTTTAGAGTTTGCATGTTCTCATGCCTGTGTGGGTTCTTACTGGGCACTCCAGCTTCCTCCCACAATCCAAAGACATGCTGGTTAATTGGCGACCCCACCCATGTTTATGCAGCACTTGATACAAATTTACATCAGTGCATCTGAAGTTTTGTTTCCATAAATGTAATCTTATCTAATTATCTTATAATATTGCAAATATCATACAATACAGGAAAGAGTAAAACTAAAGTCTCATAATAAAAAAATTAAGTATAATTTTATGATAATAAAAACATTCAAGAACTGGTTTGTTGTTTGTAAGTTTAATATACATGATTTGGTTATGTTCAAGTCTTGGAGTAAAAGCACTATATTGTTTTTTTAATTAACAATTAATTTCTTGAATACTGTACACTGTAACCAATACAAAACACCAAGCAAGACCTTCTTTGATTTTAAAGGACAAGAATGAGCACAAGACATAACAACAAAAAACAGCACAGACCCACATACTTGTCACTTATATGATAACTTCTGCTATGTACATTTGAAATATATTGTTGACTTAAGACTTTAGTTCTAATGTTCAGCAGTCCCCTGTGTGGTCTTCAGGTGTGAACAGGCTGTCATCCATACTGAAATGGCTTTAAGGAGAGAATGTGGTCGTTGTCTCAGTGTCGTTGGCTGCTGAGCTCCTCCTCCTGTCGCAGGCAAACCTGTAGAAATTTTCTTGGCTCATGCATCCCAGGTCCTTCAGTAGCTTTAGAAGGTCATAACGAAACTTCACACCAATAAAGGCGTAGACGAAGGGGTTAAGGCAGCACCTGAGGAAGGCCACACACTGGGTGACGTCGGTGGCATAGAGGATAATGTTCTCATAGTTGCAGTCCTCGGTTCCCCCTACTGCTGTGACAATTGTTGACCAAAACAGGACCAAGTTATAAGGGACCTGGCAGACCAGGAAGACGGCTACCACGGCGAGAATCACCTTTATGGCTTTATTCCGTTCAAAGTTACGAGCCTGGCAAAGGGTCTTGACAATGCTACTGTAACAGAGGCACATGACCAGGAGCGGAAGGGCAAAAGCCAAAATAATCTGGCTTGCCTGGAGGCTGACACGGAGCTTGTCAGAATTGCTGGAGTAAGGGGTGCAGGTGTTGTTATTGATTGTGGTGTATGTCATTTCTGGTATGGAGAAGATCAGTGCCATAACCCAAATGACAACTGATGACACCTTGCTGAAAAATACTGCTTGGGAGCGGTGGCGGTGGGCAGAGACTGCTTTGGAGATGGCAAAGTATCGATCCACACTGATAAAACAGAGAAGGAACATGCTGCTGTAGAAGCTGACCTTGTAAATAGTGTGCATGGCTTTGCACACCAGCAGGCCCAGCCCCCATTCTGCCATGGAGTTGGCTGCCCAAAAGGGGAGCGACAGAGAAAAGAGCAGGTCTGCAAAGGACAGGTTGAGAAGGTACACATCCGTCATGGTCTTGAGGCGCTTGAAGTAGAAGAAGGTGAGGATGACCAGTAGGTTCCCTGCCAGACCCAGGAGGCAGATGATGGAGTAGAAGGTAGACATAAACCAGAGGCGGAACCAGCGGTTGGATTCTTTCACACACAGCGCGGGAAAGTCGTCATAATCGATGCTGTAGTTATATTCCGAGTAGTTAAAGGTGGTTGAATTCTCTTCATGCTGAGACAAGCAAGACTGTGACCAAAGACAGATAAATGATCAAATAAAAGCAAGCTACAAGTAAAGTGAGAAACCGCCACATGTAAGTCAGAAAAATTTTGCCACCTGCTTTTCACTGTCCTCTGACACAGTTTAGTTTGGTACACCTTTACCGACCACATCCTTAGAGGAAGTGGTGTTTTTCTGAGGGGAGGGCTGTGGTGGTTATTTTCACCTCTATATGGATACAGATTGCTACAAACATCGTATTATCTTTCAAATTTACATACAGACTATGAGGTGTTTGTTTCTCACCTTGAAATTCAAGACCCATATCAGCACAGCTGGCAGAAGGTTTTGTAGACCTGAAAAGTAGAGTCAATTTTTAGAAAGCCAATCACTGTAATAGTGTGATTGCAGATAAGCATGGTGCTGTGCAGACCATCATTATGTGTAATGATAGAGAGTAATAAAACGATCAGTTAAAAGGGTACTTCAACTTCTTGCTTCTCCATCAAGATGAGCTGCTCAAAAGAGATTAATAAATAAAGGTCAAAACTGAAGCAGCAAAAGGTTGACATATCCTAACCATCAGTGCTTAATTTGGGTGAAACCCAAAAAACACTGCATTCTACACTTCCATAAAGCAACAGATTGCTGCTTTTCATTAGACTATATCTGCCTGGCACATGCTTACATCTTTATATAACATCTTTCATAACCCCAGTTTATAACCCAGGGTTTCTGTTATAAATGTGAAGTCTCCAAACCCAAACTGAGATAACTTAATGACATAATTCAAGTTAATTCCATGGACTTCACAATGCTCCTGCAGAGCAACAGAAGACATTGTAAAACTGTTTTCACAGACTGAATAGTACGCCTTGTAGTTAAAGTGACCTTTATATGTGGAGTTCCCCTTTAAATTCTAGTCTGGTTATATTTTCTGTTTTGAATGTGTTTTCAGAATACTGGTGACAATGCCTTGCTTATTGTTAGAAGTAGCAGTCCTCCTGTGCAATCATAGAGTTTCTCATTCTCAGTTCTGCATTTTCAGTTCTAAGTAGTTGTTATTAGTCATAAAGTACCCCGTCATTGACACTGATATTTTAAATGAGATTTGTTACATCTTGGTACAGACTTGTCTTTTTTTACTATTTGGCAAATTAGACAAAAATAAATGTTTAAAATCTTTGCAAGTAATTGTTCTTTTCAATACTAATATTAAGCAAGTATTACTGTTAAACAGTGACGGTGATTGGCAGATTTGGGCTACCCCAGCAGTGATGTTGACTGATAAATGACGACAGACATCTAGTTCTAACTGATTTACACATACACGAGGTCAACCTTACCGAACATGTCTGTTGTCACATTGCAATCCTTTTAAAAAGGCAGCTATCACAGAGGATAGAGCAACATTGGCACATTGATGTCAGTGTTACACATAATCGGTTAAACAGTATTATCACACACAATTAACTGTCCCTTATAAATTTGACAATTTTTTTTTAAATTAACTTTTAATTACTTGAGCTTATCTCTTTAACCACCACTTTAGTGGCTTTTGTACAAACATTCATTCACCACAATGCATACTTTATCCTTTTAAAGTTAAACTCTGATGAGGTACTCACCACTGACAGAAGTCATGTTGACTGAGAGTTGTACGCTGTAGGTAAAGCCACTAAACACAGATGAGCTGAATGTCTGTTTGATGGTGGTTTCCCCTTGACAAAATAAAAAAAAACCCATTGTACAGATTTTTTTTTCTCCTCAGCCCTCAAGTATCATGTGAGAAAAAACCACAGTCAAACTGAACTATGAACAAAAAACGTTTTTGTAATGACTTGTATTATTGATTAAAATATGTGTAACATGGGTACCTATCACTGTGCGCTAAAGGTTAAAACTATAACAACTGAATGGAGTTTATAGCTTCAAGTCCCTGTGTTATCTGTGTTTTGCAGAAAACTGTGGAACGCTAACATTACAGAAATGTCCACTGATCCACATTTCAGTAAAATCGATTCGAAAGACAAGGAAACAATCATCAATTAATTGAGAGCATTTTTGCTATTTGTAAAGTTAGATGGATTTGATCAGATTTCCGTTATTTAACAGGAGCTGCCACATCACTCGTTTCCATGAAAAGAACTGAAGGGACTTCATATGCATAATATATCAGTGAGTTGTTTCAGAAGATAGTTGATACATAGATTTTTAGATAGTGACACTGTGATTATTCAAAGGCACATGTTACACTCAATAGATAAAGATCTACCACATATGCATGTAAAATGACTTGATTCCTATGAATTCAGTTGTTCAAAGTATTGGAGGAGATAAAGTACAACAAAATGCATCATATCTTTTTTTCTAAACATTAACCAAGTTTATCAGAGTCTAGTTTTTATTGTCATTGTGTTCAGCCCATAACATTCAAACAGTTTTTTTACTCAGATTCAATGGACTGTCTTGATTTGACCACAGTAATAGACAGTATGTAGTAAAATATTTTTTACTACATATCTGTACATATACAGTATGATGTAGACCAAATCTTGTTGTATTGGGCAGCAGAGGAGGCCTTGCAGAACTACCCCTTTGCCCACTTATTCACAAGATCTGCACAAGCTTCTGCACACCTGTATCTCTGTGGTTGTGGTATCTAGCTTTCACTTGAGGCAGTGCTAAACCGCACAGTACAAAACGTGTCAAGCTGCAAAGCAGAGTGCATCTTTAACTTTTCATTTACTATCAAAACTGTTCATTACACCTTCTTACAAGAGCCTGAAACCATTTATATTAATCTCCTGTCAGGTGTAGGCCATTCATTTAGGCAATAGTGCTGAACTTTACACAGTTGAACTCTCAGGGTGATTCTAGTTCTGCAAAACAGGAAATCGGAACAATTCCCTCTCATCTTACCCACTTCCCTTACCTGTACTGTGCAAAGGACAAATGCTATATGCAATGAATGTTGATACAAGCCTCTGCACACTAGTAAACAGGCATACTTGATCCTTTACCCAATCTGCCTACTCTGATGTACTATTTATCAAAGAATAGTTTTGCAGTATACTGTTAAAAGAATGTCTACACATTTTAAATTATGTATGTTTTTGCCGTAAACATAGATTTATATTGATTTATAAGATATTAATATTCTTTGAAAACAACTGAAGTGAGAACTTGTTCAGGTAGAAAAGTTTATTGGTATAAATATGCAAAAAGGAAATTCATTTTAAGACTGCATGTTTATGACTGCTCTTCAAGCTGTTTTACAACAACATGAAGGTCCATGTTTAAGCAAACCTTGTTACACTCTGTACACAATTACGGTACATTTAAAAGTTTTCTGCTGAAAAGTTCAATATTGACAATAACACAGAGATGTTCTAAGCGTACTGCTTTTGATTTGATTGACAGCTAGCAAACTTGAGAACACTGGTAGTTGAGCATTGTACAGCACTAATGATGTGATATACTTATGGATGGACTGGGCTAGGCCCAGGACAACCAATACACAAGTATAATAAAAATGCTGATAATAAATAAATATTAATAACTACTCCTAATGACTACAAACTCCTGAGACAATACTGTCACTGTAATACTGATACAGAGAGTAAACAAATATTCTCCTGCCAAGGAGATGGTCACTCAGTTCCACTCTTCACAAGTATGCCAACTTATTTTAAAAAATTGCAACATGCAGAAATAACAATAAAAGCAACAATGACACTATAATACAAAAGACAAAGTTAAATATAACACTGAACAATGTTTGTTTCACGTGACAGCTTTTTTCATACAGCCAGTCTTAATTCGCAACGATCTGGGATCTGCCACATATAGTGCTAGAGATATGTATCAATATGTGCTGAAGAGGGCTAGTCTTCCAAATGGCAATGAGGCCTGTGGAGGAAATATAGTGCTTTCACATGGATCTCTGTGGCGCACCCAAACGCCACTTATTTTAGACAGGACCATTGCTTTGTTGGCTTCAAATGCTTTAAATTTTTCATGTATTTCTATTCAGCACTTGTCTGTGAGCCATGGTGTTTTCAAACTAAAACATCATCTTTGCCTCAGGCTTGTTAAACATTGAGCCCATGTGAACACTCTTCATATACTTTGATAAACTGAGATGATACTGTGCAATATATATTATCGGAGGATCACAGGTCAACAGCCTTGCAGTTCACAGACAGTCAGGTGTTGGACTCAGTGGGCTGCTCTTGCCCTGCTGGGCCCCTCTGGTGGCTCACTAGTCGGGGCATCTTCAGTCTGAGCAGAGGTGGTCTCTGAGCCTGTGTTACTGTCACTAGTGCCTTCCTCCATGGCTCCCTCTGGAACACTCTCCTTGTCCTCTGACGCCCCTTCCTCACTGCCAGGATGAGCCTCAACCTCCTCTGAGGCCTTTGGCTTCCCTGAATAAAAGCAACAAAAAAAAAAACATGACATAGAAATCATGAGAGCCAGACAGCACCAAAGCCACAAATAGAGGCCAGAGTGGCTCACCTGGTGCATCTTGTGTGTTGGATTCTGTGTCCTCGCCTTCCTTGTTGCTACTTTCACTGAGAGAATTTTGCTGGGGCTTGTTGCCATGTGTTGCACAAATGTGTTTTTCTTCTTCTGCTAAGACACAGGTGGGGGCCTCTCTTGCACCTCGCTCTCCTGCATCCTTCTCACGTTCAGCCATCCGTTTGCGGGCTGCCTCTTCTGCTGCAGCAATCTCTGCAGAGATCTTCTCCATGTCCACTTCCACCTTCATACAGCATAGCTTAAGAGTGCAGTAATGGGGGATTTAATTTAGACAGGTGAAAACAGTTGCTAGCTAGCTTTATGTGTTCATTAAAACATTTTTTTTTTCAGTTTACAAAGTTTAATTATGCTGAACATGCATGAGCAGGTTGGACACAAAATAAGAATTTCATGTAGTTAAATAATGTAACCAGCACATGTTCAGTCTTGATGCTACTTCTCACTCAGTGAATAGATTCTGTAAGAAGATCTGTAAAGGCTAAATGGCGCCGCCTGTTGTGAACAGTGGACAGTGCATTCAACTGCACAGTGCTGCATCTTGTTTCAGAACAACAGTTATTATAGGGGCTACAAATTGTAAATGATGACAGCAATATGGTTGCCAGAGCATATGGCTTGAGTTAGCAGCAGCTGGTGGCTGTAAGGCAGATGTAGACCGGCACATAACCACTGCACACTGTACAGTTAAACACGCAAAATGAAGCTTGCGTGCGAGTAAGTGATAAGCAAGTTCGATGTAAAAGATGCCGTACCCTTTTGAGCTCATTTGTGAAAGACTCTGTGGCTTCGATGAATTTTCTTTTCTTGTCCTGGTGGCGGTCTTCAATCTGAAGCAACTCTGCCTCCAGCTTTCTCTGTGATACAAGACACACAAGCACCATTGTTATGACATTATTAACCCATAAAAAAACCAAAGCTGTCACTGTTACATGCCACCATTTAGTGAAGATTAGAAGACCACAGTCAGATCATACCTGGTGTACCATCAAAGACTGAACCTGGCGTTTGAGGACCTGCATACGAGCCGTGGTAACAACTGACCGCACATCTGGGACTACGCTCTCACTGAGAATCTCGCTGATGAGACGGTGGTTGCGTTGGAAACGAGCTGCAGCTGAGTGCTTTATGGAAAACCCGTCATCGTAATCTGAGGATATGAGAAACATCTGAGTTGTCACCATTGTCTTGGGAAATATATTTTTATACACCTGTCAAAAGGCACAGAGAAGAGATGTGTTAGACAGTCACAATCAACGAGTATTAGAGGCTTTGGCAAGCTATGGCACAAATGATACAAAACAAAATGATGCAAACAGTTGTATAAAGACACTATAAACATAGGGAGGATGTTGCTCAATATTTATAGAGTTAGAGTTAAGTATAGGCCATTATGTCAAATCACATCCTTAGGCAAAGCAGAACCGTTATTGTTAGGTGAATGGGACAAGTGGTTAATTATAACCCACTGTATGTGGACAGAAGTTTCAAGATATAGTCTGCAATTTTCATTCACCAGCAAATGTTCGTCTTTGTCTTAAACATATACTCATTTGCCATTTAAATGCTGGATGATAGTGCAGGAAGGTAAAATCCAAACACAGTTCATCTACAGTGCCTTAAGACAATAATCATCCCTGGTTATTTTTTCCACAATGCTGTGATGAAGTCCAGATGGATTCTTTACTTAAAATTAACTTTTTTAGCAGATGCATTCAGAATAAAATTCATAACTACAGAACTTTTAGATTTATCACTGATTACAGCTTTAAATCTGATATTGTATTTGTGAGCCATCATTTTTGTGCATTTATATTTGTCAGGTCTCTCCTTTTCTCCTTTACACAGGCTAGGTTGGGATATATGGGGAGGGGCTTAGTGAGAATTTTTTTGCAGAACTCAAGACCCATTCCAGTCTTCTTGTTTTCAAACCATGTGTTTTTAACAAAGACAACATTAACTTTACTTTTCTCCATGAAAAAAGTTCTGTAATTGAGAGCATCAAAAAAGAAATTCATGTACATCATCTTGGTGTGGAAACACTGGAGGTTTGTTGGGTTTATTCATATCTAATTAATGTAAAATGGAGGATCTAAAAGATCAATTATTAATTGATTTTATTGCATAGTAATTAGCTGATCGCTACTAATTTGGAAGGGATTTCAAGAAGGGATTAAGAAGAGTCCAAATGAGTACATTATCCTTCTAGACTGGATAAAAAAAAAAAAGCTTACAAGCTGGCCAGCTAAATAAAAACAATTCCAAATAGACAAGAGCATCATGGAATCTCTAAGCATGTTCACTGGTTCTGTTTTCACAAGGTATAAATATAGCAAACCAATATAGAACTGAATCCAAAAATATATTTAACAATACAATTTTTTTTTACAATGACAGAATTTCTTTTTTGATATGCAGTTGTATTTATCAGTTGGTTCCCCTTATATTTTTTCCAGTTGCCAACACTGCTTGACTCTATTATACTTGTGGCACTCCTTTTTGGCTTTGTTGTGGCAAAACTGAGCTGAACCTCTGCATGTGACATGATGCAACAAGAGCTCTCAGTGGGTATCACCCAAACTTGCTGCTGCTGTGCACCCATGTGTGCACCCTTGAAACTTTCCAGAAAGCAGAAATGAATTTCATTTGCCATGTTGAAAGTTTCAAAGGTGCTCTGACACCACAACAGGAAACAGTCAAGGGAGGTAAAACATTCTGACTGTAGGTTGTGAAAATTAAGCTTCTCTTATGTTCATAATCTTCAGTGATATTCATTCTCACCAATGTGTGAGACATTTTTCCACTTTAACCTAAACATTTTCCCCATGCATATTGTTGTTTCAGGTTATTTTGCATTGCAGATTTGAAGTAAAACCATAGCATGTGCTGAATGCCTGATGTCATGATTAATACAAACTTTCAGCAAATACAATAATTACAGATACAATAATTGAGATTTGCCGGTTAGATCTACTATTGAAGTTAACACAGTTTATGACAGATCCATCATTTATTTTTGACTTTATATCTCTAGCAGGCACCTGTGAATATCTCTGTGAGCTGTTTTGATGCTGTTAAACAAAGAACAGGCTAAATGGGTGTATGGCAGCAGCTTAGAGAAGAATTTCTTTAAGACTCTATTTAATAAAGCACAATCTCAGAATACGTAGCCACCTGGGGAGCTAAATCTTATTTAATCATTGACGTACGTGCAGTCTGTTGAGAACATAACCCGCTGGGATACCAGCTCTGACATTTATATGGTCTGGGGTGTTTCTAAATAGCAAATGGTTTTATCTGTAGTTTTCCTGTACATCATTATCTTCTACTGTAACCCAGCCAGACCCCAGACAAGCATCATTTCCTTGAGGTGGGTGTAACTCAAACGTCTTCTTCTGGCCTGTGTGTATAACGTGTGTGTGCGTCAGTCTTTAAAACAACAGAGAAAAGAATGTAAATTTTGTAATTATGTCTAAACCAATGCCAAGAATACCTACAAAATGTAAACAGTTGTGCAAAACAAAGACAAATTTTGTTCCGTTTTGCAGCTTAAAAGCAGAAATGGCATTTCAAAGGTAGCATTACCAAAAATGTGGATGGTTGTAGCAGTGTAGGAGGAGGGGAAAGATAACAGTCTCTCGGTGTGCGGACTGGCAACTCTGTGTGGTCGTTTTACAGTAATTACAGCTCTGTCACACTGCTCTAAACCTTGGGAGACAAAGCATTTAGCTGAGTGGCCTTACCATCTGGATCCTCTGCTGGCTGAATACTCATGTAAGGCTCGCCCTTGTCCAGTCTGGACTGCCTCTGGCGGCTCTCCTCTTCCAGAGCTGCTTCAGCACGGCTTTTTGCATTGACGTAGGCCAGGTAGGCTGGCGAGTTGTGATAGGCTTTCATGCTCTCATTATACTCAATCTATGGTGGAAAAGATGACAGGAATGACAAGGAAACAGAGAAGCCGAGCACACACAACATGTGGACCCTCATTTCTATCAACTACGACAAGATAAGGAAAGAGGTTTACTCAGGACTGTTAGAAAGGAAGGAATGATGACTGGAGGGACCCACAACTGTTGGAGACACATCTACTGGTCACCCATCAGAAAAACCCCATGAACACCCCTTGTAAAACAACCAACCTTCTCTGCTTCGTAGTCATTCAAATAATCCTGTTTCTCCTCATCAGTGAGGTCCCTCCACATGCCACCGATTATCTTCCCAATTTCCCATAGCTTCAGATCAGGATTGGAGGCTTTTACTTGATCCCAAACCTGGTGATGAGAACCAGACATGGGTGTGGGGTTGGGTTGGGTTGGAGGGGCTATAAGTGGTTATCTCTTTGCAGAGAGGTCACAAACCAGAGGAGGCCGTGTGCTTTAAGCTCCATCTCCAAGTGGATAAATCCCACTATCTGATGTGGACTGACCTAGCTAAGTCATGGCTTAATTTGACTCAACACCTACCTCGATACACATCTATTAGTGTCTGAAACAAAAATGTACGTCTTACTTACTCTGAGCGGATAGAATAACTTAAAAGCAAAACATCCCAACAGAGCACATGTTGATTCAAAAGGCAGCAATTACACACTGTGTACTTACCTTACGACTATATCTCATATATGGCATCAATGGCTTATCAGGTGGCTTGGGTGGCTTTGGGATGTTTATTCCAGAAGAATTCTGGTAAAGAAAGAAAAAGAGTCACCTTAGGGCATGGTTGCTGTTGGGTGATCAGGCAACCATTAAAATGAGTACAGGATGAGTACAGATAGCAAGTGTCAAACTACGTGCCGGTGCATGTTTGACACTTAACTATCAAAAAGATGAGATTTGTAATCAAATACAGGATGCAACCAAGTAATTTCTTATCATGTCAATTAACTTCATTTAATTAATAACAGAGGCCATACAGAAATCAGGAACCCCATAGTCTACAATGGAATAGTGTTGACTCTAAAATAAATAAATAAATAAATAAAACACACACACACACACACACACACACACACACACACAAAAAAAAAAAAAAAAAAAAAATCTCACTTAAGCTGAGATTTGCCTACTGCGAGACATAATGCCATTATCAGAGTCAGCCAACCACAGCTTGCATGCAGCGACTAAATTACTGCTCAGCAGCCAGAGCC
Organism: Trachinotus anak; assembly: GCF_046630095.1. Lineage (NCBI taxonomy): Eukaryota > Metazoa > Chordata > Actinopteri > Carangiformes > Carangidae > Trachinotus > Trachinotus anak. The sequence continues at coordinate 10,357,693 of NW_027273870.1, read as the reverse complement.
ATGCTGAGCAGCGAGTCTGTAATGCCATGGCAACACTGATGGCATGGGTTACTTAACATGGCTGTCAGAAATGCAGACTTTGAAAGGCAGGTGGTAATTGGATACACACAGATGGACTCATAGCCAGTCTGCACCATGATGGAGACAGCAGAGGGAGTTTGGAATGACACACATTTCATATTCAGACTCAGTAATGGAATGAGTTAGGCCTCTCGTACTGACTATTCTGTAACATCTGCTCATTTGAACAGTGGAAATGATAAAATACGTATAATTTCATTTGCTCCGAACAAAGGTCAGTCTTGTGGAAAAAGCTACAATGCTACCGATGCTTGCAGAGGCTTCTGCAGTGTCTTCCTTTGACTAAGCAAGCTGACTGTTCAGTGTTGTGTGAAACTTCACTGGAAATGATTTTTTAGAGATATTATTTTCTCCACTTGGGTTTGCCTGATATTTTCAGTCACCTTGTTTTCTCTATGTTAATATTCATACCGTTACCCGACTGTTGCTGCTTTGGCTCCCTCCCAGTCTGTAGTTGTTGTAGGCCAGATGGCTGTATGGGTTGTACCCCACAAACCCGGTAGTGTTGGGCATTTGCTGATGGAAACAAATGAGACAGAAACACGAATGAGAAATGACATAAAAGAAGGAGAAGGGAGAAGCCCAAGGAAAAAAAATTAAAGAAACCAATGAAAGAAGCTGGGAAAATGCAAAACAAAGAAACTTGCATTCATGCTGGGGCTATAAGGAAATAATCTTTTCAGAAGCAGTGGTGTATCAGCACATCAGTTTGTGTCACTAACAGGGTTTGTGGATTCAAAAATAAGGCTGTTCTCTTGTAAAAATGTTTTGATAAAGCATTAATTATCTAAAATGAAGTCCACAAACAGCAACATGAGCTTGATTTGGAATACCCTGATAATATTTGGTGCCACACTTCTTTAGGAATACTTACAGTTGTAGGGGCAGGGGGAGGGGGAGGGGCATAGGATGGTCTCTCTGTTGTGAAAGAAAAGGTCCAAATGAAACATAAGCATCCACTCAGTGACACAGCAAACTATTTCCAGTCCTCCAACTTCATTTGACTTAGTTATCCCTATTTACCAATGAAGTGCTAGTCAAATAAAAATGCTTTCTACATAAAATAACACATCACTAACAAACTAAAACCTGTGTCACTGGACTTCTTTTAGTGATTGTATTACATTTATGATATTGCAGCATTGTGGTTTTATTGCTTTACATGGATTTATGAAAACAGTGGGTCTGATTTTGGAATATGTATTTTAACACCATCACCTACAGAGGGATTAATATCACAACTAGCCAAAGCACTCCCAGCTCCTTACTTGACATCTTTGAAGAGATGAGTTGGTATCAGTCTATTCCAGTCATTGGCTCTGTAATAAACACATTTTAGAGTATGATAACATTTTCTATCACAAAACAAAGAGATGCCGATAAAGGTCTCTCAGATAACAAAGCTTGCTAAGACTACCTAGCATTGACATTAGCTTTAAGTTAGCATAACGTGTTTCTTTACACTGACTATCTGGAAAACTCGTGGATATAACTTGCAAACCATGTATTGGTAGTAAAATAAATTACAAAAACGTTTATTTGTGTAAGGTCGCATTCAATCTCAAAGGAATGGTGTCTATTTGGATATGGTAATCGGTGAAAAGAGCACCGGCAGTTAACGTTAGGACTGACTGGTTTTTCACCTCTCATCTAGCGCTAGTTCTCTGCAGTATCCACAAACGAGCTTACATGCTAACGTTAGCATGTATTCATACTAGCTAGCAGCCAACAATGTAGCTACAGTCATTTAGCTAGCTAGCGTTAGGTTAGCTAGTCTGCAGCAGAAGCCAGCAATATGTAGTTAACGTGCGTGAGATGAGTTTAATTGTAGCTTAATTATAAGGTTATGACAGTAGTCACGGGATATATGTGGTTAGCTCTGCTCACTAGTTTAATTGACTTAAGTTGGTCTAAATAACCAGCAGGTTGACGGCTAGCTAACTGGTTACGTAGCTGAGGTACCTCGATGAAAAGAAAATGACATCTGAGATATTATTAGCATGCAACGTCAGATCAAACCAACAAATCTAAAGATTCACAAATTGTCACTGATTTTGATGGTGATACATAAGCATGTATACTAAAGCGATGGCCAGAAAACTCACCCTAAAACCTTTAGTCCCCACCACAGTGTGGACGTTGTGGCTTTGACAGGGAAGGCTAACCACCTAGCTCAGAGAAACGGTCCCCACAATAAACGAATGAAATGGGGTCCACTCGTAAGATTCCTGCAGAATCTTCCAGAATTGCACCCCCACCCTCTCCTCATTTCAGCTGTGCCTTGCCTCTATGCTGATGTTCATCGCCCTCAGCTGTCACTGCTGCAGCTCTTACTTATTGCTATGACAGTATGAACACCTTTCTCTTCAAAGGATTGCGATTCAGATGAAAAGAGAAGGTATCAGAACAACGCAGAGCTGCTAAATAGGATTTCACATTTTACCTCCATGGCTTTATCTTTAAAATGCAGATGTGCATCATCATAAAAACACTCGTCAAAAATCACGATATAGCCTGTTTATTCCTGAGTTATGTAGGAGGGAAATGCTGACAGACAGTATAACCCTGACTGCAAAACATTACTTCATGTCAAAAATGTGCCATATCAGTGCAGGTGTACAGTTTACACCCATTCTTTTCTACACTGTAATAATCTAAGATTATAGTATAAAAATAAAGTTGGAATGATTTATTATGTCACCATACTGTAAGTTGCATTGTGGACACTTCACAGGCTGCTAAGTTTTGAGAAAAATCAAGGTTGCCCTATTCACTGGTCTCTTGTTTTTAGAACTGAAATACTTTGCATTCTTGTTCACATTGTTTGAGAGCCGCCGAGGTCAATAGTTGTAATAGTGTGTTGCCTTAAGATAACAATCCAGAGCCCGTGGGATTTAGCATACATCTCTGTCCATTGAACCTGAATAGTACTTGTTTTGGATTTGTTAATTGATTGTGTTCATTGTGACCCTGTTTCTGTCTGTTTACACTGCACACTTGAGATCTTATCCTATTTATGCTTGACCTGCATCCTGTATAATATGCCAACAGACACTGTTGTTATCCCATCTCCAGGTGTGGTGCCTCATCTTCCTTTCACTCACCAGACAATGACCAGAAAGCTGTGTGGATGGGACAGGGAGCAGATTCCACACAAAGCATGGGCAGGACTTTGTTTAGCACTGGACACGTGTGTACATCTGGAGGTAGGATGGAGGTCACATGCCTCCTGTAAGCTACTGTGCAGTTCTTAACACAGACACTCACGCAGGGCCTCCCCAGCACAGCTGTGGGATTGTGGATGCCCAGAGGCAGAACAGGGCATGTGACATTTTGAATCAATCAGAGGAAAACCCGGAAAGCTGTTCTTGTGATGCAGATTCAGACCTAGTTCTTAAGCCTGCAGAGCTCTCCAAAATAGACTCAGGCAGTGGAACTAAGCAGACTTGAAAGTTTACTCTGTTAGTGGACAGAGGTATTTTTAGAAGCTGCTGCAGCCAGATTATTATGATGTATCATTCCAGAAGTATTCCTTGGACAAATGCCGTGAGTATTATAATTTACCTGTCTATCTAACCAGTGCTCATGATAGGCTCAGGGAAAGACATGGTACAGAATTTTATATATATATATATATATATATATATATATATATATATATATATATATATATATATTACACAGTATATGTATACTTTTTTACCATTAGATAAAAGAAGCAGATGGACCGATAAGCTCTGAAATAGACTGTTGATCATTGTTAATTTAGATGTGGAGCTGGCACACATGTGGCGATGCACTAGCAAACGTTTTGTTCAAAGGTTTGTTTCCTGTTTGATTTTGGTATCTATGGCTGTTTTGGTTACTTTTGGCTGAGTCACATATAATTACCTCTTCTAATAACACTAGTAATACCATAACTACAGCAACCACTAATACAGTGCATCCGGAAAGTATTCACAGCGCTTCACTTTTTCCACATTTTGTTATGTTACAGCCTTATTCCAAAATGGATTCAATCCATTTTTTACCTCAAAATTCTACACACAATACCCCATAATGACAAAGTGAAAAAAGTTTGCTTGAAATTTTTGCATATATATTTCAAATAAATAAAACAAAAAAAAATCACATGTACATAAGTATTCACAGTCTTTGCCATGACATTCAAAATTGAGCTCAGGTGCATCCTGTTTCCACTGATCATCCTTCAGATGTTTCTGCAACTTGACTGGAGTCCACCTGTGGTAAATTCAGTTGACTGGACTTGATTTGGAAAGGCACACTCCTGTCTATATAAGGTCCCATAGATGACAGTGCATGTCAGAGCACAAACCAAGCTATGAAGTCCTAGGAATTGTCTATAGACCTCCGAGACAGGATTGTATTGAGGCACAGATCTGGGGAAGGGTACAGAAAAATTGCAGCATTGGAGGTCCCAATGAGCACAGGAGCCTCCATCATCTGTAAATGGAAGAAGTTTGGAACCACCAGGACTCTTCCTAGAGCTGGCCGCCCAGCCAATCTGAGCAATCAGGGCAGAAGGGCCTTAGTCAGGGAGGTGACCAAGAACCTGATGGTCACTAGGCAGTGCTCCAGCGTTGCTCTGTGGAGTGAGGAGAAACTTCCAGAAGGACAGCCATTTTTGCAGTACTCCACCAATCAGGCCTGTATGGTAGAGTGGCCAGAGGGAAGCCACTCCTCAGTAAAAGGCACATGACAGCCTGCCTGGAGTTTTCCAAAAGGCACCTGAAGGACTCTCAGACCATGAGAAACAAAATTCTCTGGGCTGATGAAACAAAGATTGAACTCTTTGGCCTGAATGCCAGGTGTCATGTCTGGATGAAACCAGGCACTGCTCATCACCTGGCCAATACCATCCCTACAGTGAAGCATGGTGGTGGCAGCATCATGCTGTGGAGATGTTTTTCGGCAGCAGGAACTGGGAGACTAGTCAGGGCCGAGGGAAAGATGAATGCAGCAATGTACAGAGACATCCTCGATGATAACCTGCTCCAGAGCACTCTGGACCTCTGACTGGGACCAAGGTTCATCTTCCAACAGGACAACGACCCTAAGCACATAGCCAAGATAACAAAGGAGTGGCTTCAGGACAACTCTGTGAATGTCCTTGAGTGGCCAAGCCAGAGCCCAGACTTGAACCCGATTTAACATCTCTGGAGAGATCTGAAAATGGCTGTGCACTGACGCTCCTCATCCAACCTGATGGAGCTTGAGAGGTTCTGCAAAGAAGAATGGGAGAAACTGCCCAAACGTAGGTGTGCCAAGCATGTAGCATCACACCCAAAAAGACTTGAGGCTGTAATTGCTGCCAAAGGTGCTTCAACAAAGTATTGAGCGAAGGCTGTGAATACTTATGTACATGTTATATTTTTGTTTTTTATTTTTGATAAATTTACAAAACTTTCAAGCAAACCTTTTTCACTTGTCATTATGGGGTATTGTGTGTAGAATTTTGAGGTAAAAAATGAATTTAAACCATTTTGGAATAAGGCTGTAGCATAACAAAATGTGGAAAAAGTGAAGCGCTGTGAATAGTTTCCGGATGCACTGTAGAGCCTGACTGATACTGTATTTTTAAGGCATATACCAATATTTGAGTCAAAAAAATCTGATAACATTATGCCCTCCAATATTGTTTTTTATAGTGCCTAAAGGTTTGAGAACACTAAAATAGCATCAGTAACAACTAAAAACATAAACCCAAATGCATCGAAAAATAAAAGTAGAGATCATATAAATAAAACTCAAATACTGAAAAATGTAGCCTTTCACACCTGAAGTTTGTTTGCTCTGGTCCAATTCAGTTGTTAAGTTTGTACACTTGTAGCATTTTTCCCTTGTTTTGGTTTGCTTTCACACAGAGTGTGAGCCAAAACGTATCACTACAGATCACATGAGAACATTCACTCTGCGTATTGGTCAGATTGTCTGGTGGGAGCAGGCAAGTAAAAACACAGGAAGAAGATCCTTCACACTCGAGACCACCTCCTTGAAAGGGTCTCAGTGCAATTGTTTTGGTCCACATCCAAGTGCGATTACTGTTTTCACACCTGTCCAAACAAATTGCACCAAGGGGGGAAGACGAACCAGGGTTTGATTCAACTGGACTAAAAAGCACAGGTGTGAAAGCACCCTAAAACTCTATAAGGACTATAATAACTAATGAACCGAACTAATAGAGTTTGATAGAAGTAGCATTTGATGTAGGCGAACATGTATTATGGATAGTATTCATTCATTCATTCATCCATCCAGGACAGGGCTGACATATAATTAATGTAACCTGTATGTCTTTGGATTGTAGGATAAAGCCGGAGAGCCCGGAGAAAACCTGCATAAGCACAGGATAATGGATAGTAAATAGATTTTTAAAAACGATTTAAAATAGTCTGTCACCAGAGACAAATTTTCATTTTTCATTTATTAGTGTTTTTGTACCCCTTAAGTGATGCAAAACACAAGGAATCTATTTCAAACCATTATTTATGTCAACACACTAAAATTCAGTCAAAATATATTTCAAAACATATTTTTGTCATTTCCATGCAGCAGCTTCTTGTAACATAGTGGCCAAGATACAGTATATACTGATACTGACATATCTATAACAAGTTAATATAATCTAAAACTATTGTCATTAATAATACTCCTGCTAATAATAATAACAGCAATAACATTGTTGTTTCTAAAGTGTTTTAATTGATGTATTACAATGTGTACATTTTCATCAGGTAAACATTTACAATGCAACTGATAATTTCATCGGTTGAAACTCTATTATTTCAGTCCTTTGATCACTTCAGTGTTTGAATATAAGAGTCCTGTCCTGGACATGATACACAAGACCTCAACTGTTCCCAATCCCAGTCTATTTGGATGCATGCAAACATTACTTCATATCTTCTACACATTAACGGATAATATCAAAGGCAAACAGGAACGGTCTATTACAGTTCAGTTCAGCAAGTTAGAGATCAAGCAATGTACTATAGCTTAAATACACAGTTTATGTAGTTAGAGGGCCTTTACAAAATCAAAGCCAAAACCATGTCTCTCAAAGATTAAGACTATTTAACAGAGAAATGTGCTTGAATGTGTTTAGTAACACTTCATTAGTCGATGAATGATAAGATAGGATTGTGCTGGAACTTTTTTTGTGTGCATGCAGTTCACTGAATGAGTTATTGATGTCTCCAGATACTTTGTGGTCTTTGGAACGATTTTTAGAATATTTGGTTTTTGATATTTTCAAGCTGTAGCACTGATTCTCCACTCAGACCATCTTCCTTCTATCTATCTGTATTTTAGTGCACTACCTTTGGATACATTTCTTTAGTGACACTGGTCATCAGGTGACAGTACTCTGTTTTCAGCATATAAACTGACCATGGCTTCAGTGAGTCAATTTCTTTAGTCTTATTAGTAACTGAGGACCAAAAGTGTGGAGTGATATTATATATACAACAGAGTAACTAGGCCAAGAAAAGAAGTTACCTTTGATTTTTGTTTGAATTGTATATTATGATTAAACATTACAGGCTGTGAATCTGTGGAAAATGTTTTTTTATTCTAATTATTAATTCAGATTTCAGTTTTGTAGCAAAATCATAGAAGACAAAGTGCACTAAAAATACACCCTTCCATTTTTAATGTGATTGTTTTGATTCTTTTAAATTTCACCATCACATCCTCAAGTGCCTTCAGGACACACTGAGAAATGTCACAGAAACCCTCAGTCTGATGATAATGGTCAACATTTGTCAGATGTATTTTGGAGATTTTGGCCCATATCTGCTGTTGGGTTGGGATTACTGGGTGTGAGCAACTACCTTTCACTCAAGCAGGTTTTGTTTTAATACCTTGCACTTTTCTGTATCTGATTGTGTTTATATATGTATTTACTACTGCACTTTAGATTAGATGACTTTAAAGAAAAAAAAATAGACTTTAAAGAAAAAAAGATTAGACCAAATTCAATATGGAAAAATGTGTAAAAAATGCATAATAATAATAATAATAATAATAACAATAATAATAATAGTTTTCATGGCACTTTTCTTATTTCTCTGTGGAGCTGAATTCACCTCACTTCAGTGTGCTGTGAGTTACTATTTAAAGCTTAACTGATATTGAGGTAACATCAGAGTGTGGAGACAAAACAAAAAGAGCCAAAAAACCACTGTATGACAGTGGCTGTGTTCTCTTTTCAACATATGTGACATCACTACGTTGTAATCTATGCACTAATGGTTTGTTAGGTTGACATTAATGCTGTTCTGTGAGAGAATGACCTGACTTGCTCTGTTGATTGACACCAACACCAATAATGACCATCCATCCACACAAGATGAATCTTCAGTAAAACAAAAGTGTCCAATGGAACAGATAGAGCAGGCTGTCCATATCCAGTGATGACAAACACCACCAGCATTAGCTTAAACCTGCTACTCTGCCCTGAAGAAATAATAATTCATTCCACCAGTACAATCAAATTGCTATAAGAATATTACCAGCTTTGTCTATGATGTATAAAATGTTTGAGGAGTAGATATGTCACTTGCACTAGTAATACACTCCTTTAATTATTAGTGTGACACCCTACAGATGATATGAAAACTCATAACTACCAGTGTCGATTAACAGAGGAAATTTCCACATGATCATTATGCTACACCAGAGTTCTCCAGTCAAAGCTTCATGTTAGCGAGAAGCTGCATTGCTACCATGATCATTAAAAGTTGTGACACTCTTGCTTGTATATATAAGACAGATCACACCCGCAATCACACTGGCCAATGAATCATAACGCCAGTCAGCTGTGGTTATAGTGCAAAGCTAATATGGGATGATAGTTTCATATTTTTACAATAATATGAAAACACACATGGAAAACCTTTGTCAATAGCTAGTGCAGAGGTGATCCTCAGACTTGCCGATGCTAATTGCGCCACTTCCAGAAAATCTCAGTCTTCTTCTTCCAATCCTAAGCAATGCCCGAAAAGTGCAGAACCATTTTTTTTTAATATATATTTTGGCACAATCAGTATATAGCACCACCAAAGATCTGCCTAGCAGTCTGTTTGGAGAGAAATGCTCTATGTTGAAACATATTCATATACACACGAGATTCACACTGGCAACTTAGCACCAGCTGGAAAAATAAGATTATCCTATCAGCAGTGTACAGAGTTTCCAGCCCGGCTTCACTGCCAGTCCTTCTGGACCACAGTGCAGGAGGGCTCATCGGCAGAGAGAGGAGGATGCTGGGTGAACCATGGGGTGATGAAGCAAATCTATTCTGGGCTTTCAGAGATACAGTTTTTCAAACAAATACCACGTTTAACTTTGGTCTCCTTGTTGTGAAAAGCTATGGCTTATCATTTGATGACTCAAGGCAGGGGTCTGTTGCATTGTTTTGTTTCCCCTGTTTTCATCTGTTATTCTTATCCCATCTATTATTGCTACTCTTGTGTTGTCACTGAACTAGACATTTTACGGATTGTTTTTATCTACTTACTGGATGGGTGGGGTTTACGACATATAGGGCAGTAAAATAAGAGCCACACATTACAACCACTTACACATATTGTATGAGAAAATAGTACACAATCCTTTTAACTGAGAATCTTTCTGGATTGTCCTGATGCAGTGCTTCCAACTGATCTAGTGCTCCAGAAAGAATAAAACTGACTATCTGGTGGGCTCGATGCATTTTCTTGTCCCTTTTCAAGAACACTACACTGAAGTTAGACTAGAGAAAATAACACATTTTGCTCTCTAACAAAGATCACAACTACAACTCGTATCTGTGGAAGGTTTTTTTCTGCCACCTGTTACTTTAAAGCGCATGTGTCTAAAGACTATCGGTCTTAGGTTCATGTAGTAGAAACAATACACAACAAGTGCTCAAAAGATCACAAACTGTCACACACAGAAACAAAATAGCAAAAGAACTCAATTAAATGATTTCCTTTTTGTTGCACAAGGTCAAGTACCGTTGGCCTCAGGTGTAGTGAGACTTTAGGGTGAAGTCCTTTCCTCATGTAGTTCTACTAATAAGCACCAGTGGATTTCAGCTGGTCCTGCACCCCCACTGCCACTCCCCACTCCTCAATCCCTCAGGGTGGCAGTCATTAACAGGTGGCAGTCCAGATCCCCTCGCTGCTCCAACGGCCCTGGCAGCCTCGTGCCTGTCTTCTGATCCACGCACCAGCACTTTCCCCGCTGGCCGTCACGTGCAGGATGACACTGTGGGCATGAAGATCAATTAAATATTCTTGTCCAATAACACTTTTAACTACGGGTGCAACTATAGGTGTTGCTAAACATTTTTGTACAATACATCAAAGGAATGGATGTAGTTTGAAAAGAGTTCAGCAGTTCCTCCCAGCTTTACAGAGCTTTATAGTGTTTTTAAATCAGTTTTTCTGTTTGACTGCAGCTTTACTGCTGTGGTTCACCTTTACTTTTCTCATGAGTGTGCTTTCAGCAGCTGTTTCCAACAAAAAAATCCTCTAAAAATCCACTCTACATGACCAGACCCACACTGACAAAGCTAACAGCTAGCTGTTGAGCATTTAGCAGTGACAGCAAAGAGCCAGACATTTCCCTGAGGGAGAGTTGCTCCGTATTTGCAGGATGTGTAAATAAGCAAATGTTTGCTAACATGTTCACTGTGTTTTATAAGGTGGTATTATGCTCTCAGAAATCAATGAATGCAGGTTTACAGAAACTGAGCACTAGGTCAGAGGTTACAGGCCAGTTTGATTATCTTGAAAGAGCAGTCAATGCTCTGTTGGCAGGGCCATAACTCTACATCAGACTTGGCGTTTAAAGCTTTTCAAGACATTTTCACTATTTTGCAGCTTTGTTCTGCATGAATGGCCAAATTACTGGAGTTTGTTAGGTATAAAAATATTTAAGCTACAGCACATTTACGAGAAAAACAGTCATACATTAAGGTAACTTACACCCAGCTGGCACTTAAAGTTGCTTTAAACAAACTGGGAGAAGTATTTAAAGTAATTTAATTATTTGATCCAAACCCTCTGAGGTTCATCATCAAAGTCCTACTAACTTTAAATTACTGTAATACAAAATTTATTACAGGATTTTGTACTTTTTCTGTAGTGATTTACAGTTTTAAAAAGCCTCCAAGACCAGTTTACAGTTTCAGAGCAACCTCGACATGAAATGACTCCCATTTGTCCCTCATGACCTGTGCTTTACTTCCCAATAAGTTTTATCACAGTGCAGTTTTAGTTAAACAGTAAACAGATGCCTGTGAATCTGAGCAGGCAGAGATACTTTAACCATGTTACACAATCAACATAACTCAGACTCTTGATGACTGGGGGCCTTAGCAGAGCTTTTCCTTTTATCACTAACCCTGCGTCTGCTGCTTTGATTGCATATACAGCTCAGGGCACTCTTATCTGTGTTTTTATGTTCTCTGATTCTCTCACTCTTATCTGCATAGTTGCCCAATCTTGCAAAGTCAGAATAACAGAAAAAGTAACTGCATCCAAAAGCTAATTGCATCCATCACAGCAATAAAGTGATTATTGTTCAGCAGTTTAGGGGAAACCACTTTACACACATAGTTCAACTCTTGATTTCTGAGACTAAATCACTTTTCATGTGAGCTTAGAAAAATAAGGCCTTGGCATTAGCACGACAGTGTGCTTGGAGACACTTCTGTGTTGATCTTGAACTAGTAAGACAATATTTCATCGGCTGCAGGCATGTGTTGTGTTTTGGCCCACAGATTGCTGATGTAGTTTGAAAGGAACTGTTTGAAGTACAGTGATGCATTTTTATTTGTACTGGCTTAATAATAGAGATTCACAGTTCACCAGTGCACATGGCCAACTAGTGGTCTGTTCAGTAATTCAGTGAAGCTCATAATGAGTATGTGCTTGAGATCACAGACCTGTTTAGCGTGGAAATCTCCGTTCTTGTCACAGTTGGGTATTGGGATTGTGAAGAGATCATCATGTGTGCGAGTATTTGATGCCAATCTGTCCAGTGCTCTTTGTAGCTCAGCACGACATGGAGCCTGTAGGAGAAACCATTTATACCCATCAGCAAAGTTCCAGGTGTAGATGCACATCTGCATTTGCAGTGGCATTAAAAAAACTGCTGTGTATAAAAAATTATTAAGTTATTGTCTCTAGTTTTAAAAATGGACAATGAATGGACAGTGAAAAATTTGTTAGATCGTTACAGTTAATCATCAGCAAACTGGGAAAACAGGAAATGTTTTTGGATTTATGGTAAAAGCTTATAAATCACAAATTCTATTTCGCCTGCTGAGCATGTTGCCTCCAGTGCTCATTATCTGGAAGCTTGTTGTTTTCAAACTTTATATATATATATATATATATATATATATAACATGTTATTAAATTCACCCTCATGGGAAAAATCCCAACTCTAATTTGCCTTTGTGATTTATTTATTGAAATCTTTTAATTCTTTAAATCTTTCAAGTTGTAATTTGATCATTAACCTTGTACTGCTTTAGTTGGTTGCATTGACTTTACAAGCCAGCTAATGATTGCATGTGAATATGTCATTCTGGCAGATTTAGCACAGCTGGTCCAGCTGCAGTCCCCATACAGACTTTAAAACATTAAAAAGATATAAACAGAAAGATCCAGAAATGACAACCCTACCTGGGTGGGCAGCCAAAATAAAACTAAGCATGAGACACTGGCATTGCTGTGTAAAACATTGCTTTGTTAGATAAATGTACTAAAATGCGGTAAAACCAGCCTGTTACTGATTAATGGGATGTTATGACCGTGCCGCTGCCAATGTTAAAATGGCAAATTGCATGTTGATGTCAATGTCCACCTGTACATTATTTCACAAGACCGCAGCTAAATGTTACAGTGTGTAAATAACTAATTTGTACAATTTATAACCTGACTGTTACGCTTGTGGCTTTGGAACTATAAAGCCCTAATGTAAAACACCTGCTGTGGCTGGGGCATGCACTGCAGAGGGGTTTGCCCGGGTTTGTTGTTTTCTGTGGAACTGATAAGACGTCAGAAGATTGTTTCTCTCACCAGCGCCGCCTTGGTCTCCTCCCTGGCCGTGTTGCTTCTCTGATTTGTGGATTTGGGAGGGTGTCGGGCCAGAGTCTTCTGTATGCAGCGTTTGTCTTGTGGACTGCACCGGATATTGCTGTTGTTTGGGTGCTCAGGGATGATCTCATCCTGCCTGTCCATCGCTAAAGGGCAAGGAATAATGCTTAAGTTGCACAAATTCAACCACAAGGTGAACAATACATTGTCAGAAGTGTTTCACAGAAAACATTTAAGGCTTTTTTTGCATGCTTGTCAATGCAGTGTCAGATACAGAGCAGGAGTTGTTCTGCTAATCCACCTTGTCCTTCTACATAACGTCCCATACAGCTGAACGTGGTGAAATGTAGGCTAAAAAAGAGGCCAGGTTAACCTCAAGGACACAGAGCTGTGTTCCCACTCTGGGGGGTAATCTGTACCTCAGCTCTCACCCTGGTACTCTTCAACTACTGCACCACAGCCATGCCACAAGCTCTGAGGCTTTTTAAAAATGATACCACCCCTGCTCTGCCACCCTCTGTACATTGTGGTCTGTGCCACATTCACCTTTGCATCCCTATAATCCTGCAGTTCCATGGCCCTGAAGGCAGCCAGCTGCTTCCTCAGGAAATGCCCCCCCTCCCTCTTCACTCTCCACCCTTCCACAACAACCTCAGCCTGTGCCAGATGGAGGTTGTTAGAGGGTATTTGCACTGTCACGAGTGGGCACAACTGTGTGTGTGTGTGTGTGTGTGTGTGTGTGTGTGTGTGTGCGCGTGTGCTGGTTAATTCTTGAGGGGCACAAGATGGGTAAAATGAGGAATGGAGGTTTGTGTGTGTCTTTAGGTAGCACATGCATATTGCTTTTCACCTGTGGGTTATCAGACTTGGCAGCGTTTTGTGTTTTCTGCTCATAACCTGTGGCATTTTTACAGATCGGTGCTGGAATAGAAGCACTTTAAACTGTTGCCTGAACCAGATCTGAGCTCTGCTTTATATCTAAGGTCACTGCCAAGCATCCAGTTAATTGCTGTTGGCAAAGAAACAATGAAGGTGGGTCAGTAGCCCCTGTGCTGTTGTGCAATGTAAAGCTTCTTCTCAGGTCCACAATGCATGAACCCATACTTGCACGCATCCAAACAAGGTTTTCTTTGCAGCACTGCTGTAGCTCCTGCTGCATTCAGGTTTGGATCCTGATCTATTTTCTGGTGACGATTAGAATTTTTAATGGCTCAATGACAGGGGTCAGAAGGTGACTTTCTCTAATCTTTGTGGACAGTCATCTTACTTGACTTTGCTAGTGTGGGGGGGAAGTGTCTCTTGGCTGTTTATATTTTTAGTTTTGTTGCTGTTAAGCTTTGCTCATCAGCACTTTCTTCCACAAGAGCCAACAGGGTTTCAGCTGTTTCCTTCGTTCCAAGTTGTTCTTTCCCATCTTTTGCCAGTTCACACTTTTACAATTCCACACTCTTTCGCAGGGTGAGCCAAAGTGATTTAGAAGTGGGTCAGGGGTGGCATGTCCTGTTTGCTACCACTGCTGTTTTCCATGGAGGAAGTCGCCACTTCTCTGTGTGGTTTCATTTGATTTGGATCAGCAGCACTTGGCTTTTAAAATTTAATTCCAACAGTGCATTATCAGCTCTGGCACTGACACACCGCCAGTGCCAGTCACAGGTGCAGAGCAAAGATAAAGAAAAGCCTGTGGTAAACACATAATCATACTCAGAATCAGGAGCAGCTTTTACCTGTCTTTTGTCTTTTGTCTTTTGTCGACAGGGTGCATATTCAAAGACAATTACCTTCAATCTGTTTACCAGCGGGTTAAATTAATCATCAAATTAAATCCTTAAAACCATTTTTTAATAGCATTGAAGTGTGAAGACAGTACAACATCTGATTGGCTCCATTTTGTTTGCACTTTGCTGACAAATTCCAGACCTGTTACACAATGAACTGCATGTCTTGCTCAATTTGGTCTTTACTTAAATATTTGTTGTCACATATCAGCCACAGCACTTGAAATGCATTTGTCTAGCCACTAGACGTTAAAGCATCATTCACTATGGATTGAGTGAAAGCGTTCTGATCGGCAGGCCCTGTCTTTCCTGATGAACATATTTTCTGTCATGGGAAAAGTCATTTTACACAAGTTCATTGCATTTACATTATTTAATCAACACTATGGCAAGTCCGCGCCACACCCTCTGTTTATACAGTATATTTACCTTCTCTCCACAGTCCCCAAAACAGAGGTTTGTCAAGGGCTCATGGGATTTCAGATTGCACTGTTCAGGGCTTTAAGGCTGAGCTTGTAAACCCCAAAGACAAATATCCTCTTCAAATAAATATTTAGTTATGCTCAGTGAGATTAGCAGAGTACTTTCCTACGGTTTATACTTCTACTAGCGTAGATCTCAGATTGAAGCCAAAAGAAATTCCACTATGTCAAACATCTGTACAAAAACATGAGATGCACTGTCTTAAAAATAATCACTGCATTTGTTTGATACAGAGATGCTGTAGATAATTGCAGGGCACTCATAAAGTGAGGTAAATAGATAAGTTTGAAAACACTAAGAAGAGCTGCGGAGCTTCTTCCTAATAGCCTTAATGATGTATCAGCCTTATCCTAGATAGGGGATTATATCTGTATTGGCCGAAGAAATCGCGCAACATTCACAAGAGCACTGATCGGTTTATTTGTCTACTATAATATTTCTCACTAAGTTCATAGTTTAGTCCCAATTTGTTAAAAAACTGAATTCACAATAAAGCTGCTCTCATTATTTTTTTTTCTGGTCCTTTTATCAGACAACTAAACGTATGAAATGGTGACTGAAATGTGGCCCGTTAAGATTACATGTTAACTTCCATGGCCATTTCCAAGCTCCTGCTAAAATCCTGATTTTATAACAACATCGTCTGATACATACAAAACACATACGTTAAAGACAAAGTCTCTATTTATAAAATGATCACTTAGAGAGAAAGTCAGAAGCAGCAGATTATCTCTCTTATTTTGTCTCTCACAACAGTTTTCAACCTCTGTATTTCCTCAAAAAGTGATCAGACCCTTTATTTACCTCAACCGCATCAGGTAACAGGCAGGTCTTTGTTTTTAATTCCCTCTGTTTGATATACAATTGGCCCTACCGGGGTAGAGCAGGAGTGTTACAGGAGAAAATCACTGGCATATCGAGGAGGGTTCTGCTTAATAATTATGTTGCTGTAGCAGAGCAGTTGGAAACCTGTCACGGGCCTTAATTTATTTATTTTTTGGCCATTAAGTTTAGTATTATTGTCTGCAGGCTGATATTGACATGGATTTGTATTTTACATTAACTGGTGATTATTAGTTTTATTTCAGTGAGGTCTTAAATATCTCGCCACACTTCACAGACACAGGTGGGCCTGCTATGGTGAAAATGACAAATCTGCGATCTGCAAGCACAGGAAGTGGAATATGTAAACAAATATCACTAGATAACATGATCACCAGTTAAACACCAGTATTTATGTACGAAGTCTTGTTTCGAGTTGCTCCCATTTGTAGTATTAAAGTTACTACATTCCGTATTAATACAAACTCAACACTTCCTGTAATCATTTCAAATTAAAAGCCCTCTAGCATTTCAGTGGACATAAACCCTTCATTTCTTAACAGGGCTTTTATTGTTGTGCTGCAGTAAGCGTTTGTCTCATTTCTGGTTGCTGTTGTTTCTCTCATTTACATGCTAATCAGATCTGCTAGTCTCTATAGCCTAGCAATTACCAATGTCTTCTCCTCCCTCGACAGTCAGAAGTTGTCAAATACCCTGAATGAGGAGTATTTTTCCTAATTACTTTCTCTCCAATTAGGGCTGCACAAATAAACGAAATATATTCTAAATCGCAGTATGGCCAAGTGTAATATCCACGTGTTGTGCATTGTAAGCAGCGTAGTTGTTGTGGTGCTCCAGAGATTCCCTTGCCTACAAATCATATTCTCCAGACACAAGGGAAGATGCTTGTTTGTACAAGCCCCAACAATAACTAAAACCCCAAATACAAAATATGAAAGAAAATAGAAATGAAATACCTGTGATTTTAAGTTTATTTTAACCTTATTAATGTTATATAAACTATTTGTCTTCTGCATTCAGAAGTCATGAATCTTTTGGAAAATGTACTGAAGGGAGGCTACTCTGTCTTCAAAATGTTTTGCAGTGTTTTGTCATGTAAACTAGACTCACTACCAAATAACTTGCCAATCAACACTGGATACTACTGTTTATCAGACCAGCTGTTCCCAGGCAGAAGATTTCTTTGAATCAGTTTATCATCAGTCGATGTCGAGTGCAGTGGCAGAGCACTGAACAGAACAGAGCACAAGGCTACAGGCATGTGGTGTAGTAAGTGAAATGAAATTTTTGGAAACTTTTCAGTGTCATTTTGTCAAATAAAAGATAGAAGGTTGTATGTCGTTCTCTTTGTGAGCACCTCCTCTTTTTGCATTCTTCTTATGGGATGGACATAAAGTAACACTGGTTCAGTACGATGATCGCAAATCACAAAAGACAAGAAACAACCTGCTGCACTATATCCAGAAATACAACTTGTTTGTGAGTATGGATCCAAAGAGCAGCAGCAGTTTACTGTCCTGTTTAATTTACTGTTGATTTACCCTTGAAACCTGAAAATAGGGCTGAGCGATAAGCAAAAAAAAATCATGTTGCGATTATTTTGGTAGATACTGCAATTGTGATATGGTGGGAATGTGGGAATGGTCTTTTTTTTCACTGAAAAATATATGAAATTAAGATTTGTAACAAAGATCTTGTAACAAACAAGCATGTTTCCTTACGTGTTGAGAATATTACTTGTAGGCCAAGGCATCTCTGTAGCACCACAGTGTTTCATTTATGGTGTGTTGTGACACATTCAGAGGTGGACAAAGTGCACAACTCCCTTACTTGAGTCAAGGCATAGATACTCCTGGTCAAATATTAAGTTGTTCAGTCATATTTTTACTTAAGTTAAAGTACTGGAGTACTTGCTTTTAAAAATACTTAAGTATCACAACTAAATTTTTTTATGTTCACATGTTGTATTGTTCCACATTTAGAGAACCTAATGACTCTGAAACAACCCTACTGAATAACTGTAGAATTTGTAGAGTAAAAAGCTTGTAGAATATGATACAAAGCCAGTAGAAATTGGCCGTAAGTCATTTGACCAACCACAGCATAAAAATAGCAACTTCTACAAGCTGTCAGTTTAAAAGGTTATCTGGAATTAAACTAACTTTACATATCGCCACATCCTTTCTCAATTTGGACAGCAAATTTTTGTAGGCAGTGATGAAGTTTGGTCATGGTAAACACAGAAAACACGATTTCTTATTTTTTCTATTATCTGAATAAGGCCTAGACAGCATATGGCCTAGCTCATTTTTGAAAATAAATGAAACTCATTCCTCTGACTAAAAGTTCTGCTTCAAAGTAACGAGTACTTCACAGAAATGGAGTCAAAAGCACAACATTTGTCTTTTGAGTGTAGTTGAGTAAAAGTCACAAGTTTCCAAAAAAACACAGTACTCACATAAATGTACTTTGTTACTGTCCACCCCTGGACACATTTTACATTTAATTAAAAATAATTACATATTGCACTTGGCCAATATCCTAATCAGTGATATTTCAATCAATTGTTCAGCCATACATGAAAAAAATAAAAAAATAAAAAATTTTACTTTGTATTTTTTATCACACAGATGTTAAAGATTATATTTAGAAGCATATGTTGCTGCAATAATGACAGTATAGAGCAAAGTTCACAGAAGGTGAAGCCTGGTTAGAAAATCATCATCACTCATCACCATGGCAGCTTTCTTGCATTATGTTAATTTTCAGTGAAGAAAACAATTTGCTTGCTTTGGCTCAATGCTTTGAAAAGTTGTGTAATAAATCAGCCAAAGGCCTGAAACTCTCATAAGCCAAATATAACACACACACACACACACACACACATACTTGCACACACACACACACACATACTTGCACACACACACACACACACACACACACACACACATGTGGATCAGGGACAAAAATATGAGTAAAGATGGAGCATCTTCCAGATGGATCATCATCAGGATAAACATCATCATTTATCCTGGTATGGTTCAAAACATTGTCCTGTGGTGAAAATAAAACATGGTTTGGGAACTTCCTCTGAGATTCAATCCAATTTTTCATCTGGATAAAATCATGTTCAGAGACTCCTGAATTTATGTCACTTCTCCTAAACTGAACTGAGGTATTGTAGTCATTATTAACCTCAGGAATATAATTCCATCACTGCTTGTTTTAAAAATGTATTTTCTTTGTGAGTATATTCTGTCAATGATCCTATCTGTTGATGCACTATTGGTGCATGTGATATATACATCTGAGAATAGAGGGATACCTGCAGCCCACCCCTGACCCAATGATAAATAAAGAGAGGAAATGAATACTACAGCATTTCTAATAGCCAGCAAAGCAACTTACGACCAAGAATATTAGTTAGAACTAATACAATATTTCATCTTAATGGAAGGCAAAAAATCAATGATCGCTGCTCAGAAAATGCACTTTTTATGAAGTCACTATTGTTGTACAGAAACTGAGAAATAAATTGCTGCAGTGTTTTTATTATAGAAATACGAGGCTTAAATGTGAAATCCCAGTCCTTGAGGATTCACTGTCCTCCCCAGATTAAATGTGTTTCATGGCCAGGACAATGTTGGATTGTTTGTGTATCTCTCAGCTCCAACACTAGAAGGGGGTCCCTGTCTCACAGAGGACAGCAATTAGCTAATCACATTTACTCCTGCACAAGAGCCCCAGCTGTACAAATGTGCCGCACAAACCAAAGAAAGCAAATACACAACATTAGAGGACATCTGCTCAAAGACATTTGAAACAAATCCCCAAAATGCAATCACATCTTTA
The DNA here is from genome assembly GCF_046630095.1 of Trachinotus anak. Lineage (NCBI taxonomy): Eukaryota > Metazoa > Chordata > Actinopteri > Carangiformes > Carangidae > Trachinotus > Trachinotus anak. The sequence continues at coordinate 10,337,544 of NW_027273870.1, read as the reverse complement.
ACTAGTTCACAACTCCTAAAATGTGCTGAGAAGTGCTTGCTCATAGGAGAGAGGAAAATCTAGGTTAGCATGCCTCATTCATAAAGACCTGTGTGCGTCACAGCAAATTGGGCATAGCTGGACAGAGCCTCACTCCACTGATAGCTTCATTCATGCAGCGTCTTCAGTGCCTGTAGGTGTAAGACTTTTCATATCTGACATCTGTATCAGTTTGTAAATAATATCCATTTCACTGTCAGGGGGAAGCTTTTGAATACGACACCGGGGCAGACTCGGCTGGAATGTGGGAACAGATGCCAACACTCGCATGATGATTTATTCTAAGTATTAGGATAGAGAGGGTTTCTAAGAATGGGATATTAAGAAGCACTAAAGCTGTCTAGGACCTTGACATAAGATGCTGGGTAGTGCTTGTTGTTGCTATGGAAATTCAGTATAAATAATCATTCATTTTGAGAGAAATTCAATGTTTTGACACAAAGAAAATGGACCAATGGCTTTTAACTCTTGTTATATTGCATTACCTTTTCATTGGTAGTTAGATAACATAAAGTGACAATCATGAGGCAGCACAAACGTGTGGCACATGTGTTTTCTAGTAGCATCTGGATGTGGGGCTGTAACTAAACACCTAAATTCCCTTCAGAGGGCTGTCCAAATCTGTCTCTACCCCATGGTCCTTTTCATTATGAATTCTCTTGGTTTGTAAAAACTCTCTTCTATTTTTATCTAGCATGTTCACTGTTGCTAGGAGTGGGGCAGTGTCAGTCATGTATTCAGGAGATGCACCCCCTTGTTTAATAATGCATAAGTACGGTGAATGCGCCACAAAGGAAATCTCCTGCTTGTGACTGGAGTTGCTCCTCGCCTCTCCCGTGTGCCTTTTTGATTGTCTCTCTACTGCCATGGTTTACATTGAACATTCTTATACAGCGGATTTGAGCTGCTGCCCAGAAGAATTGATTTACAGTGAGATTTATTTGGTAGAGCTTCCCTGCTTTGTTATGACAGACTCCAGGGGTGAGGAGGAGTGTGGAGACAGAACTCAGCACTCAGATTACAGAACACCGAAAACAAAACTTATGAACTTTCCAAAATGTACTGCTGCCCCGCCCTGGAGAAAGGACCTGAGACTCCCCAAGTGCACTATAACCCAGTTCCAGGCCAGCTGATCGGACAATGCGGCGTCACAAACAGAAATAATGTTCAGGGAGAACATTCTGCGAGAGAAATTGGTGTGGATGGACAGAGGTGGGCCAAGATGAGGCAGCCCTCCATTTTTATCATGCTCTAAACAGCTTTCCTCGTCGCTCTGATTCCATTTAGTCACGCTATGTGCCGGCCTAACCTATGCTGGCCCTGTACAGAGAGCAGAAGGCTCTCATTTCAGGTCTGGCAGCAAAAGTGCCGATGAGCTCATCCTCATGAAGGAGCTGGACGCGGTGGGCGATTCACTCGAAGGCTTGTCAGAGTTGGGAGGGGAGGGTGGGGGTGCACCCAGGGCCAGGGGAAACAGATGCTGCAATGAAGATGAGCATCCTGGGAGTTTTATGTTGGCTAAGTTGATACAAATCTTTGGTGTTCTGACGCTAGCTGATAGCCTACTGCCATTACCAGTAAATGTCTAGGAGCCAGGGTTCAGTGGGAGCAATGCTGGGCCAGTTAGTAAATAATCTGGAACAAATGAAAGAACCACCTGTCTGTGACATATTATAACAATTGTCTCATATGGCATAATGGAAATCAACACCACTCCCTTTGTGGAAAGCAGAGGAAGACAAACAGCAGAGAGTGTTTCATCTGTAGAGATGTTAACGTCAAAGCAGTGAACTGGAACTGGATATGCAGATAAGACATCCAGTATTAGACGTCCCACAGTGTGAAAGTGGAAACAGACTTTCTTCTTTGCAAGAGGAATGCAGCAACAGAGAGGAGAATAAGAATCTGGCCCAAAAAAGTGTGATAGAGACGCTGACAGCAGAAGAAGAGTTAGACATCTGCAGCAGCAGCAGCAGTAGGAGGAGGGATGGGGCGTCCATGAAAGAGCACCAAGTGAATTACTGATTGCAGAGAGCTCTAATAGCTCTGGACTGGCCACACTCCATTACAGTCATTTCATACAGCAGCTTTTATTACCTCCTCCCATTACAAACACACACACACACACACACACACACACACACACACGCACACACACACTCGTTCCTAACACCACCACAATGCATTTCAGTGCCTTCACTACACCACTACCTGCAGGATCTCAGTTTAACATTGGCACGATGAGATAATTCAAGGAATGCTGGGAAAGTGAATTTTTTTGTGTCACTATCTGCATGTGCCCTCAGGTATGGTCTAACTTGCACGCCACACAGATATACAGAGTGCAGACACACACACACACACTCACATGCACACACGCCCACCCCATCTATCACCACACCACCTCCACTCGCCTCTGTGAAGCCTGCTCTGCGTCTTACAGCAGGGCCCCTTTCACAACGACCGGCCACAAGACAGCGGAGGGACTGTGTGCACTCTCCCATCAGGCCATGCGTGAGGAGCTGGTGTGTGTGCATGCTCTGGTTCAGAGCTTAGCTGAGATTAGGGTAAACAAGCAGCACATTGTCACACCCCCAACTCTGACCCTGCCCAGCTCAGGTAAGGCCCAGGCAGCGGAGACAGAAAATATTCTGGTCTGCCCGGCCGTGGGTCCACAGAGCAAGAGGGACAGAGAGACGCCAGTCCAGGTCAGCTCGGACAGACCTGATCAGCTCTGTTCATACAATGAGAGCATCTTGACATAGACATGTACAGAGATATCAAATGTTATGTAAATGCTTCAGTGCTTTGTGCCTCTTTGTAACTGACAATAACTAAAAGAAGGAAGAAGAGCCCGGTGATCAGTCCACACACACACACACACACACACACACACACACACACACACACTCTGACCCACCTCAGTTGACTCACCTGAGTTGTCATCTACCTCCCGCTCATCAGTGCACACCCCCTGGCCATGCATCAGCGAGTGCAGTGGCCTCTCCACACCACGCGGTGGGTAGCAGCGGAGGCCTGTGCCACATCGAGGTGAATAGACGCCACAGTGCGCCCCTTTAGGCAGGGCACAGGTGGGGCAGCAGCCACAGCCAGGCTCCCGCACCGTCTCCTCACAGCCCTCCGGCAGACGGCAGCTGGCCAGCCTCTCTTCGGAGCACACCGGGCAGCGAATGGCCTGGTCTGACACACACATTGCCACCAGCGACAGGACGCCAAACACCCACAGGCCCCTGCAGGATGGAGCTACTGCCACGCCACCTCCACGCACCATGGCAGCCCCAGCACCTGCACACAATCCTTCTCCCTCGTGTATGGTCCCCTTTGCCTCCCTGTCCTCTCTGTGTGTTGTGCAGCTTTTGATCACTTTATACTTCAACAGCAGATTTTAGACAAACAAGGGAGCTTTGAGAAGAACTCTTTGTCCAGGATGGTCTTTGATATTTTCAGCTGGTTAGTGTTTCAATTGCAGAGACACAATGCCTCTGCTGTATTGCCTCTCCGTTCCTCTGACTCAATTTCACAGCGCAGAAATTGGAGCCTGCTCTTGATCTGCTCGCCTGGCGAATGTTGTGGTGATAAGAACTAGTTTTTGTTATGTTGGAATGAACAGTTGCAGAAAGGATATCCACTGTGCTCAGGTGAGTCTTGCTCTCTCTCTCTCTCTCTCTCTCTCTCTCTCTTCGAGTTTGAGTCCAGAGGCTCGCCCACCCTCTGCTGAAACACCAAAAAATCTGGTCTACAAGTGTCCAAACACAAAGCAGGTCATCAAAAGGCTGTGTTTTAAGTAACAGCTGCAGGTTCCTCCTCTTGCTTGTGTGCAGTGCAAAGGACTCGCTCCTGAGAATGGCTCAACACGAGTGGCTCTCCTTGGACTTTATACTGGTCCATAGACACGCCTCTTTCTACAGTGAGAGAGGAGCTGAAAGGCACAGCAGAGGAAAGCCGGGCTAAAGCTCTCTCCCTCTGTCTCCCTCTTTCTCTCTCTATCTCTCTCCTACTCAGACACACAAGCTTATACACACTCTCCCTTACTTGTCCTTTCTCAATCCTGAGTGCACCGGGAGAAGAAACAGCTGAATTGCCCTCTCACTTGCTCACACACAGAATACATTTAATTTTCTCCCCCACCCAATCATTATTATTCTCTTCAGCCATGTCCGACTTATTTCTTGTGACTAGCACTCATGTGTTGATTTGCATATTGTGAGATTAGTTGATAAAAGATTTTGGCAAAGCAAAAACTTTAATCAACCCCAAATGCCCAGCTTACATGACACCCCCACCCCCCACTCCCCACCCCCATTATATCAGCCCCCAGATCTCTTTTTCTCTTTTTCTCTCTCTTGCTACTAACTGGAGTGGGCAGCTATAAAAGGCAAATGGACAGTCTAACCCCCCCTCCCCACTGCCGCCCTGCCCCCAGGGGTCCTAAAAAAGCCTCCCACCAGTAGAATTGCAGGTTAAGTTTTAACAACACTGCAAGCTGAGACAGTCTCTTCTGCATGTGTGTTTTTCTGATCATGAAGGAGTCTGTAAATCTGTGTGTTGCTTTTCTCTTCTTTGCTGCGTGTGCAGATATGCCCTCCACTCAGCCTTTAAGGTTTTGAATCATGGCTTTTATTGGTCGACATCTCTTTTTTTTCCCCCTTTGCCTCCATTTTGCCATGGAAACCCAGCATGTATTGTGATGCCTTTGTGAGTGTTCTTTCTTTTAGCTTTTTTTTCTTCAGTTTGGTGGCTGGTTGCCATAGGCGGGCCATGGGCAGCAGCCAAGCCTTACAAGGCTGTGCACCACTCAGGTGGGTGCTACAGTGAGTGTTGTTAGTTACACGGCACCCAGATTCATGCAAACAATTAGAGATGTCTAGAGTTACTCATGGCTGTGACTGTTTACCAATCTTGTCCATCCAGGCTTGTCCAGCGAACAACAGCAAGGCTTCACTTAAGTTCAAATAAAAACCACATCTGGTTAGTTTCAAGTCAATCGCTTAAATGACGGCCACAAAAAGCTGTTGTTTGACAGAGGAGCCACTCACGTAAGGACCAGCAGTTTCATTATGTGTCATTTATGAGGTGTTCGACTGTTTGTGTGTGTGTGTGTGTGTGTGTGTGTGTGTGTGTGTGTGTGGGGGGGGGGGGTCCTCCATCATCCGTCATAGCTTTCTTCTTGCCATTTTTGTTGTCACAAGTTCCCAGGTTGATTAATTATATAACCCTTAAAAATTAATCCCTTACATTTAAGATGTGAGTGTAGTTGGAGAAAAACACATTTTGTACTATCATTGCATTATATTTGGCAGATGCTTTAATCCAAAGTGACGTATACTAAGTGCAGCGACACTCAACAGGAAGAAGAGCTAGATATTATCAAGAACCCATCCAAATAAATAATTGTGTTAAAGAGCTGTGGTACAAGTGTGTAGGGATTTTTGACTGTTGTTGTTATTGAAGAGTAGCTGTGTAGTTTGGCCACAAGATGGAGTAATAGCTCCTTAAATGGAGACAAGTCAGGAAGCATGTAAGCTGCCTTAGCTGATGTAAAACCATCATAACCATAATGAGTTCTTTGTTTCACTCCTAAACTGGGACAGACTTTACATGTTTAGGTTTAGTAAAGACGGGTTCACACTGTGATCATAAAAATGGAAAGGAGTAATCCAGATCACCGATGTTACGGCTCTGCTGTGTGAACATTCTTTGGTCTTTGTTGCTCAACCTTGAAAATGAGTTCCTGTTCCTTTAAGGGATCTCCAAAATTCACTGTAGTGACGTTGCATTTATTCCATATTCAGAGAAAGTCCAGTGGCGGAGTGTGGAATCTCCTACTGCGAGAGCTGTTCTCCTCCGGGTGCTGAGCAACAAGCAGGTACGATCATTTCATCACTATTCAAACTTACTGTTAATCCAGCAAAACTAAAACCAAAAAAGTACCTGAGCTAATGTGTAGCCGTTCGCTTCTCAATTTGATTTTGACCGTGTGAGAAAGTTTGTTATTGTTCTTTTTTTTCATCAGAGTGTAAAATAAAAGTAGTCACAGCTCTCTGAATGATGAACACTTTTCTAACTTTACAGTTTTTACTTTTTATTACAGTTACACTTACAATACAAATTTTAGACGTGTTCATTCTGTGGTAAAGTTTGATCAGATCAATAAAAACTGATACAGAACCTCTAAACCAGCTTTTAAAAAGTGCACAATTATATATTTTACTCCTTAATTCATTTTCAAACTGTGGCTTCAAGTATTGGAGTTTGTCTGGCTGTTGGCGTGGAAAGCTTTCACACTCGCTCCTATGTAGAGACCTGGCAGGAAATACATGTGCAGTGAACATCATCTCTTTCTCATAAGGCTAAATGTAGTGACAGGGTCGAGCAGTCAACCGTGGGCTTTTACCCACTTTTTTTGTAAACTTCTTTTTATGCTATCCAGCCAACAAGAACAGTGAGATGCATGTGTTAGTTCTATTTCTTCACAGGCTTTGTAGAAATAGTAGGGGAGGCTTTTAATAGTGACAAGAACAATAGAAAAGTTATATTAGTCTCAGTGTATCAAACAAAATGTCACATCATGATGTACACAAGAAACCCGCCTTTTTATTGTGTTAAAATGCTCAGTGTTGTCTTTATAAACACATTATGGTTTTGAAAAAGGCCATAAGAAGGAATGTATCGTCACCTGGTTATCAAATGTTTTAATTTTTGTCCACAGAACTTTTTTTTTTCATCATGAGCACAGACAAACATCCTGAATTTACCTCCCCAGAGGGAGACGGGATGGGTGAGTATCTGATTCCTTCTCTATAGTGTGAGAGTGTACGTGATCCGGCTGCACACATTTCTCCACAGCTGCCACCATCCTGCCTGAGCGCACATGACTGTAGAGTATTGAAAGCTGAAGGCGTGCATGTGGAGGCTATAGTTGATAACAGGCTAGACATAGACATTGTAATTGTCTCAGTAACAGTGTCCCTGCGCATTCATTGACTGTAGAAATTATTTTAATACTCCAGTATTCAAACAGAGAACTGTTGTGTGCTGGTTTGAAGTTCTCTTGATGATACAAAGAGTATTTACACATGCACAATGTGTCATTTTTCAGATGTTTGCAGTGATGTTGCAGATGTGAAGTCACAGGAGGAGGAAGAAGAGAGGGAGGATAGCTCAATCAGTGAGAATGGAATACAGAGTGCTGAAGATGTGACAGATCCACGTACGTGTACCCACGCACACACACACACACACACACACATACACACACACATGCACTGACATCTTTCCATTACGCCTTACATTTTAGCCATCTTGCCCAAACATAGCGCTTTAGCACGGTACAATATTGTTTTTGTCCATAGACATTAGGAAAAAGTGTGAAGGATGCTGCAGAAGACCCTGAGATTCACTACAGCAAACACTGCTGTTGGAAAAAATGTTGAGTAGGAAGGAACTAAGTTTTTAGTGCGGACACTGTGCATTTCTGTGTTTATCTGAAGGGTTTCAAAGGTTTCATATACCGAAGTCTGGTAGAATGTTTTCAACCCATAGGAACAAGCATGAGGAGGGTTTTATTGTCTTCAGTTAGATAATAACATAGAGTGAGTTTTGTTTTTTCTATTCAACAGCAATTAAATATTATTAACTAGATGAGCAATAGCTTCAAGTAAGGGCCACTTGTGTGTCATCCAGCTGATCAGATGGAAAACTGTGGGTCTCGGGTGCTGTTGTTGAATCTAGTTATGCTGAGGTATGGTTGAAGGTGCCTTTTGTGTGTCTCTTGCTCTGTTGGTCATCACAATGTTTCATTCAGTGATTTGCAAATAATTCTCAGTGTTTGATACAATCTGCTTTCTTCCCTGTTTTGGTGGAGTTCGGGCTGTAGCCAGGATGGCCAAGGCGGGTTTTTACTTGTCACTGCAGTGTCACGCACTGTATGATAAACGTATATCTAGATCAACACTGAGAGATATAAAATGGACTGTTCTTCACAGAAACTCTGCCATGTAACCTCACATCAAGCAGGATGATGTTGCACATTTCTAAACTGTGACCACCTTGTTCCAACCATGGTATCTTGAGAGAGGAAATTATTTCAGTCAGCCTTGTGGCCTTTGTCATGTAAAAAAACATGGTGTTACAGAAAGCTCTCCTATTTATTTCTGACTGCCACCCATCTGCCCTGCTGGGTGCACTTCCTAAAGCCCTGCTCTGCTTCTGATGCACACCCTGCGGTTCACTGCTCTGAGACCCTGGACTCTATATCGGGCCTCTCGGAGCTCTGCGTGTGCAAAGTTTCCATAGCACCTCTGAGCGCTCTCCACAATACAAGACGCTGCTCTTCAGCTCATCATCAGTCACCGCCAAGACCACAGTGTGGTTTCTGGATGGAACTGAATATGCTTGGGGGGTTGGTTGACACTAAGCAAGAGGCTAGGTGAGAGGTCCTGCAAACCAGATCTCGGGACTCTGCATGTCAACAGATGTGGTGTTGAGAAATAGATATACAGTTAGGCAGATCCTGGATGGTGTGGAAGTTCAACCTAGAGTAGGCACAGTCTCATGGATTCAGAAAAAAACAACAAGAAAAAGTTGCATGCAGTAGAAATTAACTAAAATTGGTGCTCTGCTGATGGCAGATTAGCCTTTGTGAGAGGAGCGATAAACAATCAGTCTGAAATCTCTTTTTAAAAGCAGATGAGGAATTGGTGTTGTCTGCCTGAGACGCCTGCTGTCTCTCTCTCTCCTGCCCTGGTTCTAGTTTCTGTGTATTCAGAGGAAATGCCTTCCCCTTATCTCGAGCACACATCTTCTGAATGTCTTTGTGACACTATGCATTGGCCCAAATTAAGCTACCCACACTTTGGAGATGTACTAGTACTAATACCAAACTATCAACTATAAATATAAATGTAGAAGTGAAGATGTGACACCCTTTCACATTCTGGTTGGAGAGGATTCTTGTCGAGTTTATTAAGCTCCTTATTTCGAAGTAACAGCATCAATTCAAGTCAAATTTATTAATGTAACTCAAAACACAAATTTGCCTCAAGGGGTTTAATAATCTGCACAGCTTTACGACACATCTGTCCTTAAACCCTTGAATCGGACAAGAAAAAAAAAAAAAAACAAAGTGGAAAAAACTGTTCAACTGTTGTATATGCACTATATATCACTCCATATGTCTTGTCTGTAAATCACTGCTTTTTCTAACATGTTTCAGTCACTTTAGGTGTGTATAGATCAAATATATTCTCTGCTTCTCATTTGCTTCCTCCCTGCTTAGGTGTGATAAAAACTGAGGCTGAGGAAATGGAAGATAACGAGCAGTATCTCAAGGCTGAAAAAGAAATTGTTACAAAAGAGGAAGCAGAGGGGGGCAGTGAGGACGGGATGGAGGAAGGATTTGATGAGGAGAGGACAGAAGAAGACGATGATGAGGAGAGGGAAGGGGAGGGGGATGAAGAGGGAGATACCCTGAATGAGCCACAGGACCTGTCGCTGGTGGACTACTCGCGTTACGACAGTGCAGCGCTGCCAGACGCCCACACAGCAGCAGCAGCAGCAACTGCAGAGGGGACGTGTTTGCCTGGAGGCATTGGGCCCCGCATCCAGGCGACAGGCAAGCTCAGCTGTGACATCTGTGGCCTGTCCTGCGTCAGCATCAACGTACTGCTGGTGCACAAACGCAGCCACACTGGTAAACACAGGAACACAGCCCAAACACCTGACCTCAAATACAACAGTTGTGCAATGATCATACTGTTGATAGCATTTGGAGATAGCGCCTTCGAGGGTCAAGATGTTTGATTGAGTAACTATGATTAAGAACAGGCGAGTCTGCATCATACATGACGCATGTTCTAACCAGTGCTACATCAACGGCAAGAGGTTGTGAAATATCCTCTATTGTTGTTCAGATATAAAGCACATGCAATAACTTTGTGATTTGATTGCAGTAACAGATATGTACAAACATCATAGTACTTGTACTTGTGGTCATTATATTGACCTGAATTATGCAATTCATAACTCACTTATTTATATGGTACATTCAAGTGCTTAGAGCAGGTTAACAGTGAGGAAAATGATGTTCATCCCGTGCACATAAAGCACACACTCTCTGTTGTAGGCTATGTCTGCACACATCATATTAACAGAAAATGAAGCTACAATACAAAAGGTGTCAAAGAATTAAGGTCACGAGTTCTGCATTTAAAGTGAGGGACCTTTGACACATGATGGTTGCTCTCTCTTATTCCTTCCATCAAGCCACAGTGTGACTAACATTAAGAAATGAAGATATTCAGGTTGTATTACTCACTATAATAACCATGATCATTTACACTGCAGCGTGAGTGCATCACTGACTTTAAAGGATCATCCGGCCGGTCATTGTTGAATTCAAGTTGATAAGCTGTGGTTTTCTGTATTTAGTTGTAAAACATACATTTTCATTGCAACTTCATTTTACTGAAGAGTGGAGATGAATTGTAGAATATGAAACTTGTGAGGCTATGTTTTCAACATGGGAAGTTAACTTCACAAGATGCTTGGTATTTGTGTGGTTTGAGTCGTGAGAACATTGTTTCTAGGTTTCTGACAATTAAAGTGGATGTTGCCTTGTTCCCTTTTCAAAGATGGTGAATGATTCTATGTTTTTTCCAAATCACTTTGATACTGGGAACAAGAACAAGAAAAGAACTGGCGATTAAAGTTAAGCTAAACAAACTGTTTATTTAAATATCATTATCTGAGCTATCTCAAAATGCAGTGAAACACAGTGAAATTACATTACACATAATTTACAATGATTGAACTGTCATACAAAACTATGTCACATAGTCTCTGAGTTAAAAAACAAATATCATGTTAAAATGTGAAATGTGCAGGACTGATTTCATGGTGTGTTTTTTTTCTCCCTCTCTCTCAGGCGAGAGGCCATTCCACTGTACTCAGTGTGGGGCCTCTTTCACCCAGAAGGGAAACCTGCTTCGCCACATCAAACTGCACTCCGGGGAGAAGCCTTTCAAATGCCCCATGTGCAGCTACGCCTGCCGCCGACGTGACGCTCTGAGCGGGCACCTGCGCACCCATTCTGGTACCAGCCAGCCACATACGCACTCATTCACTCACACGTGAAGCTGATATGCTGATACTGTATGCACCTGTGTACAGCATCTCGTTGGTTTGTTTCTCACTCCTTTTGAATCTGAACACAGGAGGCCTGCTGATCTGGCATGGCTTTTCCAGTAACACCCTGCCATGCAGTTTCATACGGTTACACACATTACATATGACATCTTACTCATTCACCTCTGGAAACTTACTCACTCACTTTCAGTTCACGTGTTTTACCTGCAGACACGCTGCACAGTCCCCAATATGCACATCATCAGTTTTGTATGAAACCACGTAGTTAAGGAAATAATACTTGCTGTACCATTTAGATGTTGTCAATGTTTCACGTCTTGATTAACTGAAACTCCTGCTCACAGTAGAGAAGCCCTTCAAGTGCAACCACTGCAGTCGCAGCTACAAGCAGCGCAGCTCCCTTGAAGAGCACAGAGAGAGGTGCCATGTGTACATTCAGAGCAAAGGTCCCGCTGAGAGAGGTGAGCAGCCATCGCACACTTAGCCTGCTCTCACTGCCATTTTCTGACATACATAAAAGACAAACACGTCCTCAAAACAAGGACCCCGTTCACATATGCAGATATAGTTGTTAATGTCATCAGACAACCACACAGTCTACAGAAACACATTTGTGCGTATGCAGCAGGTGCACAAAATAAAGCTGCTGTTGCTAACAAAATCCTGTTTTTATAGCCTCATTAAATTAATGAGCTTATGGCTGTTACCCCATCATTACAGCTAAATAGGTTATGGCTGCTGTGGTGTCACAGCACTGTGAAGACCACATCTCACGTCTGTAGCAGTAAAGGGGAAGCCAAATATGTAGGGCAAATGGTTCAGCCTAGCCACCCAACACACGCACACACACACAAGTACACCCTCTATGTATAACCTCTCCCCAAAGGTGTCTTTACTTATTGACAGGGCAGTTGCATGGTTGCATGACACAGACAATGCTCTGCTTCTGTGGTCACCAAATGTCGTAAGTTTATGCCTGATAGTGCCGTAGTGGTGAGGAAGTACATCCTCATCCTGTGGTCTCCTCTCCTACACTGGTGAAGTAAAAAAGCACCAGGAAGTGAGGTCAAAGGAGCTTCTGATCTCAAATTAATATCTCGTTCCTCTCAGTGTGTCGCTGCTTCAAGCAGCTGGGGTATTTTGCAACAGTTTTTTACTTCACATCACAACCTCAAAGGCTGGTGGACAGCTGTCACTCTGTGTACTCCTTTACTCATGATACCGCTTGATTGAGAAGAGGCGGTTGTTTCCTTCTTGCACTTATTCTCTCACTCTCTTGCTGTTGAGTAGAGGACAGCCACACATCCAGGACTCAGATGGGCACTGAGCGAGCTCTGCTGCTCGACAGGCTCGCCAGCAACGTAGCCAAACGGAAGAGTTCAATGCCACAGAAGTTCACAGGTAAGAGCAGCTAATCTCACATCAAACACACACAAGGGCTGAGCAGAGACACTGACCTCGAGTGGATCAAAGAGAGTTGTGTTGTAATTTGAAAGCAGTTTACAGTATGACTTTATAGATTTAAACAAACAATTATGAATGCCTGCATTTTTCTATTTGATTGATAAGTCTATTTAATTGGTATTCTCATGCTATTGCTCTCCACCTGTTTCCTGACATCTGTATTTTAAAATTAAAATGCTTCTGTCCTTTTGAAATGTATTTAACATTTGTGCTTTTTGCTGGCATTTGTGCTTTACAATACAAAATTCATGTTTTGCAGATTATTTCAAGTTGTCTGTCTGAGCTACTTGTTGTCTGTTTGTCTCTGCTGGCATCCATCTCTTGTCAAACAGGAACTGAGGGCAGACCATCTGCCTCATACCTGCAAACACCACAGAGTGGTCTCCACTGTCCTAAATTCTCTGCTAGAATTGTGTCATAGGTAGGTATTGGTAAACATGCATGGTTAAATAAATGGATACATGAAAAAAAGAAGAGAAACACGCACTTGAAACTTCTCAGTTTAATTACTCACTCTGTATGTTTTGATCCAAACTCAGATAATTTGCCTGAGTGTTAAATGATCAAAAGATAACAGTTTCAGTAAATGGCTGACATGGCACAGTGATTTCCCAAACTTTATGGGCGTTCACACACAACACAACGATTTTCAATAGTTGGCTCTCATCTTTCTGGTTAAGCCCAAACTAACATTGGGTTGTAGTTTCGCAATCAAGCTGCTCGCAAATGAGGGTGTATAGCAAAAAACCCTCCTACGTCTCTCTATCAGGTTAACAATTGAAGTGAGATCTTTCAATATGACAACCACAGGGGGAAAAGAGAAGTAATGGTGCAACCACAGAGAGAGAGAGAGAGAGAGAACAGGCGGGAGCGAGAAACGTGAGCAGGTGCCTGTCTGTCTGTACTTCTTTGTGCAGCTGCACCAGAGGCCTTCGTCTTCATCGTCTGCTTCCTCTCAACCCTCTGTCCCCCTCCAAGTTCAGCTGCTGGCTCAGGATGCACTGATGCTTTATAGATTCTTTTATCCTATGAACCTGGTGTGTTCCAGTTCAGGGTGTAGGGTTTCCTTTTTGCTGCCCTGGCGAGTGCACATTTTTATCATTGACCCATTTGCATCTTTAAGCATCAACTGCTTTAACTGCTTGCTGCCTGTGCTGTTTCTCTGGCCATGCTGTTGGATGAAGTCAGTGAAACCTTGTCCTTTTGAGTCTTGAGCGCTGTTTCTTCTCATATTACCGGTCTAGGCGACAACGGTGTCTGCCTGGACCTGAGCTTTAACAGGGAGCTGCACCACCGAAGTGATGTCAAGGACCCTCCTCCAGGCTCCCCAGGGCCAGATGGCCACCACCAGCAACAACCGATCCTCACAGGCCCAGAGAGCGACGCAGCTCCCTCCCACAGGTCCTACCCCATCCCGTTAAGTCGCAACGACATCAACCCTATGGGCCTCACCAACGGCCATAAGATGGGCATGTCACTCCTGGGCCTCCCTCATGCTGCCCAGGCACCAGTCAGCATGGACTCATTCCACACTGACAGCTCCCAGATATCCCAGCCCATCATGTACAGCTTAGGGCACCTGTTGGGGGGACTGAACCACCAGAACGGCGTCCCTCATCCACACGCCCAGCCCATCCCCTTGTCGCCACTGGAGGCTTTGCGAGTGGTGCGGGCTGATGGGGAGGCAGGACCACTGCCTGGGGCAGTTTACCCCTGCAGCCACTGCAGGGTGATTTTCCTGGACTATGTCATGTTTACTATCCACATGGGTTGCCATGGCTTCCGCGACCCACTCGAGTGCAACGTGTGTGGCCACCGCAGCCGGGACCGTTACGAATTCTCTTCCCACATAGCCCGAGGCGAGCACCGCCTAGAATTGAAGTAGCTTTCATTCATGCTGATGTTCATGCTTACATACTCACACATATGCTCAGACAGAGCAAAGCTGTGTGAGCACACACACACACACACACACACACATAGTTTTACTCATATAAGTAGCTGGTAGTATCAGAAATGAAAGCATGAAGTAGCAGCTATCTCTCTCTCTGTCTTTTGTGTGTGTTTGAGTGTGTGTGTAAGAGAGAGAGCTTAAGAGAGGCGTTATAGGAGTGTGACGGATGTCAGTGTTCTTAGTCATACTGTACCTCATCTGAAAAGATGGCCTGTAAAGAGTTTATGCGGGAGTAATTCTACTTCCTTTTCATACATACATTTGTACTTGATTATCCCTGCTGAAGCCACTGTTTATATTATATAGCAATATGCCATATATTCATATAAATGTTTACCAAAGTAGCACAAATGAATGCATTTATTGTGTATCTGCTGTTGGTTTTCCTGTTGTCTGTGTAAAGGTGTAAAAATAAAAGAACTTCTTTTTTCCTTCATCGCACATAGACCTGCACTTTGTTGAGAGAAGTGTCTCTGAAAAACACACTTGCCAATTCAAGACTGCAGAAAAAAAAATCCTATTATCTAGAAGGTCACATGTCTCCTTTTAGGCTGTGGTTTTGAGAGCGCAGTTGACGGCTTCAAAGGACATCACTGTGACTCTACACCATGTGTTGGTTTCTCACTCCTGAATATTATACACATTTAGTGCTCCCACTTGTTAGAAATGGCTCAGAGCTCTGCAGAGACGTTTTTGTCACATGAAATAGAGGTATATATATCAATATATAGCAATTTAGAAAGTTTAAAACAGTATATTTAAGAAGGACAGAGATAATGAGGATATAAATCAAATTCAAGGTAGGTCTAAATTAAATATAAGGTGCTGTTGATCACCTAGAGAGTCATGCTACACAGTATCTAAGTATTGATATGCTCTAAAATCAGATGGGGGTGGGGGCAGGGGTCAAATGACACTTGCATTCACGGTGGGAATGTCTCCTAATTTTATCCCAGCATTTAGATCGCACCATTTTCTCCTCATTTGCTGAGGAAATAAATGTCAGTGGATTATTAAAGTCTCTTCTTGCCAGCATCCATCTGCTGGGGGTAGATGGTACTGCATGAAAGTGAAGTAATCTTAATGTGTTTTCCTTGTGCATTGTCACTCTAGGGCAGGGGGTCCCAGAGTTATTTCTATGACCCATTAGGGGTCTAAAGCTGAATAAGTACAGCTTCATATCATTTTGATCTCTTTAACCAGAAGAAGGCTCAATGGGAGCATGTGCCTAAATGATTTTAATCTGTAGTTTCACCTTCCCACTTAGCTCTCACCTCACCCACAGAATGGATAGTAATTCATTATGTCTGCCAGTAAAACTCCACATGTGGGAATTTATCTGTGTGAGCGCAATATTTAGGTAAAAACTGAGGTTTTGTGGGAATTTTTGTTATGACAAACTGAAGGAGCCTACGCTGACAGCTTAATCTGTATGCTCTGAGAGTATCAGGGAAATTTTGGTGAACGCATGAGCTCTGACTATACACTAAGTTATTATGTTAGTGCTTCAAGCTGTGTGTGTGTGTGTGTGTGTGTGTGTGTGTGTGTGTGTGTGTGTGTGTGTGTGTGTGTGTGTGTGTGTGTGTGTGTGTGTGTGTGTGTGTGTGTGTGTGTTAATGTGGATGCACTTCACCCACGTCAGTGCAGGGACTTGGTCATGCTTTGCTGCCTTCAGACCAGAACAGGGTGTTAGCTTCATCCAGCTGCCACCACGCTATCTGTCCTCTCCATCAGCGCCAGTTCCCTTTTCTCTCTTTGGGTTTGAAGAGAAGTGACACTTGTGAGGCAAACTGTCATCACAGCTTCATGTCCATATGTCGGCTTAAAAAGCCCAGTCATCCATTTCAACAGTACAGCCACACTGCTTCTCTTTTTTTTCCAATTATAAGAAGTTAACTTCATAGTATTTTATTTCTGATTAGTTTGAATTAAACTGTGTGGTTGTAGTTCAGAAGTTTAAATTTGAAGCTAGGGTAGTTTGTGGTAATGTTGGAGGACAAAAACTACTTAAGAGGACGTAAAAGAAAAGAAAATGGAGGGAAAGGGAAAGAGGTATGGGACATGCATCTAGAAAGCCCTGCTTCTGCCCAAACTCTGTGTGTTTGAATGTGTGTGTGTGTGTGTGTGTGTGTGTGTGTGTGTGTGTGTGTGTGATTGTTTTATTATATGCATGGGGTCTGAAAACTGGGAGCCCACCATACTTGTAGGGTCTATGGTGCTTTGTGGGAACCAAAATGTTGGATCCCACAAGTTTAAAGGGCTTTCTTAGGGTTAAAACTTGGTTTAAAGGTTAGGATTGGCCATGTAGTTGTGATGGTTAAGGTTAGGCTAAGGAGCAAGGGAATGCATTATGTCAATGACAGTTCCCCTCAAAGATATGTCTACAAACGTGTGTGTGTGTGTGTGTGTGTGTGTGTGTGTGTGTGTGTGTGTCTGAAGCACCATTTCCACCATAAAACCGGCCAGAGTTTACTCAGCCAGTCGAGACAGGAGTCATAAAGCAACAATGACGCAAGTCCAGTCAAAGTGAAAGGCTTCTGGTGACATCTGCTGACTGAACTTTGGGGGTCACATGTGACAGCCAAAAATCTAAATGAAGTGGGTGTTCATGTATTTTAACTGTAACAGCAACACACTGTCTATTTGCATTTTGTTGTTTTGGCTGCTGCTAGAGAGAAGGTTTAGTCTACACCGAGAGAAAGAATGAAATATAAAACGTAGACAACTTCTTACAGATCATTTAAAATCAAAATGTAGTAAATCAGAATCAAGTTAAATCATGTAAAGCAGTAGCTACACACAGCAGGTGTGTCATTCACTCTGGATGTTTGTCATTTCAGGTCGGGACATTGGATGGTGAAATAGCTTGTAATTGGTGCTTTGTTATTCAGTGGAAATCCTGAAGATGGCGCTGTTGAAACTAAATTGATGGAGGAAAAACAGCGCAACCAGCGGTTTTGGCTGGTTCGTCCACATGTTTTACAAATCTAATCTATAAAAACTTTTAAAAGATGAGATATGCAGGTGTAATTTCCTCAATTAATTTTTTTTTTTTTTAAGAAAAAACGTGAGAGTCTGCAAACACGCGGTGAAAAGGGCGATTCGGGTTAAGAACAACAATAACTTGCTACCTTTGCTGTGACTTTTATCCCGACCCAGAGGAACAGGTCTGAGCATGCGCACTGCATCGGTTCTATGGGGACGGGGAGGACATCACGGAAAAAACGTAGCAGCACCACTACAAGCCCCACGCCGAGATTTCGTCTCTCCGCTGCGCTAAAACTGCGCGACGAAAGCGGCCCACGACTATGCCCGGTGCGGCGTCAGTGCGGGACGACCACTTGACAGGCCTGGGCGAGGTCTGAGCCGTAGCTGGGAGGGGAAATACATTTCTTCATATGGGAGCAGCATGCGGGAAATGGTCGGAGGTTGCTGCGTGTGTTCAGACGAGCGAGGCTGGGCTGAGAATCCGCTGGTTTACTGTGATGGACACGGCTGCAGCGTCGCCGTTCACCAAGGTAACATTAGCCGCTGTTAGCGTGTAATTACCGGGCAGCTGTGGCGGCTGAGCCGGCGGCTGAGCGCAGCCAGAGGTGCTGGTTGGTCAGTAGGTTTCTAGGTAGGTCCCTTGCTGTCTACGTGCGTGTTTGTGTGCGTGTTTGTGTGTGTTGATGTGTGTGGGAGGGGTAGGTAGGCGTGCTGTTTGTTGTTTCCTCTCCGCACACATGATTAAACACGTAGGGCCAAGCGGGATGACACCGACCCTGGATGGCGCCTTGATGGCACAGTGGCTCTGTGACTCTGCGTATGTACGTGTGTGTGTGTTTGTGCGTGGCTGTCTGGCCCGGTCGGGTTCAGCACATACTGCAAGAGGCGTGTTCACCGAGAATGAAGCCCGGCGGGCCCGCCGGTTTGGACACTGTGTTACCTTGTGTCCATTTGCTTTGTTGCTTTCATGTGTCTGTAAGAGGGAGCAGTCAACTCACAGGATCGTATTTCTGAGTAAAAATCGGGACAAACTCTGGGAGGCTGGTGAAGACTTCACTGTGCTCATATGTGCGGGCTAAATGTCTGAAATAAATATGACCCCCCCCCCCCCCCCCCCCCCCAGGAAGTCAGGAAAAGCGATCTGAAATTTGATAGAGTTGAGTTGAGAGCTGTCTTCATTTACATTTACACTCAACTTCTGTGACAAAGTCTCAACTGGATAAAAAAAAAGAGTCCTTTTTGGTTTGAGCGAGATGAGAGCAGCACCAAACACGACGAACAAGGCAGCACAACAAAAGAGAAACGTGTAAAAGACTTAATGTTAGAAAATGAGAAAGATTGAAAAACGCTGATATACTGACTGACTGATATGTCAAATTCATACATGTGTTGAAAAACTGCTGATGACAATAAATAGTTGCAGTGACACATTGTGTGTGTGTGTGTGTGTGTGTGTGTGTGTGTGTGTGTGTGTGTTAGCATGCTACGGCATTGTCCAGGTGCCCACCGGCCCGTGGTTCTGTCGGAAGTGTGAGTCACAGGAGAGGGCGGCACGGGTGGTGAGTATGCCAACACACTCAACATGTCACAACGCTTCTTGTCCATCCCTGCTTCCCCTGTTATGATTCATGACACACACTCTTTTCCGGCCCCAGAGGTGTGAGCTGTGCCCCCACAAAGATGGTGCCCTCAAGAGGACTGACAGTGGAGGTAAATCTCACTCCCTGCTGTCGCACAGTGAGTGTGTGTGAAACGGCAGTACCCTCTTCTTACCTGATGTCACACAGAAGCTGTAGATTTTGCACTTTGTTCATAAAAAGCCTTTTTCATGCTTCTGATTCACTGCCAATCTCTCCGTCAGGCTGGGCCCACGTTGTGTGCGCGCTCTACATCCCTGAGGTGCAGTTTGCCAACGTCCTCACTATGGAGCCCATCATCCTGCAATATGTCCCGCATGAGAGATACATCAAGGTACTGACACACACACACACACACACACACACACACACACACACACTGCTGACTGGAAAAACTTGCCCTGAAACATGCAACACATTGTTACATGAACATCTGTTTGGCTAAAGGACTTCATCAAAGTCCACTGCTCTGTGACAAATAAAGGAATTTAGGGCACGCTGCTTCTTTTGTGTCATTCAGTGGTATCTAAGAGACTGTGCTTATCTGAGAAAGCACCTTTTTTTCTTCTAACTCAAGAAGCAGAGGCACTTCATCGTCTTTACTGTAAAAATTTTATTGGATAGATGATAGTAGAAAGACAAGTCAGGAGACAAAGATCCCTGGCTGGAATAGACCCAGGGATGTTGTGGCTACGTGGCTACCACCCCAACGTTCATTTTTTAGATGATGTATCACCTATGCCTAGATATCAAATATCAGGTTGTTTCAAAATATGCCAAATACAAGATTTATTTGGTAATTGTCAAGCACCATAAGTTTTGATTTTCCTGTAGAACACGTGTAGAAATAAACCATTATACAGTTAAGTATTGGAGGTATTGTTTATAACTCTAAACTTCGATTTAAGTGTTAGGCCATAAAAGCAGAACAGGGACTTTTGTTTTAGACTGAACTTTTTCCATCAGTGTCAACAATCCCACAAAGAGAAATCTATCATTAAAAAAAAAAAACAGCAGCTTTTCCACAAACAACAGCAGCTTCAGCAAACCATGATGCAATGCAGTTTTAGGACATGTGGGAAGCAGCACAACTCTTGTTCCCTTAAACAGGAAAACAGTTTTGCTCCATATCACCATCATTGCCTCCACCTACACATCCCGTACAAACCCAGAGCTGAATGTGGCAAGGTCTCGCTGGAGGTTGTTGAAAGTCATTCTGGGAAATGTGGGAGATTTCCAGTTGAAGTAGGAATAGATGAGGCAGGTCGAGGGAGCAACAAAGAAGTACATTTACCACAGTTCAACACTAAATAACCGTTGTGATGTACTGAATAGTGCTGAAATTATTAGTTTAAAGTCAGTTATCTTACAAAATAATACATTCATTAGTTGCTTCCTGGCTTTTATATCATTATGTCAAGTATGTTTTATATCAGTATGTCAATCATTTGATGAATCTGGAAAATAATCTCTAATGAAAACAATCATTATAGACAAATCATGAAATGATCATTTCAACAGTGGGCTTTCTTTAAGTCTTTCTTCATGAGATCCCTATGTATAATAGTGAACACTGGTTAATGACTTGTGACATGTGAAGCAGTTTGATGCTGCCCGCTGACTGATGAAACACACAGATAGTGGGATTTCACACAGAATCCTAACATGCAGTTTAAGCCCAACTATGAAAACAGAATGAACATATCCTTTATCACACATTTTGTTCAGAAAAGCTTTTGAAATATTCTGTTGATGTCTTTTTTTTTTCACTTTTTAAATCCAGCGGTTTAACCACAGACTAGTTTCATCCATTATAGCTTCATCATACATCAGGTGTCTTGTAACTGCCTTGCTCTTTCTTGTCTGCATTGTCTTTGATGGCAGAGTGTGCACTGTTCACCAGAAGTAGTGAGCAGCGAATGCAGCATGAGATGCAGCAATGCACATTACAGAGAGATCAATATTTGACGTGTGGACTCATTGGACTGAGCAGCCAGTTGCAAACGTGTGTGTGTGTGTGTGTGTGTGTGTGTGTGTGTGTGTGTGTGTGTGTGTGTGTGTGTGTGTGTGTGTGTGTGTGTGTGTGTGTGTGTGTGTCTGTGTCTGTGTCTGTGTCTGTGTCTGTGTCTGTGTGCATGTGTGTGCATGCCTACATATAAATGCACACATGAGTGTTTGAGTGCCTGGTTTCATATTACTGTGTCAGCTACAGTAAATTGCATGCAGCTTTCCCCTGTCAGAGCCATTCATCCAGATTTTGCTGCCTGCATTCCTAGACAGCGTTACAATGGACAGTGAAAACTTGAGAAGCCACTCTTCCTTTTTATACACCCGGTGTAGTAATGTCTCCGGCCTTTCATTACATAGCCATCATCCTCGGAGGGGAACAGAGAGCGGACTAGGATGTGGGGAGTAGAGAAAGACAAAGGAAAGGGGAGAGAAAAGGCGAAAGAGAGGGGACTGAAGTGAAAAGGTAAAGAGCCCGCTGTTTCTTTGTCCCGCACCTGTTGCTAGGCCTCTCCTGCCCCCCACCAGTCAGCCCCGCTCGCTGGGGAAAAACTGAGACAGAAGTACAAAAGCTGTGTGTGTGCGTCAGCGCATTTGACTGCTCGTGTATGCTTGTATGTATTTTGTAGACATGGGCACACAGTCTGATGCTTACAGGACGTTTGAATTCCAGCCTTGAGCTCTAAAACCAATTATTATCAAAGTCTTGTCAGCATGTGATGCATTTTTCACAGCTTCCACACGTGTGCCCTCATGCCTCCGTTGTTTATCCCACTTCTTTACAATAAGAAGTAGAAAGAAATTACAAGGAGTGTAGCTGAGAAAGGGAAATAAAAACCAGTCGCCCAGTTTCCCTTTTGCGATACATTACATTTGTGATACATACTTTACTGCTCTAACCAGTAAAGGCATTTTAACTGCTGCACACCCTTTGCTCGTTGCGAGTGTTCCTGAACTAAACCCAAATGCTTCCCTTTGTCTAAATATAAATTTTAGTAGCATCAAGATACAAAAAATGTAGCTCTCTTTTGAAAATGAATACACAACTAGTTGCAGTCGCGTCGATGTAAACTTTTTTCACAACAGTCCCAAACATCTGGTTAACAGCAGCAAGCACAGAGCAAGCAGTTCTGTTCTGCTCCATCTGTTGTCTTGACAATCAAAACTTCTTAATCATTTACAGTATAGCTGTGGCTGGATTCGCACCACAATCACAATAGTAGAATTTAATGACCAGATAAAATGGATATATGAAATTTGCCCTGGTTCCACTGGTGCAACTGGATTGAACTGGGCCTCACAAGACTTCACACACATGAACCTGCATTTTTTTAAAATAGCAAAGGAACATTGCTCATATTCAGGGTGAGCACCTGACCTGACCTCTTATGTCCCTCATTTCCTGTTCTCCCCGTCTTTGCTGCTTCACCAGACCTGCTACATCTGTGAGGACCATGGGAGGGAGAGCAAGGCTGCCTGTGGAGCCTGCATGACCTGCAACAGACAGGGCTGCAGACAAGCGTTTCATGTCACCTGGTAAGTGTTAAGTTGGGTGTGTGTATTTGAGTGTGTGTTTGTGGTTACATCAGCTTGGTGATATTTTTGGGTGACAGCAAGATCAGTGAAGATCTTGATCGTAGAAAATTAATTATTTGATGCATCATATTAACCTACAAACAAATGATCTGTATTTAAAAGTTACAAAAAATAGTCTAGCAGTGTGTCATAACAAACACACTGGTTAATTAGATGCACATAACTGACTGTGTTGACTTATATAGATATGAAACAGCAGCCAATGAGGAGAGAGAATTTGCCTGTTGCAGTCCACGATTCCTCAAAATGCCTGTATGTGTTTCCCATAGCTTTATTTGTTTTACTTTGTCTTCACTACTATCTGTTTACATTTTCATTCACTCTCTTTGGGCCTCGATGTTGTGTAAGCTGCAGCTGGCTCGTATCACAGAGTGCAGAGTGTGAACATTAAAAATGATGGCTGGCACAGATTAGTATGTGCAGACATGTGACATTTAATCCATCCTGCCTTGATCAATGACAAAAGTTCTCACCTGTTTTAAATCACATCCAGGTGTTGTTGTCAAGGTGTGTGCCTGTGTGTATGTAATCTCTGCTGTCTTGTCTCCTCTGCTGTCTGATCCTGTGAAACCCTGTGTTCAGTGCTCAGATGGCTGGTCTGCTATGTGAGGAGGAAGGCCCAGAAGCTGACAACGTCAAATACTGTGGCTACTGCAAGCATCACTACAACAAAATGGTAACAAAATGATAAGACCCTCACTCAAATCTTCCCTTAGACTAATCCTCCCTTAGTGAATGCACTGTCAGGTGTTTCCTGATTACCAGTAAACGTGACTGATTTTACTTTTTTTTACCACCTCCTTTGCCTTTTAATGTTACCTGTAACTGGTAATCAAACTGAATTGCCATTTCCATCTCCCATCATTCTGCAGTACAGAGCCATATGTGCCAGACTATTTTATGCTCACACTGACTGACTTCCTGGCGTCTCCCATGGTTGCCTGGCAACCTCATGGCACCAATGAGTCTACTGAAATTTAATGAGCCCTGCCAAGAAATAGTCCTGCATATAACAACTGTGTAAAACAACAACTGCTTTTTTCACTTACAGATTAAACAAACAAGATATAACATATTAATTAGTGAGTCTCAGCGGTGCTGGTTGGTGAATGTTTTTGTTACCTTTGGACAGAGCCAGGCTAGCTGTTTGAAGTCTTTGTTACACTGAATGGCTTCTGGCTGGAGTTGTGTATTTCCTGGACAGATATGAGAATGTTGTTGGTCTTCTAATCTAGCTTGACATGAAAGCAAAAAAGTGTGTTTCCCATAATGTCAAACTATTCCTTTAAAAGTCTCATATTGTATAAAGTGAGATATCCATGTCTTTTTTTTTTATAAATCAGGTTCTATATTAATCAGGTTCTATAGGTTCTATATTAATACTGTGAAAGTATCCAAGCTCTCAGTCCACAGAGAAATGCACACAGCCTATATTCAGAAACTGAGCCTGAAAATGAGTGTCAGGACTTCTGTAACTTTGTGATGTCACAACAAAGCAGTCACCGCTCTCAGCCACACCCCACACCCAGGCCACCCGGGCCCACAATCCAAACTTGCAGGATTTGGTTTCTCTGAGTGTTTACCTTAAATCTGCTATAATTTATTTGATCATTGAAAAAACAGTCAGCCAATTAGAAGAGATGCTCTGAGCCTCTCTTGTAAAACTACATTGAGATGGTTTTTGTCTTAAAACCATAAATATATCTTCTTATGGATATCACACAAATAAAGAAACTGAGCAGTGTTACACTGCTCTGTTGGATATGGAACCTTTAAAGCATTATGTGATGAAAGTGCCGCTCTCTTTAAGGTTTTATTTGATCATGAGACAATGCTCACTTTTGTGTTTGGGTTTTTACAGCAGAAGAAGTTGCGCTCCAGCGAAAATACAAGTAGCTCCTTCAGTCATTCCAGGGGCCGCTCCAGCTCTCCCTCACAGGACAAACATCACCACCACAGACAGAGGAAGGTAAGCACTCATGTTAGTGTGTGTAACTGTGAAGGCCACGCAAAGTTGGCAATGAATATCTGGTCAGATTCATAGTCTTGTTTTAAGGTATTGAAAAAAGTTTTGGTTCTGTTTGCAAAATGGCATCACACTGACTCTAGTATCATAAAATTTCAAATGATATCCCACCCTAGTTATTGTGTGAATGGTAGAACAGTTCGCGCATGCCTGGTTTGACTCTGTTACATTCTTGATCCCTGTGTGTATGTGTGTGTTTTCAGAGTCATAAGGACAAGATTAGGCAAAAAGAGCGCCACAAGAAGTCCTCTGACAACCTGAGCTCGTCAGTGACAACCAGCAGCATAGAAAAGGTAGACAGACTGAAATGAAATCTTGATGACTCAACACCACTAATATTTTGACAAATAATGTCAAGGTTAATGTCACATATTATTAAGATCTGTCAATTTGTTTAACCTTAAAAAACTGAATGAGTAAAACTAAACTTGTTATGACCTGTGTGTGTAGGTGCAGATCTCCAGTCACCACAGCAGCAAGGACAGTGAGGGAAAGTCCAAGAAGCTGAGCTCACACAGTCATGGGCACCGCAGCAGTAAAAAGACAGGAAGCACTGGCAAGAGCTGCTCCTCATCCTCCTGCTCCTCCAGTCCATTCAACCCTGGTAAGAGGTGAATAATGAAATGTTGAGACACTTTAGCTGAGGTCACTAATAGGTGGCCTGGATCCGGACCTAGACGGCATCCTATGCAAACTCAGACCTATAACTCGTACGTTTTTGAGAACTATTCAATTTTGACCGGTGCATTGCGACTGAAGTCAATGAGTGAGGTACACACACCTTGAAGGATGTGGCCCCTGAATTGGGACACAGCTACTGTGTGTGTACCTCATCATCAGCTGTGCCTACCCTTACTGTTGTGTCACAAAGCACCACTCCTGTCGCCTAGCAACCTTGACAACACGCAACTTTTTTTCACAAAAACTTGAGGTTTTACTTACATTTAAATGTGTAATCCTCGGGTTCTCTGTTGGTGTTGTATGCTTTCATTTCCGGCATGCAATGAATCTTGGGATAGGTTGGGCCACAAAGGATCCTCCCCAACCGTTGGATTCTTTGTTGCCCAGAAAAAGAAGGCCACATTTTTCGGCTACATTGGAAAGAGCCTTTGAGATGTACTAGTCGCACTGCTGTGACACAATCGTTCTTCAAATGCAGCCTCCGTAGGATGAGGCCCCTGTACTGGGACACAACTAGTGAGAGATGTCAGAGAAATAAGTGGGATATAACATTGTGACTGTGAAGATGTGAAAATGGAGTTCACAAAACAGAAGAAAAGGGAATACTCAAGCCACACTTTTATGTCTTTTTTCTAAACTTTATTTCATTTTATTTCAGTTAAGTACACGTTACCTATTGCAGCCCATATTTTCCCTGAAATGAGAAAATAACATTTAATTATTATTAGAGAAGTTATTATTTAAAATCCCAGTTCATTCCCCCTTGGACCAATATTCTGGAGCTTTGCTTAAGGAACTTTTGTGTAACTGCACCTCATTGAATTTTAATTGAATATCCCTGGTCTAGAGCTTGTGTCAGGGAAAAGTCAGAGTTGACAGAAGAGGAGACGATGGAGATTAGTGAGTTTGTTTCTTTATGTGTGTGTTTCCCTTGGAGGTGGCTCTTTGTCCTCTACTCAGGATTTCCATCAGTTCTCATCTTCGTCCCGCCTGGAGCGTGACCATGTCCGAGGAGGTGATGACCACAGTGCAGAGGAGCGTAAGGAGCGTCACAGGAGGCCAGCAGTCCAGGAGGATGAGGATGAAGAGGACGATGAGAAGGAGGAGGACAAAGATGAGGAGGAGGAAGAGGAGGAGGAGGAGGAGGAGGAGGAGGAGGACAGTAAATACCACAAGCCACCAGCATTGACTCCTGCTGATGGACCTCTGGTGGGATCACAGGGTCATGACAGGTCAGAAGGCAACTCGAGCCCTTTTGAGAACAAGGTCACCATCTCTACATTTGGCTCCATCATGCGCATCACCTCCTCATCAGGGCTGGGCAGCAGCAGTAAGATCCGCAAGATCTCCTCCTCTGGGGACTACAAACCCTCCAAATCTCTCTGCAAGCCACCTCAGCTGAGCACGCCGCCCATCCTAGAGGAGGCGGCCTTGGAGGACAAACCCACACCTCCCCCGCTGCCCAGAGAGAGGAGGCACCGCGGCAACAAGAAGAGCCGCCACGGCCCAGGGCGCCCACGGGGCAGCAAGAACCGGGAGAGGAGGGAAGAGGAGCTTCACCACCACCATCACCACACAGCACCTCCCCCTCCAGCCTTAACCTCCTCGCTCTACCCAAGCCCATCCTCCATCCCACACCCTGCCTTCCCCTCCACGCTACCTCCCACCACCACCTCTTCCTCTTCTTCCTCCTCTTCTTCTTCCTCTTCTTCTTCTTTCTCCTCCTCTTCTGCTGGCAGTTTTTCCACAGGCCGTGGCAACTCGCTGCTCGGCTCCGGTGAGTCTTTGTGAGTGGGTGTGTGTGGTAGCCCTCTAACTTCCTGTGTATCGGAGTAAGTGTGTGAAAAAGAAAAAACTGTACCACTATCTGTTTGCACTTTAGTGCGTTCATTTCTCTTCAGTGTCGAAATGTTTCCACTGCACACGTGCCATGTCAGCAACAGAGCAGAAACTTATCTGTACATCAGGACCTCACAGTGTAACAGAACAAGCCACTTGAAGTTAGAGCCCATCAGGACAAATAAAGAAACTATTTCATGGTTTCATGTTTATCGTGAAAAGTGGTTTAAATGTTCAGAATATTTACTAAATCTGTGTCACAATATTTATTTAATCTGTGAGGGAGAGATATTGTCCCAGATAGTGGTTTATGAAAGTGCTGCACTCGTCTCTTGGTGGTAGATTTCCTGCCCTACTTTCACATTGATTCTGTACATGTACTCACAGGTGCCATGTTTGTCTCTCTTTAGGGGTTTAACCATTTCTGAGTTGAAAATAATCTGAAATGTTTTTTTGTTTTTTTGTTTTTTTCCAACTTTATTACTCTGGTTTCTCAGGTATCTACTCCAGTCTCAAGGACCCGCTCACACTGGGCGGGGGTGTCTGCAGTACCCCTCTCTCCCTGGGTGGAGGGGTGTGTAGCACCTCTTTGGCCCTGGGAGGGGGCATGTGTAGCACCCCTCTCTCCTCAGGACTCCTTCCGTCCCATGTCTCCTCACTCTCTCTTCCGTCAGTCAGCGCTGTCTCAAACACACAGGTACTTCAGACAGAGAGGAAATACACACTGTAGAAATGATCAGTCAGCAGGAAGTACAACTGAAAGCTCTGTACTGTATCAGGACCACTGCACATCCGCTGTGTCTGTTAATGTATCCACCTTTTTCTAGTTGTTTAAAACCTTGAATAGAAAGTTCTGCTACATAAAATCTTGACAGTGGCTATTTTAATGGTTAACACTACTGCTTTTGCCTTAATGCTGATTTCTTGGTCAAAAAAAGAACTTGATTATAGAAGTGAAACAGTTGATTAATGGATTAGAAAATTCAAGCAAAAATGCCAAACATTTGCTGCTTCCAGCTTCTGAAATGTGACAACATATAATATTAAATAACATTTCAAGTCATTTTGAGCAGATGTTGATTATATTACCAGAAAACGAGTGTGTCTGTTTTTGTACCAATGTTTTTGTCAGCAAGATATTGATGTTCACTGTGTCATAGGTCCATCCAGGATCCAGCACTTCCTATAGCTTGACCTCCACTCAGCCTTTCGCCAGCTGTCTCTCCGCAGCCCCGACACTGCCGCCACTACTGAGCCAAGCCCAGACCTCACTGCCAGGTGAGAGGAAGACAGAGTTCAGAGATCAGTGTGCTTCACCTGCATTTTCAGAAACTGAAGCTAATTTCAGATAAATGTTCACAATAAAGCCTCTTCTTACCTTTTACAGAATCTGACATTAAGGTGTCATTCAATTAATTCAATTAATCAATGTCACTATCAATCGCAGAATGAGGTAACACAACAACATGGTGATTGAGCTTATGGCCCTCTGATGACAGTATTGCAGTATTTATATATTTGCAGTATTAGGAACTGGGTGTCTGTGATGACATTCACAGCAAAAATGCTGTATTCAGTTGCTGCTACTGCAAACTGAACATTTCCTACTGCTGCAGCTTCACACTGAAAGCATTTAACATGTTGACTTTTATTGTGAAGTGGTCACAGGAAATACAACCTGTTTGCCAGTGAGCTCAGTATTTACCATGAATGTTCATCAAAAACAAGACAGCAGTTATTTTTAGCATTTTTCTGACGGCATATCAGTTTGAAATATTACAGATAGTAATAAACAAAAAGGAGCGGGAGGCGACAGGCTGCACACCTCTAATCTCTCAACGAGATAACGAGATAGCTCCTTTTGCTGTGCCCTGCTGCTCTCAGACTTGAACCGTGCGCAGCATAAAATCAGTGCACGGTTGCTCACAGTATGATGAAAAAAGGCCAATTATTACCTTACTTTGTTATTAAAATGACAGAATTCTGTGTATTAAACCACCAAATCGACCATGATAGAAATCTTCAAGACTGCCTCTTTTAATCTCTGAACACTGCAAAACAGACAACGCTTTAATGATGAAATGTCCTACCTTTCAATGAACAGAAGCAGACACATATAAAATTTATGACTCTCTGTCCCTGCTCTCAGAGTCTGACCTCGATGACTGTCGCTTTCCGTGTCAAGGGAACTCACCCAGTGAAAGTCTTTCTTCACAGTAAGTCTCAGTATTTAAACTTTAATCTTTACTGGTATTTGTGGGTCGACCACTACAGCAGGGCAAGCCCTATAAACATGAATGTCCATGACTGACTGACTGAGTGATAGAGTTGAGTGATGAAGTTAAACCATTGGTGAACTGACTGAGTTGGAGTTTCCCCATTGGCTGATGCTCTTTCAAAATAAATTGGCACAAATAGTTTCTATTAGGAGGCATTTACAGCTTACATGTCCATAGAAGAGTCACCAATGATGCCCCACAAGGAGAGGCTGCTCTGGTCACTGAGCAGCAGTTTGTTACCCAAAGGCTGTGCTCCGTGTGAGAGACCAAATAAGAAAGATAATCTGTTGCTTTTAACTTTCTCTCTAAGCGATCATTTTAAAAGTAAATATAGCTGAAATCACAGCACAGTCTTTGTCTATAACTAATGTGTTTGGTGATTTTGTCAGATGATGTCGTGGTTATAAAAATCTGGAAGTGACTGCTGGTTAACATGTAGTCTCAGTTGTGAGACACTCTAAGTATCTCTATCAAATGGAGCATCATTTGAATAAATTTCCTCTGTACTGTAACTGTAGTCAGATCAGTTTCTATTTCAGCAAACAGCAAAGGGAAACAACAGGAAAATGGCTTCTTGGTAGTTTCCCCACTTGCTTGCAGCAGTGACTTGTTGCTGTTTTCTGACTCCCTGTTGTTTTTTCCTGCTCTATACCCAGATCTCCCATGAGCTGTCTTCCTCTTCTGTTTGACCAGAGAGACGGGTTAGGTACAGGAGTCAGAGCCCGTCCTGAAAACGTCCCTCCAGCCAGCTCCCACATTGAACTCCTGCTGGAGAAACACGGCAACGGCGAGATGGGAGTCAACAGTGAGTCAGCCTAGAATAAGTCATTCTAGTGGTTCCCACATGTTTCCAAGATAAAATTTTTGGCTAAAATACTGGATGCCTTCACTTCTTTCACTTCTTCTCACTTGAGAAGGAGATATCACTCTTTGCTTGAACTGCTGAAGACTTGTGACCACACTGAAGTCATAACCTTGGATGAAGGGTCTCATGTAGCTTCCTTTTAAGGGCATGGGTCTGTTTACCTACACTCTGTGCAGCTGCTTCTGTGAGAACACAACTTGGTGCTATTTAGAGATGATGAATGTACCTGTGAAGTTGATGCAGTTTGGGGACAAAAAATACCACAGCGTGAGAC
Organism: Trachinotus anak; assembly: GCF_046630095.1. Lineage (NCBI taxonomy): Eukaryota > Metazoa > Chordata > Actinopteri > Carangiformes > Carangidae > Trachinotus > Trachinotus anak. The sequence goes on along the minus strand of NW_027273870.1, from coordinate 10,306,729 downwards.
AAAAGCAGCTCCAGCAGTTTTGTTTCTCATGTTCCTTCTGTTAGATTTCTGTTTTGCTCTCCCCTGAACCAGATACCTCACTGACTCTTATTCTGACTCACCATCTTTCTTCATCATCAGCTGACATTTTCTAATTTATTCTTAGGCTCTTTTTTATGCCTCCTCGCTGGCAACAGCTGTGACTGGAGGCATTTTGTTTCCAGGTTGTCTGTGGCCGGGGTCTGTGTGTCCATCCCATTCTGTACTATACAATATTTTGTTCAGATTAGACTGAACTCACATATTCATACACTAATTATGACACAATTTAACTCAAATGTCTATATGGATAAAATGGCGTGATGACATTTTATATCCAAAAGGTCAAAGGTTAACTTCACTGTGACTTCATAATGTTGTGCAAAAACAATTTCGGCTAGTATTCATTGCTGTAACCCAGGAATCTCTTGACTGTATTTTAATTCACATTCGACTGATGAGTGTTTGCTCCTGCAGAAGTGAGAGAGTTTGTTGGTTCTTTCTGTCTGCGATGCCGAGCATGCTGCAGTGACCGCTCCATAGAAAATCAGTTAGGAAGCATTTGGAGGATGGGTTTGAATTTCAAGCTCGGACATGATGGTACTGCTTTACACTAACACTATGGAAAACTAAAAGTTTGTTGTTATAAATATGTATAATATAGAAATGATGTTATAATGAACCTGTCAGTCTTCAAAGCCCTTAATCCACTGACAGTGCGTGTGTGTGTGGCATCTCCCTCATTGAGGACTACTCCCCACATATTGAAAACACCTATGTGGGTACAAGGACCTAGTGGACTAGAGGAACACTGAGTGCAGGTTACTGGGTCTGCAAACTTTTCCTTTATTGATCTTACCATGACTGATTTTTCCTCAGACGTACAGTAAATCAGTGGGAATATTATTTACCAGTGTCTTGCTTTTCTGTGAAACAACAAACTGTGAAGCAGGACATATACTGACATCATTTTTGAACTGGAAAAGATTTCCAGTGTTGACTTATGAAGGAACAGTGATTAAATCAAATGTATTGACCTATTTTTCATCTTCTTTGCTAAATTTTCATAATATAAATGTAAATGTATTCATGTAATACAACACAGTTTTTTATAATGTTATATCTCTCCTCCCCGCTCCTCTAGTTGTGGAAATGCTCCAGTCACTGCACTCCCTGCAGCAGGAGAACCAGCGGCTCCAGGACCAGATCCTCAGCCTGACGGCCAAGAAGGAGCGGCTCCAGCTGCTCAACACGGAGCTAGCTGTGTCGTTTCCACACGTTCATTCCGCCCAGAGCTCCTTACACACCTCTTCCCAGATCAACTTCCTGTCCTCCACCCAAGGTCAGACTCTTCAGCTCTACTACCTGCTTTTATATCAAAACCTAAAGACACATTGTGCCTATGGTGTTATGTAGTTTGCTCCATATGAAGGTGATAATAGTTTTGGATTTTTCATTTGTTTTTATTTTTATTTTGTTTTGACTTCATGTTTTCAATTTCAGTTGAGTTTTAATTAGTTTTTAAATCAGGTTCGGTAGTTTAGTTTTTATTTTTTGAAGATGTTTAGTTTTAGTATAGTTCCTAATATTTTTCAGTGTTAGTTTTTTGTAATATGAGGTATTTGTTAGGGGCCAGATTCAAAAAGGTCAGAAAAAGTCTTGTGTAATAAAAACTCAACAAAAAAGTCACATGTACTGGTTGTACACTGAGAGCCAATCAGCTGTAAGATACTGCTCCATCTGGCACAGCTAAAAACTGGAAGACAGATTTCATATCCACCCAAAATACTACAGGCTGATGTATGAAATAAACTGACCAAGATGAAAACTAAAAACATTTTCTCAATAATTTTAGTTTATTTTAGTTAGTTTTGTAAACACACAATATAGGTAGCTATTGTTTCTATCTTTGTTTCAGTTAATAATGTTTTTCACCTATAGTTTTTGTTATTTTGTTAGTTTCTTCTCCTTCTGTCTCCATTCCCCCTGCCATTGGACATGTACAGTACATTTTCAGGTGATTCTTTACAGTAAACTTATTAGACAGTGGTTGAAATGAAGCAGTGATTAATTGATGTGAAAACACGTTATGTTTGTCCTGTAGTGACAAAACAAAACATGGTGGTTAGTATAAAACTTTGGTTTTTTAGTTTTCACCCTATGTTTGTGCTTCTCTGTTCCTCAGACCCCCTGAGCACCAATAAGAGTCCCCTGTCCAAAAGCTGCTTCCTGAATGACACCTCCTTTGTCACCTCATCTGAGGTGAGAACCTGTAGATCCTTTGTTACTTTGAACACATCATACAGACCTGGACCAATCAGTGTTAGCAAGTGTGTTTCTGCTTCTAAAATTATAGTAATATATGATATCTCTCACCATCAAATGTAAACTGACTGTATACTTCTTGTGCCAGTGTGTACTTCACTGTAAACTGAGGCATAAAGGCACTGAGTTCACGTCAAAAACAAGCTGACAGCTAAATAGCTAAAATGCATTTTTCAATTTTTTCCAGGAGCTCCACTCTGGTAGTCCGTCCCGCAGTAGTTCGTCCCTCTCTTTCCAGAGTACTCCGCCCCCTCAGCAGAGCCCTGCCTCCTTCAGCCAGCCCCTGCTGAACGGCCTGAGTCGAGGTTTGAGTGACGGTTTGGGGGCCATGAGTCAGACTGGCGGCTCCTCTCTGCCAGTGGTTGGCGGGTTCATGGCGTCGCTAACAGGAAGTCCTCAGCTGAACATGAACGGTGTGTTGGGAAGTCTGAATGGCGTGATTCAGTCTCCTGTGCAGAATACCCCTCAGCCCACACTCCCTGCTCTGCGCCCCCAACCTCCACCACTCAACCCCCAGGCACTAGCTCAGGGCTTCCAGCTTCCCAAGAGTGTGAGCCCGTACGTATCAGTCTGTCTTTAATCCACCTGTAAATGAATGGTTGTATTGTTTAAAGGTGTGACAACAGGGCAGACAGCTGACAGATTGTACTGGAACTAGAGTTAAGGCTGTGATTGTTGTTTGTGTATTGTCCCATGCTTATAGTGACCGTAGACTGTTGCTTTTGTTTCAGGTCTTCTCTCCTGTCAGAGCAGCAGAAGCAGCTTCTCCTCGAGCAGCAGCAACAGCAGCAGCTCCAGCAGTTCCTCACCTCACAGAACTTCACTCCTGTAATGACAATCTCTCTATCACTGTGTCTTAATCTTACTTGTTTTCACATTGTGCGCTTTCTCACAGGGTCTCGCTTTTATTTTGTTTATGAGGAGTATTCTTTGTGACCAAAACAATGTTTTTAAATCTTTGTGGCCATGTAGAGTGCTGCAGAGATGATGTTCCCTTGACAAAAAGCCAGTGGGACTTTTACATTGTCCTTTGGATTATTGACAGAAGTAAAAAGCTTAAGAAACTACACCACGGTCACATGACGTCAATGTCACCTCCACTAAACTTCCAACTTGTGGTTTGATTTGAGGTTTGATTTCTCTGACCTTCTCAACAAAAGTCCGTCCTCTTGCAAAGTTAGTAATATTTTGTATAAACACAACGAGGCTGTAAAGGTGGACTGATGAATAGATTGGTTTTCATGTTCGCCATGATGACCCCAACCCCCAAAAACCTCTATAGTCTCATTTTGCCACTTGTTAGCACTGTATTTTTAAGAGATGTAAAAGCTTAAAAAATCACAACTGGGGTATTTACTGACATATTTTATGCCTTAGAATAAAACGTGAAAATGTCTTGACCTTGTCTTACCACAGACCTTATGTCAATCTAACAAAACCCCAAAAAATCAATAATCAGGAGGAGGAAACCAGAAGTGCTAAAATTTTAACTACTTTCTGGGTTTTAGGACTCATTCTCATGGCACTCTATTTGATTTACACCATAACAAATTAGTCCACAATGTAAATAATCTCCATAATTTTCCAGGACGTCGACTTTATGTTGACTTAACTTAACAACATTAACAACAAGAAATCATCCATCCTTGTTCACTGAATGTAGCACTGATAAAATGTTTTGTTGTTAGATTTAGGGGATTGAATTATCATTGGGCCTTCTGTCTGCACCATCTATGAACAGACCATCACATATACTGAATTTCTGTCGTTGCCAGTGACTAAGAACAGATTCAGGCTTTACGTTAGCTCAGTTCACCGTCCACGGTTGCTTCACTTGACCCCAACAGTCTCACATTCATGTTGGGTCAGGCTGCTCAGGTCCTCTTCTCACATCAACAGCTGCGCACTGAGCTCAAAGTTGGTTTCATTTCATTTAGGTTAACAAGCAAACAAAGACAGAAACTGAACCAATCCATCACACTCAACAGAACAGCAGCACGTCCCTCTTGTCTGCTCCTAACTCTACTCCCGCTGTCCTTTGTATTTCTGCCAAACAATGACAAATAACAACCTGTGACCAGTCTGTGACAAGTCTAATAAAGTTGATTTGTATTGACTTATATCACAGTGACAGTCTCAAATGGCTTCACACACCCACAGGAGTCATTTGAAGTAAATTTTACTTGTGTGCAATATTAACTAACTTTTTTGAAGAAGTTTCGATGATCATTTTGTGATTCTGCAGTAGTGATCTGCCTAATTTTGTCATGTTGCATTAGTGTACAATGAGTGCAAACAACAATTATTTACAGTCAAAGATGTGGCACTGAGAATAAGAAGTGTAATGCTGAAATATTTACTATTAATAAAAGTGAGACTGGGGCGGCCCGGTAATCGAGTGGTTAGGGCGTGTACCATGTTGATCGCAAGACGCTCTTAGCAGACGGTCACCGGTTCGACTCCCGACCGGTCCGACTCTTTCCTGCATGTCATTCCCCTCTCTCTACCCCCTTTCCTGTCAGTCTCAACTAAGCTATAATAAAGGCATAAAGAAGCCCAAAAAAATAATTAAAAAAATAAAAGTGAGACTTCACAGGCCCAAGAGCTGTAAAGGTAAATACAAGGGTAACAATGTGCAGAGCTGCCTATTTGACTTGCAAACTGGTGATGGTCTGGTGAGGCTGGAGCTAGTCAGGCACTGTGACACCTGGTAAATATAGAAGCTCATTTGTTTACTGCCTGACTGTGAAGTTCATGGTTTATTGGTGATGGGAAGTGACTGAATGAAAGTAGCATTTGTTCAGCTGCAAGTATTAGTTATTATTATTCACAGATATGTTGCATGAAGAGAGACACTTGTAGTAATTATGATTTGTTTTCAATTTAAACTTCAATTTTGAAAGCATACAGACGTATTAATCTTAATGTTTGCAATGCAAAACAGAACCTTGTATGATGTCACACAACCACATACTCATGGTCCAAAGGGTAACTTCAGATTCCTTCTTAAACATAGACCCTCGCCCACTTCACAGGCATCATGAAACTCATTGTCTATTCCTGCTCTTCCACCAGGAGCAGCAGGTGGTAGTGTGCCAGATGCTGCAGCAGCAGAGACAGAGAGAGCTGCAGCGCCTCACACTGACAGGAGCACTCACCTCCACCCCAAACTCACCCATGATTGCCCAGTCACCCAACCTGCTGTCCTCTGCTACAGCCTCACCCCTGCAGGGCAGCCAGGGAGGCAGCCTCTTTGGTCTGCAGGACAACGCACTTCACAAGCCCGGGGTGAGTAACACTGCAGGATTTCACGTTATGATGCTGTCATGTTTTCAGTTTTAGAAATTTTAATAAAACATTGTGTAATTGTGTTTTCAGGCTGCAGGAGAAAAGGGTGGAGACAAGAATGGGTGACCTCTTGACAACACAGGAGCAGCTCAAGTGAAGATATCAGGCGTCACGCCCACTTGAAGAACTGAGGTCAACTTACAAGACTAGTGAACGTCTTTCCTTCTCTGTCATCTTTATCTTAAACCCTCTTTTATGAATGTATAACAGGATGGTGAAGTTTTTCATGTTTTGAAATTCTTTATATCAGAGGTTCTTCTCATAGGTTTTTTGTATAGGCAGCTTTCAGAGAGCATGAATTCAGTGGTCTCTTCTTCAATTGCACTAATTTGTTAGTTAGACCAATGGGGCTGCTGATGAAGGCAGAGCCAGAGCTCCTGCTCAGTCCTGCAGGTGCTGTGTGGGTTTTCAGTTTGTGAGTGGGAACTCCAGGTCAGAGTGTTTTGTCTCTGACCTCTCAAGCACTGACCATTCATGAATTTCCCTCCATGGCTTGAACCAGAGTTTCCATTCAGTCAGTGAGAATCAGACTTCTGCCCTTTCTTGCAACCTCAACTGTCTTCCTTGATATTTTGTCTTCCCTTTGTGTTCACCCCGCCCGAATTTCATCTAGATCCTCTAAATGTTGCAGCCTCTCGCAGGCTCTTATTATGTAAAGGATAAATATACTGTCATTTCCAATGTGTGGTTAGTGGCATTTCAACATTAAGCTAGTTATTACCTCAGACTTTTTTGCCACCTGTTGTCCATTGTCATTGTCTTCACTGGATATAAATGCCCACCGAAAACCTTGGTGTTAACTCTAAGGTATTAACTCCTGTTTATGTAAAAATGGCACACGATCCACGCATCCAAAACTGCACCATCATCCACTAGAGACTGGCATCGACGTGAACGTTGAGCACCAGGTTTTATTCTAAACAACCACAAGAGTTTCTAAAGACTTTTATATCCTTCCAGTTGCTATGGAGATTAAGCAGATGAAACCAAACATTTGGAAATTGTAAGTAAGAAATTAATTGTTTTTCCTAAACAAGTGTGCACTTTGCATGTTAGTAGCTAACAGAGCAAATTAGCCATCAACACAGTACCTTATAAAGGATGCTTGGTACTTAATAGGCCACTAGGGACTTTAAGGGTTTTTGATTTATGAATATTTTGCACTCTGTCCTCAAGTGTCAGCTTTTTATGTTACTTTCATACATAGATATTCTTTTTATGTCTGCCAACTAGTTGTTCTTTTAGCAATAGTGGATAGATAATGCCTTAATGAAACTAGATTTACAGAGAAAACCATGAGCCCAAAGGCTTACTCCCTTGCGTCTTTCTTTGATAGTGTTTTTTATCTCGGGTTTGTGGTGGGCTACTCTTTCTAAACCCATTTATACTTTTGATAGCTGACTGATGATTTCAACAGTTGAAATGTGTGAATAACCTTATAGTGGTAACTAAAGTGTCAAATCATTTTCTGTTGTAATTTTTTGTGTTAAGATGCAATGTTCTTTAGTTGTTTTGTGCTTCAGAGAACAGAGAAGGACTTAATGAAAATCTTACAGTAATGTCTGCACGGCGGTGTCATAGGAAGATGGCTCGGGATGGCCAAGATGTAAACTATTAAAGTGCTGTTGCAATAGTGTGTGATATATAGCGTAGCTGTTATCAGCACTGAGGAGATGGTGACTTGCCAATGTTGCTTCTGTTAGCCTTTACAGCTGGGCTGTTTGAGCCCATACTCACGAGTTTAGCCAACGTAGAGACTATGATATCCTTCTTTTCCATCTACTCCACTTCATCATGTGATGCCTCTGTTTGGCTCAGTTTTACTAACAAAGGCCACTCTCAAATTCATCTTTTTCCCTCAAGCAAGGGATTGTTTTATCAGGTTTTCTCCTGTGTTCTTTAACAATATCGTCATAGGCCTTTTGAAATATTTTGTCACTTATGTTTGAAATCTTGAACATGATCTCCCATACATGTGATATGTTGAGTGCTAGATTGTTTTGTTAGCAGCTAATGTAGACGTCAGAAAGGAACTTTGAGCAGCTCACTAGTCAGTGATAAATACTGTAGCAATGCCAGAAGGAGAATGTTGATTATGTTGATAAAGACATTGGCCAACGGGTTGACACGACTCCAAGTAGGAGGTCTGCATTTTACCAAGCATGTCCTTATGAGTCGCCTCGGAGCTGAGGCAAAGTCCAGACACACAACCATGTCCAAGAGATTGACTGAGGAGTGGTGCAAAGGATTTCTGAAGCAGTTTCTTTCTCATGTTGCACTGGGGCGCTTTGGGCCCAATTGTAAATCGGTTTTAGTACCTTTTCAATTTTGTTGGAATACGAGTTGTATACTTAAATATGTTTGTGTAAAAACACATTCATTCTTTTAAGCTTTGAAGTTTGGGTAACCAAGATAATCCATGTTATGAATGTCGTACTGTGTATTTTTTATGTATTACAACATTTAAGCACCTGGCTCTGAATGAGGTTTGATGGAGAGCAAGTTACATATGGGGATATGAATTGCATGAAATGCAGTGACATCTCTCAATTGCATTGCTAAATACCAAGTAACAACTATGCATAATTTTAAATGCATTGTTCCCGTAAAAAAAGAAATTAAATGAAATGAGCACTGAAGTTTAAAAAGGACAAGCACGTTGTCATTGTACAGTGTATTTGTTTGAGAGAATTGAGCAAAACGAATTTGACAATATTCAGATTAAAAGCCCTGTAAAGTATTTTGATATTTTTGTGTGTAAAATTAAAAGGACGGATTAAGACAACTTTTGTTTTTGTTAATAAATGTATTTTACTGAGTTGTTCTACATTTTCTCTTGGGTATTGAATGGGAAATGTAATTTAACATAGTTCAAATAGCAAAAGCATGCTACTGATGTGTTGTTTATAGCTATTGCTAACTTCCGACTCTTGTCCCTAGTTGGGATTTTACATGTACAAGGCAATTAAAACAGTTTTCATTATCATAAAACAACAATACACTACAGATATGAAAGTAGAGTAAAATACCATATTGAAATGCATTGATTGTGATGTATGGTCTACGAAGAGACAACAGCATATCATATCATACAATTAGCTAGAAATATACAGATGTACAGTCAAAAAAAGCTCCAGAAATGGGTACAGCTCTGGTTTGCTTTTAGCCAGCACTTTGTTATAAAGGAATCAAGTTTGATCCTAGCCTGGCTTCTAGTAAATTGAACCAGATTTTACTTGTTAACCTGTAGCTATAGATACTACTTTACCACACAATATCAGTCACAAATATTCTATTTTACATTATGTGAAGAAAAATGTTCTTTCACCTGTAAAAAAGCTGCAGATTTTTGCTGCCACATGCTGGATGTGATGCAACACTAAAACCAGATTTGTAGGATTTTAATGTTTTTTACGCCACCACACCAGGGCCGGAGGCATATTTCGGGTTGTCCATTCGTCTCATTCTTGTGGACATGATATTTCAGTAACGCCTTGAGGGAACTTCTTCAAATTTGGCACAGATGTCCACTTGGACTCAAGGACGAACTGATTCGATCTTGGTGGTCAAAGGTCAAGGTCAGTGTGACCTCATGTGAAACTTTTTTGCCATTACTCAAGACTTCAACAGCAATTATGACAAAAATTCACACAAATGGTTATTGTTTTTTATATGAGTCTGGATAAACAGGGATGTAATCTGGAACTAGTATGAGTCAGGGAGGCTTTTTTTTTTTTTTTTTTTTTTTAAATAACCCATTATTATCAAGTAAAGAGAGGCACTATTTAAATCTACAACTTCATGTTCAGATTTCGATTTATAAATCCAAGCAACATTTGTAAAATAACCATCATATGACAGACGTGATTGATACATAAATGTTTGTAGGTAATCGCACTTGAGAGACGCATCATTTTTTACGTTATCAAACTGAATTGAGTGAGCGGCCGTGAAGGGGGAAGAGGAGGAGCAGCGCGGCACGAAGTCAGGAAGCGGCAGCGGGAGCTGTTTACATTCGTCAGCCAATCACCTGGACTGCCGAGGTGCGGTGGCCATGTTGTAACTTTTACTGCAGTCCATTGAAGTTTTCCAAAGCCGCTGGCTTCAGACCTGTGATTTCTCCTGGATGGTTCAAGCGCCAGATATCACACCTTCGTCCATATTCACTGCGACAGAATGAACTCGAGCCGCTTTATCGCCGCGGTGCTGAGAGGACGTGTGCGGACCCTGAAGCGACCACAACCGGTGTTGCCTGCTTCATTTTCGATGGTGAGTCCGTAATACTGTCCACCTGCTATCACCTAAGTGTGAGTGTTTTTACATTCAGAAGCTCATTTTCTTGTTACCTTTACCGATGCGGTGTTTCAGACTGCTGAGTCATGACAAGAAAGGAAAAGTAAAGCATAGATATTTTTGTTTTGCTCTGGGTTTTTTTTTTTTTTTCCCGCTGTTGTGTCCAAACAAAAACCGACCACCCCCCCCCCCCCCCCTCCCCCGACATGTCTGAAGGTGCACTAAAGGACACAGGGAGGCTATCAGTTAAAGACACCACCTTCATCAAACATCCTGTAGCCATTCTTCATCTTGTGTCTACAATGTCCTTGTCTCAGCTGCCGTTGTAAAATGTATATAATTATTTCCTATAATTGAATCATAAATGGATAAATGTGGAGTTGTCAGCTCACCATTTAACCTGATGTTGTCTCCAGCTGTCACCCAGTGCTGTGGCTCCCATGTGATGGTGCATTTTGTGTCCAGGTGCAGAGGATCCTGCTGTCCACGCAGCCTGTCCCTGCAGCCCGACTGCCCTACAGAGTCAAGGTGTCTGCTGGGAAACGCTACGCCTGGTGTGCATGTGGACACAGCAAGAAACAGGTGAGCACATATGGTTCAGCTTTCAGCTGCACCTGGAGCAGGGTGCCAGTTATTCACAGTCATGGCTCATTTGCTCGTGTCTATGTCCAGTTTACACTGGGACCTGGGGAGAGCCAGTTTGCTAGTAGAGACTTGAATTCCCTCCTGTGAATGACAATGAAGGACATCCACAAACTGATAGCTGAGGTCATTCTTTAGGTTTATGAAGGGTTTCATTCTGTTATCTTTCTGCCAGAGAGAGCCAAACTGGATTAATTAAAACAAGAAAACATATACTAATATTAAATGTTAAAGAATAATGAAGAGAACTTCAGATAGCCCATTTTTATACTATCTTACCCAGTCCTAAAAATGTATTCGCTTAAGTATGCTTTGGAAGAGAAGAGAATATTGACCTGCTGTAGTTTTTTCTGACTTAAGATAAAGGAGTTTTAAAACTAATTGCCCCTGATGGCTGTTTCATGGGGTATGAGTGATGTGTGTATGGATGAATGTGGCAAGGATATTGTAAAGCACTTTGAGTGGTTCATAAGACTTGAAAAGTGCTACAGTGCCTTGCAAAAGAATTCACCCCCCTTGGTATTCTTTCTATATTTTTGCCTTACAACCTGGAATTTAAATGGATTTTCAGTTTGATTTTAAGTAATGGACCTACACAAAATACTCCAGAGTAATGAAGTTAAATGGGGGGAAAAAACTTGTTTTAAATCAATCTAAAAAAATATAAAACTGAAAAGTGGTGCGTGCATATGTATTCACCCCCTTTGCTTTGATGCACCAACCATTACCTTCAGAAGCCACATGATTAGTTAAATAAGATCCAACTGTGAGGAATCTAGGTGTCAAATGCTCTGAGTACATCTACAGCTGTTCTGATAGCCCCCAGAGTCAACACCAGTGCAACACCACTAAGTAAGGGCTACCACCAAGCAAGTGACAGCAGACCCTTTGGAATTTGCCAAAAGGCATATTGGAGACTCCCCAAACATGTGGAAGATGGTGCTGTGGTCAGATGAGACTTAAATGGAACTTTTTGGCCATCAAGGACAACACTATGTCTGGCACAAACCTAACACCTCTCATCATGCTGAGAACACAGTGAAGCATTGTGGTGGCAGCATCATGCTGTGGGGATGTTTTTCATGGGCAGGGACTGGGAAAGGAAAGATGCATGGCACAAAATATAGAGAAACTCTTGAGGGAAACCTGTTTGAGTCTTTCCAGAGATTTGAGACTGGGACGCAGGTTCACGTTCCAGCAGGACAATGACCCTAAACACGCTGCTAGAGCAACACTCCAGTGGTTTAAAGAGAAACAGTTAAATATCCTGGAATGGTCCAGTCAAAGCCCAGACCTCAATCCAATTGAGAATCTCTGGTATGATTTAAAGATTGCTGTACACAAGCAGCGCCCATCCAATTTGGTGAATAGTTATGCATGCTCAGGTTTTCTGTTTTTTGTCTTACTTCTTGTTTGTTTCAAAATTTAAAAAAATATTTTGCATCTTCAAAGTGGTAGTTAGGTTGTGTAAATTAAAGGTATCACCCCCCAAAAAATTCCTTTTACATTCCAGGTTGTAAGGCAACAAAATAGAAAGAATACCAAGGGTTGTGAGTACTTTTGCAAGGCACTGTGTATGAGTGCAGTCCATGCACTATGAATGCACTGTTAAACCAATTTTATGATATTAAAAGTTCTTGCCATTCTGGCACTAAAATCCTTACATGTATATAAGAAGTGATGTGAAGATAATTTTACAGTCTGTTTATTTGTCCTTTTTTTTTTTTCCTCTCTCTATCAGCCATTCTGTGATGGAGCTCACAGGACAGCAGCACCCACCATCTCTCCTCTACGTTTCACCCCTGAGAAAGACACGAAGGTCATGCTATGTGCCTGTAAGCAAACTAAAAATGCACCATACTGTGATGGCTCACACCTTAAGGTCATCCTCCAGGATCTAGTGAAGTCGGTGAAAGGCATCTTTAAATGAACAGCATTCAGAATGTTGAGAGGAAGAAATCAGAGGAAGAAATCTTATCTTTATCTTGTCTCAACAGAATTATGTTCAGTAAGACATCAGGGTAAAAGTTGAAAGCAGCTTTGTATAACATTTGATATATTATACATGTGATATGTGATTATGAGATAGCGGTATGATACATGTGAGTATTATGTAACATGCTCTAATTATGAGTTATTGTTTTGTTTTTTTTCATCCATGCTAGGAATTTATTCAATCAAATGTGTGGGAATGTGATTTTTTTTTTCTCTTATGAGTTTATAACTTGTGTTTTTGTATTCATTATTACTAGTTATTATATTTCTGTTTGTTCATGTATTTTCCAGCATGGGGGTGCTCCATGGGTCTTATATATGTGGGACTGAGTGCTTCTAGATATTGGCTGCAAATCTTTCTTGGGTTGCTATTTGCTAAACTGACAGGGGTTTCTTTAATGGTATAAAAAAATGAGTTTCACTGTTGTTTGAGGGGCTCTCCGCTTGTCTTGCCTGTTATCTACTACATTATTTGTGCATTATTTTGTTATTATTTATGATATTCAATCATGTATTAAAATAAAGTGCAATATCTAAATCAGCTGCAGTTTTTTTGATAAAGGTAAAATGTGTAGTAATAATAATAATATACCATGAAGCATAGTGGCCCAGACATCAAGGAACATGCTTGTTTGGTACAAGCCCCAACAGTAATCACATCATTTTTGTTTATGTTTTGTTTTTGTTTTGGTTTGTTTTTGTGAAAATGAAATTCAAAAATGACTATTCCAACTGGAAGCGTGACTCATATCACAGTCACAATATCTGCCAAAATATTCACAATATAATTTTTTTTTAACGACTATCTCTTAACCTTTGATATTAAAACAAATGCATTTACTGCTGTTTGCCTTTGTTGGGAAGATGCGACAGTGTGCAGTGTTTCCCCACTGATTTATCATCTTTATACTTGTCTGGCTGATATTTTGTCTGGATAAATTGCATATTTTTTTACAATTATGTTTTTTGTTATCCATATTCTTATACAAATGTCTGCTATATATAAAATGGTTGTATCAGTGACAGAGTAAGTCATAGTCATCAAAGTGCATATTTTTTCATGTCTTGCACATTTGTTAAAAATAAAATATTTTAAATATTTTTTTACTTAAATTGATTCAAAATAAGCTGTTTTCTAGAATTTCATTACATGAGGTCTTGATTTGTTTGTGTGATTGATCTTAGTTATTTATTTTTGATCTCTTTTTATGACCCTTTTAATTGATTCTATTTTCTTTTTTGTATGTACTTGTTTGGGTGTTTGGCTTTGCAACAATGAAAAGATTATTTCATTATTAAAACAAATGTTTTCTCTACTCTGAAATTCTCTACCCAGGATTGAATTATGATGTTAAAATTTGTTAAATTGTATTATTTATTTATGTATTTACCGTATTTATTACCGTATAATCATTTGCTTAATTGCTGTCAATTTTCTGAATCTCAGGAGTATTGGTATCAGACCATTCTTAAGCATAACATTAAATTATATAATGTATGTTGCAATACAGGTCCAAAGATTTCTAGAATTAAATACCAAGGACATAATCTCTGTCTTCAATGGTAGCTACAGCCCTGGTCCTGAAATCCCAATACTGAAAAATGTACTTCAAATTCGAATAAATTATATGTGTATAACTAATAATAATAACTAATGATTCTAATAACAACAATGAGACAATAAAACAAAAAATTTTAATGAGACTATTAATAATAATAAATCTGCTGCTTAATCCTATAGCATGTTTATTTATTCATAATAAAAGCTCATCTGTCAGTCTCAGGGATGCATTGGTCAGTCTACTAAATCACTTCAGTTCTGTCTGACGTTGACAGAAATCCGACTCCTTATTGGCTCAGCTGTTAACACGTGACTCTGCAGGAAGTTTCCACAATCACCTCAGTGGCTGTCAGCTGTCTTCGAGCAGCAGCTAGCTGAGGCCGTGCTGAAGTTAGCTGTCACTGGAAACATGAACACGTTGGTGACTAAGTTGGACCACATTTGGATCCGTTTAACCTTGAGGCACCCTCGTGTGCCAGCTACAGCGGCTGCCAAGGTAAATGACACCCTAATATTAGCCCGCCTTTTGTAAATATGGTATTGATAGACTGACTGTTAGTTAAGATTTTATCTCGCTGTAGTGTCAGACACCGACTCTATACCGTCAATTTCCCTGTGTCCAGACCCACATCACAATTGTGAATTCATCAACAGCCACTAGCAAGACTTCTAATGTAAGCCGCACCACATTGCAGATAGACATGTTGTGGAATTTTAAAAGGCTTTGTACTTATTACTTATTATCTGTCGGCTGTACTTTGCAAATATAAAGGTATGACTCTGATATAAAAAAATAATAATAATTTTAAAAAAACCACCTGAGAGTAACCTACAGTATGAGAAGATACAGACGTGGCGCCACCTGCTGTATGACACTAAAGGGCCTGCACGGCCACACAGGTGTTTTCAAGAGAAGCCTGATTAGACCTTTCTTCTGGACTGTGTGCTTCACTGACATCGCTCATGTCGGTTTTTTTTACACCTGGCCGCAGTTATCCCACAGCTTTGATTGTCCCTTTTTGCCTCTCACAGCAAGAAAAGCATAGGTCCCTCATAACATTATCAATAGCTCTGTTGTCTGTGAAGACTCTGTCATCCAGGTCATGGTTATCCAAGGCCAGTTGAACCAAGCGCAACTGGACTGGTTGTAGATACTTAAGGACTTTTCACCTCCACTGGTTAGTGTCCTTGGATGTTGTAATGCCAGTTGTTGGGGTCGCCGCAGGCAACGTGTGAATGGTTGTTAGATCTCCTGGGAAGGGATGAGGTTGTAAGTGGGAGGATAAGTGGTGTCACAGACCTCCTCCTCTGCTGAGGGATGGTTTCTCTATTTCGATGTCCTTTACTCCTCTTTCAAACCAGCTGTCCTCCCTATCTAAAGCATGGTCGTCATTAAATGAATGTCCCTTATGCTTCAGGTGAGGTAAACTGCTGAGTCTTGGCTAGAGGAGTTGTCCGTTCTGTCTTGAGTCATGCGTTTGTTTAGTGCTTGATGTATTGTTCTCACTGCAATCTAGTGTGTGCAGTCCAACACATCTCTGTTCTTCTGTAGTGTCCCGATAAGACATGACAGTGTGACAATGAGCAACCATTAACAAAACCAGGACTCTGAAACTGAAGCAGCTTCAGTGGTTTTCTGAGTGACATGTCTTCTATGAAAAAGGCCTATGTTTTCTAAGAATATGAAGTTTGGTGTGCAGAAAATCATCATTATGGCTCCACCCATCTTCACCTAAAAAAGAGGTCTGATGACATTAAATATTTACCACCACCTGAGTGTATTGACAGGCCCTTAGAAGTAGTTAATTAGATTTTGCTCAGGTTAATTTTGTGCAAAGCTGCCTAACGTCATGAACTAACAGACCTTTTCCAAAGGAGTCATTTTTACCTGTTGTGGCAGGAAAAGCACAGGTGGAGCAATTGTCATTAACAATGGCTCTGTTCCATCAATTGCCCCAGTGAGCCAGGCTGCACAATACAAGGACCCTGGAACCGGCTCACCTAAATGGAATGCAGCCATTTTTAATTGTATGAATGAATGTGCTGTTCCTGCAATGACATGAAAATGTCTGCTGTGTAAAAGTCTATAAAAATCCTAAAGATGTAAGTTGTCCCACCTTGACAAGTACAACAAAACTTTGCACAAAGGGAGAGTTAAGCAGAGCCTGTAGACACCCAAACAGTCCTGAGAGGACAGCTAAATAAACTTAGCCGTCCCCTCTTAGAGTTAATACATATTAACTTTTATTTCAGTAAATATTAAAAGAATGCTGTGTTTTAATCTTACAGTGCTGCAACATATATTTAAAGAAACTTGATAAAATTTGACAATAATTATATCGTTGTAATATCCACAGGTGCAGCTCTCCACACTCCCTCCAGAACCTGTCATCCCCTCAAAGAAGCCTTTCAAAGTGGACCTGGTTGGTGGAAAGCGTTACTCGTGGTGCACCTGTGGACACAGTAAGAAACAGGTAAAACTATTTTAGACGTCATCTATCACAAACTACATTAAAGTCCAAACCCTGTGAATTCCTTGATCAAATCTTTATATTTCAGCCTTTCTGCGACGGAGCCCACAAGTTCAAAGCCCAAGGCCTGTCCCCGCTGCGCTTTGTCCCAGAGAAGGACTCTACAGTTTGGTTGTGTGGATGCAAATACACCAACAACCCACCTTACTGCGATGGTACGCACAAACAGGACTTCATTGTGTCTGCCACACTACATGAACACACTGATTCTTGAACAAGGAGGACTATTGGTTTGGGTGACAAACCTCTCAGTGATCTGGGAGAATAAATTCTGTATCTGTTGTAGAGGCAGAGCATAATCTTTGCTGCTGTAGTCACACGAACACAGCACACAGAACATGATCGAGCATGTCAGGACATTGTGCTCTGTGCTCTTATATGGCCAATGCAATGTCGCAATAAAAAATCAGGGTTGGTAATATGCAGATATACTGTGAGATGATAGTTATCTGTGGTAGACTGTTTTCACTAAGGTAGCTGTCCCTTAACTATATCTGATTGCATTAAGCCACTGTGGACAATGTTGCAAATAAACTGTTAGGAGTCCATAGGAAAAGATGAAAGATATTAGATATGAGATGTAATAGTTTTCTACATTTTAAAGATGTAGGAAATGGTTTTACAGAAGTGTTAAAGTTCAACACTGAAGTGTGTGCATGAATTGATAATTTCATCCAACAGAGACAGTGGGAAGATGTGATAGTGCAGAGCCCTGTGCGGCTCTCACCTTATGTAAAGCTTCAAATATTTCAAATAAAATGCCATATTGTTTTCCCTTTTAACCTTTGGGATACATGTTGAAATGCTTCCCTTTGTTTAAATTAAGAAATATACAGTACACAAAGACTTTGTTGGTGTTGAAGTGAACAACTGTGGAGAGGAGACATGTCGTGAGCTCTCTCATTTAAAAGGTTAATAAAAATATCATGTTAATATCAGAATTTCAAGTCATCAGTGTGTCTGGTTTCAATTCTTGTTTCTTTATTTCTACTCTCTGCTGCTTTGGCTGGATCTCAGTAGGTCCCCAAAGACTCACTAAGTGATCAGCCAAATCATAGAACAGAGCAAGCTCTAACAGATACTGAAAATGTGATATTGTTTATGTAGAAATAGATAGAAATGGTTGCAGGGATTTTTTTGATAACAAACTTGAACATGTCAACCAGGGTTGGCCTCCTGTGGACCCATAGGGAGGATCCAGAGAGAGGACGGTCTGCTTTGCACATGACCTACAGAGGCATGTACCTATTCATGGAAATGAGTCTGTCCTTTACAGTTCCATATTTTCAATATATTATGCTATGAAGGTGTGGGAAATATTTAACTTACACAGTAACATAACGACTCAATTCTCATCTGTATGAAATTATTTTAAATGTCAAGCTCTTTGTTCTTTACTCAGCTTTTTCAAACATACTGTACACATAACCTGTTAAGTTATTCAGGGAATCAAACAGGACAGAAAGGTCAGAAAAACCTAGTAAGTAAACATTTTATTGACCTAAAACATGCACATATGGCTGATTAAAAAAAGTATCATTGTTTGTTGAAAAGAAACAAAAGGAATGTTGAAAATGATGGAACTACGACATACATGGCCAAATATTCAAATCCCTTTTGAGTTCTTCGCCTGCTGCGAGAGGAGACGGTCTTCTGACAGACATCTGCTTGCAAGCATGGTAGTGCTTGGTATTCAGTAAATAGAAATGCTTCTCCTGCTTGAAAATACTTAATGGTTTGAATTGTGTGAGCTGACTTTAACAAAGTGCATCAACAGTTTTATGTAATGTACGTGTGTTACCTGATGAGCAGTTGCTTTTACTGGACATTTATACAGCAGTTATTAACATGAATGTTCAAAAGCAAGGATTCGCTTTTTTTTTTTCTTCTTTATATCCATCTTCCGCAGTGATGTGCACTGCAACGCCTCTCAGCATTTTGTCTCACGTTGTATGGAAGCCAAATCAATGTTGAAAGAGCTATGGAAATGAAACAGACCCACTGCATATACAATACAAAACGATTACAATATCTTGTATAAAAGATAAGTTTATACATATGTATGCACACATGCTCACATTTGATACATACTGTACAGTTTGTATGTGTGCACCGTTCTAGTCTAACACACATAAACACACACACGCACATACATACAAGTGTCTATTTGGCTGCACCTTTCCTGCTGAAGGGTGATAACAGTAATCTGGGCCCCGTTTGTCCAGAAGAAGTCAAACTCATCTTTTTTCTCTGACAAAAGAAAGAAGGGAGCAATTCAAGCACTGTCCTCCCTGCTGCCCAGTACACACGTTAGGTTGCCGGGGGCAAACCGCTTTTGTCGCCTCCCCTCGCCTCCTCTTTGCCAGCCCCAGAGCTCGTGCCATTGACAGTCACCTTGCGAGCGTTGGTGCCCTGTTTGGAGGCGAGAGTGTGTCGCTGAGTGTTGTTGGGCACAGTGGTACCGTTGGAGCTTTGGATAGTGGGAGAGGGGTTGTGGGAAGCAGGGCTGGACTGCGAGGAGGATCGGGGCGGCTGGGCTGCAGCAGGACTGTGGACTTTGTCGCTCTGGGAGTCGCTCTCTGACGTCGGACTGGTGTTGACGCCATCAGAGTGGCCCTGAGCAGCAGACTGGGACGGCCTCCTGCGCTTCCGGGTGGGTTTGACTAGATACTGCAGAGGGATGGGTCCAGTCTGCAAAGAGTAAAACACACCATTAGGACTGCTGACAGAAGCTTCGATTATATAATGCATCAGTAAGTGGCCAAAGGTGCAAACAGGACTTTTAATCTGTACATTTATTTTAAATCTATTGTTAAAGGATAAGACCAGTAACAGCCTATACTTTTCTTTTTTGTCACATCAATGAGCCACACCATGGCACCAGGTCGGGTGACATGCTCCATCATTACCTTGAACACACACATTGTAGTTTATTTGGACTCAACCCTACACACACCATCCTGCTGCAAGAAGTACTAACCAGTAGGGCTGAGTTGATAAAGATCGATTCTCCGATTCAAATCGATCTTCACTCAAATAATAATAATTTACAGTCTACTGTGGATCTGTGAAGCTATAACCCCGTTGCTCTCATGTGACCACCCTTCTTGCACAGTGAGATCTGGTCATTTAGAGACAAAAACATGGCTGACACAGCTCCACTGAAGCACTGGTCTAAAGGCAGATGTGCGGTTGCATAACAGATTTAAAAACCTGTTGGGGCGCACTGTAGCAGTGCACCGTGGTACATGAGCATTACTTACCCTCCTATTATTTCTTGAGATTTGTGTCTAAACTGTTGGTCATGTTAAAGAGAAAGTGCATTAATGTAAACATTAATGTTTCTAATAATGCACCAGGTTAAAAAAACTATTTACACCATTTTTTCTCTGAGAATCCCATTCATATCCAAGAAAAATTGGTGTAACTTAAATATCTCTGACTGAATCCATAGTGAATCAGACTGGGACCTTGTGATTGAATCGCTTCGGGAATTCACTGGCAATAACCAGCCCCACTAACCAGCACCAAATGTGTATTCATCCACAGCTGAAAATAGTCCCCAACAAATTCACCATTTACTCAACAACTTCAGAGCCCAGCTGTTTTAGGAAATTACTGAGCCTTTTATTAATACATAACTATGTATTTGTGAGGCGTTTTTAAAGACTCATGTCTTGAGTATGGACAAAAGGGCTCAAGCCTGAGAGCCACACACAGGGACGAGATGGGAAGCATTGAGAGATGGACATACTGTTGGTTTCAGTCTTATCATTGGATCTGTTGACAGTAACAACATATATAACCAGCCTTATCCTTCAACATACCCTCGTCACATTATCACAGTTGTTTCTGTTACCAAAGAAAGTGACAAAGAGGGAGTTTCATCTTAGCAAGAGCTGCTCAGAAGTCCCTTTTCATATCATCACTCACAGATCAGCTCACAAACGCAGTTATCAGAGTATATAGCAAATTATTAACATCAATATGGAGGAAACTGATAAGGAAACTCATAAGATGAAACTTTTGATTTTTTTTTTACTGAAGCAGATACAGGAATCAAACACACAACTGGAATATAAAAATAAACTATTAAAAACAGCAGAAAATGAAAGATGAAAAAGCAGCAGACTACAAGTTAATTTCAGTGCAAATTCATGTTTTGAACTATTTCATCATGAAGACTATACCAGTGATTTTTCCTGTTTTAGCCCATCGATACAAATTGTGTTCACATTTCCTTCCTGGCAGTCACTTCATTTGTATTTTTTTGCATCAGTTTCCACTTAGATCAACTTGTAGAAACCTGAAATTTACTCAGAATTGGTAATCCAAAATCTGAAAAGCATTCACAATCTACGTTGTGAGAAAAATCTAATCAACATGGTGAAAACTAATGATCAATAATTGGAATTGGTCATTTCCTACAAAAAGAAAGTTGCGATTTGGCTGCTGACTCTGCAACCTGCAACAAAGGTTTTTAGTTTAAGAAAACTTTACTGCAACAAACGTTATGGTTGAAGCGACCTAACAACTCCAACCCTAAGCATCCATCCATCCATATGTGCACATGAATGGGACACATGACAAGCTCCCTCTGACTGTCTGCTACTGTATTTAATAATAAATCTAAAAACATGCTTAAGAAAATTGTCAGAAAATTGAAAGGTGTCACTCACTCGTCTCCACTCATAGAAGTAGGCAATATCCATTAGTGTGTAGTAGTCCTTCAAAGGTTCATCCCCATACAGCACCTCCACCTGTAGCAGAAAATGTAAAACCAATGTTACAAGAAAAGAACAGCTCATTACTTCAGTTTATATCTCTTCTCTTGCATGAAAGGTAAGGTCGGCGTCCTTCAGCTCAGCAGCATGAAGCTTG
This sequence comes from Trachinotus anak, assembly GCF_046630095.1. Classification (NCBI taxonomy): domain Eukaryota; kingdom Metazoa; phylum Chordata; class Actinopteri; order Carangiformes; family Carangidae; genus Trachinotus; species Trachinotus anak. Next base: position 10,285,135 of record NW_027273870.1, on the reverse strand, counting down.
TACCTGTCATTTCAGTAACTTCACGTATCAAAGTGAAATGAAATCCCAATAAAACTGACCACTATAGATTTCTCAAATACTTTTAAACTGAAGCTGCAATATGTTGTGACAACATTCACTGCAAGTTCACTGCTGGGAAAATCATCAGAATCCCGCTACCTGATAGTTCTACCGTCCACCCCTCCCGCTGCCTGTGCAGCATCATCAGAGACCAGTCTCCCCCAGCTCACCACCTGTTTGACCTCCAGCCCTCAGGTGGAAGATACAGCTCTATCCGAGCAAGATCCACCAGAGTGACGGACAGGTCTGCTTCCAGGATAACTTCTGTTCTAGCAGCATCATTTACTTCTGAATAAGTGGGTCTCTATCAGTTGTGGTACTAATGTACTTGTAACTGTACTTGAAGAAGCCAAAAGAAAGTGCTGCCCTGGGAGACAAACTGGAGTCAATTCTCTTAACATCAGTGTTTACTACCTGTAAAGATTATTCATGTCAACAACAACCCATCTCACAAGTCATAAACATGCAAATCTTTTCCATTTTTAACCATCATTCCATGACTTGAATGCAGCATTGCAGTGTTTTTGACCCATTCAAATTGAGACAGCTGTTAGTAATCACATGTTGGAATGAACTTGACTTACAGTATCTGACCTTGCCTTCTCTAAACAGCATTAGGATTGGACAGTGGAGCTGTGTCTAATGCCACATTTATATCATATTGTACAGACTGGTTATGAGCAGGTGAGTGGGAAATTAGTCTAAATAGCTAATTAAAGCATTCCCATTTTTCTGCTATGACAAGGCTAACAAGGATGGCTACATTTCTAGGAATACTGTATGAACACTTCCAGGTCGGAATAATATGTGGCATTAAATTCATGGGAGTCGTAGCTGTTACATAATAACACATTAGCTATTGTTAGAGAGTTAATAGCTAAGCTAACTTGTGTACATTCTTTTGTTTTTTTATGAAATACTGAAACATGATCATTGTCTGTCCAAACGTTGAACTAAATGAGGACGAGCTAGAAACCTGGAAGCAACTCATCATTTTAAACAACAGTAAAACTATTATTCAGTCAGCTCTGAATGACAAAATCCCAAAGACTCATGAGAACAGCAGTTATTGAACGATAACAAATGAGTTAAAGATGGATAATATCTGATAGATCTTTTCTGCAGCAGACATTTTGGGGTGTCGTAGCAGGAAAAGCACAGGTGCAGTTAAATATCCTCAATGAAGGCCGCATTCCATTTATGTGAGCCACTTCCAGGGGCCCTTGTGTTGTATATGCTGGCTCACTACCATATTCACATATTACATAACTGCAAACAGCTGAGTGGGAAAAACATTCACATCAGCCTCCTAATTGTAGGATATTGGTCATTTCTGCCAGCGATCATATCTCCACCTACTCACAGAGGTATCCACCACTGCCACTGCATGTCAATAATCCCCTATACCAACTCTGGTTCAGTCAATCAAGCCAATGAAATGAAAAATTTGCTTTATACTGTTAAGTTTGCATCTGGTTTTACTTCCTCACCACTACAAATACATAAGAAACAGTGACCACAAGGCTAGCAGTGTGGCTAACTGTACAGTATTAGGAGAATGTATGAACACTCCCAAGTCAAAGCGACTGTTCAGCATTGCAAAAACACAGCATGAGCCATCATTTATGTTATTATGTCATAAATCAACCCTGTGTTTCATCTGGTATGACGAGTGAAAATAAATATCCAGTGAAATTTAATAATAATTATATATAAAGACTTCAGTTATTGTCATGTTCTTTGCTTGTTCTTACATTTAACAGTTTGTGTCTTTTCGAAACTTTCCATTTTGACAACAATTCCAGAGATCTTTTATATCTCACATATGCAAGCAGCCCAGTATGACCCACCCCTGCAGCAGTGGTTTGTGGTTATGATTAAGTTACTTGAGAGTGAAAAGTCCTTTTACACAATGCATTTTCTATCATTGTGCCTGAACCCTGCAGTTTGCTACAGAATCAATACGGCAAAGAGTTATTGAATGCATTGCGTCTAATTACCCGATAGTTGTTGGGAATATCCATCTTGCTCCTGAGGAACTTTGCTAAGTGCATGACGGACATGGCTGCTGGGCACTGCAGGAAGCGTTTACCATTGGACTGGGAACAAAGAAAAGAGCAGAGAGGGAACACATACATCCATGGTGAGGACCAGAAAACCTCATTAAACATATGTAGTGTGAAGGCTTTAACTACTGCTTTACCCATCTTTGCTTCTTAACTAAAATCAGGTTTTACCTTGTCTCCTTCCATTTCTGAACGTTGCCTCTCATTGTTTCTGCAGGGAAATATCAAACACAAAGAAATGGTGTTGAACAATAATTAACAATTATTTCCACACATACAGAAAATGATATTCAGTGCAGCTTTGACTGGAACGTCTTTGTCAAAGCGTGTTTCATATATAGGTCTTATCTCTGTGACACTGTTTAATGACTCCAACATACTCTGTCCTTTGCTTGGCGCACGACCAGATTATTTCCTCTCACTGTTTTTATACCCGTCACAGCGACTTTCCCGTAAACAGACCAAACATAGAGAATCAATGCTGCCGATTTTCGTAAAGATGAGAAACGAGCGACTCACTTGTTCCTCTCGTAGAACTGTATGGACAGACTGATGATTTCATCCTCCGCTATGTTAAACGTCTCCACCACTTCCCCTGGTTCCAGAACACGATTCTCTGCGTAGAAGTCCCGCCTCCGTTTCATCTCATCTAGTTTCAGAAAAATAGGCATCTTAAAATGGAAACCTACGACAAAAGACTATGACTATGAACTGCTTAGATGAAGATAATTTGTCCTACCTTTGAATAACCCTGGAACAAGCTTATAAACAATATCTTGTAGAGTTTTGTCCGCTCTTGGGAAAAAAAAAAAGAAAAGAAAGAAACATTATTGGAGATAATACACGTTGCATTTGTTCTTTTTAGAAAACCTAATGTAAACCACTCTTGGTTACCTGATGCTGAGCTGTGGACATGTCTTGTGCACCTGGACATCACATCGAGGACAGAACTTATTTGTTTCCAGGAAGGCAACGATGCAGGTTTTACAAACTACACCAGGAGAAAGGACACAGACAGTCTTTATCATTATGAGTGTTAATGTACAGTTCATAGAGTGGACTCACTATCATGAACACTGTGTGCTAAAACAATACCTTTGTTACATTTTCATTCTAACTGTTGAGAGACTGACTGAAGACCTTTAAATGTAATCCAGGCAATACATGACTGGGCTCCACAGTTACGACGAAGTTGAATCAAAACCTCACACACAGTGTCAACAAAAACTTAAATGTTTCACATGCATTACATTGCCATTGGGCACACACGTGCTTCCTGAAGTGGCCTGATTTAAAAATTCAAAAATTCAAGTGTGGTCACAGTGTGTGACTCAACATCACACTGTCATCCTCAGAACTACAACATGTGCAGCGGGGCTGCTGTAAGATCAATGCTAACTTCTCACTTGAGAAGAAACAGGATACACACGTGTAATGTAATGCTTGGTGAGTGAGGAACTTACAGGAGTGCAGGCACTCTACAATGGTTGTAGCATCAATTAAGTAACCAGCGCACAGTGGGCATGTGAGATGTGGGTTCAGATCTGTGATTTTAATCCGGTTGGGCTGCATTTTATCCATCTGGACAGATCTGCAGAGGAAGCAAATAACAACATGACAGGTTCTGGTTGCACAGTGGGGCACGGGAGCCCAGGTAAATGTGAATGACGCTTGTTTAGACTTATTAGTTAGATCAATGAGTGGCTGCCACAGAGCCCCTCTCAGACAATGTCTGCAGCTCGTCCTTGGGACAGCAGGTTGTGAAACCACAACAAAGAGAGCCGGTGACCAACAAAAACAACTCTCATGACACGGTGTAGCGATAAATAACGTGTTAGAAACAGGAGCCGTGCAGCTAAACGCAGGCTGTGTGGTGGTACACAACAGTCGACTATTGAATCGCCCCTGTGTGGCCTCATCTTGTGCATCAGCTCTGCTCCTCGACCAGCGGAGCAACAAAGAGCGTTTCCATTTCTCCGGAGCTCCGCCGTCCGACCGACCACCACAACCAAACACATCCAGTGAAAACACCAGCACTGAGGGGGGGTGCACAGCCACAGAAAAAAAAAAAAAAAAAAAATCACACTAGTACACAAAGCAGCCATCTTAAATTCACTGACAGGGCTGTATCAGGAGGCGAACAAGAGAGACTCAAAATGTGACACCGTTCACTTTGCGTGCGCCGCAGCAAACAGCGGCGCGATGTGCCCGATAAAGAGCGGCCACCGACGCACCGTTCCTACCTGTTTAGACATAAAAGTTCCCCGCTCCTCCCAACGAGGATCCAGGTAAATTATTTGGACTTGAGCAGAATTTGCAGCAGCGCCAGAAAATGGCTTTTTTCAGCTCCGTCAGAGGACTGCCCATTTTGGATCACGTGATATTATTTTGTCGCCTCGTTCACGGGGCACACAGGGATCCACAGGGTCTCTGCGGGCCCCGCTCCCTTCCTACACATCCATCCGTCCTGCGAGGCCGACGCAGCTCACATTTCTTTTCTTATTATTATTTTTTTTTCTCATTTCACCTCTGTTTGATTCATTCCCCCCCCCCACCACCACCACCTAAACATACGCCACTTCTGCCACGCCCTCTGTTTGTCTAGATCTGATTGAAAAATGATTTTGTCTGCATTATTGAGGGAGGCCCTGCAGGCCTCATGTCCCGGGGCCTGAGCTCAGGGTTGCCCCCACAAACACGTGAAATGTAATGGGAAATTTGTGAGTCTTGTTCCGTTGTGTATGTTTTAATTTTTTTTTTTTTTTAAGTAAACGTATTTCTCAAACAAACAATAAAACCATTTGTGGTTCTCCTTTAAAAAAAAAAAAAAAGATGAGAAAATGATTTACATTGAGAGAGACATGTTTTGAAGAACAAAAGTTATAAATGTTTGATCACATAGTAGCCTATAAGGAGTTGAAATGCTGAAGTTACACTAATTTGAGTTTTAAGCATTCCTATACATGAACACAATTCATTTATATTTATTTTGACCATGTATCAAATATAGTTTATGGATATGGATATGTTTATCCGTTTTAATGTAATTGAGATGAGAAATCTCCTTCTCCAGGAAACCCTGCGAACAATAAAAGCAGCTCAAATTTACAGACACATAGGACAGCAAAAATAAATTTGATGACTACAATAAAGCGTTTCTATGGTCAAAGTAGATAAAAACACTGGCACTCACTAAAAAGGGGAACAATACAAATACAACAATGAGGAGTCAGCAGTTCCCATAGGCTGGCTATTAGGCAGAGATCAACAAAATTTCATCCCAAACCCTGTTACTGCCATGGGGACAGTGAGGAAAAATAAATTCTGGGACCACAGACTACACAGACGTCCATATCTGTGACCATGTAAACATATATGACAACTTAATCAACTAAACTATTACACCTACTTGTGTATTGTAGTGTAGTTGTACATTTATGAATGTTTTTAAAGGCGTACTCCAGTAATTGAATATTGCACTAATGTAAAACCGGGGGACTCAGATTTTCTCACCAAACACTGGACCCTACACTTCCCATAATGCAACTCAAAAGCATCTGTTTGTTACACTGTGTTCTTTTATTTTATTTATTTATCTTGTTATTTACTTAAGAAGTCGGACGCTGGAGCAGGGATTGACCATGTTCCAGTGCAACAGGTCAGAAACTTCTAACTGATGTTGCTTGCTTATTTTTGTTGTTGTCCGCAACATCAGTTAATAAAAAGCCTTCATGCAGTACTTTGCACATATGAACACTGTCGCAACATGAGACAACATGAGATAATGAGACACAAATGAGACAGAAGTGCTAATAAACAGCATATTATTACAGCTTTCACTTCTGTTGATACATAGAGTGGCCATCTTGGATTTTGAGATTGGAGTTGGTGAAGTTCTTCCACTATTTCAAGTTGGAAATCCAACTTTTGAGCTCAAATAGAATGCACCATTAGACTCTCTCTACCTGGTAAATACCCTTATCTTTTTAAATATATTCCCTGTTTATAAAACAGGTTTTCTTTTGTGAATTTGTTCTCTTGGAGCCCAAGATGAGATGATCCTGATGACATCATCAAGGTTATTTTCTCAGACTTGATAAAGCTCCTCCAGAGCCACAGAAGACATTTAACAACTGCTCACCGACCTAACCATGACTTATAAAAATGAGCTTTATGTTTAAAATCAGTGGACTCCCCCTTTAAAGTTGGTATTTTTACCTTCATCTCTAATTTCATCATATCTATTGCACACATAAACAGTGGTGGAGCTACTTTGCCACATCCAGTTAGAGAAGACTACAGAACAAATCAGACTTTATACAATTATCTCCAATGTTTCCTCTTTCAAGAACCTAGTTATAAGTTTGTAAGTAGCTCTTTTTTGTAAGAAATACTGTAACTGAGTCATATCAATATCAATTTTATCTTATTTTATGCTACAGGGACACTGAGGTCATGTTCTATATATGTTTTTTTTTTTTTCTGGGAATTTGGGCATTTTAGCAAGCCAGTAAGAGTTCCAGTCTATAAAAGGTTTTTCAAAAAAAAAAAAAAAAAAAATCAAGCCATAGACAGATTTTGTACAGACAGATTTATGGTCAGATATACAGTTTTTAAGATTTATATTTAAAGACTTATATTTAAAGACATTATTTCTGCATAATAAATGCATTCCCGATGGTGTGTTCAAACAGCACTCACAGCTCCATGTTGGTGATTAATATTCAGAGAATAAATAAAATATCAAAAAATAAAACGGGGAAGGGCTTCAAATGGTTTGAAATAAAGGTTCATCAGAAATTTGCAATTTTACACCATATAAAAAAATAACATCATTTGAAATTAGAGTTAATTGCAGCGTATTGATCAGTTTTACTGTTGTGTTTACAAACATTACTGATGCCAATAAACATTGAGCAGCAATAGAAAAGTTGGATACAGCAGTTTATTCAAAATGACTCTATATCAAAAGCTGTCATTAGCAGGTTCTAATCCTGTGTTTTCAGATTTTATACTGTGCCTTTAAATTGCCAAAGTTTAATTATACTACCATCTACCCTTCTTGACCCGTGTGTAATCCGGATGCTGGTCCAAGGTACAGTGTGGGAAAAATTCTCCCGGCGGCCTGCTGGCGGCGTTGTTGACTGTGAAGTGCAGCACAGACGCCATCTTGAGGACACACCGAACGGCGTTGGTGGTGACTGACAACAATCTCAGGCGCATCATGATGGAATTACTCACTTACAAGTGAAACGGCATCACATCGGTCTTGGGTTGTAGACGTTACGGGGGAAGCAGAGGAGCTGGCCGGCGAATGTTCACCGCTTCGGGTTGTTTTTTTTTTTTTAAGAGAGAGGCTGCGCTGTAGTCTGATGGCCGGCTAACTGCTCTCTGGACTCCACCGCGGCCTGCTCGGGAGGAGGAAGGGTGGTGACGGCGCAAAATGCTCTACCGCTGACTCCCAACAAGACAGTTATCCTACCCAGAGACTCGCTGCGAGTTGGACGACGAGCACGATGCACTTATAGATTTTTTTTAACGCTCTTAACTTTCCGGTTTTTTGTTGTCTGTAGAGGCTCTGAACGACAGTAAGCGCCGTCTTGCGTACCCCGAATTCCCAGCCTGAGACATGTCATCCAACTGCACCAGCGCAGCGCCTGTCAGCGCTAGCAAAACCAAGACGAAAAAGAAGCATTTTATAGGACAGAAAGTGAAATTATTCCGTGCAAGCGAGCCCATTCTCAGCGTTTTAATGTGGGGTGTCAACCATACGGTAAATACATCTTAAGTGTCTTGTTGTCGCTGGCGTGCAGTTTGTTTATATGCTGCTGTTTTGATTTAGCTAGCCTGCTAGCTTTTTATCCAACTACCCTCGTCTGTCAAGGCAGCTTTGATGCTTTCTGTCGCCATGTAATTTGTCTATTTCGTGGATATTCGCCAAGTATTTAGTAGTGTGCTTGGACAGAAATTTGCTGGCTGACTCAGTGCTGAGGTAGCACCATTCATACAGTTTGCAGTGAACTGCTGCTGCCATGGTAGTTAGCCGCGGTTTGCTGTGCCTGAAGCGTGCGTTTTGCAGGGATTTAAAGTGCATCCGTTTAACACTCTGCAGCTTTGGCACGATTATCAGAAAATTTGCATGTTTATGGCTGGTTGTGAAGTCCTACTTAAAGCTCAGCGTCAATGGTCATAAATCACGGACAGCGAAGTGTTTAGGAGCAAAGTCATAATCTGCGGCTGCTGTAGTGCAGGCATGGAGTGGGAGGGGTGTGACAGGCAGCCGGAGCAGCAGGTTACACAGATTTTCGGCTCCAAAGCTGCAGACTATTGTTTTAACAAACCTGCTTAGGGCTATCGTTTGCAGCTCCTGTGCTCGCTGCCTGCATCCGGTTGCTGCAGTTCATTCCGTCACATCAATTCCCTATAAATAGAGCAGAAAATATATCACATTCACTTTTGGCTGAGGCTGCCTAATGCTATGAAAAGCAGAGTGAAGGGCAGATTTGACACTCAGTGATTGATGGAACAGGTTAGCAGTTTTGTTTTGCCTAATGTGCAATACAACTTCAGCTGTCACCCAAAGTTTGATAGATGCGTGAAAAGCTGCCTCTCAGGTGTGGCAGAAAACTATGTGCAGGGCTGAAACAGTTGAACGAAACGAAAGAGCACTTGGTATTTGCATAGTGGCGTATTCCTTATGGTACATCAGTGTATGATCAGCACTGTGGAGGACAGATAAGTTAACAATATTTGGGTGGTAAACTGACTCCTCTTCATCTTGACTTGCTGTTGGAAAATCACCATACTCACACAAACAAACCAATCAAACCTGACAGCAACTGGTATTTGCTCATAGATGGTGAATTTCAAAAACTGCTGACAGTGAAAGCAGCCACAGTAGATTTCACACAGTGACTCTGGAAATTTGTGTGTGTGTCTGTACCAAACCATGCTGATTCCTGCAAGACATAAGCACTACAAACCCCTGCTAGCCTGTTAAATGAAATGACGTGGTGAATAAAATGCAAACAACCGAGGAATTAATGAAGCAGCTAATGATATGGTTATCACTGCAGCATCTCCAGCATTCAGTGGGTGAACTTTGGCAATGGGTGTGTGGGTGCTGTACACAGGCCTGGTGATTTGAGGTGTGGGTGGGAAGCTGATTCAAGACATCAAACAGACTTCTCATCAAAGCACTCTTCTTCCAGTCAGAAACTGTATGCATTTTTAATAGTGCCCTAGCTGTGATGCTGGGGGACCTCCACAAAGTGTCACTTGTGTTTAGGTGATGTTCTACCTGTTTTATGCTTAATCCTCCATAAACCAATCTGAGATTTTTTTTAATGTAATGTCAATAAAGTATTGCCCATTCAGATTCATCAGAACATGAAGTTAAGGGAGTCTTTTTATTTTACTGCACTTCTCTTTTAGTTGGACCATTTAGCATTATTAAATTACCCTTTTACAACTACACACTGTGTCTAGTGTTTTTAAAAGACACCATGTGTTCACATAATAAAGTTAAAAACACAATAGCTGCATTTTTTAACCTAAAACTCAAAAGCTCTCTTTTGGATCAATTTAATATAGGTCATATAATTAATATTGGCAACAAAAACAAACATGTGAAATGAGATATTTTCTTGTCTGTGGCCACAAATAAGACATTTTTGTTGTTAGTTGTTGTTTGTCATATTATGAGCCTGGGAGTAAAAGCTTGGAATCAAATGATGACCAAAAAAATATAGTTGCTTCACTGAAATTAAATACTGCTCCAAGCCGCCATTGCACTGGTATAACAGCATATTTCCATGACAGTAACACTGTTTGTCTGTTTGTTATTTTGATGTATTTCCTCAAAGGCAGTTCGACTCTGTGTCCCTGGTGACAGAGGTATCTCTTCGATCTTTCCCCCTACTTTCCCCTGAATGGCTGTGAACTTGATTATGTACAAGGAGATTTTTCTGAAGTGCATCAGTGCGAGCTTTTGCTCTGGACATATTTCAACAGATAAGATCAGTGTCTGGGGGCTTAGCAGCAGTAGTGAGAAAAACTGTCAGCATGTTTCCAGGTCTCAAAGTTAATGATTGGTGCTGGTAAACACTTGAATTGTGTAACAAGTAGTTACAGCTCTGATCTGTTTGAAATCCTTAACATGAACCTTTCTCAATTTGATTGACGTTTAGAGCAGAGTTTGTTAAAGCATTTTTGCATTTTCAATTTGTGCCCATATTGAAAAGTCAATATTTCTGCTTTGATTTCGCATCATTCCTAAAAAATTGTACCATCTGTTGTTGTATATATCAACTGTTTCCTCTGTTCTTCAGGTTCTTGTCTGATCTCTCTCTCTCTCTCTCTTGTTCTCACCTCTCTTCTTCAGATTAACGAGTTAAGTAATGTGCCTGTACCAGTAATGCTGATGCCAGATGACTTTAAAGCCTACAGTAAGATCAAAGTGGACAACCACCTATTTAACAAGTAGGTACATCACAGCTTATACACTGTCAGTGCAAGCTGTTAAAGACGCAATCTGTAATCCAAGTGTAAACAAAAAGGTCACCCTACCACCAGACTTCAGAACACCTGCTGTCACTCCCAAAATGACTGACAGGTTTTTTTTTTCTTCTTAAAGTGAAGATGCTCCTGTTGTATATGTGATAATATTCACTCACACTGAGCACTTTGTTAGGAACACCTGTATGCTTGCTTTTAGATGCAGTTTCTGAAACAGCTAATCTCCTGGGATTATCATGTACAACAGTCTCTAGAGTTTAATCAGAATGTTGTGAAAAACAAAAAAATATCCAGTGCGCAGCACATTTGCAGATGGAAATCCTACCGTAACTCAGATAACCACTCTTAACAACTGTGGTGAGCAGAAAAGCATCTCAGACTGCACAACATGTCTTGAGTTAGATGGGATATAACAGTAGAAGACAACATCAGATTTTACTCCTGTCAGCCAAGATCTGACATGTGAGGCTGCAGTGAGCACAGGCTCACCAAAACTGGACAGTTAAGACTGGAAAAAAACGTAATAATTAATCAGTATTTCTGCTGAGGCAGCAGTTGGAAAGGTCAGACTTCGGTGTCAACAGCCTGAATCCATGGTCCTAACCTGCTTTGTGTCAATAGTCCAGGGTGGTGATGGTGGTGTTAACTGAATCCAGAAGAACACATTTGGGAAGTGGTAGAATGGGAGATTGGCAGCATGAATGAGCAGCTGACAAATGTGCAGAAATGATGAAGATATTACTGCAGGGTCAGGTTGTAGTCACACACAGGTTGTGGTCAAAGCTCTCCTGAGCACATAATTGAGCAGCTTTGCAATTCAAATAATCCTCATTGCAAAGTAACAGTAAAGGACTGAAACAGGATGATGGGTTTTTTTTTTAAACCTGTAAAATTCTGAATAGTAGAGGTATGTGTCATTAATATGCTATTTGTCCATCATATCCCATTTAGCTTCAACTTGAGAGTCCTGTTGGTCATGATTTGAAGACAGTTAATGTTGCAGTTTGTTTTTGTCTCTTTGGTGCATATGATGCTTTAAATTGCTTTAAAAAGATCAAAGTGATAACCCCAAGACCAATTTTAACACTGTTATATCCAATTAATTTTGTCCAAGTAAAGAGAAACTGTGACCACAAACAAACAGCCAGAAAAGGCCACAAGTAACACAACACAAATTAAAAAGAACGCATTGGTTTTTGAATTAAACCCAGGCTGAAAAAAACAACAGAATTTCCCTCTATTCTGGCGTCCACAATCACACTTTCAGTGTAAAGGCTAGATCTGCAGACAAAGTCACCCCGACACTTTGACTTTTTTTCGAAATTAAATTCAAATCAAAATTGAAGTTTTTGCCAATGTGGTTTGGTTTGCTGTTAGTTTCTTTCTTTGTGATCATACATTTCTTAATGGCAAGCTATCTACTGCTAGGAATATTAATAATTCTCCTTCAGGACCAAAACCTCTCGCCACAAAAACAGCTTCTTCCTGTCTGCTATCAGCCTTATCAATAAGGCTAGAGAGCCCCACTGTCACTGATCCCCCTGATCCCCAATTGCACCAATCACCAGCACAAATTCCTTGTATGTGGAAACATACTTGGCAATAAAACCGATTCTGATTCTGATTACAAGATGTCCACAATAGAAAGATTCAAAATTAAGCATACATGTATGTTTACTTGGGACTTGGAAAATGAGCTGATGTGTAGCTGTAAATGCCAGTTTTTATTGTTCGTGCATGATCCGAACAGAAGCAGAAATACAGCCAGCAATTATTCATCTTCCTTGTTTGTACTAATGAGCCTGTGTGGTGCTGACTGTGTGACTCTGTCTCTCCCCTTTCAGAGAAAACCTGCCTAGTCGCTTTAAGTTCAAAGAGTACTGTCCCATGGTGTTCAGAAACCTGAGGGAGAGGTTCTGCATCGATGACCAGGACTACCAGGTGAGACAGTTGTAGCTAAGAGATACAACAAACTTTAACAAATGAACTCTTGGGGAGTTTGACATTTTTACTTCAAAGTGAGAATGTGTCTGGATGTCTTTTCTTCGGCAGAACTCGCTGACGAGGAGCGCCCCACTCAACAGTGACTCCCAGGGTCGCTTTGGCAACCGCTTCCTGTCTAGCTACGACCACCGCTTTGTAATCAAAACTGTGTCCAGTGAGGACATTGCTGAGATGCACAACATCCTAAAGAAATATCACCAGGTAGGAGCCCTCACACCACCACAATGGACTGTCAGAGCCAGACAGATCAAACACCAGAGTGTTTTTGACTCAGTACTTCAGTATCTGTAATGTGGTTACATGTTGAGAATGAGTGTAGTGCAGGTGCTTTCGTATCCAAACGTTCACTGTTAATATAAATAGCTCAGGAGATACATTAGGAAATTTGGGAGCAACAGCCTGTGCAAATTATTAAAAATCAGTTTATTTTATTTGAATCTAACCTCACAAATGCAAATGGTGCATCGCTGCAGAAATGATATCAGTGTAGAGCAGGGTTACAGCCAGTTGAAATCAGTATTCATTACTGTATATTTGATTCCTCACTCCCACACTTCCTGTTGCTCTTCTCCCCTGATTGTCTCCAGTTTATAGTGGAGTGTCATGGCAACACGCTGCTCCCTCAGTTCCTGGGCATGTACAGGCTAACAGTGGACGGGGTGGAGACCTACATGGTGGTGACCCGAAATGTATTCAGCCATCGCCTCACTGTACATCGCAAATATGACCTGAAGGTATGGTTTGTAGGTTACCCTTACATGTGTGATATGTGACTATTAGAATATGATGTTTTAAAGGATTCAAGAAGTATTGAGTTAAAAAAAAACAAATACTTTAGTCATTGTGAGTAAATGTTTGAAAACACTAACACGTGTTGACAGCACAGTGATCTTCCCCTAGGATCAAACAATCACACACTCAGAAGTGAATACGACAGACACAAGCTTCAATCACACACATGTGAATCCCTCATTACACTGATAACCACCCGATAAATGAACTGTGTCAAAGTAATAATGTACATGCATCTCGATTTGCTTAAGCAGAATATGTTCATGTTTATTTCTTTTTCTGTTTTATATGACTATAAAGTTAACATTGAAATTTTTGAGTTCTGTTCAGAAATAAACAATTTGAACTTTAACTGTGAAAGTGGGAAAATCAATAAATGAATTAATGATAAAAACAGTCTTAAGTTGTAATGAATAGTTGCAGCCCTAATTCAGTTTAAAATGAGTCAAAAGGGCATTCGAGCACTGAAATTTTAAGTAAAGTTATTATCATTATTTTTATGTTATAAATTAAATTATTTACTTTATTGCTTAAATACCTAATTAACTTGTACATTGCTGTGATTATGGACCATGTCAGCAGTTTAAAAATGCTGCTTTGTGGGTAATGCAGGCAGAAGGTTTGAAGGACTACTTTTTTAAAGGAAATTCACTGACATTTCTATCCTGAATTCAGTTAATTAAAAGGATATAGGATATATTTTAGATGTTTTACAGTTCTCACGTGTAATTGAAGCTTCAGATTGTGGCGTTCACTTGTCTGTTTGTGTGATTGTTTGATGTTGAGGAAGATCTGTGAGGTTAATATGCCATATTCTCGTTTTGCCTACTGATACATCAGGATTACCTGCTTTGTGTTTCACAACTGTTTCATCATTTATGCATTATATTCTGTATGTACTAGTGGCTTGAGATAAACAGGGAGTGAATGGTGAATTAAATTTCTAGTCTGACTGACTCAGTCAGCTGTAAATAGTGACTTTAAATAGGGAAACATTTACTGGAGATTATAAATACAGCTCGTCAGTAAAAATTAAAATATTAGATATAAATAAAAATATAGAATAAGAATTTTATGGTTCCACAGTGCACAGTTTCCAGCAGCTAGCAGCTGTGAACGCAGTATACAGACATGCACATGCATGCTTCTTTACTCTACAAGAAAATCCTTCATAGGACAGGCCTTTCTTCCTGCCAAGTATTCTCTGGAGAAAACATTCTTAGCTTTCTAACATTGACAGTTAAAAAAGACGCCATAGATAAGGTGGTAATATGCTAACAATCCCACTGATGTGTCTGTAGCTGCTTTCAATTAATTCTATTTTTATTCCCATTTTCCCTTGTTTTTAGGGTTCTACGGTCTCAAGGGAAGCCAGTGACAAGGAGAAGGTACGTTTTATTTCTGTGCAGTAACGGCTGCTGACGTGATGGAACAAAAATAAAACCCTTAGCTGACCCCAGAGGCAAGCTTGTCAAATGACAGCTAAATCGAGTAGTTATAAGCAAGCAGATGTATTTTAGCAGGAACCTTTGTGCTGCACTTTTGCTGTCAGTGTGTAAAGCTCTGGTTTTAGACAGTTATTCACTGAGTTATTGCAGTGTGACTTCTGCCACTCGATCGGACCAGGAAACAATAAAAGACCATTGGTTTTGACCTTTATTTCTATGTATTTGCTATAAAGTGACAATTATGAACTATAATACCAGTTAGCATTGTCTGTATCTATTAATCCTCCTGAAATATTACAACTATCTCTAATTATCCACATTACTAAATAAAACCAATTTTAAATATGGATAACTTTTGTTAGACATGAAACATTTGATACCATGATACTGTCTCTCTCTTCAGGCTAAAGAACTCCCCACTTTCAAAGACAACGACTTCCTGAATGAAGGTCAGAAGCTACAGATAGGAGATGACAACAAGAAGTACTTTTTAGAGAAGCTAAAACGGGACGTAGAGGTGAGAAATACAGTTTTTTCACATTTTGTTATGTTGCAGTTTCATGCTAAAATTGAAAAAAGAAAACACTCAATAGCCCATAGTGACAAAGTGAAAACATAATCTTACAAATTTTTGCAAATGCATTAAAAAGAAAAAAAACTGAAAATCACATTGACATAAGTAGTCAGACACTTTACTATGAGACTTAAAATTTAGCTCAGGTGCCTCCAATTCTCCTGATCATCTTTGAGATGTTTGTACGCCTTGATTGGAGTCGTGATTTTGAAAGGCACACTGACACTGACGGAGTCCGAATTATTCCGGTGAAGGAAATGCCTGCAGAGCTCAGACCACAGATCTGGGGAAGGCTACAAAAACATTTCTGCTGCACTGAAGGTTCCCAAGAGCACAGTGGCCTCCATCATTCTTACATGGAAGACGTCTGGAAACAACAAAGAAGAGGTGACCAAGAACCTGATCTGGTCCCTCTAGATGAGCTCCAGAGATCCTGTGTGGAGATGGAAAAACTTCCAGATTGATAAGGGAAAACATTTTTTGTGATTTTAGCATAAGGCTGCAACAAAACAAATGTGAAGAATTGAAGGGGTCTGAATACTTTCTGAATGCACTGTATATCCACGTTTTCATCTGGTCTGATGTATAACTGAGCAACCTTATAGCATAGTTTTACTTCATTTAGTTATAGTTATTTTTTAAGTCAAATAACAGGACTCCTCTGAGTATCTGCTAGTCTATACACTCTTAGAATTAGATTAATTCAAAATAACATTTAAAAAGTTAAAAAGTTTTCTAGCTTCAGTTGAATTTTTAAAAGGGGTCTCAAAATGTAAATTATCAAAAAAGTATCATCTTCGTAAGGGCCAGTGCCAAACCCCCGAAACAATTAATTCTGACAAAATTAATTATCACACTTGGAAGGCTTTTATTTGAATTTTTGTTTTGTGTGATATCATACTAACCATTAGCATAGAGTTTAAAGAGATCATTGCATTATTAAAACGTTAATTTGACTACATATGCAATATTGTTTAGTATACTGACCATGAAAGATTGAGGATGATACGTAACTGAAACCCAAGTTGCAGATGTGCAAACAAAGCATTGGACTGAATGTTTTCTTTGCATGTGTATGTCAGTTCCTGGCCACCCTGAAGATCATGGACTACAGTCTCCTGGTGGGCATCCATGATGTGGAGCGGGCAGAACAGGAAGAGATGGACGTGGAGGGTGTGGGAGAAGAGGAGGAGTACGAGAACGATGGGATGAGCGGAGGTGTGCTCACCGGCTCCTTCGGCACGCCTCCAGACAGCCCAGGAAACCCTCTCAACTGTGGAGGATTCTTCGGCCCCGGGGAATTCGACCCCTCTGTGGACGTTTACGCAATCAAGAGCCACGACAGTGAGCGTTGTCTTTGTCATCCATCTGACAAAGTGACCATAGCTGTAGCTTTATATTACAGGCAGATGATAAGATGACCAGGCTGTGGAGGAAAGTTGGTGTATTATTGTTTTTTCCTTGTTTGTTTATTACTACATTTCCCTAAAAATCCAGGCATTTTAACAGCCAGTTACAGCAAACTATTCTCCATTACAATAAAACTTGGTCTTCTTTATTGGCGGAGTTAAGTGTCCTCAAAACTAATGAGTGGAACAGTCAAATCTGCATGCACCAAATAATAGTACCAGAAATGTGCCTCATACTAAAGCAAAGAAACAGTAGCAATGCAGCTTTTGTTGCTGTATTTTTAATTGAAAGTTTAACCTTGTAATGTGTTGTTTTTGTGCTTAGGTGCTGTGAAGAAAGAGGTATACTTCATGGCTATCATTGACATCCTCACGCACTATGATGCTAAGAAAAAAGCTGCACATGCTGCCAAAACTGTGAAACACGGGGTGAGTGTAAAGACCACTTAAGGAGTCATTCATTTACAGCTACACATAAAAAAGGCAGAATTGTATGAAGCTAATACTAAAAAATGATAATAATATAAGAAATTGTGCAATAATACATAAATAAAGAATATATATATATATATATATATATATATATATGAAACATTCTGATACGATAAGCATGTGAATACATGAAGTAAAATACACGTTAAAATTTCCATAACATTTCTGTAAATTTTTAAAACTCAGCGTATTATTATAAAGTGCTATTTTATCACTATCTTTTCAGTTTCATTAGATTTATTTTTTATTTTAAAATGGCCTTTTTCATAAGTGTATTTAGTTCATAAAGTCACTTTAAATTACAATTTTTACTTCACCAGTCAGCCAATCACATGTACCCTCACATGTCAGCATGCTAATTAGAGCCAGTTAGCTTGAACAAACAGAGACTCTGTATATTTCTGCTCTTCGGAGAGTAACTCTGAATTAAGGAGCTTACTGCTGCTGCTAACATAGGCTCTTAACTTTAATGCTGAATAATAAATACTGACATGCAACTCAACCCAGCTAGTTAGCTGGCTGGATAGGTAGCATGTGTAACATTGTTAAGCCAAATAAAAGGAGAAGCCAATTATTTTTATTTACAGCAGCAATTTTTAGTTGGTTAAATGAGAGAAACTGGGGGCAGGTGATGAACTGAAATGAAAATTTGTATAGGAGGAAAAATTAGTTTAGTTATTAAATTATGTTAATATATATATTTTTTTTAATATATATATTTATACATTTTAGATTTATGTGGTATGTAATGATTCCATAATGTTTTAATATTGAACACTTTGGTGCTCCATAGCAGATGCTATAGTGGTTTTTAAGTCCTGCTAGAAAAAGTCATTAATCATTGGAAATTGACCATAAATGGATCATCCTTGATTTTATGTTTCATAACATTATAAACGGAATAGATGGATTTTGGACTACTGGATTGACAAAACCAGAAAAGAAACTGTTATATGTGATTGATTAGTAGGACTTGGTGTTACAAAACCTGATGTTTCTGCACTGACTTGAATGGGGTTGTTTTTGGAGCTGACCACTAGATGATGTTGTTATCAGTGTTGTCAGTGTTGTAATGAAATGATATTTTATGACCATAGTGAAAGTTAAATTGTAAAAAGAATCACCAGATTAATCTAATGAAAATAATAGTTAGCTGTCGGCCTAAATATAACAAAACAACTAGGATTTTCAACCTGTGTCAGGTCCTAGGGTGCATTTTAGTTTATGGAACACCAAAATAATTTAAATCAAAAGTATTTATGTTCTTACATTGTGTGTGTTGTTCCATATAATCTTATATTTTCCCTCTTTTGCTGTTTCTCAGGCAGGGGCCGAGATCTCGACAGTGAACCCAGAGCAGTACTCCAAACGATTCTACGAGTTCATGTCAAACATCTTATCATAGACTCATCACCCATCTCCCAGTCCAGCCAGTCACTTCCCGTCATAGATCTGTCAAATGCCATGCACTTATTTCTCCTCTCTCTCACTTCAGTGTAGGTTCATCTCCCCCTCTGCCTCTCTACTCCCTTAAAAAGAACTGACCAGTATCCTCCCACAGTCAGGACCAGTCTGGCAGGAGGGATGCACTGAGCCTGTTACATTCTCCCACAGAAACACACCACCACCACCACCACCTCCACCACCTCCGCCTCCCCGGTTCTCTCATCCTCTGCAAGGAAAACTTAAGAAGCCCCTCACTGAATTTGGAACAACATCCCGACCTATTTTTATTTATTTGCTCCCCAGTCATCAGCCATCTTGTTACTCCTCACGCCAGCACGGAAACTGTCTCACTAATGCCTTGAACGAGTGTGTCAGCTTCAGCGGTTAACAGTCCGTTAGTAAAGTCTCTTCGGTTTCTGTTCATGTTGTTGTTGTTCTTATGATTTCAATTAGAAACACACACACACACACACAGATGTAAACAACACACACTCGCACAGATGCAGAACGGTCAGATTGCATGACAAACTCTTTGACAGTTGCCATCAGGCTTCTCTCTCAGCAACAAAAAAAGGACTGCTGATAAATTGGAATGACAGGGGATAAACACATTAATATATAATGGTGTATTAAGTAAATGAATGCAATATCAAAAATGCATGGCTGATGTGTACATGAGACTCCACCAGTAAGTTGAAACATCAAACCACTGAAAATTAGCATCTGAGTGTTATGACTAAAACAAAAAAAAAAGAAAAAAAAATTGGTGTTTGAATGTTACGTTGCCATATTGTTTTTGAATATTTTTGAAATTTTAACCGTGAGCTTGGTGGAGGTTGGTCTAAGAGAAGAAAAATTGACATTACAAGGGGAATTCTGCAGCAAATACTTGTTTTATTACCATGAGGATCATTTTTATATCTTGTTTACATTAATGTAGCAATTTTGTGTTTGTATACAGTATTGTTTTGTTACCAACAGACATTAGAAAAAAGGTTACTTGAAAATGATTCATTGCATATTAAAGGGAGTTTTATCTTGTTTTTGTTGTTTGGCTGTGCTTATTCCTTCCTTTTGCTGCTAACGAATATTCATTATTTGTTCAAGTTCAAGTCTGAATATTTTGGGACTATGTTTGAAGCCTCAGCTTGGTGGTGTTTTTTTTTTTTGGATGCTACAGAATAAGTAAAATGTGAAAACACATTCTTGACTTTGGGAATTGTAATTTGACAAAACAAAAATCTTTAGATCACATGATAACAACTATGCTGTTTCCATGACAACTGAGAAAGCATTGCCCACTCAACAAGACCATGAGATGCAGCTGAAAGCACCAGACCTTGAGTCAAGTTTTCTCCTTCAAAACATCTCAAAAGATTTAAAGAATCAGCATTTCATGAAGGATCATCAAGTTCTTGGCAGGTCACATTAAAGGAGTGCCCCAGTGAGTTAGCTTTGCACTTTGATAGGATTTATGGATTCAAGAGTCTTTTTACGAGATTTTAAAGACTAGTTAAAACTTAAGGAGCAGGGGCCCAACTAACCTGAATTTCAGTGCCTTTTATGCGTCAAACTAAAAACATTGCTGGATCCTACACTTCCCATAATGCATCTCAGTAGGATATTTTTGTAAGACTCTTGCTGCCCAGTAAACTCCCGTGTCTACCAAACTCAATGAAACGTTTTTTGCCAGGGGGATTTTGAAAAATGTTCGACGTCTCAACCTGAGATAACTTTAAAGATATCATCAGGGTTCATTTTTTTTATAGACTTTAGGAAGCTCTCCCAACCTGTAGGCCAGGGCCCACTGGTGGGCTGCGAAGGTATTGCAAGTGGGCCAACAAAGAATTTGGAAAAACAGTGCAATTTTGGTGATAAGATGTAATTAAATATAAAAAATAAAATATAAACAATGTTTTTAAACATTAAAATTTGCTGAAAAACTCTGGACCACATTGTCCACTTGTTTGCCCTCTCAGTCTGACTGCGCATTAAAAGACTGGAGTATCATATGGATAGCTGATCTCTCTCCTTAAAGCAATATTGAGCTTCCTCTGCTTTCAGGCGAGTCCTGAATATTCAATTGTTTTAAAAGAGGAAAAGAGCCCTAACAAGCCATGTCGTTACAGGGTCACATGTGGGCTGCCAAAATGGTTTTTTTCAAATGGGCCATGAGTCAGAAAAGACCGGGAACCACTGCACTATACAACTTTTTTTTTTAAAAAAACAGGCTGAGCGGTACTACTCTTGAATAGCAAACAAAACTGTGTAAAATTGTTGAATTACTTGTTGTTGAATACATCTAATACTTACGTTTCATTTTGCACATAATATCATTGAGATACAAAGAGATGTTATTCACAAAGTATGTGGTTTACCTTACTAATCTTGGATGACAGGGGGCATTTGAAATCACTGGCCTGTGTCCCAGCAAAATTAGTGAGAAAAAAAACTTTAAAAGCTTTTTGATCACCTGTGTCAGTTGTAACCACAACCCTGACATTAGGAATGGCCCCTAAGGATTCTCTGTGACAAAATGTCTCAGACCATAGCATACATAGTTTAAAAGACAACTGAATGCCTCTGCAGTGAGTCATTAGTCTGGTGCCACTAACTGCCATCATATTCTTTTCATTTCTTTTGTATATTAAATTCAGTTAGCAAGTTAGACACCTTGCTTTGGTGCAGACAGAAGTCGAAAGTCGAAAGAAAAGAAATAACAAAGAAGCTCTTCACATGCCATGAATGGAGTTCACTGTTTAAACCTAAGTTTATTGGACAATATCAATAAGAAAAAAGTACAAGCATTCTTTATTATTTTTTATACAAAACGTTGGTGAAGTGTGGGGAGAAACAGAAGTTCTAGTCCATCCTGGCCTTCAGGGTTCGTGTGGTGATCTTGTCTTTCTCACTGACAAAGAGAAGAAGAGGCTGTCAATCACTGCAAACCTGTCATTCCACTTCACCCTAACCTCTGTCTATTGTGCTTGTCATTACTGTACTTACATGACATGTACAACGACTCCCATGCCAGACACTGCATCCCTGTCAACTGCATTCAACATCGCCTGGGAGATAGTCTCAAACAGATCCTCTGGTTCCTGCGTGATCAAACACATTTTTCAAATAAAGTCATGAAATGTAACAAATTTTAACAGCAGAACAACTGTGGCCAGAATGGCTTAAAACCTAGGTGCATCTCACACAATGCACAAGAAAAGCAGTGACTTCAACAAGTAGCCTCTTTGACTCAAATGGCATAATCAGACAAAAGATATCTGGACAGTTACTACCTGTTGTTGACTGTAAAAACAATCTGAACTAACCTTGTAACTCTACCACAAAACTTAATTGACATTTTTCCACATACAGGAATTAATACACATTTCCCTATGGGGATAAATAAAATATTTCTTATCTTATTTTTATTTCATTTAAATACACAAGAACATACACCTAAAGCTCCTCATTAGCATGAAAGACACTTCAAACACATTATGTACAAAATTAGGGTAATACTCATTCACACATATATTGACTGTTACTAACTGTTGTTTAGCATTCACCAATCAACGTGCAGGTGACTTCCTACTTCACACACTACTTACCATATCTGGCTCCCACAAAGACTCACACATGCCGTACATCTGCTCTGAGCAGGTGCCGCTCACAACAAAGTCTTCTGTGACCATGGGGCAGCCAATCAAATCCAGGGAACAGATGAATGGCTCAAAAGTTTTGGGATCTAGTCCTGCAATCACGGGCTCGATGTAGTACGGCCCAAACCTAATGAGAGGATCACACATTAACCGCACTGTTGTTTACCTTCCGTTAGAATAGAAGTGGACAGATATAAATTGAGTTCAGCTGACTCACCTCCTTTCATACAACAGGTTTGACACCATGCTCATGAAGGTCTTGGGCTTGATCTGGCGACCCTCCTTCAGCTCATACAGGTTCAGTCTAAATTTAAGCCTCTGGGCTCTACACACAACGCAAAGACATGCAGTTACCACCTGTGTTATCAGAGAGAAGCTACCTATTCATCAGACCCAATACAGTCTACATTGGATATTACTGTAACTATCAATAAAGTCTACTACTATTAAACTTCTGTTGCTTTCTGAGACAAGCACGATGTAATGAATATAGGCTCCAGGCTTTTTCTAAATAAGTGTTTGTTGGTAACAGAATTTAAGAACTGTAAGTTGTCAGTCATTTAATAGCACTTCAAACAAAACTTGTCATTATGGCCTGGAGCTGAAAGAACTGCTCTGTCACACTGATAAATTGACACTCACACTGTCTGAACATCAGTAGCCAGTCCAGCCAGCCCAATGTGCAGCCTATCTCCCATGGGGAAGATCTTCTGGAAATCTGTGGTGACCATCTGAGCCTGAATGCCAAATCTCCGGTCCGCTGCTATCGCCACACAGTTCTTCCCTCGCATGGCCATGACGGCCCCTCCATTGTAGGACATAATAGACTGATGAAGATGAAAAGGAGAGAGGTATGGCAGTCAGTACTAAATCGATTAATAGATCAACTGATTTGCATTTCCATTTTTTTTTTTTATATCTTATTGGCCAAACAGCTGGCTGGCTGACTGAGAAAAGAACAGACATATTCACTGATAAAAGAAATAATTATAATTCTGCGAAGCATAAAACACCTCAACAGCAGGACTGGGCTGCATGTAAAAAAAATACAATAAATATGGGTATAACATTTAAGTAATACAAAGATTGTTTGACCACAAAATAACATAATGCATGAAATATGTTTATTACATCAAACAGTTGAAAGCAAAAGAACATTTTTAAATTATTTCCATCCTACTTGCGTAAACGTGCAGCAGTTATTTAAAAATAACGCCAACTGTAATAAGAAGTCTTGGTATGGCATATGAATAATGGACCTTAATTTTCACACGTTAAGTGTTCAGATTGTAGATATGCTAGTTTGCTGCTGACAGTAGCTAATAAACTTAAGCTAATCAAGCTGTCAGCGTCTAATCAGACCTTGGCTGATGTGGACACAAAGTCAAATACAGTTTAATAACAACCTTTTTTTTCGGTTAGCCCCAATTATAAAACTAAAATGTCCTGAAAGTGAATCGAGAAAGATGTTCAATGCAACGTTAGCTCATGGACGTAAGGACTTAGCTTTGTGGCTATCGCCGGTTAATGTTAAATCTTACTCCTCTGTGTTGTTGGCTAACACATTACAAAAATAAAGTTACCAACGGAAATCATGCTAACTTGTAAAATCTAGCGTTAAATCCGTGTCCAGAGAATTTTATCTAACTTAAGGGAGCATGCTAAAGATATGTATGAGCTAACAACATTAGCCTAGCCGAGCTGCTGTAACTGTTAGCCTTATTAATTTATTTTTAAACCATTCTACATAACAAACTGTAAACTTAGGATCATATGTATAGCGATCTTACCATTGTGACGGTGTTGTGGTATATTTCAAGTAGCTAGAACCTTCAAACTCCACTTCTTCCCAGCGAGTATCAACCACTGTTAGCTTTCCGACAGTGACTACACGATTTAGAAACACAGAAATTAGACTAACTTGATTCTATTACGTCATCGTTTGCACAAAAGTAATTGGCTGGATGAACGTTCGTCGGAGCAAAGCGCTACTGTCATTGGAGGATATGGGCAGGGTTGAACTGTGCATGCACAGCTTGGTTGAGGCGTGTTAAAGTGAAATTAAAAGCGGAGGTGTCTTGAAAGTCTTGCTGTCATTACCAAGTCCAATCCTACGCAGAGCCTCACCGGGTTAGGTACACAAACCAATGGTTTTCTACCGGTTTACGTCTCTGCTGTTGTTCTGCTAACCGAATAATAATAAATGCCAATGCCAAAGAAGCACTGAAACACTGAAGTTCTGAGACAGCATTAAAACTTATTGGATTTGTATAAATATTAAGCTAAAACGGGCAACCACCTTGTCGTATTTACCCAACTGCAACCATTATTTAATAAACAAGTTACAATGAATTCTGACCAACTAAAGTCTTGTGTATTGATAAATAGATTACCTAAATTTGTTTGCGCCTCTGATGGGTAAGGTCTTTGACTAATATCACTGCTCTTTTGTTAAAAATTGTGCAAGATGAGCTCTGGAGATGTTCCATTGATTATGAGGGTGTTGATGTGAATATTTAGCCAAGCTTATGCTTATATAGCACTTTTCTAGTCTTATTGACCAAAGCGCTTTACAATGTGAGCCACATTCACCCATTCACACACAGCACTTGAGTGCTTCTACCATTCATACACACTCATACACTGATGGAACAGCCATCAGAGGCAATTTGGGCTTCAATGCTCTGCCCAAGGACACTTCAACATGCAGACTGGAGGAGCCGGGGATTGAACCACTGACCTTCTGATAAGTGAACGACCCGCTCTACCTCCTAAGCCACAGCCGCCAGAAAATGCTTTAAGATTTTGTTTATAGAGCACAATTGGAATGATTGAGTGACGACACAGGTTTGTTTTAAAAAGAGAAAAACAAATGATGGAGCTCTGGAAATATATTTTTATTCCGGTTGCTACTCACAGGAGTACACTAACTAACAAAACATATATTACAAAAAACCTTCAGAGGTAAAAGCAGGTCCTATTATACTGTAAAAACAAAAAAATAAAATACTGTACAGAGTTCAGATTATATGAACCTTAAAAGGGTACTGGTTTACTAGATTATAACTGGAACTGATGAGCCATAATAAACCGCTTGCATTTGTCTGAAATATAAATTATGTTCCCATTGTGGAATATTCTTAATGACCACCATACCATGCATCTGTCTGGCTCATTAGAGATACAGATAAATGAATGGAGGTCATACTCTTGCCAAGTGTTTTCAATCAGTTCATGCACTGTGTGATAAATGTGTTGTGTCTTCATCTCTTCATAAAGTTGTCCAAGGAGGCTGGTGTCCTCTGAATGGAGTGGATATTCCTCTTCACTCTGTCTTCTAAGGAAGAGCTGGCAGCACTCTCCAACTTCATGTTACTGCAACAGAGAAAGGTGTATTGTTATTGTAGCTGGAAATTAAACATGCAAGAAAGATTAAAAGGCAGGTAAACATTATAAGTGCATTTAAAACAGAACAGGACACATGAGTCCAGAAATGCTACACCTTCACGTTGCACATAAACTTACTGGATGAAGCCAGCGTGGCGGTCATGCTTGACATTTTGTTCCCGCTGCCTTTCCTGCTCGTCTTGCCTTTTGTATCTCTTCACATTATTCTCCCTGTCCTCCTCCCTCTGCTTGGCCCCGTCCATCATCTCCTGCCTCTTTCGCTCCAGGTCTTCTGCAGAGAGCTTCCTACGTTGGACAGAAAAAGCAGAGAAAAATTACTGGAACTGATTCAGTGAGAGCTGTATTTAAGAGCATTGCTCTAACAGATTACTATTCAAACAGCATTCTCTGATTACCTTCCCCCAGATAACACAGTCAGAAAAGTGCCAATTAACACATGGAGCAACTTTTGTTGCAGTGGCATTTTGTACATTTCTAAAACTAAAACTATGACTACCCTACCAGAATTTCTACAGCATTTTGAGACCGTTTGCATGTGTCACACATGCTCATACACTTTAAATCTACTTGTATGTACAGCTTTTAAACCAATAAGCTGTGACAGCGCAAAATATTCATATAACATGGTAGTAACATTACAGAGAGAGTTTGAGATTGAAGATTGGTAATATGAATGTCATAACTCAATATGCATCTATCTTATTTAGGATTTGAACTGTAGCTGTTCATTTGGCATGATCAATGACTGTACAATTTCTGAAGTGCTGTTAACTCGTACTTAGATATGTGGTTCCTTTGCCTGTGGTAACGCTCTCTCGGTGGGCTGGAAGCTCTGGGCTCGACCTTCCTGTCACTTCTGTGTGAGGAAGAGGAGGAAGAGTGATTGTCCCTGTAGTTCCTGTGAGGTGATCTGGAGCGGCTCCTCTCACGGCGCCCTGAGTGATTGGAGGGAGCTGAGAACTGGTGATGTCTGCCAGCAGGGAGCTGAGATGATAAAAATAAATAGAAGGATTTAAACAGGTACTGGTCCAGTGAGAAATGAATCATTCAAATGACAGATTACATCTTTTCTCCTTACTGACCTGTAGGCCGTAGCCTGGATGATGATGGGAACGAGACTTGTCTATTGAGGAGTCGTCTCGTGAATGTGACCTAAAAACAGACCAAAGGCTTTGATTAGTTTACGTAACTGAACTGCTAGATTGAAAATCCTCTATAACAGTCTAAATTCCGTTATAGAAAACATGGTCTTTTACCATATATGTCATATGCTTTGCTGTTTGAGCAATCACATATTGTATGTTCCAGTTATTTTTTAAACTATCCCCTTACATACCTGTGATTTTTCTCATCTTCCTCATCTGAGCTTGAACTTGAACTCCTTCTCTTGTGCTTCTTCTCCTTCTTCCTCTCTTTGTCTCCCTTCTTCTCCTTTTTTTCCTTCTTCCTCTTCTTTTTCTTTTCTTTCTTGTCGAGATTCTGGCGCAGCTGTGAGAGAACCAAAGGATCTTTTACCATAGAATGCAAATACATGACAAGCCCCCGTTCCCCATATCTTACCACCTTTCACACAACTGCAATGTCTTGTGTTAATAAAGTTAGTGAAACATTGCTGAAAAATGCTAAGAAGGCCAATATATGTAAATACATTTAAAAAAATCCAAAATAACATTTGTCAGATGCCATCAAAGATCAATACAACTACAAATGACAACATTAAAATATATTTTACTTTAATTCACATCAAAATAGGAATTTTACCATTTCTTTGATCTTCTTCATCTTCACTGGATTAGTCAAGACTTCCCTCTTCTTTTCTTCCTCACGTTTCCTGAAGAACACAAACTAAATATTTAGATAATTTGCCACAATGACACATCATTTAAGTACAAATTACACAAACCTAACCTGATTTCAAAGAGGGGGTCTTCCCTGATCTTAGCAGCCATGTCGAGGTTGGAGGCTGGGGTGGTGGGATTGAAGATCGACCCAGGCAGGAGGCCAGTCTCAGATGATGGACCGCTCTCTGGCTCCTCGTATTGGTCGGTAATCTGCTTGTCAATGGGACGTCCAAGCAGATATTCATCTCTGGACACCTGACCAGCAGGGCCCTGGTACATCCAGTCCAGGCGATCATCCTTCTTTCTGTCATCATACCAAAAATACAGCATGACATAGATTCTACGTTTTTGTCTTGACCACCAAAACATCATTCTTGGTAAAATGAGAGAGAACTAACTTGATGGCACCAGTGTCCTCTGCATATCTGGTCATTTCTTCTCGGGCTCGTTCCTCTTTCAGCTCCTTCTGGAGCTCCTCGATCTTTTTGCGTTCAGCTTCATATTTCTGTTCAGCTTTCCAAACACGCTCAATATTTTTCATAGTCTGGGGATGCCAGCTCTTTTTCAGGTTCTGGGAGAAGACAAGGTAAAAAATCTTGTTACTTATTAGTGTATTAGCGAAAACTATCGGGCGCTACCTTTCATGTGCAAAAATAATTAGTTATCAGGGCAGATTTTAAGGAATGAATGTTTCCTTACCTATTGGCAACAATGATAGGGTCCAATAATAATAATAATAATAATAATAATAATAATAATAATAATAATAATAATCATAGTAGTAGTAGTAGAAATAGAAGTAATAGTTGTAGTAGTAGTAGTTGTAGTCTACAAGGAATTGATAACATCTTCAGGTGTATCGTGCATATTAAGATGAATACGTCAAAAGAAATATTCTCACAACTAAATCTCCGTCAGTTAAGCTAACATTAAGATAATGTAAACTAACCTTGCTTGTCTGTTTACGTTAGTAGTAGCTATTAAAACAACTACTCAACTAGGATGAGAGCAAAGTTAAAGTAAGTATTGGTGAACTGGACTTATAACTTATAACAATTCCAAAATGGTATTAAATCGTGTTGTAACGGCTGAGTAGTAACCAATAATCAAACAAAAATCTTTAAATTCCCATAATCTGAACGTAGTTTGTTCGTATCATTCTTTACATATCGGAGAAAGCGGCTATTGTGGATGAGATAGCTCAGACTTACCAAATCGCCACCCCCCATCTTGAAAAATTCGTCGTTTCAGTCCACCAAGAAATGATACTGGACAAATTTGTCCTTTAAAGATAACAACGAAAGTTTAAAGCTAGCTGGAAAATGGAGCCACTGAGGCTTTAGTGTGATGTGCTAAGTACTTCCTGTTTTGTGTAATTCACGTTCCGGTTCCAGCACATGGTGCCTTCGAGTGCCCGGCGTAAACTCCGACATTACAGACATCCATAAACAGTCAACGATATGACTCAACATGACTTCGTACTGGTTTTGGTTACAGTTACCTGTGTTGGAGAGCAGTGAAGTACACGTAATTAAACTAGTAGTTTAACTAAAATTTTCAGTAGCTTGCTGATAGTTAAACTACATTAAAATACGTGAAAGTTAAATGACTTTTTGTGTAGTTAACTACTGAAACTACAAAAACGTTTGTGCCATTTTTATTGTGCCATTTAATTTTTATTTTACCACTGCTTCTGTAATTGAAGCCACCTTATACGTGTGAGAAAGCCAAGGGCAGTGATTTTCAGTGATGCTCAGTGCACACACAGTGACACCATCATCATGGATAAACTATATTTTTGATTTATGTATGACCTGTCAACAAATAGGCACTTTTTGTAATAAGTTCAACTGAATGGCATTTTTTTCTTGGCATGTTATTTTTTGTATTATATATATATATATATATATACTGTTATATTTTCATATCACATGTACATTTTCATTCATCATTTTTCTTTACAAAGTAGTTTCAACTATTTTTCATAGCTTTAGTTAACTGAACTGGATTTCTCTCTGTGGTAGCTTTCGACTGTGAAATAATTAGTGTCTTGCAAGATTACACTTTCAAAGTAGCTTCCCCAACACTGACAATTACATCTCAAAATCAAATTGTGACAATGTACATGTTTTGGGGGTTGTTACATGGTTGCGCAGACTGTATCATAATTAGACACATCATTGGTCATCCTAGTGCTTTCATCTTGGAATTCTAATATTTTTTGACTGCACCTAAAGTCACCAACCTGAAAGCCACAGTTTCAGGAAAGCTTGACTCTTGTTCCCAGC
The DNA here is from genome assembly GCF_046630095.1 of Trachinotus anak. NCBI lineage: Eukaryota > Metazoa > Chordata > Actinopteri > Carangiformes > Carangidae > Trachinotus > Trachinotus anak. The sequence continues at coordinate 10,255,131 of NW_027273870.1, read as the reverse complement.
CTTTTGGCTTGTGACTTATGCTTGTCACACATAAAACAGCCTTTTAAAACCATATTGTGGTTTTTATGTGGACAAAAGTTATTAACAGTTTAATGACACAGTGGTTTGCCCAAGTTTCATTTGAATATGTTTCATAGGCCCAGAGGTGTGAAAGTAAAAGAAAAAGGCATCAGAGAAAAGTCAAGGGAAAATGTGTAATAATATAGGTTTAAGAACCCCCTCACCACCACATTGTACAGAATAGAACATTTTGATATTGCCAGCAAGCTCTAAAACAAACAAAACTACCACTACTATGACACATAATACTGCTAATACTAATACTAATAAGAGTAATAATAATGATGATGATGCCTGATGTCATATTTTAGGAGTGCAAATTAAATTCCACAAAATGATTAGCTTCTTAATATCTTTTGCTGTAGATAAAGGTTCAACACGGACACAGAATATATTTTTTATTTAACATAGGACAATAATAGATTAAATACATGTTATTACACCACGATACTTAACTTATTAAAAGTTTTTGAACTTATTTTTATTACAGTCTCCACAACTAAAACATTTACTACAGTAACCAATTAAAAAGTTGTCCATTTTGTTCTACTGACCATAATAAAAGAACATATCATGAGTCTATCTATAATAACATCAACAAAAAATTAATAATAATAGTCAATATGTATTAATTGACAGATGTTTAAGCACTATCTTCCATTTTTATCTTCTATACATAAATACAGCAATCATGTGCCTCCAATAATGCAAGCTCCCTAGTTTAAAGAAATCTCAGTCTAATATCTGTGACGGTTTACATACATCCTAATAATGTTTTAAACTGTAAAGCTGCTCACACTGCTTGCTACAGAACTATTGATCATACAGTACTGATTATGAATGTTAACTATCCAAAACAAACAACCTAAGCAATTTCTGGTGCATGTGTTGTTCAACTACATTTTATTTCATTTACTAGGTACACGGCCTTTCTGTGCACGGTGATCAAATGCTTGTCAAATAGTTGTCATGTTACAGTGTTGAGCATGGGAAAACTGCAGTGTCTGACACACAAACATCTGTTAATAAAATGTGTTGAGAGATAAGCCCTGACTGGGGCCACAGCTTGATCCAACATGCAAATTGTTATCGAGCTCATGATATTTGGAAGAACTGTATAAAGCCATTTAATGAGGAACACCTCATTGATAGGACAACTGTTTTCTTCCACAGAAGCCCTAACCTTTTGAACCATGACTTTAAGGTCAGTTCCTTTAAGATTTTCTGTTGCACATTTATGATATGAAAACAAAATCAGTGAATTTCTGTGGGCAGCTGAACAAGTTGTAAAGTCAAGATTGACGTATTATCACCATATGAAACTATAACGACGAATGTGTTAGCAAACAGTTGCCTCATTACAGATCCAGCAGAAACAGAGCAATCACGTGGAACTGTATTACATTCACCTCCTGGCGAATGTAATATTTGAGCTTAGTTTGGTCTTCAGCAATTCTTTAGCTGCTGTACAGTATGCTGCACTATGTTCACCAGCTACACGCTAACTCTGCCTGTCTGCTGTTTGATGTTGGTCAGTTAACCTACAGTGGCTTTATCAGAACTTTTTTTTGCTGACACAATCTGTTTTCTTCTGGAAACAGGGTTGATGACAATAGTGAGACTGTACCGGAACAGTAACATTGTGGGCCACATAACCAAATATTGAGGTCAAGTGTGCTAAAAATAAAAGTGAGTGGACCTGAAGAATCGTATATTAATTATCTGTGAGCTTGGCGCTATGGCTGTCACATTACACAGTCATTTAATCCATTGTTTTAAAAAATATTGACTAGTGCAGCTTTAAATTTTGGTTCTGCATTAACCACTGGATTACGTTCTTGGACCCATGATGTAATGAATTGCTGCTTTGTGCTGGGAGTTTCAGTCAACACCAGCAGCCTGTCCTGACAGGGTGGATCTGTGGAGTCATGTTTATGCCAGATATGGCCGCTGTTGTATGCATGCCACAACAGAAGCCAGGATTCGTTTAGCCAGGCAGCATTTTCTCTCCATGTCCAGCTTCATCTCCTTCCTCTTACCTGCAGGAGCAGAGGCACCGTCTTCAACTGCTGTGACTGGTTTTCATTTTTCAGGTTCAGTTAGTGGTAATCTGTGAATTTACCTTTTTCACATCATTGGTAGCACTTGTTGTTTCTTTGCATTGCTGTGTACCTCAACACACATTCACATTCTCCTATTGTATGATCACTGTCATTAATAAGTGTTATCAAAACTGCTGTGACCACCATTTTTGGCAAATACCAGCCTTTGTAGTACATGGAATTCCCATTTTCTATGTTATATTTTTTCTATTATATTATATTATATTATATTACATTATATTATATTCAACATCACATTTGCCTTCATCATGGAGCATCACAGGACACTGCCACGGCACCGCAATCTTGCCTAGTTTGTACTTTTATTTCATATATGTACCATTTTAATTACGTACATACCATCATACACACACCCAGTTTAGTGGTATGTACTGTCAAGCATCCAAATGGCTACTGACCTGTAAATAATAAGATAATGCTGTATCAAATTCCAGTGTCTCATCACAACTTGTGCAGCAGGTTACACTCACATGGCGACAGTCTGACGCAAAAAGAAAACATCACCACCGTCTGCTTTCTCTCTTTTTAAAGGCTTGCTGCCTTTGAAAATGGTCAAACTGTGTCGGAGGCAAACACTGCCCCAACTCTTTTAGCAACACATTTGATTGATGTCATTGTAAACAAGTTAACAAGCCACCTTCAGTTGAACTTGAGCTCTAGCAGCAGTGGAAGTCTGGCAACCAGCTGCAGCTTCAGCTTGGTCACCTTTCACCTTTAGTAAACACAGAAAGTTTTATCCACAGAATCAGTAAAATTCATGTTTATTTCTGTGTTGTAAAATTTAGATTATCTCTGAGTTAACCCATCTGATAATTTCACAAGACTACAGACATGTACTTCCATCTGGCTTTTGTCAAACTTTTCTTCCTGTCTCTATCCTATCATAAAACTGTGACACCTCTATGACAGAGTGGGGAACAGATGGTAAACCTTTTTGTGAATGATGAAATTAGCTGGACTGTCCTGTCACACTAGAGACCGAGGGGTCGGTCTCACATTTCAGCTTCAGCGGTGGCTCTGTGGCGTCAGATGCAGACATGTTTGAGGATGACTGAGTAGGTGTGGATGCATCAAAGCCCTTATCCATCCTGCCGTCTCCGTTTAGCCTCTCCTCTGCATGTCCTGGCGGGGACTCATGAGTGCGCATGTGCTTGGCCAGGTGGTCGTTGCGCATAAAGACTCGGGGGCATAGTGCACAGCTGAACTTCTTGGCTCCAGTGTGCGTCTGCAGGTGGCGCTGCAGTTCATCGGAGCGTGTGAATCTCTTACCACAGAAAAGCCAGTTGCATACAAAGGGCCGGTCCCCGCTGTGCCATCGTAGGTGCGCCTTCAAATGGGAGGTCTTAGCATAGGCTTTGCCGCAGCCGGGGATGTGGCAGTTGTGCATGTGCTTCCTCCTGCTGTCATCAGTGCTCTGACCCAGCTGTTCAGCGTGGACGCAGTTAGGGCAGCGACACACGGCCTGACCAGCGCCTCTGGAAGAGGAGCGGCGCTGGGGCTTGGGCCGGGCTGAGACAGAGGTCTCCTGTGGTTCCTCCAGGGAGAATGGTTCTTGCTGCAGCATTTCAGGGGCCAGTGGCTCCATCTTGAAGCCATCCTGGGGGAAGAGGTGAGATGAATGTGAAGCTGGAGCGTGTTGAGCTGGAGGAAGGGTGCACAGCTGTGGGTCAGAGCCGTAGGGCCCTAAAGAGGCCTGCAACCCCATGGAGCTTCCTGGACTCACTGAAGGCAACCCTACACCCTGACCCGTCTGCAGGTCTATCCAGCTCCCTGGTTGGACATCCCTGTGGAGGTCCCACCAGGAGGGGATGTTCATGTCTTCGGAGCTGCCACTAGTTGGTGCTGTCCGTAACCAGGGCTCGTAAGGGTGGGCCATGTGAGCAGCCGGTGCAGGTGTAGGATTCTGGATGTGGTCAGCTGCACAAGGTGTTGTTCACTATCTTCTGGGTAAGGCTGAGATTAGCACACGCTGGGACGGCAATACATTGAAAAAACCTGCAGAAAGAAAGAACAGACAAATTGTTATCTTTTCAAATCTTTCTCATCTCCCTCTCAGTTACATATCCTCAGTGACTTCAATGAAACACATCCAACCACTTTGATGTCTTGAGGTCATTTTTCTTAGTCTGAAAGACTTTGAAGTTAATCAGCTCCTGGACTAAATCCTCCTGTCTACAACATTTAAATAACCAACCCTGAGCACACCTCGTTCATTGCCATGGATACTGCAGTTCTCACGCTGCGTGGCCGTGGAGGCAGAAGAGAGGGGGAGACAGACGTGTCCAGACAGAAGCCTGCCACATGCATCCGCTGCCAGGTACTTCCCATGGAGGACAGTCAAAGACAAGCGCAAAGAAAACAACATCATCGGCTCCGTGCAGAGGCCGCGGAGCAGTGGGGGGAGATAAATGCTGGTGAGATGGGGGGAGGGCCGAGTGAGAGGGGGAGTGTTGACAGGAGAGCAGTTTGGTGAAGGAAGAAGTTCCAGGGAGGTATGGCTGCAGGCCAAAGTCTATTTGTACGTCTCTGAGGTTTGTGGAGATGAAACCTGGCAGACAGGAGAACCAGTTTTTTATGAATCACACATGATTTACAACAACAGCCCTCCAGGCAAGTTACAAAAGAAGCCCCGCAAAATGCCCCGCCTCTTACACACTGGCGGCAGAAAACATCAACAGTTACGGACTGACGACATTCACAAGCATGAGAATGGGAATCCAACAGTAACATAAGAACAATTACTCAATGTGTATAATTATGGGCACACGCTCTGAAACAGATTCCTGTCCCCATCACACAAATATGAACATCAGCAGCGTCAGTCAGTTAGCCAACCCACCGGAGAGGGAGGGCTTGAGTTTCTAAAGGTGACACAAAGCTTGTTAAAGCTCAGCAAGTCTGTGCAAATTTTTTTGAAGAGAAGCTACCAGCCTTCAAGACCAGTGCTTGGCTCCAAACATGTCCTAGCCCCAAACAATCCTGTTGACTTCCACCACACCCCCATCCCCGAACATCTACAATTATCTTTACAGCAGGAAACAGTAAACTAGTATGAGGCTTGAGAGACTGGAATCTTAGTCTTGAGATCACTTGGTGTGATACCATATTTGACATAGCAAACTGCATAAGATCGCCTACAAACAAGGAGTCAAGTGGAAGGCATACACTCTGTCTGATATGTGGATCCATTAGAGGCAGAGTTTGCACGTGGTTCAGCTCACAGGCAGCGTCACTCTAACAGTGAAGTAGATGGCAGTTTATTAGCACAGCCAAACCAAGAGTGTTTACACACACAAGCTTGAGTCAAACCCACTCTGAGACGCTTTCCAGTTGCAATAAAATCGTAAAGCAATTAGTATGAAATTCTCTAATGAAAGGTCCGGTGTTAAAGGTCAAGCTGATTTATTTCATGTCGGCCTGGAGCCAGAACTTCTGCTCTGTAATCTTTTGGGAATGCGACTCAGACGCACAGCAGAACGGTCCCCTCAACTCCACTCTTACTGACAAAACCGTAAACAAACCAAGACAGCAGCATCCTCTTCTGTAAAGTGCTGGGAGTGCTTCAAGCTCCAAAGGGAAACAGCTGGCATGGAGGGGCCCCCTCAGGGGGAACGGCAACCGGGGAGGAGCAGGATGGTACAGAGCAATGACAGAGCTGTGGTCATAAAACCTGCCCGACCAAGACCCAGCATAGCCCCCAGTTTACAAGTCTACAATCACGATGATGCGCAGAGAGGGAACAATGAGGAAGAAAGAGCTCTGTTGGTGATTTTTTAAACAGCAGCAGTACGATATGAGTTTTGTTTTTCTCATGGGCTTCATTTTCAGTAATCCAATATTTCCAAATTTGGAAGCCTTCTAATTATTCTTTTCCAACAGTGGCTGCCCTTAAAAATATATTTTGATGTCAATTTTCCAGTATAATTTCCAGGTCCAGTTAAACCCTCCGTCTGTCCACCACAAGCCTCCAATCCCATCTTATCCCAGACGTAGAATAACACAGTGACAACAGAAATGCTGACTGTCTGTGGACACTTTAAACACTCTAGTTTGGGTTAAATGGCATTTACAAGTAGTTTGTTTTAACCTGCTTGGAAGTACAAGATGGATGGAGAGGAGCACATCAGTTCCGCAGGGGTCAGGTCTCGCTTGTCAGGAGACTGAAACATGGTGTGGTTCAAACACTCTTCTGTTAAAATCTAAACTTTCCGACCTTTGCTGAGGGAATTCATAGAGAGGAATGAAACTGATTTTATATTTATAATGTGCTATGACTGGATTTGAACTACAATGTCATTTGTGTGAAGGATTAAGTTTGTGACATAGAGAGCTGGAAGGCTAATCGCTCTAAATGCTTTCCCTGCTCTTTAACTCTAATTTGACTATGATCAAGTGTAGAGATAGGGCTGGTATAGATGACAGCTTTACATCCTCAGTGATTCAGGAATGTCTGAGTGATGCTGATTCAGACACAATCACGTAAAATGCCTCCTCTGCTGCATATTTTACTAGAATTTTTACAGCAGTTCTTGTGACAGCAGCTTTTAACAGCGTTCTTTATCTTTCTCTTTCTTCTGAGCGGGCAGAGTGCAAACATGTATCTGTTTCACCTGTCATTTACAATCATCTGCCGCTGTATTTTAAATCTGAATGCCGACACACTTGCACATTTTGACTTTTTTATTGAAATGCACAAAAACAGGCTGCTTTCTTCTCGCAGTGCTGACAGTCACACACTGTTGCGCAACAGAAACACATCTGAATGCAATTTTATGTGTATGATATGCTTCAGTAGTCATGTCTTAATGTTCAGAGTGATTAAATATTGACTGTAGAAACAGGATTTAATCAAGATGAGACGTACAATATGTAACACCTATTCTCCTGGTTTTGTATACAACTCAAAATATACACTTCTAACTTTAAACTTCTGCAGCTATGAATATAAGTGAACAAATATAAGTACTTCACTTTTAATGCAAAGTGAAGTACTTAGTTAAAGTTACTTAAAATGATTTAACTTGGTATGTGTGTGTGTGTGTGTGTGTGTATGTGTGAGTGCATGTGTGTACACAGTATATACATTTTAGTTTACAACAGATAAAAAACGTGATGATACAATGTTTTAGATGAAACTACCCAACATTATATGATGTAAATAAAATTATCTTGAACTCCACCAGTTCAACACTGAAGTACCTCTTACATACTGTGAGTACTTTGTGATGCTAATAGTTTTATTTAAAATTTTGAATGCGGGAAATTACTGAACTAGACCTGAATATTTCTTCTACCACTGCGTATGCTGTATATCTTAATCACAGTTTCAGATTAAATACTGATCAATCACCACAGTGAAGCTACGGTATTTTTGAATGGAACCCTCCCCATGGAAACACATTTAATAAAAAACTCCAATCAAAACACATTAATTTAATGGACATTATAAAATCTCATACTGTACACGTTTTAATAACTGCTTGCCTACAATGAATAGTCAATCACTGAAACTATACCTGCGTATTTGCCTTTTATCTTACATTCTGAGAAAACTTTCATTACCCCCAATAAGTATCACAGGATCTCTGGGATCTGTTCCTATAGTTCCTATAAGTAGTCTACTTTAAATTTGCAACAAATGGAAAAGAAAAAAGATGAGCAATAATGGCATTAGATCAGCACTGAAATTCAACAGAAAAAATTAGTGGCACCAAACTTTCACAGCAGCGTTAACATGCAGATTTGATTCATTTTTCATAGAAAAAGGTGTGATTCCCCCCTAATTTGTCATTATTTCAAGTGAAACATCATTTAAGATTTTAAATTTTTAAAAGATTTATACTAAGATTTTTAAGAAAGGAAATGTGATTAAATGAAAGGCCATATTCCAATGAGGCCAACCCTCCACACAGAGGTCAGCAGAAAACTGTTAGTTAAATATTATTTATACTTTGATGTTATTATCCCTGAAAAACCTGGACTTTATATTTATATATTCAATACATATTAGTAAACAGGACAATAATTAAAACTTAAAAAAAAAAATTACAATATTTTTTACATTTAATTACTCTTCGGTGATTTTCTAATATCTGTCTCCAAGTTTTAGTATGTATGTTGTACCTACTGAATGTTCATTGAGACTTCTTCACTGAGACTTGGTTTTTTTTTTTAAGCCCACATGACGTATACGTGTGATCGAATGGTTAATGTAGTGATATCTGGCGATCGGTTGATTAATCCAGATGGCCTGATGTAAACGGACACGGTATCAGTGACAGTTGGCCGCAGTGATAGCAAATTAAAATCCTGACTTACCTGTTTGGCCTCGGACTTGCTGCTGCTGCTGCTGCTGCTGCTGTTTTCTTTTTGGAAGAAATGAAAGAAACTTCGTCTCAGCTCAGCACTGCCGCCTCTTCCCTTCGTCGACAAATCCCACAGAAAAGTAATATCCTCATCGTTTTCCGTCTGAGTTTCTCACCGCGGTCGGTCCAGGTGAGCGAGGCGCGCAGGTGAGCAGCATTCTGAAGTGTGACAGGCTGCCTGATAGGCTCTGCGTCTTGAGTCTCTCCAGGCTCCGCCCCTCCTCTGCTAGATTCCCCCCCCCCCCCCCCCCCCCCCCTCTTTGAAGATGCGCCCTCCGCGGCTGAAGGTGAGGAAACGGTTCATTGAGGGAGAACGCGGGGACCGAAGCCGCAGTGGACCCGCGTCAGAGCTGCCGAAAGTGGTGGAATATAACTAAGCGCATTTACGCAAGAACCGTGGGCCGATAAGTGGACTACAAACGTGAGGCGCTTTACCTGAGTGTTTCCGTTTTCTACTCCGCTGCACTTCAGGGGGGAAATAACGTGGCATCACCGCATTCATCTGACACCCACATATAATATAAACTTATAATGGATAAAACTAACCAACAGCATAAAAATGGCATCACCTCAATCGGCTACAATAAAGTGCTGCTTATGCATTGATGCATCACAGATAATAGATGTGTGACTCTGTGTGAAGTCTCACAGAAACTACATTTCCGTAAAGAGTAAAATGAACAGTATAACTGTACATAACACGAAAAAGATCCACAGAACACAATCTTAAATAGAGATATCTGTGAACAAAATTATGCTTGGATCATGACATGCTGAGCTGGACTACCTGTGGACCGTGTTTTATTCTGCCTGGATGTAAACTGGGGTATTTTAATTAATCAGTAAATATTAGTTACTGTATTATAGCTTATGTGCATAGCAGTTACTGACCTTGAAAATAAGAGTTTGAAATAAAAATAAATAACTCAAGGTCCACTTGCTAGCTTTTTCCACGGCTTTGCTGCAATCCCCTCTCTAAGTAAGTCAAATTACACATCTTTGTCAAAACACAGGTTGTTTTTCTCTGTTCCCAGTTGACACGAGGAGATGATTTTTAGTCTGCAAACTATATTACAACTTTAAATCTCATTCCTGCAGTAATATTCTTTCAAAACGACAAACTGTTTCATTCCTCACAAAAGATAAACTTATTAGAGATTAGGAACATCATCATAATATCTTATGTCACAGTTTGTTGTAGTTATGGTGATTCACCAAATTAGGATTTTATTTACTCGCTGTATGCACTGGTGCAGGAACCTTATGGGTGTAGTGACTGCAGCCTGTGAATCAGATGGTTGAGACCTGGAAATCCTTTGATTGCGGACACTCCTGAGAGGCGGTTAAAACGCATGCACAATACACAAATGTGAATCTCTTACTTGGCAGAAACCAGCCACTTCTGTGTGCACGAGTTTATCAAATGACCTAGACCTTTCAGAAGAACATGTGTATGTGCAGACCACATTTAAATGAACTGTGTTTAATATGACTATTGATCTGCTATAAAAAAGCTTATGCCAAATGTTGGATTTTTTCCAGCTTGTGAATGTGTATTACACATTTAAAAGTTTTTAACATTATCTTCCTTTGAGGCCTTTTTAAAAATTATTTTGTCTCCACGCTGAGTTAATTCCTTTCCTGTTACAGCATGTTGGTGGAGCAGCTTCAAATCAACTGACAAACACAGGCCACAGACAGGCCGGCGGGAAGGGACTTCCAACCCTCTCTGCTCCCTCTTTTTCTGAAGCAGCACTTTAGAAATGCTGAGTTTGAACTAATTACACGATGGTCATGTAATAGAACAACTGGGCAATCAGCAAATATTGACAAAAGTCCTGAGTCAGCAAGCACCTTTACAGATTTATACACACCCTCAGTTCATAAAGACTGATCACACTAATCAGGATTTGTTGTTTCCATGAGCACGTTACTTGACCAGCAGCTGTAAAAGACATTTGCATAGATAACAGACCATTTAAAGTATTTTATTCTGGAATAACTGCAAAGATTTCACACTCAGAAAATTGAAATCTAAATTTGTTGCAAGCAAAGTATAATTGAATTTAGTGTAATTAGTATAGTATCTCAGTGTCTCACATCTCTCAGTGTAACATACTTGTGCACTTAGAGGAGATCAGGCCGCTGAATTGAAGACCACACACCACGTCTAAATGGTGTTTACCGATGTCTTGAAATAGTCAAGCATATTTCCTCATGAATACAATGCAGCACAATCAGAAAGAGACTGCTTAATAACATTTAATTATAGTGCAATTTCAAGTAGGGGCTTACAAATTCTCCTAATGATTTAAATGTGTTTAGATAGCTTGTTTAACACTTTTTATTTCTGTCTCTGCTAACATATTTTTTTTGTATAGAGTAAGAGTTTATGCTGTGTGTACGTGAAACTGTTGTAGTTCTTAAAACACTCTTGCAAAGCACTGACATTTACTCTTGTCGTCAGTCCAGCCAAACCCTGTGAATTTCACTGTAGTGACGCAACTTGTTTTTTTAACTTGTTTTATACGACTGCAGTACCTTTGACCTTTAAGCACATTGTATTAATCTCAACGGTATATTGTTCTGGTGCTTTGTTTAAAGACATACATTAAATGCTTGATTCAGTTTTTCCACTTAGGAGAAAACAGGGCGTGTGCTTTCAGCCATCAATCAAACTGCAATTTTGCCAACTTTAGCCTACTGCCAAATTCATTCTTGAAAATAAATAAGCAGAGGCATTTTGCCAAGATTTTTTTTAAATTCTATTTTTGTGATTTGTGGGCTGCTGCTGCTGAACCATTGCTAAAGCATGAACTTCTTTCTTGTTGTAAGAAACTCTCCCATTTTAATTGTGACTTACACTACACAACAAGAGTGTCTTAACCTCAGATTCAAAGGTACAAATACGGCACACTGTTTCTTTTTTTGCAGTTTACATTTTGTCATTTGTACAGTATGAATTCATATGTTGTGTGCAATTTAGGCACAGCGTTATAGGACTGGAACAAAAAGCTTGACCTATTTGAAAAGAATTATTGAATGGCTGAACTGAACAAACACCATGAGAAGAGGGAGAGATGAGATGTGGATGAAGTGAGTGGACCATGAGTTATATTTGTTTCTGTCTTAAACAAACAAGACATAACATGTTAATAAGCGAGCTTCAGAGGTGCAGGTAGGTGGATTTCCCCACTCTTTGTGCTAATCTAAGATAATCAGCTACTGGTGGTAGCTTTATATGTAATGGACAGATATGAGAGTGGTAGTAACCTCCTTTTAACTTTTGGCAAGAAAGCACAAAATGTTGAACTGTTTCTTAATGGCTGGAAATGGGTCTGACTTGATATATTCCTGTAGCTATTTACCCATGTTGCACACTCCCCCAAACATACTGCACCACTGCTTGTTAGCATCTATTGTATATTTAATTACAGTAATTAGTCAGGAACAAGTTTTGGTGCTTTTGTTTTGGTTTCCCTGAAGGTTAAAATAGTTTTTGTGAGAAATCGGTCTGAACTCTGGAGCTCACAGTTTGTGTGTGAGAATATTTCTGTGTGTACAACTCGAATCTTTCCTTAAAAGACGTGTGTTTTGTATACAAGTATGCATCATATAAAGTTGGTTCTGATTCTGATTCACTGGCCTGTGGCTGGTTTGACTCGCCTGTTGTCCCACGGGAACCATGCCGTTGTCCCAGACAAATCCTCCTGCCAACATGCCAGCCTCCACAGAGCTAGGCCGGCTAAAGCCTCACTTCCCCTCCAGCAGCAGAAAAAAAATCCAAACAAAGTTAACAGTAAGCACCCAGTAGTCAGCTTCCTTATCCTTGTTAATTATTCAAAATCCTGAAAGAGAGACCAGCCCACAGTTGTCTTCTGAGTCACTTTTTTTTTTTCTCAAACAGGCACTCACTCACCATAACACCCCCCCCCCTCCTCTCCTCCAGTCTCCCCTTTCAACTTCAAACCCGGTCATTTCTGCGAGCAGTGCTTTGATTGTACCAAACACCTGTATTTTTCGAGGAGAGACTTCCTTGCGAGCCCCCGCCTCCCATCTTTGATTGTTAAACAGCAGTGGCGCCGTCATTACTGTCTGAGCGACTGATGCCGCCCAGCTTCCCCTCCCATCTTCCACCTCTGCCTTTTAACCGGAACTTTAATTGCTCAGAGAAAATTTGGATTGCTTCAGTTTATCTAATTTTCAACCCCCCCCCCCCCCCCCACCCCCCCCCCCCCCCCCCACCCCCCCCCACCCCAACTGTGTTGAGAGCGTGTGTGTGCGAGTGTGTGTGTGTGTGTAGCTGGATTTATCTGGTGAAGTGGAGATGATCACAGATTTCCTAACAGCCATGAACCGAGCACTAACTCAGAAATGTCCTCAGGTTTGGTATAAGATGTGGGAACTTTATTTAGATTTACAGCATAAAGTTGGTTGTAGTCAGATGGACACGGACGCCCAACATTTTTTTCTAGCTCACCAGTAATCCTCCAGGAAGACAGACAGACAGACAGACAGACAGACAGACAGACACACACACACACACACACACCTTTGCAGCAGTAATACCATGCTTTATTAGATGGCCTGCCATCCTGTCTCCCCCCTCAGATTAATATCCTCTGGGCTTCTCACCAGCTGTTTCCGTCCCTTAACACCCCTCATCTTCCTCTGGCCAGCCCTCCACTTCACATGGCAGGGCTTACAAACTGGGCCACACCGCCTGCGTGACTTTAGGAGAGGCTCTCAGCTTAGCACAGTGTGTGTGTGTGTGTGTCCACACAACTCAGTATATATCATGGTGTGGAGACACAGTGTTGATAAGTTGATGAAATCTTTGTGTGGTTTACACCGTCTTATTTGCACCCATTTGTAGAAGAACAGACCCAGACATACAGTATGTCATTTAAATTTTTTGGCTAACACTGTTGCCATTTTTGTTAACCTGAAACAGATGTTAAATATCTAACAATATTACGTTTCTATTGTAAAAACAAAATCTGAACTTGTTTTTGACTTTACTTGAAAACTCAATCTGTGATCTAAATCATTTTCCATCACTTCATTATTCAGTGCAACTGTTGTCAATGTTATTTGATGTATTTGTGCACTTACAAGGTTTGTTTTTCACTCGCCTGTGTAGTTTCACTCTGTCTGTGGCTGTGAGTATGTACTTGTTTGTGTGTGTGTGTGTGTGTACTGTATATGTGTTCACTGTCTCTCCTGGGTGTGTCTGCCTTTGGCTCAGGTGGGTGTTTACTTCTCTTGGTGTTTTTGCTGTTTGTGTGTAAGAGCAGACAGGATGTGCGATGCTTGTCAGCACACTTCAGGAGATGAAAGGACAGGGAGGGTGTGGAGGTAGCCGAGCACTATTCAGGTAACAGGTTGTCTTCTCAGAAACCTCTCAAGAATTCAGCCCTGTTGCCTTCAGCGGTCCTGGTGAGCCATGAGGGAACACCACTCACCACCGGGCTTCTTAAAAAAAAATAACTCAACACCTTCCACAAATCTGAGTGTAAGTGAGCACCAATAGGCCCCAGGTGCCCAATCTCAAAACACACAAAACTTTTGGAGAATCGAGCTTGGTCCTCGTTTCCTTAGCTCAGGTGTGACCTGTTATTAGCCTCCACAAAACTAATTGCATCATCAAAACTTGACAGATGCAGCATGAATCAGTTTTAAGAATGGGGCCCACGTGCATGCATTATTAATGAGCAATAGTTGCTCACATGACGGCAGCATTTGCAGTTTGGAGGGTGGGAATAACTTAGAATCACTTGCTGCAATGCAGCTGGGCTGGTTCACATTATTAGAGTCAGAACTGAACTGCTGCATCCGTGACGATCTGTTTTTAACCACAGGTAAAGTTAGTTTGACCCCATGTTGTCAACCCATTGTTCAAGAAGAGTGAAGAGAGAGCTGCATTACCAGTTTAAACAGCTGACCCAAACGAACTGCCGGAACTGCTGGGCTGTTCACCTTATAAAGTTGACGGAGCAATCATCAAACAGTTACATACAGCATCCATGGGGGACCATTGGCATTTATTTGGAGATGTGTTTCTGGCTACCTGATAAGTGTGAGCCCAATATTCGGTCTCTTCTTTTCTTCCGTTTGGTCTGTTCCAACTCCTGAGTGAAATGTCAGCTCTGCGACAGCTAAATGCTCCAGTATGTTACTAGCATGGTTGCTAACTTTGACTTTTGGTGCTTGGAAGTAACAATGCGTTTATTAGAGATTTATCATGGAAACAACTGCAGTGGCGATCCTAGACTCCAGGGAAGGAAGGCCTCAGGCAAAGAGGTCAGTCATAGCCCATCAAGGAACTTACCTCCCCCCAGACTACTGCCAGACACTACATTTTAGAGATGTCCCCTGAATGCCTCACATGTAGGCTAGCTAGAGCATGCATCATCAAGGCCCCCACTTTAGAGTATTTGGGGCAATAGCAGTGCACTGTATAGTTTCTTTATGGGAAGTTTAAGGGGATTTATAATTGTCATTGCAAAATGTGCAAATATGAGGGCCCATCAGGGGGCCCTTTTCCCCTTGGGGGCCCCAAGTATTTGCCTGGTTTGCCTCTCCTGATGGTGCGCCTCTGAACAGCTGCATGGTGCTGCTGGAAACAAAGCTGGTGAGAGAGAACCTCAGCAGTAAAGTAGAAGCCCATAAATCTGAAGCAGGTGGAACTGAATGGCCTTTTATGTTACGTATTTATGTTGTAGTTATTTGATCCATTTTTACTATAAAATATATTGATTTATGCTTTAATGTTTGTCATATTATTTCTGTTGTTGACTTAACAATTACCTGTAAAGATATGTCAACTTTCACAGGTGTCATAGTCTTTGTGGTTGTATTTTATCACAGTTTTTCTGGCTCTAATACAGACAGATGAGGATGCTATTTTCAAGTTCTGACTGGCTCTGCTGTTTTTCCAGTCATGCAAATAACCAGCAGTGGGCACGACGATGGATCAATTTGAATTGCTGAAAGAAATGGAAATGTAGCAATTCAGAGGTCTTGAACCAGGTTATTTAAAACCATGACATTAAAAAATCAACTGATATGTAACCACAGACCTCACTGTGAGCGGATTCCACTGAATTTACTTTCTGCTGAGGAAATAGTCCTTATATAAACTGTTAGTATCTAGAGTATTGCAGACATTACGTCTGAAAAAGACATGTTGTCTTAAATGTTTTAAATTTAAATTTTCAATGCTGTGAACACCTGGACAAATAAAACCCAAACTATTTGCATACTTATACCACCAGAGGTAGTTTAGCAAATACCTCTTTTTGTAATCTGGGTAAATTAACTATTTAGCATCCCTGACTATTTTTGTCAATGCAATGAGCAGGCGGCCGATGTCGGGAAGCGTGTGTGTCTAGAAAAACTGAGCCCACAGACAGGAAGTGTCAGCGACATAATTCAGTGAAACACCAGTGATGGGAGACACCCACTCGATGAAACCACTGACACACAAGAATTTGCCCAACTTTAATTACACTGATTAGCCACCATGTGATCCAGAGTGCTGGTAAAATACAGTGATGTGCAGTGTGGTTTTCATGGTGCCACAAACTGTGACCCTCTCAGTCTGCAAAATAAACATGAAGACCTCTTATAAACTTTACTTGTGTTGGAAGTGCAAGTGAAGTGAGGCAAAAAGTTCACAAATCTTTCTCAATTTTGATTTAATTCAATGAAGCAAGCTCAAGAGTATAAATATATAAATATATAAATATCTGGTAATGAATGGTCAGAACGTTTATTGGTTAAGTCAAGAAACTTTTTTCTATCAGTCTTTGCTTTTGTATGTCAAGAGATTTTATATGTCAAGGAATTGTACCATAGTCTGAGACCTGTGATCAGCAGTGATTGAGTACATTTTCTTAGGTCCTGTATTTTTTCTTCTTCAATTTTGAGGTACTTTACCTGAATATGTGTATATAATGTTTGTTTTTATATTTCTTATCTTTTCAGTTGAAAGACCTTCCAATGGGGTTAATAAGGGTTAATATAACATAGTCATAGTCCCAGTTTTTTTGTTGTTGGTTTTTTTTGTTTTTTTTATCAAGAAGAGTCAAAATTGTAGCAGCAGCATGGATGTATTAAGAGAGCTGGATATGGTGCCGCCACTTAGCCAAGCTGCTAATTTGTCTCACGGTGTTGCAATTACAAAAATCCCCTGCGGCCCAAAAAGCATTTCTATGCAAGCCCTGAAGGCAAGTGAGAAAACTCTCTGGTGATCCACTTTCTAAGTCTAAATTGTTTTCTTTCTTTTAGAAGGATAATCCTTCTGAAGTTTTTTTTTTTTACCAGGATCATTTTAAGTTAACTTTTTTCCATCTGTGAAAAGACTTGTTTCCTGCTGTGAAAACAGGTGAAAAAGAAAACTTCTGGTGGGATTTTAGTTTGTTGTTGTAATACTCATTTTGGCCACATGAGGCTGAAGTGCACCATTACCCCAGTCTAAACAGGATTAAAAGCGGCCATGTTTTCTTCCAGGTGTTTCTCCATGCACTCTAACCACAAGGTACCCACTGTATATTGTGTATTAGGAGGTTATGTAACATACTGTCACGTCTTCATCGAAAAATGTATTCTAATTGGAAAAAGCTTCCTGTCAGAAATGCTTTAGGGAGTCAGGTGAGATACTATACAGTGAACGAAGCAGGTTGGCCAGGTCTTAGTGGATGAATGGTTCAAATAAAGTTTTTTCTTTTAAGAGACTGGGGTTTGAATCCTATTTTATTGTTTGACTTTTTTTTTTATTTTAATATGGCAGAGAGATTTTCTGTCAGAGAGAGAGGCAAAGAGAGAGAGAGAGAGAGAGAGATGCTTTCTGTGTGCCACCATGGGCCACCATGAGAGATTATGGTGGGCCGCCACATTGGTGGGCCTTTGGATCATCAATAAAAAACAAACAAACAAAAAAAAAAAACCATTAAATGTTTATCATCCATGGCTTGGTCTTTATGGGCCCTTTCATGCCTGTCATTCGGGGTGCACATGAGTGTGATGCTCCTGCACATGAGAGAAATCTGCCTTCAAGGCCTTTTGGTTTGTCCAGTTCACTGTTAAAGTCACACAGACATGAAATCATGAGTTTAAGCGAAGCTGATAACCAGCAACCATGGTGAAACACCATTAGTTGTTTTTTTTATATACACATTCAATTACAAGGTAGAAAAAAAAACAAACTAAAAACCACCGTTTAACTTTTTTTTAGGAGAAACACTAGATTATAAAAAAAGCCCTGAGGATGTAGCAGAGATTTCCCATGAACCATGCCATCATAAGCATCATAATCAGTACTGGCAGCGGTTTTGCTGCCCTGGCAAACAGGCGAGGGCAAAGCAGACTCATGATGAAGAGCTACATCATCGCTCCGGCCTGCTGCAGCTTTGCACAGGTGTGGACGGGACGCAGTGAGACGGTGAGCTGTGCTTGTGGCCAGACGCGACGAGACCAGACGCGACGCGACGAGACGAGACGAGACCTTTAAGTACAGACCTTTGGATTTCTGGGTCACGTGACGCGGTCTCTCCAACCTGCCTCCAGTCCGCCGGCCGTCCGCTCGCACCATTGCAAAAAAAGGTAAACATTTTCCGCAGCAGCATCCGCAGGCTAGCTCTAGTTTACGGACTATTAGCCCTCGACTTTAAACTCGTCCTCAACCACCGTAAGAACGACACGGAGCGGCACAGGCGTGTCGCGGCTCCGGGAAGACACGGGGGGTGACAGTGTGCGCTCACTCAGGGCCTCATCTCTGTAATAAACACTGATCTCCCACCGAGCTCTGCCGAAGCCCGCGACGTCTGCTGTCAGCGTACTCTCCGCGACTTAATTTCCGGATTGAAAGCGATTCATTGTCGCAATTGCAAGACGGGAGCGATAATGGAGCAACGTGGCGGTCGGATTTGTGAAGATTACAGTCAGTGAAGCGCCCTGCACAAGACTGCCTCCTAATCCCTGCGTGAAAGGGATGGGCAGTGCACCGACTGTAGCTGACTTTTTTTTTTTTTTTTTGCAAAAAGCTTGACTCCACACATGCACATGATGGTCAGAAGGGGTGTGGGCTCACGCACTTGTGCTAGATGTTAAACACATTGTCAGACTCTGAAGATCAGTTTTAAATCAGTGTTGAATTGTGCTCATTTCATCTCATCAGTTTTAATTCCTCCTCCAGGGTCAGCCAGACTTCTCTTTGCCACCCACTTGACTGGGTATGTTTCCTTTCTTGCAGGATGGCAGAGGCTCCCATGTCATGTGATTGTTTTGTTTCCTTGCCCCCTGGCTCTCGAGATGACCATGTGATTTTTGGGAAGAACTCGGACCGTCCCCAGGATGAGGTGCAGGAGGTGGCTCATTACCCTGCAGCATCTCACCCTCCAGGCTCAATGCTGGAGGTAAACAGCCCTGGACTCCCACGGTCCCGCAAAACCACTGAAGCAGACATCATGCATAAGTTGACTGATACACTGCAGACTCCCAGGGTCTGATGTATAGCAAACAAAAAATTCTAATCATATGTTTCCTGATAGTATTACTGCATTGGTCTTCTAAATAACCCTGTCTAAGATTCTAGTCTGAACCAGAATTGTTAAACATTTACTCAGAGACTTAATGGAGAAACGTTGCTTCCTGTTAATGGTTGAGGGGAAGTCACTGATGAAATTCTTCCTCCTTTTGGCCTCTCATTTGTGTTCATTTTGTCTTTAAGGTTAGTGGAACTATTCAGATCATTTACTGAGCTTCACATAAACTGGAAAAGTAATTCGGTCTGTCATTCAGTGATGATATAAATGATTTTTTTGTATCAAAATTGGAAGACAAGTAGTATTTTGCATACTGCACACAGTGGCCTACCCACAACTCCTAAGTACATGCTCTCAAAACAGAATTCCTCTTTTTATTGCTCTTATTTCTTTTTTCTCAGACTTATATTTTCTGAATGGAACTAATAGACTTAAGTATAAAGAACAACATTCTCAGTCCCTTTTTTTAATGACTTTTTTCTGCAGTGCACATACATCCAGATCCCTCAGGTGGAGCAGACTCACGCTGTCGTCCTAAGCAAACCTGCTTGGATGTGGGGTGCGGAAATGGGAGCCAATGACCAGGGAGTCTGCATTGGAAATGAGGCAGTCTGGACCCGAGAGCCCGTCGCCCCTGGAGAGGCTCTGCTGGGTATGGACCTGGTCCGGTGAGCACCAAAAGTCTTCCGTACTGTATTCATTAGGAAAAATAATCTTTGTAGCCGTTGGAGCAACCGTTCACTGCATCCTAATCAAAGACAGTTTGGATATTGTATACTCAGTGGAAGTATTAACTCTGGCAGGCTTTGATCAGAAGGATGTGTAAATTGTCACAAGCATGTTATGACAAGTGTGGTGAGTACTGGTGAAGTTAGCACTTATCTGTTCATCACTGTGCATAAACACACTCAGTCAGTATGGGGAGTTGCCCTCCTCCATAACACATAGCAGAGGAGTGTGTAAACATTGCCAACAAACTCCACCGACCTTCGTAGTTTATGAAAAAGACTAAATGGTCAAACAATAAATTGAAAAAAAACAACAACATAAAAATAAATGATAAATAAATATTTGCCATTAGTAAATAACTTACTAACATCTGTAACAACATAACTGACGTCTTTGAAAGAGGAAACTCATATATTACATTTTCAAGTAACCCATCATGACCTGTGATCATCAGACTGGGGCTGGAGCGTGGTGACAGTGCCTGGGCAGCGCTGACAGTCATCACTGGCCTACTGGAGCTGCATGGCCAGGGGGGACAATGCAAGGAGGATCCGGAGTCCTTTAGCTACCACAACACCTTCCTCCTGGTGGACCGCAACGAAGCTTGGGTATTGGAGACTGCTGGGAAGCTGTGGGTGGCACAGAAAGTCACAGGTGAGGATGGAGGGTTAACAACTCTGTGAATACAGAGCAAAGGATACTTGTATAATCTAGACAGTTAGATTTACCTCTATAGGTGATGAACTGTTAATTTTATGTATATACTACTAAGAGCAGAACCACATGTACCTGCAGTTTAGTGACAGTAAGCCTGTTGCCGAATACATGACTTGTAAAAACCTCAGATTTGTGGCCTGCTCACATTGAAGTAGCTTTTGTGCTGTGTTGTTTTATTTGTGTCAACAAGTTAATTTATTTTGTGTAGATTGGAGGTGAGCTGTTGCTTGTTAGCAGATTTCTTATTTCAGTACCCAGCTGTCTCACTTTAATCAGTGCAAAACATGACTGTGCTAAAAGGACACCGTAGCATTAATAACTTGCACCATTTGTGTGTGTGTGTGTGTGTTTGTACCCTTTGAACATGTCTTTAGTAATTTGTGCAGGAAAAAACTTCTAAGAGTTTGACGGTAATTATAAATAATGAGGTCTAATCCAAATACAGTATCTAGCAAGGCTGTGTGTTGTTTGATGTTCATACTGTGTGTGCATCATCATCTTCTGGGGTCAAGTCAAGTTTGTTTATCAAGCGAAGAAATTCTCACTATTGTCTGAAAGGGCTTTACAACCTGTACAGCGTATGACACCCTTTCTGCTTTCCTTATCCTCGTTCCGAATGAGCAATATCCTGTGTTCCTTTTTAAAAACCTGCACAAACAAATACTCCAAAGAGCAAAGAGACTACAGGCTGACAGTAGATTGTACAAACAAGAGCCGAAACACTGACACAGCTCAATGATTCTATCAAATACCTCTTTTGCTTTTGCTAAAGTCAACCCTTTAGGTTAGGTTTGGATAGGGCGGCTTTTGTCTCATATAAGTCAAGACTCACTATCAGTAGCTGAAAATAGTTCCCAGTAAATGTGCTATTTACTCATGTCTAAGTAATGTTTGCTCTTTAAACAAGACTGAGTCTACATGTCATGCTAGCAGCTCTGTGAGGCTGTACTTAGGCACAGGTAAGCTTTGAGCCAAAGGCCAACATCAGCATGCTAACATGCTTATAGACACTCTTACTGTTTAGGTGTGTTTAACATGGTCAGTTAGGGTTAGGGTTAACATGTAAGGATGCTTATCTTGCTAATTAGCGCTTAACACAAAGCCCTAACAACACCATTAGGTTTGCATGTATTTGGTCGTAAATCAAAGTCTTGGAAAGATAGCAAGATGCCTGTGGTGCTAGAATAAAAGTCACCAGTGTCAGTAGCCCTCATGAATGAGGACCATGAATGTCTGTAGAAAATTTCATGGCAATCCATGCAGTGGTTGTTGAGTTACTTCAGTTTGGATGACAATTGTGGTCTGATGCCCACACCACCTTGCTGCTAGCATGGCTGAAAGCACCTGTGGGACTAAGGCTAAACCAGACCAAACTTATGCATTGAGTGTTTGACTGCTTAATCTGCCTTTAAGAGCAAATTAACACTAAACCACACAAGACGGTACAAATTCAATATGAAATACTTAACATGATTTATATTTGCTTTTTAATGTGGGAAACTAAAGAAAGCCTTTGTTCATTCTTCAACATGAAGCCACAGCTTATATAGATGTTTCATATTGTAGTGAAGAGATGCTCAGAGTTGGCTGACCCTGTCAAGTGGAGAAAAACCTTGCAAGCTGCTCTGCTCAGTGTGTATTCAAATGCACACAAGCATGCATTACATAAACCGTATGTTTCTGGCTAATGTGATTGCCTGCAGCTAGAAGTTGCAGGCAAAGCATGTCCACATACTAACAGCCTCCTGCTCCTTTCAGAGGGTGTGAAGAACATCTCAAACCAGCTGACCATTGGCACTGAGATCTCCGCAGAGCACCCAGAGCTGCGGAGCACGGCCCAGGCTCAGGGGTGGTGGGATGGTGAAAGAGAGTTCAACTTCTCTGAGGTGTTCAGCCCTGAGAACCCGCCTGCTAGGATGGAGCTGGCCAAACAGCGCTATAAGGGTGGCACAGAGCTTCTACAGCAACATGATGGTGAGGCTGCTCCAATGCTTCATTTCCCAGAATGCCTTTGAACATTCAGGGATTTTTCCTTTACTACTCTTTGTTAATGTGACTGTGAAAGTGCGTGCGGCTGAATTTGAGCATGACTTACATTTGGTGTCAGCATCAAGAACAGTTTTAAGTGTTTTCATTTTGTAAATCTGCGGTAAGTCATCAACTCTGTGTCTCTCCTGTTTCTGGTCTCAGGCTCAGTCACGGCAGAGGTGATGATGTCCATTCTAAGGGACAAGCCCAGTGGCATCTGCATGAATTCTGGAGGTTTCTGCACTACAGGCAGCATGGTATCTATTCTGCCCAGAGACACCAGCCTGCCCTGCATCTACTTCTTCACTGCCACCCCAGACCCCTCCAGGTTTGTCTGAGTAAACTAAGAATTCCTCTACACTATAAACACTGGTTAAGACTCAAGTAAACGATTTATACTGCAATATTCATATACTCAAAAAGCACTTTATTAGGAACACCATACTAACACTGGCCTCCATTTGCTCTCAAAACAGCCTCAGTTCTTCGTAGCATGAATTCCACATTTGAGATTCTGCTCCATGTTGACCTGAATGCATTGAATAATGTCTGCAGTTTTGTCTGCCACATCTACTATACCTGTTTCTGCAAGATTTTATGCTTAGCATTGCTGCCACATGATTGGCTGATAGGATAATTGCATGGATAAGTGTACAGGTATTCCTGATAAAGTACTCTATGAGCATATATGACAATATAGTATATGTGTTCTGCAGCATTCTATAGGCAGCTGCTGTAAACTAAAAAAGCTTAAAGCTTATAGATTTGCTGTGCTTATTAATGGGTCGCATTCAGTGGCAAATTAAACTCCCGTTGCATGGTTTTGGCAATTAGTTCATACTATATATATGTATGCAGTTCTATTGGTCCATCTATAGCATTTCAGGGACAATTAATTGATTTTACTATATCTACCGAGAACTTGTCTCTGTGTAATTATGTAAGCCACCATAATTAGTACAATACATGGTTCTTTGCAGGAGACTTTTAAAGAGCTGTACAATAAAATGTTACCCATTGCATTACCTTTAAAGCAGCTATTTGTAAATTTTGCTGTTGCTATATAGCCAACATTAGCATTAACATTAGTTTACTTACCAGTCTAGAAGAAACGTTGACGAGTTCAGCATCAAAATTAATTCCTTTACTCACCAGAAGCTGTCTTCAGCAGTGAAAAGAAACACCAACGTCTTTTCTTTTACTGTTAGTTAGCATACAAACCAGCTAGCTCAGCCCAGTCGGCCTGTCTCATCACTTTCCAATACTGAGTTACTGTTGTTTCAACTCTGCCCTGAAGGATATGGCAAGCCCTTTTAACATTTAATAGCTACTTTGGATATGTATTACAGATATCTGTAATTCAATTCTTCTTAATTCCTAGTCAAAATCTACATTTCAAATATCCACAATGACATTCTTCCCAGGATAAATGACGTCACTTTTTCCATTCATGTGTATTAGGTTTCTCATTACAGATTACTGCAACTAAGTTATGACTATCCATAATTCCAGTTTGAGATATCTACAATTCAATTCTGACTAGTCATAATTCTAGTTCAAGATCTTCTTGAACTGAATTGTGACTAGTCAAAATGATGTTGTAGATATCTCAAACTGGACTTGTGGATAGTCATAATTTAGTTGTGGATATCTTTTATCAGGTTATAGATATCTTCAAATGAATTTTGATTAGAGATATCTCATACCGGAGATATCTTAAATGTTCATTCTGCCTAGTCAAAATGTAATTACAGATATCTTGAAATAGGCTTAGAGATATCTGTAAATACATCAGAAATTACATCAAGTAGGTGGAGGGGCTTGCCATAGGCAGGAGCAGCTTGCTATTCATACGGTTTTACAGCCATGTCTGAGCAGCCTGAACAAGACACAACAACTGCCATTTCTTCTGCTAACACTGTTCAAATTATGTCTTTGCTGGGCAAAATAGGCACCACAATTCTGAAGGATAAAAAGGACGTTTGAGATATCTGTAATTCAGCTTTGCAAAATTGAATTACAGATATCTCTAACTGTCATTCTGACTAGCCAAAACTAAATTACAGTTATCTCTAACTGTGATTTTGACTAGTCAAAATGTAATTATGACCAGTCAAAATTATGTTGTTGATATCTGTAATGTTCATTCATAGTCAAATTTAGCCATTAGATGTTAAATCCACTTGCCATAGCAGGAAGCAGTGCTGCTCAGAGGGCAAATTATAACCTCTTTTATTGTAAATGCAATGGCGGCTTAAGCTATTGGCAAGACAGGTAAGTAAACAGATGTAGCAATAGAAAAACCTTTATATAACCTACCTTTATTGCTTTAGAAACAAAGTTGTTAGCGTGGGCAGTAATAGCTAATTAGACAGATAAATGAAAGGTCAAGAAAAAAAAACTCATAACTTTGATTAAGGGCTTACAACTGATTATCATTGTTGCAAAGATTGAAAACACACAGATTTCCAGGAATACTAAAAGCAAAATTAGTTTGCAACAGATTAAACATCGTACAAAAATCATGAAGGACACATTGCTTATGAAAGTGTTGAGACCCCAGTATTCTTTCCCACCTCATCTCTACTTTTCCTACATTCTGTCTCTACTTGCGGTCGAAGTTTCTTAGTCTGCATTTCTCTCTTTCCTGTTCCTTTCCCGATTAACCCACCCCACCTGTACCCTGGTAGGTCTATATTCAAGCCTTTTATCTTCTCGGACTGTTCTACTCCAGTGCTGAGGGTGGTCTCCCCACAGTTCGGCCCAGATGACCCTGTCAGGAAGCAGCCTCGCTTTCAGAGCCAGGTGGACCGCAGACATGACCTGTACAAGGCTCACCAAGTGGCGCTCAACACCATGGAGACCAACCCGGTGGGCACTACTGAGAGGCTGAACTTATTCAGATTTTGCTGATAAATTACAGGAAAGTCACAGCACAGGTCAGACACTGCCAGTAGTGGACAGGACCTCACAGTTAGCGCAGACAAGACACATGACATGAGTGTAGACTAAACATAAACACACTACAAGTACACATTTAGAGTCAGAGAGCAGGGTCTCAGTCGTGACTACACTGCAACCAAACACCAACATGAGAATTCTGGCATGTAAAAGAAACTGACATTTATCATTTAAGCTGTTCAGCTGCCTGTCCTGTTTGATCAGTATCAGAATTTAGCTACAGTATTACATATTAACTGAGGTGAATTGACCAGCGTATACAGATATACATCTAATGTTGTATCTAGTTTGCCGCAACCCAATTCGTCACTTCACATTAAAGAAGATTTTGAGTATTTTGCAAACAAAATGAAAAATAACAGATTTTTTGGCCTCTTGGGGGCAGTGGAATTAAGCTGTGAAAATAAAATTGACATTTCATTATATTTCAAGTCGATATGGCAAACTTGTTAGCAAATAGTTGTTAATTTGCACACCCAGGAGATATTATCATTAATTTGTGATCATGTTTCTGTTGATAAATTCTGTTTAATTTAATTCTGTTTTTGCCCCCTACTAACTTCTGAGGAAACTTCTGGTGAAATTTAATTGGCATTGGCATTTCAAACTTGCAGTTTGTTTGATATATTATATATATATATATATATATATATATATATATATATATATATATAATTTTTTATTTTATGATTATTTTGTAAACTAGCTGTGAAAACGTGAAGTAGTGTGTAGTTCATACTGTATCTACTGTAATGTATAATTAAATTGGGACAAAACTATTGGCTGTTTTTTTGGTGACCAGCCAGACAATCTAAAACCCAGATTAGCTTGAAGAGGAAATGGAGGTGTGTGATAGCCGGTGTGTAATTGCTGTTATTAAGTCTACGTCCTCCACTACAGACGTCTGGTTGAATTAGACCTAGGATTCTCAAAAGGCCAAGATTGGGATCTGGATTTGTTTTTTAGTTTTATTTACTTTTGCACAATTTAAAATACACAGAAAAAGACTACAAATAACATTAGTCTTTATTACAAAGACTGTATGTTATTACAAATAACGTACAGTGCAGGGAGAGACAAAAAGACCAAGGGGCTCTACCTAAGTAATACTGAAATATCACAAAATTATAAAAAATATGAAATGAACATACAAGAAAATAACATGACTACATGAAAATGATGAGAAACGAATAGATTCAACACATATATAATAAAACTAACAAGCAATAATAACAACAATATTAAAATAAGAACTGAAAATGTGAGGATGTGAGGTGTATGAGTTTAACTCCACAAGCAATTCTTTCTAAATGTATCATATTACGTACAGGGTTATCACCATAACATGGTTTAAACTTGATCTTTTTCTCTTTGTCTCAGGATGAGGGCTTTGCTGTCTATGAGATTCTGAGGGACCTGGAGTCACAGTGTCTGAGTGAGATTTCAGCCATGCTGAGTGGAGAGATACCAGGAGACGAACTGGGGGACTTGTTTTTTGATTGCGTGGACACAGAGATTAAGTTTTACCAGTGAGGAGGTAGGAGGCTTCAAGAGTTGGATTTGGTGTTGTATATGTCCCTGAATGTAAAGTGTGTGATTGTTAAGTTTCCTGTTATTTACCAAAAATTTGGAGCAGAGAAACTAAAGCAATCGATCAGTCATCACATTTAGATGATGATCTTAAAGTCTGAGCTGACAGACAGAAATCTGAAAACAGAGAATTCATTTTAACAGAATGCATGTGTATTTTTAGCATATCATGCCGACAGTTCTTTGACCCTCAAGGTAGTGAGCCTTTTCCACAGTTAGGATTTTAGATCAATAACAACAAGCTATGATAATTGCAACAGATTGCTGATGTCTCTTGGTCTGCTTCAGCTATTCCAGAGCTTTTGCCTTCTCTCAATCTTCACATGCTAATCGAGAAATATTCCTGTGTGGGAGTGTGATCGTGACAGTTTCCAGGAAAGCTAAATAAGCCTAACATGTGCCGTGTGAACCTGTCTTCTCTTACAGTGCCCTCAGGTGGACATCCTTAGTGCTCGCAGAGTGGCAGGAGAAGGCCGTGAGACTGTTTAAACCTCTGTGTTCCTTGTCTGATTGGCCCTTTGCCTCACTCACACAACACACATGCCCTGACACCATTCCATCAGTAACACAGACTAAATGTCGAAACTGCACATGTGATTGGAGCATATTTATCATCTGTATCACCCAGGGAGCAATGACTTCACCTCATTAGTGATTATAATGATGTAGACTACACAGGCACCTATGTAGAGCTGTGTGACGTTGCACAAATACTGTAAGTATGGCATTTGTTTAACCTTTTGTTTCTTGTTGCAAATGAATGGGTTGTCATTTGTTTGATGGCTTCCTGTAGGGAAAGATCTAATAAAGAATGTGCATAGTCTGTGCTGAATGTGTTTTAAGCTTTCTGGCCACCTAGTGGTGTGGCTGTACGCACTGGTACTATAAGAGTTCATCCACATGAAGCTTGTGATATTCATCTTTTTATCACTGTCCTCTTTTCAGGCTAAAACAGCGTGTTGTTCCTCCAAAACAGAAATTTACCAATTCGACCTCCAAAGTGTGTAAATCTTGAATGCTAGCTTGTGTGTGTGAGCTTTTACTTTGCTCTTTTTTAAACTATGGTGTATGCCAGCCCCGCTAAGGGTTAGGTTTATCTATGATCCCTCATGTTAGATATCAGTATAGTCCAATATACTGTTGATGATAATAATAGGGATGAACAATAAATGTAAATTACCCTAATGGGTTTGATTTGGTTAAGGAGATAGTTCAGATATATAGTAGCTTTGGGGAATTCTACTGTTTTTCCCACTTTACCAGAGTCAGAAACTAATAAAAACATTAGGAGTGTGTTGTGTGAGTCTTAATCTGTGGGTTAGTTTATTCAAGAAATCATTCAGCTATTGTCAGATTGATTTTGACTTGCTTTCTCTGTAGTGGAGAATACATTATTATTATTTTACTGAAATAACAGGGTAGGACACTAAAAAAAAAGCATTATACTGTATTATATATGTATTATGTAGCAGTGACAAAAGTGATGACAATTACACTCACTATGACTCTCTTGAAATTAAATGCAAACTAATATGCAGTATTTGAGTTACTACTAATAGTATACAATATTAAAAACGAGTCTAGCTGCTGTTCTGAAGTTAATGCTTCTTGTTTCTTGAATGATAGTACATTTGAGAGAAACCCTGAACATTTGTGACCCCATTTGAACTTACTTACTGTTAATGGGGTACTCTATAGCCATGTCCCAATTCAGGGGCGGCATCCTTTGGAGGAAAGCGAAGGCTGAACAGAAGTGAGATGCTCTAGCAAACGGAGGATTTTTGCCTTGCGTCAATAGCTGCATTGAGTTCACAAAAACTTGCAGTTTTAAGGCTCTTGGTTTTAACAGGTGTAGCATTAGCTGTTGAACTGAGCTGCCCTCTGTTGGTGTTGTTTCCTTTCATAACTGGCGCGCAATGAATCCTGGGATAGATTGGGCCCAGGAAAAGAAGGCGCAATCAATCTTCAAATGCAGCCTTCCAAAGCTGCAGCCTCTGAATAGGGACACAGTGTTGTCTAGGACTGTAAGCTATGTTATCTAAAACTAAAGCCTTACAATCTAATAATACATAAACCCTAAATTTATTTAACTTTAAACACACCTCCAATCAATCCCCCTAATAGGAGGACAATATAGGTGATAATAGGAGGACTTAATCCAGTATATTTTTCTACTAACTTTCTATTTAAATGGGCTACAACAATGTAATTGGCAATGTCAGTTTTGGAATTTAAAATCAGTTTTGGGGGCTGAGTCGGGGGTCAGGTTACGCCGAGGAGTAGTACCATGGAGAGAGAAAGAGAGCAATCAAAGCATGGCACGGTGAGTGAACCGCTAAAAACTTTTTTGTTTTTGAGAGAGAAATGTGTAAAACTTAAGGTAGCTAACACAAACACACACACACACACACACACACACACACAGCTAACTAGCAAACCATTATGTCTAGAAGGTGATGGATGCAAATGATTGGAAATGAATACTCTCAAAAACCACAATTTTACAAGTAGCTAAATAAATCTAGCAAATCTCATGGATAACTGAAACTAAAACCAGGCTTTTCTCATCTGTGTAAAATCACTGATTGTGAGCAAAGAGCAGGACCTAACAGTACAACTGTTCAAACCAGGGGCCTTAAAACCAGAGAAGCAACTGAGCAGTGATAAGTGAAATGGTAACAAAGTAACTGCTCTCCCCACTGTATCCAGTTTAATATGGCCAGACCAGACCAGATTTAAACAAACTTAGATTTGTTGAATGTGGTATGTTTATGATTGGTCAAATCAGCAAAGACAAAATAAAATAGTTGTAAGTTATTAGCTGTGTCCCAATTAGGGGCTGCATTCTTCCACGGCTACATTTGAAGGCCAGTTGCATCTCAGCTGCGCGACTACGCTGTCCCATTTTGAAGGCTCCTTTAAATGCAGCCTAGAAATGCAGCCTTCTTTTCGAAGGCAACGAAGGATACAATGGGTGGATCCCTCATGGCCTAACCTATCCCAAGATTCATTGCATGCCGTAATGAAAGCATACAACACGAAAAGAGAGCCTGAGAATTACACTTTTAAATGTAAGTATTGGCTTTCAGCTCAGTTAAACAGTTAACGGTACAACTGTTAAAACCAAGAGCCTGAGAACCTCAAGTTTTTGTTAAAAAAATGTTTCGTGTCGAGAATGTTAGGTGACAGGAGCCACCCTTTGCGACGCAAAGGGCACAGGTGGGGATGCAAAGCAGAAATCCTCTGTAGGCCAGACCATCTCATTTCCATTCAGCTTTGAGATCTATGACAGCATCTTCTGAAGGATGTGGCCCCTGAATTGGGACACAGCTATTTTTTTTAATTTTGGGATGAAGCAGGACATTGTGGTGTGGGGTTGCCACTGTCTATGTAAAAAATAGAGCACACACTGTGTAGTCTGCTCTTGGTCCTGCTTGGTTGTTTAGCATTTATTTATTTATTCATTTCTGTATTTATGCATTTATTTATTTATACATTTACTTATTTATGCTGTGATAGGAGAGGGGCAGAGAGAGGGGAATGACATGCAGGAAAGAGTCAAGCCTGTCAGGAGTCAAACTGACGACTCACCTGCTAAGAGTACTTGTGATCATGTAGTACACAGCCTACCCACTCAGCTACTGGGCTATTTCTTGGTTTGGCGTAATTTCCATTATTTTTTGTACTTGTGAATTGAAGACCATCAGTGACTAAAATCAATTAAGAGGGTGAACCAGATGTAAAATGAAACCGTCAAAAGTGAAAAAAGTGAAAAAACTTAACTGTGAGCAGAAAGTGGCACCTTGTGAAAGAACTGGTTGCCTGTAGGTTCAGAATAGAAATAGAACGGATACCATTTTTTTCCTTCCTGATACCAATTACAATACCTGTTCTAGTGTATCAGTTGATACTGATTGCTGATCCAATACACTTCCTTTAAAAAAAAAAAAAAAAAAAAAAAATTAACAGCTGCATACTACGAATGCTGTATGGCTGTGGATGTGGTTGCTATTGTTGTATGTTGTATGTAAAACATTAACAGAAACATGAATGTCATCAACTCAGAATGTCAGTCATAAAATAAAGTCCAATATCAGTATAAACAATAGTGTCACAGCAACTTAAAAACTAAATAAACCTAGGAAGAAATAACTCCTGTAAAAAACCTCAAGTGGAATTTTTTTCCATCGTTTGAATATGGTTTCCAGCGTTTGCTTGTGAATTGTCCATTTGTCATTTTTCTTATACATATAAGATATCATATATATATATATATATATATACATATAGTGATATCATGCTCTTTTGCGTGATGTGTGTGCAGCCTTGCATACTGTACAATCAATACTAAATACAAATACTAAATAATCTATTTAAACTAAACATTTGGAATCAGCTGGAAAATGCATTGTGACAAAGCTGAAAACAGAGCTGAGATCATTAAATTTCCTCTTAAGAGATATGTGGTTCTCACAGGACAGCGACACTCAAAACAGTGTAGATTGAACTACCCAACAGTATATAAAGTAGTTAAAATTAGCGAGTGTGAAATTAGTGAAATGCAACATACACATTAATGCAGCAGTAATAAAAACATTATACATAATAATAAAACACTGACAGGGACAATTGTTCTGCAGAATGTGTCCTTTTATTTTTCATACTCAGTTTTAATACTAGCACAGTAGCATGGGGTCTAATATTGTTTTATGTAACAGTGGTTTCCTTGTACCTGGGTGAAATTAATAAACACTTACAGTATGAGGCTGTCCAACTCTATCGAATTCAAAGAACAAATGCCCTCGAAAAAATGTAGTTACAAAAAAGAATATAGTACCATAGTACTAGTACTGTGTGTTCCTAAATACAGCTGGCCTGCTGTCTTTCCCTGTGTCTAAGCCTCTGTGTGCATGTGGTCAACTGAGAAACCGTGCACTGCCTCAGTGTTCTTTGGTGGTCCTCCTTGTTCAGAGTAGGCATTTTCGGCCCTTTTACACCACTTATGAACATGAACCGGTTGTCCTCGATGTGCTGCATGGCAGTGCACATGTCCTTAATGATTGCAGGCTCTTAAAACACAAGAACAAGGAAATCATCAGGCATATTATATATACATATTCTTGCACACAGCAAATACTCTTTGGAGTATATAGTCTATTGAGTGTCCATTTGCAGTCTTGTAGTATTACTCGCATTTTTCTGAACCTGCAAAAGACAAAGAAAAAAAACAAACATTATCTGCAGAGTTGGCTTTTATTTTCTGTGGCATGTTACTGCAGCATTACAACTGCAAACATCTACTGTGTTCATCTACATTACTTTGCAAAAGCTTAACCTCTAATACTTGATTTAATAATAATGATCTATATTCAGTTCAATTCAAATGTGCGCTATTGGCATGAAAGTTTCAGAAAGATGATGATGTATGCCTTGTCTCTTTCTCTTGGAGTATTTTTTAATTTTGACAAGTCATTTAGTTCATTGGAATTTGTAATTACAGAACTGAATTAGTTAAAGTAAATGTTCCTTATTTCACAGAATGATTTCATTTTATATAAAGCAACGGTTTCATTGAACACATTGCATCTCATGTATTTATTTATTTTTTTTTAAGTCTAAATCATATAAAATTTAACTACCGTTATAGAAATACATAATACAAAATGAATGATGGGTGGACTGAACTGAACTCTACATTTTAGATGGCTAGCAGGATGTTTCAAATAATGTAGACAAAGCAGTCTAAACTAGTCATTTGACACCACCTCAAGCAAAAGATTCTAACAAAAATGTAACGTGACAATTAGGCTACATGTTGTTCTCCATGCTGGAAATATCTAGTAACAACAGGTCATTGAGAATACAGGCTCTTCTCTTCTTCTCTTCTCTGTTTCCAGGCTAGGGTAAAAAAAAACAGCAAAAAAGTTTCAGTTTACCTCAAGAGGATATTTTACTGGTGGGGCACTTGTGAGCCTATATTCAGCTCTACATTAGCCTAGGTCTAAAAGTGTAATTTGACTATAACAACAGAATTTAAGAAATGTTGCTGGGTAACATATTATCAATATGCTGGATTGTTCGTTTGACTCAACCTGGTGAGTGAAATTAGCTCTATTGTTGAGTTGAATATTACTATATGCTGGATTATTATCTGTCTTGTTATCTTGCTACTTTTACATTTAATAAATACCACTACCACTATTTCTACTACTGCTAATAATAATGATAATAATATACAAATAATAATACATACTATGCAAAAAGAGGCCACCAAATGTTTATTTAACATGTTAACATGGATTGCGTTTTGCATCTTGCAACAAGTCTGTAACTCTGTAATGTGGCAGCACAAATATTTTCAAATCATTTGAAAATGTCATTTTGCAATATTAGAGTTTGTTTTAAATCAAATGGCAATATGGTGTGACAGCAGAACTACAAGTAACGGCTTAAATACAGAATTTGACACAAAATTTGATCAAGTTTTCAGGAAATTCAGGGAAAAAGTTATATTGAAAAAACAAAAACAATTCCAACAGTCAAAGTTTTGACAATTCAGCCAAAACATTCCCAGGAGGATCTACAGAACCACCATCAACTATTAATATGTAACCATTATTATGAACAAATGGCACACAATCATGCATATCATTATGTACACACATGTCCATCTTTAGTGTGGGCCGAGCACACTGATCTTAAAATCTTGACAGATGACGACTCATGTCCATCAAATATCATAAATAGCATGCTGAAGGAACTCCCAGGTGGAGAGGTGCTGACTGGTATAATTCATGTCGAATACAAAGAACGCCTTGAAGCACACGTCAACAGCTCCCAGCGAAGAGTCTGTTTTGTTTTGTCCCCAAGGCACAAAATGTGTAGGAATGGATGATGGGTTTCTACATATTGCAATTACTCTATCATGTTGTTCTCCACCTGTTAATTAAACATCAGTCACTTAGCGTTGAAATATAATTGACATTTAAGTTATTAAGCTTATTTTGCATCAAAATGCAATGCAAAGAATAGAAAACGTAGGATCCCCATAAAACCGTCATTTGCAAACATTGCATTAACATTGCAAAATATGAAAAAATGCAAAAGTGAAAGGCAAACAAATCTAAATTGTATTTAAATTCAGTCTTTGTAAACTAAAACTGTAAAAGTTATTTTTGAAATAGTACTTTGGACAAAAAATATCATTACTTATATCATATTAATACTTTAATGTTAATATTGTCATTAACATTAAAATATGCAAACCCACCCCGACTATCTCTCCCTCTGAGGCAGATGGCAGCATGCTGTATGCCATTATGCTTAGTCGCAATGCTGGAATGCTGCCTCCCCCTGACCAGTGTGTATGTTGAGATAATCTCAGTTGTTATTTGGTGCTGTATAAATAAAAATAGACTTGACTCTTTAGCATAAAGTTACTAGATAACAATAACTGAAACAGATACGGAGTAAAATGATCACACCTTCACAAGAGGTTACAGCGTACCACTGTGTAATGTTGGCTTGCTAACATGACCTAATAAGCAGCAGGGCAGCCAAAGTTAGATGAA
The DNA here is from genome assembly GCF_046630095.1 of Trachinotus anak. Classification (NCBI taxonomy): domain Eukaryota; kingdom Metazoa; phylum Chordata; class Actinopteri; order Carangiformes; family Carangidae; genus Trachinotus; species Trachinotus anak. The sequence continues at coordinate 10,220,440 of NW_027273870.1, read as the reverse complement.
CAAAAAAGACCGCCATCCATTGAACAAAAAAACAGCCCAACCCAACCAGGTGTTCAGCTGTGAAGGAGCACTTTACAACCATGTGACCCAGCATCAGCAACAATGTGTTTACAGAAACAATCCAGCACATTTTTGAGTGTTTCAATTACTATATTATGTTAGAGCAAGTGAGTTAGTTAAAATGTTGGTTTCAGCAATCCTTTACTTTTTTTTTTTTTAAATTGTCAACCTCCCAGCAGTTTCCTGCTTACTGGCCTGTGCGTTAAAACCCTCCCGACTGGTCAATGGGCCCAACCACAGGTCACCGGGAACAGGGTCTATGGATTTCACCTATATACACTCTATGGGCCCTACTTGTCGCTGGGCCTGGGACGGGGTCACCCTGCTCATTTGCTGTTCAGTGCTGATAACATGCCCAATAGGTTGTGAGGAGTGGCTTAATAGTGGTATTGCATGACATTTCACAATGGGACAACCAACAGTAGCGTTAGTATGTGGGAACATGTGTCTCTGGCTCTGTAAGACTAACATTCAGAATGAACTCATTTGGACATAATATTTTAAAACAATGAATCTATCACTAATATCACTAATTCTGTTCTACTACATATATATGATTTGCAGTTTACGAAGGTCAAAAATCTTTGTATCAGGATTTATGGGTGGATTTCCGTTTAGCATGAGGTTGTTGACACTCCATCCAGCAGGGGGCAGGAGTTGAAACATCTTGTTATTGACTGGGTGAGCTGGAAAAGCAAGGTGGTGAGGTGCACCGCCGCCGCCTTAGAGTGAAAATTAGATTACAAATGTTAGCTAATGGCTCGGCAGTTTGTTGCTGTTATGACTATTACAAATTGTCAAGCCTAGTTTTTTAATTTTCCCCCTGGTTGCCCCCTTAAAGAAAGTGAAGTGGTCCAACGGAAAAGGTAATGTAACCGTTAGATTGATACTCAAAGGTTTGTTTGCTAACCAGCTAGGTTAACCTAAAATTGCCTTTATAATTACCTAAACACCAGGTTGAAGAGGCTAACTTAGCAGAAATGTGTCGCTGGTACCTGGAAATAATCCAAAGACATTTGTCGAAGGTAAGAATCAGTGAATGAGTACTTTTCGTACTAGGTACAGCTATATGCTCTCTGCCTCTTCGCAACCAAGCTACTAGCAAACAGCTACTAAAGCTAGCCGGCTAGTGTTACATTAGCTAGGTCAAATGATACTGAAGTCATAACTAACCTTTACAAAAAAAAGCTAGCTCGTTTTTCCCTGTTTCTAACACTGTTTACTGGAAAAGTAGACTCTGGTTGAAGAGTTTCTGTAATCTGGAGTGAAAAGCTGCCCTCCTGTAGTCCATGACAGCATATTTCTGTTCATAATCTCTTTCAACATAACTTCACTATTGTGTTTTTCAATATTAAGAGGGACAGTCTCTGTTTGGTCTTCTCTTCTCATGTACTGCAGTTTTTAGTCCTTACAGCGAGGACCATGAACACTTAATTCAATGCATTATTTTTTAATATTGCATTTAGACTTCATGGGGAAACAAATACTATTTAAGTTCATGTGAGGTAAGTGATTGTTTACCATGTTTTAACTTCATGATTTCAAAGCTCATTTTCTTCTTCTTTGTTGCAGTCTTTGCCATTCACTCAGCTGCTGGAGTCACTGTGAGGTGATGTACTCAAATAGGTCTGAGTGTCAAAGTCACAGGCGACAGTACAGTGACAGAGGTTCAAGGCAGAGGGAAGACTATGACGACCGACAGGAAGAAAGGCATGGACCTCACAGAGATATATTGCGGGATTCCTTTCATAAATATGGTGGGGATGGACACAGCAGCACAGAGAGGACTAACAGAAGTAGAGAGCACAGTAACTCACCTAAGAGGCGGTGCAGTAAAGATTCAGTGAGCAGAGACTGGAGCAGAAAGAGCCCATTGAGAAGCAGCATGTCTTCACCTGATTGGGGTGCTGCTGAAAGGAAAAGGCGAAGATTTACAGAGGATGATGGAGATGATTACAGATACAGACGTGAGCATGAGGATAAAACGTACAGGCATTCACCAGACAGTTTTTCACATTTACATGTACCCAAGGATTTTAAACATAGGCTATCACAGGAAGAGGATTTCAAATTCAGGAAAACATTTCAAGACTCCAGACACAGACATAGGCATGAGGAGTTCACCTTCAGGCAACAACATGATAACTACGGATTAATGTCTGGGTATTACAAAGATAGCCATCGTCACGATAAGAGCTGGGACCGCTCAGAGGAGAGGACACGATCACAAGAACGCTTTATAAAGGTAAGACATAATTAAGCACCATGTGAGCCTGAGTGTTAGCATCATAAGGATGACATTTTGTTTTTAAAAATCCATATGTGCTTTATGTTATGTGTCTGCCTTATTGTGAATGAATCGTTTCTCTATATTGAACAGAGTTGCGGTAAACAAAGAGAGAGGGATGACAGCCCTTCCAAAGATCATGAGGACCATCGTCAAAATAGAACAAGGTTTCCATTGAATGAATCTGGTGGACAGGTGGGTTTGTTTCACATGGTGAGGTTTTTGCATCTTCTACTAAAAATATGTATAATACATTCAGAATTTTCCACAGAGGGCATCTCAGTGCAGTGCAAATATTGATGTTGTGTCGCATAAACCAAAACCCAAACCCTTTTTTTTTTTTTCTCTCTAAACCTCAAAGGTGTGACTGTTTGTTGAAAATGAATCAGGTGTGTATTTACCACCAGCGGAAAATTGTGAAGGATGTTGTATTTTCTTATTGGAGAGGTAGTCAGCTATCAAGTAGGGTTGTGCAATCTTATTTGGAGTCTGATTGTCCTATCGTCAAATTGCTGACAGCTGATATGATCACCGGAGAGGGATCATATCTATCATATCATATTTATGGCTTTTCTCTCTTTCTCTCTCTCTCTTCTGTCGATCTCCTCTGCTCTGTGTAATAACAGAATGGCACACTCAATAAACAGCACTGCAGTGACAGTCAGCTGGTCGTAGTGTGTGTGTGTTTGTGTGCGCACATTGGTGTATATACATGAAACTATGGCAGGGCAAATTATACTTATTTTAATATTACAAATAATTATGATAATAATAGGCTAATACATTAATGGGAACACAAGCCAAATGTCATCTTGACATTGATCGATCACCAGGGTCATTGTCCATTGGCACAACCCTACTGTCAAGGGTTAAAATGTCACAATAACAAGGGGAAGACATTTTTTCTGTTATCACACACACTACATGACTTGTTTCATAGCTTATTTTACTGTGTGACATTGAATGACCATCATGGGCATGAGGGACACTTGCCCTGGTTCTTAGAGTGAATCCATACTTTTCTGCATCAATTTAAACATCTAATGCTTTTAGATAATTACGCTTCCTGTTTCTGACAATGCAAGCACTGAATGACATGATGTTAAATTGTGTCTCATTGAATTGTGAATGAATGAATGAATGAATATCAAATTATTACTGTGGTTGTACAGTGGTTTTGTCTCACCTGCACACCGAGGGGAAAAACTTTTTTTGTAGACTGATTTAATATAGATTGATCTTCTCGACAGCTTGAAATTGGCTGATTGAAACTGTTTCCTAACTGATTTTGTGCAAAAGAGATGATGGTTGAAATAATACATGTATAACAGTGACCTTAGAAGTTTGTTCAAAGTGCACATGTGCTCCTGCAGCCTGTTAAACTGTTAATCTGATGGCGTTCAGTTCAGACTTGTGCTGTGTTGAAAGTGGTATCTTGTAAAAATGACCAAGGGGCTTATTCAAACATGAGGCTGACCACGAAATTAGGTTAACATAAAAGGGGTGCATGAGGGTCTGAGGGTCTTAAGAGGGGGATCTAATTCCCTAATGTGGTCTGTCTGTTAAACCAGATAGACTGCAGATTATAGCTCCATAAACTATGGTTTCTTCTGTGTGTTTCTCATCAGTCTTTTGAGAGTGATGTCATCAACCAAAGTCCTACTGTTCCTGGGCAGAAGTCAACGAGGGGTTTCCAGCGTTTCCTCGATGTGCTCAACAAAGGTGTGAATGTTGCCACGCTAACCAAGATAGTGACTCAGACCTCTCCAGAAGTCGGTGATCGACCACGTTCTCCAGGTTCTTTCATGAACACCGCAGATTATCTGTGGTCTCCCGGTTCTGCTGAGAAGCAACAAGGAAGCAACCAAAATAACCGCCACTGGAATGAGAGTGAAGGATCCTATAGCCTGACTTCTCCATTGCTTCATCACAGGTCCTTCAGCCCACAGCGTTGCTCTTCGTCTGATGAAAAGTCTCTGCAAAGGAGTGACGGGGGACAAAGCTACTACAGCTTGAACAGTAAATCCATGTCTCCATCAGTGGTGGGAAAGATAACCCTGACACCTGAAGATGAGCACAAGCACAGGCAGATGCAAGACGTTCTGCAGGCCATCGGCATGGATTTGGGATCTGAGGAAGTTGGCCAAATGACACATCGAATCCAGGAACGGTTATATGGAAAGAAGGACAGTGACCAGAGCCGCCATCGTAGAGGAAGTAGGGACAGGGACACAAAGCGGAGATTTTCTCCGAGTCGTCAAAGTAGATCATCATCATCAAGCAGATCTAATTTCAGCTCTTTGACTCGGGACAATTACATGAAAAAAGACTCATGTAGTGCTCGGAGGGATGAAACCGAGGTAGATCAAGTACAGATACATCAAGTTGTTGAATATGGCCAGAATGGCAGCAGTAGTTCTTTACAGGACAGTGAGAACTGTGAAACTAACTCCCAGGAAAGCACTGCTGCATCACAAACGGTTTCTCCAAATAGCACATACAATTTATCAGAACCACCTCTTACACCTCTGATGCCAACGTACCCCTCAGTTAACTGTTCACCACTGCCATACCCAGCTCTATCTCCAGCTCTGCCTCCGAACATGCCCCATGTTGGACCCAGCCTTTTCTTGCCTCGCCTATCTCCCTTCCTCCCTTACCCCCATATCCCACCTCTGAACATCATTCCAGCAGTACTCGCTCAAACGAGGCATTTACTCCCACAAAACATTAGTAATCCTCAGTCACCCCTCTTTAACCTGCCGGATCTAAACCCAATTCAGCCTCCGAACACAACACAAAAGTCTAAAACACAGCAGAGACCCCGATGTTTGCAGGTCATTGAAACCAAACAACCTGGATGATGTTACATCGGGGGAGAATCTAACTTTAAAACTGACTGGTTGAGTTGAACAATTATCTTTTGCCTGTGGAGAGTAATGGAGGATATTCATAGAGTAAACAGCTGGGCTATCAGAACATCCTGTTTTAACAACAAATAACACATTTATCAGTCAGGGAAAATCAACATTGAACAATTGTAAGCAAACTGTCCAGCAGCAACAAAAAGTCATGCAAAAAAATCGTGAAAACAGAACAGACAATAACAACAGTAGTTAAGCAAAGAGAGGTTCAGGTAGTTTTGGAGCGGTGCCCATTACTCAGTCTGTCCTTGTTCCCACAGCACAATATCATGCTAAAGAAAAACACTAAAACTGTGTGAAGAGTGTTTTTGGATGATTTCTGAGAACGTTGTCTTAGTTTCATCATTTAAAATGAGATCAAACACTATAATGTGATACATTTTTGTTGAAATTATATTTGTTTGTAAATGTCTTATTGCAGGATACAGCATTTACCCTCATAAAATGCACCATAGCCTGGTGTACAGAATTTTCTTTGCACTTAAGCTTGTCAGCTCAGAAAACTGTAAATATCTGAACTGCATAATAAATACAATGATTCTAAGTAAATGGTGTAGAGCTATTTCATTGCACCAGAAGTTCTTAACTGTTATGAAAGGCTGTTTTTTCTCTAAAGAAGCAAAAAATGGATGGGACTGTCAAGTACAAAAGTCATGGTTGTGTGTCTGATTTCATATGTTCATTCAAGCAGGATAATAGCACAATGCATATATTTTCTGCATGTCATGCGTATAGTTTGTATTTATACCGTCCTTAGAGCAATGGACCTGTGTTCAAATCATGGCATCATCTTTGCAACAGAAGTTCCATTGAGTAAGAAACACAATCACTGCTAGCTGACAGCATCTGTATGCATCTGTACAAGTATGTGAATGACCTGGTTTTCTGCATCAGTTTTAAAAAATAAATTTGTCATAAAATGTGATCTGATCTACATCGAAGTCACAAGTGCAGACAGACACAATGTGCTGAAGCTAATACCACACAAGCAGTTAAAATCTTTCATGTCTTTATCGCACACAACAATTCAACATGTTGGAAGCAATAACCTCAACAAACAAGCTCTTCTGTTAGCTGCAGATCAGACCTGCGCAACGTTCAGGTGGAATTTCTTCCTTACTTCAGTGCTTCAGCTCAGCCATGTTTTTGGTATGTTTGGTGTGTATGGCTCTCTAGGTCATTCCACAGCATCTCTGTTGGGTTATGGTCTGGGCTTTCATTGGACCTCTCCAACATGTGGATTTTCTTTGGTTCTGTTCAGACCTGGTATTAAGTGATTCAATCACAAGTGGACAGCTCTAAGTACAGGTGTGCTATGAAAAAACAACGCATATTTGTTTATTTGCATATCAAGCGGGGAAGTGAGATCTGGTCGCAAGTGGTCACCGGAGACGCATGTGGAGATGCATTTTAAAGCCAGCTGTGAACAGACGTACTTAGAGCTGACCACTTGTGATTGGATCACTAAAGACACATGTTAATACCAGGTCTGAACAGGGCCTTTGTATGAACTCATTCTGTAGTAGATTTACTTTGACGTGTGGGTTCATTGTCCTACTCAGCTCCAGCAGGTGGACAGGCACCCTGACATTATCTTGTAAGATACCTCGATAAACTTGGGAATACATTTTCCCCTTTGATGGTGAACTGCCCAGGCTCAGAGGCAGCAAAGCAGTCACAGATCATGATGCTCCCTCCACCCTGCTTCACCTTTGGGATGATGTTTCATGTTGGAATGCAGTGCCCTTTTAACAACATACATTGTGCTGCATGTTCTTTTCAAACAATTCAACTTTAGTTTCATTAGTCCACAGAATGTTTTCCCAATGGTGAGTGTCATATGCTCTATGGCAAACCTTGGGCATGTATGTGATGGTTTTTTTGATGTGATGTTTTTTGTCCTGCTGTGGACACCATGCTCCATGCAACCATGCACCATGATTTGCATGTGGAGGACTCATGAGAGGCAATGATTCGTTTAAGCCTTTAGCTGTAATGGATCTTGATCACAAGTCTTCTGAGATCTCTTTTTTGTGAGACATTTCAGCAGATGCTTCTTGTGAAGATCAAACTCAAAATGTTTCATTGTTTTTCATTGAGTCAAAGAAGCTTTAACCCACACCTCTAATCTGCTTTCACTGACTGGACTCTTGAGTTTTACTAACTCCTGACTCCAGGAGATTTCCATACATGTCATTAGAATAGGGATTCATACACTTTTTTTTTTTTTTGTCCATTATTGTAACTCAGATGAAGATTTGACCATAATTGTAAACCAATTTATACATAAATGAAGATAATTCCAAAGTGTTCACTTACTTTTTACTTGCCACTGTATAATGTGCAATAATTAATTAGTGTGTACAGTGACAAAATTATAGATGTTAGCCAGTTGTTTTATACTGAATTCCTTACATATATATGTTTTTGTTGTTGAAAAATGACTAATGCTATCAGATATCAAATTTATTAGTTTCTTTTCAGCTCTGTCACACTTTCAGATAAGCTCAGAGATGTGAGGGCAGAGCTCCTGAGAACCATCCACCAACAATTTGAAACGTTCTTATGGTGCTACAGCGCACCAGGAGAGGGTCTGTCAGTGTTTGTACCGCTCTTTAAAAGAAGAAAACTGTAGAACTGACTGCTGAAGGTGTGATTTTACCAGATTTAACTTCCGGTAATGCTTCACAGCCAGTGAAAACAGACGCCATTGACTTGTAAGATTTATTTGAATTAAAAAAAAACATTCAAGCATAATTTGGTTGCAGGCAAACTTGCCCTGTGGTTGACCAATCTATTAAGCAGGACCAGATTTTAAATCACATTGTTATCAAACGGGTTTAAATGCTAAGACCCCAGTTGCTTCAGTAATTTCATTACTCATCATTCAAGACTGATTGAATTCTCCACATACAAAGGAGAATTACATCTTTATGTACATCATTAGGTTTTTCACAGAAGTGAGTGGAAATGAGAACAAGTCGACGCCCTCAGTCCTTTCATGCAACTGGTCGTGGTTTGTCCTCCGTCCAGCAGGAGGCGCTACAATCAACCGAGGCGCTGAGAGCTGTCCAACCCTCTTCATACGTAGTCTATGGTCCAACCCCTCTGCTCTTGGCTTCAAGCATTTTTGTGCATTAACGTCTGTCCTTGTCTACAGCTGAAACTTGTTAACTCCTACTTTCCGTGTTGGACTGTGAATGAACTTTCAGACTAGCACCTGCCTAACACAACATCTGATTCCGCGATGCGACTGAGGAAGGGGCCGTTTGAGCAACGACATTAGGTAAACAGTCTGTTAGCTGCCAAGCTAAGATATCTAAACACAGGGTTTGGTCAGTTTTACTGTCTGTTCGGTCCATAACTTGTCAAACTAAGAATATTAAACCATGTTGTAATGTCATTTAGTTAGGCTTTCTAAACCCTGGCGTCCCTTCCTCAACAGCAGTCAACTTGTAAGTGAAGTTAATGTCTTGCTTGTTGAAAGATTATTGTTAACAGTCTCAAACTGGGGTCTTGCTCGCTTTGTAACCTCATTTTGTTTCTTCTGAGTAATAATGTTACTGTTTCGGTCGGTGCAGTAACTACAGGTCTGCGCACAGGTCATTGCTAACCCACATTCATTTCTTTACAGAGACAGTACAACCTTTACAAACTGTGCAACGCTGAACAATGAATCTACTCGACTGGGAAGATGCTTTTAAAGGATTGCAGGGACATCTGGATCCAAATGACAGTAGTGTTAATAACAGCATGGGAAATGCCTTAAGAACTAATACTGACTGCGACACCTTCTGTGAATACTTAATATACACTGCTGACAAACCACACAACAACGGGAGAGTGAATGTGGGATGGGAGGAACTCAGTCCCTCCTCTCATAACCTTTACAGTAAGGAGCCGGAAGTTGAGGATCCAGATGGAGAACCTCTGGAGATAGAGGAGGAGGATTCAGAGCTGGCAAGAAAGCAGAAAGAACTTCGAGAAATAGAGGAGCGAATAATACTAAAGAAAGCTGCCATAGCTTTGAAAACAGTTGAACCTTTTGTGAAGAAGACAGCACCTCCTGGCCTTTCTCATTATGACCAGTCAGCTACGTGCAAAGGTGAAACTCTTCGAGACAGAGTGAATCTAATTTTGCAGCAACAGCATTCTCTCAGCTGTCTGTCAAAGGTGAGTAGTAATAGTCATAGATTAATCAGATAAGCATTCAGCTGTTTTAGACTGTTATCTTACTTTGAGATAACAGTTTGCACTGCTGTCCAGATAATATACTATGTACTGTATTGCTTCTTGTCTTTCTGTTCAGGTCCGGTCACCCAAAAAGAGAATGAACTCGTCCAGTCTGCTTGAAGACCATCCCCTGAAACTGAGAGTGAAGGCACTAATGAAGCAGAGATGTTGTGACCCATGTGTACTACCAACAAACACAGAGGTTTGTAAAATTTCTTTCATAAACAATGGAATGCAGGGATCTTCAACCTTCTTTACTCTGAGAGATACTTTGACAAAATAAAAGGGGCTGAGAACTCATCGTGTCTTATATTACCAGGTACATTTATTCTCATATTGTACCAAAACTTTCAAACTGATCTCCAAACCAAATCAGATGAATATGATTATTTATCATCAAATATCCAAAACTCACATTCTGTGCCAAAAACATCTGAAACTCACATCTGTGTCAAAAATCGGAGCCATGATTCAGTCAAACCTGAATGCACAGACATGATAACACCACTGCAAAGAAACGTCCTTAAATCTGCTTAGAAATCAGAGAAAAAAAAAGAAGCTCCATAGTCAATAATCTAGTGATAGTTGTCAGTAGAGTAGCTCACAAGCCACCTGTTAGAGACCCCTGCCATAATGTAATGAAATCTCCTCTTAGCAACTATAAAGACTTATTGTGTAGTGCACAAGCTACATAGCTGTATTGCAGTCAAATGGCATTTATTTTAATCTATACTGCTGTTATAGATCATGACCATGTTTGAACTTATATTAGTTTTATTAGTTTTATTACACTTTATTACATTTTTTCCCCCTCATAAAACCCTAGAAAAATTATGTATTGTATTGTATTGTAATTATGTAGTTATTACAATATAACTATATATATATATATATATATACACATGCCAAAACCGGCTTATTGCAGATATATTAGTCTCAGTGTTTATATTTAGTGATAAGTAACAAGAAATATCAGTAGAGGAATGCTAAGGATATGTTTGAGGCAGTTTAGAAACATCATCCAGTGATGTCCATCAAAGTATTACCTTTAGTGTAGTCTGTATATTTTCCTGTGTTGGTGTTACTGCACTATGTGTCTTGAGATTGTGCTGCAACCTGACCTCAGTTCTGAAAACCTCCTCACTATCCTTGCATATAAATCTTGGTATTTTATCAGTGGTGACCTTTTTACTTAGTTCTGGTGAGGGTTCTGAGGATGATTGTGGCAAAAAGTAGGCAGTCAGAATGATAGAAATCTTGTGAGCTACTAGAAATAGTTACAGGAGACTCAGATGCATCAAGGAGAAAAGCACTGAGCAATACAAGTTCTGAAAATCTGAAGATTATCCTCCTTGCAGGGAGTATTTAAACTCAGACTAAACTCATATACAACTTACTACCAAATAAGGATATTCTTCATGGACCAATTCATACATGTGTAAAACTTATATTGGTAACAAATCAGAGACAATGAATTACATTCACCTAAGTCACATTGTATAATGAATCTCAAGGGAAGACAGTCTGTCCCTGAGCTGAAGGGCCCCTGTGTTATGACCATTCCCTCCTTATATATCTCGGCCAATGATATCTGTATGACCTTGGGAATGGGCCCAGCTGGATTCTAAAGCCATTCTACTAAGAGACAATGAACTATTGCTTTTAGGACTTGCTTGTATTTTACCTGTGGAAAAACTGGCCAGTATTACCTAAAGACCTAAAGAAGGAAAAAAACTTGTTTCTGGGGCCACACTATTTGGTGAAAAAGTCACATTGCAATTATTGTGGACAGTATTGTGATTTGCAATATAATAAACAAATGGTTTTGTGAGTCTACTTGCTATCTTGCTATCAAGGAAAGGCACAGATAACTGATAATTTTGACATGTGTATTTCTCAACTTTTTTGTGGCTACCAGTTCAGTGCCAGCCAGCTCATTGGCATCTGTTTCCACACATTTTTTAATTGAATTAAATTGCAGGTATATAATTGCACAGGCTGCCATTGTCATTATGATTAGTGTAATCCTGCAGAACCATTTCTTTCTTGTGCATCTGCTGTCTCATTTGGGCAGCAAGCTAGCAGGTGAATCCTCATATTTGCTGTCGGTGTGGAGTAAGGCAGCTGGTTTTAACAAAGTCAGCAGGAACCTTGGTAATTTTCCAAAATACTTGGGCACAGTTTCCCAGACACTGATGTGTTGCTATCACTCGATTGGTATGGCTTTGCTCATTAGTGCCCTCCTCCATTTTTATTTCTTTTTTATCTTAGCTAGCTCAGTATACTGACTTAGTAGGGCATGCAAAAGTTTAAGCTGATAGGTCAGGACGTCCTCTGCTTGATGGTTTAAATGAAAGTTCAAATTACAAATAAAGTGACAGCCTTCATCACTAAGTTCAGAAAAAACATCAGCATTTGAGAAATGTGTGCCACAGTTCCAAGAAAGGAAATTCTAAAAGATTTGTTGTGACTACAGATGTTTGTATTGATGATGGAATGCTGTGAGTTATTTTTGTTAATTATATAATTATACAAACAGTGCTAAGTATGTAGTATTTGGTATCATGGCTTCCAATAAAAAAAGCAAAATTTAAAACATAGACCAAAAAAGAGAAGAAAACTTAATGCCAGATCATAGCATATAGATAAGCAAAATGATCAAAATAGCAGATAATCTGGAGCTTGATGCCATGATGTACTCTAACAGTGTAGTCAAGATTGCCTTACAAAAAGTTCATCAGACTTCCGCTGAATTAAAAAAGTAATTGTGTAGTTGATTTTACATCTCTATGTATCTGACCTCTCCTAGATACCCGATGTTGCACTGCCTCCTCCCAGCCATAGCAGTACTTCAGCAGCCAAAGAGGAGAATACTGACAACAGGGGTTTCCAACGCTTCCTCAGTGTACTCAATAAAGGAGTGGATATCGACTTGCTCAACAGGATTGTCAATGACGACAGTGAGGATCTTGGTGTAGGTGAGGACTTCCTGAACATTCAGCCACCTGCTGTGGAAAACAAATCCGAGCCGGACGGAAGCCAGCAATCAAACAGTGGAGCCTCCATGTCAGGGTGCAGTCGCACCGACAGTAGAGACAGGAAGACTGACCCGCCCAGTCGAGAGAGATCCCAGGACAAGAGACTCTCCCTGTCTGGTGATGAGGAGAAGAGGAATGACAAAAGAGACTGCTCTTTTGGCTCCAGTAGTCAATCAGAGTCTCCCCAGGCAAGGAAAAAGAAGAAGAAGAAAGAGGAGGAAAAACCAAAGGAGGATGAGCAGCGTGAACAGCTGCAGAACATTCTTAAAACTCTGGGACTGAGCCTGGAAGTGGAAGAAATGAGCAGACTAGCAGACCGGACTCAGGAGAGGCTGTATGGAAAGAAGCATGCAGGCAGATGTGGGGCCGACAGCAGAGGAGAGCAGGAGAGTCGAAAGAGAGGCTCCCACAGACATAACAGGGATTCATCCTCCTCCTCCTCCTCCACTTCCTCCTCTTCTTCCTCGTCCTCCTCGTCCTCCTCCTCAAGATCGAACTCTAGGAGTTTTAGTCCCAGCCCCTCTCGCCATTGCAGCTCTCACAGCAGAGACTCAAAACGAAGGCGAAACTCTGAATGTAGAAACAGAGATGGACTAACATGCCAAGATGGGAACCAGGATAGCAAAGAAGCACAGAGGCCCAGGGCAATAGACAAAGACCGAAAAGACTCCAAAGAAACCTCTACTGATCATCATCCATATCCACAAGAACAGACTTATTCCAATCCCCACCCTGCTGGTTTTTCTGAATTTTCAGATTACAGTTTATTCCAGTACTCCCAGTACACTGCCTATCATGGTGACACTTACAGTGCTGCTACAAATTCTTACTTGGCATATACTCAGGGTGCCATTCCTGCCTCCCTTGATCCCAGCGGGTATCTTTATCCACAGAACACTGACCTTCACTTTCCTGACTCTGTAGTGGCACCTAATATGGTTTACCCTCATGATTCCTTTGAGGACATCAATTTACTTGTAAATCCGGACCTGTCTAAAAGTGAGGGCCAGATTGGATCAGCTGGCAGTCGCTGCCTGCGGGTCATCAGCACTAAGCAGTCGAGCACACAGCACTGTCTAAAGCAACTCACAATAAGTCGCAAGAGGAGGTACAGAAGTCGTTTATATTTTCAAAAGATAAAAGCGAGAAAGAAACAACAAAAAAAGGACCGAAAAGAAGCTAAACAGTATAAAGACTCTGTGGGGAAGGTGGAGGCTTCACAGGGTGATGAGGACAACCCAGAAGCCAAGCAGTCAGACGAAGAAAAAAGACCGCCAACAGAGGAGGAAATAAAGTTGAACCTGAGGAAAAAGGTAATTTGAGGATTGGTTTTATACGCTTCTTAATCCATCTCATCAAGGAGGTGTAGTGTTTTTCCAACTTGTCCGTATGTCTGATAGCAGGGGTGGTGGTTTGGACCAATGCGGCGGCCAACTGGGATTTGTCCCATTATGCACCATGGCCATTCTGACCGTGGCTGTCTAATGGAGTTACTGAGGACAGCTGGCTGGGCTCTGTTGACCCGAGGCTGGGGAGTTGAAGAAGCATTTTAACCAACAGATGTCTGTGATGAGCTTTCCAGTTATTATATCTAGGGGTCCAACTAAGTACCCCAAAGTCCCTCATAGGCCCGGCAGGGGGTCAACTTAGGCCAGCTGGGCTGCCAGGCTTGGGATACACTGGCTTAAACTTAAGATATCTCAAATACAAATTTCAGTTAAATTTACTGGAAAGTTGGGTCATGAGTCATGTAGTTATACATTTTACTTGTGGATCCTGGAGTTTTAAAAGTAAAGTGGCCTCAGTCCTGGTTGATTTGGTGGCACCCGTTGGTAACAGCAAATGCAGTTTAATACTACAGGTCACAGAAGTCTGGTGGAAGCAAAACAAAATTGCTGTTCTAATGAAGTCACAAAATAACTGGCCTTTTCCCATCATTGTGTGAGCAACCATGCTCTGATTTTATGCAGCACATGGCATGAGTCCCTAAACAGCTCACTGTGGCTGTTCCTTCTTGTGCCATTACTCCCTGCAATATTTCAAATTGATCAGTTGTCAGAAAATGCTGAAAAGGACTGTTGTCTTGTTTTGTAGATGCATTTTTAATTGAATCTTAGTGGTAATAAGTACAGCTCTCACTGACAAACACATTGCATTTCCCATGACGACTTCAAAATGCAGCTCAACTTGAATTTCACCAGTTAAATGCTTTTATTGTGAAGCTGCAGCAGTAGGAAATGTTGGGTTTGCAGCAACTTTTTCTGCGAATGTCATCACAGACACTCAGTTCTTAATACTGCAAATATATAAATACTGTCCTCAGAGGGCCATACGCTCAATCACCGTCACGTTACCTCATTCAGCAAGAGTGACTTAACATTCTGTGAATTTGCAGCCTTAACATTTTTAGACTGGAGGAACATTTTTGCTATTTTCTAATGAAGTACTGTAACTACTTGTTCTGTTTTTCAAATAATTCACAAATTAACCTGTGATTGTTTATGAGCATGTGTGTTTTGAGGCTCATGCATATCCACATTATTGGAAGAACATATTACGAAGATAATTAGTCTGAGCATGGACATTATGTTTTGATTCAGCACACAACAGAACTATTTTAACCATGCCAGCAGCATGGGGCCTGTGATGGCTATGTCAGTCAACCAGTCAGTCAACCACTTTGGTCCAGACTGAAACATCTCAATAACTACCGGATGGATGTCCATGAAATTTTGTACCGACATTCATGGTGCCAAGAAGATTCTGTTGACCCATACTTTGGTTTCAAATAACTGTGCTCAGCTCAGCTGTGCTTTGTACAGAACGTGCAGCATGTTAGCATTTAGCTCAAAGTACAGTACTCTGTGCAGCTGTCATGGCTCTTAGTCTTTTTCCAGTATCAATGTACACTCACTGAACAGTTTATAAGGTAAACCTATAATCGAACAAGAACTGAACACCATAGGCGTCATTAGAGTAGACTTTATAGCATAACAGTATTGGATTGCATTAGACTGTACAGGCTTATCTTATGTGAACACTGAGTGTACAGTATATATGTATGCAAATACCCAAAATAATCAAATTGGTGTTCAGTGCAATAAACAGTTTTCTGATATCCTCAGAATCATTATTTGGACAACAGACTGTAAAAGTATGATCATAATCATAATCCAATTCCAGTGAAAGTCTGTGAGTGGTAATATTGAAATGTTGCTTTCTAGTTACAGTTGTTTTAATGCCAACATAACCATAAATCACTCTATTCAAGATTTTCTTTTTTTTTTTTTTTTTAGCTTGAATTATTTAACCAGAAGATGAAGCAACAAGTCACACAGCCAGCCAACTCCATAAACTCTCAGACTGGTTAAAGTAAGTTAAGTGTTGGATAACTGGAAACTGACATATGAACATAGAATTAAATGTCCATAACGATGAGATTAAAATGTCTGATATGGAAAAGTGTTTTTGAACTGAAATATGTTTGTAGCAATGACTTACTGTCATTTGTTTTCATGTGTTTATTTCTCCTTTTCCTGTAGATCTGTGGAGCATCAAGAATGTGTTAAATCTGAATCTGCTGTGAGCCGACTGTGGACCCTATGTTTAACACTCATTATTTACACCTGCAGTTCATAGTTTAACAGGACCATTTTGAATTTCAGTCATATTTCCAGATCTGTGCTGAATTCTTCTTGAGCAAGTGAGTTGTAATTGCTGGTTGGCAATACAGGTTTTACTCATTTCAACTCAGTGTAAAGCACTACTTTGTAACTAGGTTTCTATTCAGCCTTAAATTTGATTAAGCAAAATCCATTTTGTAGGCTCTGGCGTAATTTGTTGATAAATACAGTACATATATTTTTTTATGTCATAAGATGTTGAGCCTGTAAAATTAAGCCACTGATGGCTATTCCCACACTGAGTAAAGAAGTCTTTTAAAAAATGGAGATTTGTATGCTGTTGGCATGACATTTTTTTTTAACATAATCTTTTTTTTTTTTTTTAATTTGAATTCAATTTTAATCATTTATCACTGACACTAGAGAATCACATGACTTTTGTTTATGTCCATGTGTCTGATGTATTATTTCATATGATACGGCAAAAACTAATAGACTGTTTTTGTGAGGTTTGAGGTACAGTATGATGCTAATCATACTAAAATGCTAAACATTTTTAGTGTTTATTTATTTATTTATTTGGTGGCAGTTTTGGGGGCAGCAGGAACTTGAACCCAACACTGACATATCATCAACATTGAAGTTGGTGTGGTGAACCTGCTGGTTCAAAGTTTCATGCTTTTCTTGATGTTTTCTATATAAACAAATGTTATTTCTCATGGGCTCCATGCACTATCTGTCTGTTATGGATTGGTTAGTTGGGGTTGTTCACACCGTTTTCAAACAGTTGCTTATTTACACATCTAGAAGCCCGAGCAACAGGGTGATTCATTTGGAGTTGTGTGTCCACCTGATTTTATGTCCAATATTTAATCTCTTTTAGCTTTGTTTTTGGTCTCTACCAACTCCTGTTGGAACTATCTGTTGGAAATATCTGTCTCTTCAGCTGTATTTAGCTCTAATACAGCATTAAGCATCAAGTAGAGCTTAGGCAGACAAAGGTCAGCCAAGCCTGACAAAGTAGAGCTTACTAACGCTAAGTAAGTCACATTAGGACAATTAAGAGCTGATCCTGAAAAATCTTAGTTGTAAAATTGTCAGTATACAGTGGATAAATCCCTTATAAACCATTGTGAGTCAACATGATATTTTCTTTGGCACCATTCTATTTGTTACCCTTGCTTTGATTTGGACACATACAAAACTCCTCCCTTTTTAAAATGATCTGATAGTTACATCCATACAGTTTCATAATTACATCATAGTCATCTATTCCATTATATTTTCTGCATATTAGCTGTTTTAATTCCATGCAATCCTTTCAAGGAATTTTCTTTGACAACCAATAACTGCTTATCAACACAACTAACTAAATTCAAACTAAAATAAACTTTTCACAAGTTTGTCTCACCAAAATTATGGCCCTTGTCTACTGGTAGTAATAACAACAACAAAGTTTTGTTCATTCCAATATCATTTCTTAGCATAAATTATCTTTTTTTTTAAACCTGAACAAGTACAAAGTACTGGATTGGCTAAAGCACTGATGCTGTTGTCTGTAATATTGTAGTATACCAGGAAATGAAACAATCACATTCAAGTATGTGTCAATAACATTTATTCATATGGCAGACTTTCCTTAGTATGATATGACTCGATACACAATAGGCTTTCTTTACATTGTAAAGTGGGCATTTTCCCTTTTTTTTTTTTTACCACAATCATATGTCATGACCAAGTACATAGAATCAGCACTACAGTCAGCATAGATGTACCACTAGAAACAAACAAATACAGATTTGGTTTGCAACTCACTGTGCAGTTGAACTTTGAACAATAACACCCAAATTGTGTTGCAAAGTAAAACAATGGCTGTGAACAAAACCAGAACACAACCTTCTGAATAAATTACTCAAGTAGTCCCACAACAGTCTTAGCAACACTATAGCACAGAGCACCATCATCTGACATGTTGCTCTAGTTGATACTGTTTTATAAATAGAGTGGTTTGCATATTAATCGTATTTACAGTTCATCTTTCTCCTCTCCTTGGCAGTAGCATGCTGCCCTCTGGCTGTTCATGTACGGTCTGCAGCCCAGGGTCCACACTGTGTTGAACAAGGTGTCTGCTACTGTTTCACAGGCTGAGGAGAGACAGCAACAGAGAAAGAGAGACACAGGTGTCAGTCAGCACATGAAGCAGTATGTAAACATGAAGATAAATTACATTATCATATATCTCAATAATTCAACATATTGAATAGTTTAATTACCAGAAACACTTGAAAACATTTTAGATTTGTGTCTTGTCAAGTTGATTTTACTATTATTATTACTATTGACTTTGTATTGAACGGTAGCTTGCTAAAATCACATGCCCTGCAGTGAAGCGAATTTGACTTTTTGATGATTTTTTTCTAATTCCATCAACTTTTTAATAATGGAGGAAAATGCTGAGTTGATGTCAGTCATGCCCACAATAGCAAGTTTGCAAGCAGTACAGTATGTTCCCCAGATTACTTTTATTTTTATCACAGCTATTAGATTATCATTAAAGATGATTGTCAGGCAGAAAATGATAAAGTTGCACCAAATAAATAAATAAATAAAATAAAAGGTTACTGACTTTCAACTTTTGACACAAAGCCGAGGCTCTTCTTGAGGTCAGAACAGATGCTGTGCAGGCACCACCGGAACTTGGAGTCGCAGCGGTACTTGTTGGAACCACAGGTGTCGTAACACATATCCAGCTGATTGCAACACTTGGTCATGGCAGGAATGCCCATGTCCATCTGGCACAAACAACAAAGGTGATTAATGGTGGTAGAAATGCACAGGCCAGTTTTGCTTACCACTAAATACCAATTCTATTATTTAGTCAAATGTAGACTTGACTCTTGATATTTAGACAATTATTAGGAGATAAGCCGAGGTCAGAAATAGAGGAGGTCAGTCTCATTGTGTTAGGAGAGCAGGGGGCAAGCTCATTTTGACATATGCAAAGACATAATCATGTCGCTGTACTGGGACCTTATTTTACACTTCACAATTAATTGCGTTAAAAATACATAATCTCTTCAAGAATCACATGATTATTTCACTATCCAAGCACTACCTTCACTGTACACTGCATCAGACCTGTGCTGTAGTTAAAGACATCATATAGAATTAATTTAAAAGACAATGCTACTTCAGGGCAACTCAACTGGTTCTGCTAATGGGTGAATCAAAAAAATATCAGCACCTTGTTTTCTTGCCTTTCTTATTCTTCTTTCTTATTCAGTGTTAAGTCCATAATTCCTCCATAACTTTTAGCAATTGTTAATTCCACTCAAAATGTGTGATTTTTGCATTCAAAAAAATACTGTCCCATTAACGTGAAGCTCAGGGGTAGTAGGGAGGATGTTCTATTTTTTATAAGCTAAGTGGGGGTCCAAAAGAAAAACTAACAACTCTTGGAAGGGTCTTACTTTTTAAAAAGTCAGGCATACGTTTTACCTGCCTTCCACACTCCAATCATTTTTAAACATCCCCTTAGAAGATAGATTTAGCTTTTTACATCAGTATTGATTACATTTCCAAATGAATTTGCCCAGCATATTTAGAAGAAGCTTACCCCTTCTGGAACAGGAAGTCCAAAGAAGTAGGAGCTACATCCATTAGGTTCAGGCATCTGGTAGCCAGGA
The DNA here is from genome assembly GCF_046630095.1 of Trachinotus anak. Classification (NCBI taxonomy): domain Eukaryota; kingdom Metazoa; phylum Chordata; class Actinopteri; order Carangiformes; family Carangidae; genus Trachinotus; species Trachinotus anak. The sequence goes on along the minus strand of NW_027273870.1, from coordinate 10,200,589 downwards.
CGAGGAATGGGAGCTTTACCTGAGAGGGGAAGCAAAGCAAAGTATCAGATGTAGGTCATGTTTCACAACAGACAAGTGGAAATGTTTGATAATCATGTGTGTTTAAAAGTAGATCCATGTTTACACAACAAACTAACAAACAGAGGTTATTTATTAGTTCATATTCACTGACATAATATTTGACACATTCTTTAGTCACCACATGAAACTTCTCCTATCGTGCTGGGGTCACAGTCCATCTCAAGACCCACTCCAAGTTGATAACAAAGATGATAAGTGGAAGAGTTAACTACATAAGCCTAAATAAATCCTAGTATGTTACTTCAAGTATGAGAGCATTGTAAAATATGTTCAAATCATTGTATTTAAATCAAGGCAATTTCCAGACAGTGATATGAACCCATTAAATACTGTACATTTTCAGTTATCTCACTGGATAACTTATTAAAGAGCAAATGATTAGCATTTGTGTAGACAAAGGTTATCCACTGCATACACTATTAATAAATTCACTTTTTTAAATGATGATGTAATTAATATTTTTTAAAATTGCAATCATGTAACAAATATGAATTCTGCCAGGTTAAATTAGCATAGTGTCACTTAAAATATGAATATTCAATATTCAAACCATTTTTGAAGTTAAATTTAAATGAGAAATTGCTTAATTTCTACATATTAATCATAATATGAAAGAATTTACGAAATAACAATTCTGCTATATAGAGTTCTCTTATAAAACACAAATATTAACCAATGAGGATCTATGGTTTCTATGGATTATTTATTTCACAAAAAACCTGTCAGTCAAAAGGCTTTTAATTGTATTACAGCCATATACGTTTTGCACATGTTATTTGGGGTTGGAAGATGCTGATTTTTTTTTTTTTCCTTTTTGCCAGTTTTCAATATCTACTGTGTGTATAATATCATAATTTTCAATCCAAAAAATCTAATGGACCACAGCAACTATAAAAGATTAATATCAGTATCATTTAAACTTTAGACCACTCTAATGCCACTTATCTGTTTAACAGACTTACCATATCTACAGCGGTATTGGCACACTCCATCCCGTCCGCCCATGAACTCCAGCATCGAGTCAAAGTAGCTGCTGACGGCCTCAAAGCTGCCTCTTATAGAGTTCATTCCCCACTCTTCATTGTCTTCCTCCGCCTGCGTGCCATCAGAGGCCTGGCCCTGTGGTGGTGGTGGTGCTGCTGTTGAGTCCTCAGCCTCCTGACTGACAGCACTGTGGAAGAACAGGCTCAGCAGGAGCAGTAGGGGAGCGAGAAAGGCCCAGCGGGTCATCCTGATACTTAGTACGAACAGAGTTAGACTTCAGAGACTGACGGGGAACACAAACACAGAGGCAATACTGAAACTGTCTGCGTGACCTGAACTTTGAGCCTGACACAAGGATGGCCTCATATGTGGAGGAACAAAGTCCAGCTTCTATCTCATCTTCTTAACATGACTGAGCTTTTATCATTATTGCTGATTGATGAGAGGTAGAGTGTGCTTGTTCACAGTTCAGCCAAGGGGACTCAACTGCACTTTAATCCCATTCATTTTTAATTTAATCTCTCTTGACATTAGCATCAAGTAGAAACCTAGATTCACTAAAATGGGAGAGCATCACCCCTGTGTCCTGCTGCCTGGTTCTGAAAAGTTGCTCAGTGATCATCTCTTTGTGGGAGGAGAGACGTTGTCAATTACAGTCAGGACCAAAAAGGCCATTGTTGCCATTTAAAGAGTGTAAAGTAAGCCTGTGTGTAATTTTACTCAGCAATTCAAGGGCAAATTGTATTGTATTAAATAAAAGCAGATAAAAAATATCTTACTATACCTCCTGCAACAGCTAAATTAAAAAAAAAAAAAAACATTATTGATTTTTGATTAATTCAGTGAGTATTTTTAGGTGTAAATCACTGGAGGTTTTTGATAGAGCACTAAATATTGACTTTGGACGGGATGGCTGCTTGGGAGGCTTTCTCCCAAAATCCCTCCCATGTCCCCAAATCTCAAAGTATTTAATTGACTCACATGGCAAAACAAAAATAATTATAATGTGTAAAATCATGTGACAACACAAAACTTTTTTAACCACATAATTTAATCTGTAGACTTTACACTTTTTGGGCAAAACGTGAGAAATTTCAGCAAGAGAGTGGGGATTCAAAAAGAGAAACATTACAGTAAATCATTAAAAATATATTTACAAAATAATATTATAGTTTTTTTTACAGTAGACATTTTGACTTGTATAAGAAAAAGCACAGATGTCACTAATAACATTGTCAATGGCTCTGTTCTATTCAAGTGCCCTAGCTATTCATCATTGAGCCACAATACCAGGATCCTGAAACTAAAGCAACTAAATGAAATTCATTCATCATTCATTTTTATTATTTCCAGTCGGTGTTTTACTACTGGGGCATGTCAGATTGCCTTCACTGAAGATGGCCCATTAACTGACAAATTATTCATCATTAAAGTTCACCTGTAATTCATCTTTGAGGGAAAGAAAAAAAAGAATATCTGTGTATTTAAAAAGGAGGTAGCCAAGTCCTTACCCAGAGAATCACAGTGTTTTACTGTTGTAATGTAACATTTGTATCAGGGTGTGTACTCTGAGTTCAGGGAGGGAACAGGACATGATATGGAGACAGGGAAAGCTTCTTGAAGTGCAGTTTTATCAATGATTCATGTAATGTTCACCCTGCTTTTAAATAGTACGTTCGTCACCAAATATACCAGGTAATATAAAGCTTTACCACTAGATGGCGCCAGGGTGACTTAGTCGTCCTCCCCCCCTCGTTCCATGCGTGGTAGAGTCCAGGGAGATGACGTTTGTCCCAAACACGGAAGAAGACACAGACGATGAAGTGATGTGCGGAGCTTTGAGAATCCAATGGCTGCACCTGCAGTCAAACTAAAGCATGTTGCACCTCGACAACAGACCGGACAGGTGACGCCTGGAGAAGACTGAGAAACGTTTCCTTTCAAATGTTATGTGTGCGGGAAAGCGTTGGTTAGCGTCTCCCGCGTGTGCGTGTGGGTGCTGGAAAATGAGTTGTTTGAACTTAATATCGACTTCATATCAACGAGGAACGAATAACGAGGAAAAATAAAAATGGCTTTCGCAAACCTGTTCACGGGACTGTCTGCTGTCGACGAAGACGTCGGGAGTCCTGGTCACACAGCCTTTGCACACAGGTATTTAGTTACGTGTAGCATTTAGCTTCGGTGAGTTTGAACCCGCAGTTTTGGTTGAATGGCCTTCGTACTCATCACTCGTTCATTCTAACAGGAACAAGAGTGATATGGGCAAAAGAGGCAATGCCAGAAAGAGGAAAACGCAGAGTGAGCGTACTGGTCCTGATAAGAAGGTGGGTTGAACTTAAACTAAAATGACAACATAGTAAAATTAGCATCACATGTTTAATCTTGTGGCAGTTTGTGCACCACTAAATTAGGTAGGGTGTTAGGTTAGTTAAATATTTAAAAATTGCCACATTCAACAAAGACAAGAAGAAAAACAAAGACTGGGGAATCCCCTAACATTTTTTCCATCAATTTATCTCCACTAATGAGATGATGGCGTTTTGAGTCTTGAATAATATCCATTATTCCCATTTTTCCCATCTGTGCTTCTCGCAGCCTTAAGATGTGTGGCTGTTTTCATTAAGATTTTTTCATCTTTAAGCCATTAGTCTTTTATCAGTGGCGCTACCTTCCCCCAGTCTGAGAACAGTATTCAAATCAACTGTTGCTAATTATTATGATACAACTGTTGCTTATATCTTCCAGATTTTGCAACTCATCTGAATTTTAATGTTAAACTGTCTTTCCCATGTGTTATATGTGAGTGCTTATGGTTAATGTTCAGTCCTTGCTATAATGATGATTCTGCATCATCTTAGATACACTCAGTTTCTAGTTCCCGTGATTAACATTGCTAACACTAATGCAGTCTAATACAACACACCTACAATAAAGCCCAGACTCATGGAGGTTGTAATTCTCGGGTTTTCATTTATTAAACGGGGTCAAACATTTTTTAACTTCTTTGAACTTTATTAAACATTTTTGTCAGGGATGAAATTCACAATATGAAACAATCACCTCCTTAACTAAAGCCAGATCAACACTGGAGACAATTTCAATAATCATTCTTCTCAAAAAAACGTTAACAACTGATAAAAGCATCTGTAAAATGAGACAATGTATGAATGTATGAGAAGATCAATGAAATACAAATAAATAAGGGGAAGTGTGTTTGTAAAAATTAATAAAGATTATATGGTCAATTAAAAAAGTTGAATCATTTCATTTATAGGAAATCTGAGGTAAATAGTATAATGTTAAACAAAACATCATTTAGAATTCTGTCATTGGTGTGAGTGTTTGGACAGTACATTGTACAGTGTAGTATAACCTACAGCTTCCAAAATGACCATAAAGTTCAATTGGTACCTCACTAAAAGAATTTTGATACAAATAAATGATCATAACCTTTACTACAAGTGTTGCATTAAACTGAATTTATTTTATCTTAGTCTACCTTCAAGTGTCTTTTTAAAATTATATGGGCTCGGTGCTGGCCATCTGCACATCGTAAGTTTGTATTTATGGACTTGTCAAACAGGAAGGGCCCTATGTTACACCCGGCCCAAAGCTGCACAAAGCGCAACGCAAGTGTTTTTTTTAGTTTCAGACCAACAAAGTTCTCATTTTCACATCCAGCGCCCCTGGTGTTTAAATAGCAAATATACTTGCGCCCATCTGTGCACCTGTGGGTGTGTTGGTCTTTTAATGAGGTGTGGTAGAATCTCATTCTGTGTGAAACATTGTATCATTATAACAGCAATTTGCCAAGGTACAAGTACACCTGACTTTTAAATGTCATGGGAGATGGCACTCTGATTGATTTATTGGATGTTACCCACAAAACATTCCCATGAATAATTAAGCGTCTCAGTACAACCCTTTTGAGCCATGTGCCTTGAGCAGTGACTGTTTTTTATGCCGTTAAAATGGCAAAAGTTACTTCGACGAGTCCTAAAGGAATTTACTCAACGCCCATTGTTTTAAGCTAAACCTTACAATATTGACTTCTACATTTCCTCAACATTTACTGTCTATTCATTTTCTTCCCACAGAAATGTTATCAACCTCAGACAAGCAGGACTTACAATACTAAATACTTTAAAGATGGCGACAATATGCAGAACACTGATAGTGAACCAGCAAGTTCTGGCTTCACCAAGGAAGTGATGCATAATAATGAAGCTGGCCGCAATAACATGTATCACAAAGGTCTGAAAGCTAAAAATAACTTTCATATGGGCCACCAACAACAATGGAAAAAGAAGACGGAGGAGCACAAAAATCAGCGTAAATGGAAGCATAAAGGGAGACATATCGATGGAGGTGGATGGCATCAAACTAGAGCCACTGCAAGAATGGGTAGAAGAGACGGTAAACGTAATGATAACAGGCAGGTAAGCAAAGCACTTGGCCCTGCCCACCTACTGTTGTGGCTGCAGAGATATTCAGAGCAGTCATAATGTGCCCAGTGGAAACTGGGCCTCAAATCGGAGTGACTTTCCTGACTTTAAAGTAGTCCTGGGACCATTGTTGCACATCATCTCCCACTCTGTCTCCCCACATTTCCTGTTTCCCTTTCAAGTGTACACTTACAAAAATGCTTTAAAAGTAATGTTCCTAACACTGGGACAGATGATAACAAGCCATCGATCTAAAATACTTGATTATAATACTTGATTATGATTATAATACTTCATTTTTGCATCAGAAATAATAACTATAAAAATCTGTTGTTGATGTTATTAAAATGTCTAAATGATTACTAGAATTTTATTTTCTGAAGTTTGTCCAGCTTGTTCCCTGTGAGTGTTCCCTGCTGGTGTCAGTGGAGACATTTGATGGAGCAAACACATTATTTTACAGACAAAGGGCAGTCTCCTTAGCAACATCAGAAATAGGAATCTCCTAATTTGCACAAATTTAAGTGATTGAATAACTTTTCCTAAGATCAAAATGCTGCTAAGAACTGTCAAAGTGGAAAATGTAACAGAAATTTACCAGTGTCTTAAAATCTGTATTTTTTTCACAACTCTAATTGTCTTATTTATCTTTGCTCTTAGGATGTTCTAATGAAACGCACAAGATTCATGACAGAAGAGTTCAAGGACATGAATGCTTTGTTATTGGATGGGCGGTTACTTTGTCGGCATTTCCTTTGGGGAAGGTGCATCAAGGCAGGTTACGTCTAATATGACAATGCAAAGTTACTTGTAAGATTGAAAAACATTTCTTAGAATACACTGTCCTAACACTGCTTTTTTTTCCTTTCCTTTTTGCAGGGTGACAACTGTCAACTGGAGCACATTCAGGGTTACAATGATCTCTTCAAAGAACCTTGCAAATTTTACATCCAAGGTCTCTGTGCAAAAGGGGAGAGCTGTCCATACATGCACAATATCCTTTGGTTTAACTGCTAAATTTTGTACATATCCCTGCCTTTAGCTCCTTTCAATGATGAGTATTGTACTGCTATTTGTTAGATATTGTCAGATGTTCAACTGCAAGCTGTTAAATATCTGATATTTCCTATACTAAGATGCACAGTCCATTCCTTGCAAGTTCTTCCATAAAAAAGGAAAGTGTTCTCAGGGAGAAGATTGCAAGTTTTCCCATGAGCCACTTAATGAGATCACTGAGAGACTGTTGGATGAGGTGTGTATGTAAAAGATAAAGCCAGCCCTGAACTCACAGTTATCATCAGCATAAGAAACAGTGGTAGATCAGAAATTTTACATACAGGTCAATAATAATAATAATAATAATAATAACAATAATAATAATCTTTATAGAGCAGTTTTCAAAGTGCTTGACAAAGGCAGCAAAAACAGAATCAATAAAATCAATAAATTTCAAAGAGAAGAAAAACAGATAAAACAGTTTGGTGTATAAAAACCATCTTAAGAGAAATAAAACAATTTATGGGAAAGTAAAACCAGGACATCTTTATAGGGTGAGGTGTGGCTACACATCAGCATCACAAGACAAGAAGCAGTAAAACTGAATGAACAACTTATCAAAGCACTGCACAACAAACTGTAGTAAATGCAAATTACAATAAAAACACCTAACAGTAGTCATGCTGTATAGACATTTTTTCATATGTTCTAAATAGAGGACAAATCTATGCTTAGAAATGTCCCATATTATAGAAGGTGAATAAATATATAGTGTTGACAAACTCAAAATCAATGTTTGTCTGTAGTAAGGGCATGAAGCATACAAAGGGCAGAGCAGAGGCAGAGAATTTAAATCTATATGACTCTATTTACCCAACTAGTTTAGGAGCTCAAGAGAATAGATGAAATGATGACAGATTTGTTTTAAATTTAAAAAATGGTTCTTAAAGTCTACCAACCACAATTAACATTTCAGTACATCTAAAGAATTTAAATTTAGTGAGGACAAATAGCTTGTAAAAAATAAGAGCTATAAATCCACCTAAACTAATTTGAATCTTTACTAAATAGAAAAAATAAATATGCAAAAATAGATAAATATGTGGAAATTATTAGTGAATGAAAAATCATTTAAAACCGTGTATGTAAGTCCTGTCATGAAAATGTTCTCTGAATGTGGCATGTGTTTTACTCCTCTCTGCAGGCGTTAAAACGGGAAAATGACCTCTATGAACTTGCAAAGAAAGCTGAACAGGAATCATCAGGACCTCCAACAAACACAGACGGGCCGGAAATTACAGAGGAAAATCAGACCCCTGATATACTAATACAACCACTCAGGTACGTAAACTCACACTGGTCATTTTGATTCTGTAAAAGTGCTTTTTATCTAATAATTAACCATCCATACAAGTTGTGACATTTGAGATTAACCTTCACCTGATTTTTTTTTTTTTTTCTTTTTCAGGCCCAACTTTTACAACAGTGGTGAAATGACTGCTGAGCAGGAAGCCTTGTTATGTAAAACTGAACATCTGTCTGATATCACGGAGACAGCTGTCCCACCACAGGCGTCAGATAGTGCCCAACCTCACAGCCCCTTGTTAACTAACCTTAATCATGAGGAGCCAGTTTGTTATTCAGTCGAAGCCGTGCTTGGACCTCAGCTGTTTAAACCATTCCCGAGTTTCTTTACAACTCCTGGAAGTCAAGAATCTGCACCTCTCTCTGTTGCACAGACTTCTTCTGATTCCACTTCAGGCTCTGCAGACCAAAATGAACTTCCCAACTCTGTTAATGTTGTCAAGTCTTGTAAATCAGTGAGAAATTCTACCTCTGGCCACATACCTGCCCCTCCTGCTCCACATAATGTTTCCTTTACTTCAAAAACTGCCTTTGAAGAGCTCGCTGATCCTTGGGTAAGAAGAAATACAGTGAATAAATCCAAGGAACAAATGTTAAACTCTAAAAATGAAGGTCTTCTTCCTTTTGCACCCCCTAAGGGCAAAAGCTTGACATTTACTCCCAAACATCCCAGACAGCTTAAGCCACATCTCTCTGCTCTGGCATCTAACTCAGAAGCCTCAGTAAAGCCTCTTTGTCCCTCTTCAGGTTTCTCAGAGTTTAGAGGTAGAGCTTCTGTTCCTGCTGAACCTGTCACCAGCTCTGCTAAGACAAATGATTCTGGAAACTCTGTCAGTCACCATTTTGCAGCAAAGCAACCCACTGGGCACTCCAAAATGACACAGTATTTCACTGATACCACAGCAGAGGGCAGCAGTAAAATGGCACATTGTGGTGGTTTGTCAGTTGGATGTAACCAGACCCAGAAAAGTTCATTTTGTAGCCTTTTTGCAAGCCCAGTCACTGACGGCCTGGAGCCAACACCAGATTTTGTGACTGCTTGTCCTCAGGGCTTTTATCAATCATCCTGTCCTTCTCTACAGCCTGAAGATGCTAGACATAAAAATATAGATGTTAAAACAAACAAGGCCTCAGCCTTCCTCAGTCTTTTTGCTGCCCCTCTCAGTGCTGCTCCAGACCCATGCGGGCAGTCAGCTGATTATACATCTCATTTATCAGACTCTAAGCAAAGAGCTTCTAATTCATCGTCACCTCTTTCACCCCCAGTCAAAACTGTTGTCAAACAAACTTCTCACAGACCAACACCACCAAAATACTCCTTGAGTCCTAAAAATAAAAATAAAAAAGACTTAGCTGAGCCTGTAAATCAACCTGCAAAGCAGCAGGTGAGTCCTGTCTGTAGCCATGTGTCTGTCAGTGCGACGTCCTCCAGTTCAACTCCTTGTGGTGACAGTGTAGATCCATCTACAACCCAGGCTCAGCAGCAGCTGCCTGACATCTCACCCCTCAAAGGTAAGGACATGCCACACATGGACACTTATGATCACTCGTGTTAAAGGCAGACTTTTGCTGCTGAAATGTGGTTAATGCCTTGTTCATTTTACAGCATCAGCAAATTCAGTTCTAAAGACTCTCTTTCTGAGCCTGAGCCCATACCAACAGGATGGAGAGCAACAGGACAGCGTTCAGATCATTGTATCTTCAGGTATGTAGTGTGTTCATTCCTGTTAGAGAAATTTACATTCATATCTGTGCATAAAATGTTGTCATCCCGGTAGAATTGAGCAGCAGTCTGTTATTGTTTTAATTGCATTTCAGAAAGTGAAACAAAGGATAAAAGCAGCATGGGGTGTGTCATTGTTAAGCAACAGCAGAAGAGTAAAAAGAGAAGACAAAAGCAGCGTCTCAAGGTTGGTATTATACTGTAAGGACAGGGCAGCTTTTTGTAACCAGGAGACATCCATTGACATTCCAGTAAATGCCTAAAGATATCTTTATTCATTACTTAACAGCCTGTTATAATATAAATTACTCTACCTTTAGCCCATTTTTCAGTCAAGGAATTATGTTTTCAGGTTGTCTGCCCATCCGTTCGTTCTGTTCTCGTGAACATAATATCTCAGCTATGCCTTGAGGGAACTTCTTTCAAATTTGGCACGAATATTCACCTGAACTCAAAGATGAACTGAATAGATTTTGATGGTCAAAGGTCAAGGTCACAGTGACCATGCAAAACACTTTTTAGGCATAACTCAAGACTTAACACAGCAATTATGACAAAATGTAACACATATGATTGAGATTTAATATGACTCTGGATAAACAGGGACGTAACCTGAAGCTGGTCTGAGTGGCGGAGGCATATAACCACAAGGTGCTAATTCTAGTTTCATGTATACATCGGTAGTAATTTTAGGTAAGGTTAAGTTGTTGATTTTGGTCTTTTCATAGAGTTGCTGGAATTGTTGTACATTCACTTGGACTCAAATGAACTCATTAGATATTGGTGGTCAAGGGTCAAAAGTCAAGGTCACAGTGACCGCACAAATCGCTTTTTAGGCATAACTCAAGACTTTATTATGACAAAATTTTACACTAATGGTTCATATTTTGTATGATTCTGGATAAACACAAATGTAACCTGAAACTAGTCTGAGTGATGGAGGCGTAAAACTGCGAGGCGGTAATTGTTGTCTTATTATGGTTGCTCCTCAGACTCAATCTTCCCACCAACAGTCCACTGAGAGAACAGTTGCTTCCTCAACAGGGTGCCAGCCCTCTTTTCAGACCTCTCTGATCTCTGTGGAGTCAGCAGTCAGGTCAAGCCTCAGCAGTCCAGTTGCGACTGAACCTCAGGTGAGACAGTCTGGCACACACAACCTGCCATTTAAACCAGTGGTGCAGCTGATGCAGCATCACACCCGACCAAGACTGAGGAACACCTCACAGGAAGAAAAGCAGGTAAATGGGAATGTGGCAGTGACACCACTCAAGGACCTGTTTAAGACTTTAGACACCACAGTTTTCCACTTTGGACATTAATGTTGGAATCACTGGTGTTTTATCTCACTAATAACTTTTAGATATTTTTTGTTTAAACTGTGAAACTGAAAGTAGATATTGTGTGAATCAAAGCTCAGTGCGCTGAGCTTCATAACCTATATGTGTTCACATTTTTATGTTTTAGTGTGAAAACCCTTTTCAGTAACTTGGGTATCTGCTCAGTCATCCACCCCTTTGCTAAAAGCTTTGATTGAATCATGTCAATGCATCAAAGAATGGTTAAGAGTGTTGGTACATAAACATGGGTGCCAAATTGAAGGAAACACCACATAAAGAGTCTTACTAAGGTGTTGGGCCACCAAATGCTGTCAGAACAGCTTCACTGCTCCTTGGCATCTCTGAAGCCTACACCATTCTTCCAAAAGATATTCCCTCACTTGGTGGCACGATGATAGTGGTAGAGAATGCTGTCTAATGTGTCAGCCCAAAATCTCCCATAGATATTCAGTTGGGTTCAATTGACTGTGAAGGTCATAGTAGATGATTCACATCATTTTCATACTAATCAAACCATTCGGTGACACTATGTGCCCTGTGGATGCAGGCACTGTCTTCCTGTTTCTCCACTAATGTTTCAGATTTTTCCTTGAATTTGTCATTTGTCTGTATTTTGGCAGGTTTTTTTTTTTGGTACACTTAGTATTTTCAATTTCTTTGTGGACCAAACATATTTAAGTCTTAAATTTAAAACTTACAAACTTCTTGTGTATAATTGTAATGCAGCTGTATGATTACAGTTCTACAGTGGTGCTGCATACATAAACTTTTTGCAAAACTTCTGAAATTTTGCATTTGTATCATAAACTGATGGAAGATTCCTCTTATTTTTTTGAGTGTATTATGTATTATATGTACATGTATTATGTATTAATTCATTAAAATGTATTTGAAGTTTTCCCCAGACATTACCCTTTTTTTAGCCCAGGCAGAGCTCAAAAAGCACTGAAATAAATTATAGTAGACACAAACATAAACAGCTCAAGTGGCTTGTGCTTGGTTTATTAAGATGATGAACAAGAGTCGACACAACTTTAAAGTGTTTTTTTTTTTCTTTTGATGCCATCTAGTCTTGCAAAGAAGTTGCATCAAGCAGAATGACAAATTAATACATTTCATCAATACTACACCACGAACTTTGTATGCTGTGCATATATTTAGGGTGCATTGTATGTTTCTGGTACATGCCGATTATACAGTGATAACTGATCGCAATGATTTGGTATGAATAAGTAGTGGTTGGCTTGAATATATGAGACAGGAGAGAGGAGAGTGCAGATGAGCGGGAGAGCAGGTCATATCATGACCATTAGCATTGATCTGAAAATTGAGAAGTCTGTGTGGTGTAACTGTAGTGTATATGTAAGAATACAACAGTTTGCCACATTAGCATGAAGGAACAGCCATATGCTCATTAATGTTGTTTTTAAACACAATCATGGCTTTTTTTTAAATCCAGAGTGATTTGAGTTCTTCTTCTGCTCTGTTGCTGTTTGTCAGAGGTGCATACCTGAGGTCCATCTCAAGTTCATCAAAACAGATGTCATTTTCTCAATGTTACTTTTTAAAGGGAACCTGTGAAACACAGAAATTATTTGTTCAGGTCAAACTTAAACAGAGAGCAAGTCATAGAAAATGCTAATGCAGACAGAATGAACAGAATGATTATTGGTAAATGGTCGTGTTTTTTTCCTCCATACATCTCATATTAATCTTTGAAAAACTATGTAGTTATCATCACTCTTCATATGCTTGTAGTGTGCATAGCTCTGATCCTTTTTTCATTTTCATTTAGCTTCAGACATAATTGTGTTTACAAGAGGTTAAAATATGCTTTCAGATTAGTGCTACGTCTTCATAACCTCATGCTGAACTGAGGGCAAACTGGACACGACAGTGACTTACTATTGCAAAGTAATCTTATGAGACTGGATGGGCTGATGCTATCTGATTAGCATGCTTACTTCAGTAAAAAAAAATTGCTGGAGACGATGGAAAGCAAAGAAGTAATAAAAATAGAAGAAAAACAAGATAAAATTGGGGTTGCTTTCCATCACTGGAGAAAGCTCGTGACCAGTGAAGGACTGAAGTTTGATGCTAAACTCAACTTTTCTTACAGACTGGTAAGTAAACAGCCGTTAATACTGATTTTGACTATGTAGCGATAACAAAAACCTCTATATTGCACCTCTGCTGTACTTACTGTACATACCTCAACAACAGCCTCCCTGTTATTGTCCACATTCAGGACGGCACTCGCGTTCTCCATGTCGACTTGGAAGATGTTTAGCATGATGCTGATAGGTGATAATGTGTCTTCCACACATTTCTGCAAGGTAAAAACAATCATTATAATTTGATTTCATTTTTTATTTGATAGAATTTACTAACAAAATAATTTGAGATATTTATCCCCAACATTAAGGATAATTAATGAAACATGACTAAATGTGTCAGAATTAAAGGTAATGTGTGAACGTTTTACCTCTAATAACGATAAGGAGCTATGTATGGACATTTTTAAGATGAGGATGCATATGCACATGCATTGTGGGTGACATGATACACAACCCTATCAAGTTTTCATACTATTCCACTCACTTACAGGTACACCAAAAGATGTATGCACAAAATGGATATAAACAATACAGGAAACTTTATTGTTAACTTAATTGTTAAACTCTTATAAAAAGAGTTGATGGTATGAGGGAGAAATGCATTCAGCACATTTATTTGATCTAGAGAAAACACACAGTGGATTTTAGTGAGTAATGATAAATATGAACACAACTTGTTTGTTTACAATAAAACGCCACCTGAGGCCAGAGGCCTACAAAGCACGATTTGAGTTTTCAAAGTTACAACTGCGGTTCATTGTTTAATGAGGTAAATCACCATGGTAACTTATGATGCACACATAACCAGCTCAAGAGCAGGTTTACTTCAGAGACACACAAAAAACTACATAATAACTACTATAGCTTCATTTTAATTGTAAAAAGATCCTTTAATCCTGACAGGATTCCTGACAGTGTTGATGCTGTTAGACCACTGCAGCTCAGATATTAACTACTTCTCTCTGCTTTGGCAGCAGACACAGTCTGACATGACTTTATTTATTTTTTAAATCTGGATCACATATTCACAATTCCTGTACTTTTTTTTACATTATATATTTACTTACTTACTGCCTGTTATGCCTGCTGGCATTTAGGGCAACAACGGAGGATCGCCACTCCTGTCTCGGGCCAGTAATCATGGCCATTATTTCCTTAGCATGACTTTAATAATTGGAAATTATTTCTTGTGTTTCTTTTCTATTCTTGTTATGTGATTATATTCTTTACATTTCTCTTTGTAGAATAGCACTTCTGGCTGTTGCTATCACCAAATTTACCTGCAGGTTTGACCATATTTTAAGTACTTTATTTATAATTCTGACAATATTTCTTATAATTAACAACTTAGCCTGTTTCACATGAACATGCTCATAGCTGGACAGGAAAAAGCAGAGTCAACCGAGCCAGCTGATAGCCAGCTTCATAGTACAAATAGCACAGAGATATGGGTATGTTAAACTTGCTTTGTAGTACAGGCCTCAGGCCATTAGATCACATTAACAAAAGCAGACATGTTGGACCATGGTTTCAAATATAATTGGAATGCTTTACAAAACTCCCTCCCACTTTCAAGGTGTTGTATTGATAGAAAGATCGAAGGAAATTAAGGAGATTAGCATCCATACAGATGCAGTCGTGGTCAAAATTATTGGCAACCCTGAATTTCAAGTACATAATTCAGAATATCTACAGAAATAAATGATAATGAACCAAGGCTGAATAACCAAAATATATTAATAAAATGTCAACGGTAACAGAACTTGCAAAATTGTGAAATAATTCAAACAAAAATGCACAAAGTGTACCCCAGAGACAGTTGAGATAGTTGGAACCCTTCACGAATATTTAGTTGCACATCCTTTGGCAACAATGGCAACATCCAAAGATTTCATGTACCCAGCTAGAAGTGTCTTGTATCTGTCTGCTGGTAGTTTCTCTTTTATTGCTGTCAGTTCAAGCTCTTTTAAGTTTTAAGAACATTTTATTAAATATTCTGGTTATACAAAATTGGTTCATTAGCATCTATTTCTGAGGATATTCTGAATTATGTACTTAAAATTCAGGGGTGCCAATAATTTTGACAATGACTGTAGATAGCTATCATTTAAAATAAATATAACAAATATAGGCTTCACAAAAATATCCATACCGGCATGTAGATGGTGTGGTTGAGGCAGGTGTTTTTATCCCTCAGCTCGTAGGTAGCAATGAGATTCCTAGATTTCTTATCAGTTGGATTGAAGAAACCTCGATATGTTTGTGTCATTGCATCCACTTCAAGGGTGTATGAGATGTTCAGTCCTGAGTTAATTGTCCCTGCAAAGGGGTACGGGGTGTTATGTTACACTTTGAGAAATATTTTTGGCCCCTCCCCTTAACCTTGCACAGTCCCTTATTGGCTCTGGTCCGTCCCTACCTGCTTTACTCCTTGTTGTTTCAACCATTTCAAAGCAGGTTGTTAAGTTAACCATGGGTAAATTTTCATCTGTGTTGCCTGGGCAGTCAATTTGCTCAGTGCTTATCTCCTCAGGTTGAAAAGACAGATGTGCAAAGACACTGACGACAGGCCTGGATCTAAAAGACATTGATTACAGATTGATAATTAAGACATAGGATGACAGTATACCAATGTATGAAGAAAGGATGAACAGGGTTCCCAACACTAGCCCACAATTTCAGTTATCTCATTGCATTGCATTAGCAATAGAGACAGATGCTGCTACATACTCTACTTACCTACAGTACATTCATATACGATATACTTGAGACATACCTTAAGACAATAGCTGTGCCCTGTGATCCGATTACAATACGTGGGAGTCCATTCTCTCCAAGGTCAGTGCCCCCAGTGATGGCCTGTCCAAAGAATCTCAGCCCAGGTTTAATATTCTGTCCCATGATTCTCTGGAATAACAGAGATTAGGCAGTTGAAACTGATTTCTGTAAATATTTCACCATGTAAATTTGAGATTGAGAAATCTGGATCAGGCCTTGTGCTCCATCCATCTCTGGTGCTCTTACTTTAAGCAGCATCAGCTTAACTAGTCCACTATTGAGAAGGAAACCCTACCCATGCTCCTTGTCTTGCGAAATTTTAAAGCGTATCTGGGTTTCAGTACAAGTGCTATAGTGGTATATACTGACCACAACCCCTTCCTTAACCACAACCAGAGACAGATGCGCTGGGTGTTACTTGAGTGAGTGCTTGTGTCAGATCACTGTCAGTTGTTTGTCACTTCCTCATCAGTGGACATCTATATCAGCCTCCCAGAACTGGTGTTCCTGACCACCAAGCTGCCTATGAATCCATTATGTTGTTGCTGTGGCTGCTGCTTAGGCCTTGTGAGTAGGATTCTTTCTTGTCCTTGCTGACTGACTGTGTGACAAATGTTTCTATTGGGCAAACAGCTTTATTAATGCAGAGAAAGTTTTGTATGGGTTCCCTGTCGTTTTTTCAGTTATTTTTTGGGTATTTAATGCCTTTATTGGGTAGCACAGTCTAGAGTGGCAGGAAATGAACTGACAGAGAGGGGGAATGACCTGACAAGAGTTGGTGACCCACCTGCTCAGAGTATATGTGGTCATGTGGTATGCAATCTTACCACTCGGCTTTTGAGTCGCCCCTACATCTTATTTTTAACCTATTTTCTCAACTCTGTAGGTTACTTGAGTTTTATTTCCTAGATAGTGTGGGGAGTTTTGTTTGTTATTTTGGCCTTGGAGACCCTGATGTTTCTTGCTTCCCTTAATCCCATGTTATTTTTGTTGCATTTTGCTACATGTGTTATTCTGATAATGTACACCAACCTGTTCTTTGTTGTTTTGGTTTGTGAGAGTAAACTTGTAAACTTTATGTTTCTCCCTGTGTTCCCCTGGACAGGGGATGGTTGTAACAATATGCCTTATATTATATAAAAATATCAAATGGGCATCTCAGTCATAGCAACAGAGAATGGATTTTTCTTTTTATTTTCATTTTAAAGTCAGTTTTAGCCTTATCTATTGGCATATAAGAATATACTGAATGTCTAAGTCTATAGATGATGAAGCACTACTGATTGATGAATTGAGGAAATTTATCTTTTTTTCTTGCTTGTTGCATGATGGACTGTCAGGAAATCTGCTGTTATTATCTTATCTATAGCATTCTTTTTTTTTTTTTTGAAAATGATAAAACATATCAGAATATCTCTGCCTCACTTGGCTGAAAAAGCTGCGTATCCCTCTGCGTCTGTCACCAAGGTAGATGTACACAGTGCCCCTGTTATCGTCCTCTAGGGGGGCTCCGACAGCAACGTCTCGGAGTCCATCTCCATTCAGATCTGCAAGACTGGATATGCTTGTGCCAAATCCACCTGTGGATGGGGCTATCACATTCAGTTCGCTTGCAAGTTGCATCTGTGGGAAATATGAACATTGGTCAATTGATGAAAACAAATGTGTTCATTTTCTCTCAGTAACCTCATGAAAGCCTAAGTAGTGTCACACTGAATCTGAGGCTTTATCACAACCCCCACCTCATCAGTCAGTGTGTAGACGTAGAGCTGGCCTTCTGTCATCTCCTGAGGCTGGTAAAACAGTGGCGCTCCCA
Organism: Trachinotus anak; assembly: GCF_046630095.1. Classification (NCBI taxonomy): domain Eukaryota; kingdom Metazoa; phylum Chordata; class Actinopteri; order Carangiformes; family Carangidae; genus Trachinotus; species Trachinotus anak. The sequence goes on along the minus strand of NW_027273870.1, from coordinate 10,182,944 downwards.
CCAGAAGGAAGTCAGTGTTACCATCTGAGTCGATATCTACTGAGCACAGCTCTGCACCAAAGTAGGAACCAACCTGAAAATTTGCAGACAAAGAGGATTTACATAATTAATTTAAAAAATAAAAGAGAAATGCACTGTCCTATCAATCTCAAAAGACCTACATATACAAAACATATATTTTATATTCAAGAAAACAGCGCTTTGGGATAATCCCACTGCACTAGTCATGATAAGCAATATCTACTAATCAAGATTTCCTGTCTCTAGGTCCTCTCATCAGGGTTGCCCTATGTCCTCCTTACTATTTGTGTTATCTCTAAAGCTACTTGCGCAGGATCATGAATCAGTCACCATCCACAGCACATCCAATTTCTTATCACTTTATGTGGATGATATTCCAATTAATTTTTTTTAAACCTCACCAAGTTGATGCCCCTTTTGTAAAGCCTATTTGACAGATTTTGAAGTACTTCAGGACACCAAGGTTACCTGGAATAAATGAGCCTTACCACACCTAAATTAATTAAGTGGCCTCACCTCAATAATATCCCAACAGTTTCACATTTCAAGAAATAATCTGCCATATGTCGAGTGGTAATCCTGGTGTTCTTCTCTCTACCCATTACAAACAATAAATCCAGGGTCTAGAGGTACTTGGTTTAAAAACTAAGATAGCCTTGGGGAGGCAGGTATCCTAGGGGTACCCTCGTGGCTGAATGGTGAAGGTGACTACCATCATGGCTCTCATCCCGGGAATATTTGTTGCATGTCATACTTTTCTGTCTCTCTGCATTTCCTATTTCACTCATTCTATCAGAAGAAAGGTTAAAAAAAATGCCAAAAAAACTTTTTGCTTGGGGCATTCTAGTGAAAACAGCTAAAGGAAATTTGGCTCACTAATATGTCATCTATTTTCCATATGGTATGAGATCCAAACTTTCACCAAAGTTGAAAAATATTCCAAACTCTCCTGATTTAAATGACAATTACTTTAAAATACACAATAATCGTCAAACTTTCCCACAATGAAGCCAATTTTTTTTTCTTTTTTTTGCTTCTTTTTAAGTAAACAATGAAGAATCAAACACAAAAATAGTAGTAAAGTAAAAGATAGACATTCTTTGTGTTTCAAACAGTCTCATTCAAGTACAAGAAATCATTTCTTTTAACAATATATATGATAAAGCAAGACGTTACCGACCTGGTCTCCAATTAGTCTTTGGGCTGTGGTCCAGTACTTGCAATCATGTCTGAAAAATATGACCTGCCCTCTGTGCTTAAATCTTGGAGCACCCATGAAGTATAGAGGAGCATTATTCCTCTCTCCAACTGATATAGAGTATCCTGCAACAGCAATATTCACATATGACATAATCTGCTAAATATTCACTCACATGAAAGTGGTTATACTACAGTGTTGGAAACATTCAGTTAAAGTACAAAAATATGAATAGAAAATGCAATTTCTGAAGAAATTGTGGTGAGATTGCTGGATTCTGCAAAAGCTGATGGTGAACTGTGTTGCTGGCTGCTTAAAAAAAAGGCTAAAGCTGAGCGTCATAGCTGGAAATGCCACAAATGAGTCTACATGGTTGGCATAAATTTGTATGTAGGAATAGATGAGGTTGTCTGAAGTGAAATTTACATGTAGAGTGCATGAACTCGACATGTTTTTGGTTTTGATAGATACATTGTGTGAAAGAAAACAAATTTGCCTACACTCTGGCAAAAAAAATGATGTGTGATTTTCAGTACAATTCAACACCCTCTTCCAGTCTAAGTGTGCTGTCACCCACTTTAGCCTCTGAACATTCCATCCATTCTTTTCTGTGGGAGATAGTGCTGACAAAATGTTGAATATCTGAAAAGTAATTATAGTCATCTCCCATTCAAGCCACGTGTTTTAATGTTTACAATGAACAGTGTGGGACTAGTTAGGTGCCAAAAAAGTGAATGGAAGAAAAATAATATTGAAAATATTGGGGATTGCTTCTACAGCAGTCTCACCGATTATGTTTATTTTATTAAGAAACCTAATGATATCATGTCTTCATATGAAGGGATAGTACCCTTTCACTGAGTTTATAATCCCATGCATTTTTGCTAGATTTACAATACAGAGATCTTTGTACCATTATTTAGATTGCAAACTGACAGAGGTAATTACCAAGGCAAATTTAAAAAAAAATCCTTTACCCATGTAGTAGTCATTCTCAATGTGTGGATCTTCAATTTGTGTTTCTTTTTGTTCATGGAGCTCTTGGAGAGAGCCCCACCAGCTGTTTGATCCCATTGAACCCAGGATCAAGGTATCCTGTGAACGGAAATATTCAAGTCTAGTCAGAGCACACACAAAAGTGATGTTACCAACAGATCAGATTCGGAGTCAATAGATCAGATCAAATGAGCAATACTCATGTTGTCCCCATGATTAAGTGCTAAATATTACACGCATCAGCATTTTAACCCTTTATGACTTCTGTCCAGAGAAAAAAATTATATGTTTGTTAGAGGAAAAAATAATGTTTTTTTCCCTCTAACACCAAAAATCTTGTTCTTTTATCAAACAACACAGTTGAAATACCTTTTTTCAGTGTGTTCCAGTGTGAACAGATTGTATCATTTGAGCAGTTTGTCAGGGCACATAGTTCTCAACACAGTTAAAAACTCTAAGATATTGCTGAGATAAATACTTCACTCATGCCATGGCAGAAAGGATTTAATCCATCAAGCGTGTTGTCCACCACGTTACCTGATTTAACTCATATTTTATGAAACTGTTGTTAAACATGCTGTTTATGAACATGATGAAATACTTTTCTGTCTAAAAATACTATTTATCTGCACCTGTATATATGAATAGTTAGAAAGCACTGTGATGATTTACTGCAGTTATGGGTTAAAGATTTCAAATGTGTCCAAATTTGTATTTTTGACTTTTCCTAACATTATAGAAGACAGGACTGAATCCACTCTGAGACAATTCACCAGTTATGTCTCCTGCCTGAGCCACACGGGAGCCTAAATATGAGACCTGCTAAAACTAGGCCTGCTTTTATAATAAAAAATCTCACTTTACACAATATAGGACCTTTAACTCATGTTTTGTGAAACTTGTTGTAAATACTTTTTATGAATATGATCAAATACTTTTCCCTCTAAAGATACTGTTTATCTGCACCTGTATGATATATCATAGTTATGGCTTAAAGATGTAGATTTTGAATGTATCCACATTTGTTTTTTTGACTTTACTCACATTACTGAAGACAGCACTGAATCCATTCTGAGACAATTCACCAGTTAGGTCTCCTAAATATGAGACAAAACTAGTTCATGTTATTTCATGATTTTTGAAACAACATTTTTGTATGAAAGGGGAAATAAACAGTTAAACATCACCTCCCAATGTGAAGATCCTTTTCTGAAAGTTTTCCAGTATTCCTGTGAGTCTATCATAGTTCTCAATTTTGAAGACATATTTTTCTGTCGGTTCTGAAGCAATGGCTCTAAATTTGTCCAGCTTAGCTACTCTGACCTGAAATCAGAATGCTTCTTGAAATTATTGAGTATCTCCAAGTCTGATGTCAGAAAGACAAACAACACAGTTTTGCACAATATTGGACTCAATACTGGGATCAATAAAAGTTTCACAATTTAAGTCCGAGCGTGGCCATGATTGTTACAGTACTACTGAAAGACAAAATATGTAATTGTTCTCATGCTGGTAAAACCATGTCTGAACTGTTGTTTTTTTCTGACAAGTATGACTGTGTGTCATCTGCAAAACAGTGAACAGAACAGTTCCTTGAATTGACCCCTGAGGTAACTTGATTAATCATGTAATCAACAATTTTATCCATTGGGTAAATAAGACAGAATAATGAGACATATTATATCACAGCTTACCCCAATGACAAAGCGAAGGATATTTTTATCAGCGTATCTTTTAATAATCCCTTCTCTGTCAGTATCACTGGGATCTCCATCTGTGATTAGTACCAGAACCTTAAGAGCATCTCGAGAGGCACCAGCGTCTGGGTTTTCCAAGATATCAGTCCTGAAACAAATGTAAATGTAGCATTTGTAATGTTCAAAATAAAACAAAACTCCAGCTATGAATATGAATGAATTACCTACATCAACAAATAAGATGATCATAGTGTTAATGTGGTACTCAACAGGTTAAAGTTATTTGTTGAACAACTCGTTTAAGACTTTAAGAACAGTATGTGTAATGTAACTGAACTTACAACACAAATTTGAGGGCTCTGTATGTGTTGGTGAGACTCTTCATGTGGGGCTCTTCCTTAAGTTTATCAAGAGCTCTACCAGCTTGATAGTCATTGAAGTCAAAAACCTTCCTGTAATTTGAGGAGAACTGAACTGCTGCAAACTAGAAAAAAATATAATAATAATAATAAAATAATATGCATTACATATATACATATATGTTGGTATAATACAGTTTTACAAAATATTATGTATATACAGTATAATTCAGCAAATAAATGCTATGAATGCTTTCATGTTGCAGCAGGGCAGTAACCTTGATTGATCTGTTCTGAAGGCTGTCCATTATATCCACTATGAAATCTTTATTTTTTGTGAATTCTTGTCCAGTCATACTTGCTGAACCATCAACAAGAAAAACAAGGTCCACAGTCTTTTTTGTGCATTCTGAAAAAAAAAAAAAATTGAGTGAAGATTTGAGTAGAAAATTTGTCAGGACAAAAACATGCAATAAGAACTGGATCTTGTAACCAAGGAGTTTGAGAAATTTACTCTATTCAAATATTTTTACCGAAAGCAGATGTGGAAGAGGAGCCTTGAAGATCATCTGTCATCTTGTGACATGCACTGTTTTGATAGATGTCATGACATTCATGGACTTCACTGGAACTGCAAACCTTAATCAAAACATAACAGAACATAATTTAAGCATGTTAGCATGCTAACTAACTAGCACTAAACACAAAATGCAGCTGAGACTGATGGAAATGTCATTGGTGCTGCAGGATCAGAAATAAAACAATTGCAATAACAGTGCAATTACAATACATCCTGATTAGAGCATGAAGGTCTTTACCATCTCAACAGTTGTTAAGATAATTCAGTCTGGCCCAACAGGTTGGACTAACTTTACCATGAGCCACGCTGCTAGTGTAAATATTTATGTGGATGGCATGGTTAAATAATGACTAAAGTGGCAAACCCTTGGACTCCAGTGGCTTTGGCAGATATGGATTTGTTTTTGTGAACTTCCGATGATACTAAAAGTATGAAAATAAATTCTACACTCTGTGGTGAGATTATATCTGAGTTGAATCTGTTATTTGTACTGGTAAAAAAACTGTGTTAAAATATTGTGAGGTCTGTCCAATTAGTTTAAGTGTTCAATCACTAACACATTTCTATTAAAGGGGGGACTGGACTTGGGAGCAAGGATGGATTATGGTTGTGAATATTCCACAAAATAAATCAAATGTTCACTGGTCACCAAAACTCACCTCACTAGGTTAGAATTTGCTTGCTGTTTACAGATATATACAAAGTGCTTGCTGCATATACTTAGCTACTTGTCGGACTTTTATCATTCAGTCTAAATCAGTGATCGAATGATCTAGACTTGTGCATATGATGCTCCCAAATAACACTTAGAGAGTTTGTTACACTTCAGGCTTCATGTTTTATATTTTAAATCTTAAAAGTTTTGTGCATCTGGATAAAAGAGTATTTAAGGTTTGACAATTGACATATCCTATTGTCTTGAGGTTTTGAGTGGCATGCCAGTTCTCCAATAGCAAGCCACAGAAAATATTCATAGCCTGCAGCAGTGATTGACTCTACTGTAACATATGAGTAAAACGAAATGAGTATTTTCAGTGATGAGGAGGGGGAGGGGTAAAAACATCTTATATGGTAATAATAATATATAATAAAACTACAATTATTAAGGAGCATCTTTAGGCTACCAGGTGTATCAGTTCCCAGATTAGGACAGCACCAAAAGCAACCAATTAATTCCAGTCAGACACTTTGCTGCCTGTTCATACGACTGATAATTACTAATGATGTAGTCTAATATAACAGTCCTGTAACAATTCCTCTGTCATGATAGTTATAATGTTAAGTTTGTCATAAAATTGTTTAGACAGTTGTTGATTTAACTGTATGATAATTCATTTTGGAGGATGTAATGTGTGGAGCTGTATTACATTACACAGAGAGGTGTTTCTGTTATTTAGCCTGCCTTCATGAATTTAAATGGGGTGGACAAAATAATAGAAACACCTGGACACCACAGCGAGTGTCCCTATGTTGCAGAGTAGTTTCGTGTTGGCATATCACTTTACCTAAAGCAAACTCTGACTTTGGGAAGACTGCATTTGGATTTTTTGCCCCAGGCACACGGAATAAGCTATAGAGTATTTTTAAAATTGATAGTTAAATAAGTTATCCACATTTAGAAACAAGATTTTAAACCTTCTCGCTACAGATTGTAATACCGATGAGGTTATTTTCCCCACTGAAAAAATGGCTGTGTTTTACAATCTTGTCATTTCATACGTTTAAAATTTTCCTTGTGTGTCATTTTTTTATTAGAGTTTTCTAATTTCATTTTCTGTTATTTAAATTGCATTGTAAATTATTTTTGGACTATCTGTTCATAAATTATTTTATTACATTTTTATAATGTACATTCAGGTCTCTCTTGAAAAAGATAGTCCAATCTCAGTTGGATTTACCTGAAAAAATAAAGATGAATAATAATAATAATAATAATTGTTTTGGGTGATCTTGATTACTAATAATAAGGAACAGCCTTTAAAAAACATATTGACTGATCCATAATCATGACTTCCATTCCAGGGATATTTCTTGCACGTCATACTTTCCTGTCTCTCTGCATTTCCTGTTTTGCTTGTTCTACTATCTAACAACACAGTTGAAATACTTTTTTCCAGTGTGTTCCAGTGTGAACAGATTGTATCAGCTGAGCCGTTTGTCTGGGCACATAGTTCTCAACACAGTTAAAAACACCAAGATATTGCTGAGGTGAATACTTCACTCATGCCATGGCAGATAAGTAATGATCCAACAAGGGTGTTGTCTGCCATGTTACCTGACTTGAATCATATTTTATGAAACTGTTTTCATAAATACTCTTTATGAAAACAGTATTTATGAAAATACAGACAGTGATCCTTTCATCATAAACTGCAGGCCCTTCTACTCCCCCCGTGAGTTCACCTCATTCATCCTGGTCGGTGTTTATATCCCACTACAGGCCACAGCAGATACTGTGTGTGGAGCGGACCAACCCGGACTCCTTCGTTATCGTCCTTGGTGACTTTAACAAAGGTAACCTCAGTCACGAACTGCCCAAATACAGACAGTTTGTTAATTGCCCGACCAGAGAGGGGAACACTCTGGACCACTGTTACACCACAATCAGTGGTGCTTATCACGCCGTCCCCCGGGCTGCACTGGGCCACTCTGACCATGTGATGGTCCACCTGATTCCCACATACAGGCTGAAACTAAAACTGTGTAAACCTGTTGTTTACAAGAACCTCCAAGAACCTCCAATTGCACCAATCACCAGAACAAATTCCTTGTATGTGGAAACATACTTGGCAATAAAACTGATTCTGATTCTGATTCTGATTCTGATTCTGAACGCGATGAAATACTTTGCTGTCTAAAGATATTGTTTATCTGCACCTGTATATATGAATAGTTAGAAAGCACTGTGATGATTTACTGCAGTTATGGGTTCAAGATGTGGAATCGAAAGTGACCAAATTTTGTCTTTTTAACTTTACTCACATTATGGAGGACAGCACTGAATCCACTCTGAGACAATTCACCAGTTATGTCTCCTGCCCGAGCCACACGGGGGCCTAAATATGAGACAAAACTAGTTCAGCTTTTTTCATGATTTTTGAAACAACATTATTGTACAGAGGAGGAAATAAACAATTAAACATCACCTCCCATTTTGAAGATGCTTTTCTGCATGCTTTCCAGTATTCCTGTGAGTCCGTCATAGTTCTCAATTTTGAAGGCATATTTTTCTGTCGGTTCTGAAGCAATTGCTCTAAATTTGTCCAGCTTAGCTACTCTGACCTGAAATCAGAATATTTTTTGAAATTATTGAGTATCTCCAAGGCTGATGTCAGAAAGACAAACAACACAGTTTTGCACAATATTGGACTCAATACTGGGATCAATAAAAGTTTCACAATTTAAGGCCGAGCGTGGCCATGATTGTTACAGTACTACTGAAAGACAAAATATGTAATTGTTCTCATGCTGGTCAAACCATGTCTGAACTGTTGTTTTTTTCTGACAAGTATGACTGTGTGTCATCTGCAAAACAGTGAACAGAACAGTTCCTTGAATTGACCCCTGAGGTAACTTGATTAATCATGTAATCAACAATTTTATCCATTGGGTAAAAAAGACAGAATAATGAGACATATTATATCACAGCTTACCCCAATGACAAAGCGAAGGATATTTTTATCAGCGTATCTTTTAATAATCCCTTCTCTGTCAGTATCACTGGGATCTCCATCTGTGATTAGTACCAGAACCTTAAGAGCATCTCGAGAGGCACCAGCGTCTGGGTTTTCCAAGATATCAGTCCTGAAACAAATGTAAATGTAGCATTTGTAATGTTCAAAATAAAACAAAACTCCAGCTATGAATATGAATGAATTACCTACATCAACAAATAAGATGATCATAGTGTTAATGTGGTACTCAACAGGTTAAAGTTATTTGTTGAACAATTCGTTTAAGACTTTAAGAACAGTATGTGTAATGTAACTGAACTTACAACACAAATTTGAGGGCTCTGTATGTGTTGGTGAGACTCTTCATGTGGGGCTCTTCCTTAAGTTTATCAAGAGCTCTACCAGCTTGATAGTCATTGAAGTCAAAAACTTTCCTGTAATTTGAGGAGAACTGAACTGCTGCAAACTAGAAAAAATATAATAATAATAATAAAATAATATGCATTACATATATACATATATGTTGGTATAATACAGTTTTACAAAATATTATGTATATACAGTATAATTCAGCAAATAAACGCTATGAATGCTTTCATGTTGCAGCAGGGCAGTAACCTTGATTGATCTGTTCTGAAGGCTGTCCATTATATCCACTATGAAATCTTTATTTTTTGTGAATTCTTGTCCAGTCATACTCGCTGAACCGTCAACAAGGAAAACAAGGTCCACGGTATTTTTTGTGCATTCTGAAAAAAAACAAACATAAATATATATATATATATATATATTAAGTGAAGATTTAAGTAGGGCAAAAACATGCAAAAACGTGCAATAAGAACAAGATGTTGTAACCAAGGAGTCTGAGAAATTTACTCTATTCAAATATCTTTTACCTTGGAAAGCAGATATGAAAGAGGAGACTTGAAGATGATCTGCCATCTTGTAACACGCACTATTTTGATAGGAGATGTCATGACATTCATGGACTTCACTGGAATTGCAAACCTTAATCAAAACATAACAGAACGTCCATGTTAGCATGCTAACTAACTAGCACGAAACACAAAAATGCAGCTGAGACTGATGGAAATGTCATTGGTGCTGCAGGATCAAAAATAAAATGGATGACCTGTTGATCTCTTGATGGCACTAGAGGAAGAGTTAAGAGATCACGGGTGCAATTACAATACATCCTGATTAGAGCATGAAGGTCTTTACCATCTCAATAGTTGTTGAGATAATTCACTCTGGACCAACAGGTTGGACTAACTTTGCCATGAGCCACGCTGCTAGTGTAGATATTTATGTGGATGGCATGGTTAAATAATGACTAAAGTGGCAAACCCTTGGACTCCAGTGGCTCTGGCAGATATGGATTTGTTTTTTGTTAGCTTCTGATGAATTCAGAAAGTATGAAGATAAATCTACACTTTGTGATGATATTACACCAGAGTTGAATCTGTTACTTGTCCTTTTAAAAAACAGTGGCCATGTAGTGTAATCAGTCCAATTAGCTGTAGTGTCCAATCATTAACAAATTTCCATTAAAGGGGTGGACTGGACTCGGGAACGAGGATGGATTATGGATGTGACTATTCTGCAAAATGAATCAAATAATCATCGGTCACCAAAACTCACCTAACTAGGTTAGCATTTGCTTGCTGTTCACAGATAAACAACAAACAACACTTAGAAAGTTTGTTACACTTCAGGCTTCATGTTTTATATTTGAAATTATAGAAGTTTCGTGCATCTGGATAAAAGAGTATTTAAGGTTTGACAATTAACATATCCTATTGTCTTGAGGTTTTGAGTGGCATGCCAGTTCTCCAATAGCAAGCCAGAGAAAATATCCGTAGTCTGCAGCAGTGATCAACTCTGCTGTAATAGGAACACAATATGAGTATTTAAAGTGAGCTGCTACACTAGGGGGTATCTACTAAATTTTATATACTTTGCAAAGTGTCAGGCCCACACTTACAACTTAACTATTTTTTTATGTTCTTAAATCGCCTTATTACTGACTCTGACTTGATGATAGCAGAACTTAGCAGAAAACTGTTGTTGTGGGGACTGCACAATTTCCTGGGCTGTTTTGCTGTGTTTTTCTAAATGGTTCTAGGCAGATTGAGAATCATACAACAACAATCAGAGGGGTCAACTTTTCTCCGGGGTGGGGCTGGGGGGGACTTGCTGCTGCTCTGTCTTGTCTGTCTGTGCACTGTCAGTGTCTTTTCACGCAGCGACCTTAAACTTACCATGGAGCAAAATAATTTTACTGAGGGTCAAATAGTGCTATTTGCACCTTTAAGGACTGTATAAGCTGCTCATGTACTATTAGATTTTCTGGGAGATTTAAAAAAATATAAGTGTGATATGATGTTATGATATGGAAGAAGATGGAGCTCAACTACGACGGGGTCAAGCCCAATTTAACCCCTGTGAGCCACGGATGGAGTGAAGCGGATAGAAGAGATGTTCAACTAACTTCAAGGTTAAAAAATGGTATGGTCCACTTTAGGGGTGTCTGAAATCATAAATCGATTCCTCCAGGCATGAATATGGGAAATATACTGTAATATTTACAATTACAGGTAACCAGAATATATAAATGTTTTAAACCCCCGACCTGTTGTTTTTACCTTTATTGGGTGGGGGTTCCAAGTCTTAATCAGGGGAGTCGCCCCCCCCCCCCCAATCCCACCTGTAGTTTAAACCCTGGTTCTAGGTGGAACTTGGGTAAATGTGGCTTCCACTGTAAAGCGCTTTGAGCGGTCAATAACACTAGAAAAGCTCTCAGTCCATTTATTATGTCCTGCCTTGATGAAGTTAAATACAGGATGTCCAACAGGCTCCTGCAGGTTGTATATGAGATTTAATGAGATTTTAAACAATAATATAGCAGTAAACAACTATTTTCTATGTAAAGATATAGTGGAGTAACGGTGTCCTGAGCGGCGTAGAACTAAGTCACACCCCCTCTGTGTGTATTGTAATCTGAGTTTCTGTGTTCTCTCTTTTGGTAATCAGGCTGGAAATGTGGGATGTTTGTTCACTTCAGTCCCTCCTGTTCAACCACCATTTACAGTAAACACACAGGCACTGCCTACATGCAAGCTGATACAGTACAGTATAGAGTCTTAAGGTGAAAGCAACAGCGTTCTGGTGGCAGTGACAATTTCCTGCACTTAAGAAACCACTTTTTCATCTGAAAAGGCTCAGACGAAGAAAGACATGAGACCAGTCATGGGGAGCACCGGTTAAAATCGCGGTCAGCCAGTGGACCATTAAAAAGTCCCGAAACTTAAGTTTTTGCCAGCTCCATCAGTGTAGATGAAGTCCAAGGCTGAATGTCTTTTGAGACCGACTGTACTACCCTGTCTTTACCCATATGGAGAACGCTACAAGCTGCTTAAGGGCTCCAGCTTGACTCAGAACTGATTTTCTTCTCCTCAATGTGTAAGTAACTTAATGCTACATGTTATGTGTCTGTTTTCATTTGTGACTGCTACAGTAGCATGATGAAATGAACTTGCTGTTAAAAAATATTATGAATTTGTTTGGCAACTGTTGCTATCAGCTTCATCCCAGCTACACACCTGTAAAGTTTCGTGACTGCATCTTGCACATTTGCAATGCCAACCAAGATCAGATCAGCCCAAAGAAATTTGATTCATGATATTGATTCGTTCAGTATTTTGAAGCAATGCCACAGAGACAGTGTATTTCCAATTAAATGCAACTGATTGAGCTTTGTGATTTTCTTACAGTCAACTGGTAGAGTGTGGAGTCTTCAGCCATCGACAGTCGAAAGTACTTGACGGGTATTGTTTTGTCTGTAAAGGGAATTTCTGTGACAATAGCATCTGATTAGTGCTATTCAGAAAATTGCCATCATTCAGTTACAGTGCAAAACATGGCTTAATCCAAATGTATGTATATGGATATGTATATTTCCAAGCACATACAGAGTTTGGAACTAACAGGCCATGACATCCACATGGCCAATGCAGATTATCAAAAACTGACCATAAGTCATACAACTGCAACTTCTACATTTAGTATAGCTAGGGTAATATTAATAATTATAATAATCACAGTAAAAACGCATTAAGTTAAACTCAGTTTAGATCCATCCATTTAGCCATCCACCTATTACCTAAACCTGCTTATAATTGTGGATAGTGGATATTCCAGCTGATATTAAGTGAGACATGGGGCACACTTTGACTCTATAAAGGTACCTGTGTAGTAAGGTGTGATATTGCATGTTCATCGCTATTGGGAATTCTGTTATGAACTGTCATGAGAAACTTTCTGAGATTAGATTAGAGATCAACCTCTCAGCATTTACACAGTGATGATTAGGGTCTGATGTCCTATCTTATAATGCGTTTTATCTCCTCAAAGTAAAATGCCTCTGCAGACTATTTTGATGATGGTGGGTGTTTCCCACATGTCACAGCACATATGACTGATATCTGCAAATCCAGGAGGATGAACATTTGGATTTAGCCCATGCTTTCATTTTATATTTTATGCAGACAGGTAATAAATTAAAGGAAACCCTGAACAATGCTTGACAAATGCAAATTCTTTATTACAGGTTACAAGGGATAGTCGAGTGGTTTGATGAAAATGGTGGGAATCATATACTATGGCCTTGGCGTCTGTGTTCATCGCTCCAATAGAGTTAAAGAAGTAACAAGAAGTAATAAAGCTGCTCTGGAAGCTCATGGTGTTCTTACAGTGTACAAACACTGTAGGAACAAAGTGTTATAGTAAGGTGTAGGACCTACACCTTACTATAACGCTTTGTGTTGGTTTCCTTTAATTTATCACTCATCTGTATTTATACATTGTTGAAAATTGTGTCATTTTTCGAAAAACATATTTATGTACCTGGCAAAAGGAGACACTGGTAAGTTTGGCTTATATCAAATTTGCATGTTTCTTCAGATCCATTTAGCTGCTGGGCTGCAGTGAACACTGCCCTGTGGATGAGGTTAACAGCTATGATAACAGTAATTTTCTAGGTCCCATCAATACCAGGGACCAGAAACAGCACATATAGAGAAAACCCATACACATGGAATTTATGAGGGAGTTAATGATCTTTGCAGTTTATCCTATAAAAAGCCACAGCCGTGTGTACTGACAGCTGCTCTGAGGCCTCTACTATGAAGCAGGTAAACTTAAGGTTTGACCCTGGGTTTTCTCCACAGTATTTTCTGCTGCACACCTAACCTGCTCCAGAGCAGGTTAACCTCAGAGGATCAGATCAAAACCTGGTAACAGCCCAACTAGGATAGTAAGTATGAGCACTGTCAGGAATTCTGTTGCAATTAAAGAATATTTGTTCAATTAAAAATAGGCTACAATAGTTGTATGTAGTTAATGAGTGTGATAAACTCTCCCTCCATTTGAAGTTCTGTTTTAAAACCAGAGTGGACACATGCAAAGCCAAGCCAACAGCAAAACAATCCGACTGATCTCTAAAAATATATATTGCTCTTTATTCTTTGACACTTAATTGTAACGTCTTCTGTCTATGTCGGGATCCTGTAGGACTGATGACTCAGTAATTGGTCAGTAGTTGGGCTGTTGAGAAGTTTTGATCTGATTCTCTGAAGTTCAATTGCTCTGGAGCTGGTAAGGTGTGCAGCATAAGTCACTATGGCATTGTACCCTGGTAAGAAGAGAAAAAATAAGCCACTGTCCCAACCGTGAAAAGCCAAGTGATGAAGCTACATTGCTAACCAGAAATCCTGCTTCATAGCACAGGCCTCTGATATCAGTAAATGATTCTGCCTAGATTGTGAATGGATGTCAACTTGCAAAGAGATAGTCAGAACTAGTGGTGAACAATCATGGTGAGTCCCAGGTCAAGGGAAGCGACCTGAAACAACAGTACTTACCCTTTGTTCTTGCCAAACATGAATGGAAGCACTTTGTTTCTAGGGAAATCAGTTTGTTCCATAGTAGAGATGTGAGGGTTTGTCGTGTCAATGTTGAAAGCCAAAGATGCAGAGATGGCTGAAATTTGTTAAAAGAAATTATGTTTAACTGAATTTCCTAACATTTAATCTCATGTAATGTTTTGATCAAAAACTGGCTAAAACTGTGCACATGCCAATTAAGAATAAAATGATTATGGTGCTTGTGCAGGTTATACTGTGGCCTTGAGGTTAAGGCATCAACCATGAACAACAACGTCTCTGTACAGTGATAACACATTTCCCTTCCTCCTCTCTCCTGAGTCCTTCCCTCTCCTCTTGAAATTGCCACCACTATTCCTCTTTCTGCTCTGTTCCCTTCTCTTCACCTTCTCTGTCCATCAATCTGCAGGCCCTCCTTTTAGCTCAGAAATAATCCTTGTCCATTCTATCACACATGCCCACCGGATGTACTGGGCACGTGCGTGCTGGTGTAAAGAGGAAGCAGATTGTCAATCCTGCAGTTGGTTGGTTACAGAAAATACTATGAACAAGGAACAGCAAAGGCAGCTGATGTTCAGCTCCCATTTGAGATCCTCTGTGATTGTGGTTCCCAAGAAGTGGAAATGCTCCACGGTAGCCACAGGGGAGTCGCACAGGGTGATGGGGGTGGGTGGGGCTGGGCTCTTCCTGAAGTCCACTATCATTTCCACTGTCTTAGAGCGTTTAGCTCTAGGTTGTTCTGCCTGCACCAGGTCACCAGACGGTCAGTCTCCCACCTGTAGGCAGACTCATCGCCATCAGAGATGAGTCCAATGAGAGTGGTGTCGTCTGCAAACTTCAGGAGTTTGACAGACTGATGGCTGGAGGTGCAGGTGTTAGTGTAGAGGGAGAAGAGCAGAGGAGAAAGAACGCAGCCTTGCGTGTCTATATAATATCAATCAACCCACTCACTTCATAACTGGCTCACTAGGATTTCACACAAAAGCACTTTGTACTTTTCTCTGGGAGCACTCTGATTCAGTTTGTGGATGACCTTCTCCTTTGCTCCCCTTCAAAACAAGCTTGTGGTAAAAATGACCCCTCTCCATTTACTGGCAGACAGCAATTATAAGGCCTTAAAAGGAGGGTATGAACTTTGGAATGTAAACAATTGGTTAATGAATGCATCAAGTGATTCTAGATCTCCAAAAAGCTAACAACGAATAGCAGATGATGTCCTTTTTGGGCAGTTGATGCTGTCCTTGGATCAGAGATTTTGCTGAACTCACTTCACCTTATTTAACTGCTCATTTGACTCTTGTCCACCTTCCTTATTACTACAATGTCCCGATTACCACATCTCATGTCAGTGTTTACTGTACTGTCCACAGTACTGACAATAAAAGATGATGATCATGCTTGTATTTATGTTGATTTGCCAGCAAACTTTCAATTATTTTAGGGCAATTGTTCTTGAAAACGGAGATAAAGTGACTTGAAGCAAATACTGCGAGTAGCACAAGGAAGAGACAAGACTCAAGGCCATCTGGGAAAAAACCAAGAGATATTAGATCTCTCATTAAACTGCTCTGTCTCATCATACCTTGAGTTTTTTATTTAAGCTTAGCAACCTCCATTTTAACAAAAAGAAATTACACAAGAATTATTGAGGCATCAGTGATGCATTAAATGAATAGTTGAGAATGGAAGACAAAGAAAGAAAGAAAGAAAGAAAGAAATACAAGATGCAACAGAAGACCTGCAAAAGACCTTGGCACATGGATATCATTCATCAAGATCATATCCTTCAGCCATTACATAAGAAGTTGAGACTTATTTGACATGAAAAAAGCCTGATTAAAAATATGCTGCTAGCAGAACTTAGACTCATGACTTCAGTATTCCTAAAATCCTGTTTGCAGCCTTGATTTTAGCATGTCACTCCTCATAAGGCCATAAACTTGATGTATCAACATTTATGTTTGTCTATGGATTTTCAGCTGTTCTCTCTTGCCCTCAGTCTTTACATTAAGTTAGACTAAACACACCTTGACTCTGGCTTCCATCACAGTCATGATACTTGTATCCTCTATTTACTTTTGTAGGTGAATATTGGTTTAGATCTTACCAACAGCTACTGTGTAGGTGAGCCAGACAATGAGGTTCTTCACATGCATCTTTTTCATCAGTTTTCTCCAGATTAAGGGACTTTATGAAAATGATTACAGGGAATGAGGGGCTGGAAAAGGGGGAGGGTAAGTTTGCTAAAGGAAGAGGAGTCTTTTTTTTTTTTTGGGTGAGCAGAGGCGGGCTTTTAACTTTATATGAATAATTCAGTTTAGCTGTTCTGGTCACAAACAGAGGCCCACACAAAGAAAAATAAACTTTTTACTCACTTGTTCTGTGTGTCTCAGTGATAGCTGGTTTCAACTCCAGTATAATGAATTACTTAGTGAACGCCAAACTACAAACTAAATACATAATGTCCGGTATTTAAATGTCCATCCATACCTCTTTCATATGGGCAAACCTGCCAATGAAAAGGACAAAACAAGATTCACAGAAAAGGCTTTTTTGCCTTAACACACCAGCGCCCCAGGTTATGAACATTACCACGTGAATAGAGAAAATGTTTGTTTGTCTTTCTTCCTCTATCAACCTCAGAACTCTTCACTCCTCTGGCTGTTGTACTCCCATACTTTCCAGAATTTGCCATTTCTCATCTGTCCACCAGAGGGCCCCAGAGTTTCCCATTCACCTAGTCTGACTCCACCCTGACAGTGATCCAATACCCTGTACTCTGTTTCTACTCCACAAATTCTGCCTGTAGTCTGTAGCTGTTTTGAGACCTTCTGCCTGTTTCACCCTGTTCTGCCTATGTGTGCTGTATAGTCGTATATATACACATATACTATTATTAGGGCTAGCCAATTTGACACAGGAGTAAATGTTTTTAAAACGTAAAAAAAAAAATTAACTTAATTTATTATAAGAGTCTGTGACCACACTAGCTGTTACAGGATGTAGCACTTTATTTAGGCTATATGCCCTTTGAAAAGTTTGAGACCACATGCCAACACTCTATATGCTGTATACCCCCTAACTGGGATGTCTGGAGTAAAGTGGTAGTATGAGGCTTATCCTGGGTACCAACGCTCCTGCAGACAGTGAACAACTATCATCACCACATCTGGTTTCACTTGAGGTCACATTTGAAATTCAAGCGTCCAAGTTTATGCCTGAACATGAAGGGGGTGGGGTAAACTTTGTGTATTAAACATTTTTACAATGCATGAATTTCAATATGTACAGTGACAAAAGCATTGTGATTATACATTTGCATAGTTTGGCACCCAGCAGAGAAATCCTAATTCCAACTATGGTAAACATTTTCAGACTTTTTTTTTTGAACTGCTAGTGGGTTATTGTATCGTCACTTCTGATGTGGCTGTGATGTTTGCTAGATGCCATCCATGTATGTTTAAAAACATAAAGGATTCCTTGCATTTATTTTTAATGCAATTTTGCAACTTCAGATTTGTATTGAATAAAAATGAAAGGAGATATGAGAAGCATAAATTGAAGGAGTTTCTCTTGACTTGAACTTTTGGGTTTTAGGTTAGGGATTCAGAATAGCTTTTAAAAACACTCTTAACAAAGACCTCTCAGAAGAACCACACCTGTGTGGACCTATGCAATTGATAGGCAATTGTTGGGCAACTGGTGGGCAAAGCTATTTTTCAATAGCTAAATCAACACAGCATACAAGCCCATTTCAAAAAAAGTTGGGACACTGTGTAAAATGTAAATAATAACAGGATACGATGATGTGCAAATTATGTAAACCCATATTTAATTGAAAATAGTACTAAGACAACATATCAAATGTTGAAACTGAGAAACTTAATTGTTTTAAGAAAAATATTTGCTCAATTTGAATTTGATGCCAGCAACATGTTTAAGTTGGGACATGTTTACCACTGTGTTGCATCACCTCTTCTTTAACAACACTCTGTCAACGTTTGGGAACTGAGGAGATCAGTTGCTGGACTTCTGAAAGTGAAATGTTGTCCCATTCTTGCCTGATATATGATTTCAACTGCTCAACATTTCGGGGTCTTCTTTGTTGTATTTTTCGTTTCATGATGAGCCAAATGTTTTCAATGGGTGACAGGTCTGGACTGCAGGCAGGCCAGTTTAGCGTCCGCACTCTTCTGCTATGGAGCCATGTTGTTGTAATATGTGCAGAATGTGGTTTGGCATTGTCTTGCTTAAATATGCAAGGCCTTCTCTGAAAAAGACGTTGTTTGACTGGCAGCATATGTTGCTCCAAAACCTGTATATATCGTTCAGCATTAACGGTGCCTTCCCAGAGGTACAAGCTACCCAAGCCACAGGCATTAATGCACCACCACACCATCACGGATACTGGCTTTTGAACTGTGCACTGATAACAAGCTGGATGGTCCCTCTCCTCCTTAGCCCAGAGGATGCAGCATCCATAATTTCCAAAAAGAATTTGAAATTTTGATTTGTCAGACCACAGGACAGTTTTTAATTTCACCTAAATGAGCTTCGGCCCAGAGAGTTGGGAACGTTCCTGGATCATGTTTAGATATGTTTTTTTTTCTTTGCATGGTATAGTTTCAACCTGCATTTGCGGATGCAGCAATGAACTGCGTTCACAAACAGTGGTTTTCAGAAGTGTTCCCGGGCCCATGCAATGATTTCCACTGTAGAATAGTATCTGTTTTTAATGCAGTGCCACCTGAGGACCCAACGATCACAGCCATCGATTATTGGTTTTTGGCCTTGTTCCTCGTTCCTTTTTGTTAATTGGCAACAGGTCATTTACTGACCTGTTGCCAATTAACCTAATAGTTGTAAGATATTCAACCAGGTGTTTTGTTTTGTTTTTTACCATTACACAACATTTCCCGTCTTTGTTGCCCTTGTCCCAACTTTTTTGAAATGTGTTGCTGGCGTCAAATTCAAATTGAACATATATTTTTCATAAAACAATCACCATTTCAACATTTGATATGTTGTCTTTGTTCTATTTCCAATTAAATATGGGTTTACATGATTTACCAATCATCATATTCTGTTTTTATTTACAATTTTCATAGTGTCCCAACTTTTTTTGGAAACTAGCTTGTACACTGATAAACATGGAAATACTTGGATACAAAATGTATGTACTCACCCAGACAGTGTTTTTTCTCAGTTCTTATTTTTACTAATAAAGAGCATAAAATATACAACAAAATGAAAGCACAATACTGCACAAAAAATTCATACACACACAAATAATGGGAGGCGAAAAAATTGTGCTGATCTCAAAAATATTTATGACGAAAGATTTTGCTCACTTCAACAAATGTGCCCTCCTGGGTTATACATAACCCTCTGCTTTACATAAATACTCCCACAGGATCTTGAATAAGACTACTTCTGGGTAGGAGTACAGAAATAAGACTAGACCCACTGCCTCATGGTTGTATGCCTCTGCCAACCAACCAAGTTGTAGGAAATGTGCTCTGAATCTCCCCTTCCTGAGTTACATCATTAAATAATGGCCAGAAGTGTGTTTGCAAAACGTTCTGATGTCACAATGAAGTTGACCTTTGTCCATTTGGATATAAAATGTCATCACTTTATCATTTTATCCGATTTTTGAATATATTTGTGTTAAATTGTATCATACGAATTAGTGAGTTATGGCCAAAATCTAGTCAGTACATCTTTGAGTCCAAATGGAAATTTGTGTAAAATATAAAGAGATTCCCTAGAGAAGTTCCCAAGATGTTATTGCATTGACAAGGCTAAAACTGTATTTTTTGAGGTCACTGTGATCTTTGACCTCTGATCACCAAAATCTAATGAGTTTATCCTTAACTCCAAGTGACTGTTTGTGCCAAATGTGAAGAAATGCCTTCTGGAGTTTATTGTGATATCATGTTCGCGAGAATGGGATGGAGGGATGGACAACCTGAAGACATAATGGCTGTCGCTGGTGCAGATGCATAAAAATTACAGTTAAATTCCCTCCAAAAGGGAGATGTTGTTTTCCACTGTTGTCTAGATGTTTCCTTCCAGTTTGTGATTTGATGACAATGCCATTTGTTTCCCATTTTGTTAAATATTTTAATACAGCACATGTTTTCTGTGGATAATTGTTGAGGACTTGAGTATAATTTAAAAAATAACTTACTAAAAGGTGCATGCAAGTATTTCTAATTCTACTGTTATTGTAGTTTTGACAATGTAATCTTGTCCTTAAAGTGATAATTCTGGTTATTTGACATGGGGCTGTGTGAAGTAGCACTTATACATAGTGAGTGTATTAACAACAGTAGATTCGGATAAGTGCCCTCTCAGTTTAGAAAAGCAGCCGGGAGGACCTAGAAAGAATACACTTCAACTGATATGAACCTATTAACAAGCTGAGTGATGTGATGCTGCGGATGGGGCCATTGACAAAAACATGCTTTAGCCACTTAAAAAAAAATGTCCACTGAAAACAAGTTAATAGCAGTAAATGTGTATGCTTTATTTTAAATAATTTCACCTCTTTATCTTGCCGTCGAACAGCCCTTTAATTTGGAACTACATTTTCTCAACCACCGTATACAGCAGAAGCACACCTACAGCACACATTTTATTGCCCCACAGATCAGCTGTTTAAGTCAGAAAGAGACAAGTGTAAGTGAGTAGGTACCCCAACACAACTCCACGCAAAATAACTGGACCTATTTAACCTAATTATCTCTTGTTCCTTAATTTTGCTGTAAGTCCATCATTGTCAATCCAACCTTTAAACCTTTTTTAATACCAATTTGGTGAGAATCCTGTGTCCTACACAAGTCATTTTAAAATTTCATCTTACTTGCTGTCAAATGTCTGTAATGAACTAATAACCTAACCAAGACTGCTGCTCATAAAAGCAATATTTTGTGAGATCAGTAATCAATAAACAAAGCATTTAACGTACCACTGCATCCACTCAAATGGTCAACATTTTTAAAAAAGTTTTTAAAAAAAACAACTTTTTAACAAATACTCAGATATAATACAAGTAGACCTTGGACTGCTTGCTCAATAAATACCTGTACCGAAGACCAGTAACAGCTAAATGCGGTCAAGTAGTAATGTTACAGTATATTACAATGTAAATAATATATACTTCAGTAGAGGAGACACGCTACACGAGTCAGAGACGCTAGTGACGTTACAAGGATGTTGACTCTTGCCAGCTTTATATTTACAAACACAACTTTTGTTAAGGGGATCACATGACCAAGCTGGATATGACACTGCCAGGAATGAAAACCTAGGTCTCTGCAGGGTTGAGGGAGAATTTTGCCCTTTGATGGGTAAACTTTTACATATCTGTACATTTAATATTAAGGCTCTGAAAAAATATCTTAACTTTTTCTGAAGATTTCATTATCTTTGTTAGCAGGCGGAGTTTGCTCAGTTTCATGACATGACCTATCACAGCTATGGAACTTTGGTAACATGATAACACTTCAGCATATATGGAGGGAAGACTGTAACTGTCTCTGTTGAAGGTCTCTGACATCTGATGTGAACAGCCCTCTAATCTTTCTCCCGCTGTCCACTGACTCCTGATGGACAACCTTCATGGTTTCCCAAAGCCATGACTGCATTGACAGACATCTGATGTTTCTGTGTTTCATTCAGTCTCTTGTCCAAGGTCCCTCCTGTTCAACTGTAGTTTTCCCCACAGTCATTGCGTGTGATGTAATAAACCATGCCAGTTTCCTTTTCCGGGGGGCTTGTATTTAGGACCACCAGTTATCATACTGGTCATCTCTGTGATGACTGTCCGCTGACCATTTTTGTGGGGATAGTCAGGGCGCTTTAGACTTGCTGGAAGTTGGTGGTTATGTATAAATGACGTGTTTGGTTTTGCCTCTCGTGTTTCGTGTAGTCTGTCCTCTTTCAGGTCTTCGTGGTGGAGAGGATGTCATGTAGCTCAGGTCTTATCATCATCCTTCCAGATCATACTCTTCATGTATGTTTTGCTATAATTTTATCATCCTCTATATGTTTGACCATCCTTGGACCCTCCTCTGTTGTTCCTCCTGAGGTCTCCCTTATTGGTTTCCTGTAATAGCATGCTTAGGGAGTTTTTCCTTGTCCAGTTCGAGGGTCTACAGACACAGAGGGTAACATACGCTCTACAGATTGCAAAGCCACTTGAGGCAAATTTGTGATTTGCGGTATTTGCGGTATTTAACTGAAAATAAAATTTGACTTGACAGGTTTTTTTACTTTTGGACTTCCCTTTGTTTCAAAACTTTATGTTAAGCTAAGCTAACTGTCTCCTGGCTCCAGCAGACAGATATGACAGTGGTATCAACCTTCTTCTTATGTAACTGTCAGCAAGAAAGCAAAGAAGCGTATTTTCCCAAAATGACAACTTGTTCCTTCAGTGATGTTGCTCACTAATAATGACCCTCTGTGCTTTCTGCATACTTTAAAACTTCAGCATATGTCTGCCTATTTTAATCGTGGTAAATTAGCTTTGTTTACTCCAGCTCCTCGTCTGTATCCTCAGCTGGTGGCTTGCTGCCATTTGCCTCACAATCATCAAGAAGCTGTTTTTCCTCTGAAAGTTGATCAGATTTGTCTTCAGTCTCTGATTGGCTGAGTTGCCCATTGGTGGGGGCAGGGGTGGACTCAGTTTGAAAAGTAGCTTCTTCCTCCTCTTCCATCATATCTCGTGTATATCTCCTCTTGAAGCAACCCAACTTGTAACACACACAAGAAAAATTATTTGACCAAATGTCAAAACCATCATTTAAATCTTTTTAAGTCTTTACAAGTCTTTAACTGGTATTTTATGTGGTAGGACTGTTGTTTGGTATGAAATTCTTAAATCTGGAAATCAATCCTCACCTTAAACATGATGATTCCAATTATGATCAGAAGCAACAATCCCACTCCAACTCCAGTAAAAATGATTAGCTGTCGATTCGGGGGAATTATAAACTCAACCCGAACTTCAGCCTGTTGGCAAAAAAAGTATAAGTTTTCAAAGCGGGACCTGAGCTTAATGAATAAGAATCTAAAATTTCTTGTAGTTTCAGTTCATGTGGAGACTGAATGTACCCATTTCATTGTTGGATTGTTGTCTCTCCATAAACCAGTTTCATCAGACTTCTCCCCTGTAACACCATCTTTATTCTGTGGTTAATAAATATGATAAATTACCACGGTTATTCTGAAAAACATCAAAAACAGTACCTTGGAAGTGGTCAAACTTCAGCTCACCTCTTGTTTACGAGAATCCAGCACATATTGTTGCTTGTCATACCTAACATGTACAGTGCTTTTAAACTTAACCTCCCCACTGTCTCCAATGTATTTTTTCAGAAAGGCAATATTCTGCGAAGGAAATATATGTCAGTTAGTTATATATTAACTACTTTCAGTGTTATATGTGGTGTGTGTTGTGGCTACATACCTGTACATACAGTTTGAGATCCCTAAATTGTGCGTATCCTGACAGTGTAAACTCAGTGGTTGATTCTTTGTCCAGGATGAAAGTGTCACACTCTATGATTTTGCAGTGTTTTTCTGGCAAGCAGTTCTGTAACACAGCAACAGTTCATTTTTTTTAAGAGATTTGTACTTTCATGACATGTTCAACTAGAATAATGTTAAACTTAATACGTTTTACTTACTTCAGATTTCATGTTGGTAATGTGGCATTGCGTTTTGTTCTTAAAGAGAAAAAGTAATAGGTAGGAATTGAAAAAAATGTCATTTCATACACAGCAGCAGTTTAAGTAAATAATGTCCTGGCAGCCAAAAATTACCTCCTGGACAGAGACGTTATAGTTCTCCAGTTCAAAGTTATATTCCAGTTTAGTTGGGAAGAACAAGGACACAGTGACAGGAAAAGCCTTCAGACCAGGATTAGATATCTGTGAATGGTGAGAGACACTTGGTTTATTTTTAAAGAATAGTTTAGTAATTTAGAAAATATGCAAAAAAAATCGCATGACTTTGTCAAACCAGCTAGTCTGACTCTGTCTAAAGGTCACAAAATCCAGCACCTCTAAGGCTCTATTTGTCAAGCTGCTCATCAATATGATAATAAATCTACCTCTAATTTCAAAAATGCTTTATGTAGGTTGCTTTAATAACTGTGGAACTGAGAGGGCAGTCTCTTTTTAACACAGTGGGTACCCCTTTAATGTCATTTTTCAATTGCAGGGCAGTTTGACATATTAACATATTTGGGGCGAGACTGTATTATGGTTTTGAGACACTGAAAGTGAACTTTTTCTTCATTATACCACAACAAAGTGTCTCACAAAACTTAACCAAAGTCCTCTTTTAGCCTAAACCACAGACAGGACTCTCGTTGCCTTGAAACGTATTTGGTTGAGCAGTTTAGTTGAATAAAAATGTAATTTGTAGGAGAATGAGTTGAAAAGTGTAGTAGTGTAAGCGTATCCTACATGTTGAAAAATGATGCCAAAGGGTAACCAGTTTTTAAAAAGTAACGCTAAGGGGCCCAGAACAAGCATCCGTATGTGACGAGTTGGGAGTGATAATGTGTGGAAACTGAGGTGTTATGAACGGAGATGATCTAGACACTGACATTAAACTTTGTGTACTATAAGGAAAATTAAAACTTAGTCATATAGTTTAGAATGGAAACAAAGGAAAGGGAGTTCCCACTGATAAACGATGGGGATCAGTGATTGGTTGTTTCATACACATTTCTGTCTGGCTCACTACCAGGTGACTGAACATGCAACTACTCCGGCACTACATGCTTTTTTGAAGAATGAGTCACTGAGTGTGTCTTAAAATTTTCTTTTTTTAAATTTTCTTTAAAATTACATCTAGCACTTAATGACTAGATCAGTGGTTGTCACTCATCCTGAAGGTTGCTTCTTACATAAAATTAGCGCTAGCACTTCACCTGATAGATAGTTTCCATTTTTTTAGGTGCATAATCATCTTCTGTGAAGTTCAGATAGGGGATGGAGCCCTCTCTCCTGAAAACAATACAAGATGATCACAATATGAAGTTAGCTGTTGGTTAACCTCTGGCAATACAAAGTAATAATAATAAATGTATTTCATGAATCAAATAATGATATACACTGAACACATGTACAGTTACACAATGCTATTTATGTGAATAGTGATACTTACACTGATACTGCCATTTTAATTTCATATTGTACTGGGATGCTTTTGGTCAGGGAATTACTCTTGGTGCTGTTTATATTACCGTTATCACTGTGGATGCAAAAAGCATTTCTTGTGAATATTGAACAGGAAATAAGTAATTATAATAAATTATATTTAATTATACAGAGAAAATGTTTGGCCTGGAATACATGAGAAGGCCTGTACCTTTTTCCAGTAATGGTCATGGAGATCGTGTCATTCCACTCGTAGTCAGTCATTATGTAGAAAGATGTATTAAATGTTGCCTTCACAGAAAAAAAAGACAGTGATGTTTGATTTGCTTGAGCAGAAAATGTCTACATGCAAAAGTTAGTAAATGTCAAAGGTCCTGGCAGTTGGAGACAGTTCATCATTTGTGACATTTCACTTCTGTCTGTCGTGAGGGTGTCTGGGTGCAGTATGACTCACAGCTGATCTGCTGCGATACACGGGAAGGCTAATGCCACATGTAGTTTTGTCAAGCACTCCTTCTAGATCGTGACAGCTGTGAAGCGTTGGTCTTGTGGCCTGTTATGACAAAAAAACATGCACATGCCAGGATGAGCGGAAACCCTTTAGAATAAGAGATTTCAGTTTAAATTCAGTACTGTGATGCTTTCAGGCAGGTTTAATGAAAGATGGAGTTCTGAGTTTTTGCTACTGTGAACCCTCTTCCCTCTGACAACCCACACGTCCTGTGTGGGTTTCAAATCCTCCAAAAAAAATTTCTGTTCCCCTTCTGTTCCGGTGTAAAAGACATGTTAGAGAAAGCTTTGCAGTGGTTATACACTTGACAAATAATTCAAATACATACCCGGTATAAAAAGAATAAATGATCATGTCAGTTCAAGTATGATTGTGAAGGTTAATAACTGGACAAAATAAAGATCGGTTAGTAGCTTAAGTTAAAAGAACAGAACAGGGGTTTTGTTTGTCTTTACCTCCAGTCATCACACCTTATTAGTGGCAAACCAAAACAATTTAATGGTAAATCCAGATTTCAATAAAATAAGTTAGTTGTGTTTGCATGAAACTGTCATTTCTAAGGAAAAAACAACCAGACACAAAAATACAAAAAGTATAACAAAATGAATGACTGTATGAGTGTAGCCTTCTTTCTATGTAGAAAAATTTAGCATTTACACTCTTACACTCTGGCCTCTTTATTAGATACACATTTCTAGTGAACTTCCCTTGCAGTTGCTGCAGATTTGTTGGCTGCACTTTTAAGCTGCAAATATCTTGTTCCACCTCATCCCAAATAATGTTCCTTTCATATAATGTGCAAGTAAAATATTCTCTGCACCATTATACCACCAGCAGCAACCTAACCTGTTGGCAGAAGGCAGGATGGATCCATGAATTCATATAGTTTACACCAAATTCTGACTGTACTATCTGCATGTTGCAGCAGAAATCAAGGTTTTGTTAGACTGAATGACGTTTGTCTTTGACTGTATTTTCCTAAAGTGTGAAAATCATAGAAGATTGCTGGCTTCTGAAATACTCAAATCACTTTGTCCTGTCCCAACATTTATTTCACAGTTAAAGTCACTTAGATAACTTTTATTCCCCAAACTTAGGCTTATCTAAACAATTGGACATCTTGTCAATGTCTGCCTGCTTTTATGAATTAAGTTGCTGTCGCATGATTAGCTAATTATTTTCATTAAAAGAGTAGTCCAGTGATTTAGCATTGCATTTCTGTATTGTTGGACATAGAATGGATATACAGTGTCTTGCTAAAGTATTCACCCCCTTGGTATTCTGTCTATTTTGTTGCCTTACAACCTGGAATTTAAATGGATTTTCAGTTTGATTTTAAGTAATGGACCTACACAAAATACTCCAGATTAATGAAGTTAAATGGGGGAAATTACTTATTTTAAATAATTCTAAAAAATATAAAACTGAACAGTGGTGCGTGCATATGTATTCACCCCCTTTGCTTTGAAGCCCCAACCATTACCTTCAGAAGCCACATAATTAGTTAAATAAGATCCAACTGTGAGGAATCTAGGTGTCAAATGCTCTGAGTACATCTACAGCTGTTCTGATAGCCCCCAGAGTCAACACCAGTGCAACACCACTAAGTAAGGGCTACCACCAAGCAAGCGACAGCATGAAGGCCAAGGGACTCTCCACACAGGTCAGAGACAAAGTTGTGGAGAAATACAGATCAGGGTTGGGTTATAAAAAAATATCCCAAACCCTGAACATCCCATGGAGCACCATTAAATTCATGATTAGAAAATGGAAAGATTATGCCGACACAGCAAGAGAGGGTTGTCCACCAAAACTCACGGACCAGGCAAGGAGGGCATTAATCAGAGAAGCAACCAAGAGGCCAGAGATAACACTGAAGGAGCTGGGCAGCTTTACTGCAGAGATTGGAGTATCTGTACTAGGACTACTATACGTCGCACACTGCACAGAGCTGGGCTTCATGGAAGAGTGGCCAGGAAAAAGCCATTGCTTAAAGAAAAAAATAAGGCAGACCCTTTGGAATTTGCCAAAAGGCATATTGGAGACTCCCAACACATGTGGAAGAAGGTGCTGTGGTCAGATGAGACTTAAATGGAACTTTCTGACCATCAAGGACAACACTATGGCACAAACCTAACACTTCTCATCATGCTGAGAACACCATCTGTGAATCATGGTGGTGGCAGCATCATGCTGTGGGGATGTTTTTCATCAGCAGGGACTGGGAAACTGGTCAGAATTAAAGGAATGATGGATGGTGCAAAATATAGAGAAATTCTTGAGGGAAACCTGTTTGAGTCTTCCAGAGATTTGAGACTGGGACGCAGTTTCACGTTCCAGCAGGACAATGACCCTAAACACGCTGCTAAAGCAACACTCCAGAGAAACAGTTAAATATCCTGGAATGGTCCAGTCAAAGCCCAGACCTCAATCCAATTGAGAATCTCTGGTATGATTTAAGGATTGCTGTACACAAGCAGTGCCCATCCAATTTGAAAGAGCTGGAGCAGTTTTGCCATGAAGAATGGACAAAAATTCCAGTGGATAGATGTGCCAAGCTCATGGAGACATACCCGAAGAGACTTGCTGCTGTAATTGCTGCAAAAGGTGGCTCTACAGGGGCGGCCCAATGGCGGAGTTGTTAGGGCACATACCACATGAGCAGATGCTCTTAGCAGGCGAGTGCTGGTTCGACTCCTGACCGGCCTGACTCTTTCCTGTGTGTCATTCCCTTTCTCTCTCTCTCTGCCCCTTTCCTGTCACTCTCTACTATCCTGTCAATAAAGGCAAAAAATGCCCAAAAAAATATCTTAAAAAAAAAAAAAAGAAAAAAAGGTGGCTCTACAAAGTATTGACTTTGGGAGTTGAATAGTTATGCATGCACAGGTTTTCTTTTTTTTTTGTCTTGTTTCTTGTTTTTTTCACAATAAAAAAAATATTTTGCATCTTCAAAGTGGTAGTTATGTTGTGTAAATGAAAAGATAGAACCCCCTCCCCAAAATTTCTTTCAAATTTCAGGTTATAAGGCAACAAAATAGAAAGAATACCAAGGGGGGTGAATACTTTTGCAAGGCACTGTACCTATAGCCTAAATATCAAAATAGATGCAGTGGGACCAAAGATATTTATTCCATGCATTCTTCTTCTTCTTCCTACATTACCCACAATGCATTTTTACCACCCACAGAGACTGTACAGTTATAGAGTAAAGTAGCCACTCAGTATAGATCAATGTTGGTGCATGATAAAGAATTTTAATGTTTCACCTCTGCAAGAGTCATCCTGGAGAAGGACAGGCCTGGAGGATAGTACATAGTGAGGCTGGTGTTGTACGAGTCATCACCATGATTGGACAGTTTGACAGACACGTTGAAGTAGTTATCTTCTGTTACCAGTAATACTGGGGTCCTAAGAGAGACAGAGTGCTTCTTACATTTTTTCATATCATATCAATAATACAGTTGCTGTGCTGTGTTTGCCAAATATACGTACGTGAAATGGAAATCCACCTCAAGTTCAGCAATACAGGTGTCTTTTTTTACACATTGCTTTTCAAAGGGAACCTGTAAAACAGGAATTGCTGCATTTTTGAAAATACAGAACAAGGCTGAAAAATATATGTTTTGTGACCAAGCGAGTTCAAACAGCACAGTACTTTGAATCACATTATTGGTGTCAGAGAGATGGCTACAGCTTTCTGCTTTAGTCACTGTACGTACCTCAACAACAGCCTGCCTTTTGCTGTCAACGTTCAGGATGGCATCCCCACTGTCGCTTTCAACTTGGGAAAAGTTTAACTTGATGATGAGGGGCGATAATGTGTCTTTCACACAACTCTGCAAAGAAAAGAGAAAAGTCTTCTGCATCTTGTTGAAGAAATTTTCAAAACTCTTTTTCAAACTTTTAATTTTGGAAGGTTTGGAATCAGTATTAAAAGGACTAAATAATGATTGAACGTACAGGGATTATGAACAGTATTACTGGTGTTTGTTTAGGTGAAAAGCTGAATTGAGGGTTAGGATTGTAGTATTTCAAACTAAATTGCTGAAAAAGAAGTTGCTACATGGCCAGGTCAGTTGACAAGGATTTGAGCTCAATGAAACAAACCAGGAAACACACAACAGCTACTGAATGCAGTGGATGTTCATACTTTTTTTTCTCACAGGAATGAGACACACTGCAGAGTTTCAAACAGGAATACAACAGCTCAAACATTGTGCCAAAAGCAGCTAATTACGTTACTTCAATTGAAATCACGTTTTTATACACGTTGATGAACTAATGATGAATATGTTTTCTCTGAATAATTGCATGCAAATGTATTTGTTATCAAAATTATTGATACCGTAATCTTCTGCAGCTAAATGCCATTGTGGTACCATCTATACAATAAATGTAGAATTTAACATGCAGTCTATTTTTTAATGTTGTATTTACAATTTCAATTTCTGTAGTTATTTGGGTTCATTTCAGATTCTGTTTGGTTTGACTGTTTTACATACTAAAATAGTTGCTGATGACAGTGGCAGGGAATTGTTATTGAAGAGAGTTTTAATTAATCTATGTTACCTGACAGGGCGCTCATTCAGCGTATCCTGGCTTGGACAGTCGTCCACCGCGCATCACCTCACCACAGGGGTCCCCCAGGACTCAGTCCTGGGGCCCCTACTATTTGCTATCTACACCACCTCCCTGGGTCAGATCATTCGCTCACATGGCTTTTCCTATCACTGCTACGCAGATGACACTCAGCTATATCTGTCATTTCCTCCTGATGACCCCTCGATCTCTGCACAGGTCTCTGATTGCCTCTCAGACATCGCCACATGGATGAAGGCACATCACCTCCAGCTGAATCTTTCAAAAACTGAACTGCTGGTTCTCCCAGCTAAACCTACAATACACCATGACATCAACATCAAAACTGATTCCCTATGGCTCGCCCCCACCAAGGTGGTGAGAAACTTAGGGGTTATGATTGATGACCAACTAACTTTTCCAATCATGTCGCCTCAGTGGCCCGGTCATGCTGCTATGCACTTTACAACATCAGAAAAATCAGACCTTACCTAACTCAACATAGTACTCAACTCCTGACACAAGCTGTACCCTCCTGACGGGCCTCCCAGCCCGCACAGCGCAACCACTTTGGATGATCCAGAACGCGGCGGCGTGCCTGGTCTACAACCAACCCAAAAGGTCACATGTCCCCCTGCTGCTCATCAAGCTCCACTGGCTACCTTTTGCAGCCCGCATTATGTTCAAATCTCTAATGCTTGCCTACAAAGTTGTCTCTGGTACTGCACCTACCTACTTGAATGCTTCCTTGCGACCGCTGCGCTCCTCTAACGAATGACGCCTGGCTCTGCCACCCATTCGTTCAAGGCAATCCAAACTCTTCTCTCACGTTGTCCCCTTGTTGGTGGAAGGCACAACCACTTCCTACCAGAGCAGGGGCGTCCCTCTCTACCTTTAAAAGACTCCTGAAGACCCAGCTCTTCAGAGAGCACCTTCTCTCCTGGCACTACATAGCAAATCTGCACTTAAAGAATCGTCACCAGCACTTATTGCTGCGCTAACACTTCTTATCGCACTTAACCTTGATTGTTCCCCTTTCTGTAAGTCGCTTTGGATAAAAGCGTCTGCTAAATGACTAAATGTAATGTAATGTAACTGTGTAAACTGCTTTCAGTGTGTCGCTATGAGTTCAGCAAGCTGGTTGATTTGCAGTGGATACTGTTGAGTAATTTGTCAAATTGAGGAATTTGGTGTGCACGTAAGCTGGGAGGATTCTGTGGTTATGTTTAACAGTCTGGTGCTTGTCACAAACACACTCATTCTTGCCACCAATGTGGCAAGAATGAGTGGCAATGTGGCAAGAATGAGTGCAAGAATGAGGGTAATAATAACTAGCTAATAACTGGAGGTACAGAGACATGAATGATATTTATAAATACACAAGTAGCGTGTGAGTGTGAACATCAGTTAATCTCCATACTGGCATGTAGATGGAACTGTTGAAGCAAGTTTCTTTATCCCTCAGCACTCTAGTTTTGGTAAGATTCCTGGATTTCTCCACAGTTTCGAAGAAACCTCGATATGTTTTTCTCATCGGATCCACATTAAGCGTGTATGAGATGTTCAGTCCTGAGTTCATTGCCCCTGCAAAGACATACAGCAGGATTCAAATAACACATTGATAGGATACATTGTTAGTAGTTGCTAATGAATCACATCATTGGATCTGGTCCCTACCTGCTTTGCTCTTTGTTGTTTCTACCATTTCAAAGCAGGTTTTTATGGTAACCATGGGAAAACTTTTATCTGTTTTGTCCACGCAGTCAAATTTCTCAGTAGTTATCTCCTCGGGTTGAAAGGACAGATGTGCTCTGACATGAAAGACGGGTCTGGACCTGAAAGACATTCATCAAAACGATTTAAAAAATGGATTATTAGACCTTTGATTTCCACAGGATGATGGTGCACTAATGCAGGAAGGAAGGGTAAACAAGACACCAGGGGCCAATGTCATGTCCTGTCCTGTCCTTTCACCATAGGTCATGTATTCTGTATTCTTCAAGTTTATGTTGCATTTCTTAAGATGCAGGCGGTGTTTTTTCCTACAGACTAAGCTAAGTTTGCCTTTATTATCACTCACGTCTTTGGTTGGGCTGAGGCTTGGGCCACAGCAAAGTGGGCTTTCTCCCATCTGCCAGTCTCTAGAAGTTTTCACTGACTTTCTAAGCAAGATTTTTGCACAAGCTCTTATGAACCTTTAAATGGTTCTCTAGGTCAGTTGCTGATTTCACTGTAGAGTTCCATACTCTGGCAGCTGACAGTGGTTGGAACACTACCTTTCTGCTGGACGTTTTCCACCATGGGTTATCTGAGAACGTCAAGAATCTACTAGTGGCTCTGGATTGCCATTCTGACCTGGACTCCTTCATCTTTCTGTCTATCAAGATTGACAATCGTATTTTCCCTTCCCGAGACCCTGGAAGCTAACACTCTGGATGGAAGACTCCTCTGAATCAGATAAGGCTGGGATAATTTGTCCACCATTGTCTCCAGGAAAGCGCTGGATTCTTCTTTGTGGTCAAAAAGGACAAGGCTCTGCTGCCCTGTATTGATTATCGCGGACTCAATGACATCACCATTAAGAACAGGTCCCCCCTCGCTCTCATTTTGTCATCCTTTGAGTTATTACAAGGAGCAAAGATAAGATCTAAATTAGATCTATGCAATGCCTACCATCTGGTGAAGATAGGTTCAGTGCAGCTGCCGTGTGGCCTACACCCATTAAGAAGAAATAATAATATTTTCTGGGGTTTGCCAATTTCTGACGCAAATTCATTAGGAATTTCAGTACCGTGACAGCACCTTTGCATGCTCTAACCTCCACTAATCTTAAGTCTTGTCCCATCAGTTTCTAGTGACTTTCCCTCTCACATTGAACCCATTTCTTGTGTGGTGGGGGCAGTTACATGGGATATTAAAGACAGTGTCAGATGGGAGGATAGCAATTCCCCTTCTCCGTATGGTTGTCCTCCTAACTGGTTGTTTGTGCCAGTTTCCCTCCATTCTCAGGTTATCCACTGTGCGCACACCTCTCTTATCTCCTGTCTCCTGTATCATTACTTATTGTAAGGCATTCTGTTAAGTGTTTTAATATTTACTATTCACAATTTTGGACACCTGTCTGGTGGCCTAATTAAGACGTCTCTAGTCCTGACAAATGAAGTTATGAGTAAAAAAACACTTTACACTTGGACTTACTGTACTAAAGATTACTGATGAGTTCCCATTTGTGATCTGACCAACAATCTGTGAAATTGTGTTTCTTTTCTGTGCCATGCCTGATACATTGAGGCACAGATTGTGTTTTTTGGATGGATTAAGGGAGTGTCCTCATCCATTTATGGGTAATTGTGGGAGTGGAAATGAGGCTTGTCCACTTCTGCCCAATTTTTCAGTGAGTGAGATTTATAAATTGGAATCATGCATACGCAGAAACTTAACCATGAACATCATGTATCCCTACCTTAAGACAGCAGCTGTGCCTTGTGATCCGATCACAATATCTGGGAGTCCGTCTTCACCAAGGTCAATGCTCCCATCAATGGCCTGTCCAAAGAATCTCATCCCAGGTTTTATTTCCTCTCCAATGATTCTCTGGAGTAACATATTTGAGAGCTGAAACAGTCCTTGATTTGCACATATATCTTAAGGTACTCATTGTACAGGTGATGGAGATGAATACTTTGTTTTTACATTATATTATATATATTATTATATTTCACTTCAGGTTGAGACACATAAAGGTTTTGAAAGTTAAATACTGAAATCACCATAAAATACTTTGATGACAATCTTATCCTAAACCAAGTCTTATCTTTCAGAGGATGACTTTTTATTTTTATTCAAGAGCCAGTTTTAGTGTGATGTGTCTGCAAATGAATGCATATCTGTCAGACCCTCATTGCATTATTTATTGCATTTATTTAAAAAAAAGGGGGAGCGAGAGAAGGATGCAATGAAGGTCCCCAGTGGGATTCGGCCGTGGGGGGTGGCGCCTCATGGTCGACATCTCAATGCCTAATCCACTGGGGTGCCTTGATGTACTATTGATTGATGTGGAAATAAATTTTTTACCTACCTGCAGCATGGTCAAAAAAATGATATAATATGTCAGGTTTTCTCTGCCTCACCTGGCTGAAAGGGCTGCGTATCCCTCTGCGTCTGTCACCAAGGTAAATGTACACAGCCCCTCTGTTACCATCCTCAAGGGGAGCCCCGACAGCAACGTCTCGGAGCCCATCTCCATTCAGGTCTGTAAGGCTAGATATGGTCATGCCAAATCTCCCCATGGATGGCGCTGTCACATTCAGTTCACTTTTCAGTTGCATCTGTGGGAAATGAGATCATAAGTCAATTGGTGAAAACAAATGTATTTTCTCTCAGTAACCTCATGAAAGCTGCTGAATCTGAGGCTTTGTCACAACCCCCACCTCATCAGTCAGTGTGTAGACGTAAAGCTGGCCTTCTGTCTTCTCCTGAGGCTGGTAAAACAGTGGAGCTCCCACCAGCAGAAAGTCGGTGTTACCATCTGAGTCAATATCTACTGAGCACAGCTCTGCACCAAAGTAGGAACCAACCTGAAAATTTGCAGACAAAGAGGATTCACATTGTTTAAATTGGAAAAATGCACTCCCTAAACCATTTTTGAAAGACATACATATCGAGCAAAGTTTTGGCTATCATGTATTGTGCTGGAACAACACTGTCATTTTCTCACAGTTTTTCTTCAAGCAAAACTAGACGCTAGTGCAAGGAAGTCTTCTGGTTTCCTCTCTGCAAACCACTGAAATTATGTGCCTTTGCACATTTTCATAAAGGTGCAACATGCAGCATTCTGCATCTCTAGGTGCAACATAAGTGTAATACAACACATTTGATCAAAGAAATCTGCTTGATTCTTTCAAGGCAAAAATACTGCATGTTCCAAGAAGCAGGTAAATGTAGCTTTCTGAGTGACTTTGCAAAGTAAAATCTGAAGTCTCTTTATAGCAGATGTAAACATGAGGGGTTCAAGCAATGTTATCTCAAAGGTAAAAATAAACCTGCATCTTGTTCCTCAAGTAACAACTAGTTCCATGAGAAATATCCTAAAAATTATTGACAGTGGCTCAAAAGGTGGCATAACAAAAAGTCTTTTGCTAACTTGCAGTAGCAGATTAACATGCATAAGCAGCAACACCTTTATTTCTGTTTAGAATATGTATGATAAATCACATTTTAACAAGCTTTGTCAAGAGAGTTACCAACCTGCTCTCCATCTAGTCTTTGGGCTGCAACCCAGTCCGTGCCATTGTGTTTGAAAAGTATGACCTGTCCTTTGTGCTCGAATCTTGGTGCACCCGTGAAGTACAGAGGAGCATTATTCTTGTCTCCAACAGATACAGAGTATCCTGCAACAGCAACAGCCACATATGACATAATCTGCTAATCTGTGAGCTATCACTCACATCAAATAGATTTCTACTGGAAGTGTTTTGTTAAAGAACAAATATAAAATTATGTTCATTTTTTAAAAAGCCTAATGCTATTCTGTTTTATTATGATGACCATTCACTGAATTTATAACCTCATGTATTTTCTACATTTACAATACAAAGGTTTTTCTTTTTTGTTTTTTATCATCACTTAAATTACAAACTGATAGAGCCTAATAGAGCCTAATAAAAATCATTTTAATAAATGAGAATGTAATCTGTAAAGAAAGAAATAAGTTCACCCATGTAGGAGTCCTCCGGCATGTGTGGATCTTCAAGTTGTGTTTTTTTTAGGCCATGGAGCTCTTGGAGAGAGCCTCGCCAGCTGTTTGATCCCACCGAACCCAGGATCAAGTTATCCTGTTAACAGAAATACACAAGTCTGGTTAGAGCACACACAAGAGCGGCACTGCCAACAGTAGTTGTGTTGGGAGTGAACAGGTCAACTTCCCAGTCTGACTTACTGCAGTCAGACTACTTTGATTGATTGATTTGACACAAATAAAAACATAAACACAAAACAAGACCACAAAAACTCATCTAAGAAGCACCTCAGTAGCCAATTAAACATAGTGTACTTAGAGAATATTGTTTAAATTTTTAATAATATAATTGTAACCATTGCACCCCCAATGCAAAAGCTTCCTCTCCAGACATGTTTTAAACTATGTAAAAAATACAATGTATTTTTACTTCCTCATTGAGAAATCTGTGTCAGGCCCACCACTGCTGCTTGTGCTAGGTTGACAAGGTGAAAGAGCAGTGGGTATAAGTGGTAACCCACTGTGTCATCACCTATTGGTTTGTGAACTGCTGTTTTGAAACCTGGACTTTGTAATATGGCCGTCACCATCTTGGTTTTTTGAAACCAGAAGAAACCATATTTGGAGGAGAAGGTGGAGCTGAGGAGGAGTGAGGGGTGGATCTGACCTGTTCTGTACTCTGATTGTCAGGCAGGTCGCTGTGTGTGGTACAGTCTGTCAATCACATGGTTGCCCTGCCCTAATGCATAACCTACAGTATGGTCTGTTTGCCTCTAAATGGGACCATAATTTAAAATATAAACATCATGTTGTATTGAAGAAAACTTGAAACTAGCAATGGAGACCATAAACTGATTAGGAAAACATTTACTGAGGTGATAAATCAAGTGAGAAGTAGAGACATTTGCACACAGACTTCAATACAATCAGACTTCTTTTTGCAACCAGTGGAGTCGCCCCCTGATTGTCATTAGATAGAATGAAGGTTTAAGCCACTTCCGCTTCTGCTTGACTTTGCAGACCCAGAGTCTATGTCCATTTTTTATATACAGTCTATGAGTGTGTATCAAGAAAGTTGGCAGAGTAAATATCAGAGAGACCCAGCCACACATTTGATCAGTCAGACCCAGACTCAGAAGAGGAGTCTGTTGTGCACTAAAATCAGTGACTAGCACGGTGCTAGCACTGACAAGCTATGCAGTTAGCACAGTTAGCATCTTTTATTTGTTTATGTTGTTTGTTAGCTAGCAACTGGCAGTGTCTGACACAGTATTAGTGGTTGTGCTAATGCAAACTCTCACTCTCTCTGTTTTTTGAGGTTGTCTTTTTGTGGTGTACTACAAACCTATTTATTAAAAAGGGTTATTTAAAAAAGAAGGCAACCAACACAACCCAGATATTGCTTTTTAGTCATTCATTGTATTTACAGTCACTTATAACTTTTCTCTTTATTTTTTGCTTTTATTTGCGTACTCTGCCTTTCCCATGTAGTTTACAGCAGTTTACACTCCGCTGTTGCTCATCTTTTGTTGCATTTCTGACAGAGTAACTGTTCAGGGCTAGTTTGCTT
The DNA here is from genome assembly GCF_046630095.1 of Trachinotus anak. NCBI lineage: Eukaryota > Metazoa > Chordata > Actinopteri > Carangiformes > Carangidae > Trachinotus > Trachinotus anak. Next base: position 10,144,904 of record NW_027273870.1, on the reverse strand, counting down.
TGTTTGTTTGTTTGTTGACACTTTTAGCCACAAATTTGTCAGATGTTGGTGTTAAAATTAAAGGTCAAACTTTTGAACTTTGAAAGCTCTGAACCCCCTGCACTATACAATCAATTATTCTGCTTGCAAAGTACACACTACAATTGTAGTACTTAATACTTTTTCAGTGTGTTCAAGCATGCACAGGTGAGCAGTTTGTTGGGGCATATAACTCATGCAGCGGCAGATAAATAATGATCCAACATGAGTGCTGTCCACCATGTTACCTGATTTTACTCATATTTTATGAAACTGTTGTTGTAAATTATCTTATTAATGAACAAGATGAAATACTTTTGTGTATAAAGATACTGTCTAACTGCACCTGTATGTATGAATAGTTAGAAAGCACTGTGATGATTTACTGCAGTAATGAGTTAAAGATTTTGAATGTGTCCAGATTTTGTCTTTTTGACTTTACTCACATTATGAAAGACAGCGCTGAATCCACTCTGAGACATTTCACCAGATATGTCTCCTGCTCGAGCCACATGGGAGCCTAAATATGAGACAAAACTAGTTTAAGTTTTTTCATGATTTTTGTAACATCACACAAAGAAGAAAAGAAGGGAAAAAAACTGAACATTACCTTCCATTTTAAAGATCCTTTTCTGAAAGTTTTCCAGTATTCCTGTGAGTCCGTCATAGTTCTCAATTTTGAAGGCATATTTTTCTGTTGGTTCTGAAGCAATTGCCCTAAATTTATCCAGTTTAGCTACTTTGACCTGAAATCAGAATGTTTTTTGAAATTATTGAGTATCTCCAAGTCTGATGTCAGAAAGGCAAACAACACAGTTTTGCACAATATTGGACCCAAACTGGAATCAATAAAAGTTTCACAATTTAAGGCTGAGCGTGGCCATGATTGTTACAGTACTACTGAAAGACAAAATATGTAATTCTTTTTATGCTGGTAAAACCACGTCTGAACAGTTTTTTTCTGACAAGTAGGACTGTGTGTCATCTGCACAACAGTGAACAGAACAGTTCCTTGAACTGACCCCTGAGGTAACTTGATATATAATGTAATCAAGAAATTTCATCCATTAAGTATATAAGACACAATAATGATTCACATTATATCACAGCTTACCCCAATGACAAAGCGAAGGATATTTTTATCAGCATATCTTTTAATAATCCCTTGTCTGTCGGTATCACTGGGATCTCCATCTGTGATTATTACCAGAACCTTAAGAGCATCTCGAGAGGCACCAGCGTCTGGGTTTTCCAAGATATCATCCCTGAAACAAATGTAAATGTAACATTTGTAATGTTCAAAATAAACAAAACTCCAGCTATGACTATGAGTAAATGAGCATTTATTACTTTGACAAATAAGATGCTTATAATGTTACTGTGGTACTGTTCCAGTTGTTGTTATTAAGTGTTTTTCACTTCAACAAGTTATTTTCAAGTTATTTGTTGAACAACTCGTTTAAGACTTTAAGAACAGTTTGTGTAATGTAACTGAACTTACAACACAAATTTGAGGGCTCTGTATGTGTTGGTGAGACTCTTCATGTGGGGCTCTTCCTTAAGTTTATCAAGAGCTCTACCAGCTTGATAGTCATTGAAGTCAAAAACCTTCCTGTAATTTGAGGAGAACTGAACTGCTGCAAACTAGAAAAAAACAGATGGGATAATACAGTTTTTATTCAACATTGTGTATATACAAAAAATAAATGCTATGAATGCTTCCATGTTGCAGCAGGGCAGTAACCTTGATTGATGTGTTCATAAGGCTGTCCATTATATCCACTATGAAATCTTTATTTTTCGTGAATTCTTGTCCAGTCATACTTGCTGAGCCATCAAAAAGAAAAGCAAGGTCCACAGTCTTTTTTGTGCATTCTGAAAAAAAAAAAAAAAAGAATAGTGAAGATTTGTAAAGAATGTTTTGTCAGGACAAAAACATAACAAGAAGAACAAGATGTTATAACCACAGAGATGGTCATAAATACTTTAAATTTCTTTTACCTTGGAAATCAGGTGTGAAATTGGAGACTTGCTGAAGATTATGTGTGATCTTGTAACAGATACTGTTCAGATAGGAGTTGTCATTACATTCGTGGGCTACACTTGGGCTGCAAACCTAAATCAGAACCCGAGAGTCAAAAGACATCAGGTTCATCATTGATTTGAAGGAACGTCACAGAGAAAGTGTATTTTATGATTTTATCTAACTTATTGAACATTGTAATTTTCTTACAGTGAACTGGGACCCTGTGGAGTTTGCAGCTATCGATAGCCCAAGGTTCTTGACTGGCATTGTTTTGTTTTCCCGATGAATGTCTGCAACAGTAACAAAAAAGCGTTTCAGCTACATTATGAAATGTTTATATTTCATATTTCTGTATTGCTGGAAACTGTATTTTTTCTGTTCTGGAGTGATTAACTGAGTGATACTGACTTCAAAAACTGTGTTTGTATACCTTCAGGGTTGAAGCACTGGATGCTTTGGTTTTTCTCAGGTTTGCATATTCCCCCAGATCCGTTTAGCTGCAGAGGTGCAGTGACGATTATCCTGTGGATGAGGTCAGCAAAAATGGCAACAGTAGTCTTAACCATTTAAGGTCAGTCTGTTTAAAGGAAAGTGCTTTCTCTGTGGGCCTTAAGAGACCTTTTTGTAATGGTACAGAAAGATAAGTTACAGGACGCAATGTCATTCAAAGTGTCAAACCACACTGTGTTGCAGCTCTTCACATGAGCTTCTAATGAAGTAAACCAGAATTATTCTCCATCTACTATGTGAAAAAATAAGGATTGTGGCAATAAGAGCAATGATAAATACCCACTGAACTACCATGTTGCAGATGCAGACTTACCCTTTGTTCATGCCAGATATGAATTGAAGCACTTTGTAACCAAAGAAATCTTCTTTTTCGCCAGTATAGACATCAGTATTTGTCATGTCAATGTTGAAAGCCAAAGAGACATGGATGGCTGCAATTTGAAAAAAATGACACTTTAATCTCAATGTGGCTACTAATTTGAAATTAATATTAACAAATGATTAGAATTTCAGGAGATAATAATTAATGTTAACCATTTTAGAAATAATGTGATATTCAAAAGCTGGGTTTGTAATCCAACACTGCCACATGTTCACCAATACACTTAATAATTAAGAATGCGCTGATATTGTTTCTGCACAACTCACTTCTCAGATTTAAGAATGCATTAAGTACAAATAATCAAATTCGGTTCAAATAAAGAAAAAGCAGATAGCGTGTAAAAACTACCGAAACTACTAAAGTACATCTGTGGTAAATGTTATTTCACCTTCATGTTTATGTTTATGAGAAGAAATATATGTGTTGTTACACATATATTTCTTCTCATGTCGGCTGAGAGAACTCAGTGTATCGATGTGTGTATGATGATCTTAATTTGTACACGTACACAACTGTTGTTAAAAATGCTTGAAGGATGGAGGATTAATAAGCATGTCCACTGGGTGGCAGGTCAAGGCCAGACCAACCTCAGTTTACACTAGAACATAGTCCTTGAGAACTTCTGATTTTACTTAGCTTGAACATTACTAAATATTGTGATACACAAAGTCACTACAATTTGCCATCACTCCACTGATGCAGCACTGCTCTTTTTTAACACTGTTAATGGACAAATGGATGGAGTTTTTGGAAAAGGATCAGAACTGATGCAGCAGAAAAAGAGATACCGTCTTTTTTGTTTCACACATTCCTGTTCCTTGTCAAAACCTGGTGCCTAACATTAGCCACAATAAAACGCATCCACCGACTGTCCAGCCAACCTTGATCTGCTAGCCTTAGACAGAGAAGAGGGGGCCTGGTAGGTTCCCGTCTTTCTATCTCTAAACCCCAACATTATATTCATTTTCATAAGCAAATTTCAAAAACATCTTCACTACTTTGACAGCACATATTTGTTACTCAGGAAAGACAAGCTGACGATAAATAACCCATTACCACACACACACCATCACACTTTACACTACGAATAAAGAAGCACATGCAAAAACAGACTAAAATCATCAGTTTCTTTTGGTCTACTTGAAACATCCTTTGCTTTTAGGGATTCTGTGCTTTCTTGTTCTGTCTGTATCTTTTTTTATGAGATGAACAGTAAGTATTATCAAAGAAATAAAGACATCTTTTTCATTAAATGGGAAATGTATCAGCCATAGTGATAAACCCATGGATGATTACTCTGTGGGTACTGTGCAGATCCCCTGGGTTCTACAGACAATTTTACCATCTATCAGCTTCTTGTTTTGGTTTAACAGCCTGCAACTCTACTGTTTTGGTTGATTTATCACAGGTCTCATCTATGTTGTTTCCAGGACAAACAGGCACCTGATCCTTGCAAAAAAAACTTTAAAAACCTACACATTGTCCCTGCCCAGCATCAAATGACAAAATGAACTACTAGCTGGCTGGTCTAAATGCTATAGTGGAGCATTTAGCAGCTACTGCGCCAGATATTTCCAGACACAGAGCTAAAAGGAGAGTGAGACATACTGCGGACTAAGGATTTATTATGTATTTAAAAAGTGTGGATTTTTTTTTCTCACAAAAAAGAGTCCTGGCTGATCTGGATAGTCCGCAGATAAGTACATAGGTTTCAATTCCTGTTGGCTCAATTTCCTATGTCAAGAGTCTCACTGAAGACTGTTAGAATTCATGTCTTAGCAAGAGGCTGTACACCTGCCTGAGTCAAATTGTGCTTAGCATGCTCAGGGAGGATTTCCTGATCGTCTGAACTGTTTCTTTACACTAAATGAAGTGTGAAAAAAAATATGATAAAATAATTAAAATAAGATCAAATTTGTAAAATCATGGACATTCAAGTTTAAAAAAAAAGTCACTGAATAAGGTTTCACAACATTAAAAAAAATTCAATAATTTTTTGTCATTTTCAAAAAGTAAAAAAAAATAAAATAAAATAACTGTAACATCTCTCAAAGATCTCAAACCTCAAATTCTCTCATGTATATACCCACACAAATATATGGTACCCCTACCTCTCCTTTTGTGGAAGAATACTCTCATACTGCAAATATAGTAAAATTTTAGATCTTACCAACAGCCACCATGTAAGTGAGCAGGAAAAGGTGACACTGCCCCGGCATCTTTCACATCACCCCTCTCAGCTTTCTCAGGGCTGAAAGTGGTGCTGGTGTTGCTTGAGACATATGAATGTGCAATACTTCCTGTGTGCTTTTTAAACTAGGGTGTTTCCGTAACAGGTGGTTGTGACACTTCTGCTCTCAATGTAAAGTTCTCAGCAAAATGTTTCCCTTCCCTCACGCTTCCTCTTTTCTTAGGTTATTCCTAAATCCTTAATTTTTCACTTATTACCATTGCTGGTATTGTTTTGGTGTTGTTTACTAGTATTGTGGTTACCATACTATAAAATTACTACAGTAATACCACATTGTGGCATTAGTAGTGGTCTTACTTAAGTAAAGGAAATGAATTCTTCCTCCACCACCAAGTACAATTAACAATGCGATAATATGTAAATACTCCTTTATAAGTAAAAGTCATGCATTCAGAATTTTATTTCTGTAAAAGTACATAGGTATTAGCTGTAAAATGTACTCAGCATAATATATAATACAATTTTATAAACTGATCACTACATTGAGGTGTTTAGAATATTTTACCCTCCTAGAGTGGGCAATATATTAGAAACACCTTCCAGTATAATGCAGTCCTGTACAACTCTTACACTAAACAACATCTCAGTAACATAATTAACATATGATTTAAACTGAACACTGAACTCAAAGAGCTTGGATTGCGTTAGACTGCACAGGTGTACCTAATAATGTGGCCACTGAGTTTAGCAAAGCATTTAGATGAGGAGTTGGTGGAGACAAAAACCAGAGAAAAATTGAGAATATTGGCCTTACGTTCATCAGGTGGACAGAGACACGGCAGGTGTCAAGATGGATATGTACTGTAAATAGACAATTGTTTGCTAACATGTTGGCCAAATCAACTTTATAAAATGAAAATATGTCATGTAGAGATACAGCTAGTTTCTACTGGACCCAAGTTGCTGGAAAATCAGTTGTTACAGATTTAAATTAACAACAATATGTTGTTATGTAGTGATTTTTACTTTTGGGACCAGGAAGTTCTGGTTTCAGTTTAGCTCTCTAAATTCCCATGCCTCTCAGTGATGCCTGTTTATCCAAAAAAATCTATGCACTTTTTCTCAAAGACATTTCAGAAACAAAATTCCATTCAGCTAGCTCAAATCTCATAACCTGGAAAAATAAAACTAAACTATCTACATGGATAGAGACCACTCATTAGGAAATATTTAAAATGAGAAGAAAAAAGTTTGGGTTAACCAAACCGACTATGTATTGGTTCATACTCTAAGTCTGAATTTTCTCTTCCCTTTTTAATCCTCCACTAACCACTTGGTTAGTTTCAACTTGTGACTGCTGTTCCTCATTGGAAATACAGTTTTGAATATTTTGTTTTTCAGTTATGCAATGAACTTATATGGTTGTGGCAAGTCAGGTCTAGTTTTTATATTATATATATTTATATTAATCCTTATCAACTAGCACAGTGAGAAAACAGGATGTGGGTTATTTCACATCCTGCTTTTGCTTCAATTCATCAGAGCAAAATCTCATATCATTTTCATGCTCAGTCATCATGGGACTGTGGTGCAGAGGCTTGACTGAGCACGGGCTTTTGAACCTTCAGAGAAAAGTCTACAACTGGGCAGCCCTGTGTTATACAGCCCAGGGAAATGATGTCCACATGGGGGGAAAAATACATAGCTAAGTTCTCAGGAGTAATTCCTCCACTGGCTTCTATCAGTAGAGTCGGGAATTCTGTCTTCAGTTCATCAGCTGCAACATGGAGCTCCTGTAGGTGAGAGACAGGGTGTGGGAGAGGTGTATTATTTCATGGATGTGGCAAAGTTGTTGGAAACCTGCCAATAAAAAGGTGAAATGACTAGGGCTTATGTTGTGGACATTCTCTACCTGAGGTTGAAAGTTGTCCAGCATTACAATGTCTGCTCCTGCTCCAGCTGCCTCTCTGCCCTCCTCTGCAGAGCGGCACTCCACCTCAATCTTACTGCTGAAGCCACACACTGACCGGGCAGCTTTCACAGCCTGAAAAACAAAAAGGTTTGGGGTTTTTTTTGTGTGTGTGTGTGTGTTGTGAGCAACAAATGTCGCAAGGCAAATGTTTCAGCTGTTCAGACTTTGGTTTTTGAGTATTTAAACAATAGTTTCTGAAAATGTATAAAAATGCAATTTTTGATGGTTTCAGTGCTATAAATTCAGTGGAAGTTATGCTTGTAAATCTATGTGAACAATGAGGTATTCATGCTTGAAGACCTGTGGAAGTGCAAAAAGGCCATAATAGTTTGTTAGTTGATAATTTTTTTCTGAAATTCAACTGAGTACAATGTTTAGATTTTGGATCAATATTTGACCATCGAATCTGAGTAATTTGAGTATAGTCTTTTTTATTTATTTTTTTTTTAATATGCAGTTTTTTTTATTTATAGTTTGTTAAACCTCAAAGTTTTTTCATCAAAATTCATGAACCCCGAAAACTATGTAGCCTGAAGCACAACTACTTTCACATTGCATAGAAAGATTTGTCTCTTTCCATACGGTCTCATTTTTTAATGACCTCTAAGTGCGTATATTGTCATTTTAATAATGATTTTAACTGGATCTCAGGCACCTCTGTGATACTTCCTGATGCCCAAACATGGTTATCCTTCAGCATCACCATTCCACTCAGGTCCTGTCTGTGCATAGACACGCCGCCAACCAGCATAGAGTACTTCTCCACCAGACGGAACCCCGGGGTGGTCTTGCGTGTGCCCGCCACTTCTCCATGCCATCCTCCTGCCATTGCCCTAGCCTGGAGCTTAGAACAGCGAGTGGCGATCCCAGAGGCCCGGGCCAGGCAGTTGAGAGCTGCCCTTTCCCCAAGGAGGAGACACCTTGCTGGGCCTCTCACAACAGCAGTCAGTGTGACATCATCTGGACCTGTGGAGGTTAAACAATAGATATATAGGAGGATTGAGATCAAATGATGGAACTGCATTTCAGAGTGAATGAGTCAACACTTCATAAGTGATTGTAGATGTTTGGAACTCTAACTAGTGTTGTAGTTTCAAATTCACATCAGGTCATGTGAATGGAGCTGCAGAGACAAGCATACTGAGTTTAAGGGAACTGATGTAAACCTTCATTTGGATTGAAATCTGTTGTGCCAAGTGTTGAGTAGACATCTGCATAGTGGGTTATTCTCTAAATCAGTATTTCCTAACAAAAGGTGCATGTACCCCAGGGGGTAGTTCTGCAGTTGCCAGGAGATCGTGGAGTAGCTCAATTGATATGAAAAATCCTAAAGAATTGTAATATTAATCAGGATTTTGGTTAAAACAAAAAAACCCCCAATATCTTCACATATTTGTGTTCATAAAAAAACACATCCCTGGAAAACACAAAAGCATCATCATCATTTTCCCCGTTCAGAGCCACAGACATCACTCTCTCAGGCTGAGATGAACGACTCATGACACTAACTGACTGTGTGTTTTTGGTGTGTATAGGAGGGACGGCTTCACAATTACAATTACTTTTACTCCCAATTTATTATAAAAGGTTTTAGAAAGAAAAATCTCAGACAAATTTACTTGACTTATGTGTAAGTGGAATATTAAAAATTTGTATTGGTGGAGTGTATTGGATTGCAAAGGTGTTGGAATACAACCCTCAGTTGTACACATTGCTTCTGACTCCTACCTGTAACTCCATCAGCCTATTTTAAATGTAGTTTTATTATTGCCTAAATAGCCTTATGACTTTTTTAAAATAAATTTTAAGCTTTTAATCTTTAGTATATATGAAGTTTTAATAAAAGCAATTGTGTTTACCCTTTGTAAACACTGGTCTCTGCTATTTTCTTCTGTGTTCATGGGTAGAAAAAACACTCTGAGATGGTTAAATCCCCAATACATGGTCACATAATGAAAAAAATTGCAGTTCCTACCGATCTCAGCTCCCTCCTGATGGATCCAGTCCACATTGCAGCCGACTGCAGTGAACACTGCTGTGAAGAACGGGCTCCCTGCCAGGATGCTGTGTGGTGTCTTACACAGCAGCCTTGCCTCAACCTCCTGTGAACCTACACACACCCCTGCAGGGTCGAAGTTTGGTGTGTCCTCTGCCAGCCACTCTTGTGCCAGCTGAGCCAGAGTGTGAGGTGGTATCGAGTGTGTTGCTGTGTGTTTGGGAGTGGACATTCTGAAACAAGTGTGTGTGCAAAAGATGCTGTTTTAGTTGACATGAAAGTTCAAACAGAAAACAGAGGATGTCATATAACTTTCAAGGTGCTTTCTTGTCTCACAGCCACTGTTATTCAGGAAATGCTCAGCCATGAGTGTGTCAAGGTTCATTTTTAAGTTCCATGATAGATCATCGTTCCTCCCATGAGAGGATGACATGTAAAAAAGCAGATATCACACTGCGACAGACTTCACCCTTTAGAGGCAATTTCAAAAACATCCCTATACAGCCTCATAAGAGTGATTAGCATGATTTATACATAGATTGCTTTAAGCTAATCAGTTTCTTAGTGCTCCACCTACCAAACTTATCTTTAATGTGAAACTTCTACTGACAAATACAAGGAAAAACATGAATAAATGAGTGCAACATAACAAATGCAAACACCTCCTCACAGGTTATGATGGTTCACTGAACTGTTTGACTGACCACATTCTAACCTTAGCTGCCATGGGAGATTTTGGAGTTGTATGTTAGACAGCACTCTCCTTCAACTCAAAACAGCAAATGAGGAGATATCTTTTTGGAGAATGCTGTTTATTCTTCCAGTAGAGACTCATAGAATCTATGCTAATAAGTGCTGAAGCTGTTTGAAGGGTTCATGGTTGAACAGCACCTTACGAAGGCACTTGAAATTATTTTTTCTTTTTATTTGTCACATGTACAGTGTATATATATATGTATATGCTTCTCATTGGCCATTCATCCAATCTAAACCTGCATAAAAAATAAATGGGTGGACATGCCACTGAGGAAGTCAGTGCTTTATCAATTACTACAACATGGCTCATGACTAGTACACAAGGAATTATTACATTCAGATCACTTTCTGTTATTCTTGGACAAATTAACAGTTAACTAGTCCAGGACTGGACCAGTACAAATAAATGCAAACAAGGGATTAACTTACTTTGATTATTGGCTCTCCTTTTTCTTATGGTCACAGACTGCAGAGTTGTAGTAATGTGCACACAATGCTGCTGGAAAAATGTGACATGGAATTTGACCCCATGTCCATGTTGGAATGTTTACAAGCACGCTCAGAGTTGGAACTGTAGACGTAAAATTGACTGTTGTAACCAAGGCTGATTGACAGGACTGTGAAGCCAGTGTGCATATTTGGAAAAATTAACTGAGATTAAAAAAAAAAAAAAAAAAAAAAGGTTTTAAAACAATATAACAGAGTAAGATACTTAACATGCTATATGCCTTGTGTTTTTTCACAAACCACAATATGGGACTCTTTTGCGCCACAACAATGAGGTATATTACAATGGTAATATTGTTTAATAGTTTTTCATCTGTGGTGCTGTGCACACAAACCCACACCTTCCTGTTTCTTGAAATTGGCTTTACACCCCTAATCATCAGGTCATCTTCATGCCTGCATTTCTAGGTCTCACTGAAACCCTCAATGGGGTGGTGGCCATCAGCAGTGTGCTAATCATGCACAGGGAAGTTACTGCAACACAAACTATGATGAAAAGCAATAAATATAAGACAACCTGCAGCAGACGAGATGAACATCATCGCTATTTTTACTAGGCTGCAGTTTTTTGTACACAGGTGTTAACTTTATGAAGACTGGTTATCTGAGCCCCAGGTTAGCAGTCATTTTGAAGTAGACAGCCCATCAGGATTAGAAGTCCTAGATGGAGACATGTCTGGCAAAGTGGTAGGACTTGCATCGCAGGTATAATACCTTAAGGCAAAGGGTTACAAATCTCAACTTTATGAGTGGGCATTTCTCTGACACTGGCCCTGTTGTCGCCACATGGGGATGCAAACAGGACAAACTTTGCACATACATGCTCTCAATAGCTTTAAAGGTTAAAACTTTACATCAGCTAGTTGGATCCTTTAAATGTCCAGTATGAATTGGGAATCATTTGGGTTTATAATGTGAAACTAATGGCTTTATTAATAGTTACTAAAACATTAGCTGCTTTAAAAATGAGTTGTAAGTCATTAATAAGAATAACTTTCAGGTCATCATGTTATGAAAATCCCTCTGGCTGTTGTTTATCCTCCTGAGGCAGAATAGGTGTTCTGACATTGTAAGTCTTTAGTTCATCAGGAAGACAACATCAACAACTTCTGGACATTCACAACTGCATGCCTAATGCATTCTTATAATAACCCTTTAGTTATGAATTACATTGATGAACAGTGATAATGGCAGATGACTTTCTAACTTTAGCTGATGCCGTTTTTAAATTAATGACTTGTTAACATTTAAGACTTCAAATTGAAAACCTGTGACCTTTAAACAAGGCTATAAATGACCCACCAGCTAGGGAAAGTTTTGTAAGTTTGAGTTTTATGTAAAGAGAGCATCATTAGAAAGCCGTATTAGTGGTCCTATATTCCTGTCAGTAAGTGTTTTTGAAAGATGCATCTGCCTTCATTGTAGATATTATTTAAACATTAAGCTGACTAGAGTCTAAGAAGTAGCACAATGACAGGAAGTGTAGGGGTTATTGTATGTGCACAATGCCAAGGCATGAAGCTATTTCAGCATATCCCCTCAAGGGTGTACTCCAAAACAGCGATGGTGACGTCACACAGACAAGTCTGCGCAGTTTTGCGCGCTCTCGACGGCCACGAACACGAGCCGAGGCTTCCTCCACATCCAGAACGAGAACCAGGAAGTGAAAGTATACACATGGAGGGTGTGTCTTTCCCTGCCAGTGTATGTTTTATTTTTAAAAACATAGTCCTCCTCGGATAAATAAATGGGGGACTCAGCGAAGACCAAGCGGCGGGAGCAGCTGAAGCGCTGGGCCGGCTCCTGCACTGACAAAGCGTCGGCCGTGCCAAGGCGGAGGTGGCGGGGCGATGCCGAGGATAGAGCAGGGGAGCCGGAGGCCGAGCTGAGCGACCCGCCGGGGGAGCAGCCAGTGTCTAACGAAATTAGCCCCATCCTCAAACCACGGTAAAGGAACATCTCCAGCCAAACAATTTTACTGTAACTTCCGGCTAGCAGCTAGCTAGCTTAGCTTAAACATCTCAAGATATGGTGAGGTAGGAATGTTGTGCGTGGGCTTGGACAAGGGGTGGACAAAATAACAGAAACACCTCAGAGTACAACACACTAGCCCTCCAGCTACTAAATAATGTTGCTTGTTTAAAGAAGCTCATAATGTTCAGTTTTTGTTGAAACTGTCAGTGGTCAGCAAACGTGTCTGAGGCCCAAGTTGGTAGTGTTTGTCCTAGTTAGCTAGCTAGCAAAGTGACTTTCAGTCGGTCTTGGTAAGGGTCTACTTGTATCGTTGTTTGACTTTGCTAATCTTGATTTTTGGGACTGCACTATATATGATTTACAGTACTTGTTTCAATCAGAGTTCCAGCAGTGGTCATCTCTTTTAAAGATAAACTGTAGCCCTCTGCTAAATGGTGTTTTGGATAACAATAATGACTTGTACTACAGTGGCTGTCTAAGTTGCAGGTCCATCCAACAGTATGGATATTGCTGATGTAAAGTCACCATTTATCATGGCAGCAATTGCATTAGTAGGGTGGTCACAAGTAGACCCTCACCAACACTTACTAAAAGTAACTTGCAAGGCCCAGTTGTGTTACAAAAAACTCAGTGACCGAGTTAAAGGTTTGTGTTTGCTATATCTTTCTTATTGACCAAAACCACCAGTGAACTGTTATGTTTGTATTGCCTGGGCATTCACAGCCTGTTCTAGCTTATTTATTTCAATGGTCATCTGTCTCCACAAATTATTTAAAACACATTTATTGCGCACTGAATCAATCTATATATTCCTGTAGGGATAATGTTTATTAAAGATATTTTCTTTTCATTAAAAAGTGAAACAACATATTTGTGACCTGTTTTTAAGTGGTTACTTATTCAGTAGGAACTGATGGGCTTTTGAATGAGAGCCACAAGCAAGTTGGGAAATCAGAAAATATTACAAGACAGACTAATTCATTGTTGGTTTTGGTGTCTTCATGAAATTCGGCTGTGTTACAATGCTTGGTTGTATTAAATTGACAAACCAGCCACAACAGCTAACCAGTGAAGTTATCTCAGCTGCCTGTATCCTCTGTCTTTTTAGGAAAAGTGTGAGATTTGACAGGGCTGCAGAGTTCCTGGCTGCCTGTGCCAGTGGGGACACAGATGAGGCCCAGGTAATGCTGAAGGAGGCCAAAGACACCAAAAGGAGGAATGGGGAAGATGTGACAGAAATTATCAACTGCTCTAATGCTGATGGGATTACTGCTTTACATCAGGTAAGGAAGTTTCCTCATGTTTAATTTTAATTATTGTCTGAAGAATAAGTAATATTTATTATTACATTGTTTTGTTTCTCTCTCCTTTCCACAGGCCTGCATAGATGGCAGCATGGAGATGGTGACCTTCCTTTTGGAAAATGGTGCCAACGTGAACCAGGTTGACAGTGAGGGATGGACACCGCTGCATGTTGCTGCCTCCTGCGGCTACTCTGACATTGCAGAGTGTGTAGTATAAGTCTCTACAGTTAGCAGAATACAGCAGCATAGCAGCTGTGTAATACAGTACTCTTTGCCACTATGGGGACGTCAGAGTGCAGCGTGGGTGCCAGAGCATTTCTGCCTTCAACAATAGTAACATTGTTGTCGTGTTTGGCAGGACAGCAAGTCAGCTAAAGCATTAGTGGGCTGGGCTGGCACAAAAGCATGTAAATCAAGAAATTTAACAATTGATGCACCTTTTTTTTCCTACGTTTTTCCTTGTTTGTGAATATTGCCTTTTGGCTCCGCTTTTAAGATTGAATGTATCAGCACCCCAAACAAATAATGTATGTCTATCTAGAGTTTGTTCCTTTGTGTAGACTTTGTGAATGTTTCTATGGTTAAATGGATTCTCAATCTGTCCATGTTTGTTTTGTCAGTTTCCTTTTGCAGCAAGGTGCATCCCTTTCTGCTGTGAACTGTGACGGTGATGTTCCTCTGGACATTGCTCTGGATGAGACCACTGAGTCCCTTCTTCAGGATTACACTCTGAGACAGGGTGAGTGATGTCCACTGACAACCATACACCCCTTTTTAAAGGTTGTTTCACCATTTGTTTTTGATTAATCTCAGGGACAAATGTGTTTGTTTCTTTCCAGCACATGTTCTGTTGAATTAACAGCAACACTAACAAAGTTTTTGTATAAGTTTTTTGAGCTAAATAGAAACACCCAGATGGGCATGTTTGTATGAAAGAGTGGCCACCTATGCACCTATGTTGTTTGCAGATACAAGCACAGTTCTCACAGTTAACTGCTTTGAATATCCGTTTGATTATTTAATGTGAGTTTGCCTGTTTTTGCCATATTAAGATGTATATTGATACTAGAATTTGGAACATTCTTGATGATGGTGAGCCCTGAGGACTGGAGGACAGAGAGTTTAAGTCAGGGTTATACTTGAAACAAACTAGTTGGTATGATGTGTCATCCAATAACACTGAAAGCAAAATGTTTATACCAAATGAGGATAGAAGTGTACATTTTTGAACAACCATTCATGGTTTTTGCTTAAAGTTACAGAGGTAATTGTGTAGAGGATTAAAAAACTGTTTGTGTTTAAACCTTGCATACTACTAATAGGAAACATTATTACCTAAATGGAATGCAACTAGGGCTGGGTGACATGGCCAAAAATTTTATTAACATAAACATTGTCATACTTTCGATATTGCTAATTATTGACCTATTTTTAATAAAGACCAGAACAAAAGTAGTTACAGTACAGCACAGTTTATGTGTTTTTACCATTTGGAGTTTTTTGTCATATGGGGTTGTTGCTTAGTACCTCTCCACAATGTTGAAGCAAAGTAGAGGTTTCTGGCACAGCTTCACCTCCTTCCAAAGAGCATGGAGAAGATAAGAAGTCTAAAGAGGTTCAAACACTAGCAACACATGAAGTACACAGAACAACTTTATTGTTAGACCAACATGTTTCAGCTTGTGGCCTTCACCAGGGTCATCATAAAACATATTACATCCAGCTCTTCAATAGGGTAGGAATGTATGAGACAAAAAAATCTAAAAATATTGTCTCAATATTGTCTCAATGATTGGCCTGAATCGCGTGGCTTTAGGCTCATGTGGCTTTAGGCAATCATTGATACAACTGGCCTCATGATCCATCTTTGTAGAAGTCCCATTGGCTGATATGAATGTGAATCCATTTTATTGGTTGTTTTACCTCTCCATCATGGACTGCTTGTGGGTTGTTTCTTGAGATGTAGCAGATGTTGGTTGTGACTGACGACATGAGTAAGCCAAAGGGTTGAAACGGCTAGGTTGATAAAACAAGTTTGTTGTATTCCCACTCTTGGTCGGGACGGTTTTCCAGCACAGTTTACAGAGCACAGTTTTCTGATATGGGTTAGACTTAATGAAACTGGCTGCACTCATTTATTTGACTCAGTGCCCCTGTTGTTAGTGCAACAGAACAAAACCCCTGTTAAATGAGCCAGGTGGGAACACGCTTAGGGTTTACTCATGCAACCGTGAAAACTATTGGACTTCCTGTTGAACAGTTTTCATATTGCTATTGATGAAGTATCTATTGCTGCTACATATTGCAATTGTTTTATTGCCAAGACCTAAATGCACCGCAGATGGGTGTGCCTCATACATGTATAAAACAAGGGACGCATGTATTTGACATTTTCTGTTTATGTCCAGGTGTGGACTTGGAGGCAGCTAAGCGGCTGGAGGAGGAACACATAATGAGAGACGCTCGGACCTGGCTAACTGAAGGCCCACCTCCTGATGTGCGGCACTCCAAGACTGGGGCCACCCCACTGCATGTTGCTGCAGCCAAAGGCTACCTAGAGGCCCTCAAGTAAACATTCCTCACTTGCTTTGTAATGGATCAGTGCCTCATTTTCTTTGCTCAGGATTGAATAGCCAGATGATAAGTGAACCAGGCATTTGTAGTATTATCCATATTTTGATTTGCATTGTCTCATACAGTTCTTCCTGCTTAGTTGTTGTCACCTTGCTCTTGTGTTTTTCCAGGATACTGTGTCAGTGTGGGCTGGATGTGTCAGCTATGGACTTTGACGGATGGACACCTCTCCATGCTGCAGCGCACTGGGGTCAGGGAGAGGCCTGTCGCATCCTGGCAGAACACCTGTGCAATATGGAATCTCGCAGCAATGCGGTGAGGCCCAAAAAAAAAAAAAAACCTAATTCTAATCATATTAATGTATATATATAGATCCATGTCCCACATCAGCATGTTCTTTCATTTACAGGAATTGGAACTTTATACTGTAAATTTAACCTCACAAATGTTTTTCATGTTCATGTTTCATTTTTGTCATGTTTTTTCTCTCAACATGAAATGAACTTTGCAGGGTCAGACACCATTTGATGTTGCTGATGAAAGTGTCGAGGAGCTGCTGGAGGAGTTATCACAGAAACAAGCCAATGTGAGAAAGTGTTTATCTTTATCTGGCATTATATAAATTTACTTTATGTAATTTTGGAAGACTGGTTGTCTTGATCACTGACTGCTGTGTCTCTTTCTCTCTCAGTGGCGTAATGAACAGTCCATACTGGACAGGCAAAACCAACAGGGCCCCACCGCTGCAAATGCACAAAACAGACGGCGGAGGTTAGTATTAAAGCAAAGAGTAATTCAGGTCGGGTTCAGTCATGGCCGAACATTTGGCAGCAAACATTTGACTTTTTAATTACTACTAATTAGGGGTTTTTAAACTGCTAGTGACATTGCTTAATATGTGTGTATTACAACAATCTAACTATATATATAAAACAATGCCTTTTTGACCCACATGTGTAATCACTGTGACTATGGTAACAACAGAGTACCATAGTAAATTGAGGCACAAAGTCAGTGCTTCAATTTACATTGACTGTGTTGGGCTTGGTTCAGGTTCGGACATAGAAAACAGAATGCCTGTTGGGTTTGGGGTCGGGCTCAGTTAAAACTCTCTCAGGTTCGGGTCGGGCACTGATAGCATTATACAGCCTGTGTAGCTGTGTAGTTAGGATCTATCTCTAATTTATCCTAAAAACATTCTTCCTAATTTAAAATGTTTCAGTTTTTCCTTTCCATGAACACCAGCGGCAGGTTTTCCTGACAGATATTAATGCTAAACTAAAAAATGAATGAAATTCAAATATCATTGGAGCATTTTTTACTCCCACTAGATCCTCCATATTTAACCTGGAACCAGGCTCACACGACAGGAATTTTAAAATTCTAACAGTTTTTGAAATCGGGTTGCATCACGCTTATAAAGAGAAACTTCACAGATGTTCTTCTCTCTAATCTCCAACATGCACACGCTACAGGTGTTGAAACTAATGGTGTGTCACATACCACAAAATATTATTTAGATTATTGTGCAAGAGGGAATTATGCACCACCTCTTGTGAGTTCATGGGGAAGCAGATGTAAACGAAAGAGTAGAGCTGGATATTAAAGTAACAGAAGACAAATGGCTGCTTCCCTGGGAAATACAGTCGTCCTTCACTAACTCCCACACCTGGAGAGACTTCTGATGGAAAAAATGAATTCACTTCCAAACTGGCACTCAGCTGCTGCTGGAGGGAATGTGGAGAAAACATGGTTGGTCATGCTCACGAATACTGATCTAGTCCCTCTAGTTTTTTGGAAGGATGCAGCAACAATCATTTCTGAAACGCAGATTTTTAATATTATTTAATATATTCTACCTACTATAGATCCTCCTGGCAGCAAGTAAAAAGACCATTACAAAATACTCTACAGAAAAACTGTCCTACTGCTGGCCTCTTAATCAATATTGTAAAACTACATCTTCTCAAATAGATGACCTACTCCATACAGCCCCCAAAAACTAGGAACAAAACAGTGGGAAAATGGTTTGCTTATTTAGCCAATGAGAAAGATCTTTTGTAATTATGTGAAATGTTTATGTATGTGCCGTATGTGATATTTTATTTGAAATGATCCAAATTTGTCTTGATTTAGAGATCATCCCATGACCTCATATTTATTTGATATTTTGCTTATGTTTCTTGAAAAAACATCGATCTTATGTTTTTTTGTTTCCAGGAGTTCAGTGTGCAGGATGAGTAGTAAAGACAAGATGAACGTGCAGGACCAGTCTAAAGAGAGGGGGGTTTCAGGAGACCTGGAGCTGAGCGAGGAGAAAGAGAGCAGCCCTGGTAAAACATTTTGACCATGAGAACTACATTCTCTGTAAATATGAGAGATTGTGCTGATTCCAAGATTCTCTGGTTCTCTTTTCCCAGAAACCTCGACTGTGTCTAGTCCCGACACCGAAAGTGTGACCACATCTACAGTCAGCCCTGCTGACAAGGTAAAACTCACTGTTTTACTGTACTCACATTCTTGTGATTCTGTGCTCTGAAACAAGATATGAAAATACATTTGTATTGAAGTTTAACTTACAGGATTCATCTGGATGTTTCTGCTGTCATCCTGGATATTCACAGCACCTTCTCAGCATGACACACTGTCTAGTTAACAGTAGAACTGTTTGACCAACACATAATAGAATTTGAAAATGATTGGTTGTCAGATTAAGTGAGAATGACCAAGAACAATTTAATTAGTATCAGAAAATGAGGAAATGAGAAAAAAAGAAAAATGTACTATGTATAATTAATGTATAATTTCAATACTAAATATTATATTATTTATAATATAATTTCTGCCGTCATTCTCCTCAAAACTGTTCATTTAAACAGAGTTTGAACTGACATGACCACCTACACACTCAGCACTTCACCAGAGCTTTTATACATGGCCCTGTTCCAACATTATGTTTACATTAATTATGTTTCCCAGTGGGATAAAAAGAAATCTAAATTTTGCTTGGAGAGAGATGCTTATGGTTAAGCTGCTGGTCTTTTTTCTCCTCTCCTCTGTGGTTCAGACGCCAGAGGAGAAAGATGAGGAGGAGAAAGAGCAGGACAAAGCGAACCGCACTGCAAGGGTCCAACCCACTCCTCAGACGAGGGACGCCACTGCTGAGAGTCCCAACGCCCCCAACGCTGACAGACGCAAGTAGGAAGCAGGGACACAAGAAACACTCACATTTGACACCAGTTCATTCTTAATTTACGCTGTACATGTTTTCATGTTTCTAAAATTTTTATAAAAATGCATAAAAATATTGAAATACATAATACTTATGTAATTGAAATTTCTGGGTGCTTTAGGTTCCAGGCTCCAGTCAGAGATGAAGAGTCTGAGTCTCAGAGGAAAGCTCGCTCTCGGCTGATGCGTCAGTCTCGCCGCTCCACACAGGTATTGCTTACAAAAGATTTAATCAATACTACCACCCTTATGGATGCTTCTATTGGTCCAGTACTTAATTGATACTCTTATTGGTTCAATTTTATTATTGTGCCAAAAGAAAAAAAAAGTGTTTACATTTTAATATAACTAAATATTGTTTCTAGAGTCATCATCTAGGGAGTGAGGACATTTTGACTGGTCCTCACTGCAGAGGGGAAGGGTAGAGTTTAGATGTTTAGATTTGGTGACATAATGTCAGTGAGGGTTCTCACAAGAGACAAGTGTGTGTGTGTGTATGTGTGCCTGCTCACTTGCCAGGTGTTACAATCTCACATTGCAAATGCAGTGGTTAATTAAGCATTTGGGCAAACAGATTACTGTGTTATGATGCTGAGAGACTGAGTTAAAAATTCACTGAGTAATGATGTGGATAACCTGATGATTCCAGGACTGTAGGACAACTTTAACTGCAGCATCATGATGCATAGCTACCAAATGGTGCATGCATCAGTATCTTTTCATTCACAATGGGGTGGTTGCATATTTTTTACAAAGACACTTCTCTGTTCTAAAGCCTCTGTGTGGTTTTATTTCTGCTCTGTGTGGGCAGGGTGTGACACTGACAGACCTCAAGGAAGCAGAGAAGACTGTAGCTAAAGCTGCAGATCCACCGCCTCGCAACATCCAGCCTGTCAGCCCCATAGTCACTGTCACGCCTGCTGAAAGGGGTGAGTGAGGATGAAAAGCTTTGAAACTGTTCATTGCAACAAGGAGTTGTGGATTTGTAGACAAATACCTGAATGATACTTTGAGTGTCCATTTTTTACATACATTTACACACGCATAGTCAGTAATATTGGCTAATTTTCTATACAGTATATAGTGCTGTCATGTACGGTAATAAGTAACAAGAAATTGCAGCACAGAAATGACAAAGAGAGGTAATCTAGAAACAGTGTCACTGTTACATAGTTTATCTATCAAAAGAACAATAACAAGTTTATTTTCTAACTTTAAGAAGCCTTGAACAGTACATATATTGGTCACAATTCTTTAACACCACATTTAAGGGCTCCCGAACAACAATTTAAAAAAAATAAAAAAGAAAGATACTGTCGGCCAGTATCTATTTTTTTTTTTTAGATGCAATATAAATATGGATGTTGCTTGTAAAGTCCGGTATCTGTTCACCCATCACCGTGTTGATAGAGTCATATTTCTGTTTACTGTAAGTGCAAGCCTACTAAATAAAAACATGTACAACACAAATTTTGGGTGGAGTGCTCTACAGGGTAATATTTAAAAGGAAATGGGTTTTCTCACATGGGTTCCAAGGGCTACTCCTGCTAAGTAGAGCTTTAGGTGTGGTTTAGCTTACAGGGCGGCCACCATATTTTCATACTGCTGTGGGCTGTGTACATCTTCTGACCTCTTTGTGTTTTTGTTATCCCCCACTCCACCCTTGTTTTATTTCAATGGGGAACTGAGCATTTCTCTGTTTGATATATCTGATTGACACCATGTTTACACAAATCAGCCCGTGAGCCAAAAACAGCACTTTGCTCATGGTAACTGAGGCCATTGCTCACAAGTCTCAACATGCATGCATCTGTAGTAGAGACTGGGGCTAAAGATGAGACAGCTTCCTGCGTCACAAAAAGTTAACCTACAGTCCCACAGAGCTCAGGAGTGTTTACTGTCAACCTCCATGTGTTTCAGACACAGATCCGGTGAAGCAGGTGGAGCTGGAAGGAGAGAAGCGTTTGGGAGTGAAGGACAGGAGGAGAGGGAGGAGGGAGAGACGCTCCACTGGCATTGTTCAGCTAGAAGGGGAGGTAAAAAAACAAACTAATAAAACAAGATTAATTGATTTTATCTTTTGAAACAATACTTGAGCCCTGGAAGTTTGTAAAAAGTTGAAGTTACTCTTTGCCATTATGTAACTGAATATATCATGAGAACACTTATGTCTTTTAAAAAGAGAACTTTGCTGACTGGAAATCACGTTGATCTTTGTCTCTAGTAATATATTTGTAAAACTAGAGTGCACTGAATTAACGCAAAATAGGTTTAAACTCTTGAGCCCCATGGCACCTGAACTGTGCATGCATGTTGTGCAGCCAATCTTTGCTTTAGAAGTCAAATTAAAATTTTATTTTGACAGCCATCGAACAGCCATTAAAACATGGAATTAGTGTTAGCATCATATACCTTTTAATAAGATGCTGTAAAAAGCTGATACAGATTATTTATGAAACTGTGAGACAGTGTGGAATGATGGAATAATGAGCTTAAGAAACCACAAATTGCATAATGTTAAAATGTGAGTTATGTTTAGCAGTAAACCAGTAACAGAAGAACCAAAAAACACAATATTTGAATGGCAGCTTGGCAAAATGTTTGTTTTGGGAACTAAAGGGAGCTTGAGTATGAATGGCCTCTTTCAGTTTACTTATTAGTTTAATCACATCTTATATGCATGTGCAGGGATTGTCGTGATCTTTGAACCTTCATGTTTTTCAGAATGAAGATGAGGATACTCATTTGGATGACGTAAACAGTATTAGCACTTCAAAGTGAGTCTCACCATTATGATTCTTGTGTATTTCAATGTGGAGTAAGAGATGCTGTTGAAATATGAACTTGAAGTTGTAAAACAAATTCAGCCCTCCCTTCAGAGCTCTATAATAGCGGCTACTGCTGCAAAGCTAACATACAGAGAGGCCGAGATGGTTTCCCCATAGCCACACACCAGCTGCAGACAGCTGTAGTAGCAGGAGAGTGGTGGGTATCGCTAACATCACACCAATAGTATGTCTTGGCAAACCAGAAAGTAGAGTCACCTTAATATCCATGGGCAAGTAATTTAACATTACCAGACACACAAATGTGACACCAGTTCCTGCTTGCTAGCTAAGCAGCTGCAAAAGGGACAAAAACAATACTGACAAATTGGCTCTGTTAAACATTGGAAAACATGTTACCCACCGGTCGAGCAGAGACAGAGCAACCTCTGCACCTTTCTTCATGCCTTTGAACTCTCGGTCAGGCCACCAGGACTAAAGTCTTTACCAGCCCTGCCAATCTCTTTCCCAGCACTCTCTGTCTGCCTCTTCTTCAGGGTGTGGGCTGGTCCCAGCAGCTAAAACCAGGACTGAATTTCTTTCTCAGTCTGACTGTGCAGTGTCCATCGCTTGAAAGCGTCACTGACATCGACACAACTCTTAGCTCTCGCCCAATCCCACAACTTTCTTTTCAATTTTTGCTCTTCTGACATTATCCTCATTGGCCGTTTCTCAACTGTCACTCCTTCTTGAAAACCCAATTATGTTGTGGTGCATATGCCACCATCACGCTGCCGCTGGGAGACATT
This sequence comes from Trachinotus anak, assembly GCF_046630095.1. Taxonomy (NCBI): domain Eukaryota; kingdom Metazoa; phylum Chordata; class Actinopteri; order Carangiformes; family Carangidae; genus Trachinotus; species Trachinotus anak. The sequence continues at coordinate 10,121,889 of NW_027273870.1, read as the reverse complement.
CTTGCCATGCACTCGCCTTAACATCACTGCCAGTCTCTCCTCTGCAGTCCCAATCAATCCCTTTCAAAACGTGATTCAACAATTTCTTTGTTTCCCTTTTACAGACACAGAGCTGTAGGAAGACATTTGTGCAACATTATATTATATGTCACTGAATTTGACAAAAGGTTTATTGATTAGAATTGCCTACTCCACCTTTAATTTGAATCTCTGGGACATTTATTTTTGATTTCACATATTTCTTACTTGTGTTGTAGTTTAAAAGTCTTACTTGAGGGCTGCAGGCAAAGACTGTAATAACATTTTCTGACAGTGTACATAGTAGGAATTTGCATGGTTACCATGAAATAGTCAAATTAAATGTAGTTTTATTTCCCAGCATGTGATGGTAAACGTCAGATTTCTAAATGTCTAACCCTGTGCTGCTGTTGGGGATTCTCTGACAAAGTCTCTGATGTGTCTCTGCAGTGAGAGTCAACTGGGAGACTTATCAGCTGACTACAGAACGGTACGTGTCTGAACCCCTCCTCACAGAAAAGGTCACAAATGCCTAAAACTCAAGCCTGAGGGCTGAATTAAAGCCAAGTTCTAGACAAACCAGGGCAGGAATGACACCCAACGAGCTCTAAAGAGAAGTAAAAAGAAACCCCAGCAGGCTTTAACACCAGCCCAGCTATCTCCACCTGCACATATATGAAGCTTTGGTCTACAGGTTGTTGTGCTCTGACCGTCTTGGATTGTGTTTCCTTTCAGCTGTACTTTAAGATCCTGCAGGAGAACCTGGCTCTGAAGGACAAGCTGCAGGAGATGGAGCTGCTGCTCAGCCAAAACAAAGTGGAGCTGGAGAGACTCCGACAGGTTCGGCAGGTTTGCTGCTGCCTCTGACCTTTTAAGAGTGTGTGTGTATGAACAGAGGGATGTCACGTGGGCGCTCATGTTTGTTTGAGGCAGTCATAACACGGAGAGCATGTGGATGTGGACAGCATTTCATTTTTTGTGAAATCCAGCACTTATAGCCATAGACATAATCTTCTCTGTTAAGATTTGTCTGAAACACAAGTATTACATAAGAATTGATGTTTTTTTTTTGCTACTTGTTAAGCATTGCTGTCATGTTTTGAGTGAGGGTGATATCTTATTTTGAAATGAATTCAGTATCTGTCGCAGTTATCAGAGCCTGCAGCATTAACAGTTAATTAATAGTGTCTCTCTGTGTGGCAGAGCCAAGAGAGCAGCACAGACAGACCGGCCATGCTAGAGCTGGAGAGATTTGTAAGTCTGCTTTTTTCTTTCTTTCTTTCTTTTCTCTTTACTTTATCTGGTTTTGCAGGAGCTAACCTCATGTAGTGTATAAATAAATATATTTACTCATGAGAAATATCTATCTAGGATATATGGAAATAATATTTATGTATGACAATAAATAGAAATGCATACTCTGCACCAGTAGAAGCTTTTTAAAGGTGCAAAGATTTGTTTTTAAAATCAGAGCCTTTGTTTCCTGCTCTTGAGTTGTTGACATTTTCTCTACATTTACTGTAAACCTGACTTTGTGAGGTGTGATAAAATGTCAGACCAGAGAATGAATGCATGTTAACAGCGCTACAAGTTTAGCAGAGCATGAAGCTAAAGGTGTCAGAAATGTTAGACAGTGTTGCCGACAGTGAATAACAGCAGGTGGAATGTTTGCAGCCTCATGATTTTCACTCTTATGCTGACAGGAGAAGTTGGCCCTCCAAAGGAAAGCAGTGGAACTGGAGGATGAGCTGAAGGTACAGAAGTTCACTTCAATGCTAATTACTGGTGTATTGAATTAAAGTGACTGCAATAATTTGATCCCAAATGAGTTACAGAGAGCTCAACATAATCAGCATTGCTGTCAGTTTTCATACTGAAACTTTAAAAAGTCACACTTTAAAGAATTGAGGTTATTTGTTTTGTTTTGGATGTTATTCAGACAACCTCTACTCCTCCCGAGTCCCACATTAACAAATACAATACAAAAAATACAAATTCAACTTGAAATGAAATATACAATGAAAAAAATAAGGGAAACAAAATGATGTACAAGCTTACAAAAAAATCAGTCAATTAGCCATGAACCAAACACATCAAGAAGAGTTGGTCAGTTAAAAAAACCCCTCCAATCAAAACTGTGTTTTGCTTGTTATCACTTCACTTGGATGTTTGAGCTTCACTGTGCAGACTGTACTGTGTGCAGGGTTTGACACTGAAAAGACTTAACTTAAAAGTTCCGACTTTGTAACATCCAAACTTTTTTGTAAATCTCATCAACCTGTCACTGTTGTTTGGCACTGACCAACAGTCCTGTCATCTCCCTGCAGACAGAAAAGTGCACATTTAGAGGAACCTCTGTGGTTCCTGCTTCATCATTACCTTAGCTGTGGTTTAAATTAGGTTTATGGTTTAAACCTAATTTAAACCTGTGTTGTCTGAAACAAAACCACATAGCCACAAACTAATTGTTGTGCTCTCAGAAGCTGCTGCTCAGTCTAAACCCAGCTGCTGTGTCATGTAGAAGTCACCTACACATCTCATCCCACAAGAGGTCATTGTATCAGAGGTTTACATTAAACCTGCAGCAGACTTGCTTGACTTGAGCTTCAGAGTCACACAATTCAGTATAAGGGCAGATCTCTAAAGCTCAAATCATTTAATTAATTTCTAAAAGTTTCGATCTCATAATATCATGCTTGATGAAGGACATTGTGCATCATATAATCGCTATTACTACAGTTACATCTGTCACAACTCATTTGTGATGTCCAGAGAGAGTGTCACTGATTAGACAAACTGAAGCGGTCTGTTAAAGCAACCATGTGTATGCTCCCCTACACGTACCTGCGTGTACCTGCACACAGACATGTGGTCAGTTCGTCACTAACATAGGCAGCTGAGACATGTGAATTGTTCAGTCGCCTGTGGCTAAAGTAAAAATCACAGATATTTAGTAAGTCCAGTAAATTGAATGCACAGTAACACAAACTTTCCTGCAGTTTTTTTTTACAGAATAGATGGGCTGTCTGCTCTGATACAAAGACCACCCCTGTTAACATAAAACATAATACACTTTTTATGAGGTAAAACATCTTCCTGGTAAAAGTTTTACACAGCAAATGCCCTAATGTGTGTGGCTTTTGTTTAGGGTGTCCTCTAGTATCTAAAGGTCCCTGTACAGTTTGCAGATTTGTCTCAGTCCAAAGTTGACAGTTTTATGAGGAAATTAGGTGAAGTCTTCGGTCATCAATCAAAACAAGTGTTTTCAGATCTCACTGTGGGAAGTGAAAACTAAATGCACCAATGTGTAATAATGTTTCTGTAGGTTCTGGGGGACCTCAGAGCAGACAACCAGAGGCTCAAGGATGAGAATGCCGCCCTCATTCGAGTCATCAGCAAACTCTCCAGATGAACCTGAAAAAAAACCTACATGGAGAAAAGTATTACAGGATTTCTCTTTTGCCCAACTCAGAAGACACAAACCAGGAAGAGAGACGCAGCATTAAACACCTGCACAGCACATTTTAACAGTAACTGGAAGAACATGTAGATTTCAGGGTTATTAGCTTGTGTTTGGGCCTTTATGATTTGGCAAATCTACTGTATAACAAGCTGAACTGCACCTCCTGTGGACTGACAGGATGTTCCTGTTCACATCCACTTTTATATTAAGTTTTTATTGTTGTATTTTTTTTAACTGGAATATTTCATGTGCTTTGCTTCTGCAATACTTTGTATAAAAATCTGTATTAAGAGACTTAAAGCCATGCACAGTGCAAGTTCAGAGTAATGTTTTAGATAGCCTTCTTCACCTCTGAATGGGTGGAGAAGTAAAAAAAAAAAAGAAAAAAAAAGGCCATGTGTCATGTCATATGTAGGGGGTGGTTATTAGAAAATAACACAAAAAAGACTTAAATGTGCCAAAAACCAGCCCCAGTTTTGCATGTCCTTTTGGGGAAAACTCCATGTGGTCAGTCTTGTTTCTCAGGATAAGTCTTGGCTCAATGCTTTCTGTTTTAGCTGACTGCTGTAAAGGTGGACCAAATTTGCATGCTCATTTCTCCCCCGCTCCTCTGAATGTATATTTAATATGTATATTTATGTACAGGGGCCATCTGTCCTGACAGTGATGTAAAGGTGTCGTCGTGGTCTCTGTTTTACAAAGGACGGAGAGTTTTGGGTGCTAATCATGGACGTCAGATGCAGCTCAAGTTCAGGGGGAAAATGTTTGTTACAAATGTCAGATCTTTAAAGAGGTTATGGAGGACGCATGCTCTGTTCTTAGTACTGTAAGTCGGTAGTAATTTCACTCTTCCATTTTGACTGGATGCTTCTGAAAAGCAACGACTCCTAAGCTAAGTATACACCCTGTGACGGACGGCTGTTATTGTTCAACAGACAGGCCAGATGGGTCAACCTCTGAATGTTTACTCCAGTTTTCAAGAAAAAAACCTGCATGTCAAATTGTATTTTGATTCTGTGCCTTTCAACATACATTTGTAAGTAATATTTCTATTTTGCTTTGGTAACGTACACCGTTAAGTATAAAATACAGTTTGGGCATAAATGATAAAGGCTCTTTTCTTTCTTTTAGTTTTTGACTGAACATTTTCTTTGACTTTTTTCCCTGAAGGTCAGTGTGGTCTTTTAATTGTTGATACAACAGTATATCTCTTTAAAGACCTTGTTGTGGTAAGAGCAGTCAGTATATTTGTCAGTATTACCTTATTGAAGATATATCATATTGGTGAACATGTAGGTGGAAAAGTAATGAGAAACTGCAATACAGGAATCCCAAATATATTTTTGATATGAGCTACAGACAGTTGAAATTCCCTTGTCTGTCCACCAGAGAGCACCAGCAGGTTAATGTTTTAACTGTAAATTGTACAAATAATGGTCCATCGCCTCAAAAATATGAAACATAAAATTAACTTATCTTACCTCAAATATTGATATTTATTAGGGTTAAGTTTAGACAGAGTTTGGATTGTGGTGGTGTTGCAGTGAAGCAAAACCCTGCCATGTTTTGATTTCCTGTGGACGTCCCTGGTCATGTATATACAGTACGGTAGGTTAAAGGGGAACCACTGATATCTCCATATCAATCATGTATGTTTTGTGAGTACAGCTTCATATGTGAAAAAAGTTGTATCACTGTTTTTCTCAATAGTTGCTTTGATGCAATTCACACATTAAAAAACATCATTTTCAAAGTTCATGCATCCCTCACAAGACTAAATCACCAGTGCAAAAGCCACTAAAACTATCAAACTTGCACATCAAATGATATGTTCAGAAAAAAAAAGAGCCGACTACTGCAAAAAATGTGGTGTAGTATTAAAAATGTCCAGACACAATGTGAATGATTTACTATAACTATGAGAGAGACTGGACTGAGAGTCTTACCCAACATGAGTTGGTTTTCAGTTGCATCCATAATTTAAACCTTCAGGAATGAAGGTATGCTCCTGTCTGATGGCTCCTTCAGCAATACTGTAAAACACACATCACTGCATTGTATAACATTAACATTTGTAGGTCTTACTGTAGCCACCCATTTACTGCAATGTACTGTACTACAATACAGCCAACTGCAAAAAATACCCGCAGTGTTTTTACTGTAACCTACAGAGTGGAAAAACAGAGACATCATGGAGGATGGTGTCACATGTTTACAAGAGGAGAGGTGGCTGCTGTAAATACCATTTTTACATGTCAATGTTGTTTGTGCAAATGGAAAAATAAATATATTGCTTCAACATTGCATTTGTGTTTAGTGTGAACATGTTAACCATCTCAGCAGATTACTTCACTGAACTGTGTAGAACACTGTATGAAAATGTATATATATATAGGTATATCCAAAAATTATCTATAATGAAAAATGTGCTTGGCATTTGATGTAAATACTTGATGCTGTTATTATTGATATTTTCAATGCAGTGTTTCATTTTGAAGCAGATATTGGGCACATTGAATTTTCTGTGTGTAATTTTTGCAGTGAAAACACTAGAGAAATGCATTAACACAATGAGAAAATGTCTTAAGTAGTGAACACAAAGGTAGTTTGTACAAAATCTAAGAGAAATACTGTGTGTGGGGAAATTAAACGTTTTTCAAAACAAGTAATGTACACATGCAAGACTCCACCAGTTAAGTATTCCTCCATCTGCCTCCAAGGAGGGAAGGACAGGGCTCAGGATGTCCTGTGTGGGCTCTTGGCTGCGTTGCTGGGAGGTCAGGCAGGGGGGCCCTCTGCTTGCCCCTCTTTTGTTCTGGAGTGGCCTATCATTACCTTTACTACATAATTTGTAATAATTATCAAATGGTTATAAATGTTTATTTCAGTACTGTCTGCTGTATGTATGTGGACATGGCACATGTAAATTAGTGAATTTATTACATCTTGTTATTGTTATAAGGACATTGTGCATCATATAATTGCTATTACTATATCATCATTATTATTATTAAAAACACAATGCACACACAAACACACAACCCACAACATACCCTCCCTAATACAATCTTCACCCCTAGATATTACTGTATATACACCAAGTAACTGTCCCGTAATATCAACTATTTTGTTTTTTAAGTCACTATGTGTTTCATGTCATGCTTTGTCATGTTATTTCACCAGTTAAAAAAATACTACTATTACTACTATTATCTATAGCAGCCAGAGGTGTTTTTGCCAAACATTATGATGTCACAGTGAAGCTGACCTTTGACCTTTTGGATTTAAAATGTTATCAATTCATTTTATCCTTATACACATTTGAGTTAGATTGTGTCAAAAGTAGTGTATGATTTTGTGAGTTATGGCCAAAAACATGTTTGGTGAGGTCACAGTGACCTTTGACCTTATCAGGTCATCCTTGAATCCAAATAAATGTATGTATCAATCTGAAGAAATTACTGAGATATTACGCTCACAAAAATGGGACTGACGGACAGACAACCTGAAAACATAATGCCTGTGGCCCTGAGTGTCGCCAGCATGGAGGAATAAAAAAGTATTGCACCTCCATAAAGGTGGGGAGTCACAGAACATTGATAAACTGGCAGAGCAGGACTCTTCATGAAGAGATAACCATTATGTGTGAGTCTGGTGGCGTATCACCTCATTAACTTAATCACACAGATTGAAATGTACAGTAAAACTAAAGTAACTAAACGGTTATCATCTGGGTAAGAGCAGTTCTACTTATCTGCAAAACATCACAATGTTAGAGGCCAAGTTGAGCAAAATCTTTATTGACCGAGAAGAGCAATCACAAATGATGATAGAATATACAACCCCACCAGCATGCCAGCGTTTTCATAGAAACTGTACAATGTGAAGGAATGTATGGAGCAGGAATACATATCATTATCAGAAGAAACAAAAAAAAAAAAGTTTTACATCCATATGTTCTGGTACAGTACAAGTTGATTTTAATTTAATGTGACTGGTCAGTTGTGTTTTAAAACCTTCCTCCTCCTTCATAAAATACTGAGCACATGTTTCTGTGGTAGTGTCACATGACCCTTCGTGTCACTGAGGTCTCTATCTGAGGGCCACTGGGTAAAAAGGCTGAGGGCCTGGTGAGTGTTTTCTCTCCACTGCCAGTGGCTGTCTGTGTGGGTGAGACCAGACACCGCCAAGGTCTCCAGCAGCAGCAGACGGTGCCTGGCTCAGCCTCCTCCTGTGCTTTCTCTGGTACTACTCCTCACTTGGGATCTCCTGACTGTGGGCTACGAGTTATGAAGCTATCTGAACGAGCAACGGGTGGGGGGCTTTGTAGGGGAATGATGTACATTAAGGCAAAGGGGAAACAACAAATAAAAACAGACTAAATTAGTTATGTTTGTCAGTGTTTTTCTCCATGTGATCATAGTTAGTGCTAAGGCCTCATGGCTAAAAGGAACGAGAGTGCCAATACCGATTTTCACTGGGTTTGGTTTCTTTTCTCCAATTTTTAACATTCAGTTCCCTCAAATTACAAGGTCAGTTTATTTTGGGGGGTGGGGGCAGTGGGTGTGTGCAAAGCTGTATCTGAGTAACCTGTATAAACAGTCTCCACTACAACAGGGCTACAGATTAGTTGGTAGCGAGAGTAAGCCCTTGATATACAGACTACTTGATAGCAAGTGCTGCTCATACACACAAGGCATGCTAGACAGACATGAATAAGTTTAGACATTAGTCGATATATAAGGCAGCTTTTTTTTTTTTTACCCTTATACTTTTTTTTTTACTCCCTTGTTAACTTTGGCCCCAGTCCCAATTTAAAGGGGAGTGGGTGAATACATTTAGGGAAGGGAGGGAGGCGCTGAAGAGCAGCTCTGAATGAATTGTTTTTACAAGGCAGGTACTGGTAATTATATCAAAAGACAGCAAGCAAGTAGGCAAGCAAAGGAATGCTAAATTTAGCAAGAGAGGGCGAGCGGGGGGCAGGTGGATGTGGTGGGGCCTGCTATGAACACAACAGCTGATTAACAGTGATGTGAATACAGTCACATTACACAACCATTGATACAATTATATAAAAAAGGCAAACAAAAGTTGATTGTACAGTTGCTTTTCCACATGTACTTTTGATACTGAGAGAGGAAGACACCATTCTGGAAAGGTGGAAGGCGGGGTTAATCTCTTCAAGCAGCAAAAAATCGGGACAAAAGAAAAAGAAAAGGGCTGGGATGGGAGGGGGTGAGGAAGTAAGGTGCTACATGGCACAGCTCAGTGGGGAGTGAGGTGGGGGAGTGAGTGAGTGAGGATGGTTGGTGAACAGTGTTGAACCATGTGCAACCAATGAAATGTTGACCAGGAAGGGAGATGCTGGACGGACTGACAGATTGGGGGGGTGCTGCTACTGCTACTGCTACCGAGGCTGATAAAGAGGTGGGAGGGGCGTCGGCGTGTTAAGACAGTGAGGCGGGAACTAAGGCATGAGAGCATGAAATGCACAACAAAGTAAAAAAACAAAGAAGGCAGAAATGGTGGACACAGGGTGAGGATGAGGGGAGCGGCTGAGGAACGCACGGGGGCTGAGGGATTTTGACTCCCTCCACCCCCCCAAACACAAAGGCCTCTTTTAGTCTTTCCAGTCTTTCTTGATGTTGAGGTTCCACTCCCAGGACAGGTGATCGTGCTTGTCATCATCAGTAAACTTGGATTTGATGACGTAGTTGCCACGGGCCAGCATGCCCTTAGGCGTCTCCTCCATTGTGGTCAGGAAGTCGTATTCAGTGGGACGAGGCCCGTAGCTGCCCACCATGTAGTCTGACTTATCAACTGTTGACGAATGAAAAAGGACAGTCAGAAACTGCATTGGTTCACATCAGGGATCAGCAAGAAGCCTGAACCACGGGTCAGGTTTATGTTTTACAGGTGAAAACTGTATTTTTCTCCAATAAATGATTTGGGTTGATTTCCTTTAATTCATTTCCTACATGAATAGAATAATAATCATCATGATTATCATTATTATATATGATTAGACTATATTATTATTATATATCAGCATTGATTATTATTATGATGCTGTCTGTGTATATACAAGTATGCGTAAATACGTGAATATAAATTTTGCTATTTCATTATTAATGTAATGACACTGTTATTATTAATAACAATATTAATAATATAATTATCATTATTATTATAATTACTGCATATGATGCAATCTCATTAGAACTTCCTACCTTGCGCACACACTGCCCACAACATACCCAACATAATTCTATCGTCAACCCTAAATGTTATTTGATATACAATATGTCACATCAACTGTCTGTCTGTTTATCATGTTTTTTCTATCATAAATTTTTTTATATAATTGAACAATACACTTGATTTCTAAAAGGTTTAGGATTTTATGTGAGTACAGATGTTTTAATTATCTTACCAAGTGAGGACTGAAGTCACAACAACTTATTTTAATACTCGTTCAGCAAAAAATCTCTCATGTCCACACACACACACACACACACACACACACACACACACACACACACACACACACACACACACACACACACACAGTGGGCTGCTTCTAAGAATAAGTAAGAATGAAGCTCTGACCCAAAAAGGTCAAATGATATTATTTACCTGTTATTTGTGTTATTTACTATTGGACTGAATTTCAATATCATGCTGTGTTCAAATGGCTATTAAATGTTTTGAGGTTTATATTTATTGGAATTACACAATCAGTTTATTAACAATGTCACAGCAGCAGCAGATTTATGAAGAATCATGTAAAATTATTATGTAAACTATGAAAGGGAAGAGAGTAGCTATGTTGTTTTTTTAGGGCCAGATTTGGCTCTCTGGTGTACATTATATTCATACACTGTTTACACACACCAAGCAATTTATTAAGAACACCATTAGAATACTGGGCAGAGCCTCCCTTTGCTCTTTGAACAGCCTCAGGTCTCTGTGGCATGGACTTCACATGATGTTGAAAACATTGCTAAAAAACTCCTCTCTCATCAACAATAGAGCTGCTGCTCGCTGGATGGTTTTTGTTTTCCACACCGTTCTGAGTAAATTGTACAAAGCTGCATGTGAAAATCCCAGGAGTTCAGTAGTTTCAGAAAAATTCTGCCTGTCTGGCACCAATGATCACATTTTGTCCCCATTCTGAACATTAACTGAAGCTCCTGACCTGTATCTGGAGGATTTTATACATCACACTGCTGCAGGGGTACAGGTGTTCCTAATAACGTGCTCAATTAGTTATTTATTACAAGTCAGTCTGTTTTGAACCCTTGTGATGAGTCTTTGAAATCTCATCTCGCTAATTTTCATATTTTTCTGTTTATCAGTGAATTTCTTACTTAATTAAATATTTAGTTTACTTAACTAATCATTCGGTAAGGAATTTAATGTCCAACTGAAATCACAAAAGTTTAAATTAACAAAATGTAAACCAACTTGTGCTGCTAACTGTAGCTTACAAGCTAAGGACACTGTATTGTTAGCATTGGTATTAAGGAATAGGGACCACATTTGAACACATGTAGCATTTAAACTGAGTGATGTTGATATCTGCAGATACGTTTTTTTTAGCTGTTTAATGTGCTACAGTGCTGACTAGATAGTTAGCCAAATAGCCAACAAACTGACACCGGTAGTTATGATACCTGTAGCTCGGTCAATATACAACATAAGACAAGTTTCTGTGCTTGTAGAGACATTAGATCGAAAGCGAATGTTGGTTGTTATTCAAAGTCTTATTTATATTGTCCAATATGCTGCTGTCTGTGATTTAGTCAGAGTGATCATCTGCCATGGGGAGAACAGTGACAGCTAATGTGAACTGATTTGATTGGCTGTATGCACAGATACTCTGTTTGCATACTCTCTCTGCAGAGAAAACAGAATTCTGACTGTTACATGCTGATATTGAGGGGACAGCATCATGACACTAAAAAACTGAAATTTCTTCTTCTTGGGTATTGAGTTTTTTTCCCTCACAACAAAGCACAGAATGTGTATAATAACCAAAGCAGGTCTATATTCTATCACAGAAAAAAGAAAATTACATTTTAGTTGAATTTTAGAATGGTGATGAAAAGTTTTCGACATTTAACTGGGAAAGTGGCAACAGCTTAAGTAAAGGTACAGATACAGGTTGGGGATACAGATACAGGTTTACTCTATGTGTTAAATATTGAGCTTCAGAAGAGTCTTTGTGGACATAATTTCAAAAAGGTTAAGAGAAATTGTTCACTCACTCTTCATTCCTTTCCTGTATGTTTGCTGCACATACTTCAAACCAGACACTATTTCCCTGTTCACCTGTCGAGAGACAAACAGTGTTAGAGACAAAGAGACAGATGTTCTATATTTTAGTAATAAACAGGAGAAGAAATTCAGGAAGACGTGAGGAAAAATGTCCTTGAAACTTCATTTAAAAAAAAATCTTAATTTAAACTGAGAACAAAAAAATGCAAATGGAGAATCATGGTTTATATATAATCTGTTTCTTTCATTGAGAAGTCACAAAATAACTACATGGTGATTTTTCTCTTTTAACCACGACTCCTCCTCCTTCCTACTTCCTGCTTCTTCTTTCCTGCTCTTCATCTGGAGCACAACTGGATAATATACTAAGTCAGTATGAGGACATGAGACTGGTTACTTCTTGGGATTTTTTAATGTAGTATTATAGCTTCTGGTTTTAAAATCTACTATTTATACTATTTTCAGAGCTTTTATGACTGCTGCTTCTACCTTGTTGTCATTTTACATGTTGTTCCTCAGAGCCCATCCCACACTCAGCTACAGCAAGATGGTTCTGGGTTCGAACCCCAGGCCTGGGGCCTTTCTGTGTGGAGTTTGCATATTCTCCCCATGTCTGTGTGGGTCCCCTCCCCTCCCCACCTGTCAGGGCCCAGGGTGTACCCTGACAGGTCTCTGACTGGATGGTCAAATTTTCACAATGGCAGCAGATAACAAGGAGAGATTCTCATACTCTGTGAAAACAGCCATTGATCTAACCTTGAAGCTTATCTTTATTTTATATTCAACTCCCTCCTTCAGAACAAAGGCCTGCTTCTTGAAGGCTTCCAGGTCTCCTGTTAGAAAACAAGGGAAAAAAAGCATGGGCATCAATATTTTGTTTATCATAGTCTCAGTGATGTCATCATTAGGAGAGCCCAGGATAACATCCTCCAATACCAAGCCAATATTTTTCAAACATAGGGAAGTTTTCTCGCCAATTACCTTGTTAAGTTTGAGTATAAATATAACTTGTCTTAATTTTCCAGGTTTTTCAAACTTCCTTGACAACAGCTTGTACAGATATTAGAATCTGATGACCTTCTTTGAGACATTTCCACATGGGGTAATGGATTGTCAGTTAGCCCTGTGTTTATTTCAGTTCCATTTATTTGTTTATACATGTTAGCAAACTGGTATCAAATATAAGTATGCCAAATTAGCAATTAGCAGATTGTGTTTGCAAGATAGCTGTGGATGTACAGACAACTGTCAGTGGATTGATAATGAAAAAAACCCTATAACCTTGAATGTCCCTCACTGACTGACCGACTAACTGAGTGACTGAATGACTGATGATATTTCCGCCACTAGTCAGCCGTGTGCCTTGTCACTGAGTTGGAGTTTCTGGTGCAGACAGGTTCTATCAGGAGGGTGTTTACAGTTTGCAGTGTTGCTAACTAAGCCCACTATCGTTAGATTTAGAGACTTTTTTCAAACAAACTGGGTGTAAACCTGGTACATGACCGTGTATGGATGCCGACTGGGAGCTTAGGACTACACCTTTTGTTACAGGTAGGCTACTGAGCCGCTCTGGTTACCTGGCTGCAGTAAAGCGGAGGAACGCTTCCAATACACTGAACCTCGCCTCCATTACGGCAAATAAAGTACTTTCATTACATGTATCATTATTACTAAAAGAGGCAGAGGAATAACTAAACATAAGACACAAGAGCAGAGAGAGCAGGAGAGAAGTCATCAGTAATGATGCTTCATACTAACTGACCAATTCTGCATATCAAGTTAGACAGAAAGACCTGCCTCTACTAAAAGTCTGTTATGTTCTGGAGTTGGAAATAAATAAAGGTTAAACTATTGTGAAAGAGGCTGTCCTATGTGTGAGAGACAAATTAAGAGAGTCTGTGTGATGGTGCGCCCTGGTGGCTAACCTGGAAGAGCGCGTGCCTTTTGGGCTTAGTCCTTGCCGTGGTGGCTCGGGTTCAAATCCGGCCTGCGTCTCTTTGCTGCGTGTCATCCTCTCTTTCTGTCTCCCCAATTTTCCTGTATAACTCTCTGTACGACTGTAATAAAGGCAAAAGCCTTAAAAATCACTTTAAAAAAAGAAAGATCATCTATCTCTTCTAAGTTTCTCTCTGAATGAAGTTGGAATTTATGTTTATTGTCAAATCCAAATCAGGATTTGACAATAAGTTGTCCTAGTTGACCTGGTCTTGTTTTCTATTATTTCTACGTGGATTTGTGGCTTTTGATTTCAGCATTGACTTTTAGCATGTTTGCTGCATGTGCTGTCCTCTTCCTCAGGGTTCTTCTCTTTAAGTGGTGCCCAACTCTCATAAAAATCCAACATATGGGTCTGTTATACAGAGGCTGTGTTGATTCCTTTACTGGAACTGATCTAACTCACCGACTATGTTGTATGACTCATCCTCAGCAGGCTTTTACTGTACCTTCACAAACAACATAAAAAAAATCAATTTGATGTAATTTGCATCATCAGAAACTTTCCTACATGGGCTGAAAAGCCTGTTTTTAAGTAAAAGTGCAATTTTTGAGTGACTTTTCTGGGATGCTTGTTTTACACACCAAGGTAATACTTATTTGGTTCAGTACAATTAAATGCAATCCAATAAAAAAGCCCTGAATTTTTTTTAATAATCTGTCCCCCTCATCTATTTTAATGGATATGGACAAAGCATATATAATTGTGTGTGTGTATATATACACATATATATATATATATATATATATATATATATATATATATATATATCTTTGTCATATGTGACAGTAGATTATGTTTTGGACAAAACCAGCAGACTGAAGGCATCATCACCATGGGCTCAGAGAAAGTGAGAATTCCATTTTCTTTAAACTATTTTTTAACATTTTATAAACTGAGCCATTCATTCAGAAAATTACTGTCAGATTAATCAATAATGATAATAATTACTAGATAGATTACTTACAGTCCTATACCATATGGTAAACATATGAAATATAGAAATATACTGCAAACTACTCACTGCTTTTGTTTAGTTTTGCTTTTTTTTTTTTTTTTTTAATTTAGTAGCACTGAACGGACAAATCCAGAGTCCAGATACTGGGACACTTTGTCTGCATTTCAACTGCAGGAGCCTAGTTTCAGTTTTAATTTCATCCCCCGAGAAAAGGCAGTGTTTCTGAGGAATTATTCTCTGATTGCCAAGGAACTATCTGGGTAGAGTTTTCAGAGCTCGACAAATAGAAGCCTCACAAATGCCACAACTGTCCAGCATTCAGATTATAAACAACTGCTAGTCACTCACATGTATATTAGAACTGGGGTGACATTTTTTTAATGCTACAGATATCTAAATGTCAGTTATGTTCTGCAGCTCACTTCCAAACTTGTCTGAAAAGTAGAACATAAGACAGAAAAAGACACATCATCATTACTTTGAAGACAAACCATTCCACCTCTGCAAGTCTCTTGTCTAACATCAATTCAGTAATCACGATAATACCAGTATCTTAAAACATAATGATGTGGCTTGTTTTTTAGATAGTTTTATAGCTGAATATCAGCATCACTGTGGGATATTTGGGACTTGAAGAAGAAATTACTGTCAGGGACTTTGAAAAACCCACAATCTGAATTGTTTAAATTGTATTTACTGCATGTGCAGACATTTTTTTCAGCTGAGAAAGTAGGAGAATCAGGAGTGATGCAGGGTAAGGGAAACACAGGACAGAATGTACTGGATCGAATCAAATCTAGGCCAGCTGGGGTGCAAGCAGCTCTGGAGACGGAGGTCTTACCTGCCAGATCGTCACCGGGAAAATCTTAAGTACATTTTACAGCCATCAGTCAAACAGGAAAAGAATGTTGTTTACATACCACCTCTATAGCTCTGTATGCAATCAGTGAATCATATATTATTTACGGCAGGCTCAGGAAAGATTCAAATCTTTTAGACTGATCTGTAAGTAGTGCGGATGAAAATTTTAAAAAAGCAGAGTCTGTGCCGGGGTCAATAGTGAGGCTATATTTGACTGGGACAAATATAGTCACTGGTGCTTTGAAACAGGCTAAGGAAAAAGACAGAAGAGAACATTTCTGTGTTGATGTGAAGATGTGTGGAGCGCGATCTTGGCGATTCCACTGTCAAAATGATCTGAAGGCGAGCATACTGTTTAGGAGTTCCATCTTTTTTCTTTTGCAAAAGGCAAATATTTAAGTAAACAAGGAAATATATTTCTCAGTCTGAACAGCGACTCACCCTGCAGGTCCAGGACCAGGGGGTTTGGGGCGCTTTCACAGATCAGAGACATCCGGGTCACCTCGACATTGGGAATAGTGGGATCTGGGACATGAGCAAAGAAACAGACAGTTCAAGACAGATAACCAAGATGTTCTCAGACATACTTTCCCTGACATTAAATTTTAGACATTATTTTGATACCATGTAGATTGTGTTGGCTGCTTGAGTTGGTTGACATGACTTATATCAGTCATCAGGATGGCACAAAAAGAGCATTTACGTGTACAATTAACATATAGGTGTTTGTTGCAACAACAATTGTGCATACGCATGCAGAAAATTTAAACCTCCAAATATTTACAAGATGCCTGCACATGATGTCTGTCTTCTAAAAAGCAGCTGTCCAAGTGCGAGGGCTCAAGGGAGCAGAAATCAGAACAACTCTGCTGTAATTAGGACAGCCACTGGATTAATTAGACTTCAGTTTATTCTCAGTCCCACTGAAGCAACATTTTATCATTACCGAACACTGATTATCAGGGGTTCAACATACTAGGAAATTTGGATTGCAGATTAAAGGAACTATTTGTAAATTTCACCAGTGCTACATAGCCAAAGTTAGCATTAACAGCTGTTTATTTACCAGTCTTACCAAGAGCATCATTGCATTTACCAGATAAGATTTTATAATGCGCCCTCTGAGCAGAGCTAGTTCTTCAGAGCAGACTGGACGCTACAGTGACTTGTTATCGGAAAGTGACGAGACGATCAGACTGGACTGGGGCTAGTTAGTTAGCATGCTAACTTCAGTAAAGGAAATGAAGAGATAAAAAATAGAAGCAAAACAAGAGCAAAAACTGGTGTTCCAGCACTGGACACAGCTCTTGGTGAGGAATAAAGTTTGATGCTGAACTCATGTTATTTATAAACTTATGAATAAACAGCTGTTAATGCGAATGTTGGGTATGTAGGAAAAGCAAAACGTAGACAAGACGATGCAAAAGCCAGTACCAAAATACAAATCCTGTGACATGCTTTATATTAGTTGCCCTCAAGACCTTTAGCGATAACTCTGATTTCGGGCTGAACGATTAATTGTTTTTCTATCAAAGTTGCAGTTTGAAAGAGTGCAATTTTAAAATTGAAAGATGTGTGATTTAAATCATAACTTTTATGATTAACAGAGTGTTAACAAGCTGTAGGGGGAGAAAGGTTGAGATGGTGCCCTTTGATTTTGCCTAACTATAATGTCAACTATCCCCAGCAGATTTACTCAGCTGTCGCCAATTAACTTTATTTCTGTTAGTATTAATGTAACTAGTGTAACTTCTGCTGCTAGGGATCTCTCAATTAAAACAATAAGAAAAGATGGCGCTCGGTAACTACAGGAAGTAGCGTGGGATCAAGGGAGTTGTTGTCTTCACCACCATTGCCATATATGCAGTCAGCTTCTTGTAGTTAGGATTCCTTCAGGGTCAATTTTTCACAAGGTTTTTACTGGAAGCTAAATTATCCTCAGGTCATCAGGGAGAGGCTGGTAGCTGATCTGCCACTAACTTTGCTCAGTTTGTTTCTCTGATAACGTATGATCGAAGTCCAATGACTAAAATCATTCATCTGGTTAAAATACATATTTGAAAATATCTAATAAATGTATTGTACCTCAAATTTATCTAGCACCTCAAAGATAGGCACAACATCTGTACACAGAATTCAAGGTGAGTCACTTTCAGTTATTAAGTTATATTAACAACATGTTGTCAAAATGTCCATGTCCTGAAATGTTAGTTATTGTTTGTGAATTGTTACAGCTGCCATTTGTTGTAGCTGCTAGACGCGCTTCACAAAGGCAAATGTAGCGGCAGCTCAGAACGTTAGCTGGGTTCTCACATTAGTAGGCTGCTGTCACTATCGTTCAGTCTGTCAAAATGTAACACTGACTTTTTAAATGAGTACTTTCACACCATGGGTCTGTCATGGTTAGTGGATTTAACCTACTGCTTACACACTGACTATATGGAGGTATGTACATGTGGGTGTGTAGCAGCATCTGTTTTCAGTTTTTTGCTTCTGCTTGTAGTGCAATGCTAGATCTGTGGAGTGCTCTTAATTAAGTGTTGTGTTGTGGTCTGATATATTAAAACACTGTGAGATTTAACTTTCCAGTAATGAGTATCGAGTATCAAGTATCAATAAATAATGCCACTTCTTAATGTTACCATTCATTTTGAATATCAAAGTCTAATGTAATGTATAAGACTATTGTATCAGTTAATGTGAGCTAAACTGATACATTAGGCAAGTTTATTTAGAAGTTGACTTTCCTCAAACTGACTGGAACGAAAAGATCTCTCTACAAGCCTCATTTTTTATCTTTTTCTGTTCATGTAAATGGGACATGATAACTTAAGAACCATAATCAATTCTGGTTATTAGTCCAATTCCTTACTGATTTTCTTAATGATTCCTGGTTAATTTTCTGTGAGGGAAAACAAAAGTATGCCTATACAGATTTTCAGTGTCAACACAACTGTGCTATTATCTGACCACAGTGTGGAAGCAGTAAAGGGGCATGGGTGTGACGCAGAAGCTTCACTGTTTAACAACCACTAATTTCCTGTTTCTTACTTTTCCTGCTCTCCCTCTCTCTCTTTCTCATACACACACTCATACACACTACATTACCAGCCTCAGTGACCCCAGAGCCAAGCAGGGCTTCCTTATATTTGCGTAGGCTCTCATCATCCTTATCCAGCTCGTGGATCTCTTTCACAGTCTTTTGGGCTGGTGGCTTGTAGTTCACCGGCTCTGGCTCCTCGTTTTCGGCGGCAATGGCTGCTAGCTGCTCTGGAGTCACCTCATCCTCAGCCATGTCTGGAGACAGATTATGTGGTGCAGGAGAAGGAAAAATAGGGTACATTAATGTTATATGCATATGTTTTATAAACATAGCATGCAGTGATATCCTCTTGTATTCCCTAATAGACATTTGCCTCTTGGGGGAAAGGTTGTAAATCACTGGACAAACAGATTACTTCAACAATAATGCTAGGGAGGAATGTTGATGGAAAGTGTCCAGCCTACTCTGTCTGTAGCGGCTCTGTGAGGTTGTGCTGATAATGCAGCAGAAGCAGAGACCTTTCTCTTTACGTTGCTGTAAATGACCTAACTCTGCTGTGTGATGTCATCTAAACACATTTCTCTAAAATAACATCACCACCAGGAGTCATGAATGAAGCATCATGTATCACATGATACAAAGCCTGTCCCAAGGGTGGTGTGGCTCTTCATGGGCCCAGATATTATTTTGGTCAAAGGAAAAGGACTGTAATCTGAAAGTTAAAAATTTACGCTAAGAAAATGGGTTTAAGTTTCACTGACAGCAAAGGAGACTGCTAAGGAGGTTCATGGGGAAAAACTCCTCTGCAGAGACATACTGTGTAACAAAAGCAGGAAGAAGACTGTTTATGCCAGAGGACTTACAATTCACATTAAGGCCATCCCATCTGCAGCACTAAACAGGCGCAACAGGCCCCAAATCCCCAGTTAAGGATCAAGCAATGCAGTGTAGACACTGAATCATTATGTTTTGTGTCCATTCATTAGAGTTACATTCTCCTGCAAGATTTTTGTTGTTTATCTTTAATCACTTAAGTCTAACAATTTTATTACTGTAAATAATTGTAGCATTATTTTGAGCTCTGCTACCTAGGAAACATCAACAGTGGTTCTGTGTACAATACTAATCTGTAGTAATGTGGAAAAAACAGCTGATTTTTTTAAGGATGTTAACTCTCCTTGGGCATTTTCAGTGAGTCTGATCCTTCACTATAGTGCCAACTATAAAAAAAATGGCTGTTTATGGCCTGCTACAGATATGCCAGAAATTATATGACATCCACCTGACGTTCACCCAAAACTATCAGTCAATTAATTGATTAATTAAGCGATATAAAACAAATGTTCATCTGTTTGGTCATTGATTGTCTAAGTCATGACAAAGATTCTAAGGTTACAGCTTCTCAAATGTGAGGATTTCTTGCTTATCTCATTAATTGTAAGAGGAATATCTTGGGTTTTGGACTGTTGGACACAAAAAAACTAACAGAAAAACAAAAAGATATTCAATCACAAGACTTTAGTAAATTGTGAAGGCCAATTTTGTACTCTTTCTGACATTTTATGTAGAAAATGATTGAATGAATAAACAAGAAAATAATCATCAGTTGTGCACACACTTTTGGCTATAACTACACATAACTGTAAGCTAATTTTACCTTCATCTCCATCAAACAACTCTTAACCACTAATAATGCTCTAATACCTGTTTAACATCAATTTACAATGCACAACGACAGCAACCACAGAATTCTCTCCGCAGCCAACCTCAACCATAATGATAAGTAAATTGGGGCAAAGTGATTGAGAGTTTAAAGGCTTGATAAAAGGGCTGCACAACTAACTATATCTGAAATAGAATTCCCATTACTGAGGGATATTGCAAAATTTGAGGAGGAGACAAAAAAATCCTTGAATTATTCATAGTCATCATAACTATTACCCATAATCAACAATATTAAACCTGTTAACAATTGTCAACCAGTGTAAGACCTTCAGAGACAAGATGCAGTTTCCCCCACCTGGTTTGAAGTCAATGAGCATACCTTTTCCAGGGTCTCTTGTCTGACTTGCCCAAACTAGCACCCAAGTGTCTATAAGCAGAAAAAGAATGAACTCTGCCAACTGAGAAGCTTTAGTATGTAGTCATAAACATGCCTGAGCAGGGGCCAAAAACCTCCTTAAAATTTGCCTATTTTCTACCTTAGTAACCCACCGCCATATAGACCATTTTTTGCACCTGGAGGAGCCATTAACAAGCGACTAATTCAGGGCTTGGAAAGCATCTTTAAAGATGTTATGCTCAAATTTAACCTCAGCTGGTTGCACAGGTTATCTATGATCAAATCTGGCTCTCAGGTTTTGCTATTGCTGCATAGCCAATGTTAGCATTACAGCTGTTTAAATACCAGACTAGAAGAAATGTTGCAAGTTAGGCTTCAAACTTAATTCCTTTCCTTGCCACGAGTTGTCTCCAGCAGTGGAAGACAACTCTCTTGCTTTGCTTCCATTTCTATCACTTCTTTTCTTCTACTGAAGTGAGTATGCTAACACCTGGCACTGGTCCAGTCGTACCATCTTGTCACTTTCCACAGTCAGTGTAGCATACAAGAAGTAGCTTTGCTCAGAGGATGTACTGTAACTTCTGATGGCAAGAAATAAACACCTGTTAATACCAACATTGCCTATGAAACAAGAGTGAAACTTTCAAATAAAACGTAAACATTATATATAAGACAAGTACTGTGGTATCTTGGGATATTAAGAATGTGACCTATAGGGAAATGACTGTAGATCCAACAGATGATTGGTCATATAAGAAAAAACCTCAGAAAAGGAGTCAGGACCCTTTTTATTGAACATTTCTTTGATCTCAAAATGCACTCTGCTGAACAACTAAATTTGATATATCCACATGAGCCAAAATTTAGATCAAGGCTGTCTGTAATAATAGTGGTAGTGGTGGTAGAGGGGTACCTTCAGAGTGAGTGCATTAATGCATTATGTAACTGTTGGCATTAAACCGTCTGACACTGTGGCGAAAAAAAAATCTTGAAGTTTCTCTCCCCTCTCTTTAGGTGTAAAGGCTTACTGTATATGGATGCAATAGCAGGGTGTTAGTCTTAATGAGAGTGAGTTATGCTTTGTTATAGTTTCTTTGACATAACACTTGATCATGCTCTTCTTGGTCATTCCGCTCTAACTGATTATGTGTGTTCTATTTCCACAGTTCAGATGGTTTAAAGGGACCAGACTTAAGAAGGAGTTGACCAAAAGTAATAAAAAAAAAGGCGTCATCAAGAACTGTCACACAAAACATCAGCAAGACATTTCAGGATTGCACTGGAATCCAATGTGACAGGCCTACCCCACCCAGTTGGAGGGGAGGAAACTGCCTCTAGCCAGCAAACTGGTCACTGAACAAGACAGGAAGCTAGAAAGTTCGAATTCACAGACAGAATAAGTGCACAGAAGCTGGAGAAAGACTTACCAAAGTTTACATCTTTTGTCTGCCATGGCTCCTTTTGAGTAAATCTATTTTATTATTAAACAATAACAAACTGCAGGGCAACAGCAATACAAGCCCAGTATCTTTCATGAACGACCGTCAAGATCACAGAATTATACTGAAATATGTCAACAGTCATTGACGAATTATCATGTTTTCCCATTGTGATAAATGTGTAACTAACATTTTTTTCTAGCACATCAATCACAGCTACCAGAAATCAGTGTAATAAGTAAACCAGTGTTTCTTATATAGAAATAAGCTCTGATGACATGCCTATGGCTTCTTGAAAAAGCTACTGAATTATATAATGTCCACTAGTGTGTCAAGACTGCTGTAAAGTGGCTAACCGCAGCTACCATAGCGATAAAATAGCAACTTACAGTCATGAATGGGGGAACTAGCCAACGCTACCTTTGTGGACCGGCATCTTTTCAGAGAACTGGCTAAGATACTGCCTTTGACAGCACGCTAGGGTAGCGGCAGCACACTGTTAACTGCAAAAATTAGCTCGTTTGAGTGATTAAATGAATTCATAATAAACAACGGGGTTGAACTTTTCTTGGCGCCGACCCTCTCATACAGGGTGGGACTGAATAGAGACAAGTGGCTAGCTGGCTCGCTAGGAACAATTCAAGCAAGCTAACCAGAGCCGGCAGCTAATATTAGCCTGACAAGTTATCATCAGCTGACGGAGGCGAGAGGAGAAATCGAAACGGTATCAGTGACGTGCTCCGGTTAGAATTACTATAAAAAAACGTGTTACCGCCCGCCAAAGGAGCCAAGCAGACCCACCTTTATAATAAATGCAGCAGTGATTCCAGGTGCCTTTGCAGTAAGTGCGTTCGTTGCTCTGCGCTCCCGTGCAAGTATGGCGAACAAGGGGACGGCGCCGCCCCGCGCGCCGCCCGCGCAACACGTTTCCCGGAGACGGGCCCGCGCACGCGGCACGCAGGTGACGTTGATACGAGGCAGACACCGATTTCTTTTTTTTTTTGTTCTCGTTTTCACTAACAATTGACCTCATTAGATCTCCAGGAGCTACCTTGTAGCTAATGCCCGAAATAAAAGATGGATGAATGGTGGTCAGGTCATTTGTCATGTGCTTAAACTGTTAACTCTAAAGGATAAGACCAGGTAACTTTCGAGATAATATCTGCCACTAACACTGACACTGAAAGGCTGCTAGCGCCTTACTTTATCTGGCATGACCTGCAGTTTTTGGTGGCTAATGTTAGCAAGTTTAAGACAGTGCTGTGTAACAGACATTACTTTTCTCACTTGTGAAACACCATACTTTAACATTATTACCTATTCCTATAATAATTTTACACAATTCAGCAAAACAGGCACACTTCAAATTGGGCTTTAGACATATCAGAATAGCTAAAGCGGCACTGATTGACAAACAATATAAAAAAAATTATGGAGAATAATAACAAAACTATAGCACAGTTCTGTTATCATTTGGTCACCTGTGGTTTTCATTCATATTTAAAAAGGCAGACAATGTGACAGTTAAAAAGTCCTTGTATCCGAGGAAGAGAAATTTCTAAACAAACACCGCAATGACAATTCAATATAATGTATTTATGTACAAAACCCTTTGAAATACGTTCATCATGTCTAGTATACAGTACAAAGTGACTACTGATGTACATTACATTAACATTTTAACAGTACACTGAACAGTCTGTCAGACCACTGAATCAAGTTCACATGATTTAAAAAAAAAAAAAAAAAAATCATGTTGCAGGTTTATGGTAATTGTCCATACATTTGGAAAAGGGCACAGGAGCTGGTGACCTAAGAGAAAAGTTCTCAAAACATGAAACATCCCCAGAAAACAGGGCTACAAAAATACTGAGGAAAAATAAAATCAATAGAAGACAATGGTCCATACAATAAAATGGCTTCATAACACAACTGTAATAAAGTCTGATCCACCGTATCAGATTAACCTGATTTTTAAAAAAAATATAATTAATGTTCCAAATCAGAAAAAAGGTGATGGAAGCAGCATCCTCTCCAAGTGCTTCTAACTGGTGTCCATCTGAAACTAAAAATTGAGAAACATGGTTGTTAAATTATCAATAAATGTTCACAGGATAAAACAATAATCATCTTTACTCTATCCGAGTACATACCTTGGCATTGTAAGCATCCAACTGAGCATCCAACTCTTCTGCAGAAAGTTGGGGCCTGTTTCCACTTCCTCTTCCACGACCTCTGAAACCCCCACCGCCGCCGCCTCGCCTCCTTTCCCCCCGTTCTCCCCTTTCCCTCCTTTCAAACTTAGGTTGGCCAAGCCTGCTCCGGTCAAACCCTCTGTTTGAAAAGCAAAAAGATTAGGCTTTTTTTTTTAGACGAGATGTTACATTTGCAGTAAATCAACCTAATAACCAACCACTTACAGACAGGTGACAAAAATTAATTTTATATTTTTATTTATATATATATATATATATATATATATATATATATATATATATATATATATATATATATATATATATATATATATATATATATATATATATATATATATAAATAAATAAATAAAAATTGTTTGTGGTTTCCCCACAATTCACAATCAAAATCTTCCCAAAATCCTTTCTGCATTCAGAGTAGGTGGCCACTTACCCTTGTGTGGATTGTCTGCTTTGCACATCGACCTCTGATGACGCTTGCTGGATTTTCATGGGGCGGCCTAAAATTTATTAACAAGATGAAAAGTTGAAATGTGAAATCACTTGAAGTGCTTCTAAAGAAGTACCTAAAGTAGGACAATACCATTGCAACATGAGAACTTAATCCTCACCATCGAGTGGGACACCATTATAGTGCTTCATGGCTTTTACTGCATCTGCCTTGTCTTCAAAGTGCACATCTGCTGTTCCTTTACTGCGACCAGACCGGTCATAGTGTACAGATGCTTTCTTTATTGCACCAAACTCTGCAAACAGCTCCTGGTGATAAAAGTACAAACATCAGTCATGTCCACAACAAACAGACACCAACAATGTGGATTAATAACATTAAATGACTTACCTTGATATCTGAATCAGAGACACCAAAGTCCAGATTGGAAACCAGCAGTTTGCCACTACTTTCTACATTTCTCTCCGCTCCTGCAGTTTGTACTCTACCTCCGCCAACATGCTCCTCAAACATGTCATGCTGCCATTTGTCTGGCAACTCCCTGGGCTGTGGAGAGGAACAAAAGAAAACAATATTGTCTTCAGATTCCACTGTTCAGCAAAAAAAATTAAGAGATGGATTGGTGTTCACATCACTACAGAAATGTCACTTGACCACAAATTCCAACATGGTGAAGGAGGGGAAAGTACTTAGAAAAGCACCTAATATGTCTGACTGCTATAAAGAAAGCTTGTTTAAGATGACTATACAAAGAAGCAGATATAGGCCTAGTAGCTAACCACTTTGAGTATACCCAGTATGGCTGTTACTCCCTATAAACAGCTTGGGAATCAGGCCAGGGGCATCATCCAGGCTTTCCACAGGAAGAGTCCATCTAAAATATGGATATTTGCCTTTCTTCAGTGACAGAAAATCTGAAATTTGTCCCATTGCAATGGTGATGGAGCCGATGAAAAGGGAGGTTGAGTCCTTAGAAAACAACAGGGCTGATGAACCGGCATTTTGTCCCTGTAGCCATTTTGAGTTTCAAGATCCTGCTCACGGTTGCTTCCGCTGCACATCGGCGAGGATACTAAATCAATTCAATACTTCGAATTAAACACGCTGGGTAATTCTCGCACACTGGCAAGCGGCCCGCTGCCGACTCTCCTCACCGGACCACTCCTGCTGCCAAAAGTACCACGCACAGCAGCCATCTTGAGAAAGGAGCCATCCAAGTCTCGCTCGGGGGGTGGAGGGGGGGGGGGGCGTCGTTTTTTAAAAACTGTGCTCAAGAAACATGACGACGGTGGAAACAGCCCACGGCACGTAGCCATGTGTAGAAATGCGAAGCGATTCAGGGGGGAGAACACATATCTTTCACTTAATTACATCGTTTATGGAAGTCCATTATCACGTAATCGCGACCGATAACAACGCATCACAACACCTCGCCACGTTACTCTTTAGCTCCGTTTCAACCGCTTCTCTTTCATACCCTGGTGTACGGAGTGGATCTGTTGTTTCTCTCACGATTGAAGTTATTCTGTCGACTCCGCATTGGCCTCGACGATCCACCGGCACGAGATGAACTTCCACCCGACCCGGATGATCCTCCTCCGCGGCCGCTGCCTCCTTTCTTGTTCAGCTTGATGATGTCGTCCAGAGACATATTCATCTTATCAGACATCGTGGCGCTCAAGCTTTTAGCTACCGCTGAAGAACGAACAAAGAACTTTCAGCGTCGAGAAGCTGTTGGGCAGTTGTTTACCTCTGGTGGCGCGATGTTGAAATTAGCGGAAAGGGCATAAATATCATGCGGAAGTGACGGTGACACACTTGGTCCCGCCCTCCCTTTTTTTTTCCAAAAAAAAAAAAAAAAAAAAAACTTTATGGAACGACGCTTACGGAGCAGCTGTAAACTTAGACAATGCAGAGGGAACAGCGATCTAAAAATTAGATTTCACATCAACCGAGCAACTGTTCAAGTTGCAAACATTGTTTGTTTATTTGATTAATGAATACGATACTCTCCTAAAGGACAAACCAGTGACTATACAGTATTGTTAGTGACAGGAGATGAAAATAGATGAGTATTCAGAGAAATAAATTATTTTACTAATTTAACTGTTAGATGACTTTACAAGCAAAACAAGGGCAATACTGAGTCTGTTTCCCTTTTACTAAATGTTTAGTTTGGTTTAGCTTAGTTTAGTTCCAATCTTTACTGTCACACAAGAGGAAATTATTTTTGCAGCGAAGCAGCAAGAAAATATAAACACAATAAAACACAATGAGACAACTGAAGGCATTCAAAGTACTGGTACTGTATGTCCAAAACAAAAAAAGGCTACATTTAAAAGTTCTAAAGTTGATAGATGGAAAAACAACTGAATGGGGAGAAGATAAGATAATAAGATTCTGAACTACACAGACAGCCAAGAGGCACTTTATGTTAGAATTAAGAGTATTTATTGTACATAGAGTAAATGAAAACTTTGACACCTGTGTCAAATTCCTTAAAGACAGAATGGCTTTTTTCCCTATTTGCCATCCTATGCCATATTATTTTAACAGTTCATTTGGCTTCTTCCAGACTAAGGAAGTAACAATGATATACAGTTAAATAGAGTATAGTGTGTTAAGGTAGTCACTGGGTTCCCTCAATTTGCACTGCAACATATTTCTAATAGAGATATTGAATTTTTACTCTTGTATAAAACTCATCTGCCCCCTACAATAACTACTTGGTTTGCAGATTAATAACATACAGTGTGACACTCCAAAATAAAAGTTACACAACAGTAAACTGTAACACAGGTAAGAAGGAACTAAAGCTAGCAGTGCCACCTACTTTATCATTACACCTTTCCTTTGACGCTTGAAATTGGAAAGGCACACGCCTGTCTAAATAAGGATCATGCAGTCAGATGACTGTAAAGCAGGTTGTGTCTTTGGTCATTTCATTATAATTTTGTTATATCTTGTTCACAATGGCCTCACACCACAATGTGTAGGATTTAGAATGTCTTTCTTTGATGCCATCCAGTGGTAGCATCAGTAAGAACACCGTGGCTGACAGCAATGCACAACACTTGATGTTTAGAATTGTTTAAAATCAGTTTTTGAAATGACCAACAGTCTCTGTATTATAAGCATATGTAAGCAGAAATGGTCTATATCATATTCTATATCAGTACCCATAGCGACAAATAAATAATGCATTTTTTATGTGTATTTATGTGACCTCTGTTTGACATATATCTAATAATTGAAGAGCCGGACTTTAGCCTAAATGTGACATTAGGTTTTTAGGTCAATGTGGCTTTGCTTAAGAATTTAATGTGCTCTATGAATGTCAACCATTTATGGTTGGCTAAAAAGACAAAACCTGTTTTTTTTTTTTTAAAAGAGTTTTAGCCTCATTTTATTTTATTACATCCCTACTGACAGCTATCTAAACCATTCTGTGCTGAATTTCTAAAATGGGGGCAGTAAATTCAGGATTTATATTGGTCAAATGATGATAAATTGATGTCTTTTGAGGAGCTTCTAATTAAGCATAACATTCCATGAAAACACTTTCTCAAACTTTTACAAATCAGAAGCGTTACTGGAGCAAGACAAAAACATTCACTAGACATACCTTCTTATTCACTGTTAGAGGAATATATTTTCAAGGACTGTACAGGAAAAAGCACAACATCTGGATTTTATAACTTTGATACCTCTGGGTCCCCTGAATCCAGAAAGACATGTCACTGGATGAGAGAGAAGATTCTTGTAAAGAAGCTCAAACACAAACAGCAAATACCCGCCTTACGCTTTTACAATGCAACTGGCTGATGTGCACATATATTACCCCAGAAAAGTTAAATACATTTAATAGTAACATCCCTTATTTGTGTTTTAGATGCACACAATTCAAGGGAACATTTTTACACTGTGTGTGGGAACATCCTAAGATTAAAAAAAAGTTCTGGGAAGAGATAAAATACACGATAGAAGAGATTTTATTTGTATTATAAGCAATGGAGCCCAATTTTTTTCTTATTAGGTGGTTACCCCAAAGCAAACAATTTAAGGAAGAAAGAGCATATCCTTGTAGATCTATGTTTGTTACAAACAAAATGGATGACAGCATTGTCATGGAAAAAATACTTATTCTATGAAAGGAAAATAAGAGCCCTTTAAAAAAGTGTGGGGGGCCTTTTATTAATTATCTTGAACATACAAACTTGGAAAGTTTACTGGGTCAGAGGAGTGAAATTGAAGATGATTGATGGGCTCCTCTATTAGGAGTAGGATGCAGGCCTAGGCCTGTGAATATTCTCATTTGTCCAGGTCATAGTATCTCAAAGGAATTTTAAATCGAAAGCAACTGGACTTGGTTATTTGTCTAGGAAGACATTTCACCTCTCATCCAAGAGGCTTCATCAGTTCATGCTTGCCTGGTCAGGTTGCGAGCATGTTGCGAGAAACTGTTGTTAGTTACTTAGTGGTTTTATTTTATTGTGTAATGTATTGTGTGTTTTTTCTTCATCTTTATCTTTTATTCTACCTATTTCTATTTGTCTTGTGCTTATTCATGATGCACTGTATATTAGAAAAAGTAATAAAGAAAGTGTTTTTTTTTAAAAAAAAACAGTCACCGTGGTCACAGCTCACAGTCACAGTAGGAAAGAGCCATGAAGGCAACATACTGACTCAGTGATATACACACCACACACACATAAACATTAAGTTTGCAAACTATATAGTGAATGTATTTCATAGTGAATGTATTTCCTGCCCCTTCAAACCTCTTAAAGCCCTTTTTTATCTTCTCACTTATCTGTGAATATGGACAGAAAACTCCAGTGTTATGTTTCAGGCTTTTCAGAAGGACAGTTCTTTATGGTAAAACACTGAATATTATCTGGCTGAAGTGAGTGGAACAGAGGCTAAATAACAAAGTGGGCAAAACCTCAGCTCTCTATAAGCTGTGGCTGTTGTGTATAGAGGATGTGCTGGCTTCCTTTATGTGCAAGACAGCATGTTTGACAGCTGGCGGAGACTGACTGGCACTGCACTGTGTCACTGACCTGTATACATTTTTCATGTGACTTTCCTTAAACACAGGATTCATTATATTGTATATTTGCTCATGAATCCCGTGTTGTGTTAGCCCTCACCTAACTAGAAGCACCACTGTGAATGCAAACTCTTGCTTTTGTCAGTAACTGTATATTCATCACGTTTCATGGTACAGTTTTATGTTACAGTGTCTTCAAAAACCCTCTGAAGAGCCTCTGTTTGATCAAGACTGTATCATTGCAGATAGCTAACTAACTGGATACTGTTGCTGTCACTATGATTGTGGCTATAGCCATGCCTGCACTTTGGTTGCTATGATTATGGCTGTAACACATAACTACACACAGGGGATGTCAGAAAATAATGCAGGAGACTGCAAAATTTAGTGCAAGGCAACACAGAGGTTATTATGAGGTAATGCAACACTTACTGGGGGGAATACGAAACAAAAAATCACACTGTGTCCCTTCTAGAACTTTGTACTTTCTTTCTTTCAACCGGTCGAGGCAGACGGCCGCCCACCCTGAGCCCGGTTCTGTTGGAGGTTTCTTCCTGTTAAAAGGCAGTTTTTCCTCCCCCCTGTCGCCAAGCGCTTGCTCGTTGTGGGAACTGTTGGGTTTTTCTCTGTAACAAAGTAAGGTCTTGACCTTACCCTGTAAAGTGCCTTGAGATAATGTATATTATGATTTGGCGCTATACAAATAAAATTGAATTGAATTGAATTGAATTTATTAACTGGGCTTAGTTTAAACACACAAAGAGCTGGTGCAACCAGGGCTCTGGTCAATTAAAAGAAGACAAACTTTAGAAGTAAGCAGTGTAAAGAAACATACAGCCTTTGTGAGACAGGTAGAACTGTATTGCTACCTTAGCACTAACGCTTTCATTCATGGGCACTGATTTGGGGTGGTTTTGTATGTGTGTGTGTGGGGAGGAGGGATTTCACTTGTAGTCAGCCAATGGCAGTGACATCAGGTGCTGATTGAATGTAGGTGTGTCTGAGTGTGCCTCCTCCTGTCCACTTAGCCACATGCAGCAAACATTACAGTCTCCCATTCACTCTTTGTCTCCTCTCTGTGTGCAGGTCCAGGGCCCACTTCCATGCCCTGTTGCCTGAAGGCAGGGTTGGGCTTCATACTGCTAAGGCTGAAGAGTGTGATAAGGCTGTCCATTGAACGGATGGGTATGACTGTCATGGACTGAGGAAGCAACCAACTGGCAGTCTTTCTGGGTACAGAAAGAAATGTACTGATGCAACAGATGATGCAACAGATGTACAGTTACTGAGTTGAATTTTTTTTTTAACTGAATTGAAGAGTAAAGTGCAGTCTGATAAAACTGCTAAACAGTTCCCTGCAAAGGAGACTACTGACCTGTGGGTGCTGTTGGGTAAACAGAGTGGCATTAGAAATAAATTCAAAAATTTTATTTTTATGACTGATTGAAATTGAAAGTGAAATTATACAGTCTTATCCAAAAAAAAAAAAAAAAAAAAAAAGACGGTAAAAACACCACCCTGGTTATTAAGGGCATCTTTAAGTAAAATAAAGCCATATCCACGGAAATACCTCTATTCTCTCAAAAGAAATATTGCTAGTTATTTGAGCTCCACCGACTTTTACCTTCACCCAGTGAGGAGGGCAGCTTGTTCAACTACATCCTGTTCTACATACTCCGGTGCGGTGGGTGGCGCTATGCACCTAACAGTTGGTAAAAAAAAAAAAAAAAAAACACACGAAGAAGAAGCGGCTCGTTCCCAGCATGCAGCTTGTCGGACTGGAAGGAGGTTTTCCCCCGGGTCGCTCAGATGTTGACTAACACCTGAGCTTATAATGGTTTCTGGTTTGCAAAGACACGTCGCAGGTTAACTCGTGTCGGACATCTGGAGGAGACGATAGACGCTGCCAAGTAAGTCCGCTGATGTTTGTGATCGGCGGGAAGGGAAGGGAAACAACGACAGAAGTAATCTGTGAACTTTAGCTCATTTGCCAACGTTAGCTGCTCTGCTTCATATGGGGTTGTGTTGTTGAGTGCTTTTGCTTTCCCGCTCCTGTCAGACTCGGAGGATGAAGGTAAAGGTCCGACAGTGGAACGGAGTGGCCTCCTGGCTGTGGGTGGCCAATGATGAAAACTGTGGGATCTGCAGGATGTCCTTCAATGGCTGCTGCCCAGACTGTGAGTAACCAGGCCAGCGTTGCTCAACACAGTAGGGAAAATATTAAGATTAGAAGAATACAAATGTAACTAAAACGGAGAGAAGATAGATGGATAGAAAGCCTTTTTTGTCATTATACGTTAGATATGAGATTGCAGGTGCTACCCCATTTGTGCTTTAAGAACAGATAAAAAGCATAATTTTGGCCTTGATCACAACATCACAACATGGGATATAATTTATTCCCAGATTTATTATCATTGTCGCATTTAAAACACAATTGGTAATTATCAAATAATGCTGTTAAACAGTATATTCTTAACAGTGTGTAGTGGTCATTTCCTCAAAGGCTGTAGAAACAGTAGTGGAAAGGACAATATCTGCAGAAATCAGAGCTGAAATGATGTAGAATAAGAATGACCTGACTGCTGTACTCAAATGTTCTGTTCTGTATCCACCACCAAGTATTTTTCAATTACTTAAGATACTTTGGACTTTCGATTACAGTGACAACGTAATATTGTAATGCTGTGAAACACTTCACATGAAACCGTAATTCACACTAGTGTAACAGGTGAGGTCAGTAGCACTATGTCACAATGCTGTGTGTTTTTACTACCAAAACGAAAAATAATTTTTGTATTGTTAGTGACAGCGGGTTGGGAAAGCGCCCAGGACAGTGTTTCCCCTGGGTTGGCTGCTGAGGATTGTGTGCGTTTAAAAAAAATTCTGATATTTAACGTTCAGACGTCTGTTCATCTTTGCTTTTAGAGGTTTTTATAGCACAAGCTTTTAATTCAATTTTTCAATTCACTTTTATTTGTATAGGGCCAAATCATAATATACATTATCTCAAGGCACTTTACAGGGTAAGGTTGAGAACTTACTTTGTTATAGAGAAAAACCCAACAGTTCCCACAAAGGGCAAGCACTTCAACCTGTCTCTCCTCTGATCCACTGTGTGTGTGTGTGTGTGTGTGTGTGTGTGTGTGTGTGTGTGTGTGTGTGAAAAGGGAAAAGAAATACTCAGTGAAACAGAAAGCAGAGAAGACGAGAGAAACGCCACAGTAAATGACAGCAAATCCCAGTAGAGAATCTTACACTAAGCTCATATGAAACAAGTGCACATAGGCGGCAAAATGGGGGAAACAACAATAAATATAAGTGAGAACATATAAATGATGTGGTAACAGTAAGTGATGCAAATTTCAATATATTGCTTTAAGCATGATACATAAACAGGTAATTCAATACACAATAAATAGTATTTTTTCATTCCAGAAAACACATTGAACAGCAATAGTAAAACTGTATTAATGCAGTATCAAAGGCCTAACATTTCTGTCCTAAATAGCCATTTAAATTCAGTTGTGAGAATTGAATTCTTTTCTCAGTACCTCTTAAGTAAACTAGAAACAACACCACCCATTCTTGAGTATGAACTGTAATTTTCTATTACAGATAAAGTATTAAACTTGTTTTGCAGGCAAAGTGCCTGGAGACGACTGCCCATTGGTCTGGGGTCAGTGCTCCCATTGTTTCCACATGCATTGCATCTTGAAATGGCTGAACTCGCAGCAAGTCCAGCAGCAGTGCCCCATGTGTCGACAGGAGTGGAAGTTCAAAGAATGAACCTGCGGAGGTGGTGCTTCTGTACGTCCGCAGAGACTCTCTCGCAAGCCTGTTCATGTGTTTCTTTTTTGTATCGGCTGTAAATAATGTTTTTGTACTTGTAAAATGCAAAGAACATTTTCAATATATTGTATTCTGTTGATAAATGCAGTGTGTAATTAAATTGAAAAACATCGACATCACATTCACCGTATACCTCTTGCTTCGCGTGATGCATGTGGGTGACTGTTTCATCAGTGTGGCTGGCTGCTTGATTACCCAAGAGGCCTCTATGGCAGCAGTTTTAAAGCATATGACCTGGATTTCAATGTGCTGCTAACTGTTTCTGACTTTAATCCTTGATGAGATTAACCAGATTGTTTTGTCTTTCCAGTAATGACTCTGAACAGGCACTTAATAGGTAGTTTCTATCAGGTTCAATGTTTTCCATTTGTAATGTTTAGACATTTGCCACACAAATCCATTCAGACTAACTTATTGTATCTTTAAAGCTCCAGTAGTTTTTGTTTTTTTTTGCCACTTGGAAAGTGGAGCAAGTTTAAAAACAGACATATTTTCACCTTAGAGAGTAACTGTATTAGAAAACAGTTGTCTATTTGTCCATCTGGCAGACAGAACAATTTTAGCATTCGTTAGGAGTTGTGTTTCTGTCCAACTGATGCATGGAAGTCCCATATTCACTCTCCTATTAGCTCGGTTTTTGTCTCCAACAGAGTAAACTAAAAACCAGATTTTATTTGCTAAATGCTTATGTATGTTCCTCAGTTAGCTGCTAACTTTGTTGTTTTGTGCTGGGTTGGTAGTTTACAGTGGATTTATTATTTGGATTAATACAGCTGCCTACCGGTGCTTAAAATTAGGTTAATGAGAGTGGTGTTTGTTGGCAGGAAAAACGACACAAAAAAAAAAAAAAGGCTGAGTGAGGGGATCTGCAGAGTTGGGTCACATTTCTCTGTAGGAGTGTCCCCTTTCATGTAACACATACATACTATTTTTTGCATTGTTGATATAAAAAATCTTTAATTTATTAATCTCCATTTCATGGGTTTTTCGTAGTCATAGCCACAAAACACCAGGTCCAGTTAAACGTAGATTTGTCAGTGTTTTGTGTTTTGTACCACAGATGTGGTCTAATGAGCTTTATGATTACTTTGAGTCTCCACCAACACATTTTGAAGGAATTTCTTTCATCTTTAAGATTGCTGTTCTCTTCTTGCTAGTGCCAGAGTGTTGTGTGAAGTTCTGCCAGGACACTTTGAAACTTTTATGTGGAACCTTACAGTGATCATAATTTAAATGTTAATTTGCTGCGCTTGATTAGCTTTTGTCTCACACCGTGCTGGAAAATGAAGGAAATGGTACACAAAGTGAGAGTCTGTCTAATAAATTTTATTTAGAAAAGTGAAGTATAAAAAAAGTCTTTAACAAACAGCTAGAAATTAATACAGTTAATTGACTGAAACTTATCAAAAGGCATAAAAAGGCAAAAACACTTTTGATCAACTGTAAACAAAAGATCAACTGTAAACACAAGCCTGTTTGTTTTTCCTAATCTTAGCCTACAGAGGAAGGCATGCTGTCAGCGGTGCTAATCAGATGAGCAGCAACAACAGTTTCAAGTTTCACAACATTCAGAAGCCCTCTGAAATCCAGCGACATGCCATACAATACAATCAACAACTTCAAATCAAGTTATTCATTCAGTTCACTGCAGTATAAAAGATCAGAGAGGATCCTCTACCAGGAAAAATTTCACTCCAGTGGGAAGGCAGTCATCCGCCTCTGTCAGTCCTTCATCCAGCAGACATCGACAGTCACCGACCTCTGAAGCTGAGGCAGCTCACAAAATCAGGAAGCTGCACTGACATGGCCTTTTCTGTCCATTACTGCAGAGCAGTCAGATGACTAGGCATCAGTTTGTGGCTGGAAGAGCCATGTGTTTTCAGTCATTGACAGCCAGACCGAAGAGCTCCAGCAGCTCTTTGTTGTCCGGGTCAATGAGGTCAGCTGGCTTCTCCCCGCAGTCGTTCTCCAGCTCAGAGTCAGCGCCAAGTGAGAGCAGGTAGCTGAAAGAAAACAATATAACTCCACTTATAAAAAGGTATCAAATATTGCTTGTTTGCGACATTGGCAAACTTGACATACTTCAGTGTCAGAAAGGTCAGTGAGGTGCAAGAATGCAGCAGATCCACCAGCTTCTCTTATCTTTGTGACGTTAGAGAGCTGTGGAGCCAATGAGTGTGTGTGTGTGTGTGTGTGTGTGTGTTGGTATGTGCTTGCCTATTTGTAAACATGTAATTTTAGCTGCAAATATGTGACTATTGAAAGAAAAAATTAAATTTTTCTTAGAGGTAACCATTTGAAATCACAAGCAAGAAAACACAATGCATGCTTAATTCAAGACACTCAGGTGTTTTGCTTTTACAGCTTTACTTGGTCTGGTATGACCAGTAGCTTATGACTCTAAACCGCTTTTGTTTTAGCTTTTGCCCTTATACCATAATTCTAACTTGTGGCAGCAACTGTTCAATAAAAGTTGTGCAAGCTCTGTTTAATATAAAAGGACTAGATGCCAACCGTGCTATGTGTGGGAAACCGTCGCTGCAGGCCATGTGCAGTGGGGTCCATCCCTCTTCATCTCTCTGGTGGATATCTGCTCCGTAATCGACCAGCAGCTTCACACACTCAAGATTCCCAGACAGGACAGCCTCATGAATGGCAGCCATACCTGCATATAAAGGGCAGAGCACAGGGTTTGTGGTTTTTTTTAAGCAAGCTGCATGAGCCTTTCACAGATCAGGGTATTGTTATTGTTTCATAGGCTCACCGGAGTGGTAGATGGTGTCAAGGCTGACTCTCCTGGCTCGGATGAATCGCCCAATTCTCTCCAGCTCACCGTGTCGCACATAGTCCTGGAAAACAATGTCATTGGGAAAGTGGACGCTGCGGATCGGCTTCAGAGAAGCAGAGCTCTTGCAGTTGACTGGGACACCACAGTCCTCGGTGTAAGCCTTGATTCCCATTGTCTGGGACACGGGGCACTGATAGTACTTCATCCTAGTCAGACTCAGTCTTCCCTTCGTTCTTGCAGAAAAACTAGTAAATTCCAACAAAAGTCTCACAACAATTAAGTTTGACTTCCTGCAAGCGTTAAAAATCAGAGTAGATTCTCTCGAATATATGAGAAGTGAGCTGTGCTGCAGAAAGATCCGTCAGTTCTTCTCTGTCTGTCCAGCGTCTCCTGCGTATCGACAGTGGAGCTGCTCCTCTGAAGGCCAGGCCCCCCTGTGGCTCTCTTTATACTCTCTGTCGGGCTATTCTAAGCCACAACCTCATAGATCCAGTGACAAGATTTGGAAGATGAGTAGCCGTCTGGTCAGGGCCCTCCCACTAACTTGTCACAAGCCTGTGATGCAGCTCACATCTCAAGACATGACAGCCAGTAACCTCTGCCTCTGCTGTCACCCCCTAATACACAGATGCTGCCACTTAAAGAGAGTGGTGACATCCCACAAGCTCAGAGGCAGGAGGGGGGGGGGTTGGATAGACGCTTCTAGTAAACACCAGGCAGGATAAAAGTGGTTTACTGCTGGAGTGTGTCAGTGCCAAGGGCAAGGGCATGCAGGGGTGAAGTGCCATGCGTAGGCTGTTGACCATCAACCACACTGACATAAACAGGTTGGAAAGGCTGCTGGCCTCAGTCATGTACTATCTTGATGGCTGATGTGAGACTCTGGAAGGGTAATGATCAAATGACTGTATGGCTTGCATCATTGTCTTTATAACTACTGGGAAACTGATAATGCAACATTTAAAAAACTGTATTTTTAAAAGAACCAAACATTGTCTGGTTCAGGCTTTTCAAATGTGAGGATTTGATGCTTGTTTTAAATAAACTAAGGTGCATCCTTTTGGGGCTTGAATGTTTGTTGGACAAAAAAATTGAAGAAAGGTATTTAAAGATGTCAGCTTTTGATGGAAATTTTTAACCGCACTGGCAGCGTGGGTTGGTCTGCCAGTTGGTTGGTCCACCAACTGGCCATATTCATCATCCCTGGTGAATCTTGATGACTTTGGTTATCCCCTGACTTTTCATCTGCCACCTGAGGTTCACATTTGTGGTTTTGAGTCAAGATCCAGATATACTTTATTGTCCCTTGGGGAAATTCGTTTTGGACTCAAGAGTTACTGCCTCACAGAACCTTAATTGTCAGACATAAGTGCTTCTACATCTACTGGACAGACTGTCGTTATATTTGGTGCAAAAATATTCCCCAGAGAAAAAAATCAAATAATTGTGCTTATCAGGTCAATTTTTTTAACTTTTCCAATATTGTGGTTTATATCCCAGAACCTGCAAAACTGATGTCATTCCCATCAGCTTCAGATGTACTTTGTGTTGTGTTGATTAACGAATGTTAAAATGCTAAACTAAGACGTGACTACACCCATTTTATTCTATTAGGCATTTATGTGAAATTGTGTCTTAATTAGCATGAGTTGTTAAAGTAAGAAACATGTTTTGTGAGGTGACACAACCTTTGTCTTTTGAACACCAAATTGTAATCAGTTTATCCTTCAGTCCAAGTGAAAGTTTCTACCAATGTTGAAGAAATTTCCTCTGGGTATTACTGAGATATCACTTTCACCTGAACAGGGTGTAGAAAGGGACGTATGTGTGGACCACCTGAAAGCATTGCGCCAGTCATGCAGCGCAGAGGCCTGACACAAAGAAACCAAAAAAAACAAAACACTGAAGACAAACTAAGACAAAGTTATTTTTATATTTTGTTTATTGGCCACCATTTCACGTTTTCCACATCAATTTGGATATGATGGAATGCTTTATTAATTTTCCCCCACCGCTGTACAGCTGTCAAACCCATCACCTGGCTCTACTCAAGCCTCCCCTCCCTGCCCAACACACACTGACTACCACACACACACACACACACTTCATTCTCCTGTTCATGGAAAAACAGAAAATATGAACTAATCATTCAACACGTCACAGCAACTTTTACACCATTCACACAGCACACTGTGCACTCACACTCTCACACAACGCTGCGGCAACAAAGGTGTTGGGTAGAGCCAAAAGGGATGCGTGAGGTACAGTATGGGTGAGGGGTGGGGCTGTGCAACTGTTCCCTCCCCGCCTCAGATATAACAGACACTTCTCTCAGACCAAAAACTGTACCAATCTCTGTCTGCTTTAGTAACCACAATGAATCTCTGATTAGGCATGAATGCAGTGCGACCTATCAGAACTGGCGCCAAAAACCATTCCAGGCCTGAGAGTGTGTCCATGGGCCAACTCTGCCCCAACAGGGCCAACTGGCTACAGCTGGGCACAATGGTACATCATTAAAAATGACAAGTCCTAAATTAAAAAAAAAAAAAAACAAAAACAAAAAACCTCATAGTGAAAACAATTAAATAAAATAGGATTTCCCCAAAGAGTTAAGGTTTGTTCCTTTTAGAAAATAGTCAGTAGCCATGCTGAAATGAGGAGATTGTATGAACGAAATGAAAACAAAGAACTCCCACCCTCCCCAACCCATACCAAGAAAGAAAGAAAATTATTGGTCTCAGCTACAGATTGGGGGGAGGGGGGCTTTGCACCACACTGGACAAGCTCTGTGGGGCTTATTTTAGTGATGATGTTGCAAAATAAAATAAAAAACATCTATAGGATGGCCCCTTGTCCCCTGAGAGTTCAGTCCTTACAAAACCACCACACAAAACTCTGGTCCTCTGGACTTCTATCAGAGGGAAAAGAACACTAGCACCCCCCTTACCTACAGATACAGGTTACAACACTCATTTAGCTCATACCCACACTGAACAATGGTGAGGTGTCTTTTTTAAGAGCAAGGGAGCAAATTCATCAGGATAAACAAACACTTTTGAAAACTAGATCTCAATGCCATTTTTACATTTGGTTTGAAATATACAAGGCAAACAGCTGATGTGGAGCTTTGTAGAGAAGGCATTGAGGTCTCCCATAGAGGTGGTGCGCTGTTCCACAGAGTCCCCCCTGGTGGGACAAGACCAGTCTGGCCAGAAGTTGTGAGGTTGGAGATGTGGCTGGCAAAAAAAAAAAAAAAAAAAAAAAGGCCCTGCCACGCTACTGATGGACTGACTGACTGACTGACTGACTAACTGGCAAGCTGGCAAACAGGCCGGCTGACTGACTGACTGACTGAGAGGCAGTTAAAAGGGGAAGTATTAATGTTCACAGGACAGGGAAGGTCCACAAGGAAGTGAAGGTAGTGATGGTGACTGGGTGGAAGGGTTTGGGCGGGACTCGTCTCCTCTCTCTCTCCCTTTCTCTCCTCTGCCAGCTCTTACAACTCATCGTGTCCGTCGTCATCACCTCCATCCTCGCCATCGGAGTCCTCGTCCTGTCCTTCATCCACATCATCCAAATCCTGGAGAGCAGAGAGGAGAGGATCACCGGTTAAAACAGAATCCTTCAATGCTGCCAAGCACGTGTAGTTCACGATGATTATAAACTATAAACATGCAAGGTGCAGACAACATGCTTTAATGATAAAATATGAACTTCCACCAGCATTTTCAGACATAGTAGATGAAAGATGAGGCATCTGGCTGAATAACAATACTGCACTGTGCAACAACCACAGATCTGCATATAGATGACATCTTTGTTTTGGACAGCCATTCCTTCATGTCTAGTCTGTGGACAGGTGGGTGAGGAGTTGTGTCAGATAAAGGAAGGCACTCATGTTGACCGCAGTGTTGCACGTGCAGCTTTTATGTGGAGGTTCGGGTCTCCAGGCTAAGCCCAGTAAACAGATATGACAGCTGCAGGAGGAATTAGTGGAACGCAGTCGACGCTGCCGCAATTAGACTTCTGGGAAGGGGGCATGGTGGCTGTAGTGGAGTGGAAAGGTGGTAGTAAAGAGGATCCCCGTTAATATGCACTGGATGCAACGGAGTCGTAGCACACAAGCATGCAATATGGGAGAGCTTGCTAAAACCCAAAATGCATCCCATGCATCTTCGACCAGGGCATGGATGCAGGTTCCCCTGACAGATTGGCAAATATAATTTTCACCAATAAAGATGCTCGCTTGACATTTTTGACACATTTTCTTAAATCAGCAGGCAGATTTCTTCAAATGGCTATTAAATTGCCCATATAATGATTGCTTTTGTTCAGTTATGTCATTGCACCTCCAAAAAAAGCCAAGTGGGTCAGTTCTAAGGTTACAACCTGAAATCCTCAAAGGACCTAGTCCTGTGAATCTATTTTGGGTAGTTTCAGGAATGATGCCAAATATGCCTCCAAAAAGCACTAGAGTTTCAACCAGAGACATGTGCATGCTCCTCTAAGCACTTGACTTTTGGCTTTATAACAAGACTCAAGTCCAAAAAGTAATCTAAAAATAAAAAAAGACTGAAAATTAGACCATATTTCAGTGCGTAAACTTCAACTTGCAAGAACTGAGTTTCTAGAAAATGATTATGAGTGCATTTTCTGGTCCCAAATAGTAATCTTTCTTAGAAAGCACGACTCACACTTATCATCAGTGGTAGTATCAACTTAAATTGCCCTGACATAGTATCAACTTATCAAGTTTCCCATCGGCATCCCCACATATAACCAAAGGTTGCAACACTGACTGTCAATTAAGCACCGTTTGTGTGTGTAGGTGCTGCACTGTGATTAACCAGAGCAGTGCAGATCGATAGACACACAGAATATGTCACTTAGTTCAGTTTCTCAGCTTGCTGCTTTTCACGGCTGTCAACAGAACTTTTGTCCCTAACAGGAAGTGAAGGGACAGTCAACAAGAGACAGAGAACCGCCATAAATAACTGTTTCTATGCACCTCCTGTCAGTGATTTTGAGGGATTATGGTGAATGCTCTGATTATTAAATGTAAATAATTAACAATGTTTTGTTTGTGATGAGTTTTGTTTGGTTTAACATAGCCTACTGTCTCCATTTCTCTTCATTTTGGCTGTGTTCACTCAGAAAGATAGCGATTGTTGAGTTTTGCTCAGCTCATAGCGCTGCCTACCAGGGTAGCACAAGTAGAAAATCAGTTCTCATAAGGATACAACTGTGCTCTTGCTGAGCTACTTCCTATAAAGTGATTAGATACGTCTCAGTTGAGATGATCTTACATCTGCATCCAGATCGTCGTCATCATCATCTCCTGCTGGGGCGCCGCCGTCCTTACCGCCACTCTCCAGGAACTTGGTGAAGCCTTCCAGTGTTCTCTCCCCATTGTAGTCAATCACCTGTTGATCAGACAGTATAACTGATAAATGTAAAGATCTGCACCTCAAGTCTATATAATGATTACATGTGCTTCACTGCAAAAACAAAAATACGATTAAGCCTTTCACACGTGTGTGCCATTTAAAAGGCGGCCAATAAAACCTTGGCACTCTGTCTTCAAATTGTGCCAATAAGCCGTCCACTGGTGATCTATGAGCAGTGACACAGCAACAAGCTAGTGGGTTGATTGCTAAAATAAGGTTGCATTTGAAAAGGACAATCAAAGGACAACTACAAAGCACCCAATCTAATTTTTAGTGCCATAAATCCAGCCATGAGAACCATCCTCCCTCAGCCACCTCCTGGGTCTTCTGCATGCTTCATTTAAGTAGGGTCATGAGCTAATCCTTAGACTTACTCTGGGGTGTCCCCAGTATATACCACATCTTTAAGGTTGCTAAACCGAAAACCAGCATGAGAGCTTTGGAAATAGGCAGGTGCAGGCTGATTCTCAGAGAGTGAAGTCATCAAGCAGGAACCAAACACCAACATAATGGTACAGAAACTTACAAGGCCAGCAGGCTCAGGTTTCTGCACATGGTTAACACTGCTAAATCAAGAGGCACTAATGATAAGTGTCTATGCTATGGATGTTGGATCCAAATAAGCACCCAGATCACTACAACTCACAAC
This sequence comes from Trachinotus anak, assembly GCF_046630095.1. Classification (NCBI taxonomy): domain Eukaryota; kingdom Metazoa; phylum Chordata; class Actinopteri; order Carangiformes; family Carangidae; genus Trachinotus; species Trachinotus anak. The sequence continues at coordinate 10,079,310 of NW_027273870.1, read as the reverse complement.
TGCAAAGGCATGTAACGAATGAGAGGGCAAAACTATTTTTTTGGAAGGACTGGAGATGGATGGATCATGATCAGTTAACACAAAGGGCAATGTTCACAGAGATGAGTGTGAGATACTAAGAATTACTAATAATTTTCCATTCTTCTCTTTCTGCTTACGAATCAAATTAGGCATGGCATGCTTTACCAATCTCACAATCCACTACCAATTCTTGGTGGCATGATTTGATGATTGATTCGATTCAAAATGAATCTTGAGTCAATAAAAACCAAGGCGACACTATATTTTGGCTCTTACTCCAGTGCACTGTGTGCCAAACCACAGAACCTTGTTCTTTGCCCACTGAGCTGCAAAGGAAACAGAACTGACAGTAAAGCTAAGTAGTGTTGAGGGTCTGACTAGCAGAAAAGAGTGTGTGAGAGCATGCAGAGGTTAAAATTTAAGTTATTTAAGTTAATTGCATTAACTTCTTCAGCATCTGACAGCCTTCCTGGATAATAATGTCATTTACTGACCAACATCACTGGTTTAATGTTTTGCAAAAACAGAAGTGTGTGTGTGTTTGTTTTTGAGTTAAGAGGGGAAAAATGGACTTATCCACTTATCTCCATCAGTGGTGAACAGCCTCTGTGCTAGAGCGTTAGTACTGGGGAAAGCCATTGTCATCCAAAAATGCTGTACAGACACAGGGGTTTTGAAATCTAACAGACTACAGACCAAGTTATTTTTTATAATATCTTTTAACTTCTATAATATTCTATAATAAGACAACCAGAATTACCGCCTAATGTTTGTATGTGTCCGCCACACAGTCAAGTTACAGGAAATGTGGTTACAACGTCCCTTTGTGGTACTGTGTTACAGCTTTGAATAATGGCCAGAATTGGCCAGCAGAATTTTTGATGTCACCATGAAGTTGACCCTGGAAATCATAGTTTTATCCTATAATTGTGTCATAATTAGAATAGAATAGAACATTTGTCCCAAATTTGAGGAAGTTCCCTGAAGATGTGATTTGTCAATCAATTCAGAATCATAAAAAGATAAGAATCTTTATTACTATGTGGATCAATTTTTTTCACGCACCTGTAGAGCAAATGTAAAAATAAGAACATATTGCCTAGAAAGTTCTGATGACCTAAAGGATGTAAAACTGTTAACTAATACTCAGTGATGGGCCTCTCACCTTGCGGTCTTCTCCTGCAGGGAAGAACTTGAGAGTAGGAAAGCTGTGGACTTTCACTGCCTCAATCTCATTGGCTGTGGAGTCCATCTTTGCTATGATGGTGTCAGCACTGTCCTTATACTTCTCTCCCAGCTTCTCCCAGATGGGGGCCAGCTGTTTGCAGTGTCCACACCAAGGTGCATCTAAATATCACAAAAGCCCAGCAGTTTAGTGTTGAATTATTACTGACAAAACAGTTGCATTGGCTTTAGCTCATTTAGCTATTGATCATTGATCACATTTAGGGGCAATATCATTTCAGCAGTGACATTTCAATCATCAACTTATTTCTATTTACTATTACTGAGCTGCTTAAACATTCATTTTAGTAGCAAGTAAAGTAAATCCCTAGAAGCAGGCAAACCCACAACATGTCACATGCAGCCTCAGCTTCATGGTATTACTCCCCTATGACTGGCCAGGAACCCCACCACCACCACCTGTCAGTGAATATGGGTCTTCCCCGCTCTGCATGACTGGCCATAGGCTGTATTTAAACAGTCAGCGATGGAAATTTCCTCCACAAATAGTACAAATTTGTTGACGTGGATAACTATAAAAAAATCCAGTGGCTATATTTAACCAGATCTTTTAAACATCAGTTTCTGGTAACAAATTAATTTGCAGAGAGTGGGGCTGAAAAGGTGTGAGTGAAACCTCAGCATCAGCTCTTTGGTATTCGAAAAGGGCTTAGCATGGGCAAAGTAAGGAAGGGCAAGATTCGGGTTTCAGATGCTGCAACTAGAAGCTTTGCCAAATCTTTCACCTATGAGCAACTGAGCTTAGACTGTCTGAAAATACCCCTTTAACAGGTGAACCCCTTTACCACCACAACCCAGAGACTGTTGACGGTTGTGTTTTCATGCTATTCAGATGGAAATTTCTGCTGGCTCCTTGGTCATTAATAAAAAAGAAATTAACGGGATAAAGACAGAGGCTCTTACAGAATTCCACAAAGACATTCTTAGCGGGATCGAAGACAACCTCCTCAAAGTTCTTGCCCACCAAAACCCTGACAGGGTTTTTTTCCCAGTCTTCAGGGATGTCCTGGCTCATGAGATGGGGCTGTAAAAGAACACAGACAGACCATGGCATTAACAGGGTTTAGAATTTAATTCAAGTTAATTACTTGTGGCTGTCCAACAATTGTCCTCAGTATGTTATATATATGTGTGTATATATTCAAACTGCAAATACTAAGCACCTCAATTAATGTACAAGTCTACCTATAGTTTACATATGCAGAGCCAACCACTCAACTGTCACTATCTCTCTCACTCACTTTGAGTTTGCCCTCAGTGAACAGTGTGCAGAATTTGGTGATGCTCTCTGCTGTGATGGAATCGCTCTCTGGCTTGTACTTGGTCATCTCATCCTCAAGGGTAATGAGACGGATGGCTGGGCACTCTTCTTTCTTCAGGCCAAAGAACTCCAAGATGCGCTGGTTGTCATCCACATCACTGTCAATGAAAATGAATAGGATCTGGATAGGGAGGGAGGAGGGGGTCAATATTTTGAGTTTGTCCCAAAATGTTACGCAATATATCGTGGCTGTGCAAAGCTTTAAAATTAAAAATGTTTTCTAATGTTAACAGGACACACAACAAACACAGGCTAATGATAAGTGCACTTTGAAAGACATGTCTCTTGTTCACCTACCCGTCCCTTGAATCCCTCTGCGGCTTTCTTAAACTGGTCCATTTTGTCCTGGAAGTCTGAGGCAGCTTTGGGCAGAAACATGAGGATGTGGGACTTGATGTCTCCACCGAAGATTTTAGGGGCGGTCTTGCAGAAAACAGAAACACACAAGTTTGACATATGGGTATCAGACATGGAATTGCATTTCTTATTGTTGTGGACAATATTGTGGAGAGGTTAAATGAGATGTTAACAGTCACATTGATGTGCATGGCTCCAGTCACTACCTGCTCAGTGAACTCAATGACCAGAGGCAGCTGGTTGGCCTTGACAAAAGCCAGGAGTTTCTCTTTGGTCAGCTCTCCATCAAAGGTATTACGCCCCTCATCAAACTGTAAAGGAAACACAGAAACGTTTAGATTCACACATTAACCACCCATCTAGTCTGCCTGTGAACACCACAGATTTACCGGACAAACCGCTTGAAAAATCTCTGGGTAAACCCCAGCCAACACAAGATCCAGAGGACCAAACAGACTTTTATTGGGTGTTAAGAATAGCAGTGGTAAACCTTTGCCAAGTAGCTGTTACTGGCACACAATAGGAGAAAGGACATTTGGCCACTGGCATGCTGCCAGCCTTGTGGGCATTGACTGAGTCTATGAAACCTAAGCTCTCAACCCCTGTTGCAATAAACAAATGAAAGACCCCAGTTGTTTATTAAGACTGAGGCAACGAACCCACATGTCAGCCATGCTTGTATCAGGGTGAAGTTACTAACGCAGATCAGAGGCCAGACAAAAGCCTTGGTCCATGTGCCAAAATGAAAGATCATCCATGACTGAAAGGAGTGAGTGCAGCTACACAGTGAGATATTTAAAGTCTGTTGCTTCCTGTTGAAGCAACTGGGGCTGCTGGACATTATTTCATTACCGATTTACTGCAAACTATAAAATGTTAAAAATAATGATGACAAGGTACCAGAACAGAAAGTGATAAGAGGCATGATGGTTAAACATTAACTAGGGCTGCAACTAATGATTATTTCCATTTCATTCTTATTCAATTAATTGTTTAATTGTGTATGAAAATAATAATAAAAAATGCCTGTTCCAATTTCACAAAACTCAAGGAGATAATTTATTAATTAAACAGTCCAAATTTAAAAAGATTTGCTGTCATAAGACAAAAAAACACATTCAAGATGCTTGCATCAGTGAATGTTTGGCATTTTTTGAAAAATGACTACAATTTTAATGATCAAAATAGTCCTTCCATTAATCATTGCAGTCTTTAAATGAATCAAAATGTAATAAAACAGTAAATACCATATATTAAAGTAATATGCATGAAACAATCATTAAAACAACAATCATCAAACTATAGTAAATGGTGTTGGCACTACAGTGAGTGATTATGTTTTACTTTAAACTATACCTGCATTTGAAGATTTCCTTTTTATTCCATACTGATGCTTTTGAAGATGTACTCTCAGTTTCAGAGAGGGGTTGATTCCCTTTATGATCATTTTGGAGGATGTAGTTTCTGGTCATGTTGAAGTATGCTGCATCATACTGAGGGTGTTTCTAATATTATGTCAAACCCATTTATATCCGGCTGCATTTATTTAGCTGCATCTAATAAACTGGCAACAACTGAGTGACTGTTGTACTGTAGTTGTTTGATATTTATGTGTCAAGTGAACATTTCTTCTGTCAGGACTTTTCTTTTATTGTTTTGCAATTACATCAATAACCATTTGTATTTAGGAAGCATGAGCTTCACACTTGTTAGTTTATTAAAACAAACCTAAACTAGGAAATGGGGTCAGATTTCAGCACACGTGCCTCATTGTCAGCATTAAGTATTTTCCATTTTTTTAAAAACACAAAACTCCAAGAGTAGAAAATGGGAATGCGATACAAATCCTTTCAGCTGAACTGCTTCCGAGCTGAGCAACCACCACACTCTATTCTGTCATTTTGTCAAAGTGCTAAGCATTTTCTAAACATGTTAAATGATGTTACCATGGCGACTAATATAACTGATAAGAGCATCTCTCAAATAAACAATGACAAACTTAAAGAATATATATTCTGTAGCTCTGGTGCAGGATAAAGCACTATCTGCTGTTGTTAAATGATGCTGTGGTGCATTTTTCTGGAATGAAGGAGTTGAAATCAAACACCCTCAGATTACGGGGTTGCTTCATTTTTATTGACAGACACTCTGGACATTGACCCAATTTGACAAATCCACACACTGACTGACATAATATTTTGCTGATAAGAAAGCGCTGCTCTCTGACCTGCTAGGGATGGTTGTCGTCAGTAACACTGACAGAAGGCAGATGTCACCTGCTCTCTGTTACTGTATTCTAGAGCTTCTGTAAGTTTTTACCTTCCCACCTACAAGAGGTGGGAAAAAGAAAAAATTGTCCATTTGGACTTGTAGCGAGGCATTCAGCTGCTATCCATTCAGCCAATGGGGCTACTCGAACGATGGACTATCACCAAATAAAGCTCTTTACCATTCATCAACATTAGCTCAACCTGTTGAGGTCATTCACTGGGTAGGTCAAGCAACAGGCCCAAAGGCAGGCACACATCTTAAACGTTAAAAAGGACCCTAGACAGGCCAAGATTAGCAACGGAGAGGGATCCCATGAGGTCGACAGCATCATGTTACCAAAGTTTAGATTAAAAACACATTAGTGTCTTCTGAAGCATGACTGTAAATGCTTGCACATATGAGTGTGTTTCCCAAGCTGATCCAAAGCCTTAAATAAACTACTAACAATATATTGTGATAAGACGTGGGACAGTGAGTAACTACTAAAAATAATGATGTGTCAACCATTTAAAAATCCGTCCTGCAACCAGCTTGTCCAGAGGTTTGACTAAAAAGACTGTACATGTATGTAGATGCACCATTTGTGTCACTACGACATCTAAATGAGTTATTTTGAAACAGTGAAAAAATAAACTTAAGAACTTGAAGTCACCTTCTTGAAGAGGACAACACTGTCCTTGGACACTTCAAACTTGGAGTAAACAGCATCATTGGAGGTCAGGGCGAAGGGAATGTCGTCTATGGCTTCAGCAGCTTTTTCATAGGCCTTGGCACCAGCAGACTCAGCATCCTACAGACACATGAGAACTTTGCTTAACATGAGGCCCAGTGCAAATAATCCCCTATGGCTAAAACTTACTTAAAAAACATTTAGCTCTTGAATTGAGAAAGCATCACAGCTGTGGAGGAATATGTTTTTTATTGAGATTTGATAGTCTATGCACATGGGAAAGTAACTGTATTACAAGAATCTAACCAAAAGGTGTGTAGAATATAAACAAAAGGAAAGAGCTTTTTACCTATATAAATCTTGACCTGTTATCTAGTTAAACCTTTATCAGAGTGGTACCTTAAAGAATCCGATGACTGCCACCTCACTGTCAGCGATCAGAGACTCAGCTTCTGTGACCCCAGCAAGTGTGGCGACAGCCGGGCCTGTGCGCTTCTTCAGCCAGCTGACGATGTCATCTGCCTGCCTCCCAGCTGCAACACAATAACTCAAGGTAATTCTCTATGCACTGACATCACAAGTCAGAAGTCACAGGGGGAGCAGATGTTAAAAGTTAATCTGCATTTCCTCTACTAAGAGTGGAGGCAAAGAGACGCTCTTCATAAATTCTCTGGTGGGAAAGTTTCAGTGCATTTTGAAAGTGAAAAATCTAATACAGTAAAAACAGACCACATCCGCATTTCTGAAACCTGTAACAGCTTTTACAGCTTCAGATGACAATACAGAATGCTGCTCCTTTGTTTCTGACTTTTAAATTGAAGCACTATATTGTATATTGGAATCATTACAGCAACTTTATGAGGTTGCAAAAAATGTCACCCTTTCTTTAGAGTAAAACTATTACAACTAAAGAGGAACTAAAAAGACAGACCTGGCTGCCAGAGTGATGCAACGCAGGAGCAATATCACTGAGAGTTGATGAAGCGGTGCAACATGTGGTCTTGGTGCAGTACGTGGGAGATGAGAGAAGGGTGTTTCTAGAAGCTGTACTCAACTCAGAGTAGTCATTTCCACAAAAATATCCCAACTTGCTCTCTCCTCCCTTTCCAAACTGAACCTGGCCCCGACCAGCAGAGGAGAGGCGACGTGAAGAACTGCACATACCTCTACCCAGCTCGGAGGCCAGGCTCAGAGTCAGCGTGTGAGGAACGTGCAGAGGAGGGCCAGCCTACATTATGTCTCAGTCGTGTTGCTGAGAGCTGATTGGCAGAAACAGTGACTGACTCCACTGTTTCTGCTTCTGTGCAGATCACATTACCACAATGAAGAAAGCAAATGTGCCTCCAGTTGTATGATCTGGTTCTTTTTGCCATCTACATGGGATCTCACAACATTACACAACAAATTTTTTTTTCATTCACTTGACTATGACAGAGGTTACTCAAGATTACATCAAGTAGTGAAAAAAAAAGAAAACCAAATTTAGAGACTAACACAGAGAAAAAGACATTTTTTAAAATCCAGAAAGTTGTTTGATGTCATTTAGGAGAATAAGAACATTACAACTGGTTGAATATATTGACTATATCTGAGTAAACAAAAACTATGACCTGCATAAACACACACCTACATGCAGTATTTGAATGGTGTTAATTTCCCACCACTGCTCCCAACTTCTAAGTCTAAGTCATCTATCTAATGTAAGCAAATCTGTACCAACAAAACACTTTAATACTCACCAGAGTACTCTTTAGGTGACTCTTTCTCTCCACCCTTGAAGAACTTGATGGTGGGGTATCCACGGACACCATACTCTTGTGCCAGTTCAGACTCCTCTGTCGCGTCTACTTTAGCCAGGCGGATCTCTGACCCCTCGGCCTTCAGCATGCCTGCTGCCTTGGCATACTCTGGAGCCAGGGCCTTGCAGTGACCACACCATGGGGCATCTGCAGGGTAAACACAGAGGTTTGCATCACTGTTGAGAAACATACTAGAGTGAAGGAGCCGATGACATTATTGGAAAACACGTACAGGAAAAATATAAGCATGACAAATAAGGGGTTGCACAAAAGCTATTGTCATTTACTCAGAAATAATGACACATTTGCATTATGGTCTTGAATTTTCTGGTTTGTCTGGACAACCAATGGAAAGTCCATAATATTCATTCTATATTGGTATAACGGAAATGAAAGAACAAATAAATCCAGGACCTTGCATTTGTGTTCATATAATCAGCCAATGACATTTATTTCTTTATTATTATTTATTATTTAGATTACTGATCAAAATGGTAATTAGATTGTTAACAGTTCTGATTCTTATCCAACAGAAAAAAACTCTAACACTTGGCCAAAACCTATTGTATTAATAAAATGCAGAAAGATCGTTGGAATACATGGTGGCTGGAGCAGATTTCCACAAAAATGTGGCTTAATTTAATTTTAACTGTGGTTTCACATGTTAATTCATAAGCCATGGTGTCGAATCCTACATGTAAAAGTTGGACACAAATTCCATACAGACAATCTCCTAATCAGAAACGACACGTCAAATAAAGTGACCTGCATTGCATCACCTTCGATTCTTGACAAATAACAAAACTTCCTTGTCCCAGTCCAGTCAATATAGACGCACAGATGAACTTTTGTACACGTCAACCTAGCCCCACATACACACGGCGATCCCGCCCAGCTGAGAAATACGTGGGGCAAACAAAGCCTTCATCCCTCCCCATCCTGAGCTCATTGGAGAGTCTCCCCCTCGGGCATCTCTGACTGGTCCACATATTTGTCAGAAAATATGTGAGCAGGACAACAATCTGACAAAAGTGAAGCGGGATGGGCCTGTTAGCTATGAAGAGGTGGCTCATATAAGCCTTGGCTATGAAAACTGATCATACTACTGGCGGAAATAAGTTACTAAAAGACAACTACTACATTTAAATTACAGTAAATAAGACCTCCGGGGTGCAGGAAAAGTGAACTTGCATTATGAAACCGCAGCAAGCAATCGAAACTTGATCACTGTACTGATTCACCCACTATTTTAGCTTCTAGCTACTTATAAGAAGTAGGTTATTACTGCTTACGGCAAAGGTTGTGATGCACTCACTGCCGTTTTTTTGTGGGGGGGTACAATTAAATGCAGCGCTAATAACTGTCTATATACCATACTGTCCCTGTAGCCAAATGAGAGCAAAAATATTGCTAAACAGAATTGTAATGTGATTTACATTAGTAGTAAAATAAGCTGAGGATTACTGTACTGTGCCAAGTGTCGTATTTGTTCAGCATCAGGTCGCACTTCGAGGATACTCGGTGCTAGCTAGTCAAATTTATAGGGAAATAGTCTGACAAAGAGAAAACGCAGATTGACAAACAATATCCCGTACGTTTTTTACACTGGTGAGCAACTCGCTGGTGAGCAACTGAGTGAAACAGGTTCACGCATGGATGCAAAATTGAGCACGACATCAGTAAGTTAGCTAGCAACGGCAGCAACTTGTCAAAAGTGTCAAAGTTTAATGCTACCGTTGACCCAGGCGTAATCTAGCTAGCTAACCGAGCAGCCGGCAAGCCTGCAGGGGATAGCTAGCGTTAGCTGGCGATATTTTGTAGCTGTGGTGTTACTTACAGAATTCAACCAGGAGGTTGGGATGAGCTTTGAGAGCCTCGTCGAAGTTACTTTTCTTGAGCACCAGGACATCTTCTTCTTCAGCGATCTCAGCCCTGCTGGCCACAGCCAGTGTGCAGAGGAGCAAAAACTTGAACATAGTTGCTGTCGAGTACGCTTCCTGACAGAGAGAGTAGAGCTGTAGACACGGTCGGTTACGGTTTAGCACAGAAATTGGTCTCAGTTTTGGTTTTCTTCCTTGTTTAAGGTTGGGAGAGTAGCTGGTATTTTGTGTGTACCGCTACTAACGTGGCATTGCACGCAGACCGGAGGGGTCAGCTGTAGTGCGCATGCGCATTTATCAGGCCGAAAGCAGTTCGTGTTGAAATGTGACTGGACCGCGACGGGCTGCACCTGGAAGTGAATGAGCGGCGCTCCCTGCTCTCTGCTTACACATCAGCCGTGAATGATAGCGCAGAATGATCATAGAGAAATGAACTGGAAACATGATTTTTAATCGCCACCACCGTGTAAATGGACAAAATTATATCTAAACACAGTTTATTCTAGCCGCACCAGGTTATATTTATTTTGTTTATGTAAATAAATAAAACGTAATCTAAGATGTAACCTGGGTGCAGAGCCATACAATAGGCCTATGTTTTTTGGCTCTGGGCTATGAGGTCTATGTAACTGTAAGTAAAAGGGCAAAGTCTGAGTGATGACTAGCACTTACATATATGTCACATGACTTATGATTATCTATGACACATCTGTTTACACTCTGATAACAAAGGATAGATTGGAAAGTTATGTTCACTCAATCCAGCCATGCAAATAATTCGGTTTGGCTGCTCAAGGGATTTAAAACAGAAACAGTATTGTCACTGACATCATCATATTTTTCTGCCAAATTGTTATTTCATTTAGTAGAGAGAGGAAGTGTGATTAACCAGTAGTTAAAGGACCATTTGAAAAAAGGTGACAGTAACACTACATCTTGTATGTGATGTAGATCACACATAACAGTGGCAAAAAAAGTATGTGAAACTTACTGCAGAAGTTATTCTGTGGTAGATTTACTTTGATAGTTGCTCTGCATCACCCAGCTTCTGCTGAGCTTCAGCAGGTGGACAGCCACCCTGATGTTATCCTGTAAGATAAACTCAACTTTCCCTTTGATAATGAGAAGCTTTCCAGGCCCAGAGGCAGCAAAACCACCCCAAATAATCCCCCACTGTGCTTCACCTTTGTGGTTATGTTTTCGTTTTGGTATGCAGTGCCCCTAACCAAGCAGTCATCATTTAAAAAACAAATGCACAACTGTGGTTGCAGATTAGGTCAGAAAACTACATCGACCTAGTTAGGATTTTTACACCCAACTACATTCTGAGGAAGGAGGCCAAATTCAATACAAATGCTTTCCAAGTTTTAAATCTGACAGCGGTTTATCAACAAATCACATTGATATCAGTTAATTTTGCCGCTGGCATTTGTTTGAGTATGATTATAAAGGAACACCTCCTGCAAATCGCAGTTACTGTATATTCATGCAGCCTGTGTCAGGTCTGTGTTCAGCCTTTGACTGCTGATATTTTACATGAGGCCCCACAAGATATTACAAACCTGAAATTATATAGGATATTATACAGTGTATACAGTATTAAACCTGGCTCATGTTTTCCCTCTGCATAGAAGTGAAGACTGCACTAACATTAAACTACCACCTCACAAGTTCACCAGTAGTCCAGGGTGATTTCTGTGTTAATGCAACAAACTGCATTTTAAGAGAAGTTGTTTTTTTTAATATGGTATGCTTTATCGTGTTTCATTGTCATCACATTTTTCTACCAAATTGTTACTTTATGTAGTAAAGAGAGAGGAAGTGTGATTAACTGGTAGTTAAAAGACAGTTTGAAACAAGGTGACAGTAACACTACATCTTGTGGCACTTCAGTCAGTCCGGTTATGACACTTATGACAGGATGAGGAAACAGTCAGGGACAGGACAAATAATTGAGCCAAAGGAAGCACGAGTTTGTGCTAAAACTGTCTATCATGCTAATGGGGGGAGGTTAAAGAGGGGGGATCCTGGAGGGATTCAATTTCAAAATACAGCATTCAAAAATCTTCACAAGTTCAGTAGTAGTCCAGGGGCATTTCTGTTTAATGCCATTAACTGCATTTTAAGAGAAGGTGTTTTTCAATATGATGCAATTAAGCTCTGTCTGTGACCCACCACATTTTATGCAGATGGGCTATAAAATGAGATTCAGGATCAAAAGTTGGTTCAGTTCTTTCTAACTGAAGCAACCTTATTAAGGTAAATTAGTATTCATCCTTAGGTCCCTTTCTTCAACATCTGTGATGTTGGAGCTGTTGTGAAATGTGATATGATATGGTTGCCATAGTATCATATGGATAATCACTTAAGTTTGTTTACGTAAAGGCTTTGTACAGAGCATATTCAGGTAATGACTGCAGTACTCCATAGACTGGTGTTTAGTTTGCCCTTACTAGATTTAGTCAAATTTCACAGAGGATAACGGACCCATTGTATGCTTATGCAGTAATAGTGCTTGTAAAACATACACTTTATGTAATTCAGCATTTAAATGTCTCAGTTCACACAGAGAGGCACAAGGTCTCCCTCTCTTTGTACAAATACAAATCATACGTGTCATGAATGAGTTTGACAAAGCAGTGAGTAGTGTGAGCTGATTGGCTGCAGCAGTTTGACAGTTTGTCACTCCTGCACAGGGGGTGGCTACATCCTGGAATCTGTCACACAAGAGAAACCAAGATAGCTTCCTTTCAAAATAAGACCCTTATCATAACACATCACTTTATTAAGTCATTGATATTATGGAATTATTAGAGTTTGTAAAGCAACTCAGGTGACTTTTGAAAACAAATTCCCTAACTCTTCATGCTCTTTTTACTGCATTTAGAGTACAGTCACTGTGTGTGATCTCCACACTCCCCTTCTCAGCTGTACCTTTCATGTTAAGTCACTGCGCTAAGCAAGTCATGAGACAACTAAGTTACAGGTGCAGAGAGAGGCTATCAGTTTATTTTATCAAGGACATATTTTAAATGCAAACATTTTTCTTGCTGACTGCAGTTCTGTAAATTTCATTTCCTTTTTATTATTTGTTTAACTTTTATGTAACCAGGCAGGTCAACAGTGAACAGTCTGCTGTGTATGATGACAAGAGGAGATAGGAATTAAAAAGAGATTAAAATAAAAATGATATGCAGGAAGCTTTTTTATGTGTAGTGTGTGGGGTTTTGGCATAGCTTCAACTCTCTAAAAGATAAGGGAAAGGAGTCTTAAAGTGTTTTGCCTTTGATCCTTTTAGCCAAATGCAACAGTCTCACTATAAAGTCGCTGTTAATATTAAAAGTGTTGTCTGAGTGTTTACATTTTAAGAAAACTAAAATTAGAGATTATTTACTTTACTTAAAACAGCTCCCCTCAGCTTTATGGAGCTTTATAAATTCTCCCACAACTCATTATCACAGCAAGCAGCTGTTATCAGCAAAAACGCTTTAAAGCTGCTTGTGCACTACCTGCTCAGCAACAAACAAGACAGACACAGACTGGCTGGTGAACATATAGGAGCTTTTAGCAGCTAAAGAGACAGATAGTTCCCTCAGGAGTTAGTAGAGACCAAACAAACACAAAGCTCAGGAAATCTTGCAGCACATTGTTAAAAGCCTGGAAAAGTACAGGGGCGCTGGTCAAACCAAACAGCATCACCAGATACTAAGAGTGGCCAAGTAGGGTTTTTAAACACAGCTCCCCACTCGTCTCCCTCTGTGATGTGCACCAGTTGTTTGGCGATGCAGAGGTTCAACGTTGTGAATATGGTGGCACCTTGAAGGGGTTCAGAAGCAAAGTTGATTAATGGGAGTAGACTTGTTTTTCACAGTGATGTTGTTTAACCCACAGAGGTCAACGCAGGGGAAGTATGAAAGTATATAAAATGGAGATACACAGGTAACATACCAACAGCCCAAACTTGTGCTTACATGGAGTTCTCAAGTTAATGTGCTGTACCTTCCACTTTGTTTATGTTTATAAATATATAGGAATATGTATTGTAGCTAACAGCACCAGGTATTGATTTGAGGATATTCTATGAATGGTGAACACACCTCTGTGGATTCAAAATAATATTGATCAGTTCTGTGTTTTTTTGTCCAACTAGAGATGTACAGCAGGCAATTATGACTTTGAGTGAACCAGAAGGCTGTAAAGAGCAAATCTAATGTTCATATGAATGACTGCACCAGGAAGTTCAGTGATAGGCAGAATGAATTCAGAGCAGGAGGACAGAATGAAAGATGAGCACACACTGATCGGCACACACAGTGCTGGAGCTCATGTTTTGACCATTTGGATGAAGTCAGGTCATTAAAGCATAATGGGATTTTAATAAGGATGCTGGCAGAGGCAGATAGAGAGGAGACAGACGTTCACCTTTAAAATACATTTATTCATTACAAAAGTGCAGTTGCCATGCCAATGCTACTAGTGCAGGTCCCTGGAGTCCTTGAGGTTAGCGAAGAGAGGACATTCAATTACAGGGAACTCTTGAATATGATGTGAGTTTGTAATCAACAGTGTGGGCACTGATGTCACAGCTAAAATTACCAGCATGTTTCATTTATACCGTTCAGCATGTGAAAGGATGTCAATTAAATCTATCTTTAAAAGGAGCAGGTTACTGATAGACACTGTGTTGGAAGGAGGTGTGGGTTCTTTCACAAATTACACATACTTGGAAATGATGTTTTTCCAGAGTGTACTACAGGTGCAGGGTACCCATGCAATGCCTTTATAAGAGCCACCTCCCCCTTACCATGGACATCCTGTGGCCTCTCAGAGTCATATTGTACATCAGTGATGTATATCGGTGAGCCTGTTCCACCTCAGTTCATGCAAAGCTGTTTGCTCAATGGCCTTGCATAAGAAATAAGTGACACAACAACATTTCTGTCCTCTTTTGGTCTCATGTCTCTCTTCTGCAAAATTACCACAAAAACTAATGTCAAAACTAACAGCCGTTTCTCATCACATTGATCATTATTATAGAAGTGCTTTTTCAGTCACACTCAAAGACAGTAAAACACAGCTGTGTGTGTAAGAGAGAAAAAGATCATAGTTGATCAACAAGAAGAATTGTATGTAATTAAATTAATGTTTGCAGATTCTTACATAGCGAGGCCACTACAATGTAGTATTTGCACATAGCCTGATCTAAGACACAATATTCATGTAGGACAAACACAAAAGACATCATACATATTATAACCTTATAAAGACGTTCTGGTGAACGTGTTAGCAAACAGTTTCCTATTTATAATCCCACAGAGAGATAGAGTAACATTAGGATTTGGAGTAATGATTCTGATATCTGTCTATTTAGACACTAAAGTGTTTGTTCACTCCATATGTTTACAAGTTAGTGCCTTAATTTGTGTGTCATTTGGTGTTGAGAAGGGAGTACACAGTGGGGCTACACTATTTTGTTGAGAATAGCTGCCTGATACATGAGGTAAACCAGGTTGATGAGGTGGGCCAGAAAACCAAAACAATGAGCTCAAAGATGCTAAAAGGTCCCATAGACTAGAGATGACCTATAAAGTTGGGTGATATATTTCTGTGGGTGTTAAATTGAGAGTGGTCCCTTTACATTATTGTTGATATTTAAAAATATAGTCCCATATTTCACTGGTCAGAAAACCTGCTAAGACCCGCTAACATCTGGGTTTCATTGGCAATGAAAAAGGGTTTAATCGGCATTTACACTCGGGTCAAATGACTCTGCATCTATAAATACCATGTGTTTTTTCTGCTGCATGTGGTGTAATTAAAATATCTTTCCTTTCTTACTTCTGCATGACATATCTGCATGATATTTGTGTTCTAAAATTGTATTTTTTTTTTACATTCATTTCTGCCAATTGCCTCCCACTCAATGCAAGATAATGTAATTTTATAAAAATGTGTTTTATCACAACAGCCTGTAGTGCACTGAAATGTTTTGCCACAAGGTGGATCCATGTACCAGCAACAAACTTAAATTACTGTGAGGTTAGAGGAAGAATTATTTACTGTATATTATTGGTGCAATGGTGCACTCTAGTGGTAAATAATAGCAAAATAAGACTAAATGAACACACAAAAATACATCAAACACTTAAACCGACGCTGGTAAAGGTTAAATAAAAACATATAATTATGTCATAGCAAGACATAGTAAGTAAGTTTCAGGGACTTTATTTTTTAATCTGTTTCAGATCTAGATTCAGCAACACAACAGCTATATCTGCCACATGTGGGTGAACAGGATGTAACATGATTCAATTGTTCAGCTGCATCTCAACAGGCTGTTGATGTTTTCCATGAGTGAACCTGTGTCTAAACCTCACACAGTTATTAACCAGTCACGATGAAAACCGTGTGTGTGTGTGTGTGTGTGTGTGTTTGTGTGTTTGTGTGTGTTATCATATGGCATCACGAAAGATAACACATTTGATTAAAGTTGGGAAACTTGTCTTTCAGGTGATTAGTTTGTGATATTCAACGCATTTGTCATCATTTTGGCATGAAGTGCTGTCACTCACTCTTTTCACCATTTTCCCTCCTCCTCTATGTGAGACCTATCTCCTCTGCACATTATCATATATGATTATGATATTTGGACATTCTTACCACATATATGTTACGTTACATAAATGTTGACTTAATATTTCATATTTACATACTGATACATAACATTTGAGCGACCTTTCTTTCTGTATAACTACTATACTATGTATATTATCCACTGTACATTGTCATTATTGTTATTGCTTTTACTGTGCTTTAATATGTACTGCATGTAATGTGTCATAGTGCTGTCATATATATCTTCAGGAAATAGAGTCATCCCTGTGGTGCAGTGTAATTCTAACTGTGCAGTGTGGTGCAACAGAATGACCACAATGGGCCTGGTGGCGAAACCTGCAAAAACTAGCACACGTACTCACTGCACCTGCACATGTCACAGGCAGTGGTATAATTTATATTTATATATTTTATGGCGTGTGTGTTCTCTGTGAGAATGTGTGCAACAGTTTCAGTGTGTTTGCAATATGGGAAATAAAGTCACTAGAGCTTGAATTGAGACAGAAGCAGTTGTGCTACGGTGAGGAGCTGACATTCAAAACTGGTGTTGGTGATGTCGGTAACAGCTGAATTATTCCTGCTTATTAAAGGACCCACCATCATATCATTTGTATTTGATGACTTATCTGTTGAAATTAGAAAAGCACACCACCAAACAAAACAAGAAGGATATGTGAGATGCCTTTATTAGGATAAAAATATTTACAGCAAACTTAGCAGTCAGTTATTTCGCTGATTAAACAGATATAGTAAGAGAGTAAGGTAGAGATGACAAAACGTGGATGAAAGATGCAGCACGATTGGTCGGAGCTCATCACTAATCCACTGGCACCGGCAGGTCCTGATAGTTGTTGACCTCTGAAAGATGGTGGCTGATCTCAGGTCGTTCACCATTGAGCTCAGCGTACTCTACTGAACCCTGCTGACACAGAAAGCAGAGCCATTAAACTCTGTGACAGCTGATAAGATGATATTTAAACAGACAAAATAAGGTTAAAAATGTAATAAGAGCACTTGTTTGTGGCTTTTGGTAATATGTATGCAACACAATTGCCCCTGCATGAGTTGAAATCTGATTTTAAATTGTGTTCTCATCTATCTCCCTAACTACTACAAAGTTATAATCCCCATTTCTACTGGTGCAATACCTGATGACATACTCCTGGAGAATGCTCTGTTTTCCTATAACACAAACTGCAAATTGTCTGAATATCCGTTTCTTGAGGAGCAGACAAACCATAATAAGGCTACTATCAGACCACCCTCCATAATCTGTCATCAAGGCTGGTGAAAGAATCAGCCATGTTTAGCTCATGATGTCACATCCTTAGCTTATTTTTTTTTCTTTCAAAATCCTCTCTTTAGCAGCCTGGAACACCATGTAGGGACAAACAGTGCAGTTAGGAGAGGTGGTGATTAAGGCTTGCTGGGGGACAGTATGCTGGTTGAGATGGGCTTGGAGGTAATTTGACTGGGCCACAGCGCTGATCTGACTGGGCGATAGGGAAGGAAGCCCTGGCCCAAATGTCTTTGTTCTTGTGCGGAAACTTTGACAGCAGTTTCCCTCTTGCTCTGTATTATTGGAACACAGAGGAGAAGTGTGACCAGGAGGCAGCCAGTGGAGGGACATAAGAATAGTTTTAGCAATTCAATTCAATACAAATGACATACATTATAAAACAAATTACAGAATTTTGATTGTTATTTAAATAATGTTCATGTTAATTAGGAAGATATTTGCAGCTAAATTGACAGAAAATTGAATTTGATTTAAAGGCTTCTTATATTATGTACTACAACCCTGTAAAGTGTAAATAAAAAAAGAATGTGATGATTTGCAAATCGTGTAAACCCATATTTAATTGAAAATAGAACAAAGACAACATATCAAATGTTGAAACTGAGTTTTTTCATTGTTGTTTCATTGTTTAATTTGATGCCAGCAACACACTTAAAAAAAGTTGTGACAGGGGCAACAAAAGACTGGAAAAGTTGTGTAATGGTAAAAAAAAAAAAAACCCACCTTGTTGAATATTTCAAAACTAATTAGGTTAATTGGCAACAGGTCAGTGGATGATTGGGTATAAAAAAGAGGCTCCCAGAGAGGCAGAGTCTCTGTGCAGTGAAGATGGGGAGAGGTTCACCACTCTGTGAAAGACTGTGTGGGTACATAGTGCAACAATTGAAGAATAATGTTCCTCATTGTAAAATTGCAAAGAATTTGGGAATTTCAGCATCTACAGTTCATAATATCAATAAAAGATTCAGAGAATCCAGAGAAATCTCTGTAGGCAAAGGGACAAGGCCGAAAACCAATATTGGATGGCCTTGATCTTCTGCATAAAAAACAGACATGATTCTACAGTGGACATCACTGCATGGGCTCGGGAACACTTCTGAAAACTATTGTCTTTGAACGCAGTTCATTGCTGCATCCACAAGTGCAGGTTGAAACTCTACCATGCAAAGAAAAAAACCATATCTAAACATGATCCAGAAATGTTGCCGACTTCTCTGGGCCGAAGCTCATTTAAGATGGTCTGAGGAGAAGTGGAAAACTGTCCTGTTGTTTGACAAATCAAAATTTCAAATTATTTTTGGAAATCATGGACTCCGCGTCCTCCTGGCTAAAGAGGAGAGGGGCCACCCAGCTGTCACAGTTCAAAAGCCAGCATCCGTGACGGTGTGGAGGAGCATTAGTACCCGTGGCTTGGGTAGCTTGCACATCCAGGAAGGCACCGTTAATGCTGAATGATATACACAAGTTTTGGAGCAACATATGCTGCCATCCAAACAATGTCTTTTTCAGGGAAAGCCTTACATATTTTAGCAAGACAATGCCAAACCACATCCTGCACATTTTACAACAACATGGCTCTGTAGTAGAAGAATCCAGATGCTAAACTGGCCTGCCTGCAGTCCAGACCTGTCACCCACTGAAAACATTTGGAGCATCATGATACAAAAAATACGACTAAGGAGACCCCGAAATGTTGAGCAGTTGAAATCTTATATCAGGCAAGAATGGGACAACATTTCGCTTTCAGAAGTCCAGCAAACTGATCTCCTCAGTTCCCAAACGTTGACAGAGTGTTGTTAAAAAATTAGATGAAACGCAGTGGTAAACATGTCCCAGTCCCAACTTTTTAAAAACATGTTGCTGGCATCAAATTCAAACTGATCATATATTTTTCATAAAATATATCCCTCCATATACTCTAATACACTATATAACTCCTAACCTATACATGTCATAATACTAAACTTATACTCAGTTTATAGGTTTCCTGAGCATTTAGAATTTGAATAGAGTGTGAACTGTAAACAGGTGCAGTAAGAGATTGGGATGAATGGGCCTCAATATACATTAATACATTATATAACTCATAATAACTCTAGTCTTATACATATACATACAGCATAGAGCATTTTGAAATTTGAATTGAGTTTGTACTACAATATATACAATGGTTCAGATATGAAATACAGTGGATGTCCTTGGAATTGTTTTTGAAACTTAATTATCCAAAAGGTTATTAATGATAAAAGTCAGAGTATCATCTACAAAAAATTTGGTACAATTTGTCAAGAAATGTTTTGTTCGCATTGCTGTGTATGAGAGGATGAAAATCACAAATGTTTATTTTTTTGTAATCCTTCTAGCGATATCAAATTAAATATGCCAACTTAAGCTGTTCATTTGAAAATGCAGACAACTGCATAAAGTTATGCATATATACTATGCATATACAGTATATACACAGTGTATGAAGGATATATGTAGTGTAAATGGTTTCAAGTCATAGCCAAGCAAAATAGACACAAAAGTATAATGATTATAACAGTAAAGAACGAGAAGAATATGAGTGTGATTGTGCAGTTAATTACTCACATAGTCATGATGACCAGCAACACCTAAAGGAAAAAGTATCACAAATTACATGTGAGTTGGTTGGGTGTGTATGATGTTGACTCAGCGGCTGACCTCAGCGTCATTCATTAGTCATTTAACAGTTATGACAACATGGCTGACCTTGCTGACTCACTTGTTCCTCCTCCGTAGAGGAGTTTGTTTCAGCCATAGGATTCATGGCTTCAGCCAATAAGTCCCGTCCCTGTCATCTATATCAATGTTCCCTCTCACTCTTAAACCCAGGATTCTTTTGTCAGTGTTTAACAGGAAACTTTAGGACTCCGATGTACTGCTTGTTAGACCCATCCAGCATCTGGCTGCTGTTCTAATAACAGGAAGTTCTTGGCTGCAGCAACAGGATTTGGTCACTGTTCTGTAGCTGGCCTGGGTAAACTGTCTTTCCATTGGTAATACACATTATATCTCTAACTCATCTTGGAAATTATATTATATGGTATTATACGGTAAGATCTAGAGGTGTTTCTATTACCATCATGTTGCAGGAAAAGTATTACATATTAACATTTTGCCACTGCAATGAGCTGAAAACAAAACAATGTTATGGTGTTGATAAGGTTAAAATGTGAGTAAACAGATCCCTACTGATGCAAAAGACACAGAGCAACACTGACATGCATTCAGAGTCATGTTTTTGACCGCCTATGTATATATATATATATATATATATATATATATATATATATATATATATACACACACAATTTTCCCCTCTCCTTTTAAGTTTGTTTTGGTCTCCACCGACTTTCAAGGAAAATGTCTGCTGCTAAACCCCGTGAGGACAGGTGTTGTATAGTGGGTTTATCAGATCATTTTCCCTGAAAACAGCTGGCTGATGTGGCTTGAAACAAGGTTGATGAGAGCATTGAGACTGAACCAGAACAGTGGGCCAGAAAACCGAAACAATCAACTGAAAGATGCTAAGATGTTTGAGAGCTGAAGGGAAGCACAAAGTTAGTGTTAATTCACTCCAGGTTTATCATTAGAATCAGCCTCTTTTGTAATCTATTGTTGATTAATATAAAATTATTCATCAGTGCAGCTTTAATGTTGTTAAACTCACCATGTGGAGGGTTTTTGAGCTCGCTGTACACTGTGTCTGTGCCTTTTCTCAGTGGGACTGTTAACGTAAAAAGCAACACATTAGCCTGCTTGAACATCAAAAGACAAATTTTACTAGATACTGTCTGTTTGATCTGTCATGAGGAGAAACCTAAAAATAGCTGGTTTGTGTCACACTCTGTAACTACCATCTCTGGTCTGCTGGGACCTTGAGCACAGGACGATAAAGAAGAGGGGCCCAGTACCAGCCTGGCAGTTAGTTCAACCCTTCCTGTTTATAAGATCTGCAGTGGATTTGGAAATCCCAGCAGTTATCCCTACAGTTACAACAACCTGGAGATGTATTAATTATGGGTAATTAGGCCCCTCCCAGGAAGGTCTGGATTGTCTTATCAACTATATAGGAATGTGGGCAAAGCAGAGAGAAATGGTTATGATGTGGTGGTTTGACATAAAGGGGGAAAATATACAGAATGGATTTAAAAAAATAGAGGGACAAAAAATGATCAAGAAATGTAGTTTAGAAGGTGAGAAACAAAATAGGCAGATAAAATAGAGGAGAACCATTTTGTTTATGTGTCTGTGTGTAAACTGTTCACCTCTGGCAGCATCCGCTGGCTGGGGATGCACCACCTCGGTGTACTCCACATCAGGCTCGCTGGACACCACACTGCTCTCCTCATCATTGGCTACATAATCAAAGAACATAATCAAAATTCAGTCAGACAAAAATCCACTTCCTTGCCTTTTCTGGAACTTTAAACCATGTGACCATGTTGTGATTGTCATGATAATGATGATGATGATGATTGTCATGATGATGATTTAACTTACTATATGAATTACTACAGGATGTATCCTTAATTCCTGTTGCTTGCAACAAATATTCAAGTCACTATAACTTTGTGGGATAAGTTCACACATATTTGTGCATTTTCATATTTTCATGAAAATGGACCCAATTGTATTTTTGACAAATTTTCAACATAGTGGCTGATGCACTAAAACAAAATCATCTAGCAGGTACCAATCTATGAACTGATGCATGGGAAAGATCAGACATGTTTCCCATGTTGGGGTGAGTGTTAACATTAAAGGTGAACATTAAAACTCTCTATGATGCTCATATCCCAATAGATCTACCCATGTTAAATACACCTACATGAGACTGCAAAACATTTTCAGTGAAAGCAGCAACAGTAAACTGTATTACAAGCATTGCTCACCGGCTTCAGGTGGTCGCTCACTCCACACGCTAACTGCAGTTCGGACCCCCCTCACTGTGAGACACAGAAAGACATATATCAGGTCATGAAACCAAGGCATTAATCAAGTTCTAAAAGTTCTACAATGATTGAAGTAAAGACATTTGCACATTAAAGGAGCTATTTGTAAATTTTGCTATTGTTACACAGCTAGCATTAACATTAACAGCTGTTTACTTACCAGACTAGAAGAAATGTTGCGAGTTCACCATCAAACTTCATTCCTCTACTCGCCAACAGCTGTCTCCAGCAGCGGAAAGCAAAACCAATATTAACTCTTGTTTTGCTTCTACTTCCTATCTTACTATCACTTTTCCATTGTCTCATCATGATACTGAGCCACCGTAGAGTCCAAGCTGCCCTAAGGAAAGAGCTCTGCTCAGAGGGTTTATTATAACCTTGTCTCCTTTAAATGCAATCATGGCTGAAGGCTGAAGCTCTTGGTAAGACTGGTGAGTAAACAGCTGTTAATGCTAATATTGACTATGTAGCAATAGCAAAGTTTACTACTAGCTCCTTAAGTAGGTAATTAGCAGTAAAATAATGACAATTACAGAGCCCCCGGTATTAATATCACCCAACATCCCAACAATTTGGAGTGTGAGTAATTCTTTAAGTTATAGTTTCACTTTTTGACAAAAATACTTATTCACTTTCTTGCTGAGGGTTAGATGAGAAGAACGATACCAGTCTCACATGTCTGCTAAATACGAAGCTACAGCTAGCCACCGGTTACCTTAGCCTTGCATACAGACCAGACTGGAAACAGGGAAAAAACTAGCCTAGGTGTCCAGAGGTTAAAAAAAAAAAAAAAAAAAAGGAAAATCCACCAACCAGCACCTCTAAATTAATTACCACGTTACAACTTGGTTGTTTAATATATGCAGAAATTGAAATGAAAAAATGACAGAGTTGGCACTTTTGGACAGAGCCCGTCTAACATTTTTCTCCCTCTTGGTCTTTATGCTGAGCAAAACTAATCTGACAATTTCAAAGGCTACTAAACAGACAGACTCCAGAGTGGTATCAATCTTCACATCTCACTCTCAGCAAGAAAGTGAGTAAGCTTTTTTTCCCAAAATGTTAAACTATTTTTTGTGACCAAAAGTCAAAATATCAAGATTATATCTGTTGTAAACGCAAAGGAAATATGAGAGATGCTTTTGAGGGACATGGGTTACTCTTAAAACAAAACCAGTAACAACAAGGAGCACATTTCAAGTCTTCATCTGGTACACAGAAATCTTCCACTTCCTTGTACACAATAGGTTGTTAATTCAGCAACGGCTACACAGTAAATTCTGGCAAAAACAGCTTCCCAGTTGGTAATGTAATCTCACACACAGCTCAGCTAAAGCTCATGTGATTAATTTCCTCCACCTGCTGCATGCATTCAAACTTGTTTGCCCTGAAACAAAATAAGCTCCACCCTCTGCAAACACAACCAGTTCTATCAACACTGACCCCCTCAACCTGCTTTGTGCCAACAGAGGAAGTTTCTTGCAGCCTCCATTGTTTCAACTTTTCAAGGAAGTCTCTGTTGTGCATTCCCTTCTAAGGAAATGAATCAACTTCATATTATGTGGGAAATCTTGTCTTGGACCTGTGGTAAGGACAGTTGCCCCATTCAAATATAAATACATAATAGAACATTAATGCATGATAATATCAAACATGTTCTTGGATGTAGCATGTTCTTGCATTACAAAAGTTTATATGCATATGAATTTAGAATTAGATACAAAAGCTGGAGCAAAATGAATGGTAGTGACACACTTCTAAATAAAACCAATTTCTTTATTCTACAAGTGTCTCTTCCAGTCAGCCAAGGGATCAACCAAAAATATATACACACATTTCCTGCAATAGTGATAAAATGTATACAAATTAATCTGTCACCAAGCCTCTTTATACATGCACATTTGATAAATAGGGCAGTTGCAACAGAAAACGACATGCAATCACACAGACATAGGCAACAAAGACAATAATATTAATTGTCAAATCAAAGGCCATCTAGATTGCAGGAGGAGGGGAGAGGGAGCAGCGGGTCCTGGTTTATATCTGGTCATGAAAATGTCCCTCCTTAGCACTGAGAAAACTCTTCAGTGAAAACAATACCCAAATCCCACAACACTAGGTATCACAAACAGGATAACAGTTTCTTTTTGTTTCTTTCCATTTTTGTTGTTCTTTGACAGGTTGTTTATTTATTTATTTATTTATTTATTTTAAATTGAATTCAAGTCCCTCCTACTGCAGGGCATCTCTACACTGTGGCTGGGGTACTGTAGCTGCTCCTTTTGCTGATGTCAGCGGTAAGCGACGCCATGCTATGTCGTGTCCCATTGGTCACTCTCCCCTCCATGCCATCATAGAGTGACGCTGCGCCTGGAAGAAGATGATAATGGGCGCTCTAAGCAGTTTGCAATAATTGACAATCAATGCCATGTACTTTGATTTAACAACTTGTACCTTGGAGAGTTTACTTCCTACAGCAAGTGTATTCTAACAACATACTACTATTCCTTTCTCTGCAATACATAGACATAAACACAATGTACATGCAGAGAGGTCAGAGACAGACAAAGACAGTTTGTTCACACATATACACATTGTGCATGCATATAAACTAGAACAGGATATCTACAGCATCATGGACAGTAACAAAGAGAGCCAGGTCACCACCACATGAGCTCTTCATGCATATTAGAATCTAGATGGTGAGAATGAGAACATAAACTGTGGCTACAACAAGAAACATGCAAAGACTGTTGAGGGAAGGGAAATGATCAATGGCTGTTAAGATAATGACGAGGACATTGGTACACTGGAGAAAGTAAAACCAAGCTACCTGTGGCCGTTTTAAAAACCTCTCTGTCATGTCACTGTTAAAGGAGCCAGCGAAGGCTTTCTGAGAAATGGTGAAAACAAGGTCAGCTGGGACAGCAGTGAAGTCAAGGAAAAAGCAACTAAATGCCAAAATGCAACCAATTGCTACTTTTCTTGGTGCAGTAGTGCCACTGGTAGATTAATGAAACAGCATGAAAAAGTTGGTGGGAATGTACCTCATGTGCACAATATACAAACAAAAAGGGGGACCCACTTTTCAAAACATTGCTCTATAGTGCCACTAATTTTCAAAAAGTCCACAGGGTACCTTTAAAGTTTGGGACTTGTAACGGTTTTTGTTTTGTTTTGATTTTTTCCTTCTCCTTTTCTTTTTTCACCTTTATTCTGCCCAAAAACGTTTTTGTATAACATAACAGACCTCTATCTTTGTGTGTACATATATGTAAAGGACAGTTACAGTAACTCTACTATTACATCAAACTATAATCCTACACATAATTGTACAGCATATAACAATTAGTACAGAAATAAATAAAGTACTCTGTCTAATTTAAAGGAATAGTTTAATATTTTGGAAAATAAGCTTAATTGCTTTCAAGCTGAATGAAAAGATCAATGTCAACTCTTGCTAATATGAAGCTAGGTGTCAGGAGACGGTTAGCTTAGCTTAGCATAGACTCGAAACAGGGTGTAACAGCTATTCTGGTTCTGTTCTAAGGTAACAAAAACCACAACCTGTTGTGACATGTTATGTCCCATTAGTTTAAACTATACAGACTGAAGTCTAAAATGTACATTTTATGGATTACGCAGGTGACTATTTCTCGGCTGGGAGCAGTAACATCAAGGAGTCTTGTCATTACTGTGAGGTTGCCAGTTCATATCAATATTCAACTTATTGCCTGAAAGGCGGGAATTTAATCTAAAAACGGCTGCAGTATTATGAAATCTATGTGCTTTTTACAGTACAAACATGCAAAACAACCAGGATGGTTCTCTAAAAGCCAAAAATAACATAAACATAACACTACCATAGATCTTCAGCCGTCGAAACCAGCTAGTAAAAGTAGATCTACGCTGTCACTAACTTCTACAATATTTCTGTCACATTCAGAGGAAGCAAATAATCGAGCCAACTCACACTGACAATTCAGCGGCTGCTTCTCTTTTACCTACGATTAGAGAGGAGAGGTGAGAGGAGCAGGAGGATGTAGGGAGAAGGAGGTTTTCATACATAGTTAGACATAAGAGGCCTGAGATGCTGGAGGACTATAGGTCTCTCTACCTCTCTTAGATTTGAAGTACAGCACGCACACCACCACCACCAGCACCAACACCACGAGCAGACAAACCCCCCCGATCATCGCTTTCTTCCACAGCGGCAGGCGTACTGTAGAGGCAGAAACACAGAGACAAAGAAGAGAGGGAAAGTCAGTGACACAACAGAAACAAAATTGGAAAGAAGGAAAGAATAAAATGGGACATGACCAAGACAGAGAGGCAGAGAAGCAGTCCTTAAAAGAAAAGGAACTGTTGAAAATATAGAGGAAAAAAAACCTTCACACAGGTCATAATAACATACAAGCAACATTTCTGTTTCCTTTTTTGTAAATCTTATTGTACTCCCTATTCTGAGGAGCTGACACCATAACCTGTTGTCTGTTGCTGATGTGTTAGAACTCTTAACGCTGCAGTGCCAACTTTTTGTTTAGACTGAAAGTAAAATCCAGAAGTGGCACCAGTGCATAAAAACTTAACAGAAGATCCAAGAGGATACGAATAGACACAGACTTGCACTAGGCAGACAGACTGAGGCAAAGATATGTCCATATGGGCTGAAAATATTTCAGCTTGAAAAATCAGGTCTGTCCCAGGGCTGTAGGACTGAGCCTTGTGAAGAGACACAAAGACAAAGGTGAAAGATTTTGAGATCAGTCTGCCGCACAGTCTGTGCTTGTTGTTGGCTAACTGTAGCTAACATCTGGGGAAAGGTTTTTTTTTTTGCATGCATGCATGCATGAGGTCATGGTCAATCACAGAACAGCAGATCTGGAGTAGGTGGGATTCCTACTGAGCATAAATACTCATCAGTCTCACCCTCGATGGTGACCCTCTCAGTGTGGACGACATTGTTGGCGGGGTTGACAGCTTCACAGTAGTATGTGCCACTGTGCTCTTTAGACAAATTGGTGACATTGTAGCTTGTGTAATTTTGTTGCGAGGTGTCGGTGAACAGCGGCTGATTGTTGCCAACACGGTAAAACTTGAAGGTGACTGGTGGCGTGCCTTTAGTACCACATATCAGGTGGAGAACCTGTCCCTCAGAGATGTCTGATATGGGTGGGAGGATGGTCAAAGTCGGTTCGGACAGAGGCACTGAGAACAGAAATTATGGAGGAAAGAGATGAGATTAGTCCACACTGTCTCAATTATAAACTGAGGTTTTTATTGTGTCATTAAAATATAACAGCCCAATCAGACACTGTCACTACATTTATGATTTCTTTAAAGGAATAGTTCAACATTTTGGAAAAGTGTTTTGGATTAATTAAACTATACAACAAAATAATGTTGTGTATTAAGGTCAGGAATGTATTAAGGTGTATTAAGATCAGGAATGTTCTTTTCCAACTGTCTGTAATTGCTTATACTTACGTAGATGTGGTAACCTATTGAATGATGTGGATTTAATGAACGGTGTTAATGAGGCAAGTTAAAAATATACTACTCATGTAAAACGGATAAACATTGTCTTGAATATTTACCTATAACAGTTGCGTTGAGTCTTTGACTGAGCTTGCCATCCTTTTGCTTATTCTTAGCCTCACACATGTACTTGTTTAACTCTTCAGGCTTCCTAATGGTGACTGTGAAGACAGCTTCCTGAGTGGGCAGCTTGACCGTGGTTGTGTTCTCCAGTTGATAGTCTTTCCACAAGGTGTAGTTGATTGGCAAGCTACCAGTGTCCGAATGACAGCGGATCTTGATGGATTGTCCTAGGATAGCTCTGCCATATACTGAGATCTTTGGATTCGACACAGAAACTAAAAATAAGAAACAGAAGAACAAAACACACTGAGTCTCTGTGGACAAATCCTATCAATCAAAAACAGAAGCCTTGTTTAGACATGGAGTATGTAACCTGGCTAAATGCTCATTTTTCAGCCATACTATACACTTTCAGTTTCCATTTTCTGTTTACTGCTTTGAATTTTTTAAAAGAGGGGAGGTTTGAAAAAGGTTATATGGTGATAATAATGTCATGTAACTATTGAATAGTGAGAGTATAGAAATGACACTGTGTATTAAAATATCAATGCATGAATAGTCTTTATGGCCAAACCAACATTCCTTCTCACAGGGAGTGCATATAACTGATAATCATTTAAAATTATACAAACATTTTCCTTCAGTCTTATTAACCAGAAAAATTACCAACAATAAATAAAAAGTATGGATACCACAATGGGTGTCCATGGCCAGCAACGTTAAGCTATATTAAAGGCACAATATTTCACACTTTTCTGGTGTTTTGATATCCATAAGAAGATACATTTGTGGTTTTAAGAACCAAAAACCATCTCAATGGAGTTTTACATTTCCTTTTTCATGCTTTTCTTTGGAGCTCTGGTAACAACAGGTTGGTAAGGCAATCAGAAGAGAGGCTCTGAGCCCCATTTCTGAGTGATTGAATAAAACTATAGCAGATTTCAGGTCAGAGAAACCAAATTCTGCAAGGTTGGGTGGTGGGTCCAGGTGGGCTGGGCTTGGGCTTGGGGCATGGCTGAGAGCTGAGAGATGTTGTGACATCACAAAGCTACAGAAGATGTTATGGCTCATTTTAAGGCACAGTTTCTGAATACAGGTTCATTGGATTTCATAACATTAACATAGCACCTGTTTTATAATAAAAAAAGACACAGAAATCTCACTTTATACAATATGGGACCCCTAAAGTTATAATATGTAACTTTTCCACATTCAAATGTCTGTAAACGATATATATATATATATATATATATATATATATATATATATTGACTTATGTACTTAGATTATCCCAAATGTTTCTAGCAATTCCCAAACCAAAGAAATACTGACTTTAATCATGGTAAGGCTCTGTTTCATTTGGCCACCTGTCATATCCCCTATTCATCAGCATCGTAGTTCCCTTGAATGTTTTTCAATTACGATTAAAAAAACAAAAAAACAAACAAAACGTCACATTTTAAGTCACACCTTTGTCATTTTCAACCATATATTTTAACTTGATGAAGGATTTTACTCATCGAACGTCTGGATCAAAGATATCAAAGTTATCAAAGAAAACACCCAGGCAAATGGCAGCTCACCCTAACCCTCTGGTCTGTTATGGAGAGGAGAACACTTCTGCTGATTGGCTGCTGGTAAAAACCAGTAAAGAGTGAAAGAGAGAAGGAGAATGACATGCAGTACAGACTCTGTAGGAGAATGACATGCAGTACAGACTCTTGGCCGGGACTAGTTTGCCTGTAAAAACTTTCTGAACATCTTGTTCATAAGTTATCAAAGAAACAAAAGTAAGGAGTCTCTTTTTCCAACCATTCTAAGACGTTGTGTCCACCAAGAAGCATCAGCAAATCATTGATTTTTAGGGTAACACTATCTGATTCAGTGTTTCTAACAGTTTTAATCACCTGGTCCTCTTGATATGGAGGGGAAGACACCTCTGCGGATAATTTGGCTGCCGGTTAAAACCACTCATCTGGTTCATGAATTAGCAGTTAATTGGCAGTTTTAGCCCCCAATTCTTCCCTGATGTGCTGTGTCCACCATACAGCATCAGTGAAACACTGACTTTAAATGTGAAACTGCTTTCAGTGCTTTTAACAGTTATAATCACCAGGTCTCTTTATTTTGGAGAGGAGGAGACCTCTGTAGATAATTCAGCTCCATGTAAAAAACTCCGGAATGACTGATACTGAAGAAATCCGAACTGGGAGAAGCTTATGGCAATAATGATGAAGACAACAACTCCCATGATCCACACTATTTCATGACATTAGCCAATGCAGTCTTTTGTTACTTTTTTGATTGAGAGACCCCTAGCAGCAGAAGTTACATACTATGCGTTTAAGCTACATTAATCAAATTAGCTGTCACTTCTTACCCACTTAACAAGAGAATAAAGCTTCACTAAGGCAGACAACACAGAGCTGTATACACACTAAAAACTCCACAGTGGCTGAAGATGACAAACATGCAGATTACGGCAAACAGAAGATAGCGTAGCACATGCACAAAACCTGCGTTGCCTTATTGATGTTCTCCCCTGTACAGTGAGTTACAACATTAAGTTTGGTCTTGTTCTCACCTGTCTGACCATCATTCTGAAAGCATTGCACTTCAAGGAGTTTCTAAAATCTGCCGTAAGTTCAACTTCTTTTCTTGTTAATTCTCAATACAATATATAGTCAGTAAACTCAGACTCGCTGTTTGTGAATATTAATAATAAATAATAAAATATAACAGTTCACTCAGCTTCTCTGTGTATAATAATAATAATAATGATAACAGATTAGTGGTGCACACCTCACTGAAGGTAGATGATTTGAAGTTAAAAAAGAAATCACAGCTTGAGGGTGAGTATTTTAGGATTTAGCCAGACCGAGCATGCACCTTTTTGTCATGCAACATAGTGTTGTGTTTGATTTAGGTCACTTATATGGCATAATTGCCAGGTGGCCAACAATGTTACCATCCTTACTTTTGTTGCATTTAGTTGTGAGTACACAGCATATTTTTTCAAAATGTTGTAGGCTTTATGTTAATCTTTTAGCATCCAATCCAGATTTTTGCCGTTTTGGAAGTTTAACAGAAATATGCTAGGTCTGACCTAGAATGCCATTGCGACTTTAAAATGACACGAAAGCATTCAGACATGAGGCCAACATGTAAAATTGTAAAATTTATGTAATGAGGTAAATATTAAGTCCATTCTTAATCTGTGTATTAAAATTGCATCTGAAAGTAGCATCAAATAAGCCTACCTTTAGGGCGTACAGTCAGGGTTTCACTGTGCTTCACAATGCCCTTGGCCCGAGCTACACAGGTATAGTTGAAATCATACGGAAGAGCCTTGCCAGAAAATACTCCAGGGCTCCTGGGGATCAGGCTGTCAGGTGGCTCAAGAGTGTACATCAGCTCCGCTCCAGTAAGCCTTTCAGAAGCATAGCGCTCACTTTTGCAGGTCAGTGTCATATATTCCCTTTGAAAGACTTCAGCGGGAGACATAGTGAGAGTGGGTGCTGAAAATAGCTCTGTGGATAGATCATAAGAATAAATAAAAATTAAATAACTAATACTGTTAAATAACTCAAATGGAGTATAAAATTAAAAAAAAGCACTTTTTTAAAAAATAAATAAATGAAAATGCATTTATTTTACTCTCCACTTTCTTATATTATTTTTTCAGAGCTTACATCGTATGACAATTAGACAGACATATATCCATGTCAAGGGCAGTAATTGGTCTGAGCCAAGTTTTGTGTATGCATGCGTGTGTGTGTATGTGTTTGTGTGTGTGTGTGTGTGTGTGTGTGTGGGGGGGGCAATCAAGAGTACTATGTGGCCACTATGTTATCTTAACTGAAAACACTCCCATCTAAACACTCGGCACCAACCGTCTAAGCTAGCTAGCACGCTAAAACAAGACAAGCTGGTGCATGTAATGTTAATCATCTATATATTGTAGTGTATACTGCCGTATATTACTGTACAAACTCTTCTGGCTAGTAGCTAAAGCATTTTAGCTAGTAAGCCAATGCTAAAAACAAGTTAGTTAGCTTTGTGTAAAATTTTTCTCCATAGGTGTAATCTCCACATAAGAAAATAGTTCATGCCTACAATTGTCAATATTTTTTAAATGAATACCACATAAATAATAGAACAGAGGTTTGTATGTGCATTGTGAACACGCATGCCATCTGTCCTCTGTTCACTCACCAGTCACTGAAATTGTCTTTTTTGTTTCTTTGACTACTTGTCTTATCTCTTGTCTGCACTCAAATTCTCCGGAGTCCTTTGCCAGTGCGACCATGCTGTGGTTGACTTTGGTGCCTCCACTGTTGAGAAGCTTGGACCCATGGCTCAGATAGAGGTGGACTTTTTCAGAGCTGTCCAGAAGGTTTCTGGTGGTGCACAAGAAGCTGAGATGGTCTCCTTCGTAGATCTTGGACTGGGGTAATATCTCCAAAACTGGTGGGGTGAAAAGCTCTAAGGAGACAAAATGAGAAAAGGAAAACCCTGAGACAGGTCCAAATGATCAAAAAGTTGGAATTTGAAAACACTACTTGCCTTTGACTGAAACAGTGACAGTGTTGCTGCCTTCGGACTTGAAGGAGTTTGGCATTAGGAGGACAGAATAGGCACACTGAATTTTGTGGATGCCAACTGTGCTGAAGCGAAACTTAGCTTCAAACTGGTTGGAGCTGGCCTCTCCCTCCAGGATTACTTGGGAGTCCTTGTAGAAGAAGAAGTAAATGGAGCCTGTCTCACCAGGTGCTGTACACCTGGCCATTACCTCCTCCTCTTCATTGACCACACCCTTGTTAAGGTGGAGAACTGGTTTTGACAGGCCTGGAAACCCAACATTTGAGAAATGTGCTCAGATTTATTCTGAAAGAGCTGGAACATCATGTTAAATACATTCTTCTGCTTGCTGTTGCACCCAACATTATTCCCATCATGTAAAATTTAAAATAATTTCTTGATCATGCAAATGTGGGATTTAGAATCATAACTGCATTATTAGCATTAGTAACTGCAAAAATCTCTGTTGTTCTTCTAACAGGTCCCATCCCATTTTTTAACACATTTAAAATACAGTTCTATTATGTCTTGAAATTAAAATTACTTGCAATTGTAGCCTATTAACTTGATCCAAACTTATCCAAATACACCTGAAATTCTCAAATCACATCAGATAATACTATATCCATAAAAACAAACCAACCTGTTACTCTGAGTTCTTTAAATTCAGTGGTCGCATGTTTGCCCTCAATGTCGAGAGAGCACTTATATTTGCCAGTGTTTGAGATTCTGGCCTCAGGCAGAAGGTATAGCAGATCCTCAGAGGTGCTGGAGTTCTTGGTGTAGATCTCTTGGCTGCCCTTGTATATAATGTACTTATGATTCAGCACCTCCTGCCCTGAGCTGCTGACAATGGCCTTGCATCTCACAGTCACGTTGGTGCCCCGAGGCACATCAGTACTGGGCTCAATGGACAGGGTGATGTCTCTTATCGTGAATACTAGGGAGGGTTTAAAAAAAAAAAAAAAAAAAGAGGATTAAGCTTAATGTACAAGCTAATCTATGAATCTAACTTGTGGCAAAACAAGACTAGATCAAAACCTTTGCATTCTGCCGAGTGTCAGCCAGTTGCAGTCCGTTATCTGCTTCTTTTCTCCTCTCTGTGCTCACATATGTAGTATTTTAATACAGCTGAACTCCCAGTTAAGCTGCTCTCATTTACATGTTTTTTCTGTTTTCATTGTCAGACAATGGAAGTATAAAAAAGACACTGAAACGTGGCCCGTTAAGACGACATGTTACCAGCAGTCACTTCTAAGTCATTTCCAAGCTGCTGCTGTGCTGCTGCTAAATTCCTGATTTTATAACTGGGACCTCATCTGACAAAATCACCAAACTCATGAGTTAAAGACAAAGACTGTCCTGTGATTCCAGACAGAAAGTTAGAAGCTCATTCACGTCAGATGCTGTGCGGTCAGCATAGAGGAATGTGTCTGGAGAGAGAAAACCCGACCTTATGCTTGTCGGGCAGCACTTGCCACTGTCTAAGCTACAGAAAGCAGATAAGGTTTGTCAAAAAAGTCACTAGATTTGTCGCTAGGTGCTTTTTTTTAAAAAAAAAAAAAAGGTGAAAAAGTTGGCAAAAGGGTCTAAAAACTCAGGAAATGTAGTGGGAAATGCACTTCTTCTTTGGGGTTTATGGAAGTA
Source organism: Trachinotus anak (assembly GCF_046630095.1). Taxonomy (NCBI): domain Eukaryota; kingdom Metazoa; phylum Chordata; class Actinopteri; order Carangiformes; family Carangidae; genus Trachinotus; species Trachinotus anak. The sequence continues at coordinate 10,045,023 of NW_027273870.1, read as the reverse complement.
GGCAATCCAGTAAGTTTCATAACTACCTCCCTCTACTTTTAATCATCCATGACAATCTTGTAATTAGTCTGGTTGCTTTCAGAAACCTAAATATTCATTTTATCTCCTCCACCATGTCCCCACACTCAAGCACATCTTTAATCCTGGTCTCCACTCGTCCTTGTCTCCCTAGCCCTGTTAACATTGTCCAGCTCGCCTTGTCATATTTCCTACATTAAATCAGGAGAGCAACACTGCTTGTTTGCATTAAACCATTTTGAAAGCGAAATGACTAATGAGATAACTGAGAATGAGAGCCCACATGTTAGACAGCGCTCTCCACCACCATCATCAAAACACCAAATGAGGGAATATCTCTTTTGGAAGTGTTCATCCTCCAGTAGAGTTCAGACACTTGGAGAATCAATACAAAGGAGCACCAAAGCTCTGCAACACATATATATGTATGTTCTAGCATCGGGATGATTTTCTACTTATTTTCTATTTTAGAAAGTTTTTCTACTGTTTTTATTTTGTATTTGCTGGCTCTTGCACTGCAGATGTGGGAGTCCTTTTCTTGACATCTCTATGGACTCTATTACTATGTTCATCTTGATCCCCTGTGAACTCCTTCATTTGAACCATCTGTCCTATACACTATAGTAGCCTATATGTTATATGATACGGTATTCAAAGGACTGAACTTCTGCAGAATTTCTGAGGCATATTTGAAACGAATACCAATGGAATTCTATAGAAGTTTCCATAAAATTGAATATAAACTTGGCATTCAGGAAGCTAATGTGTTACAATGCAATGTCATCATACTGTTGTCAATATCCTCTCTGGATATGAGACTCATACAAGAAACAATGCTTATATTGTTCTTTAATTTCTTTTATTTCTGGATCCTCATGAGTTGCTAATTTTCTTCCCCTGGCTTCACATTTTCAGTCTAATCATGGTTATTAATCATGGTTTTCTTTCAGGATGCTTTTTAATTCTCAGCCTCATTGTCTCTGAAATGCATACAGTGCTTTGATAATCACCTCAACTGATCCCAAAATGAGGCTCACAAGCACTAGGGGTGAGTCTAAAGAAGGATTTACAGGAGATGAATTTAGAAGCAACAGTCCAAGACTGAAGGAGCAACATTTGTCTTTTAGGATACACTTTGCACTTCAGCAAAATGTCCTCAGTCTCATGTGCATCCAGAGAGTAAAGCACACTTTAGTTTTAGAAGTGCCAATAGTATAGTTTTCTACAGTGTAACTAGAAAACAAAAGCATCTGCACATGTACATCAAGCCTCCCCACCAGATCACCCATATGGTGGAGTACGAGAGACAACAGGCTGCTGTTGTGACTCAGAGTTGGGTGGGGTCTGAGGAGGTAAACAAACCTGCAGAACAAGAAAAAAACAAGGCAGGGAAAGCTTTGTTAGACAAATAGGCCACACAGGGGACCATTCAGGATTTCAGGGCCTGCTGAATCTGGCCCACACACAGCATCCTTCAGCAGGACCTGACAGTGCTGGTGGTGAGAGGAATCAGGCGTGCAGGGTAGAGATTTGCTACAGGCTCTTGATACAATGTGTGGGTAATGGTGGGGACATGCTGAGTTAAATACAGTTTTGATTTACTTTAACTTAACTTGAGTATTTACATTTTATACCACTTTATAATTCTACTCCATTACATACCAGAGGGCGATAATGTGCTTTTATTCCTCTGCATTTATCTGACACCAGTAAATTCTTTTCAAATATTGGTTTTACATAAGTTTATGAAATGCAATGCACTATTTAAGATTAAACATGTCATTCTCAAACTTTTGGGCTTGTTTCAAAAATCAGTTTGTATCCACCAAAGAGGATTTTCCCCTCTGTACTACTATACTCAGATGGTTTCATTTAAATCACTGTTACAGCCCCAAAGAAGTAAAACAATCCAATATTTCATGAAATAACAAAGACTAGAGAAACAATCAAAAAACTTTTTTCTCCATAACACATTAAGTATCCTCATAATCCTTTAGATGTAATATGTGATCCTAGACTGGAACAATTTTACACAGCTAACTGTATTTAAAGTCGAGCAACTATAAGACTAAAATGTGCATGGATGCATCAGCAGTAACAATGTACTTTCACTTGAGTTAAGATTTTAAATGTAGAGTAAAGCACTTGTAATATTGTACTTTTACTTTAGTAAAGTGTCTGAGTGCCTCCTCCACCACTGCGTAGCGCACATCTATGCAACTATAACATTACCAAGACCAGAAATATGAGAGATACAGTGGAGATTTAAAAGTAGAAAGATAAAAAAAAAAAGCAGTGGCAGAACCAAAAAAAAAAACAAACATTTCTTCTGTAGGAAAAAAATATAGTAACATGAAATTACTAACGAACAAGGCTTTTTCAGTTTTTGGGCAGAGTGAGGGATAGGACACCTGTGGGGTCTGCAAAGATGATCAACGAGATTAGTAAGAAAAAGAAATAAAAACAGCCACAAAATCAGGTCATTCTTTTCTTTGACTTGGCTTTTTTCAAATGATAAAAAAAAACCCTAATTAATTAAACTGATTTCCTCAACTTTTTGTTGTTCTGTTGAATTCTTGGCCTTAAAATGTAACGTCAAAAAAGTGTTACTGATATCAAAAGTGTCCTTACTGCTTCTTTACCTCAGTACTTTATGATGTGGCTGGAAAGGTCAGATTCACAGTATGTCCCAGTGTTAATACAACTGCAATTCATTGAATTAACTTTCTCTCTGATTTTTTTTAAGCCTTCCAGCCCTTTTTCTTATGAAATACTGGATCATTTAATTCTACAAAAACATCAAAATGTAATAATCTGAGATTATAAAACAAATCAGTCATCTGAGAAGCAACCACAAATATGAGAAAGCCAATGTGGGAAAAAAAAACACAACAAACACATCCATACAGCCACTTGAAATATGGTTTCTACCGCCAGCCTGGACCTGATAAATTGGCCCCAACTCGAGCAAAATCTTTGTCTTCATTACAGCTGATCTGACTCATGCCTTCCATCACCAACAGGGAGGCCTGTGACACTTCCTGCAACAACTTTTCCAGCGTACCAGACACCAACGGTGAGAAAGCTCTGATAACAGGACTGTTTCCATTTACTGATCATATATCTCTCTTGTCTTCTATTGGCCGACAGTTGATTTAAAAAGCTCAAAGCCCAAGAACTGCTCATATGAAAAGTAAAGCAATGTTGCTCCATAACCACTCCTGCAACCAATGACACTCCTGGTTAAGATATTTCATTAATTGTGTCTAGGTTTATCTAGATTAATTGTAGAGATGAATATATACTGCAGAGCACATTCTACTTACATTGTGCGTCCACCACTATTCCTGGATGGTAGTCTTGGAACAAGAGAAGAAAGCACCAGATTAGACACAAATCTACTTATCTCCCAAAAGTAAGAGATCCACGGAGTTCCTATAGAGGAAGGTCAAAGGTCAGGAGTCTTACAGCTTAACAGGAGCGTAGAGGTAAGCAGTAATAGGAGGCCCATCCTGTCCGAGGAACACTTAGGCTCCCGATGCTGCTGACTGTCCTTGAGTTGAACTGACTTGTGACCAGGCTGGGTGAAGCAGCAATCTGGATCTGTTGGGCTGGAACAGACACTTAGGTGGTGCTCTACCTCAGCCACTCAGTGGTCAGCCAGAGGCAGTGGTTATCAACCCGTGCAGCCGTCAGCTTGGCTTAATTTGCCAGGAAGTGAGTGTTGTTTCCTCAGGATGTTCATGCCGCCTGGCTCTTTGCCGTTGTGGAATGTTCTCATCTCGTCTCTGTGTATGCGTGTGTGTGTGCGTTTTTGTGTAAAATGGTAGTCACAATAATACTGTACTGCTCGGGGTGCAGTAGTCAGGCTTTTGACCTCTGATCTTGGCTGGTAGCGCCAAGCAGGTAGAGAAAAGAACAAGACAGGGACAAAACATTCTTTGTGCAGCAAATCACATTTCCTGAAGTGAAGATTATGGTTTAGCTCAGCTACTAAAAAATGTTTCCACTGACATAAATCTTAGCCCGACTCTTACAGGACACATGTAGGTGGAACTATTTTCACTGCTGCACACCCTTCCCATCATGACTTGCATAGATGCACTGAGGACAGTCATACACAAATGTACACATACATTGAATCTCTATATATGAAATATAGGTAAATACATATATATACACTGTATGTATACTCTATATATAGACATATATATCTAACACATTGAAATATGTATATGTTTCTGTATATATGCCCATAGACATGCGTTATATAAATATATACATCCCAAAGTCTGTCAGTATATGCTGATGTTATACACAGTAGAGTCCAAAAGTCTGAGACCACTTTCCCAGAGTGGGGAGATAGACATGTTTAAAATGAATGAGAAATTAATAAGAAAAACTACAAAAGTATTATATAAAGTATATTATAAGTAAATGCATTAAATCAATGCAAGATCTAATTTAATGACATTATTTCCACCTTAACAAAATGGGGCCCCAAAGTGTTAAAAATTAAATAAATATATCTATCATGAAATACAGAAAACATTTTTCAAAAACATTTTAAATGTGAAATATGCAGCACTTTTCATAGTAATTTAATTGTTGTTGAGAGCATATGCATTGTTGACTTTGGTTGTTTTTACTGTGCTTTATTGATAGAGGTTGAGAATTTAGTTGAATATCTTTAAAATCAATATTTCTAATTCAGTTAGCCCTTATAACGTAATCTAATATTCTTTTAAAAAGCCCTAAAAATTGACCAATATTAAAGTTTTAGAGTTCAGAGTGTTGAGGTTAAAGTCGCAGGACATCTTGACTGAAAAGCACGTCAGACAGAGGCAGGGTCCGGTGTTGTATTTGGTTTATTTCACTGATTTCATCTGCTGTCTTATAAACCAGTCAGCAAAGCAATCTAAAGTCACAGAGACAACCTGATTGTTTTCATTTTTCCTCTCTTACTACTTTGTTAAAGTCTCTTCTTTTTCTCAAGATCTAAAATCTTAAAACTCAAAGCAGGATACTTAGAGATGAAAGTGTGTCTGAGCAAAGGCCTGGCACCAAAATGTATTATTTTGATTATCCAGTGGGTGATGGTGGGGAGCCGCTTTCACAGACTGTATGATGTGTGTGTGCTCCCAGTTCACTTTGAATACACAACTCCACTACTGCGGGGAAAAGCAAAGCTCAGGACATCTGATGCAGAAGGGTGAAGTAGGCGGGGCAGGAGAGAAAGGAGGGGGTGGAAGGGGGACCTTGGTAGGACAGACTTAAGTGGAATGAGTGATTGTGGGTGTGTGTGTGTGTGTGTGAGGGTAAGGCTGACCCCACTCTTCTTTTCCTGCCACCTTACTGAGGCTGGGGCAAACAAAATGCCAGCAGAATTAAAAACATAAAATTACAAAACAGAAAAAGGATTTAAAAAAAAAAAAGAAGCAAAGCAAGCAAAGCTGCAGCCCCAGAGAAGAGGCACGTCGATGATGAAACTTCACAAAAAAAGAAAAAAATAAGAGGGGCATCTTTACTTAACGGCACCACAGTGACATTTATGTCAACAGCAACTGCTTGACAGCGGTTTGAGGTGGCTCCTGATGTACTTGTGTGAGATTTAGGATGCTGACTAAAACAGTGAGTGACACTTTTTATGCCTCCAACTTTGTTTAAGAAAATCTAACCAAACAAGTCAGAAACCAAAAGAAAAACTCAAAAAAAAAAAGAAACCTCACACAGGGTCTTCTGTCCAGACTTGTGGGGCGACAGGGGTGAGTCACATGATCTAAAGGTTCTCTAATCCTACAGTGCTGCATGCTCTGAGGGTGTCAGGACTTTAAATTAGAAAGTTGACACTTAATGTGGTTAGAGAAGCTACCAGGGTCAACTTTTATTTATGTTTTTCAGAAGGCAGAAAAAGATCAACCAGCACACGAGCCAAAATAAACAGACATTTTGGGACAAATGTGTCTGACGTGGCGTCTTTTACTCTCCTTTAGTGGTGATTGGCATAAAGTTTAGACAATCACAGGCAAGTCAATTTAATTGATATCTTTCCTGTCACTGATGTGTTGAGTAGACGGGGTAAAAATGCACCCATACGGTACTCCAGGTATATAAAAAGAAACAAAGACGTGTATGTATTGCTGTAGTGTGGCACCTTGGGGAACTGCAGGTCAGGATTTTGACCATCTTAAGCTAATGATGGTATGCTACGCAGCTATCGCCTTCAAAGTGTGGCTGACGTTTCTATTGGCAACGTCAGGGAGGAGCTTGAGGCTGAATCATGGGAGGATTTATTGCTTTGCAGGGCAGGTACCATAGGCTCCCTGTAGAACTGGGTGCTTTGTTTCTCTCAATCTAGATCTCCTCTCACTGTGCTAGATATGAGGGTATGTGTCATGCGAGAGGCAATGGAGAATTTCCCTTATTACAGGCGATAATTTAAAAAACAAATAAACCAACAGAAACACCTCTGAGCCACAACAGAATATATGATTATGTTTGGCACGTTGGGGTCAGGGAAGCAGGAAGGAGGGTTCTAGCGTGAGAGCAGGCATCGCTTTTTGGGCGTCAAGTCCAAGGCTATGAAGACCCACTTTGGGGCACAGCTGTGCTATAATCCATTGTAACACATATGCAAACACACACTCATCATGTCTGCCTGTTCAACATGTCAGGCAAGACAGAGCACAGTCCGCCATATCTGGGTGCGTCCTCACAAATGCCTTGCCGACGGTGCAGCAAGGTAGCAAAACTCCTCTGTGTCCTTTGGCTGAGAGTTTGGCCGTTAAAATGAACTGATAAACACACCAGGGTCCGGTGCAGGGCAAGTCCGTGTTTCCTGCACCAGTGTGAGAGTATGTTTTAACAGTGTGTGTTGTCCTCTGGCAGACCCCTCTCTTGCCAAAATCTGGTTCAGGTAGTGATGCTCACTGTGCGGCGAAGAGGAGCCCTGGTGATCGGTGGGTACCACTTCTTTAAAATAGAACCTCTCTTCTTCTGTATATGCTATTTAAATATACACACTCCTCCGCACAGCCAAGTCTACAATCATTAGCTTCATAATAAGAATATGATTAAACAATGAGAATAATAACAATAATAATAATATATATAGTCGTTCGTAGCAGTTTTGTCAGCAGCCATCACTAGAACATTCAGGGTGTAATTGCATATGTACAACAAAAAAAGTCATTTACATCCAGAGCTTGAGGCTCAGGGTCAGAAGTCATATGTGGTGGTTTTGGTGGGGTGGGGGGTAATGAATGCTGGTGTGTTATCTGAGTCTCTTCTCTGCTGAATAGATGGACATGTAGTAGTCGTTGCTGCCGACTGCCAAGTGGGGCTGGAGGGAGAGAGAGAGATCGGACAACATGGTTACACAACACGAGATATGATGTTTGTGATCTCTAGCAAACACAGTTATGTGATTGATGATCTGTGTTATATTTCCTTCACAAATGCATCTACTAAAGCTTAAAGCCTGCTAAAAGAGCAATTAAGAGTTAGCTAATGCTAACTTCAGGGGCAGTGGGCTAAAAAAACAGACAAGTTCTTGATCAGGGAGGCTAATGTGTTTGCTAAATGAAATTCTAGAGCAAAGTATGTAGTTGATGTCAAACTTCAAAAACAGTGTTTGAAGTTGCTCTACTGAAAATGAAAAACACACAATCAGGGCTGAATCTGAAGTTATCAAACCTCTCAGAGAATGAAACAATTCACAGACTGAAACAATGTTAGTCAGACTTTAGTGACCAGGAGTAAGTTACCAACACACATAGGAAATAAAAGTTCTCATGTCCCAGGCTACACATGGGTGGTGCTGAGGTGTGCTAACAGCTAACGGTTGCCAGAAGGTGGCAGCATTAAGGCAACAACAAAAAGACAGCATATTTGGCAAGTTTTACAGATGGACAATAATGTGGATACTGGCCTGATGAAGATAGTATACTATATGTTACTGAAGCTGGCCGTGAAGCTGTTGGTCAAGATGTTTATTTTATTCTCTTTAGAAATGCGCTACTGTAATCTTACTCGCTAATTTACTAGTTTGCTAACAGCTAACAAAATGCAGCACCGATAGTTTGGATCATGAACGACCATGAGCACAGTAACGTGTGGATCCATGTTTAGGGGATCATATATGCTAGCTGTTTATAAGTTTCTCTAAAACTGCCCTTTCAAACATGATGATATGGGTTTGTTAGATATAGTGGAAATTAACTTACTCACTATGAGTGACATTTGTTCCATTGTTTACATACAGGATTTGATGAGTGCAGCTTTAAATAGCGTAGTTAAGTGAAATTTTGAGGTGCCTCACTTGAGTATTTATATGACAGTAAAACTGTAGTTAGCTAGTGATTTAGTTTTAACACAGACCATGATCAGTTTATAGAACATCATGTATATACTAAGCTACTAGTATTAAATTCCACAAAATGTAGAGTTATTCAGTGTTTGATAAATACAGGCCCAAATTCTGTAGTAACAAGATATCATCGGTGTTTGTTTACCCAGTTAGGATGGAAGGCTAAACAGCTGATGGCGCCAATCCTTTGTCCCATGAAGCCGTCATAGTACTTAATGTTGCTGATCACATCGCCATTAGCGTTGTAGACCGCTATGAACTGGTTCATTGATCCACTGGAGGAGAAGAGAGAGACAGACATAGAAAGGAGGGAGTTGTGGCAGAATGTATGAATTAAATCACGTGCTGTGTCTTCTGAATGGGATTTCTTTTGTGGGGAATTTTAACCCCATGGATGGATGTCAGGTGATATATTTCTGTTCGACTAATATGCAGACGATCAATATTACATAAATCATCTTTTGTACATCAGAAAACAAATATTTCTGCTCTTACTTTAGTTTTACTTATTTAGATGAAAGACATACGAGGAAGAAAACTCTGGTAGGATTTGATCTTAAATTTAACAACAGTTAATAATCTTTTTCCTGGACCTGCATCTACACAAACAAACTCACCAGGCGAAGAGGTTAGCCTGTGGGTGAATGTCCAGAGCTGTCAACCCTTTTACCGTCTGCAGCACATTGATGGAGTCTGGTGTCCGTGGTTCAAAGAATCGAACATCTCCGTTCACACTGGTGGTGAGACTCAAAGTCAGTAAAAAAAAAAACACCCCATAAAAACTAAATGGTTAAGTTACAGAATGCATCTTAGTAGAAAGAGTAAGTGAGTACCTGACACTGATAATATGTCCATCTGTCTCCTTCTGTAGATGAGCTTTGACCACCCAGGCTCCGTGCTCCCTGTAGGTCATCACCCGACTGCAGAGACACACGACACACACAATATATATTTATAACACTGAAGTGGAAATATAGAGAGTGTGAGGCTGTGGACATCAACAACTACAGTATGGTCAGAAGCCCAAAACACTGGAGGAAAAAACAGTTACATAACAATTACAATTATAAAAGAATTCACACTGTACAGAAACAGCAGCTTAAAACAGTAGTTAAAACATATTGCAAAAGTGTAACATGTAGACTGACTTCAGCTACTTGACCTTAACCAATTCTATTTTATGTTGAATCCAATTTTGCAAAAACACTGGCTTTGAACTGCAGCTGCAGATTTAACAGGTTTTTACAGTTAAATTTAAACAGCGGGAAACTGCGTAGTATTTTTATTGAATAAACAGTGTTTGGTGACTGATCCTGTTTCAATGTGTTGAGTCCTTTCCTCCATATGTGAGAGGGAGGTTACAAAAAACAAACAAACAAAAAAAAAAACAGCAGTGTGTAAAATGCTAAAGCACATATCCCTGTGCTGTGACATGTAATACAGATGAGTAGCCACTGGGTGGCACCATGTGATTATGACCGAAAAAAGCAGTAACTGCCTCGTGACGAGGTTGAGATGATTTCAGTGCTGAGAGAAAAACCCTCCGACCACCACTGCAGAACTAAGCTATACCTGAATTACCCACATCCTGTGATAATACTGTACAGTCTGACGACAGGTGAGACAGAAACAACTCAATATCACTTAAATGTTTGAATATTTTTGCCCAACAAAGAAGCTAAAGCCAGAGAAAACATTTTATGAATTGCTGAGTTTGTATAACATACAAAATCTTAAACATTTCCGACAACATACTCTTAACAGGACCTGTATGTGCCTGTCTACAAGAGCTGGACTAATCTCAGCAGGAGCAACATAGGTGCTGAAAGATGTAACTCCATGCCTGAAGGGAGCTATTAAATTAGCTTTACTTAAAGATTTATGGGCCAGTTCATGGTTTAACTGCTTTGTTTTTCCCCTTTGGGACTGAAATTAAAATAATGTTTAACCAACTGGGGGGTGATGCAGTGCCACCAGGGTCCATTAAAAGAGGTGCCAACCCCAAAGGAAGATTTACGGCATGCTATATATAATAAACATAGATTAGAGAAGTGAATAATGCAGGACTGTGTAGGAGGTAATGCCCACAGAAACTGCTGCCTGTGTTCTTCAATGTATTTAAATGATGGTGATACAGTAGAAAAGAAAAAAATGAACTGGGAAATGAAATCATAAATGAATGATCAAATTGAACCTCCTCTATGATCGGATACTGATAAGCTCAGAGGTCACATGCAAGACAGTGTGTGTGTTACCATTCATTAGGACCCATCCTCCTGTCGAAGACGCGCACAGATCCGTCACCGAGACCGGCAACGATGAGTGAACGCTGGGAGTCACAGGATAGACTGGTCACACAGCTGTCTGCTCCTGTCGGGATATCCTGGTGGAGACACACACACACACACACAAATATCCTTTTAAAGAAAGCTACCAAGGTAACGCAGTCGTTACAATGCTAACTTCACATTAAACCTTCTTTGGTTCATCAATCATGTGCACTGTTGACTGTTGGCTCATTTGAAGTTAGACCCAGCATCAATATGCAGCCACAGGCAGGGCCGGGGCCATTTGTACTTGTATTAAGTCCATCAATCAAGACAGTGATTAGCTCACTAGGGACCATTAGATGTGTAAAAACAGAGAAAAAAGAAAAAGAAGAAACCACACTAATGGCTCTCGCTCTGCCACAGATTTCCATTAGTTTACCAAAACGGAAAACTGCAGGAGTTTACTGAGCACATTATGCTGAAACGTCAAGAGTTAAAAACCAGAGGATAAAAGACATGATTTATTTGTGTTTTTGTGTCAACACCATGTTATTTGCACTGTTTTTGAGGAATAGGATGATAATGCAGTTTTCAGAATAGCTTTGTTCCACCTAAACATTTACAGATGATGGTCTCTGTCTAGTTCATTTTACTCTGAAATGAAAATGTATTTTATGCCCAAATATATAGATTGAAGATCCTGCTCCACCTTTTATCCAATGCTAATTTACATGGAGGTTTAAAAAGATCTTTGACACTTAGATGGATTCCACTGATCTGTATTTTGTGGGGCTAATACTGATAATGTTGAAGCTGTAGTGAAAAAACACAATCAAACATTTGAGCTTTTGAACATTTGAACTTCTGTCCCATGATGGCCCCTAACTAAACAGGCCACTAGCCAAGCTCAAAATTTACTTGCATGTTAAATCGATTTGCATTGATTTTATTATAGGCCTCTACTTAATAAATTTTACCTATTATAAAATGCGCCCATCCTCTTTGCCTATTTTTTGATTCGCCGGCAGTCAAGTGAATTCAGGTTCTGCCAAGATGGTGACAGTGGAGCAGCCCACTCTCAGCTTCAAAACCTATGGGTGACTTCATGGAGGCTACATCCATCTTTATTTACAGTCGATGTCAAACCTTAAGTAATGTAGGTGTCAATAAAGTTTAGAAGTGGACGGCATGAAACTTAAGGAAAGAAAAGTCACTAGAAGGATTTAAGAGCTAGAATTTTTTTTTTTAGAGCACTAACCAACAATTCTTCATCTTCTCAACTTCCCAGGCTCTAAACTCGCTTCCTTTTATGGGATTATCAGAAAATAAGATGTGAACACAATGTTTGGTAACAGACCTAAAAGACCTGAATGCCGTGTTTCTCACCAGCTGATTAACAGATATAAAATGTATCTGAGCAATAAAAATCTGACACACAAACAGGTGTAATGAGAACAGTACCTGGACCTTCATCTCCCTGTCAGTGTCCCAGATCCTGATGACTCTGACATCTCCAGATGTCATGAGGAGTCCTGTCTCCTGCTCCCAGTCCACAACCATACCTGCACCTACAGCACAGGATGACAGATGGCAGTTACAATGCAGTACATACACACAAACACACATGAACACGTGCACACTCCATAAAACGTATTTAAGATTTACACAGTACTGTGTGTTGTTTTCAGATTCATACATCTGCATTGATGTCAGCTTCAAGGAAAACAAACAGAAGGTGGCTTGTTATCGCAATTAAAATAAAAAAAAAAAAGCTCCACATATCAGGTGCCACATATCAGACACATGAGCAGGAAATATTAAATTACTGAGAGCTATTTGTGCACAATATATGAACAGCCGTTTTCATTTACTGTTTTTAAACAGAGCTAATTGAAATTATAAGCGAAACTTCACACAACACAGCTGTTAAACACACAGAGCATGTGTTGATCCCCCTAATATGCAACACACACAATCTGTTGGGGGTTTCAGAAAGCTCTTGCTGCCACATGTAGCAAGTCAAATGAAAGATTAGTCCAACAGCTTCCTGCATCACTAAGTAACTAATAAATACACAATAAAGGACTGAAACACAAAAGCCCTTGCCCTGTAGACATGGTGGGGGCACAAGCAACAACTTTTCATGTCAGTTTATAAAGTTACATATCCCCAAGTATGTGTTTTTGATAGAAGTTCCACATTTTTCAGTGTCTTCATGCTGATGGAAGTGTACTTTTGCATTTTGCATCCTTCCCGACAAGACAGCCACTGGGAGATTCAAACACTGACCCTGGAACTGAGGCTGTCAGCAGCTTCTGGCTCAGATGAGTCAAATGGCACTCGAGTGAGAAAGTGAGGAGGGAAGAGGCTGGAGACAGCGGGACTCTTCACGTGTTGGCAGGAATCAAATGAGCAGTACCATCTCAGCCACACTTGGCCTGCCGGCTCAGTGATGCCTCTGGCTGCAGCCTAAAGGCATCGCTGTGCTTTAAAGTAAGTGCTTGGCAGATTGTTCAACAGCATCTGAACCCCACCCCACATTTTTCTGATCTAGCATTTAGGGGAGGGCTGTGTCCAACAGTTTTTGTAACTTTCTCAAACATGGAAGACAATTTCCACAGCAAATGGCCGGGGGGTGCAGAGGTGACAGAAGGCAGGAAGCTTTCTTTTATCATTCTTCACTTCTACTTCTGCCACTTTTTCTGTGTACAATGGCATGAATGCCTCTGAGGAGAGACTGTTTCAAAGTATGTGCACCCCTGTCCCCATTTGTGTGGCTCATCATGTCTCGCCCTCCTCTATCAGTGAAGACCAACTGCAGGCAAACAAATTGCATCACAATGCCTCTGCCACTTTTTGCTCATTGCTGTATCCCAGTTAATGCTCTCAAGCCAGCGAGTGGCTGAGTAGTTAGCAACAACTGCGTTAATAAGTGATTCAATTTAAGTGAACAATTCATGTGACTTTGTGCAAGGCAGTCCTTTTTGTTGGAAACTTTAATCTTATATTATAAAAATAATAATAATAACCCTCCTGAACTTCCTGTCTCACTGCTGCTTCACTTTCCTTTGTCAGGTTTTCATCAAATCACCACAGAGGCTCAAGATGAATTTCACCTGCATTTGCATAAAGTTTTCAAATTAAATAAATTAAAATTTCAACGTTCGACCTTTTTTTTTTTTCTTGTTGCTGGTCATTCCCATGTTGCAGAATGACGACAGGCTTTTCGCCTTTGACTGGAGTCTTCTGGAACAGACATAAACTATTTTACATTTAGATATGACATGTTCACGAACACTGTGGCCTAAAAGTCCATGACGTACTGCGAAACAGATATGGATACTGGATGCCATTTTGTGCAGTTGAATATAGTCCATTATAAAATTTGATTTAGACATAGATAGATAGATAGATAGATTCAAATAGAATTCAAATTGTCCACTGGCTCATTAATGCATTCGGTTAAGATTTAAGTGTGATTTATGTGTCATGATCCACTGGATCACTGGATCTGGATGGCAGCTACAAATCCTCACCCTCACAGACTCGAGCAGATCACACAGTTTACATTGGAGCATGATGTTCATTGTTGACCTTGAGAACAGTACTTTGACAAAATAACGGCAAATCTGTTCCATCACAAGCAGTTGGAGAAACGACGATTACCATAAACCCTGGAGCTGAGAGATGCTCTTGTGATTTTAGAAGGTTGCATGGTGGAGGAGAAAGAATAAAGGGGCAAGTAGGGACTCCAGAAATAAAAATGCACATGAAAACACTTCATCTATGTCTTAGAAGAATGCTTTTACCACGAAAGCTGCGGAGAAGGCATCCTCTTCTCTCCTCTTGAAACTCATCACACCATGCCTCACTTCCTCCCTTTCCTCCCCCCTTTTCTCTGTTAGTCACTTCCTCCTCCTCCTGCTTTTTCCCTATTGATAACCGTCTCTAGGTCGCCCATGTGTTATTCTTTCACTTCTTTAACACTGCATCTGTTCATCCTAATCGGATCCTTTCACACAATTTAGGACAACATTGCTTTGCTCCTCTCTCGCCTTGAAGAACAACAGTGAACATGTGCATCAGTTGTGATCCTTCCCTACTCCTCATCTCTCCACGTGCTTCCTTTTTGAGTCGTGACTTAGCTTGCAGTAACTTCCACTCAACCATCTGTGACAGGGCTTTGTACTTGGCTTGTATTTGGCTAGGATTGTCAGGAAAACCCGAGCCCCATGTGCTGTCTTCAAATCCTCTGCTGTGACGTCATCTGGCCCACTCCGGTGTCACATTATCACAGAGCCGGTAGAGTGTGTGTGTGTGTGTGTGTGTGTGTGTGTGTGTGTGTGTGTGTGTGTGTGTGTGTGTGTGTGTGTGTGGGTGGGGGCACAGGGAAAACCACTTCACAGGACTGTGCTCAGTAAGCGATGCGTTCATAGTTGCATGCGGGCACGCTTGATGCTGGCTCATTTCACAGACTGCGAGAAGAGACGAGGCATTCCCTTTGAAGCTGGCAGCTCAGCGATGAGGAAATCTGGGTTACAATGAGGAGGCGGAGAATGAAATATTCCCCTGCACTCTAAAGCTGGTGCATGCCTTTCCTTTCAAAAAAGCAACAAACATGTCACGAAACCATCCTAAGATTCAGATTCAGTTTTTTTCCTCTTTATGCATCATTATCTTCGCCTGTGTCCTTCCTTGATGAGAAATCCATTTGGGACACACAGATGTGCATGAGAGAAGATCCCCAGCAGACCACGCACAGCGGTAGCTGAACTGTCTCTGCATCTCCACCGTCGCAGGCTTAACCCTCCAGGTTGTTCCTCTGCATCTAGTGTCTTTCAGCTCATTGGTTTGGTTTTCTGGCCCACAACTCTACTGTTTTCATTCACTCACTGCTCTCATTAACATCATCTCCAGCAGCAAAAGACAGCTGCTTTCATTTAACACACTGCACTCTACCTGCCCGGCACCAAACAACAGACAGTGAAGCATTTAGCAGCATTAGAGTCAGGTACTTTTCTCAGGAGTTGGCAGGGACCAAACTAGTCATAGGAGAGTGAATAATGGACTTGCATTCATCAGGTGACCAGGAACATGACTCAAAATGAATACTAATGTTGTTCTGCATTTGCTGGATGTGTAAAGAAGCAACTGTTTGCTAACAAGTTTGCTAGATTAACTTGCATCTTGCTGTATTCACAACTTGTCCCAGGTTTAAGTCAAACTACAAGAATAAGATCTAAAATTCAAGTAGAATTAATATAAGGAGGAAGTTGATACCGTGTTATAGTGGTACATATTCTTAAACAGATTTTCATTTGCCTTGGCATAAACCAATTGACACAGTAAGCCCAGGCCATTCAGGGTCCTTTATGTTCTAAGGTTACAATCAGCCAGTTGAAGAGATGGAAGTCTATCTCTCTTACCCTAGTTTCACTTCATCCAAGATCCTTCCCCTCATTATCTCCACTTCAGGCGATCAAATCCTCCTTGACTCCAATCAAAAAAGTCAACTGGGAATTCAGGAGCTCACAGATCTGCAACCTTGAATTTGACCCATCAGTTTTGTCTCTGGTCATCAACACTCAAGCCGCTTTAAATTTGGAGAAAACTCAGCCTTTAGAAGGAACCTATGTGGGCCTGAGTGGGTCTTAGTTACCCACACAGAAATCAATATGGACGTGGATAACTGAGACGTGAGAAGGAAGAGCAGGAGCTGCTGACTCAGCTGTGACTCTAACCACCTTACAGAGGTGGAGGTATACATAGCTTCATTGAATTCTCTCTTTAAGTCTTGTCTCTTGCCCTCTGCTTCAGATCTGATTGAGTACACCCAGTGATAATATCAAACATGATAATGATATTGTTAGCAGAACGTCTTTTTCCCTGTTGAATCTTCAGGAAGGGGAAACTGCTAGTTCTAACACCATTAAGCCATTGTGGTACGACCATGTTGCTCTTCTACCAGTGTGCTGAGGCAATCCCTAATTTGTGATATATCTATCTATTCCTCTGCATGAATATCTTCATTTCAATTCGCTCTTTTCTCTCTGAAGACGCCGCCTTCCTCTCCACTCTTATTCTGCAACATTATCTCTGCTGATGGACTATGTCTCCCACACACTGCAGCTCATTAAACCAGTGCCTCAGCCTTCCCTCAGCATTTTCCCTCTCTTCCATTCATCCTGTTTGCTTTGAAAAGGTCCTCCAGGACTCCGGTAATAAACCTTCTTCAGGATTACTGGGGACTTACCCAGCATGCACGTGTCTCTAATAGAAGCTGACGTTATCTATGGGAGGGCTCTGACTGGCAGGGAGACTTCCCTGCTGTGGCATTTGTCTAACCTTTGGAGGCCGAGCCCTGGCATTCAGAGAGGGAAAATGCTTTGACCTGTCTGGTTGAGAGAGACCTTGTGAAATGAGGCATAACCTACATGACATTAGCACTTGCTGACCAGATTATTGTGGACAGGAGACATTAATTTCTCAAATCTTCTTACATAATTCACAACAAGGGACACCCCTAAAAGTTGGAATTTAAAACACAGGCTTTGGGTGACTTCACAAAATCCATCACATCACATTCAAACTTAGAGGAGAAACTCAACTTGAGACTCTTGCACTACTACTTATCATTTTAAAGCAGTGTAAACATTGGTATTCAACAAATCCTGAATGTAAACACAAACATATTTAGGCTCATCCTTGATCTAAGCCTCAGTTTTACTTTGCAAAGGTTAACAGTCTGTAACTAGTACAGACTTTTGCACAACCTAAAACAGCCCCCCTCCCTCCCCATTCAACCTGCCTGATAGCTACTGCCAAACATGACACCCGAACTCAACATAAGATCAAGGATGTGTATATATATATATATATATATATATATATATATATATATATATATATATACACACATATACTGTATATATACACACTGGCGGTTCTGGAGAGACGACATTCCAGTAAAAACTCCAGACAAAAGAAGTGAGTCTGCCTCGAGGCTTCATGCCTCATTTTCCTCAAACTTCCAAGTGGTCTCTCTCCGACTCCTCATACAGTCCCTGGTCCTGGTTTTAGCGAGCTTCCAGAGCCCTGATGTTAACAAGGCACTAGGGATTGTAGGCAAATGTAGAGCAGAACACAGCAACTGCCTCTCTTAAGCCAAAGACGAGAGGGCTGCCCTACTTAACTTATGCGGCCACAAGAAAAGGGACGAAGGGTAAGAAGATGAAAAAGGAATAAAAAAACAACCAAAAAAAAAACATCCTTAATCTTGAACATCTGCAGGGATAGGAATGAGAAAGGGGAGGTAAATGAAGAGGGGGAAACATTATTGACGCTATGTGCATCTAAACTTAATTACATCAGCTCTTGATCTAATCTGCGGAGGTGTGAAGCCTGTGTGCTTCACTAACTCTGACTCCTGAACAAACACTGATGAAAACTCCAACCTGGGTTGTGAGCATCTGGGGTTGTGGTGTGTTGGAGGTGTACTTCCCACCAGTGTGAAATAAACACTACTATGACTCCAACCTTTCTACCCTTTTGGTTCCTTATTTTCTCTTCATCTCGCTTCTCTATATTCACATCTGATCCATCCTCTGCCTGTCTATTTATCCAATTCTTTAAACGCTCTCTGACTTTACCTCTTCTTCCACTTTTACCTAGAAACCATGTCCCTCTTATTTTTTCCCTAAAACCTCTCCCTCCAGTGACACCCATTGCATACTAATGCAGCAGCAGTAGCCGCAGGAATAGTTTCTCCAGTCTGTGCGAGCCACGGTTCCCTCATTTCACCAGTTCCTCTGGAGTTTAACAGGCTGATCCCTCCGGCGAGACGGACTGGGTGGCTCTGCGCTATTAGAATCACACAGCACCAGCACCCTCCCAATTAAACACTGACACCTTTGGGACCGGCTTAAATTCGTTTTCGAGGGGATATTTTGAGGTGAAGATGAGTGAGGGGGACAGCGCCTGTAATGGGAGAGAACCTGGCCTTTCTGAAGGCACAAGATACTCTCTTCTTTGAACAAACATCTCATATTTTGTACGAGGTTTTCAGTCTAACACCCATGTTCAAATTTTCTCTGCAATTAACTGTTTACTAAACCCCTCCCCTAAGCGGAGATTGTCCAATTATAGCTTCGCAATAGTAACTTAGCACGGCAGGCCTGTCCTGGTTTGGATTTTGTAACATGTTGCAGTGATGTGTGTTCTTCTGTAGTAAAAGCAATATCTAGAATTTAGTTTGAGTTTGGATGGTGATGGCTTTTTTTTAAGTCTTCCATAAACCATGAAGACAAGAGGCAAAGTGTAAGGAATGGATTTAACAGTTTATCTGTTTATCTGCTCTCATGTATACGGTGGTCCTGAGAGCTCAACGCTTTTTAGTATCCCCTGGAAACTTCTGTTGTGTTGTGAATATTTGCAGCACATGTATTGTCAAATTGATGGAGGTGTTTTCTGAATGTGCTTGTCTTTTGTAGTAGCTAACTACTACCAATAACAGTGACTGAATGATACTTCCCACATCAGTTTGAGGGGCTACAGGTTACATTAAAAAAGGTAAAACATGTGAATCTACTGTGTACTATTTCTCCATTGTGTGGAAGCTGGTCCTGAATGTTATCAGAGTTTAGGCTGTCGTTGGTGGCTCTTGCTTGCTCTTTATAGGATTTGAGGATTTTTACACTTCAGCAACCACAGCCAACATTTGCTAAGATAAAGTTTAATGTTAGAATTAAATAATAATCTGATGTCACACTTTTCTCAATCATACTCTGGCTGGTTAGCTGACCTTCTGCCCGGGACATTCAGATTTAGCCTTTAGCCTCAGACTTTTACCCTGATATCATCTGGGTGGCCATTAAGTAATTATTAATGACTGATTTTACAGTGTTTTCATTTTAAAACAAGTCACCTGGAAATACCAGGAAGTCATCTGGAGCGCATTGTCAATTGACTCACGGAGCCAACGTTAGCTTAATTAGCTTGTGATAAATGAAACTGCTGCAACAGTTATAATTTCAGCTGGCAAAGTGACGACTGTGGACTAAAAATAAGAAGCCTGCTTTTGTGCACCACTTTCTGAAATTAAGGATGCATTGTTTTGGAAATTGAGAAGTTTGAGAGCTAAATCTGCCCCCATAATCACTGTTGCTGGACTGAAAGACAGGTGGGCATAACAACAGCAAGTAGAGATAGCAGGGCTTAGCATGGTATTAATTATAAGACGTGTGTGTCCAACTTGTTGAAGAGGGAATGTAGAAACACATTATTCCTACTTCTTCCTTCCTTCTAACCTTTGGATGACTGCCAGGGATGAAGTGATAGAGCATCACCAGACAGATGAAGGGATGAGAGATGGTAGTGATGAGGGGAATAAAAGAAAACAAAAAAGAGGCTTGCTGCCAGGTGTTTAGTGCAGCACCTTTGCTCTGGGAGTGAGGGAGAACAGAAGAGAATGGCGACTCACCTCCTTGCTTACTCCTGTCAAGATAGATGGAAACCCTTCTGGCCAGACCTGCGAGCAGGGGGTGGGAGGCAAATGGAATAGGAAGGGGAGGAGGAGGAGGAGGAGGAGGAGGGGAGGGAGGAAAGCAGGAATGCAACAAAAGCAAGCAACAAATTAGCAAGGACCCCTCTGCATGCAAACCCACATGTTCACACACTTAAAAAGTATGAATTCATGAATATACCCCACATGCATTTAAAGAGCAGAGGGATGAACAAGGCTGCTGTTTTCCACTGTGCCGACTCCCAAATGACTAACAGTGATATGACGGGATCAAAGAACAAAAGGAGAGAGACTGAGACGCAAGCTGAGCTACTGTCTCTGCATTATAAACAGGGGCTGGGGGATCCTCCAAGCCTGCAGGACACAGAGTCCCAAAACACAGGACAAAAAGCAGGCAGGGTGCAGATGCTGCTGCACCAGAGAAGATGTGCGTGGTTCATAAATCAATTCATTTAATTACATTTAGTCATGGGTCATAGCAAGATTTGTAGTTGGGGAAGTGCACATCATGTGACAAACTGCTCACTGCCTTGTTCAGCCTTGCTCTTGAGGGGAAACAAACACAAAACAATATCAAAGAACCAGCAAAGTAACAAGAAGCCAGACAAGGTCTGCAGAGATGGTTCACTGATGAAAAACAGCACAAAGCATGTTATTGTACGACAGGGACGGGATGAGGGAGGACAGGTTGTGCAGGTGTCTGTCTGTGTGTGGGAGAGTGTGTCTGCCAGCATCTCCTTGAGAAATGTTCACAATCTTGTAGCAACTGCCTTTAGAGGAAGAGGAGGTTTTAGCCAGTATTAAGACAGACTTGTGTAATATTTCATCGTGCTTTACATTATTAATGCAGCTGAGGCAAAGCTAAAAATCTGAAAAATTCAAAACATAAACATATAATTATTGTACTCCATTTGAAAGGCATTACACGTAATGGTAATAACACTAAACTGATTACTGAGCCAGGAGGGGTGGTGGTGTGCATGAATGCAATTGGAAAAACTGAGTGTGTGTATGTGTGTATGTGTGAGATGTTTTTGAAGTTTTCTGCCAAATTTAAAAAAATATCTGAATTCCATTAGTCGAAAGCTGGACTCTTGAGCAAAACTTTTCCTGGAAAGATGTCAGTCGAGTGGCTGTTTATATTAAAACTGATGCCTCTGCTCTCGTCTGACTGAAGCAGTGAAGGAAGCTACACAGCGACTGTCACGAACGAAACATCCAGGATAACAAGCACACCATTAAATGTTAAAGTCTTGGTGAAAACAAGGATCTGCCTCACTGTGGGAGAGTCCTCCACGGAGAAAGAGTCTCTCAGCGCAATTTGTGTCGAGACAGTCACATAGACAGTGACGGTAGTTAAGTGTGTCACCTCTCTGTGTGGGTCCCCACAGGGCTCTGGTGACTCTGTTGCTTTGTAATGATGGAGACATATATGTGCACACTGCGTGTGGTCCATACCTTTGCACAAACATTCAGTCAGCCAGTGAGTCAGCCACCCTGACAGCTTGGTTTTAGTTGCTACCAATTATCCAAATATGTGTCTT
The DNA here is from genome assembly GCF_046630095.1 of Trachinotus anak. NCBI lineage: Eukaryota > Metazoa > Chordata > Actinopteri > Carangiformes > Carangidae > Trachinotus > Trachinotus anak. Next base: position 10,023,303 of record NW_027273870.1, on the reverse strand, counting down.
ATTGTATGCGAGACATGCTCTAAACTGCTATCTGGAAGTAGTCCTCCCACTCAAAACTGTTGTGCTCATGCTAATATGCAAGGTCACAGATCATTTTAAAACATTTTTAAAACACACAAAAGAGTGTTAGTTAATTATTGCATTTGGTGGACAGGTTATCAAGTACTTGGAGAAAGATGCAAACATTCCCACAGCTTTCACAGTATCCCCCAAAAACTTCCTGCCCCAGAAAAGATGACTGAGAAATGCTTGAGGCAAAAAATGTGGAGCAGTGGAGAGAGAGAGAGGGTAACCCTGCACAACACAGAAGTGAGTGGGTGTCTCTGACAAGTGAGTACTGTGGGTGTCAGGCCCGGTTCAAATATTTGCAAATAACTGCCTCACGAATTATGGAAGTGTGTCAACACATGAGGTAAACACAGGAGAGAATCCAGCAATGTCCACAGTATAAGCCTAAAATGATCAATTATATTAATCCAAGACAAACAACCCAACAAGTTAAGAAGGAGTAATAACCTGTTGCACTTCATGATTCATTTTGTGGCCTTAAATAAAATGACTGTATGTGGGCCCCCCAACAGGTTAAATTTGCCTCCAACTTTGTCAGATATGACAGGTGTATGACAGATGTGACAGCATAGGACAGGTGGGGTTGGTAACAGGCTTTAAATTAGCATTATTACCTGCTTTGAGTGATGGAACTAAATTCAGACTCCTGATTCAAAACCTGTCGCCAGTGTGGCAGAAACAACCTGCAGCAGTGTGGAAGTTGTGTTGAACTCTTTTCATTTTATTCCATCAGGTCAAATCAGTTAATGTTAGGACAGTGTGTCACACACTCTGCTGGACTTAATTGTGCAGTGGTCTGGTCTGTGTGTGCTCATACATACTGACCTGCTTCTTATGACAGCCCACTGTGTGCTGCCACTGGAGCCTGACACATTCAGTGATCAGAATAGCTCTCTGGTTGGTCGGCAAAGGTTCAGCATCTGCTACTTTCAAATGTTTTGACAATTTTTCCCTCAATAAAAACTTCAGGATGAATACATCTTTACCTTACTTTGTTAAAAGCTCACTTCTATGGCAATTAAGACATGCTATGCTATTGCAGTCAGTGAGCATCACAGTTTGGCTAGGTATGATAGGCTTGGTGGGCTCTTCCAGTAACTTCATGGTTACTGTGCCATGTGTTGAAGTTTCTGCTTTTATTCAGAGATTAAATTCTGACTATCAAAAATAACAAAATGCAGCCCTCCTCAGTTTAATCCATTAAGGGCTTTTGCTGCTCAGCCTCACTTGGTCTGGTGTGATCAGTAACTGGAAGTGATAGATTGGGTTTTTTGACATGGGGTTGTTTGAGGTACTTATCTATAGTCAGTGTGTTACCTGCAGTAGATTTGGATCAGTGATCTCAGTTTGGAGAAGTACTGATAAGCACCAGCACAGAAAGCTGGGTGATGAGCTGCTGTGAGTGGGGTCAACACTAAATAACACATTTTAGCCACTTGCCTACAGAACAAACTAATATCATTTGAAGTGTATGTTTTATTTTGAATATTTTCACAATCTCATCTTGCTGTCACACAGCCCTTTCCTTTGGAACTACATTCTCTGAACCATTGAACTACCCTTTTCCTACGCCAAAGCTCACACTGTATCATGCTGCAGATCAGCTGTTTGAATGGCAAAAGCTTAGGATAGAAACACCTGTGCGTACTGTAGGGATATGTTAGTTCAGCTGTTTGACAAGATAAAGAGGTGAAAATATCCAAAATAAAATAAATACACTTAAACTGATAGTAGCTTCTCTCTGTGAGCATTTTTTAAAGTGGCGAAGACACGTTATTGCGGCTGGTCCTGTCATTGCTCAGCTTTTGTGCTCACTGCTAAACTACTACTGGCTGCTTTTCCAAACTGACACCTGTGCTGATCTGAATCTACTGTATCAACTATAGACAAGTACCTCACACATCCCTATGTTTAAGGTGGTTAATGATAGCTTTTCTTAGCCAGCTTTAGGTAGCTAATTCTATTTTGGCTGACATTTGACTAACTTGACTTTTTCTATTTGTGCTAATGTTTGGCTACCTTCTAGAGTTATGCACAAATTATTAACTGTGGCCACATTAGCTTTAGAAGGAACAAAGGAACAAAAATTACAAATGAGATGTTTAAGAATTAGTCTCAGAACTAAATATCAAAGCTAAGTCTAGATTTTACCAGATAAAGTACCTGACCTCAGTGTTTACCAGAACACCCAGTCAGTACCTAAAGGCTTATATGGTCCAAAAAGCTGCTGCAGTTCAAAGTCATAGGACTCAAAAATCCTACCTGGTTGCTCTGTAGGTGGAAAGGTGAGGGCATACAAGTGGGATGGGGTGGACAGTGTACTGTACTGTGGGAGTATGGGTGGGTGGAGGGCACATAGTAATATAGAGCATTGATCTTTACTGTGAGCGCTGGCAGAGGGCTGACCTCGGGTGGTGGGCAGCATGTCGGAGAGACCCTGCCACGCCGTCACCATCTCTGGGTTCTTCTGGTCTGCGAAGTTCTTCCAGATGCGCAATGCTCCATCATCTGCAAACAGGGGAAGAAAGGTTGCAATGGAGGGAGACGGAAAAATAAAGAGAAGGAAGTAAGGAGTTAGAGCCAGGAAAGTAAAGAGGATAAATACAGTCAGGAGCAAAGGCTAATGCCAGAAGGAGGTGCAGCACACAGACCCAACACTCATTTCTATTTATAATGGATTTGAGGGCGCATGTTGATGTGATGAAGACCTTAAACTCAAACCCTCTCAAAACATGCAACACACACATGACTTGACCATGAACACACATACACACACTTCAATTGAGTGTAGAGCAGCCTGTTAAAAACCTCCCTGCTTAAAAACGTCTTGTCAGTGAAAAACAAAATGAAGCAGAAGTCTCTAACCCTCAAAACCTCTGTCTGAACAGTGTAGCCGACACCGAGCTAAAGATAAAACATGTCCATGCACTCTTATGAGGAAGCCATTACAATCCATAAAAGTCTCCACTTGATTTACATTCAGTGTTTTACTCTTTTTTAATGGTGTATATTTTTATAGCTACTTTCTTCCCTGATACTTCAGAGCACGCCTGATGGAGAGAAGCTGAATAAGTGCACATTACATTTTGATGAGATGGAATTTAAATGTATTAATTCCTGAGCTTCTACCAAGGTTTCAGGAGACGTGCAATGAAATACAGCGTTCAATGTTACAAGAAGACAAAACAAAATAAATGTGTTTCTGTGTGATTTTTATTGCAGAGCTGTTTCCTACAGTTCCTCTGGGTTATGAAGATAAAGCCATGGAGGGTAATTGCTTTGTTCTGTTGATGAATGATGATGAATACACATGAGTGTTTAGTGTGTGTGTTTTTGGGGGTAAGAGTCAAGTGTTTAAGGCTTGTTGCTGCTACAAATGAGTCTCTTTGCGATTTCCACTGTTCTGGCGGGCGTGAACATTTGAGCTGTTTATTAAAGGAAAATCTTACTAACTTGAGTTTTTACTCTGTGCATCGGCCCGCGCTCTTGACTTTTCCTGTGAGTGTGTATGTTTCAAACCTGTTGCAGTGAGCAGTAACGAACAGTCGTGTCCATTCAGGTACTCCATGGCTGTGATGCGAGTGTAACGTGGGTTTCCGTTGTAGAAGTAGTCCAGCCTCTCGCCCTTCTCCCAGTCCCAGAAACTACCACAGACATACAAGAAGTCTTCAGCCACATTTCATTCACATTTTAAACCACTGAGTATGAAACATAACAGTCCCCTTGATATAAAACTGATTTTCTTTTTCGGCCCGAGTGTGCGTTACGTATTCCCTGACCAGATGCTGTCCTTGTCGGCTACAGCAATGCAGGTGTTGAAGGGGTGGAACTTCACGACAGACGGTACTCCAGGGTTGCGGTTGATGAATATTTGATCGTCCAGACGGGAAACACCTGTAATGGGGGAGGGGCCAGAATGGGAGCAATTGAAAAAAAAGATTACAGGACTGTACTGCTACCATGTGATATTGCCATGCACACTGAGTCTGACACGGAAAAAAGCTTCACCATGTCCTGTTTACTCTGCTTTTGCATATTACCAGGCTGTCTGCTAGTGATCAAAATGGAAGAATTACTATTTTAAACCCAATTGCTTGACTTGCAGCTACATGTGTTGTAATGTTCAAAAACACAGAAGATGCTTGGGGGATTCAGGGCTTCAGTTCATGTACCAGTGTGTCAGTTGCTGCTCCTGTGAGTCCCAAAACCCTCAAATGAGTTAGCATTTTCATCTTTTATTCTACGACATAAAAAATGTCAGTAACTAACCCAGGTGTGATTTCTTTAAGCTTTTATGTTTCTTAAAAAGGATGGTTGCTAACAAGTGGCTACAAAAGCTGTTGGGGATGTTAAACATCATCACACCAAACATGAACACCAATATACCCACCAGTCCACCATTACAGCCTTGCTGTGTTAATACTCGCGCTCTTACAAACTATTACTACTTTGTAAGAAGAAAGGCTTTTGTTGAAGAGGTCTGAGAAATATTAAAGCACAATTTGGAAGTTTAGTGGTGGTGATGTTGACGTCATGTGACCGTGGTGTAGTTCATTTATAGGAGATTGTATTTAGGCTTCAAAAATCGTAAAAGTGGTGTTAATTTGTGAAGATTATATTGCATTATCTTGCAAACATGTAAGTATCATGAACTTTTGTGTGTAGCAGAACTTATTTTCTGCAGTAATCCAAATGTAAAAAATGTAAATGTAAAAAAAAAAAAAAAAAGTAAAAATCACATTGGCTTTTTGTTGAGGGAACCAGGATGATGCTAACATTCAGGTTTGCCTGCAAAAATATGTCATCCCTGCGGGGCTCTGTACCTGGCTGCGTGTGAAGTTTGCTGGAGCTGGGTCGACTGACTATTTATAGTGAATGTTAGTGTTAATTATGGTGTTGCTCATTGCTTTAAATCCTCTAATCACCTCCAGTTCAGTTCTTATTTCTGCTTTCATCGTGATGTAACATAATGAATTGTTAGGCTGCCTCTTAATACTTTCTGACTTCTCTCCCCTTTCTGGTTGGGAGCCCACCGGTTTTTACTGAAAATACAAAGCCTTAAAAATGGGCCACAAATATATAGTTTCATATTTTTAAAAGATGATTAATAATTTCTTTAAATTCATGGACACTGTAGTTTTTAATCAAACATTACTCAAACACTAAGAAATTGTGTATTTTTTGGAGACTGTTTGTTTTTCTACTGAGTTTTTAGAGCGGTAGGATGTTAACCGTAATGAAACGCCTTATACTTGAAAACCTGAAAGCCATAAATATTTAATATAATTAGAGGGCCCATTCAAAAGCAGCATAATACCTATACTACCTCCTGCTGCTTTGCTGAAACACCGTCTGTATGTGTGTATGCTTACTTTTTCTAGTTTAAGTTGTTGTTAAAAATATGATTCCTAAATTAAGATGAATCCAGATAATGTCAGTGGGGAAACTGGCTAATCTGTAGCTGCAAATATGAAATATGACAGGACAGAAAACGGGAAAACAGAACAGCTACAAGGCATTTATAACACACAACTGGAATGAATGACTGAGTGTGAGTGAGGCTGTTGTGGAAGAAGAAAAAGGAAGTAATCATATGACACAATACAAGGCTCTGAGAAAACCTGTCTAGATGTGAACCCCTTTGGCAGCTCATTGTGCGAGTGCAACACGGTGCCAACATGCCTGTGCAACTCAAGTTCACTGCTTCACCGCATGTTGTCATGGCAACAACACACTTCGGTTCTCCAGCCTGTCCTTGGCTACCTGAACACGCTCGCGACCGCCATAATGAGACGAAAAAAAAAAAAACGATGACAAAAATCCATCAAGAATTCATCACAGATGCATCTGTGATGTAAAAATGCAGTTTGAGGGAAAAAGTAGATACGAGAGTAAGATCATCATCATCGATTGGCTTTTGTTTGTGCTGTTTGACGGCACATTCGATGTGGAACTACTGTAAAATTTGAAACAACCCCGAGCAGCATGGTGATGTGGTTAATTTTGCATCAGTAAGGGAAGAAAAAACAAGTAAAACAAGGTTTACAAGCCAAACTACTTCTGTATATTTCTTATTCTGAGCTTTGCTGCCTCCTCCGTCCTCTCTCTCTCTCTCTCTCCATCTCACCCTCTTTCCTCTCGTCTTGTTTCTCTCTGGAGGGAACAGACTGAATGAGGGCAACCCTACTACTTCTCTCTTTCAAAAAACTGTGAGGATAAAGGAGAATTCAATGATTTAGTGAGCAGTCGGAGAGGCAGAGACGTACGTGAGCAAGCCTCAGCTCTGACGCCAATTGCCTCGTGACTTTTTGTGTGTGTCAGTGTGTGTGTATGTGTGTGTGCGTGGAGGGGGCTGCCAATGACGTTGGGGGTGTTAGGTATTCTGTTTGAGAAAGCTCTGACTTCACTTGGGGAGTCTGTGTGTATGCTGGCACCCTGGGCTCTTCAATGAGTGGGTTTGTGTGTCTGTGTGTATGTGTGATGGGAGTCCTGTGACTCATGAATGGGGTTTCTGACTATGGATTGATATCAATCAACCCTCTCTCATCACCGCAAATCATCTGCTCCTTCACTCGTAGGCCTGAAACAGAGCACATGGAGTTTCTCAGTTTGCCCTCTTTTTTTGGACCGTCTGGGTTTCACCTCCAAATACATTCAGTTAAACATGGTACTGCCTAAAAGTCAGTTATTAATTGTACCTGGCATGTGTTGTGTCGTTTCTTGTGACTCAATTCTTGGTAAAAATATTTGCTAAATAACAAAGCTGCCTTCATAATTTTGCGACTATAGTTGTGTAGAGCTGCTACATACAACACTGAACACACACTCGATCCGCATCCAGCCCCAAAATCCTTGACAGACACATAAAGACAATAACAAATCTATCTAATCTAATCTATGAACAGTCATCTTAAATTTCATGTTAAATACACCACTTCTTTCCTTTTAAACCTGCAGTGTTTGATTTTTGTGGATCACATTGAGCTAAAAAAAAACCTCAACAACAAGCTGAATACACATCTGCTGTGTTTTTATATAGTTACTATGTCAATCAAAAGAGCAAACAATTTCCTATTTTAACACCTAGCAGACACAGAGCATTGTCAGCTCCTGTGGTTTCTGATTTTTTTTTTTAATTTTGTTTCTTTCCACCTGACAAATTCAAGGCCAAAAACTCCTGTTAGCTTTTGGTCTCCAGTAATAAAAAATAGAGTTTTGAAAATATTTCTAGCTTGTTAGGTAGTCTGTAGCTTGTTCCTTTCTTCACCAGCTAGTTGGTAACTTTGTCCGTTTGTTGTTTAGTGGTGGGCAGATAGTGTACTGTGTGTTTATCAGATGCCTTTGTTTCTTTTTTAGCTGCTGCTGAAAATGAGGCTGTTGAAAGTGTTTAGAAAGAAGCATTGAGAATGTGCCATAAAACCAAAACAATAAGCTAAACGAGGCTCATACACTACATTTATATGCACTTAATTGATCCATTTTGAGCTGAATCTTTTAGGAATGATTTGTTGTTACTTTAAATGTTTCATCTTTTTAAAGCACAGTGCTGATGTTTTACTCTTCAGCCTCTTGGCTTATTTTAAGACATTAAAATATGTCATGTCATGTAATGGCAATGAGATTAAACCTGGGATGGCATCTTGATAATTGATTTAATTTAATTTCCTGGAATATCTACAAATCAATTCTTCTTTTATAGTGAAGCCAACAGTTGTTTTTACCTGCAAATTTCTCACATGTGAATTTCCCCTAGGATTCTTCTCTCCAGACAGAGTTACGTGTAAATGATTTTTTGTTCATAAAAATATCAGTTTGTGCTATATTAATGTGTTTGAGGGAATACATCCATGTTTGTGTGTGCGTCACTGACCTCTTTGTGTGATACTTCGGCTCTGCCTTCTCACACGTGCATTTCTCAGGAACCTCCACTGCCGCTCCATCCTCACCTGACTCTCCAGGTCATGCTCCTCTGGGATCTTTGAGGAGGGAGGGATGAAAAAAAAAGAACAGGGACAGAAAGATTAACATGGTGACTCCATTTCTAACATGTCTAAGGATGAGCAGGTGGTTTACACATGTTGCAGCCTCAGTGAAAATACAGAAATGCTATAGCAGAACAAAAGACATCAACTGTTTGGAGAGGATTACATCGGGCACACAAAGCATCAGGAGTTGCTGCCAAAAACAATATGACACATCAGAGTTTTGTTTTTGTGAGATATGACAAAGATATAAAAAGATGTAGAAGAATAAAAGTTGATACCAAACATGACAGCAATTCTGTTGGAGACAAACACAGTTATATTCAGTCTTACTCATAACGATGCACTGTGTATATCTGAGGCCTAATTAAAATGTATTTCTTTTCCCAATAACAAACAAACCTGATTTTATGAATATTTTGAAACCTACAATGTTTACATCATGGACAAATAACAAGACATGGATATCGGACTCCAAACGGCACCAATTAATTCAAAAGAAAATTGCTCACTGGGCACATCAGCCAAAAAAAAACACCGTCTGCTTCTTCATTGTACGACTCAAACAATGAGAGTCTTGGTCCCACCTGCTCAGTTGCACTCAGCCTATCACATAGTGACGATGTCAGAACATTGACACAAATATTTGCGTTCAACCACAATTGTCCTCCTGTCCTCCAAAATGTTTTGAGTCACCAGCCTCTACTTTCTACAATGGTACCAAATCTGGCAACCTCTCTACGATGAAAAGGCTCCATGATGACGTGCACAGTCACTACGTGTGACTGTTGTTCACCAAGAAAGACGCAGCAGTGAACGCTTGCTGAAACCACAGACTGTTGTTTTTACATTTGTGTTTGTGTACAGATCAAACAGGTTTCAGTATGCGTTGCTGGTTGACATATTTTTCCAATTTGGACACAACCATATTAGGTCTTTTCCTCTGCTTCTAGTCTTTATGCTAAGCTAGGCTAACAACATCCCGAATCCAGCTTAATACTAAACACACAAACACAAAATTAATATTGATTTCCTTGTTTCTTTCTTGGAAATAAAAGAAAAGAAACAAATTTCCTTTGAGGCTTAGATTCTGATCATCAGTTCACAATATGGTCCCCACTGAAATTACAGAACTCGCTGACAAAATAAAATCAACCTGTCTCATCATGGTTCAGGTCTTATTTACTTTGCCAGCTAAAATGTTAAGTGAAGTTCATGCTCAGAAGAGTCAAGGTGACAAGTTCACTTTATGCACTCACATCTGATCACGTGTGATGAGCAGAGCGACAATATGAAGAGTGTTAACTTTGTTAACTCTTATGTAACCAAATGGCCCCCACACATTTTGTACCAGCTTTATTCTAAGAGAACAAAATGACTTCCTATTTTAACATGACGTTAAATATGCAGAAGTAATATCAAGCTGATTTATGTCATTTCTCTGCTAAAAGTATTAAAGTTGTGAATTAAAACTTGGACTTTGTTAATATTATGCATATTTCATAGATGTATAAACAAACAACAGAGTGTAAACAACAGAGGAAAACTGTCATAGTGTGTGTGTTTTTACACACTGCTTATTAAGCATATTTCTACAGCGAGGCCTCCCATGCCCACTTAATTCTAAATAGCCTGATACACATGGACACACACAGCTACAGTGCCATTTGATTACACAATTACTGTGTGCAATCAGTATTCCTGTAATGTCGTCACCCTGTGTTGCTTTTAGGGAAACACAACACGCATTTTAACATTTTAACACCTCTGAGCGGAGCTTGTGAATAAATCTATTTCTATATGAGATGCTGTGTGTGATGAGTGTGTCTCTGTAAGTGTGTGTGTGTGAGCAACTTCGGTTTATCTGTCATATAAAGTGTCTCTATGCGCTTTATGGTTCCTGACTGTGCCTGGGAGGAGGCGGATTTAGCATGTTGACATATTTTAGAGGTTGACATATTCCCGCAGCTGGGTTAGACAGACAGAATGTGTGTGTGTGTGTGTGTGTGTGTGTGTATGTGTGTGTGTGTGTGTACTTGTACTTGCTACATAGTAAAGACCAAAAAAACAGAGTGAGGACATTTTGGGAAAGTGAGGACATTTTGGCCGGTCCTCACTTTTTGAGATACCTTCAAATCACATTTTGAGGGTTAAGACTTGGTTTTAGATTTATGGTTAGAATTAGGTTTAGGTTAAGGTTAAGGTTAGGGTTTGGCACTCAGTTGTGATGGTTAAGGTTAGGGTAAGGGGCTAGGGAATGCATTATGTCAATGAGTGTCCTCACAAAGATAGAAGTACAAGTATATATATATATGTGTGTGTGTGTGTGTGTGTGTGTGTGTGTGTGTAATAATAACAATTATTATTATTATTATTATTATTATAGTATTATTATAATTATAATAAATAACAATACATTTTATTTACAGGTGCCTTTCAAGGTACTTGAGGACACCTTACAATATACAGTAAAAGAAATAAAACTGCAACTTCATAAAACAAATTAGAATAAATATAATTACATAAAATGAAGTGGCTGTAAGTATGTGGTATATGCGATTTGTGCATGTGATAATCATCCATAACCATGGAGATTAATATGTCGGTGTAACAGCCTCCACTCTTCTGAAAAGACTTTCCACAGCATTCAAGAAGCTCAGATTTGTTCCCATTCAGCTGAAGTAGCATTAGTGAGGTCGGGCACTAAAATCTAGCAACAAGACCTTGTGTGGGATGGGGTTGAAGTTAGGGCAGTATGCAGGCTACTCGTGTTCTTCCACACCAAATAATTTGCTTTTGATTGTTCACAAGAGGATTAGTCATGATGACGAGGAAAGAGCCTTCAGCAAAGTGTTGCCACAAGAGAGGCACATGATTTCTACAGTATCATCGCATACTGTAGCATACATTTTTGCTTTATGATTTTAAATTTACTATTTCTTTCATTATGGGGCTTCCTGATGTGAACTATAATTCATTAAGAACAACAAGAAAGATTTAAAGATGGTTATCACAGTTTAGTTAGATGTGTGTTGCACCAGTTGGACAGATTAGAACTCTGCACATGAAAATTTTACGGGCATTATAAAGAATGGGGTGAATGTTTTTCTTGAGAAGCCACTGAGTTCAAATTTCTGTCATGTCTTATAAGTGGTATTGTATGTTTTATGCTGTGTTTAAATATGTTGACTTTTTATGGCTGCTATCTTAACTGGGTCTCCCTTGGAAAATAGATTTTTTTTTTATCTCAATGGGACTTCCTGGTAAAATATAGGACATAAATAAATAATGCCACAGTAAAAAAGTTCCAGGTGTGAATAATAAAATGAATGAAGGCTCAATTCCATTTTGCTGCTTCAGCTTCAACGGCCTGGAATTGTGTATACTGGCTTATTGTCACACTGTTATGAATGACAGGGACAGCTGAATTGTACTATTATATTGAATATGTGACAAGTCAGTATGTCTGCTCTTAAACTAACCTTGAAATAACTAATCACTTCTTACCATTAATTCACAGTTCATTTATTATTGGAAACTTTATTTTTCATACAGTATATGCTAAAGTGTTTGACTGTACACCACTTTCACATGACCTGCTCTGACTCTTATAATTGAAAGTGTGCCAAATTAACACTAAGTCTGTAATTTACCTATGATCAGTATAGTAAGTCAGTACTAAGCACTAAGAATTACTAAGAAATGAGGGCCCTGTAAAAGACAGTGTAAAGCCTCGATGCAGAAGTGGACACAGTGAACTGATGTACACTGTGCACTGAAAACATAATGGCCATGCTCTTACAGCACAAGTTGAAGCTCTGTTGTTTGAAGTATGTGGCTGAACAACATGAAAAGGTCAAATAAAAAAATCAAAAAAACAGTGAGAGTGAAGAATATTGAAGAACGGGACCAGGGATGGGGAATACTGTGCACATACAGTGCATGATCTGAGTGCCCAATTTTCTTTTGTGGGTCATACACAGTGAGCGCTGTGAAAATAGTCTGCACAGTCACACACTTTGGGCTGCTAATGAAAGTGAAATCATGTGGATTAGTATGATTTGAAAAAAATAAGAAATTGAGGACCTGTAAAGTAGAACTAAGGGAGAAAACTTGCTTGAACAAACACATTTGGAGCAGGCAGCAGTTTATATTACAAAACATACATCTCAATACACTAAGGGCCTGTTCTTGTTTGAAAACTGCATTTAAACATTAACATTTTGTTTATACTGGACAGGCTGTCTGAATCTGGTCCAAACCTTCATGCCACAACAGTTTAACACACACTATTACAGGACAGTATATACAACATATTATAGGAAAACTAACTGGAAAGAAATAATAATAATTACAAATGACATCAGGGGGTGGGGCTGCACTGAGGTATATTTGTATCAACACTTCTACTTCCTGTGTCTACGTGTGACCTCTGTTCCCACTCACTCACACTCTTAAAGCTGTAGCTGTGGAGATCTTTTTCATCAGTCTCTCTCTCTCTAATGTGACAACAGTCTTCAATGTCCTTGCTCCTCACACGGCTAAAATAGTAGATGGAGATCCACACACACTTGTACACACTTGTACACACACACACACACACACACACACACACACACACACTCTTTGCTTTCGTGCTGCTGACACAGTGATATGATAACCTGTGTGCAGACTTTTGAGGCATAGTCACACACACAGAGCTTTGTAATGGAGCAGAGTTTTATGGCAGCACTCAAAATTTTGCCAACACAGCATTCTGATTTGCGCTATGGCAAAACCCCTCTCCTCCTCCTCCTCTTCCTCCTTCTCCTCCTCCTGCTCTTCCCAGCCAATCATCTTCCTGCTTTTCATCACCTTTTGTTGTCACTCCTGGCTCCTTTCCTGTTCATGCCAGTGCTGTGCTCTTTACACACAGTTTTACTCCACTTTCAGCTACTGTTTTTCCTCTTCTCCCACACTCTTCCTCCACCTCTTTCTGCCCCTCAATGTCTGCTCTCCTTTTCAAATATTTTCCTTTCATCATTTCTTACTTTGTAAACTCTCTCTCTCTCTTTCACACACAAACCGTCCCCCTCTTTCTGCCCCAAATGTCTCTGTTGTAAATATTTTATTTGACTAAGATATACTTTTCTTTTCTGTATCAGCCACATTATTTCATGCACAAATGAATATCTAATATTTTTCTTACTTATTTCTTTCTCTCTGCTCTCAAACTTTTCTCCTCTGTTTGACTGTTTTTAATGATTCCTGCCGTCTTTGTTTAACCCCAACAAAACCAGCTGACACCATTTGCTTTCCTGTATTTTTCCCTCAGAGAGGACGCATGTTTAGAGAGTTTAAGCACATGGAAGCCAGATTTAATATTATAGAATTTGGCATTGACTACTGTCCCTTCTTTAAATCTTAAATTTCACATGAGAGGATGTTATCAACCTCAGAGAACTCAATTATTCAGCTGTACAAGCAGCAGGTCCTTTCTCTCACTGTGATGGTCCCTTCCATGCTGTTTTCCATCAGACTTCATTATTTTTTTAAATAAGATCTGTAACGCAGAGTTCATGTCCTCAGATGGCTCAGTCACTCCTGAAGCCATTGTAAAATGCATGACAACATGCACCTATGACACCACTTCACATTAATATTTATGTGAAAATTGAAATTTACCTCTCATACAGTATCAGGGCTCCTTTGTTGCTTAGCAACCACTATAAGCTGCTGGTTCAGAACTAGGTTTTTTGGTGGAGGAATAATATGAAAGTATTGTTTTTAAATTATTGATCAACAAAAAGCTCGCTCGTTTTCTTTTTTAATTTAGTAATGTGTTACTTGTGTTTCGTCAAAGCAACTCACCTGATCAGCTCTTTTATACTGTATATGTTCTGTTGTCACTGTGAAGCACACCCCTCAACAACCAGTCTAGGTTCTATATTAATACTGTGAAAGTATCAAAGTGCTCTGTCCACAGAAAAATACACACAACCTGTATTCAGAAACTGAGCCTTAAAACGAGCCGTCAGGACTTCTGTAACTTTGTGATGTCACAAGAAAGCCGTGACTGCCCAACTAGACCCATCATCCAACCTTGCAGGATTTGGTTTCTCTGAGTTGTTTACCTGAAATCTGCAATACTTTTATCACTCAGAAAACAGTCAGCCAATCTTTTTTTGGTTTTTGGTTTTTGGTACTCAAAAAAACAAATATATCTTCTTATGGATATCAACACTATCAACACTGGAAAAGTGTAAAATATGGGACCTTTGAAAGAATAAAATGAACACAAAGAACTAATATCCGACTCTATCAGACGAATAACTGATTGACGGGTGGAGACAAAGAAAGGAATAATGGATGGAAAAGAGAGGACAGACAAAGCTGTGGGGGACACTACCTTCATAACAGGCTGAGCAAAATACTTTGCACTCCAATCACACAGGCCTGTCTGGAGGGCGGGACTGATGTAGTTCCTGTGACCACCCGGCTCATCACCATCCTCAGCTGCCTATGTGCACGCACACACACACGCAAACACAAAATGTAGAGATTCAGAAAATAAATAAATTTTACTCCAGCCAATTTCAAGTTAATATCATCATACCTGCTGGCTACTGCTTATATCATCCAAACTGTTTACGCTACACACACTCATTCAGCAGGGTCTTCCTCTACCTGCTCTGGTCCCTTGTCGAACATCTTGCGGGTGCGGGGGAACTGGTGGGAGTGGGGTGCCTGTCCTCCCAGTGTTGGGGTGTAGGGTGGCCGTGTGGCTGGCTGCTCTCTGGTGGGGGGTTTGGGCACCTCATTGGTCAAACTTGAGCTGCTGGCGCTGGGCATGGGAGGAGACCCACTGGAGGAGCAGAAAAAAAAAGAACATAAAACTATTAAGAAAAAGAGGCAGAGCTTAGATATCCATGCAATCGTGAGTTATTATTTTTCACTGTCTAGCATTGGCCACTTATGAAGGATGAAGCATAACAGCCGGAGAAAATAATCCTGACCTGACATCAAGGGCCTGACTGGAAAGTGTACAATCTACGCAAATGTTGGAATTTACATTCCTAATGGAGGTATCTCATGTTTCACTTTAACAAGAGAAAAAACTTGGGGAAACTTTACCAACAGGGTGAGTCTGAAAGTTTTCCATATATTTTGCTAAAAACAGCTGTTGGTGAAGGGGGAGGGGGCGTCTTATAATCAGTATCATTTTTCAAAATCACATCGTATTTGCTTCAAATGTCTGTTTTTGTATCTACAATTGCGTGTGCTAATAAGGTTTTAAATAAATAAATTTGTGTTTTTGTCTTTTTATCTCATTATTTTCTCTCTTTGATCTTATTATGCTATTTCTCATGTACCATAAATTTTATGCAATATGTATTCAGATGTAATGTCTGTGCCAGAATGTGTGTGACAACAAGTTGATCCACCTTAAGGGGCTTAAGCTTAAATTTGTTTACAACTTTTCTCAAACTGTGCAAACTTTACTAAACTTCACTAAGCGTGAGCTGTATGCAGGATGCATATGTTGTGGCGATTTACTCTAATGAGCTTAATGTACATGTGGATATTCATGTGTGTGAGACATGTTCCCTCACCCAGCCTGGTGAATGTGTGTGCCCTTGCTGGTGGGACTGGCTGGGGCTGACTGAGTGAGAGATCCAGAGTCCAGGATCCTCTGTGGCCGAGCGTTCATTGTCGCCTGAGGAGAGAGGAAGTGGGTTAAGTTCACCGTTGTTTAATAATCCCACTGGAACTTGGAATTAATGTTAAAATTAGGAATGGGTATGTGGGATTCAGATGTTTTAGAAACAAACCTGAGGACACATCAGGATTAAAAGCAATACCTAAAATCATAATACTCTTCTTGCTGTGACAATGCATAAAAAGTGCAGCACTTCACAAAGTTTGCCTGAATTTCCAGAACTTTATCTCATTAAGTGGAGCAGCTAATATCACCTCCTCACTGTGAGCTGTCTAATGGCTGCTCACAAGGGAGGGGTAAACTTAATAAAGACAATAGAGGCAAAGCATCACTGATGAATAGCAGAGTTGTTGTTTACTCATGCCAGGTGGAGACAAAACTCTGTGCAGCGTAAATCTAGTTAACACAGGCAAACACATTTTACTGCCTGGGATTGTCTTTAATTCGATTTCTATGCTAACCACAAAATTGTGGCAAGTATCTTTTGTTTGTGGAGTGCGTTGAAAAGTTTACACACATACAATCTACTGCAATTGTGATGGTGAACAGACATCAGTTTGCTGTGAGCGCTTCATTAAGAGGCAATCGGAAATTAAACAAAACAGCAGTAAACCGGCTGAAAGGGTTCTAATGGAAATAGCTCTGTCACTAATCTAAAGTCTGAAATATGGTGAGAAGGACATAAAAAGACAAAAAAGAAGAGCAGATAAACAACTCAAGGATATACTTATTTCTGAAAAACTGGGAGGTGAGTGTTAGACGTCAATGTGTAGCAGCAAGTGTGTGTGTGAAGGCGGCAGAGCGCCATGCAGAGAACTAGACATTTATAACTGAGCTTGACACTGCAGCATTAATCCTGTTGAAGAGTTAGAAAGGGGTTGCAGCAAAGTGCAGCTATACACAAGTTAAAGCTCATCTCAATCTCAATCTTTAAAAAAAACAAGCTGCAGGGTGGGCGGATGGTTATCAAGCTTTTCCTGTAAAGGTCACAAGTTTATTTCCTCAAAGTCAGAGAGTGTCCATTAACAACCGTGTTTCTTGTGTTGCAAATCACAGGATATGTTTCTCTACCTTTAAACAGCAGAGATCATACAAAATACCTTTTACCAGATGCTGGTATGATGTGAAGTTGCAAGCTCATCGGTTAAAATGACTCAATTATGCAACAGGTTCATGGATTATTCATCAACCTCTGCTGATCGTCAACATGTGGTAAACAAACATCACGCTAAAGCAGGAGGCCACATGCCTTATCTGCTGACAAGCTTTCCAGAAAATGTGATATGCAAACTCCAGGAAAAAGGGGGGTAATCGTTTCTACCAGCTGCTCAACTCCACGCTGGGAAACAGCTTGCTCTCCGGTTTCAACCTGCTTTCCTTCACTTCCTCCGTCATTAATTGGCTGGAAAGTGACTCAACTGAGCAAACAAATTAGTGCATGTACACAGTGGTAGGATACAGATGTGAAAACTGATGATGACTCAGAAAAACCTCTGAATGGTCCTGTTGAATTATTGAAGGAGAATCTAAGGGAAGGAAATTGGACGATTCCGGTTTCTTGAGCCATAATCTCCACTCATGACTCACTAAAGAAGTGAGCACTGCCTACCCAAAGTCCATTAAAACAGTAATGGACTTGTCTGGTAATGTTTTTTTTAATTACATCTCCTTGACAGGTGAAAACTTTGATCATTTTGTATCAAAAAAAAAGGTGAATCATCTTTTTTCTTGCAACTTTTGGGCTACAGTCAGAAGACTGGACACAGCAGAATAACACAAATTTAAAAAAAAGACCTGTGACTTTCATCCCAGCATCATGCAGCAAGAGGGGGCTATTAAAAAAGCATTTAAAGCTTTCATCATCTGAGAGGCAAGTAAATTTTAATTAGCTGCTGACCTTGTTCGCTTTGTTACAAATCGATAACATTTGACATTTAAAATCCTAATTAAAAGTGCTGAATTCCCAGTTAGGCTGATGTTAACACTTGTGAACCTGGGATGAATGTTCTCTGATTAAGTTGTCTCACACAAGCTCCATCTATGATAACTCATTAATTTTAGAGAGTCAGGCATTTAAAGGTGTTTAGGCTGTTATTCTTTTTAAATGTCAGACTGTTCTTCACTATTTTTCTCAGGTACAACAATACAGGTAGAGCTTAATCCTTTTTCATCACTGTTTTCATGCCAGATTGACATTAATACCACATGGTGTATCGTCTACAATTTTGTTACACTAACCGCAAACTAGACTGTAGCCGCATTTCTCGGCCGCATCTGAAGGAGTCTTCGAAATGGGACTAGTTGTGCCACTGTGACGCAATCGTTCCTCAAAAGCAGCTTCTGAAGGATGAGGCCCCTGAATTGGGACCCAGCCTCTGATTTAGGTATACAACCAAAGATAGAAAGAAGTGTGTGATGTCATTCCAGATTATTTTAGTTCATTCCGCAGAAACAATCAGTAGAGCTGTTTTTCAGACAAGTCCAAGTCAAGACTCCAACCAGTGGATGCAGGTCAAGTCCTAAGTCAAGACAGACAGTTTAAAATCAAATCTTAAATTCGTTGAGGTAAATAGATATAGAATAAAAAGTGAAGTGTGAAGTCAATCAAGACAAGTCTGAATGAAGGCTTCAATCAGTCCATGTCTCACATCAATTGCGAAAAATTCAAGCCACTGAGAAAAACCCAAGATAACCATCAAGTCAATCCAGATGAGTTCGGGTTAACAAGCCAAGTCTCAAAACAAGTGAGATGTGTCCAAATCTTCAGTAATTCAAGAAAAGTTTAATTCAAGTCTCAGATCTGGCAAGATAACTTAAACTTAAGTCTCTAGTGAGTCAAGACACAAGTACAAGAAGTACAAGTGTCATGTCAATCAAGACAAGTTTGAGACAAGTATCTGGTCAATTGAGACAAGTCCAACTCGTGTTAAATTGGTTGAAAAATGTTCAAGTATCAAGTCAATTGAAAAAAGCCAAGTTTCAAGTCAGTTAAGACAAGTCAAAGTCCAGACAAGTCTTCACTTCAGTCAGTTGTGAGCCTTTCAGGTCTCTAAATGCTGTCTAATATATTTAAGCTCTGTGGCTGTGGACGATCTCTCTTTTGTCTTTTTTAACTGGTAAAAACTAGAGGCTTGAATGTTTTTACTTTAAAGGGGCTATTTGTACATTTTACAAAACAAGAGGTTATAATACGCCCTCTGAGCAGCGCTATGTCTTCAGGGCAGACTGGAGGCTACAGACAGTCCTTATCAGAAAGTGACACGACAGGCTGGGGCTAGTAGGTTAGCGTGCTAACTTCAGTAAAAGAAAAGACACGGACATAGAGACAAGAGTAAACATTGGCGTTGCTTTTCACAGGTGGAACCAACTGGTGGTGAATAAAGGATGAAGCTTGCAACATTTCTTCTAGACTGGTAAGTAAACAGCTGCCGATGCTAATGCTGGCTATGTAGGAAAAGCAGAACTTACAAATAGCTCCTTTAAGTCTAATGTCAAGTTTTGAGGCAGTCAAGTCCTCATTTTTCCCAATTAAGTCTGACTCAATTCACTGTGTCCCCTATTGTAAGAATCACACCACACAACTACTGTAGACAACACAGAAGGTGTGGGGCAGGTGCAGTGTGTGATTAAATTGCGTCTCTTTCTGTTGCAGTTGTCTGCCTCGGGATTATAGTGTGGCTGAAAATCTGTTTGTTCCCATATGTTGGCTGTCAGAGTGCTAATTTTTATGAATATGACACCACTCTTTGCTCAGCAGACTTCAGGTCTGCACGTAAACAGAAACTAACACTACAGAGGTGTGTTGCAGTGTCACACAGACAGTACTGTGCATTAGCTGCCAGAAGTCTACTGTGTTATATTGTAAATCAAGTCCTGTTGTTTTTTTATTGCAGTCCAGCAGGGACTCTTATTGCAGAGATGCTGCTCGTCTGAAGGTAACTGAGGGGACAATTGGTGTTGGTGGTGGGAAACACAAGAAATTTTGCCTCGGGGTTAGGATGGGTGGTGCACTATAGTGGTTATTGTGGCTCCTTAAGTTACGGCAGCCTCTTTGCTCTGCTCTACTCTGCCAAGCCTGCGGGAGTCATTGGCCCTTAATTGCATTTGCACAAAAGTAATGGCCTTTTGGAGGAAGAAAATGCCAGTGGGAGGGTGGGGCGTGTGTGTGTGTGTGTGTGTGTGTGTGTGTGTGTGTGTGTGTGTGAGTGCTGGAAATGGATCTTTTTTGCAGCATAACCATGTGGTGAAAAAGATCTAACAAATACATACAGAGACAAATAAGCCTATTATAAGATTCTCATTATATTAGAGTCTGGGAAATTAGTTGATACTCGTCTTAAAAATGACTTACAATGAGTGCAGTAGTAGCAGTTTAAAAAAACCCCAAAAAAACACTTAAAATCTTGGATTCTCATCATCGTAAGCAACCACTAAAAGAGTAAAACAGCCCCAACAGTAATCCCTCAGCTATTCCTTTGAACATTTGTGTATGGTTCTCATCTCTCTGATGCCGATCTCAGTTATATCCACAGGCACTGCAGTTATTCCGCGGATTGGGTGGCCTGGGTGGTTGAATTAACATTCTGATTAACAGCAGATGGGTTGCGGGTGGGTGAAATAATATCTAATGAGGAAAATATTAATTCAATTCTCTAAAACAGTGGTTTCCAACCTTTTCTACCACATGGTCCACTTGAAAATCTCAAAGATGTTGGTGGCCCACATCCGACCTCATAACAACATGGAAGCCAAATAATATGTTCTTAGAGCACTTTTTAGAGACACTTGTCGATTCACCATCTGTCTTTTGACTCTTTCCTTTAAATTCTTCCTGTTACTAACCAGCAACTGTCCATTTTGATACTGCACTTTTTGCCATGGATGTAATCTTTTAGCGTAATCAGACAGAGAGAACAAGCAAGTAAACGATGTGGTCCAGTCAGTGAAAACATAAAAGTTTCTGTCATTGGTGTATCATAGTGATAGGCCTTAATACAAGCACAATGAAAGAAGTTTTATGACATTTTTTTAATGTTTTTAAAGATTATTTTGTTTTAAAACATTTAAAAATATTATTTATATTTTCATTCATTTATTTTTCATAATTCCATCTCCTGTACCAAAATTGTACTGTTTTGCAACTGATTTGTTGGCCCACTTGCTATACCTTCACGGCCCACAGGTTGGGAACCACTCCTCTAAAATGTAAACATATTTTAAGGTTCATTTTTCATCAGGCACAAATTAGACTCTGTTTGGACTGCTGAACTGAATTAATATTTTATTATTTACTTTGGACAGTAGCCAAACGTTATTATGAGCTTTTAAACTGTTTGTGTTTGAATGGATTAAAAATGTCAGACTGTGTTCAGTGTATTGTGGAATTGTTGCCATTTTCAATTTAGCAAAAAAAAAAAAAAAGTATTTGAAATAAATGTTTGTTTATTTAAAACCAGCCGTCTTCGCTGTAATATGTTACCATATTATCCTGTGTAATATCCCACTGAGAAATAATGGTAATTTTTGATGTGGTGCAAATGATTTGTTTGTGTGGGTGGCCGGTTGATTATCTATGCATACATGTGAATTCAGATGACATTAGAGCCGATCCACGCATCACCAGAGTATGGTGAAGGCGTCTTCTCTTCAGAAACAAACTCCAGTAGCTTTAAGGACTCAAACACAGCTATACCTTGTATGCTATGCTGTTGAGGACCTTCATGGCCAGATCCGAAACCTCGGGAAATGGGTCTGCGGCGAGATGTAACAGCACTCTCCAAATCTGAGTGTAAACACTGTTGAAGGACACACCTGGAACACACACAAAGCAAACAGGTTCAACAAGTTTGAATTTTTATGTAAATAAAATTGAATTTCTAGGCAAACCTTTAGTAATAATAATAATAATAAGAAGAAGACATGCACACATGCACATACACACCCACGTACCTTTATACACACATACATACTTATACACATACACACACACATACTCGTGTACACACATCATAAGATAAAAAATGCATAATGTACATTTCACAGAGCACAAGGAAAGGCCAGCCTAAATAAATGCATTTTAGGCAACAGTCAAATCACACACACATATACAGTAAATGAATACACACATAATAAACCCATCAGCACATACACCTCACTCTGGTGTTACTCTCATCACTCCTATCAAAGTTCATTACCACAGCAGAGCTAACTGCTAAGTGGTTATGCACAATCATCTCATTAGCATCACGCTACCCGCCCCGGTCATTTCCCTGTCCTCCAGTTGTTGAGGTGGCAGAGGGAAAATGACCTCCAGTGTCAGGTTAATGTACATCATTAATCAACACGCATACACACATACACACACATACACACTACATGCAGCTGGCTCTCCTCATCCCCGGGAGCTTCATTCCTGTCAACTGCGGCTGTTATCATACATACAAATGAAGGATGTCACTCTTATTGTCAAGGTGGTTTTGTTCATCTGTTCTTATCTTCAATTTCACTCATGTTTATGTTCATGTTGTCTGTACTTGGGATTTTTAACCCTCCTCTTCCCGCCTGTTTGCTCATTTACCATCTTCTCCATCTGTCTCCTGTCACTTTCTTGAGTCAGGTCCGCCTGACATCAGTTTGTTTGGGGCCTCAACCTGCCAGCAAGGTTATAATATTTTTGTATTTTTCATGACTTCTTATTTTTATTTAGTTTCGATTTTATGTTTTCAATTTAAGTTTAGTTTTAATAAATTTTTAAAGCAGGTTTGCGTGTGTAGTTTTTTTTTTTTAATAGTCAAGTTTAGTTCGGTTTTTATTAGTTTCAGTGTGTTTTTTGTAATATGGGGATTTATCAGGGTCAGATTCAGAAAGTTCTGAAAAGGATTGTGTATGTGTATGTGTATTGCGACAGATGAACAACCATCCATAAAAGACAACTACTGAGAAACCCACTAAGATGTGTGTTTGTTAGTGTGTCTGTGTCATTAACCAGAAAAAATCATCTGGACACAACAACAACAACAACATAAAATGTAGATATTGGTCGACACAAGATGCAGCATGAAGTGTAAATGTGCGTAATTGTGCTCCTGAGATGAGATGCAGGTTGAGTCAATGGGAGAAAAAAAAAAGCAAAAACCCAGCACCAGTCGTAGCTGCTGCAGATATGTGGCAGGTAACTGCAGTGAATTAACAATAAAATACTTGACATCACTAATACAGTGAATGTTTTGGACACTAACGGGTTGTACACAGACAGCCAATCAGCTGGAAGATAGTGCTCCCTCTGGTACAGCTAAAAACTGGAAGATAGATTTCATATCCACCCAAAGTACTACAGGCTGATATATGAAATAAACTGACAAAGATAGTTTTAGTTTGTTTTGTAAACACACAATACAATTTCAGGGAGTTATTTTTTTTTCTTTAATCTTTATAAAGTCTAGTCTAGTTTTTATTTTTATTTCCGTTAACGAAAATTGATTTTCACATCT
Organism: Trachinotus anak; assembly: GCF_046630095.1. Lineage (NCBI taxonomy): Eukaryota > Metazoa > Chordata > Actinopteri > Carangiformes > Carangidae > Trachinotus > Trachinotus anak. Next base: position 10,000,063 of record NW_027273870.1, on the reverse strand, counting down.
AGTTTTCCTTATTACATTAGTTTTAGTTAATGATAATAACCTTGCCTGCCAGTCACACTTCTCTTTGTGTGAGCAACAACCTCCTTGTCCTCCACACATTCTCCCTAATTTGGGGCTTTTACTTTCTTCAGCCTGTTGCCTCTGCTCTGTCTCCCTTTAAATGTCCCTTTGTCTGTCAGTTCCAATCTGTCGTCTGTCTCTTGAGCTGAGCTGTAATAGTCTCCAATTGTTTCTGTTTTCATTTTGCTCTCAATTTTTGGTTTCTCTATCTCTGTTTCCTCCCTCACTGATCTTTCCAGCCATGCAGGTGGTCCTGTAAACTTTACCTCTGAGGATGACCTCTCATTTCATTTCTTTTTTATCATCTCCCTACACCCTTGCCGTATTCCCTACTTTTCCATAAGTGCCGCAGCTGCAAACCCCTTGGGGTGCTGTGGGGAAGCGAGAATGTCTGAAGCCTGGACCTTCTTACGGCTCAGAGTCCTCTCCAGAGAGTGGCGAGGGGGTTCACTGGTCCCATGCTTCAAAGATAGGAGACCTTAAAGGGATGATTCCAAGAATGGATAGGAGGAGGATGGAGGGCTATGGCTAGGGGAGACAAAAGGATGCAACACAGGAGAAGGAGGAATCTGGAAAAGGTGAGGAGCAGAGGGGCCAGATGGAGTAAAGATGGAGAAAAGAGAAAGAGGACAAGGATGAATAAAGCCTGTGTGCTCTGAGGTATGTTAAAGATGGGTCAAAAAGGCAAAAAGGTTGAAGGAAGAACAAAGAGAAAGAAAAAGAGGGAATCAGGAGAAGGGGAAATAGGTGAAAGCATAGAAAGAGTGACTGAGGGGGAAAAAGTGGTTGAGGGAGTTAAGGAGGTAATCAGGCTGTAGCCTGAGGGGCAGGGTATGATTAGTGACAGCTAGCCAGTGTGCTAGCTGCTGCAGTAAACACCCTGTTGATAAATGTGATAATGTTGCTCTCCCAATAACCCCTGCGCAACATTATGGGTGCACACAAATTACCCCTGCACCGCCTCAACATAGTCCACATGAGGGAACATGATGCTGGATATCACTCACTGGCCGAGCGCTGCAACAGTGCCATGTCCTGACTCGTCATTTGAAGACTTGTGAAGAATGAAATGGATGTATGGTAGTAAAGATGTTAACTATTTGCTAAATGAGCCGCTGCATCACTGTTTTATGGCCTCCTCAATCTGGCAGATAACATAAAATACTAACATTACATAGAGATTTTTGGAGCTTTAAATGGTTGAGGTATAAAAATGCAACAGAACATTTGACAGTAGCGAGGAAGCTCCCCGTTTTAAATATATTTAACAGGGATATGTTAGCAGTTTAAGTGGCACCAAATCATATCTGTGATGCTCTTTAAATGGGAGAGCACCTCAAACACATTGACACAAGTAGAAGTGAATCTAAGCCCTTATAAATGTCATGGCAGACATAGAAAATGTCTGTGTTAGGCTCAGTGTTACCTTAAAAGCCTTTATCAGGCATTTAAAAAAATATAAAATATCTCATCAAATCTTGCCCATGAGATCAGGTGCAGACATTCATGATCCCCAGAGGAATGAATCCTACTGACTTTGGTTATCCCCTGACCTTTTGTCTCGTGCTACAATGGGGTTTACACTTTTCGGTTTGACTTAAATATCTTGATGACTATTGGATACATGAAATTTGGTACAGTTACTGAAGGTCCCCTCGTAGAAATGACTGTGATGGATGGTCATGTGCTTTGTAAGTAGGCGTATCCATCTCAAATATTGTGCTGATGTGTACTCCACCAGGAAAAAAACTGGAAACTTGATGATGAAAAACAACCACACTCAGGACTGTGATGAACAAGCTAGCCAAGTTCAACTCAACACTGGGTGAGGTAAACATGCTGCCAAGAAAAGGAAAGGGAGGGAGGCAGCTGTGGCCTCATGTGTGCCCCTGAAAGTGGGTGAAGAGGATACAAGTACAGTAAATAACTAGGTGACTCTTGATGACTTTGGTGATCCACTGGATTTTTTTATCTAATGCATCAGCTGGTAAAAATATTCACTCACACAGTGAAATAAATCGACATCTACAAGGTGAATTGGTTTGTTATGAACATTCATGTTCCTCACAGGATTAAACACTAATGAAACTGGTGATCCACTAAATTTAATCTTGACCATCAGTGGGTCAAAATGTTTCATTATACTATGAAATCGCTTAACATCTACTAGATGGGCTGGTAGAACAATTGGCACAGACATGGCCATGGCCATGGCTAAGGGAGTGAGCTGTGCAATATGGCTAAAAAACTCATATCTCAATACACTTAGAAGAAGTGATTATATATGATACAAGTAAAACTTTAACAAAGTATAATGCTAAAGATCAGTATCTATTTGTGACACCTAAAACACAGGATACTGTATATCAAACTTGTAAATATTTAACTGTATAAGTAATATTTAAAAAGATAAAAACATAGGACAATAGCACACACAGCATACAGTACATTTTACTCTAAAGTATTAAAGCAAGATCAGTTGTTTCATACATAAAAAACTTAAAGAACTTAAAGGCACTTAAAGAAAAATAGTTTCTGTACCTAAATAAAATAAATTTAACTAGAAGAGTGTGCAATATAAGAGAAGATGTGCACTGTGGCTCTCTAGTCTCTGCAGGATATATGACAGGAACACGAGCCTGTCAGCAGTGTCTGGTTTCAGGGATGCCCTGTGGCATGTCACAGTCTTAGCACTGGTACTAAACGCCCTCTCAGAAGGGAACTCGCGGCTGGGGCACAGAGGTATTTTTTTTTGTGAAATGGCTGAGCTTTGGGAAGCCGTGCTTCATGATGCTGAGTGGTACGCCTGAGTGCAGCCACATGCACCAAGGCAGGCGATGTGACAGAGTCCGTGTGTGCACCAATTAGTGAGAGAGAGAGAGCATTACTTTCCCTCCCTTTCCTTTCCAATATTACACATATTCAATGTAAGGAATATGGTCATTTCTTATATTTTCTATAAAATAGTATCAAATATATATAAATATTTTTGATATTGCACCCAGCTCTATTTGGACCTCAACTTTCAACAACTATTTTTCAGTGTTTTCTATACGACCATTACAACTTCACGGAAACACCAGTGTGGCTGTTACAGTGTAGTAGGATTTGTAAAAATTACAGTAAGAGGGGAAATATAAACAAAGAAAAGAATTAATGTTTAAAAGGTTAATCAATAAATCACTTCTGAAACTCTGCCCTGACTCCCACATAGTTGTGTTATCTGGCTGGTTTCCTGCAGGCCAGTGTCCAGCAGCTGCTGCATTTAGCATTTATGGTTTCAATATGTTCTAAACTGCTGTACTATAATCCTCAGGCCACTTCACCTCAACATTTTCTGTTAGCTTGCAGTGTGGAAACATAGCTGTGATGAAGATGGGAATGTATGCCAAAAAGAGAGCGAGTGAATACATTTTTCAGATGAGATGAAAAACAAAGCCCCAAAGCTCTTATGAAAACAACTTAGAAACCAAACAAAAGTTTGAAGCAAATGAGTAAACAACGAAAAAAGTCAAAATGACAAGTGAAGTCTCTGCTGACTTAGATAACTGAATGTAACTGACAACAGAAACGTAAATGCCAACATCTGTGCTCAAGTCTTTATTTCAGCCTTTGCTTCGTGCTCCTGAATATCGCTGCCAACATCAATTCATCTGCTCTACCCTGCTTGTTTACACATGCAGCTCTATGCAAAGTGGGAGTTATGAACTAGTGTGCAGGGAGGCTAGGACTCTTTTCAGCCATAGCAGGGGCACAGCTTAGTGGGCATAGGGCAAATATGTCTTTTAACCTGTTTACATGAGCACCTCATGCCAGTATTAAGGGCTCACAAGCAGCTTGAAAAAGGTTTAATCGAACACTGAATGCTAAATTTGTCAGATAAAAGGGAAAGGAGAGCAAGCATAGTGCCAGGCTGTTTTAATTGTTTTTTATTTCATCAAACATTCATCTCCAAGCTTTGGTGTCCCATGGTATCTGTGCCCTAAAAATAAAAATCCCACTGGAGCAGCTGGCTGATAGGGCTGAGCTGTAGTTTGACTCTGATTAACTGCGTCATTTGATAGGATGAGCTGATGTATCTACCAAGAAGGGAAAAAGCAAAGACAAAATATTGTATCACCTTTAGCTACGACTTTGTTTGAGAGAGAGAATATGTGCACATGACTTAGAAAGGTGCGTCCATGTGTATGAGTGTGGCTCTATTCAGATTTACATGGCAGATTGCGTAACACATTGATTTTAACAGCAGAGGAAATTGGGCTGTTTCCTCAGAGGACCAATATGAGGCTGAACTGAGCTTGAGTGAGTCAGGTTCACCTAAAATAAGGCGCCATTCATTTACGACACAAATCAAAGAAAAATATGCTGAAGAGGATATTTCATTATGGTGCCTGAACCTATTTTCATGCCAAGGCAAATTCACTGTTCTCCAGAGCTCAGTTTTCATTTCCATTCGATTTTCAGCAAAAACACACACACACACAACGAAAGAAAAGAAGCGAAAAGCACAAAGTGGGACATGACAGGGTGGCTGGGAGACTACAAGAATTTTGTAATTTGAAATACAACAATAAAAAAAAGAGAGAAAGAAGGGATTCCCCAGTTTCACTTTCCCTGTTTTCCCGAGGGGAGGGGCCTGTGGAGTGAGTTAATGGTTCTCCTGCTCACAAACAAACTGGCTGTCAGGATGCATGGTAGAGCCTGCCGATCACATGAGAGCGCTGGTGAGTGGATATACCATGAAAAGCACTTCAGCAGCCTCAGGTGGCTCACAGGGTCTAACCTGCCCCCTCTGCTCTGCTGTCCTTTACACATCTGCAAACCGTCTTCACACTTGTTCTATTCTTAGACTGGGAGCTTTTCTTTCTGTCCCTACTGTCGTTTAAGGGGTTTCACCCTCTCTAAAGGTGGCCTGAGGTCTCTCTCTCTGGTGCCATCACATTCTCCTGGTCATTTATTTCCCTTATTTGCATACTGTTCACAGAACAGATACATTATGCGAAGCTAATATTATGGAGACAATAAATTAAAAAGTAGAAGGATCAGAAGAAGATCCTCACAATTTCTAAACCCACACAGCCTCTGTACAATGGCTTTGGGCTTAATGGTGAAAATTGATTAAGGTTGTTGTCTCACTTAAAGCTGCATTAATTTGTTTTTCTCTTGATACGCTGAGGCATAGAAAAGTTGATAAGGCTAACATGTTAGGAAATACTAGCTTGTTCACACATTGCACCTTCACAAAGCAGCCTTAGCTGTCATTTGTTGTCATGTTTCAAAACAGTAAATTTGGAGCCAGAAAATCAAAAAAACCACAAACCAAACCTAATTCAAAACATTGAGCTGAAATGGAAAAGCTTAGGGGTATTTGTCTATGGGTTTGTAGTTATGAGCAAATACTTTCACATTACACATAGTAATTTGACCCATTGTATATAAAAAATATTTATTAATGCACCTTTAAGAAGATGAAAAATGATCAGGTTCAGAGGACAGGTTTATTTGTATGTTTTAAGGGCTAATTCAGAAATGTAGTGTTATACTTTTATGAAGCTGGGTGACTCAAATGTTGTTTAGTTCCCAATATAGGCCAAATGCAAAAAAACAAAGAATCCTACATTTTTCATCATGCAGCTTGACAACATCCCCAGCCAAGTAAATGCCCAAGTCTTCCAAATTCCATGTTCCAAGCTACTACCAGACTTTCTGCAGACCTTTCCACAGATGTCACTTAGCTTTAGACATTTAGAAAAACATGAATGAACAGAACAAAGAGTATTTGGGAAGGAAACACAATGTCGGGCCCGGTGGAGCTGCGGCACAACTGACAAGCTATTACCTATGAGGGAGTTGAGGGAAGAGTACGAGGACACCCGTCGCATTTTGTCAATGGTCTCGAAGGACAGGATGTACTCGTCGTTGTCGGGGCTCCCCAGGGTGCTGCTGGCGCTGCTGCTGGTGCTCAGGTTACCAGGAGAGAAGGCTGCCGGCCCACCTGAATGAAGGCAAACACAAATACAGACAAAAGCATTAGACCCAATCAGCGAAAAAAAATGAACATTATAAATATAATATCAGTTGAAGCGGAAGAAGAAGTGGCTCTTATTTTGTTTAGAAAGCACTTTAGCTGCTGTAAAAGTGCTAAATAAATAATCTTTATTACAGTTATTATTGTTGTAAAAAAGACAAAAACAAGGCCAACAGCCCAATCAAAAACAAATAAAGTGTGAGATGTGTAAACGGTCCTTATACTTGGAGGCAACAATCCTACACAACAACTTGCTCATAAATTCATTTCAGCTGTCAAGCTCAGTCATCTCCTGCTGTAGCTCTGCTTATCACCAAACATTACTCTGACTTATACAAACCCAAACGCCATGCATCCTCCACGCTGACTGCAGGCTGAAATGTGAAAATGGAGATTGGTAGAGAGTAGAAATACGCTCTGCTCTGTGCTTATTGATGATAAACGCCGCTGCATATTGGAATAAGCACTGAGAATGTGAATTAGAAATGGTGTCAGCAGTAGGTTATGCGCTTCACCAAGTGCCAGTGATTTAGCTCCACTCATGGCTTATACATTACTCAGGCTGGCAGTGGTAGACAGAGGGCGGGCCGTTAGCTTTAGCTGTCTGAATCACTGAGAAGTGACACAAACAGGAGTGAAGAGCTCAGTTTGGACAGCAGGTCGTGTGATCTACAATCTGTGAACATAGATGTTTGTGTGGCATGATTACGGCCTCAATAATAAACAAGATTATTTAGCTAAACATTAAATTCATGATCATTATTAGGAACATGTTTTGTAGTTAAACTTCTCTCTTCTCTTTCACATTTTACCACATAAACTGAGACATAAAACATTGTGCAGGACTTTTCTGTAACTCAAAAAAACCAAAGACATTTCCCAGTGAAATCTGTCTGAAGCTTAAGTTTGCTACGCCACCACAAGATGTAGTCAAATTAGAGAGAATGCAGATACAGGTGAAGTGAAAAAGGTCTCCCTTGCAGCTAATAGTATGTTTGGGAAGTAAAGATGGTTATAGTGCACTTGTATGTGACTGGTGATAAAGACACTACACACCAGCTCTATCTGGTCATGTGTTTGCCATATTCAGGGCTGTCCCAAACCAGCATTGAAGAACTGGAAGGCTGAGTCACTACATTTTACAGTGGTGAAGTAAAAATTGAACAAATTAGTAAAAAATAAAAAAGCATAAATATTTTTATGCCAATAAAGTATTTCCCTAGTCTCATTATCATTCAGTATATGCATTTGTAGCAAATGGTCATTGTTTTTAGAGCTGCTACACATCTATAGGGACTTAACAACACAACACACTACAACAGCATCTATTGTAATGGATATTTCCTGCTCACAGTGGAGAGTGGTGTGTGTCCCAGTATTAAACCCTTCCTGGTAGAACTTCTTGAGCTCGTCTCAACAGGCCTGTAGTTCAGCACCGTGGACAGCTCCCAGTTCTCACCAGTACCCAGGCATACAGACTGAGACTGTGTACTATGGGCTGAGCTCTGACAAAGGAGCTCAGCAGCATATGTGTTGTCCCTGTTTTCACTTCCCTTGTTCTTGGTAAATAATTGGATAAATATAAAGTAAACTGCAAGACCTACTGGTTCCTCAGTTTGTGTCACATTGATGCTGTTTCCTTAAGCCCCAATGATACTCCAGGACATATGTAGACAGCTGCAGATACAAGCACTTCTATATATACTACAATCGAGAGTGTGCATGCACAGATATGTTCCACATAAAGGCACTACAAGACAAGATGGCAGCTGGGAGAAGAGTCCTTTGTTTGGCCGAACAGCTTGAAAAAACCCCAAAACAAGAATAGGACAAGTATGGGAAATACACAGTATATACACATGCTCTGCACTGTCTCAAATTTTGAACAGAGGAGTCTTCACAGAGCCTCACAGATCAAGAATATTTACGTCACATGCATCCACACAGACCTGAAACCATGAACTGGCCTTTGACCTAGACACCTAGACCTCAATTTAAGTAAAGTTAAACTACTTAAAATCCCTTATGATGGGTGTTACTGCCTCATCCCCTGATGCTGTGAGTCTCACTTTATGTGGAGTGATACCACATAGTGAAGTGGTCTGGGAAAGAGCCAAAGTTCGGGAGCATAATTTTGGAAGCCAAAATCTCGATAAAGCTTAATACATAACTAAACTGTGCAGATGTAATAAATAGTCTGGGTGTGCTCTGGTATTCATCCACAAAGCTCACATGTCTAAGTGGAGCATCATGACAAGGACTGATGACAATTTTCTATTTACTTGTGCATGTGAGTGATGGATCTAAATGAATATCAACACACCACAAACTGAACTATCATCTCTGCTTGGTAAAGTGGTCGCAACCTCTCTGCTGGTTGTTAAGCCTCTTATTAATGCTTACTGAGCTGCGCTCAGGAATAGCAATGATAGAATGAAGAAGTTAGCCTGAGGACTGCATCCACAGTCCACAGCTGATGTAGTGGAAGAAAACCTCCTTGGATTAACTGCTTTCACTCAGGTGACTTTGTCTTTATTCTTTCCTCTGTCAGAGCACTCTCTCCTACCCTCTTCGTTGAGATTGAGGTTCTGCAGGCTCTTGTTCAGATTGCGGGCAGTAGTAGCAGCACGGATGTTGGTGTAAGAGTTGACCGATCGCAGGCGTGGGATGGCCGGGCTGTCCCTCACTGGAGTCAGGTTACCAGGCTCTGGACGTGAAAACATGACACACATCAGCTGTTAGAATGAGAAACACTCACTGATCAGAGTTGAGTCATTCATAGGAGGCACTTTATTATCATTAAATACTGTAACTAAGGGTATGAACTGCCAGATTAATGAGTTTGTCTATGGATATATTAAAAACACAATGGAAACAAGACCTGGGGGGTGCCTCATTTTTAAATGAGATTTTCTTTCAGTCCTTCTTGTAAGAACATGATTCCTCTCCCTGTAGAGATGGGCTCACACAATTTAAGATTCTTCATCATGTCCATTTAACAAAAGCCACAAATGTAGTTCTTGTGACAGATGTAAATTGCCTTCAGCTCCTCTGATTCACATGCTTTGTTGTGTCTTAATCTGCATGACTTCTTAAAACTTGATGCTTACAACACACTGAACCAAATCTAACCAACAAAACAAAGATATTTTCAGTGTAAAACAACGTAATACTGGCAGATCTACAAATATTTACAAAGCTGTTGCCTTTTACTGACTTTTTGACCACTGTCTCATCCTATGTCACTGGAAATATCCAAAAGCCCCTCTCATGTCAAGTGCTTGAAAGATCTCATGTCTCATTTAAACTAGAGTAAGAGAAAAATCTGATTCAGGAAAATTTCGATACTTTCTGTGTGCAGTATCTAATTATGTCAACATTTTACTTTTTATGTAATTTATCTCATTACATTGCAATTTTTGGTGCAGCCAGTTCGAGATGGAGCGATGGTTTCAGAGTTCAGAAGTGTTCATTGTACTAAACTGAGGTTTTCTTTCTGTGTGTGTCTTGATCATTTTTGTATATAACTTGGAAAACTAAACAGAGTTAGAAAAACAAGCATTCTTCTTTAAAACCTCATGATAACTTCCAGTTAGTTTTCTGTTGGATCTCTCCTACACTGAGCTAAACTGCAAACACATGTCCAGGATTAACAGCAGTTACTACTAGCAGGTGATTTAGTAATTCATCTTGATCTACTTCCATAGCCGACTTCAGTTTTCATCTGCACTGTTGTTCTAAAATCCAGTCGGTTTACAGATACAAACTCTGTGTGTGTCTACAGTACCTGCAGTGTTGGCTGGTGATGGCACTGTGTAGTTCTTCTCTTCTTCTATAAACTGGAGGGCAACTGTACAGAAGTTGCTTTCATACTGGACCACCAGGTGACTCAGTGCTACTACCAGCTCCTGTCAGATACATACAGAAACATTTAAAACAGCGATCATTCAGTTCCTGTGCTTTTTAAACTTCATGATGTAATTTAAGTACAAAACCACACAATATGAAAATGAATAATCTTTTAACCACATTGCCTCCAGCTGTGTTTTGTCCCAGAGAAGTTGAGAGTTAGATGAGAAGATTGATAACACTCTCATGTCTGTACGTTGAGTCCGGAGCTGGAGGAGGTGATTAGCTTAGCTCAACATAAAGACAGGGAGCAGCACCTCTAAAACTAATGAGTTGTGAAGTACACCTTCATGGTATGTTTCAAGAACGTCAGTCCATTTGTTTGTTTTATCTGGATAATCATCTCAACATTACCTAATATAGACTGAGCTGGTGATTAATACCAAGTCTACAAGTCTTCTACACCATAAAATAATCTGGATTGCAGCAGCATATTATTATGCTAGTCTGCAGTGTGGCAGTCTTCAGTTCACAGCAAGGAAAGCCCACGTCTTTCCATTGTTTTCATACATGTAGTAACGATGGTTTCTTTTTGCATATAATAACACAATAGGCTGTAAGTGTTTTGTGCGTGTGTTGCAGTGACCTTGCGAACCACAGGGCTGCCATCATTGATGAGCTGGGCCAGCATCATGGCCACGTTATGGTCAATGGTGGTTGAGTGGTCCGTCCTCTCAGCAGAGTTTCCCACAAAAGTGCCCAGAGCGAAGACAGCTGCACACCTCACCTGCAGCGACACAGACAGTAACACTTTCAGCTTACTCTCCTCTTAGTTCAATACAGCTGTTATGTCAAAATAAACAACAAAAAGAATTAAAACATCAGGTTAAAACTTCCTGATACGGCTGGATATTTTTTCAGTCTAATCTCCCTTCATCACAACCTTTTTCAATTGTTAGAAATCACTGTTTTTGGCTGTTTACCTAAAGCCTAATGTTTTCTTGCCGGACTTATTCAGTGGATGAAAGTTTTAGAGATAATTATAGTTCAATTTTCTCTCAGCGTATCACTCTGAAATGCACAGGAGATTATCAGTGCTGTGTACCCTGGTGAGCTGCCTTTTGTCTTCATTGGATATTTAATCCACGTTAGCCATCGCACAGACGGAGTTTTCCACGAGGGATTGGATTCACAAACTGAACCAAATTACAGCACAAGAATGAATATTTAGTCGCATTGCTTGTTGTGGCGACAGAAAAACATTTCTGCAGACATCAGGATGCATCATCACAACCACCTTTTAATCTTGTGATGCAGCTTTAGTGCAGCTGAGTGCCGCTTTGATATAGTTTGCTTTGCTCTAATTAAAATGATCAGCTGAAACATTTCAGATGAACATGTTGTAATTTTCCTTCTAAAACCTGGAATAAAACAAAGTTATAAAAGCACTGTGACTTGAAAGCTAATTAGAAAACATGACTGCAACACTGGAATCACTCATTTTACATTTCTGTATATACAATGGAATATATCAGAATATCATGAGCACCTGTACAATCTAATACAGAGTAATACAACAGCCCTTCATGGACTCTCAACCCTGCATCCACCAGTAGGACCTGAATACTTTTTCTAAAGAAAAACTGCTCCTTAGACTGAGTCAAATGCATTTTTTACAAGAACATTTTACCTTTATAGATTTTGTCTTTCCACATATGCAAATTGAAAACGTGGATTGTAATGGACCTACAGTACCAAAAAAAGCTGACCATCGCTAAACATCGCTATCTGTAAGTTCTGATGTTGCTACTTAGCTAGCATTAGCACAAACAGATGTTTACCTTTGACAGTTGCAAGACAAGAGGTGATAACAAACCCTCTGAGCAGTGCTACTTCTTCAGGGCAGCCTGGATGCTACACTGACTCAGTATCGGAAAGTGACAAGACAGTCCGACCACAACAGGCTAGCTGGTCAAGCATGCAAACTTCAGTACAAGAAAAGAAGTGATAGAAATAGAAGCATAAAAAAATAGTTGCTTTCCACCGCTGGAGACAGCTTTTGGTGAATAAAGTGAAATTTGAGGCTGAACTCACAATATTTCTTCCAGTCTGGTAAGTGAACAACTGTTAACAATGTCTATGTAGCAACAGCAAAACTTACAAATAGCTCCTTTAAGTTTACTTAAGTATATTTTTTGTGGTGAATTTTATACTTAAGTACTTGTTGCAGGGCTGCTGCATTGTTCGTGTTTGACTGTACAGGTATTTATGATAATGTGTCCACCTTCTGCAAGTCTTCCACCACTGAGCTAGCCAACATGAACACTTACAGAAAAAAGAAAACTGTGGGGGATGTGCTATCTTTCTACACTGTTAAAGGATTCACAGCAAGCAGAAAATATAAATAACATATTCACCTTTTTCTACTTTTTTCCCCAGTTTGTTCAACCAGGAAAATTACTGTGGTTAAAATCTCCTTTTAAAAACGCCTGGCCAAGGGGGCAGGACAGCATAAAACAGCTATAACAATAAATACATTACAGACAATATAAACAGGAAAAGAAAACTGCAGAAATGACCATTAACAGTATCCAATTAAGACGTACATTCAGGTTTTTGAGTTTTCAAAAACAAAACTATGAACAAAATGTCAACAAAAATATTCAATATGTGTACTCTGTGTGTGTATGTGCTGTAGTGAGTTGCAGGCTGTGACTAAATGACTGTCATTTTGGGTCTGTCCCCTCAGATTTAATTAAACTCTCTGCTTAGTCGCTGATCTCTGTTCCTCTTTCACATTCTGTCTTTTCAGCTACTCATCACTTTCTTCAGTCTTCTTCATGTGGCTCTGGGGGCACACACACACACACACACACACACACACACACACACACACACACACACACACACACACACACACACACACACACACACACGCTACAGCATCTGAGGTGTCACAATCTAACACCCGAGGAGAACTTTAAAATGCAGTCATTTATCTGTAAATGTGCTGCTTCTATTGCACCATTTGATGCAGTCACTTATGATCAGTCACTCAGAGTCTCCTGTGACCTTGAATAACACTGAAAATTCTGAATGCAAAATAAATAAACAATCTGTAAAAGCAGCTGAAACTAGAATTACTGCCTTGTGGTTGTATGCCTCCGCCAACCAGGCAAGTTGCAGGAAACATGGTCACAATCTCCCCTTCCTGAGTTACAACATTGAATAATGGCCATTTAGATGTCACAGTGAAGTTGACCTTTGATCATTTGGATATAAAATATCATCACTTCATTTTATCCTAATAGAAATTTGTGTTTTGTCATTGTGTCATAAATAGTGTATGAATTTGTGAGTTATGGCCAAAAATTTATTTTGTGAGGTCATGGTGACCTTGACCTTTGACCATCAAATTCTAATCAGTTCATCCTTGAATCCAAGTGAATGTTTGTGCCAAATTTGAAGAAGTTTCCTCAAGTTACTGAGATATTGCGCTCACCAGAATCGGATGGATGGACAACCCAAAAACACAATGCCTCCGGCTCTGGCTGCCGCTGGCGCAGAGGAATAAAAACACGAGTATGCATGTGTGTTCGTGTGTGTGGGCGCAGACAGATGTGTCTGCAGACCTCAGTTTCAACTGCATGGTCAAAGCAGCTGTCTGTCCAAGGGAAGGAGGAAGTTACTGGTACAAACAGATGTTCCTTGTGTGTGCATGTGTGTGTGAATGAATGCAAATATGTGTGGTGTGTGTGTGAGTGGGAGCACCAAGTGTCTGGGTGAACTTCGGGGCAAACTCTGTCTCACTGTCCCTCTGGTCGGCACACAGCCCAGTCAGATGTTGACCATCACACCACAGCAGGTCCAAACTGTTAGGGTCTGCTCTGTGTGTGTGTGTGTGTGTGTCTGTGTGTGTGTGTGTGTGTGTGTGTGTCTGCATGTGCATGTGTGACTCCCACAAAACTGTCTGTTGTTAGTTGGTGTGAACAGGATACCACAGGACATGTGTGTATACCAGAGTATTCCTACAACATTTCCCACTGTTTTTAGTTTATTTTTGCTCTGGTTACAATATTTTGCTCTGTGTCTGTGTTCAGTCAGGTGTGTGTGCTGCTGGTAGGGGTCATAAACAAATATAAAAACTGCAGTTTATAAAATATGCATGTGGACTGAACAGAAATCTAAGGTCAATGTTTTAAGATCTGGTAGTGCCACTTAACACAGAATACTACCAAATACTATCAAATAAAAATGACTGTGGAAAAATATGATTTCTGAAGAACATATATGTCAAATACATATGTCTCAAAAATCCACAAAATCTGGATGAAGATTTACTGTTCTTTTCTGTTGTTAATGTCACAAATGTGCAGTTTCTACTGTTTGGAACTAGACCCAGACACCGAGAACCACTGGATTATAAATTATTCTCAGGAATTGGGCGACGCCGGCAGGACCTTCTTCTCCGAACTGGGTGAGTTAGCGTGAGTTGCTGCATATGAAAGAATATCATATACGGTGCGTAACAGAAATATGTTCCACAAAACAATAAAAGGAAAGGATGATGTGGACGCACAGTGAGGATGTTGATTTCCATTTCATTTTCTCTCAGAACTGTGAGAAAACTTTTCAACTTTATTTCTCTGAAAAATTCTGTTTCTCTGTTTTGTGGGAATGGGCCATTTATTTTGGAGGTTCTCTAAAATAGTATTGATGTTATATTTCAAAATAAAATTGTAAATCATAGACAAATAATCAAAAATACTTTTATATCTCGATCAGGCCTTCAGATGCTGTATTTAGATGCACTCAAGAAGTTAGTTACACCCTGCATCTTTTGGGAATTTTCTCTGTATTTGATTAAAAATAAGCAAATCGTGTAATCAAGAAAATTTTGGCATAATCAAAAAAAAAAAAAAGTATCATCAGAGTATCAGAGTATCATGTCCTGATAAGACATAAGATATTTGAAAACTAGCATAAAAATCTCATTAAACTGGTTAAAATATTAGATAACTAAATACCGGTAAACCTCAGAAATTCAAGATAAAGGTGCGTACAGATGATCTGTTTTTCAATGTGGACCATTTTAGGAGGCAATAATAATACTAGTTAATCAGACATTAATTCATCTGCTTCTTTCTGAGGTGAACGTTGAGCCTTGAACAAACTAAAGAAACGAAAAAGATATTTGCTATCAAAGAGTTATTACTCTGTGTGGCAGCCATGCAGTCTGAAAAGACTGAACATCTGAGAGAAAAATCTAAACAAGTTACTTTAAAACAAACATCAAAATCTAATGCAAATGGTGCTTGACAAGATGACTTATTACAAAAAACCAAAATGTGAAATATGAAGCATTTGTAAAACAAGATATCATGGCTTCTCAAACATCCCTGCTTAGTTTTTAAATCTATCAGAGCTCAGGTATTAACCTCTCACCTCAGGGATGGGATCTGACAACAGGGTGTAGAGCTTCTCGTGGGCGCTGTCTCTGACTCCACACCAGCGCGCTGGGTCAAAGTTCTGCCAGATGCGGCCCAGGCAAATGGCCACCCACTGGCGGAGCAAGGGATGAGGGTCTGACAGCTGCTCCAGGCAGTTGGCTATTAGGTTGCCCTGCAGACAGGCCTCCTGGATGGGGGAGAGGAGCATGAGTGAGAATGGAGTGATGCAGAATAATGAGTGACATGTTGAGTTGTTCAGATGTGTCCTTTATGCTTTTAGGTTTTAAAAGGGGGAAATACCTGTGGAGAACATGAAACAGGAAATTTAAGATGATTTTAAGGACTGTAAGTTATGAAGTAATAACAGTGAAAAGGCCATTTGTCTTAGATATAATTTCCCTTGAGTCACTAACTTTTAAAAGCACTCACACACTTTGTTCTATTGTCCTACTACAGCAGACATGGACAAATTGTGCTAGTCAACAGTGACCTATCACTTTTTAATAATTAATAAAAGGACAATATCAGCATCATATATCAGTCTTAATCCCCCGGCAGCAAAGAGGCTTCAGGCTGGGAGCAGACTTGTAACTCATTACCCAGTTAATCACCACTAACCTGTAACCTCACACTGTGTGATGTACAAGGAGATTATAATGCTCTGCAGCAGTATGACTTATTTCCTTGAACCCCTTCAGCCTCCTTCAAATTTTTTGTGAACAAAAGGAAACTGGTCCATCAAGGTTTGAGTCAGTCTAAAGTAGGAAGGAAAAGCTGGCATGCTTTATTCAAAATCCTTTTAAACTTTCTCTTTGAAATGTCTTTTTTGCGGTAGTGCATTAACAAATACTCTCCGCTCTTGTTCCCAGCTGCTTTTGTGTTTCTTCTTTTCATGAAGTGACATGAGTTCAGTGCTTTACTTGACTGTAATGGATGTTAAACTTTGAGAAAACAAAGAAAACATCCCTCTCCAACATTACAAAAATCAAGTGCAGTCTCTAATAAAGGCCTGGCTGTAAATTACCTTTACTTGGTAAAATCAGCATATTGTACACTACCTGGCCACTTTGTTAAGCACACCAAAACTATTTAAATCAGGTCCAAAACAATTCCCCGGCCACATATTCTCCCGTTACCAAACTTTTAAAGGTAAATTTTTGTTAAAACTTTCCGAGAGACGTTAACACAACTGTGTTTATAACTAATGTTGTGGTTAGTGATGGAGTTGAGCGATACACCATTAGACTGAAATGTGTTTCTATGTTTGTTTAGAAACACCTCAACATAATGCAGTGCCCAATTGTCGTGGATAAGGTGGAGGGTGACTCATCTGACCATATCACTTTTTCCACACCTCTGTAGCCCAGTGCCTGGGGTTGCTGTACCACTGAACTCTCACATGTGCAATTATTTTTGTAATGAGGGGTTATTGCACTGAGACCCTACTATAATATCCATTTTCTATGTACTTGTTGACAGACTGTTTTTGTATTTTTATCCATGCCACAGAGCGACTGGATGTTAACTTCTTAATTGTACCATGTAGTGCAGCTGCGTGGGATCATCTGCATTCGTTATGTTTTGCAACTCATTTATTAAATTTTTTTCTTTGTCTCCTTAATAATGAGCATATAGCTAAATTAAAGCCTCTGACCATGTCAGTCAAAGACTGAACAAGGTGGAATTATAGTTGAGCTGTTTGGGCTCAGACTAGGGTCAAAAAGATTTTGAGCTTGTAAAGTGATGTTCACACTGGTGAACATACAAGAACCTCCAAGAACCTCCAATTGCACCAATCACAAAAACAAATTCCTTGTATGTGGAAACATACTTGGCAATAAAACTGATTCTGATTCTGATTCTGATTCTGACAAATATTTCCAAAGTTTGTAGTTGTATATCAGCCTTTGTAAACCTACAACTTAGTAAATGCATAATTTCTGTGAGACATCAACACAATGATCATGTGCATCAAAAAGCCTTTAAAGGACACCTCATAACCACAACAAATGGTGTGCTGAGAATCCTCCTTTGTCTCCTGCAGACTGAGGTGTCTCGACAACAAATCTTTTATCAGCCGTGACTCATGGACCCGACTCTTCTCTCTAATTTCTTTACGTGCCTCAGATCGCTCCTGCGTCGTTCACTTGGCTCTGATCGCAGCTCCAAGCTGAACCCTGAGAGCTGGAATATTAAGACGCCATTGCTCGGTGACATGTTTGCAACAGCGATACTGCAGTAATGAGCGCTGTTGTTGAAAGTAAGAGGGATAAATAATGGAGATGTGGAGCAGGCAGAGTCTCTCTCTGTAATGTTGGTTATCATCTATTATTTACAGGCCTGTGAGAGAGGCAGAAGCATAAAGTACACAGTGGTATGGAAGAAGAATGGGTTTTTCTGAGCTTGAGAGCACATATAGCTTTTCTGATTTGTTAAATTTATATAATGTCAAGAGAGAGAAGTACTGAAAGGTAGTGAAGAAAGAAACGAATGAGTCAAATAACATTCACGACTAGATGGAAAAATAACTGCACAGAGCAGGCGACTTGAAAAGGAGGGATGGTTGAATATTTCTTTGTGGAATAGTGTGTCAAAGTGTGTGTGTGTGTGTGTGTGCGCTCCATGAAATGACAAGCTACATCACCCCAGCATCACACCCTTGGACATTTGATCACCGTCAGGCACAAAAGGCTTCTGGGATTGAACACCGGAGGCCAGGAGCAGACCGAAGTTACACTTGTGGTGATAAAGTGTCACCACGGAGGTGGCTGGGACGGAGACGGAGATTATAGAGGGGACTGTTGGTGACAAAAATGTCACATAACCAATATCTCCCGGAAACACACAATGGGCAATAGAGTCATCTCTCAAAGTGACATCTGGCCCTGAAAGAACCCTGCGTGGTTCTGGTGAGGGAAGTAAATGAATAATTTGGTACATTCTCCCTTTGGGCTTCTTGCAAGCAAACAGACAGCAGTGTGAAAATACACACATGTCCAAACACGCTCATACACACACTCGTACCTGTCCTGTGTTGTAGCTGTTGACGATAACAGCCAATATGAAAACAGCCATTGTTCGATGCTCAGCCTGAAACAGAGAAGGAGACGATGACTGAGCTGCAAATGAGGAATGTTTACTTCAACCATTTCTGTATTCCCAAATTTCAATGAACTAAATATAATCCTAGGAGAAGGAGACAGGGCATTTCTTGCTGCATATATCTAACATATATCAACACGCCACAACCTGAGGGACAGTGAATGACCTAGACGCACACACAAATAATATACTGTATAAATATAATTAATGTATACATGTATATTGATCTTGGTGTTGTTGTAATTTGTATTTGGTATTTTTAGAAATTGTAATTTGATACTTTGGCAATATTGTTTTTTTCTCAACCTGTCATGCCAATGAATCACCTTTGGAACTCTGAGATCTTATTTCTTGTCATACTTTCACACACCTTTCTGAAATGTTTCTGTTGAACCCTTATTACAGCAAAGTGATGAGGAGGAGACAATCGAAGAGAAAAACAGTGATATGTACTGTTATATCATGTTTATGAAAGTCATAGGTGGGTCACGGTCTTCAAAAACATGTTGACATGATTAGTCAATACTCACTGGCATGTAATTGTCGGCCAAAACTGACAGGAAGTACTTGTGTCCATTGTCTTTCACTAGGTCAGCTTGACATGACTGCAGAGAGAGAGACAGAGATAGAGTAGATAGATAGATAGATAGATAGATAGATAGTAGATAGATAGATAGATAGATAGATAGATAGATAGAGAGAGAGAGAGAGATTAATTAAATTCACTTTCCACTCAGCAGTTCTGTCATAGAGAGTATTTGTCCATTTAACCCTTGGTAGCCCTTCCATACTGTTGATTGATTTTACTGAAATTGTCTATGATTCTGAATAATTTCACTTATTCCAAAAAATGACATGACTTTACATGACTCACGATGCAGATTACTTTAAAGGCTTTAGGGGTCTATTCATATTTTTAGTCTTACTGACAGTTAAGCTAACTTCTCTAGATCAAAGTCACTGTCTAATTGAAACATTTACAAAAAATGTGTGGGAGTATGCAGTTTTCTTTTTTATGTGAAAAATAAAATCAAGGCAAAAGGAGTCATTTGAAATGTAAGACTGGCAGTCTATCTCAATAATGAACAAATATTTCATCATTCCAAAATAAAAACATTAACACATAAATGCATAAACAACTAAAAAACTAAAGCAACTTTAACAATTTCAGATTGTACTTACTTAACATATCCAAAGACATAAATATACTATTTTGTATGCTTGACCTGATCTGCCCTTTTTGTCATTGTAAAATCATCAGTGCAAAAAAAAAAAAAAAAAAAAAGAATTTCTATTTTCTTCTATGAGATTAAAGAGACCAGTGTGTAGGGTTTATGGAAATCTATTTGCAGAAATGGAATATAATCTTCATAACCTTGTTTTTGTCAGTGCATAATCACCTCAAACTAAAAATTGTGTTTTCATTAGCTTAAAATGAGCCCTTTATATCTGCATGGGGAGTGGGTCATCTTCCACAGAGCCCACCATGTTGCACCACTATGTGTCTACAGCCCAGAAGAGAGAAACCAAACACTGGTTCTAGAGAGGACAAGATGCCACTAAATCTTACACACTGCTCGTTTAAACCTGTGATGTAAAAACGCTGATAAAATTTCAAGACAATAAGGGTTTAGAGGAGATGAGGCAGAAAGACTAATATGTATGAGTATTTTACATAACTTACACTGTCCACAGCCAGGATTTTAGCCCAGATGAAAACCAACAGCGGCCGCAGCTCTCTGGCTGAGCTCTGAAGCAGCTTTAACACATAGGGGAAGATCCCTACAGACAGGGCCTGGAAACACATGCACAAACACACAAACACACACAGCACTGGTGTTTACAAAGCCGTACTGATATTGCAGTTATGTGCCAAGCCCTGCTGCTGAATGTGACGGTCCAGGTTTGACCACCCAAACACACCTGTGGTCTGAAGTGTAAACACGTACACAAGACTGAGCGGGTTATTAGTTAAAGAATATGGTCTGACTTCTGACTTCAGGTCAAATGTCTGTGCTCAGTTTCAGCTTTGCCAATAAGGGGAGTTTGCCCCTTGAAGCATGCAGTAAAGTACGAAACTGCATGGCCAATTCAATTAAACTACACAATATCTTCAGAAAAAATATTACTTTCTTCCAAATAGTAAAAAAGAAGTAGCTTAATTGGTTAGGTTCAACTGAATATTTGATGTAGATATAGCACTTCACTGTCTGTTTTGCTGTTTACAAAGCAATTTATTTTCTGTTCAGCTGAGTTGTGTCTAGCTGAGTGGCAGCTAGCTAGCTGAGTGTGACCTGCCAGTTATGGTAAATGCGCTACAAAATACACAGTGCTTCTTTCTAATCCTTCAGAAATAGTTCAACATTTTAAGAATTATTCCGTTTCAAGTTCTTTCTGAGATTTAAATAAGAAAACCGATACCACTTCGATGCCTGTTCGCTAAATATGGAGCTGCAGTGAAGATGTGATTAGCTTAGCAATGCTTAGCTAAAAGACTGGAGACAGAGGGAAACTGCTAGCTGGGCTCTCACAAAAAAATACACCTAGAATCACAGCTGAAGCTCACACTAATTAACACACTGTTTCCACAACGGTTTCCACCTGCTGCTAAGTTTTAGTTTTCCAAATTACAGAAGGCAGAAGAATTAGCTACTGAAACCAACTTATATTAGAATTTATTTTGTAACTCTTTTTTTTTTTTTTTTTTTAAAAACAACCCACATTAATGGGAGAGTATACCCAAAATACAAAAAATTCTATTTTCTTATTTACCTGGTAGCTAGTCGTGTTGGCAGCGGCATTTAAGGTGCTAAGATTTAAAGATAGCTGCCTTTGTCCCAACACAGCAGAGGTCAATAACATATTGCTTCTGCTCTAGGTCATCAGCCTTGTGTCTTACCTGTAAAAATGTCTCCTGATAATCCACACACTTACTAACCAGTAATTCGAATGAAAACTGTTAGTGTAAGTGAAGTCTGTGGATCATCAAGATTAACGGGGATACTCTCTCTGGAAAAAGACTAGATGCTGTTAGGATTTTCAACTGTCCTTTTTCATGGGTTTTAAGTTTTAATATGTAACCTTTCCACATTAAAATGTCTAAAAATGACTAGATCTATGCTATATATTTTTTGAGTTGTGTATTTATATTATCCCAAATGTTTCCACCAATGGAGAAATCTCAGCCTAGAGAAATAGTGATTTTAATCTTGCTAAGAATCAGTTTAATTTGGTCGTCTGTCAATGAGATCATATCCTCTATGTACATGTGTAGGCATTGTGGTTTCCTGCCAAAACCTAAAATTGACTTTTATTCAGTTTTAAGTCACATTAAGATAAAGATTCCTTGGTTATTTCCAACTATATATTTTAACTGGATCAGAGTATAAAAGCAAAGCAACTGTTAGGCTGCTCTGGTCCGAGACGTTCTCCGAGCAAGAGCGCCAGTGAATCACTGATTTTTAATGTGAAACTGCTTTATTTGTTATTTCAAGTTATTCTAATGTTGAGAATTGATTTTTCAATCTTAACTCCATCATTGTCAAACAGGTGAATGTGGAGCTGAACACACCAGACTGACTGCCCAGGGTCCCAGGTCCAGAAACCGTCCAAGCAGGTCTAGAGCCCGCAGCCGATGCACTTGACTAAGGAGGACCTGAAAGAGAGCAGAGGTCATAGGTCAACTGTGCTGCCTCTGAATCAAGAGGAAGTCTGAGATTAAAGGAAGAGGAGGAGGAAGTACAGCGGGAGAAACTGCAGCAAGGGTGAGGAGGTGGAGTGAAACAGGTGGCTCTCCCACCACTACTACTGACACGCTGGCACCAGGTTGAACTTGTTTACTCACATATATTTGTGTATGTACACACACACACAGAAATATAATGTGTGTGTATGCACACGGAGGTGTGGACTTCTGAGTGGGTGATCGGGTGTGTCCTCTTGGCTGCCATGTCACTCTGCTTCTTAAGGACAATACGTCAGTTTGTGCGTGCAAATCGGTTTACGTATATGTGCACACGCAATGTAACAGTGATGCTTGGTGGGATCACGATGTAGCTGTTTTTTGGCCAAGGAGAACTATTTTAAGAATGCATGGTATGCGCTAAAATTGTGTGCGTGTATGTGTGTGAGGTTTATGCAACATTAAGCGCAGTGCAGCACAAAGCCTGTGTGAAGGCTGGACACTGCTAAATCCCCATGTGACTGCCCCAGTGTGTGTGAGAACAAGCATATGGAGGAACCCAGGTACACACACATATACACACGCACATGGACATTTCCTCCAACACATAATGTATTATTAGCGTCCTCCGTGACTTTAACCTGGTGAGCGTGACCACACAAACGGAAGGAGGCCGGGGAAGACCAGCCCAGGGTTACCTCCAGCTCCAAGGAAGAGCGTGGGAACATGGTTTTGTGTGTGACTTAGGTGTGTGTGCTCTATACGAATAAGAAAAACCAACATGCCAGAATACAGACGGAGGAAGAATAAGGATTTGACAAAGATGTCGGTGAATATTTTCCACAGTCACACATACATAAACTAATTTTATGCACATGATTCAAGTAACACATTAACATACATTTCACTGTAACAAGGATGAAAACACAATCCCGGAGCAATGCTGTGACATTAAAATGCATGAGAATGTGTGTTTCATATCTGCGTAACACCCTGACTCCAATCTCCTTTACTGAGATGAGTAAGCACTTCTCATGATCACACTGTGTATGAGCTGTGATACACATGCCGTCATGATATTATATGATGCATATGCATGCCCTTAATCACTTTAGTGACAAAGCCAAATGTGTGCGAATGTGAATGTGTTGCTGTTAACGTAACATCGCAATTTAGAGATGTTGTAATCCCTTTGCAAAATCTGTTAATCCTTCCTGGATGAAACGGCTGTTGTCAAGACAACGCTGCACCGTGTCTCTTCTTCCTGAGCTCTGTTGTCCTCCCTTTGCTCATTTCATTAAAGAGCATTATTGATGGATTACTCTCTGTTGCCCTTTTCTTGTCGCTCTTTGCGTCTTTCAAATGGAGCCAGATTATATTTTGGCATCAAATCGTAAATCCTCTAAGAATAGGTCACTCTTTAAAGTTCATTCTTATGCAACTGTGTGCTTAAAAGGGTATAAAACCTGTTTATGTGTCCATATCATACATCAGAGAGCATGAATTACTTTCCCATCAAGGTGTGAAGCTGTATAATGTTGCGTAAAAGGTTATGTATGCTTTACATCCTCCCATGCATTTCAACAGCAAACATATACATACATACACAAAAATACGCACATATGCTCTCACACACCAATACTCCCCAAGCCGTTTGCCTTCTCCTCGGCTTTTAACGGGTCCCGACAGATCTGCTGTATGGACGGGCTGCGGCTGGCAGCGCACTGAGTCAGCAGGAAATTACCATTCAACACGGACAGCAGCACACTGCTACTACGCTGTGATATAATACAACACCACAACTGTACGACCCCACGGGATGGGGGTGGTGGTGGTGGGAGGACGAGGGAAAGGGAGGTGGGGAAACATCCGACTGCTGTAACTCTACAGCTGATGGACAATTACAAGGTTTTGGCAAGATTTCCCCCCAATTAAAGCATCCCAAACAAATTTAATACCACTTCAGGGAACACAGTAAACACTGCTCTTGTCACAGCCTTTGTTGCAGGGTTGTAAGGAAGAAAACTGGCCTGCAAATGCTGAGCTCAATTTGCAGGAATTATTTTGCAGCAAATATCACACATTTCTGTTGGCAGAGCTAAAGTGTTAACCTGAAGGAAAGAGCGTCTTGTATAAAGGAGGAGAGCGAAGATAGATAAAGGAAAAAAAAAAGAGGAGCAGTGAGAGGTAATGGTGTTAAAAATATTGTTGTAATAACATTCTGTGCTAATGGTGGACTCTTGGCAGGTGATGTGTGTGTTTAATAAAGTCACTCATGGAGCACTGAGTTCGCTCATGCCTAATGAAACGTGAAGCCCTTCTCATGCAACATTCCCGGCTTCACCTGCCTGACAAAGTAACGGCATTTTAGTTTTCAAACACAGGTCTCAGTTATTTAAATGCTCCACAGCTCCTCAGTTCAAACAGCTGCAATGGCTGCATGACATCTGACACCTGGTGCACGAGTGGAAGTGTTGGTGAAAACTATATCAAGGTAGAGGAGGGTTTGGAATTCTCTCACAAGCTGCACCAGTGATGGATTTTAAACTCACTTTGCAGCTCAATAGTCATTTATGCGGTTAAATAAATGACCATCATGAGAGTGCAAGAGGCACTCGCCCTCACTTCTCACTAACCAACCCAGAGACACCCTCTCATACATTTTCTCCTTAATGGCATCATTTATTGGATAAATTCTGCTGCCTGTTTTATTCAGAGCGGACACAATATGATGTTTTTAAAAAGTTTTGTCGGACGGTTGTACCCTTATTACTTTATGTGAATGAAAGCTGAGTAAGGCTGATGATTAATGTGGTTTTATCAGGGTTATTTTTGATTTTTTTAGTATTTTTGGGCATTATTGTGACAGCAGGCAAGTTGGTCAAAACCATCTGTTGACACGCTGAAATTGGTTCATTCACAATATTTTGTGCTTCATTAAACAACAAATAATTCAGTGACACTGGGCATTTTATATCCTCTGTTTATATAACCATAAATGTACTGTAGCTGCCATGGAACTATGACACTATTTAAATCACACCTGAGCCATGTTAGAAGTGTCACTGAAAGGTGACTCAATAAAACATGCAGCTCCTCCTGTACTATGAAGCATAAAGTACTTCAACACATTTTCCAACAGAGTGCTGAGGAAAGAAACAAAATAAATAAATATTTTTATTTCTTTATTATACATTCGGCAGCTCTACTAGAATCTATAATCACTGCTCCTAAATCCATCAGACTACTACAAAAACATTTTCACAGCACATACTGAATCATAATTGTAATACTGAATTATCATCAAAGCTCAGAGAGGGACACAGAGAGAAACATTTAGAAAATAATTTTCAAGCTTTATGGGCCTGTCTGATTTTGAAAAGCTTCATTTTCTGGGGGTGGAGCAGCAGCAGCTCAGTTTTTACCTGCCTCCATCAGACAGTGACTGTCTTCTTATATAATCAGGTTTCAGTATAGTCACTTTTTTTTTTCTTTATTCACTATTTTCCTTTACAAGCTTTGGAAACATAAATGTGAAAAGAGAGACTGTGGTTGGAGTGAGTGCCTGCATGTGTGTGTTTCTGTACCTGCAGTACGATGGGGAGCTGCTCAGGAGGGTTCCTGTTTTCCACGCCCATCGTCAACCACACCTGAAACGCCGTCAGCTGCTCCGCAAAGAACGGACTGTGCTGTGGACATGAATCACGCACAGAGTGTTTATCACCATTTTGAAGAAATTATTGTGCTTACTCATTCTGCCTCTCTCTCTCTCTCTCACACTCACACAGACACACAATGAGCCAGTCTGCAGTGACTAGCCTATCATTTCATAGAAGCCCTGACACAATGAGCTCAGAAGTGACACTGCACTGCAGTAACGGCATAAATCCTGATCTATCATGATCACCTTCCCTCTCCCCTCTCTCTCTGCTGCCATGGCAGTTTGCCTGATTGATTAGTTGCTGGCCGCAGAGTTTTTGATCGCCTGGTGTTAATAATGCTGTGGGAATTACGACAGCGCAGAGTAGACAGTTGATGGATGTGTGGAGGGGAAATATCAACACTTCTCGGCTGGACAGCGAAATTAATTTGTGCATAATTAAAGCTTAATAACTCTACACACACACACACACACACACACACAAACTCAGTGGTACATGAACAAAATAGCTGTACGGTGGGTAAAGGTCCAGCTCAGTGGGTATAATGTTGTAATGTAGATCTCTGTAAAACCATGTTTAGTTTCCTTCATAGAGACCTGGCACCTTATGATAGATAATGTTGTACTAGCATCTGAACTACAAAAATCTCTGTGTCTACTGATTTAGGAGAAACTGTAAATGAAAATATGATTAAATCAGGACCAAGGTGAATTTAAGACTTTTTAAAATAAAGTTTATAAAGTTTAATATCTGTTTCAGACAAAATATAAAAGTACGATGGCAAACCAGTAGGGACTATATGGCCTATAATAATGTATTATTGTATCAAGTTTTTTTCAGTACTTTACAACTGTATAATACAATAACTAATAATTATATAATTTATTCAATTAACACAACCTGGGGGCAATAAGCAGTAGATAAAGACATGGACAGATTGACCAGCTGGTGAATGATCAACTCATTTTAGTTTTTAAAAAAAATTGTCATTTGCTCACTATTGCAACCTACTGCACCTGTACTGTAGTAGTAGTGACAGGACTGATGGTGCTGACTGAAATCTGAACAGACTTTTATGAGGTTTATTTTTTCTAGGAAACTGAATAACAAAATAATAAGAACAAAAATAAGGCAGAAAGAATAGAGGTGCTTATTTCAGCCCTGAGTGGTGCCTGCAGTCTTTCTCTTAGGCTGCATAGACCCAACAAAAGAGGGCACCCTGCATAGTACATAGCCTGAGAGACAACACCTAGGGCAAAAAAGTTTACAAAGCACTCATTGCTGCTTGTTAAGTTTATTGATCTTAGCGCATTGTACTGCAATAAATAAACGCCACTCAGATGAAGTTTGAGTCAACTCTTCTCTCATGCAGATTATAGCTGCTGGATGGACGACAACATTCAGACAGAGTTTAGTTGGAAAATCTTATATAAAATCTATTTCTATACAAATCTATATAAAAGAGAATTTCCTTTATCTGTTTGTATCAATCTATTTAAAAATAGAATTTTATTTATTTACTTATTTATTTATATAAATCTATATAAAAATAGAATTTTGACACATTAACCTTAAATTTAAAAAAATAAATAAATAAATGACAAGAATGTTAGAAAAATACCATAAAATACATACAATTATGTAAAATAATTATGGTGTACAGAGACAAAAGGAACTTGACCTGTTTTTTTTTTTGAGGAGTCTGGGCCGTACAATCAGGTTTAAGTTATTTAGGTTTCACCTCAGGAGCCAACACAAAGAAACCATACTCTTCAGCATAAGTAAGTATGCGGTGGAACTTTATATATACAGGATTTCTTATACAAACAGAGAGAAGTGAAATCAGAAAATGAAGACCTAGGTTTATCAAATATATGTGGAAAAAAGTTATCACTTAAAGAAAGTCTGTTCTAATCCATATGCTGCTGGTTTTCAGTTAATGCAGATAGAAATCTGATTTTCCTTGGTTATTTTCTACACCCACATGGCTTACTGTTACCCTGAGGCAACAAAAAGCTTGGGGGAAGGGTGGTTGGGTGTAGATAAGTGTGTGATAGAGTGATAAAATATTGCCAACACTCATTAATTACAGAGAGTAGAAAATAAAGCAGAATTTGTAACAGTGAGGTACATCAGAGAGGAATTAAAGGCTCCTGAAAGATGGAGTAAGACAGAGAGGGAGGATCTCCTTTAGTGCTCCTCAGAGGCTCAATTATGGTGGCGGTAAGTGTTTTCGGCCTGAGTGCAGGAGAAAGTAGAGGAGGAGTGAGGATGGAAAACTGCTCCCAGAGGAGCAATGGAGGAGAGGAGATGCCCACCTCCGAGGACCAGGTGAAGGAGTGAAAAAGGCCCTAGGAAAAGTGCTAACATCAGGAAAAGCAGCTTCTCTGTTGACTTTTCTGATTCGGTTGAATTACAAAGCACATGTCCCTGCTGTCTGCACTGACACACACAAACACACACACATCTGTCTTGTGTTGACCCAGATATTCTAAGTCATCATCGGGCTCTCACAGCGTGTTTCCATTACGCTCAGCATCTCCATCACAGTCTCCTGCCACACCAGTAAATATAACAATAAACACACCAGTGGCTCAAAGTGCAGGGCCAGTGGTTTCAGCAGCTATTTTTTTATTTAACGCTCACACTTGAATTATTAGACATGACATTTTGCAATGTAATCCACTGGGAATGTGTGTGTGAGAGAGAGAGAGAGTTTAAGAGATTAATAGACATGCTGTAGATGCTGGTGGTGAAGAACTTGCAGTGCAAACAAGAACTGTGTGAGGTTTATGAGCGTCAGTGGTGGACAGATCCAAGATAAGAGCCATCCATCAAAACTAGATGTCCCATAACCACTAACCTACACGCACATACACACACGCACGCACACACGCACACAAACACACACATAAACACACACACACACACACACACACACGCGCGCGCGCACAGAGTTAAATGGAGCAACTTCTCAGTGTTTGGTTTTCTCGCACACACACACTTACTCTGAAGGCGGTGCCCTCCTCGATGATGGTAGGCAGCTGAGAGAGGCAGATGTCCACGGCCAGGTCCCATGCTTGCCTGCAGAGAGGTAACGCATGCACACACACACACACAGACACAATAACACAGAGAGAGAGAGAGAGAGAGAGACACACACACACACACACACACCTCATTAGAATTACAACATACGGTACATTATAAGAAAGATCCTAAAAACAACACAGATTTGTTGCATTTTCACTGGAACCTTCTTGTTGTAACCTAAAGCAAAGTAAAAAAGAATGCATCCCCGCACTAAGTCCTTGGTCACGGCTTATTCTTTTCCACCACTCCATTAAACTCATGTTTCTCAGCTCATGTTTTCTCCCTCCTTCTCTTCACTGTGCACATACACCTCTTTAAATTCCCGGGCCAAGGTCCTGGAGAGAGGAGCCAGGAGCCTTTAATCCCTTTCTAAACACGAGCTCTTCTCTCATGGTCATCATATCTAATTCATGGGGTTGTGTAACTCACATCAAACCTCATCACTGCTCTTCTATTCTCTCTATTTTCTGCCTGTTTCTCTTTCCTTACACTTTCCAGTTCCTTTTTTCTTGCAGCAAATTGAGCTAAGGGCCTCGACGGCGCTTTTTCCTCTCAGTTAGCACAAGTTAGGGGTTGAGTCATGTTCCCAGCTGATGCACTGCGATGTAATGTGATACTGAAAGAGTGACACCAAGTTCACTCTGTCTGAGACTCTCTGTGCTGCTTAAGCAGCTTGGCCCATTAGCTGAGAGTGGTATAACGGCATGCAACTCTATTATACCAAGGTACAGTGGACCCACCGCTGTCATGTATGTGCAACATGTAAACATACAGCACAGAGGTCATTGCCGTGCAACCAGAAAACTGGGAGGTAAATTATAGCAGGTGGTTTTAAATTCAACAAAAAGGCTATTTATTCCAGCAGTCTTGTCAGCTGCTACAAGTTCAGGCTAAATGGGAGAATTTATAAATTCAGCTGCCACTGTGGCAGGAAAACATTTAGTCTTCCAGCAGCAGAAACAGACCTTACTGCATATTAGGAACAGGTGCTCCTCATCTTGCACTGGGTTAGGGTTATTAAACATGTTGCTATATATCACATGTCTGAAATAATTTTAACACACAAAAGAAGTAGTATACTGCTTGTGCATGTACCAGTACAGTATTTTGGATATTACTTATATATATATATATTACCTATTTTCTATTTATATATATTTATATTTTCTATTTATAATAAGCTAAAGTCTTGGTAGAGAGTTCATGGGAGAGTGTTGAGATTTTACTTTGGAAAGTCAGTGACAGATTGGAACTGGTAATCCTTTGGTAGGTACACTGTGTATGAATACAGTATCTCATGAGCAGGGTTATGGTCGGTAAACTCTTCTGACACTTACTAAAGGTTTCTAAGGAAGTTTTCACACTAGGTTGAATTTAGAGGTGAAACTTTTTACATTTCCTTTTATTCTTTAATTCTTTACATTTTGCCAAACTTGCACCATTAAATGTATTGCCATGTTAGCTATTAGCAGTTCATGTCTGCAGTGAAACAATGGATGTACAGTTGAGTATCACTGAATTTCATTGATTTCTTAATTCTTAAAACATTCTTTTAGGAATGTTTGATATGTTGTTGTGTTTTATTTTCCCACTATATGGGCAATTTAGGACTTACATGATGTTTCTTTTTTCTTTTGTTTCTTTATTTATTTTCATGCAACTTTTATGATGTTTCTTTTTTCTTTATTTATTAAGAAAAGTGCTATATAAATGAAGTTTTTAATTCCGATTATTATTATTATTGATTCTGAAGAAAACTTAAAAATCGGAAAATTTCCAGGCAAGTTTTGAAGTTAAAAGGAGCATCTTTTGTCTATTACTTCTAAACAGATTTATAGACAATTATTTGCTATGGAAATCAATGATAATAACATTATTGAGAAGTGTAACTCACTCTGATCTAAAAATACGTGCATCGTGTGTGTGTGTTCAGACTCCAACATGAATTTTGATGCAAACTGCAGCTCAGGAAGGAGGTGCGTTCCATGACATTATGCAACTTTAGAGGTAAGTCTAAAGTCTTCCCCTTTCAAATTAAAAGTTGAGATGATCAGCAATAAAACCTCCTCCTGCATACATTACTCTCAGGGATTTTGCTGATACAACGTTTTTTTAGCTAAAACGTTAGCAAACGTGAGGTCACTGACTTAATGACTCTTCCTATTTGTGCTACTGTTGCACTGTCTGTGACGGTGCCTTACCAAGACCTTATCATATTGTGTTTAATATTAAGCAAAAGATTTACAATCAGTGGACAGTCACCTTTCTCACTGTGTCTCCATTGCACTTTCTGTAGCTGGAGCTTTCTACATGTCATTCTGTGCCTTTTGATGTAAGTTGATGTAAGTGCAATAAAACGCTGTCACAAAAAAATTTAATTTCAAAGGATTAAACAGCTGAGGGTAGTAAAAATTTTCACTTTCTAACTCATTTTGTGTCATGGTAGATTTCTAAGTCATCTAGAAGCACTGACAGATACAAGAAAACACGAATATAACGAAGTCTTACTGTAAGGTTTGATTTTTTCCTGTAATCAATGAAAGTATTTCAGAGGAAGATTAACTTTTTGGTCCCAATGTTCAGAGAAAAAAAAAATCGATTATGACACAAATACACGTCAATCAGAAAATAAAATTCTTCAAGCAGGGAGAATTAAAAAGGTATTTCTTTATGTTCCATAACTTGAAGAAACTGGAAGTGGAATCTGTGTAGAAATATTGCAAACAAAGAAATCATCTCCACTTGTGTTTATGTAATCCAGCGGAGAGGAAACAGGCAGATAGAGCAGTCTCATCAGTGAAGACACAATCGCAGGGAAGAGGCTTCTGAGATGACAGCATTAACTTGGATGATGCCTGCCAATACAAATGAGTAACTCATCACCAAACCTGTCTGTCTGTCTGTCTCTGTGTGTGTGTGTGTGTGTGTGTGTGTGTGTGTGTGTGTGTGTGTGTGCGTGGAGGGCACAGTCGACAACAGAGAGAGTGTGGGGAACCAGTTGGCGGCTGACTAAGCTCTTTTCCCGGTTGCCTGCAGAAAATGGTGCAGCGACGCACACCCACAAACACACATAGAAAGTAGACACACACACACCCACGCACACTCCCACACTGAAACTGTCCACAAGGGAGTAATCAGCCTTGGGTTTATCTGCTCTCCCTTTATTCTGCTCCATTTGAATAACAATTGCTGTTTGTGTTGGGACACCAGCATCAATCAGTGAGCCCCCCCAATTGCTTAATTCCTCCCCGCTACCCCCCCTCCGCTCCCTCCGCCCCCTCTGCCCCCCCTCCCAATGCTGATCCAAACTTTTATATTTCTTTTATTTTTCTTCTTGCTTTTTCTCTCTGGCACTTTTGCTTTCTTATCGTCGTCTCAGTTTTCTTTCTTGCACTCTTAAAACACCAAACTGTCGTTACTCAGTCCTTCTAAATACTGCATGTGCTGATGTGAAACAAAGTGCAACTCCCAATGTCTTTGGCAGTAAACAGTCCAATGTTCCCACAATCTGAAATAAAGGGCCTGTACAAGCGATAAAGAAAGACTGCTGCTTGCTCGAGGAGGAAGGAGCAGTATTCTTTACAGTAAGTGATGCCAGGGTGTTACGCAAGAAGTCGCTCCTCGAGGCGAACAGTGTGAGAGAGTGTTTTTTGGTTTTTTTTTTCCCAACATGAGCCAAATAATGAGTGGGAGAGATGGAGGGAGGCATTTATAGAAGACCAAGAAGAGAAACAATAGATGGTGGGAGAAGTGTTTGTGTAACTAAAGGGAGACAGATGATGATCTTACACAGTGTGGAGAAGCATGTAAAGTCAATGGACAACAGGGAGGCTTTACAGCGCCTCCTTTTGTGTCTATACAATACTCGTAATGAGAACACATGGAGGACAAATCAGAAAGACGGTGGAAACTGTAAAACACTTCAACAACCTCAGGCTCAAGTTTCAGGCTGTGTGAGTAAAATAATTCCATAAACGTCTTTTTTTTTTTTTTGCGCTGTGGTTTATTTTTTGCAGTGCCACTGTTTTTAACCCTAATCTGCCATGGCGACCGCAGTCAGAGATGTCTGACATGTATCGCAAAATGTTTTAATATCCCTCAGAGAACAGGTGTTATCTCGCTGCTTTCAATCAAAGCTGGACAGATTACACGAGGAGTGTAATGGTGGTTAAAGCAAAAGCGATGCCCCCGTTCTGTGCACAACTTGTCAGTCAGGGCGACTGAGGCTGCTGCCAGCGAAGGCACTGCCCTGTCTGCCTGTGTACGAGGCAGAGAGCAACACATACAGCAACACACAAGACAACTGAGGAATAAAATCATGGAAATTATACTTAGCATAAGAGAGGTGCGTGCATATGCTAGAGGACAGAAGCAAATAAAAACACCTACATGCTTTGGCTCACACTTCCTCACACTGTGTTTATTCTGAGAAGTTGTGAAAGCAATTAAAGCATTTTATTTTGCTTTTTTTTTTTTTTTTTTTTTTTTACAATAAACATGGGGAAACTCTCCTGAGTGTTGCATTAACACATGCAGCCGTGACGGACCGTTTGTGTTCAGTTTGTGTATTAGATTGCATATGTAGCTACTCTATGTGTAAAAGTCTAAAAAGTCTGGAGCTGAATGAAAGTCCACTTCCTGTTAGGACCACACAGTGACAGGCGGCAGTGCAACATCAACAGCCTGTGCAGAAGCAAACCAGGTGAGTTTGACAACTACAAGTACTTGTTTGTTTTCTCAGTGGGAGTTTGCTGAGAAGATAAACATCTTCCTGTGTGAGGGTGTATTTAGCCTAGCTTAGCTTAACTTTTTCTTCTTTCTTAGCCAACAAGCTAGCCACTGAAACATTTAAGACTTACCTGGGTTTTGTTTAGAGCTGTGTGTGTGTGTGTGTGTGTGTGTGTGTGTGTGTGTGTGTGTGTGTGTGTGTGTGTGTGAATCCATTAACCCTAACTGTGAGGACCGGTCTACTGATATGCTGCATTCAGTCACCAACCACAGCAGTTGTTGGTCAGTAATTAGTTCCAATAGGAAAGTTAAGTCCTTGTTAAACCACAGTGTGTTGTTTGCTCTGCCCATACGATGTGAACAATAGATGACAGAATCTAACTTTGGGGCTGTTTGAAGATAAACTCCTGTGTCCAGTCTCTTTCCTAAGCTAAGTTAAAGACTTCTTAAACAAACGTTTGTCCTGAATGCACACAGTGGAAATTTATATCATCTCACTTATGCACTGCTCAGAACTTCTTTTAAATGCTGTTGACGTCTGATTTTATGCTTTCTATGTAACCAGTTTGTATCTTATTTCAGTTATTTATTTATGTCATTGTTTCTGTTATTTCATTATTATTCCATTCTATTGTTTTTAACATGTTCCAATGTTTGTAAGATGTTTTTACATCCATTTTATGTCTTTTTATGTGTTGCACTGGTGCATGTAATGTAGTTTATGCTGTATTTCTTGTATGAAAGGTGCTATATAAACTCAGTTTATCATTATTATAATTACATTATTATCCATTTTCTCATCTAACTGTAGATATGACAGCATATTTCCATGAATGTTGAGAGTATTCTTTTAAGCTCTGCTCAAGCAGAGTAGCTGGAAATACCTTACTGTGCCCAAAAATCGTCTTGTTTTTCCAATGACCTATGGTAATAAGAGAAATTACAAAACCAGCCAAAATAGCCACAAATACACAAAGTACTAGGTGTTTTTAAAAATAGAAAATTGTTTTAGAGGAGTTTAATTTAATAAACGCACCCATAGCTTTTGGGCAAATAAGCCCCGAGGCAGATGTGCCATTAGTGTGTAAGTGACCACGTTGATAGCATCTTTTAATCTCTCTAGTTACCACTTAAAATCGTTAAATATACATACCATACCATGATTAACAGAGCACAGTGTGTCTCTTGTATAATGAAAGAATGTATCTGTCTGCTCATTCTTTAACAATGTGTATAAACAAGCAGCAAAAGCTATGTGGTTTTTTTCTCTTCCTCTTGCCTCCTGCTCTACAAAGCCAAGAACATCTGTGTATGTGCGTGTATGAAAACAAGCCCTCTTAGCTCTTTTTGCCTATGTCTTACCACATGGCGTGCATGTATGTAGGGGGCAGACGGGGACTGCTGACCGGTGTGCAGTTGTATGACCTCATTATCCTCTCTGCCAATAGGAAATTGCGGAACAAGCTGGCCACCAGCAGGTCCTGACGAAACAACTTCTGAAACAAATCTAAAGACAGAGAGAGAGAACAGACAGACAGAGCGGGGGCGCTGGGTGAATAAAATTAGCACAGAGTCAGGATTACATTTGAGGAAAATGGGGCGGTGAATGAGTGAATGGAATTCAAACAGGGCAAAAGAAAGAAGTTTAATTAGAGCAAAGCAGCTACTTTGGAGGAAAACAGTGGTTTGTGTGTATGTTCGCAGAATACAGAGGACAGTGAGATGCAGATTAAAGCAGCGTGTTGTGGTCACATTCTCATCGGCTCATTAATGTATTCACTAATTCACTTTAATGGGGCCAGGCCAATCCCATGGCAATCTCTCTGGCTTATGATTGCGATTCCCCTGTTTGTGTGAGGGAGCAAATATGCGAGTGTGTGTGTGGAGTACTTTCTGACAGACTGTGTCTGACAAATCCAATGCCTGCTGTTGGTGTTGAGCTGTTTAAATGTTGAAGTGTTTGAATTAGTGTGTGTGTATGTGTGTGTGCGTGTGTGATTTGGATTAGGTGTGCAGTGCCTTCATTACAGGGATTCTCTCTGATGTGGGCTGCTTCATTAACAGCGGAGCCCCGGGGGTTTAAAAGGCTTTGGCAGCCATCAGCATTGTCACATTGCTATTCTAGCTGGGATACAGTTTGTCTGAGGAAAGTCTGAGTGTACCTCTCTGAGTGTGCCAGTGTGTGTGTGTGTGTGTGTGTGTGTGTGCGTGCGAGTCTGTGGATGTGTGTTGCATACAAGAGGTGGGTGAGCGCAGTGAGAGAAGGTATGTGTGCTGCAGGCAAAAGGTAAATACATGTCAAAAAAGAAAAGTGTATGTGTATTTTCATCTGGGCGAGGTGAGGCTGTGGGGAATATTTACTGGCAGTGTGTGCACGTGTGCATGCATGTGTTTGCCTCAGTGTGTGTGTGTGTGCATACTCACTTTTATGGCTGCTAAATTCTTGTTAAAATTATGTCCCCAATTACAGAGCTAGACACTCGAAACCCAATTCATCTCAATTTGAGGAGCCATCCTGCGCTTACTGTACCTTTGGCATTTTATATCAATATCTTCTCTGTTTTCAACCAGCAGGGATGTTTGGGAAGTTTTAGTTCTGCTGATGCTTCACTAGTGCACTGTTTTTATTAGGCGCCCTAATTTGAACTCCCTTTGAGCTGAAACACAGGGGTCATTTCATTTTTCATCATTGCCTGGACATGTTATAAAGAACAGTTTCCCGGCTTCAGCGCTCCTCAGATTTTCTTCCCTCCATCGGCAGCAACGGTAAGAAAAGTGTTTGCTGGTAAGGATCATTCTTGTTTATCACATCTTGGGTCACATTTGCAGTTTAGTTTTGGCCATTGTTTCTATTGGTTACTGTAACATGGTACTCACCTGTCAAACTTTCCATTCTCATAAAAGTGGACTTAAAATAGGAAGAGTCAGGAATTTCTACTTATCATAGGGAAAAACGATTTAAATTTGACTAGTATAGCACTGTTGTTACTCTATTTAGCTGCTTCGCTAAAATAGCACAACAGAAGTTAGATTTATGCTTCATCATATTTTTAAACACTATGTTTCACTTTTAATGTTACAAGATTAATCAATGTGTTAAGTGAACTCAATGCTACTGGATCTCGGGTAACAAGTTTGGCTGAGGTTGCTGGAATATAAAAATCCCTAAATCCAATAAGAGCAGGACAGTGCTGCTAATGTTACCCTGCACTCTGATATAGTAGCATCCAGGAGTCCACACAGGGGAGAAGTTTAGTTTTATGTTACGGCAGATATATATACTGTTTAATTTAACATTCCTTACCCTGCAGAGGCTTTGTCACCCTGTTATGATATTCATAAATTACTTTGGTGAGTTCAGCGTTATCATAATGAGTGGTGTTACTAGACTCTGGGAGGGCCCCAGGCAAAGAAGCCCATTAACGAAACCCTGCCCCTCACATGCAGACTATTGGCAGAAACTACAATTTAGAGATGTCCCCTAAACAGCTCACATGTCGACTCGGTAGACGGTAGATGTTGAAATTTACAGATGTTCCCTGAGTGCCTCACATGCAGGCAATTAGTGGAGGCAGGCTACAGCACACATCAGGGGTCCCACTGAGGAGGGCTTTGAGGCAGCAGCAGTGCACTGCATTGTGTCTTTATGGGAGGTTTAAAGGGGTTTAAAGGTGTCATTTCAAATTGTGCCATCAGGGTTTCATCAGGTGCCAGGTTTGCCTCTCCTGTCAGTTCGCCTCTGATCATAATTAATGTAAATGACACACAAAGCTTTGAGACCAGGGCCAAAGCTGTCGGAAATTGGAATTATTCTTTCAATGGTGCGAAAAAAAATATTTGTTATGCGATTATACAAGTTTAGGGATGCATTCCTGAAGTGTGTGTCTGCGTGTGTGAAGTCTCACCTCT